>NC_141260.1:4413543-5665509 GCF_054856555.1 Leptonotus elevatus | reverse complement strand
CTACTTTGAAACCCTAACCCTAGGTTAAACCACTACTTTGAAACTACTTTGAAACCCTAACCCTAGTTTAAACCCTTACTTTGAAACCCTAACCCTAGTTTAAAACCCTACTTTGAAACCCTAACCCTAGTTTAAACCCCTACTTTAAAACCCTAACCCTAGTTTAAAACCCTACTTTGAAACCCTAACCCTAGTTTAAACCCCTACTTTGAAAACCTAAACCTAGTTTAAAACCCTACTTTGAAACCCTAACCCTAGTTTGAAACCCTAATCCTAGTTTAAAACCCTACCCCTAGTTTGAAAACCTAACCCTAGTTTAAACCCCTACTTTGAAACCCTAACCCTAGTTTAAACCCCTACTTTGAAACCTTAACTCTAGTTTGAAACCCTAACCCTAGTTTGAAACCCTAATCCTAGTTTAAACCCCTACTTTGAAACCCTAACCCTAGTTTAAACCCTTACTTTGAAACCCTAACCCTAGTTTAAAACCCTACTTTGAAACCCTAACCCTAGTTTAAACCCCTACTTTAAAACCCTAACCCTAGTTTAAAACCCTACTTTGAAACCCTAACCCTAGTTTAAACCCCTACTTTGAAAACCTAAACCTAGTTTAAAACCCTACTTTGAAACCCTAACCCTAGTTTGAAACCCTAATCCTAGTTTAAAACCCTACCCCTAGTTTGAAAACCTAACCCTAGTTTAAACCCCTACTTTGAAACCCTAACCCTAGTTTAAACCCCTACTTTGAAACCCTAACCCGAGTTTAAACCCCTACTTTGAAACCCTAACCTGAGTTTAAACCCCTACTTTGAAACCCTAACCTGAGTTTAAACCCCTACTTTGAAACCCTAACCCGAGTTTAAACCCCTACTTTGAAACCCTTACCCTAGTTTAAACCCCTACTTTGAAACCCTAACCCTAGTTTAAACCCCTACTTTGAAACCCTAACCCTAGTTTGAAACCCTAACCCTAATTTAAACCCCTACTTTAGAACCCTAACCCTAGGTTAAACCCCTACTTTGAAACCCTAACCCTAGTTTAAAACCCTAACCCTAATTTAAACACCTACTTTGAAACCCTAACCCTAGTTTAAAACCCTACTTTGAAACCCTAACCCTAGTTTAAAACCCTACTTTGAAACCTTAACTCTAGTTTGAAACCCTAATCCTAGTTTAAACCCCTACTTTGAAACCCTAACCCTAGGTTAAACCCCTACTTTGAAACCCTAACCCTAGTTTGAAACCCTAATCCTAGTTTAAACCCCTACTTTGAAACCCTAACCCTAGTTTAAACCCTTACTTTGAAACCCTAACCCTAGTTTAAAACCCTACTTTGAAACCCTAAACCTAGTTTAAACCCCTACTTTAAAACCCTAACCCTAGTTTAAAACCCTACTTTGAAACCCTAACCCTAGTTTAAACCCCTACTTTGAAACCCTAAACCTAGTTTAAAACCCTACTTTGAAACCCTCACCCTAGTTTGAAACCCTACCCCTAGTTTGAAAACTTAACCCTAGTTTAAACCCCTACTTTGAAACCCTAACCTGAGTTTAAACCCCTACTTTGAAACCCTAACCCTAGTTTGAAACACTAACCCTAATTTAAACCCCTACTTTAGAACCCTAACCCTAGGTTAAACCCCTACTTTGAAACCCTAACCTAAGTTTAAAATCCTACTTTGAAACCTTAACCCTAGTTTAAACCCCTACTTTGAAACCCTAACCCTAGTTTAAACCCCTACTTTGAAACCCTAACCCTAGTTTAAACCCCTACTTTGAAACCCTAACCCTAGGTTAAACCCCTACTTTGAAACCCTAACCTTAGTTTAAAATCCTACTTTGAAACCTTAATCCTAGTTTAAACCCCTACTTTGAAACCCTAACCCTAGTTTAAAACCCTACCCCTAGTTTAAAACCCTACTTTGAAACCCTATTCCTAGTTTAAAACCAGACTTTGAAACCCTAACCCTAGATTAAACCATTACTTTGCAACCCTAACCCTAGTTTAAACACCTACTTTGAAACCCTAACCCGAGTTTAAACCCCTACTTTGAAACCCTTACCCTAGTTTAAACCACTACTTTGAAACCCTAACCCTAGTTTAAACCCCTACTTTGAAACCCTAACCCTAGTTTGAAACACTAACCCTAATTTAAACCCCTACTTTAGAACCCTAACCCTAGGTTAAACCCCTACTTTGAAACCCTAACCTAAGTTTAAAATCCTACTTTGAAACCTTAACCCTAGTTTAAACCCCTACTTTGAAACCCTAACCCTAGTTTAAACCCCTACTTTGAAACCCTAACCCTAGTTTAAACCCCTACTTTGAAACCCTAACCCTAGGTTAAACCCCTACTTTGAAACCCTAACCTTAGTTTAAAATCCTACTTTGAAACCTTAATCCTAGTTTAAACCCCTACTTTGAAACCCTAACCCTAGTTTAAAACCCTACCCCTAGTTTAAAACCCTACTTTGAAACCCTATTCCTAGTTTAAAACCAGACTTTGAAACCCTAACCCTAGATTAAACCATTACTTTGCAACCCTAACCCTAGTTTAAACACCTACTTTGAAACCCTAACCGTAGTTTAAACCCCTACTTTGAATCCCTAACCCTAGTTTAAACCCCTACTTTGAAACCCTAACCCTAGTTTAAACCCCTACTTTGAAACCCTAACTCTACGTTAAACCCCTACTTTGAAACCCTAACCCTAGTTTAAACCCCTACTTTGAATCCCTAACCCGAGTTTAAACCCCTACTTTGAAACCCTAACCCTAGTTTAAAACCCTACTTTGAAACCCTAACCCTAGTTTGAAACCCTAACCCTAGTTTGAAACCCTAACCTTCGTTTAAACCCCTACTTTGAAACCCTAACCCTCGTTTGAAACCCTACTTTGAAACCCTAACCCTAGTTTGAAACCCTACTTTGAAACCCTAACCCTAGTTTAAACCCCCACTTTGAAACCCTAACCCTAGTTTAAACCCCCACTTTGAAACCCTAACCCTACTTTAAACCCCTACTTTGAAATCCTAACCCTAGTTTAAACCCCTACTTTGAATCCCTAACCCTAGTTTAAACCCCTACTTTGAAACCCTAATCCTAGTTTAAACCCCTACTTTGAAACCCAAACGCTAGTTTAAAAACCTACTTTGAAACGCTAACCCTAGTTTGAAACCCCTACTTTAGAACCCTAACCCTAGGTTAAACCCCTACTTTGAAACCCTAACCTTAGTTTAAAATCCTACTTTGAAACCTTAACCTTAGTTTAAAACCCTACTTTAAACTCTAACCCTAGTTTAAACCCCTACTTTGAAACCCTAATCCTAGTTTAAACCCCTACTTTGAAACCCTAACCCTAGTTTAAAACCCTACTTTAAACTCTAACCCTAGTTTAAACCCCTAATTTGAAACCCTAATCCTAGTTTAAACCCCTACTTTGAAACCCTAACCCTAGTTTAAAACCCTACTTTAAACTCTAACCCTAGTTTAAACCCCTACTTTGAAACCCTAATCCTAGTTTAAACCCCTACTTTGAAACCCTAACCCTAGTTTAAACCCCTACTTTGAAACCCTAACCCTAGTTTAAACCCCTACTTTGAAACCCTAACCCTAATTTAAACCCCTACTTTGAAACCCTAACCCTAGTTTAACCCCTTACTTTGAAACCTTAACCCTAGTTTGAAACCCTAACCCTAATTTAAACCCCTACTTTAGAACCCTAACCCTAGGTTAAACCCCTACTTTGAAACCCTAACCTTAGTTTAAAATCCTACTTTGAAACCTTAACCCTAGTTTAAACCCCTACTTTGAAACCCTAACCCTAGTTTAAACCCCTACTTTGAAACCCTAATCCTAGTTTAAACCCCTACCTTGAAACCCTAACCCTAGTTTAAACCCCTACTTTGAAACCCTAACCCTAGTTTAAACCCCTTCTTTGAAACCCTAACCCTAGTTTGAATACCTAACCCTAATTTAAACCCCTACTTTAGAACCCTAACCCTAGGTTAAACCCTAACCTAACCCTAACCCTAGTTTAAAACCCTACTTTGAAACCCTAACCATAGTTTAAACCCCTACCTTCAAACCCTAACCAGAGTTTAAACCCCTACTTTGCAACCCTAACCCTAGTTTAAACCCCTACTTTGAAACCCTAACCCGAGTTTAAACCCCTACTTTGAAACCCTAACCTTAGTTTGAAACCCTACTTTGAAACCCTAACCCTAATTTAAACCCCTACTTTGAAACCCTAACCCTAATTTTAAAACCTGCTTTGAAACCCTAACCCTAGTTTAAACCCCTACATTGAAACACTAACCCTAGTTTGAAACCCTACTTTGAAACCCTAACCCTAGTTTGAAACCCTACTTTGAAACCCTAACCCTAGTTTGAAACCCTACTTTGAAACCCTAACCCTAGTTTAAACCCCTACTTTGAAACCCTAACCTTAGTTTGAAACCCTAACCCTAATTTAAAGACCTACTTTGAAACCCTAACCCTAGTTTAAAACCCTATTCCTAATTTAAACACCTACTTTGAAACCCTAACCCTAGTTTAAAACCCTACTTTGAAACCCTAACCCTAGTTTAAAACCCTACTTTGAAACCTTAACTCTAGTTTGAAACCCTAACCCTAGTTTGAAACCCTAATCCTAGTTTAAACCCCTACTTTGAAACCCTAACCCTAGTTTAAACCCTTACTTTGAAACCCTAACCCTAGTTTAAAACCCTACTTTGAAACCCTAACCCTAGTTTAAACCCCTACTTTAAAACCCTAACCCTAGTTTAAAACCCTACTTTGAAACCCTAACCCTAGTTTAAACCCCTACTTTGAAAACCTAAACCTAGTTTAAAACCCTACTTTGAAACCCTAACCCTAGTTTGAAACCCTAATCCTAGTTAAAAACCCTACCCCTAGTTTGAAAACCTAACCGTAGTTTAAACCCCTACTTTGAAACCCTAACCCTAGTTTAAACCCCTACTTTGAATCCCTAACCCGAGTTTAAACCCCTACTTTGAAACCCTAACCCTAGTTTAAAACCCTACTTTGAAACCTTAACTCTAGTTTGAAACCCTAACCCTAGTTTGAAACCCTAATCCTAGTTTAAACCCCTACTTTGAAACCCTAACCCTAGTTTAAACCCTTACTTTGAAACCCTAACCCTAGTTTAAAACCCTACTTTGAAACCCTAACCCTAGTTTAAACCCCTACTTTAAAACCCTAACCCTAGTTTAAAACCCTACTTTGAAACCCTAACCCTAGTTTAAACCCCTACTTTGAAAACCTAAACCTAGTTTAAAACCCTACTTTGAAACCCTAACCCTAGTTTGAAACCCTAATCCTAGTTTAAAACCCTACCCCTAGTTTGAAAACCTAACCCTAGTTTAAACCCCTACTTTGAAACCCTAACCCTAGTTTAAACCCCTACTTTGAAACCCTAACCCAAGTTTAAACCCCTACTTTGAAACCCTAACCTGAGTTTAAACCCCTACTTTGAAACCCTAACCTGAGTTTAAACCCCTACTTTGAAACCCTAACCCGAGTTTAAACCCCTACTTTGAAACCCTTACCCTAGTTTAAACCCCTACTTTGAAACCCTAACCCTAGTTTAAACCCCTACTTTGAAACCCTAACCCTAGTTTGAAACCCTAACCCTAATTTAAACCCCTACTTTAGAACCCTAACCCTAGGTTAAACCCCTACTTTGAAACCCTAACCCTAGTTTAAAACCCTAACCCTAATTTAAACACCTACTTTGAAACCCTAACCCTAGTTTAAAACCCTACTTTGAAACCCTAACCCTAGTTTAAAACCCTACTTTGAAACCTTAACTCTAGTTTGAAACCCTAATCCTAGTTTAAACCCCTACTTTGAAACCCTAAACCTAGGTTAAACCCCTACTTTGAAACTACTTTGAAACCCTAACCCTAGTTTAAACCCTTACTTTGAAACCCTAACCCTAGTTTAAAACCCTACTTTGAAACCCTAACCCTAGTTTAAACCCCTACTTTAAAACCCTAACCCTAGTTTAAAACCCTACTTTGAAACCCTAACCCTAGTTTAAACCCCTACTTTGAAAACCTAAACCTAGTTTAAAACCCTACTTTGAAACCCTAACCCTAGTTTGAAACCCTAATCCTAGTTTAAAACCCTACCCCTAGTTTGAAAACCTAACCCTAGTTTAAACCCCTACTTTGAAACCCTAACCCTAGTTTAAACCCCTACTTTGAAACCCTAACCCGAGTTTAAACCCCTACTTTGAAACCCTAACCCTAGTTTAAAACCCTACTTTGAAACCTTAACTCTAGTTTGAAACCCTAACCCTAGTTTGAAACCCTAATCCTAGTTTAAACCCCTACTTTGAAACCCTAACCCTAGTTTAAACCCTTACTTTGAAACCCTAACCCTAGTTTAAAACCCTACTTTGAAACCCTAACCCTAGTTTAAACCCCTACTTTAAAACCCTAACCCTAGTTTAAAACCCTACTTTGAAACCCTAACCCTAGTTTAAACCCCTACTTTGAAAACCTAAACCTAGTTTAAAACCCTACTTTGAAACCCTAACCCTAGTTTGAAACCCTAATCCTAGTTTAAAACCCTACCCCTAGTTTGAAAACCTAACCCTAGTTTAAACCCCTACTTTGAAACCCTAACCCTAGTTTAAACCCCTACTTTGAAACCCTAACCCGAGTTTAAACCCCTACTTTGAAACCCTAACCTGAGTTTAAACCCCTACTTTGAAACCCTAACCTGAGTTTAAACCCCTACTTTGAAACCCTAACCCGAGTTTAAACCCCTACTTTGAAACCCTTACCCTAGTTTAAACCCCTACTTTGAAACCCTAACCCTAGTTTAAACCCCTACTTTGAAACCCTAACCCTAGTTTGAAACCCTAACCCTAATTTAAACCCCTACTTTAGAACCCTAACCCTAGGTTAAACCCCTACTTTGAAACCCTAACCCTAGTTTAAAACCCTAACCCTAATTTAAACACCTACTTTGAAACCCTAACCCTAGTTTAAAACCCTACTTTGAAACCCTAACCCTAGTTTAAAACCCTACTTTGAAACCTTAACTCTAGTTTGAAACCCTAATCCTAGTTTAAACCCCTACTTTGAAACCCTAACCCTAGGTTAAACCCCTACTTTGAAACCCTAACCCTAGTTTGAAACCCTAATCCTAGTTTAAACCCCTACTTTGAAACCCTAACCCTAGTTTAAACCCTTACTTTGAAACCCTAATTCTAGTTTAAAACCCTACTTTGAAACCCTAAACCTAGTTTAAACCCCTACTTTAAAACCCTAACCCTAGTTTAAAACCCTACTTTGAAACCCTAACCCTAGTTTAAACCCCTACTTTGAAACCCTAAACCTAGTTTAAAACCCTACTTTGAAACCCTCACCCTAGTTTGAAACCCTACCCCTAGTTTGAAAACTTAACCCTAGTTTAAACCCCTACTTTGAAACCCTAACCTGAGTTTAAACCCCTACTTTGAAACCCTAACCCTAGTTTGAAACACTAACCCTAATTTAAACCCCTACTTTAGAACCCTAACCCTAGGTTAAACCCCTACTTTGAAACCCTAACCTAAGTTTAAAATCCTACTTTGAAACCTTAACCCTAGTTTAAACCCCTACTTTGAAACCCTAACCCTAGTTTAAACCCCTACTTTGAAACCCTAACCCTAGTTTAAACCCCTACTTTGAAACCCTAACCCTAGGTTAAACCCCTACTTTGAAACCCTAACCTTAGTTTAAAATCCTACTTTGAAACCTTAATCCTAGTTTAAACCCCTACTTTGAAACCCTAACCCTAGTTTAAAACCCTACCCCTAGTTTAAAACCCTACTTTGAAACCCTATTCCTAGTTTAAAACCAGACTTTGAAACCCTAACCCTAGATTAAACCATTACTTTGCAACCCTAACCCTAGTTTAAACACCTACTTTGAAACCCTAACCAGAGTTTAAACCCCTACTTTGAAACCCTTACCCTAGTTTAAACCCCTACTTTGAAACCCTAACCCTAGTTTAAACCCCTACTTTGAAACCCTAACCCTAGTTTGAAACACTAACCCTAATTTAAACCCCTACTTTAGAACCCTAACCCTAGGTTAAACCCCTACTTTGAAACCCTAACCTAAGTTTAAAATCCTACTTTGAAACCTTAACCCTAGTTTAAACCCCTACTTTGAAACCCTAACCCTAGTTTAAACCCCTACTTTGAAACCCTAACCCTAGTTTAAACCCCTACTTTGAAACCCTAACCCTAGGTTAAACCCCTACTTTGAAACCCTAACCTTAGTTTAAAATCCTACTTTGAAACCTTAATCCTAGTTTAAACCCCTACTTTGAAACCCTAACCCTAGTTTAAAACCCTACCCCTAGTTTAAAACCCTACTTTGAAACCCTATTCCTAGTTTAAAACCAGACTTTGAAACCCTAACCCTAGATTAAACCATTACTTTGCAACCCTAACCCTAGTTTAAACACCTACTTTGAAACCCTAACCGTAGTTTAAACCCCTACTTTGAATCCCTAACCCTAGTTTAAACCCCTACTTTGAAACCCTAACCCTAGTTTAAACCCATACTTTGAAACCCTAACTCTACGTTAAACCCCTACTTTGAAACCCTAACCCTAGTTTAAACCCCTACTTTGAATCCCTAACCCGAGTTTAAACCCCTACTTTGAAAACCTAACCCTAGTTTAAAACCCTACTTTGAAACCCTAACGCTAGTTTGAAACCCTAACCCTAGTTTGAAACCCTAACCTTCGTTTAAACCCCTACTTTGAAACCCTAACCCTCGTTTGAAACCCTACTTTGAAACCCTAACCCTAGTTTGAAACCCTACTTTGAAACCCTAACCCTAGTTTAAACCCCCACTTTGAAACCCTAACCCTAGTTTAAACCCCCACTTTGAAACCCTAACCCTACTTTAAACCCCTACTTTGAAATCCTAACCCTAGTTTAAACCCCTACTTTGAATCCCTAACCCTAGTTTAAACCCCTACTTTGAAACCCTAATCCTAGTTTAAACCCCTACTTTGAAACCCAAACCCTAATTTAAACCCCTACTTTGAAACCCTAACCCTAGTTTAAACCCCTACTTTGAAACCCAAACGCTAGTTTAAAAACCTACTTTGAAACGCTAACCCTAGTTTGAAACCCCTACTTTAGAACCCTAACCCTAGGTTAAACCCCTACTTTGAAACCCTAACCTTAGTTTAAAATCCTACTTTGAAACCTTAACCTTAGTTTAAAACCCTACTTTAAACTCTAACCCTAGTTTAAACCCCTACTTTGAAACCCTAATCCTAGTTTAAACCCCTACTTTGAAACCCTAACCCTAGTTTAAAACCCTACTTTAAACTCTAACCCTAGTTTAAACCCCTACTTTGAAACCCTAATCCTAGTTTAAACCCCTACTTTGAAACCCTAACCCTAGTTTAAACCCCTACTTTGAAACCCTAACCCTAATTTAAACCCCTACTTTGAAACCCTAACCCTAGTTTAACCCCTTACTTTGAAACCTTAACCCTAGTTTGAAACCCTAACCCTAATTTAAACCCCTACTTTAGAACCCTAACCCTAGGTTAAACCCCTACTTTGAAACCCTAACCTTAGTTTAAAATCCTACTTTGAAAACTTAACCCTAGTTTAAACCCCTACTTTGAAACCCTAACCCTAGTTTAAACCCCTACTTTGAAACCCTAATCCTAGTTTAAACCCCTACCTTGAAACCCTAACCCTAGTTTAAACCCCTACTTTGAAACCCTAACCCTAGTTTAAACCCCTTCTTTGAAACCCTAACCCTAGTTTGAATACCTAACCCTAATTTAAACCCCTACTTTAGAACCCTAACCCTAGGTTAAACCCTAACCTAACCCTAACCCTAGTTTAAAACCCTACTTTGAAACCCTAACCATAGTTTAAACCCCTACCTTCAAACCCTAACCAGAGTTTAAACCCCTACTTTGCAACCCTAACCCTAGTTTAAACCCCTACTTTGAAACCCTAACCCGAGTTTAAACCCCTACTTTGAAACCCTAACCTTAGTTTGAAACCCTACTTTGAAACCCTAACCCTAATTTAAACCCCTACTTTGAAACCCTAACCCTAATTTTAAAACCTACTTTGAAACCCTAACCCTAGTTTAAACCCCTACTTTGAAACCCTAATCCTAGTTTAAACCCCTACTTTGAAACCCAAACCCTAATTTAAACCCCTACTTTGAAACCCTAACCCTAGTTTAAACCCCTACTTTGAAACCCAAACGCTAGTTTAAAAACCTACTTTGAAACGCTAACCCTAGTTTGAAACCCCTACTTTAGAACCCTAACCCTAGGTTAAACCCCTACTTTGAAACCCTAACCTTAGTTTAAAATCCTACTTTGAAACCTTAACCTTAGTTTAAAACCCTACTTTAAACTCTAACCCTAGTTTAAACCCCTACTTTGAAACCCTAATCCTAGTTTAAACCCCTACTTTGAAACCCTAACCCTAGTTTAAAACCCTACTTTAAACTCTAACCCTAGTTTAAACCCCTAATTTGAAACCCTAATCCTAGTTTAAACCCCTACTTTGAAACCCTAACCCTAGTTTAAAACCCTACTTTAAACTCTAACCCTAGTTTAAACCCCTACTTTGAAACCCTAATCCTAGTTTAAACCCCTACTTTGAAACCCTAACCCTAGTTTAAACCCCTACTTTGAAACCCTAACCCTAGTTTAAACCCCTACTTTGAAACCCTAACCCTAATTTAAACCCCTACTTTGAAACCCTAACCCTAGTTTAACCCCTTACTTTGAAACCTTAACCCTAGTTTGAAACCCTAACCCTAATTTAAACCCCTACTTTAGAACCCTAACCCTAGGTTAAACCCCTACTTTGAAACCCTAACCTTAGTTTAAAATCCTACTTTGAAACCTTAACCCTAGTTTAAACCCCTACTTTGAAACCCTAACCCTAGTTTAAACCCCTACTTTGAAACCCTAATCCTAGTTTAAACCCCTACCTTGAAACCCTAACCCTAGTTTAAACCCCTACTTTGAAACCCTAACCCTAGTTTAAACCCCTTCTTTGAAACCCTAACCCTAGTTTGAATACCTAACCCTAATTTAAACCCCTACTTTAGAACCCTAACCCTAGGTTAAACCCTAACCTAACCCTAACCCTAGTTTAAAACCCTACTTTGAAACCCTAACCATAGTTTAAACCCCTACCTTCAAACCCTAACCAGAGTTTAAACCCCTACTTTGCAACCCTAACCCTAGTTTAAACCCCTACTTTGAAACCCTAACCCGAGTTTAAACCCCTACTTTGAAACCCTAACCTTAGTTTGAAACCCTACTTTGAAACCCTAACCCTAATTTAAACCCCTACTTTGAAACCCTAACCCTAATTTTAAAACCTACTTTGAAACCCTAACCCTAGTTTAAACCCCTACATTGAAACACTAACCCTAGTTTGAAACCCTACTTTGAAACCCTAACCCTAGTTTGAAACCCTACTTTGAAACCCTAACCCTAGTTTGAAACCCTACTTTGAAACCCTAACCCTAGTTTAAACCCCTACTTTGAAACCCTAACCTTAGTTTGAAACCCTAACCCTAATTTAAAGACCTACTTTGAAACCCTAACCCTAGTTTAAAACCCTATTCCTAATTTAAACACCTACTTTGAAACCCTAACCCTAGTTTAAAACCCTACTTTGAAACCCTAACCCTAGTTTAAAACCCTACTTTGAAACCTTAACTCTAGTTTGAAACCCTAACCCTAGTTTGAAACCCTAATCCTAGTTTAAACCCCTACTTTGAAACCCTAACCCTAGTTTAAACCCTTACTTTGAAACCCTAACCCTAGTTTAAAACCCTACTTTGAAACCCTAACCCTAGTTTAAACCCCTACTTTAAAACCCTAACCCTAGTTTAAAACCCTACTTTGAAACCCTAACCCTAGTTTAAACCCCTACTTTGAAAACCTAAACCTAGTTTAAAACCCTACTTTGAAACCCTAACCCTAGTTTGAAACCCTAATCCTAGTTTAAAACCCTACCCCTAGTTTGAAAACCTAACCCTAGTTTAAACCCCTACTTTGAAACCCTAACCCTAGTTTAAACCCCTACTTTGAAACCCTAACCCGAGTTTAAACCCCTACTTTGAAACCCTAACCCTAGTTTAAAACCCTACTTTGAAACCTTAACTCTAGTTTGAAACCCTAACCCTAGTTTGAAACCCTAATCCTAGTTTAAACCCCTACTTTGAAACCCTAACCCTAGTTTAAACCCTTACTTTGAAACCCTAACCCTAGTTTAAAACCCTACTTTGAAACCCTAACCCTAGTTTAAACCCCTACTTTAAAACCCTAACCCTAGTTTAAAACCCTACTTTGAAACCCTAACCCTAGTTTAAACCCCTACTTTGAAAACCTAAACCTAGTTTAAAACCCTACTTTGAAACCCTAACCCTAGTTTGAAACCCTAATCCTAGTTTAAAACCCTACCCCTAGTTTGAAAACCTAACCCTAGTTTAAACCCCTACTTTGAAACCCTAACCCTAGTTTAAACCCCTACTTTGAAACCCTAACCCGAGTTTAAACCCCTACTTTGAAACCCTAACCTGAGTTTAAACCCCTACTTTGAAACCCTAACCTGAGTTTAAACCCCTACTTTGAAACCCTAACCCGAGTTTAAACCCCTACTTTTAAACCCTTACCCTAGTTTAAACCCCTACTTTGAAACCCTAACCCTAGTTTAAACCCCTACTTTGAAACCCTAACCCTAGTTTGAAACCCTAACCCTAATTTAAACCCCTACTTTAGAACCCTAACCCTAGGTTAAACCCCTACTTTGAAACCCTAACCCTAGTTTAAAACCCTAACCCTAATTTAAACACCTACTTTGAAACCCTAACCCTAGTTTAAAACCCTACTTTGAAACCCTAACCCTAGTTTAAAACCCTACTTTGAAACCTTAACTTTAGTTTGAAACCCTAATCCTAGTTTAAACCCCTACTTTGAAACCCTAACCCTAGGTTAAACCCCTACTTTGAAACCCAAACCCTAGTTTGAAACCCTAATCCTAGTTTAAACCCCTACTTTGAAACCCTAACCCTAGTTTAAACCCTTACTTTGAAACCCTAACCCTAGTTTAAAACCATACTTTGAAACCCTAAACCTAGTTTAAACCCCTACTTTAAAACCCTAACCCTAGTTTAAAACCCTACTTTGAAACCCTAACCCTAGTTTAAACCCCTACTTTGAAACCCTAAACCTAGTTTAAAACCCTACTTTGAAACCCTCACCCTAGTTTGAAACCCTACCCCTAGTTTGAAAACCTAACCCTAGTTTAAACCCCTACTTTGAAACCCTAACCTGAGTTTAAACCCCTACTTTGAAACCCTAACCCTAGTTTGAAACACTAACCCTAATTTAAACCCCTACTTTAGAACCCTAACCCTAGGTTAAACCCCTACTTTGAAACCCTAACCTAAGTTTAAAATCCTACTTTGAAACCTTAACCCTAGTTTAAACCCCTACTTTGAAACCCTAACCCTAGGTTAAACCCCTACTTTGAAACCCTAACCTTAGTTTAAAATCCTACTTTGAAACCTTAATCCTAGTTTAAACCCCTACTTTGAAACCCTAACCCTAGTTTAAAACCCTACTTTGAAACCCTATTCCTAGTTTAAAACCAGACTTTGAAACCCTAACCCTAGATTAAACCATTACTTTGCAACCCTAACCCTAGTTTAAACACCTACTTTGAAACCCTAACCGTAGTTTAAACCCCTACTTTGAATTCCTAACCCTAGTTTAAACCCCTACTTTGAAACCCTAACCCTAGTTTAAACCCCTACTTTGAAACCCTAACCCTAGTTTAAACCCCTACTTTGAAACCCAAACGCTAGTTTAAAAACCTACTTTGAAACGCTAACCCTAGTTTGAAACCCCTACTTTAGAACCCTAACCCTAGGTTAAACCCCTACTTTGAAACCCTAACCTTAGTTTAAAATCCTACTTTGAAACCTTAACCTTAGTTTAAAACCCTACTTTAAACTCTAACCCTAGTTTAAACCCCTACTTTGAAACCCTAATCCTAGTTTAAACCCCTACTTTGAAACCCTAACCCTAGTTTAAAACCCTACTTTAAACTCTAACCCTAGTTTAAACCCCTAATTTGAAACCCTAATCCTAGTTTAAACCCCTACTTTGAAACCCTAACCCTAGTTTAAAACCCTACTTTAAACTCTAACCCTAGTTTAAACCCCTACTTTGAAACCCTAATCCTAGTTTAAACCCCTACTTTGAAACCCTAACCCTAGTTTAAACCCCTACTTTGAAACCCTAACCCTAGTTTAAACCCCTACTTTGAAACCCTAACCCTAATTTAAACCCCTACTTTGAAACCCTAACCCTAGTTTAACCCCTTACTTTGAAACCTTAACCCTAGTTTGAAACCCTAACCCTAATTTAAACCCCTACTTTAGAACCCTAACCCTAGGTTAAACCCCTACTTTGAAACCCTAACCTTAGTTTAAAATCCTACTTTGAAACCTTAACCCTAGTTTAAACCCCTACTTTGAAACCCTAACCCTAGTTTAAACCCCTACTTTGAAACCCTAATCCTAGTTTAAACCCCTACCTTGAAACCCTAACCCTAGTTTAAACCCCTACTTTGAAACCCTAACCCTAGTTTAAACCCCTTCTTTGAAACCCTAACCCTAGTTTGAATACCTAACCCTAATTTAAACCCCTACTTTAGAACCCTAACCCTAGGTTAAACCCTAACCTAACCCTAACCCTAGTTTAAAACCCTACTTTGAAACCCTAACCATAGTTTAAACCCCTACCTTCAAACCCTAACCAGAGTTTAAACCCCTACTTT
This sequence comes from Leptonotus elevatus, assembly GCF_054856555.1. Taxonomy (NCBI): domain Eukaryota; kingdom Metazoa; phylum Chordata; class Actinopteri; order Syngnathiformes; family Syngnathidae; genus Leptonotus; species Leptonotus elevatus. The sequence goes on along the minus strand of NC_141260.1, from coordinate 5,650,629 downwards.
GCAACCCTAACCCTAGTTTAAACCCCTACTTTGAAACCCTAACCCGAGTTTAAACCCCTACTTTGAAACCCTAACCTTAGTTTGAAACCCTACTTTGAAACCCTAACCCTAATTTAAACCCCTACTTTGAAACCCTAACCCTAATTTTAAAACCTACTTTGAAACCCTAACCCTAGTTTAAACCCCTACATTGAAACACTAACCCTAGTTTGAAACCCTACTTTGAAACCCTAACCCTAGTTTGAAACCCTACTTTGAAACCCTAACCCTAGTTTGAAACCCTACTTTGAAACCCTAACCCTAGTTTAAACCCCTACTTTGAAACCCTAACCTTAGTTTGAAACCCTAACCCTAATTTAAAGACCTACTTTGAAACCCTAACCCTAGTTTAAAACCCTATTCCTAATTTAAACACCTACTTTGAAACCCTAACCCTAGTTTAAAACCCTACTTTGAAACCCTAACCCTAGTTTAAAACCCTACTTTGAAACCTTAACTCTAGTTTGAAACCCTAACCCTAGTTTGAAACCCTAATCCTAGTTTAAACCCCTACTTTGAAACCCTAACCCTAGTTTAAACCCTTACTTTGAAACCCTAACCCTAGTTTAAAACCCTACTTTGAAACCCTAACCCTAGTTTAAACCCCTACTTTAAAACCCTAACCCTAGTTTAAAACCCTACTTTGAAACCCTAACCCTAGTTTAAACCCCTACTTTGAAAACCTAAACCTAGTTTAAAACCCTACTTTGAAACCCTAACCCTAGTTTGAAACCCTAATCCTAGTTTAAAACCCTACCCCTAGTTTGAAAACCTAACCCTAGTTTAAACCCCTACTTTGAAACCCTAACCCTAGTTTAAACCCCTACTTTGAAACCCTAACCCGAGTTTAAACCCCTACTTTGAAACCCTAACCCTAGTTTAAAACCCTACTTTGAAACCTTAACTCTAGTTTGAAACCCTAACCCTAGTTTGAAACCCTAATCCTAGTTTAAACCCCTACTTTGAAACCCTAACCCTAGTTTAAACCCTTACTTTGAAACCCTAACCCTAGTTTAAAACCCTACTTTGAAACCCTAACCCTAGTTTAAACCCCTACTTTAAAACCCTAACCCTAGTTTAAAACCCTACTTTGAAACCCTAACCCTAGTTTAAACCCCTACTTTGAAAACCTAAACCTAGTTTAAAACCCTACTTTGAAACCCTAACCCTAGTTTGAAACCCTAATCCTAGTTTAAAACCCTACCCCTAGTTTGAAAACCTAACCCTAGTTTAAACCCCTACTTTGAAACCCTAACCCTAGTTTAAACCCCTACTTTGAAACCCTAACCCGAGTTTAAACCCCTACTTTGAAACCCTAACCTGAGTTTAAACCCCTACTTTGAAACCCTAACCTGAGTTTAAACCCCTACTTTGAAACCCTAACCCGAGTTTAAACCCCTACTTTGAAACCCTTACCCTAGTTTAAAACCCTACTTTGAAACCCTAACCCTAGTTTAAACCCCTACTTTGAAACCCTAACCCTAGTTTGAAACCCTAACCCTAATTTAAACCCCTACTTTAGAACCCTAACCCTAGGTTAAACCCCTACTTTGAAACCCTAACCCTAGTTTAAAACCCTAACCCTAATTTAAACACCTACTTTGAAACCCTAACCCTAGTTTAAAACCCTACTTTGAAACCCTAACCCTAGTTTAAAACCCTACTTTGAAACCTTAACTTTAGTTTGAAACCCTAATCCTAGTTTAAACCCCTACTTTGAAACCCTAACCCTAGGTTAAACCCCTACTTTGAAACCCTAACCCTAGTTTGAAACCCTAATCCTAGTTTAAACCCCTACTTTGAAACCCTAACCCTAGTTTAAACCCTTACTTTGAAACCCTAACCCTAGTTTAAAACCATACTTTGAAACCCTAAACCTAGTTTAAACCCCTACTTTAAAACCCTAACCCTAGTTTAAAACCCTACTTTAAAACCCTAACCCTAGTTTAAACCCCTACTTTGAAACCCTAAACCTAGTTTAAAACCCTACTTTGAAACCCTCACCCTAGTTTGAAACCCTACCCCTAGTTTGAAAACCTAACCCTAGTTTAAACCCCTACTTTGAAACCCTAACCTGAGTTTAAACCCCTACTTTGAAACCCTAACCCTAGTTTGAAACACTAACCCTAATTTAAACCCCTACTTTAGAACCCTAACCCTAGGTTAAACCCCTACTTTGAAACCCTAACCTAAGTTTAAAATCCTACTTTGAAACCTTAACCCTAGTTTAAACCCCTACTTTGAAACCCTAACCCTAGTTTAAACCCCTACTTTGAAACCCTAACCCTAGTTTAAACCCCTACTTTGAAACCCTAACCCTAGGTTAAACCCCTACTTTGAAACCCTAACCTTAGTTTAAAATCCTATTTTTATACCTTAATCCTAGTTTAAACCCCTACTTTGAAACCCTAACCCTAGTTTAAAACCCTACTTTGAAACCCTATTCCTAGTTTAAAACCAGACTTTGAAACCCTAACCCTAGATTAAACCATTATTTTGCAACCCTAACCCTAGTTTAAACACCTACTTTGAAACCCTAACCGTAGTTTAAACCCCTACTTTGAATTCCTAACCCTAGTTTAAACCCCTACTTTGAAACCCTAACCCTAGTTTAAACCCCTACTTTGAAACCCTAACCCTAGTTTAAACCCCTACTTTGAATCCCTAACCCGAGTTTAAACCCCTACTTTGAAACCCTAACCCTAGTTTAAAACCCTACTTTGAAACCCTAACCCTAGTTTAAACCCCTACTTTGAAACCCTAACCTTAGTTTGAAACCCTAACCCTAATTTAAACACCTACTTTGAAACCCTAACCCTAGTTTACACCATTACTTTGCAACCCTAACCCTAGTTTACACCATTACTTTGCAACCCTAACCCTTGTTTAAACCCCTACTTTGAAACCCTAACCCTAGTTTAAACCCCCACTTTGAAACCCTAACCCTAGTTTAAACCCCCACTTTGAAACCCTAACCCTAGTTTAAACCCCCACTTTGAAACCCTAACCCTAGTTTAAACCCCCACTTTGAAACCCTAACCCTAGTTTAAACCCCCACTTTGTAACCCTAACCCTAGTTTAAACCCCCACTTTGAAACCCTAACCCTAGTTTAAACCCCTACTTTGAAACCCTAACCCTAGTTTAAACCCCTACTTTGAAACCCTAACTCTAGTTTAAACCCCTACTTTGAAACCCTAACCCTAGTTTAAAACCCTACTTTGAAACCCTAACCCTAGTTTAAAACCCTAACCCTAGTTTAAACCCCTACTTTGAAACCCTAACCTTAGTTTGAAACCCTAACCCTAATTTAAACACCTACTTTGAAACCCTAACCCTAGTTTAAACCCCTAATTGAAACTTTATCCCTAGTTTAAACCCCTACTTTGAAACCCTAACACTAGTTTAAATCCCTATTAACGTGATGTAGTTTAGGATGGGGGAAAACTTGTAAATCTCACTTATTTACATCAGACTAAAAATAATTGCCGTGCAACACTTACCTCAGACGAGATGAAATGGGACGAGACCGTCGTCGAGAACCTTCTAAAATAGTCTCATTCAAGCGTCTCTAATTGGCCACAGCACAGACAAGCAGAAAACGACCAATCAGGGAAAAGAGATAGGACAACACGAACTCCAACTATCAGCAAGAGGGGTCCGTCGTCTAGAACCTTCCAAAATCAAGCGAATGTCATTGGCCACAGCACAGACAGGGAAAAAAGCGGACCAATCAGGGTTAGGATTAGAAAAAAACGCGCGAGAGAAGACAACGCGAAGTCCCAACTATCACAAGATGGGTTGCAGCCCGATGGTGAGGTTGGAGCGCGCTGCATCCGAGGAGACCAGTTTAAGGGGGCAACTGCGCTGCGTGCAGCTGCAAGGTTCAATAATGCGGATTGTGTCATACAACACTCGCGGGTTGCGAGTAGGACATACTGCTACATACAGGACAGGCTGTCTGGTAGTGGATGCGCTGCTTGACCAATTGTATGTGTTTTTTGCACAAAAAAAAAAAAAAAAGATACAAATTGTAATTCAAACATCCACTTTTTTAACCACTAAAAAGAACTAACCATTGTCTAATTCATATCTTTGTTTTCAGTGTTAAGGGAGTGACACATATTTTAATTACTATGCATTTAAATAAATCTGATTAATCTGTTATTTTAATTTCAGCAATTATCACCTGTCTAAATTATTCAACACAGACAAATCTTTACAAGCGATGAAATATTTCTACAAAAAATCCAGTATTATATATTTTATTATTGGCTACATTGTACATGTCACTGATTTTTTTTTTAAAGTATATTGAACATAAAACAATCTAGTTAAATGAACCTTCCAATTTGAATTTGTTGATTTACACCATTAACCCAATTTTATCAACATCTTACAAATTACTTTTATATGTGTATGTGTGCCCTGAGGAAACTGTGGAGACAACATGCGCACAGTCACTGTTTGTGCATCTTGAAGAACTCATCAATATTATAAAAGAAAACATTTACTTTAGCAAAGGAAATGGACAATTTTTAGTATTAAATAATAAACCATAATCAGCAAAAAACACAGTAATAGTCACGCTACAAATTTGGAAAATAATCAAATAAAAACATTTTGTGACTGAAAAGTCCTGGCTGTACCTAATCAATTGGCCAAGATGGCCGCCGCCCCGGGTGGGCAGAGGGGAGAGAATCCTTGGTGTACCTAATTAATTGGCCAAGATGGCCGCCGCCCTGGGTGGGCAGAGTGGCGAGAATCCAGGGTGTACCTAATTAATTGACCAGAATCCTGGGTGTACCTAATCAATTGGCCAAGATAGTAGTAGTAGTAATAGTATTTGCAATAGTAGTAGTCGTATATAGGCCAAGCCTTGAGTACACCAAGAAAAAAAGGGGCTGAGTTGAGCTCAACAGTGAGAGATGATTGGCTGAGGCAGTTGCTATGCAAAAGTGACAGACCATTCACGCACACACATTTGATTTTAACTTGTTGCGAGACGTCACGCACCCACATTCCATTGATTTTGTATAAGATTACGCTCACCTCAAACAAAAGCCTCTCACGACTTAACGGTTGAAGATGCAGATTCCAGAAATGGCTCGTTAGAACGGCAAGGGTTTGGGGTACGCGAGCATGTTCTCAGTTTTTTTAATCGGATGAAAAATGACCAAATGAGAGCAGGTTAAAAACTTATGATTGATCGAAAACGAAAAGGGAAAAACTGAGAAAATAACATTGAAAAGAGATCGAAATAGTCCGACTTCTACTCGCTTAAAGTGAAAATAAAGGTACTAAATGACACCTTAGCCAAATAAAACTTAGTTTTTCAGAAAGCAGAGGCTTGTGGCTACAAAATGTGCCAATTTGATGTCTAGTGAGCAAAGATTGTGGCCATGGTGACGAGTTGAAGTGAAACTTTTGGAAATAGATTTTTTGGTTCCCGTCACTGAAGCCTTAATTAGTCACACTCTAAATAGGCGACTTTCACCCTTTGCTCACTGTCTTTGAACCCGCACAGGGGGGAGAGCTTTCATTTCTTAATTTTTTTTTTGACACTGAGCTAAAGATGACAAAAATTCCAACAAAATGAGCTAAAATTCATATCGGTCGGTCAACGTATGCGCGCGCAGCGTGTCTTGGAAAAAGGTGTTTGATTGGAGTTGATCTCTTTCGGTTTCCCATTCATTCCTATGGGACTTTATTTGGGAGTTTTTTGGGAATAGCGTCGCCATGGTAACTGGGAATTCCCTTGCGGAAAAATCGGTGGAAGATTAAAAAAAATAATAAAAAGAAGAAGAAGAATAATACTAGAAAAATTTCCGCGGAAATTTTGAATGGGCCTGCTGACTCTTGCAAGGTGGAAAGATGCATGCTCTGAACTGTTTGCCAAATGTTGGTGTACTTTACCTCTCAATTTGTGTCAGCAGGAATAGAGTTCAGGACAATTTGTAATAACTGCAGTTATTACATGTGTAATGGCTTCCCTTATGTCTTGATTGACATCTTAGTCATATCAAAAGGGAATCAGTTTAATTTCTTGCTTATAGTGTAAGTGATTAACTAAATAATAAAATGCAATATACTGTATCATGGAGCAAATACAGTATGAATGCAGTGTTTAAATTTGACATTGCATATTAAAAGGCATGTTGGTGCTGATCAATATTGCAGGAATATTACTCCAAAGTACATGTAAAACGGCTCTTAAAAGAGCCGTTTTGGGTCTTTGTTACACAGCATCTTCATCTTTTCCTGAGCACACAAAGGAACAAGTTGTTAGAAAATAGGCAGCAAAACTGAACAGTTAAAACTTAATCTAAATACTCATCCAATACACATGTGACGGTTTTTCAGTGAGGAATCCTGTAGAATAAATCATTTTGGTCTACGTTTGCGGGATCCCTTTTTTCATCTTTTCTCTCCACCAGTTGTACCGGACATAACAACCTTGATATCCTTGGCCATGTCAAGTAGCGCCCCTTGCTGCGCTCCATCCACCTGTATTGCATGTGAAAATGAAAAATGAGTGTTCAATGTTTGCCTAGATCAATTCAGTAATCAATCATCACTTACCATCGCAGTTCATCCCTTACCATTGCAGTTCATCCCTTACCATCGCAGTTCCTCACCGACACCAACACTTTTCATTGTGTTATAGTCACAATCACAATAAGGACAAACAAAACATTCAAGTCCAAATGCACGATGTCCTGCTAATAGAAAAGCACACTGATTAAAAGTACCTTCATACAACACTGCTCAAAATAAGGGAGCGCTTAAATGACATATCCCATGTCTTAAATTCAATTTAAAGCTCAATACGTTTAGAACTAACTAAATGATAAATATGTCTACAAAAAAAATGATTGGCCGCTCTGATTTTGAGTGTAGTTCTGTTATGACACCAATTTTGAACGAGCAAAGGATTTAACTTTCAGCCTTTACAATTTAAAGTACAGTATCCCCCTCTTTTGAGCAGTGGTATGAAAGGCTCAATAACATTTGCAAAGGCACACTTGTGAAAATGGTGCCCTTGCGATCGACAATGAGCTGACACAAGAAGTTAACACACAGTAGACCGGACTGTGGTAACTGTAATAAGTGTGCAGAACGCCTGATTGAACACAACAATCTGGGCGAGATATGTAAATGTGATCAATCAGTGTCTGCTTTCCAGTTGTGGCCTGGGTGATCAGCTGTGAAAAGCCTCTGGACTGAAACAAGTCCAGAATGGATTTCTTTCCCTTTGAAAGCAAATCCTCATTAAAGTCTCCGCAAACAACAATAGGCTGGCAGTCCATCACGGCCAAGGCATCCAAGAGACTTCCAAGGTTTGGAAGAAAGGTGCCAAGACTCAGGTTGGGTGGCCTGTAGACCGTAGCTATCAAAGCCTGGACGGGAGCGTCAACCCTGATGACAGCAAATTCCAGGTCAACCACATTCCGAATAAACCGACGGGGCTCCGCTCGAAGACAATCGCGATAATAGACTGCGACTCCGCCACCCTCTTTTTGGGCCATGTCCAGTCTATTTGAATACGAAACTTGTCTGTTGCGCACAAAAGTGCTGCATGCCTCCAGTTGCAAGGGAGGGGGCAAGAAGGATCCAGACAAATGAGTTTCAGTGAGGCAAAGGACATCTGCCAGCCTCAACTCATGATGAGACTTTAAGTCGTCAATATGAGATGGAAGGCCCTCGGTGTTGTGATGAACAATGGTCAAGGTGGGAAAAGCAGTTTGCGGCATTTTGGAAAAGTACAACAATGGTCTTGTACTTTGGAAAGAAGCGCGCGTCATACTGTCCATTGCCGTCGTGATGTTGGGATTGGCATAGATTTTGGATTCGTCAAAGTCTATGACCCTCAATCCCTGAAGTGACGACGTGCGGCTTAGGGCAACATAGGCCATTCCAGGTTCAAACACACGCTTAAGAGACACCACTGCAGAGGTCATCGTCATGCCTTGCACTTTGTGAGCCGTGCATCCAAAGGCAAGCTTCATGGGGAATTGCCGCCTGACCACGCCTTTCATGCCCAGGTTTTCCTCCGACCTTTCGATATAGACCAAGTCATCCGTCGGCCCCAGAATTTTATCACGCAATTTCTGGCCCGCTTCGGGATTGTCTAGCCTCAGTCCGAGCAAGGTCACTTTCTCCGCCGACCCCTTTGGGGCGCTTTGAACAATGTTGCCTATTGTGCCAAAGGTCCCGTTCACCAATCCGTCCTCGACATCCAAATTCCGAAGAAGCATAACCCGTGCTCCTACACCAGGTTGAAGGGTATCCGGTAGATCCCTTCTCGACCCCATGATCACTTTGGTCACGGTGACCATCTCCCCCGACCGTGGGTCTTCCTGTAGTCCTCTGCGGGAATATTGACCAGTCAATTTGAGAGCAGCCACAGTTTCTGCATTGGCAAGACCGCGCCGCTACCAGGAGCGTCCTGGTAGGCCGGAACCTCATCTTGCGGGTCTTCCTGTAACGGATTAGATTCGCGTTTGGCGGCACACTCCAAACGCTCTGCTTCTACCTCCGGCGCAAAAGTGCTCCACGCGTTGAGAACCGCACGAAGCTCTTTCAATTTTTCGAAGGCATTGTCCACGGTCTTTCCCCGTCCTTCGTACCGCCCCCGATTGCGGTCGACGATAGCCCGCACCGACCGAACTTTGAATCCCCGGCACCGTAGAACTCCTCGTACGTTTTGAGGTTTTCAGACCTGAGCTCGGCGTCGTCTCTGTGGGGGAGGTACAATTTAAGATGGGTCCTGTAATACTTCTCAGCATACTTTTTGATTGAGAAGCGAGTGAATCTGATGACGGCATCTTTTCCAATCCGCTTCTGGATGAATCCCTTGCCGTGTGAGAGGGGAATGACATTCTTGCCCTCAATCTGCTGACCGTAGACGACCCGGTATTCGGATGCAAATTCGGCGAGACACATCCGCTCAAATATTGCCGTTCTAGGTCTTGCCACATATTTGTCTGGCAGACCAGACATCCACACGTTGTCTGCGTCCGGATGCATGGTCCTCAGTCTACTCATGGGTAGACTCAATTTCACGCCATCCTCAGCAGTCTGGATGAAAACTACGCTGCGCGAGCACTTCTTCAGAGGGAGACTGCATGTCCGCGCCACCGCTTCTTGAGCGATCACCTCTCTGTGCTTGGAATACGCCGCCATTATTTTCCTCATCTCGTCCTTTTTGTCGACAAGAGGCTTTGTCTTCAAGTCTTTGACGACAGACGTGAGGAACTCTGACATCTCGTGCTCCGGTTTGGAAATGTGCGACATCATGTACATGAGACGCGCGACGTCATCGAGCACGTACTGAATATCCATGTTGGCGTTCCATGCCCGCAGCAGATGTGGGTTGTAAGCATTGATCCAGCTTTCCGTTGGAGCACGCTTCAACATGACAACCATTCCGGAGGTCAGATTAGTGACGCTGTCCTTGTAGCTGTCCATTGTCAAATTGGCCTTTTTGAGAAGCTCCGGCAAGTCCTGCGGGACATCCGCGTCCATGAGGATCTCTCTGATGCGTTAGAGCTCTTCTTTAGCCTCCCTTTGTTTTTCGGTGAGGCGAGCCGATTTGGCCGCCTGCTTCCCATGCTGGCCTTTCACACTCTTGTCCGTTGGGACGTCTTCAGTCTCCGTCTGGAATGGCAACGTGATGGTGGTTTGGTCCATCGGCAGTTTGGGGTACCCAAATCTGCAAGAAACGTTTCCTTTCCGACAAGACTTTGTGTGGTTTTTGCTGTGTGCCTGAACGCTGGTGACAATGTCGTGCAGTTCAGGGTCCTCAATCGGGTCTGGTATTTTGCAAGTGATGTACTTGTCAATGAAGTCAATGGCTTCTTGACAACATCTGGGGTCGGGTTCTTCGATGACTGGCGCACCCTTAATCCAGAGCAGCATGTGAGCGTGCGGACTTCCTCTGGCTTGAAATTCTACACGATAGAAGTGGTCTTCTACCGGACCGAGGGGCTGTGCAGGAGACAGGATGAATGCCATAAGAGCATCCATCCTTTTCTCAAAAAGGCGCATCACTGTGACCGGATTGCTGCGAAGAACATCGCATTTGGCATTCCAGTCGAGATGGGAAAAGTCCCCTTGTTCGCCTTGCTGCGCTTTGACTATTTCGATTACTTCAGGCCATCTCATTTCCGCAGCAGAAAAGGTAAGGAAGAATGTGGGCTTGCCCAACTGCCTGGTCATTGCATGGAGGTCCCTAAGGGCACCCTCCCAAAAAGCCGGCGTGCCTCTCAAGGGCTGCATGAAGCGCATCGCATGCTCTCTTTGGATGAGCTTCTCCAGTTCATCTTTGTCCTGAAGCATCCGGTTTGAAATCTTCTTCCCATCCCAAGTGAGGGCTGTCCCCTTGCGGGCCTGAATGGACATGCTGTTGGTGGCCAGATGCGTTTCTGTCACAAACTGCGCAAAGAAAAGGTAACTTTGATCTTTGGCAAATCGAGTGTCAACGGAGAATAACCTTGCATTGAAATACAAACTGGGTGACAGCTTAATTTCTCTCGCCTCATCGAGTGAGTTCTGTCCTGTTGGGAACTGAACGGGAAAGGCCATGGCTTCGAGGTTTGGCACGGCAAAAAATCCCACCGGCTTGTTTCCTTGGGCAGGAGCGATGCTAAATATGCCGTCCCCATATGACAGCTTTTCCTGCGCGATGTCAGGAGGCTGCATACAGGTGTCGAGCGTCAAGCCCGGCCTGAGCTCCTCTTTGCTCTCTTGGGGTGTCTGTTGCCCTTTGGTTGCGGGGGTGTCGCTGCTCTCTGGCTGTGCATCGGCCTCAGGGATGTTCTCTTCTCCTACCCCCTCGTCTTCCTCTTCTTGGAGACTTTCAAACTGAGCGCTTTCATCTATAGATACAGTTTTGTATTCTGGATGAATGCGTTTCAGTATCGTCAGTGCTGCCAAGACATTTGTCATGTTGACAGTGTAAAAATGCTGGTAACCTTTGTACACAATGCGGCGCTTCAGCTTCACCTGGAGAAGCTGGGCCTCACTGCGCGGCCTTGGGAGGGAGTTCACTGTGGCTTCCATCTCTGATGGAACGCACACCACAGAACCGTGTACTGCTCTTTGCCGTCCTTTGGGCAACGCAACAATCTTTGCAAAAGGGATGATTTTTGCAATTAGCTGTCGTTCAAGTACATTTAATTCCGACAGCTCTTCGGGAATGGGTGCCAGTGCCAAGTTATTTGCCACCGCCTGGGGTGGCATGCCACCTCTGAACAGATGGTTGTCACAGGTATGACAAATCCACTCCTGCATCCGTTCTTGAGGAACGGTACATGGGGCGGGGCAACTACAAGTGTGAACAAACTGGCCTGTCAAGCACGCAAACGCCACATCAACATCTTTGGTGTATCTGGCTCGTTTGCAATGCTTTACTTGATTGGGGAAAAGTGCACGGTGGCACACTGTGCAGATATACGTCAGCCCATGCCTAACCCTTTCCCGGAAAGAAGCGATGGTGGCTTCCATTTCTGGATCTACGAGTGCCTGCTTCATTTCCACAGAGACGTCTACTACACCGTTTGCCTGACCCTGCTCAATTTCCTGACACTGGGGAATGATGTGACTATATTTCCTTATTATTTTCACAGCACAATTTAACTTGTGGCGAATACGTTTTAGCGCGTTTGAATCACGCCTGTCCTCTTTGTTTTGTAAACAGCGCCTAATATGAGAGAGCCTGAAAGCTGAATCTTTTTGGTACCTTTCTCGCATGTAATTTTTCTGTTGACTCTGAAAAGATATATCCTTTTTGTACCTCTCTCGCAAGTAATGTTTTCGTTGACTTTGAAAAGAAAGGTCTTTTCTGTACCTCTCTCGCAAGTATCGTTTTCGTTGACTTTGAAAAGAAAGGTCTTTTTCGTACCTCTCTCGCCAGTATCGTTTTTGTTTACTTTGAAAAGAAAGGTCATTTTTGTACCTCTCTCGCCAGTATCGTTTTTGTTTACTTTGAAAAGAAAGGTCATTTTTGTACCTCTCTCGCAAGTATTGTTTTTGTTTACTTTGAAAAGAAATGTAATTTCTGTATTTAACTCTTATGTACCTTTTCATCACTATCTTCCGCTTTTGCTGAAAAGCAAGATCGTGTTGGTATTTATCAATCAGATATTGCTGCCGTTTTGCCTTAAAAGCAGAATCACTGTTGTATCTATTCTTCTGATAGAGCTTCTTTTTTCCTTAAAGCACAGATCACTGTGATATTTAGAATTAGATGTAATTGAAAGTTTTCTTTGGCACTTACGAATGGGTTGACGTTCTCTATATAAATGTTTTGCACGCTGACTTTTACTCCATTTAGAAAGATCTATATTAACATGCAGCAGTTTGAGTCCTTGCTGAGGTTCCGGAATATTTTGACTCTCATTAATTTGACTTGCTTGGCTATTTGGCTCAACATGTACCGCACTATGTAGCTCTTGATTTGGTACAATACCGATCACAAGTTGTATTGCTTTACTTGGGGATTCACCTAATTCAATTAGTAGCTCTTCATTTGCCTTTGATATGGTTGTAGTAGAATCCCGATGAGTCTTAATGGAACTGCCATCAATATGAAAAGAGACTGGCACAAACTCATAGGTTGCAAACCGGCTATGTCCTTCAAAAAGCTGACGCAAATGCTCAACCAAGCCACACAAGTGAGAAAAAGTCAACATAATTGCAGTTCCGTTTGGGTGTGGCAAGCCCACTTCAGATCTGGAATGTGAATCAAATAACCCAAAGTATCCTGATCTGTCACGGAATACTGCAAAACACTCTGGATTCACAATCAAGAAAGCAAGAGTGACATTTTGTGACAAGCACTCAAGCTGAGCTCCAAGAGACAATCCCAAGTCTCTTTGGGAATGACCGTCATCTATGACATAACCAACGCTGAGCTCATGCATCTGTACATTATAGACATTGGTGTCCGTCATGACTTGTTTTGGCATCTCCTCGACAGTCAAGTGATCATTCCCAAAGTTATGGTCCAAAATCAATTGCTGTTTAGCACCCATGTAAAGAGAGTCCCCGTGTTCAAGCACCCTGTCAAGGTCAAGCGAATTAAACTGCAACCCCTCAGCGTGGAAGGCCAAGAAAGTGAGAGCCATACAAGTACACTGGTGGTTGCGAGAAAAACTTGAGTACCTTTCATCCATCTGTGAATGTGTGGCCCTCACGGATAGCGTGCGTTGAGGAAGTCCCACAGCAGGATCCTGAAATGATTGAAACCATTTTAATTATCTTAAATTCTAACTAATATAATTTTAAACATTTCATATGTTAATGGTTAATGTTGTGAGTATAAAAAAAATTACCTCAGTCCCAGGACGACGGGGGGATGATGGTCTGGAAGGAACCTCCGCAGGGGCTGGCCTTTCCTCTGGCTGAAACGACAAGCAAACAATAATTTTTTAACACACAGCACTTGTGTGAAGGGTCACTAATTTCTGTTTGTGATTTTAAGTAAGACTTCTCAGGGCTGATAAGAATGCAATGCAAACCTGGTGCTCTCTCCGTGTGCTCTTATGGGCTGGCTGCTGTCTGTGCCCTGCGGTGGATAGAGATAGAGATAGAGATAGAGAGATATATATTATTAAATTTTTTTTTTTTTTTTGCTTTTACTGCGAAGCATTGTTACGACAAGAATGGACAATTAACTATACTTTTTTTTTGTCATGAAGATAGATATGTAAACATAACGGGCAAACAAAATAGGAAAACTGAAATACCTTCTTATCCTTTGGATCCTGGGCAGTCCTCAGGGCTGGAAAGATGAGCTGGAGACAGCTTGTCCATCGCCTCCAACATGGGTGGGCTGAACCAGAGAGGGTTCAATGGGATGTTGCACTGTAAAAAACACAACAAAATAGAAATAGAGAAATAGAATTTTAACATGTGCCATGGTAAAAGGCTGAATGAATCCATGATCACCATCACAAACCTGGAGAGTGCCCATCCACCCAGTGGGCCCACAGGTGACCTCAGAGTCCACAACCGAGCTGCTCTGAAATGACTAGTGACATTATTGCAACACACACATTCATAAAATTTAAGGTTTTCAAAAACATGTTAGGAGGTTTTCAAAAACATGTTAGGCTTGCGTTTACCTCCTTGGCCTTCCCGACGAGTGTCCAGTCAAAAGGGTTGGAAGGCTGAGGCGCAGTGACCTCATCCTTAACAACCACTTTTGGTCTGAACACTCGAGCTGGTGGCGAACGCTGAGGAGCAGCCGGTGCAGGTGGTGCAGTCCTCTCCATCCGCAGGTTGACGGCAGCCCACAGCAACCGCGCAAGCACCGACATCCCATCGCTGTCACTGAGGTGTACCTTCCAGACATGATCAGAAAAAATATTATACATCTACAAACATACTTTTGATAGGAGGAGCACTAATAAAATGTTTGTTTGTTTTTTGCAGCAACTAATGTACTTACACCGTCTCTACACCACAAGTGAAGATGTGACAGCGGGAAGTGGCCAGCAACAGATAGGTAGCGAATACCTACAGTAACAAAGAAAAAAAAACATTAGCCCAAGAGTCCCCCGCTGAGACACCAATGAAATCAGATCAGGAGGTGACTTAAAGAAAAGTAGAACACTTTGTGTGTGAAAACAATTTTCAACATGAAACGTACCCATAAGTACTGCCACCCGGTTGTACTCCTGGCGAAGAAGGTCCTGCTGGTCCAGCTCGACGTTCAGCACAACGACCTGCACAAAGTTTAAAACTGTAAAATATACATCTGGAGCAAGATGAACTTTCAATCGTATTCCATCCTTCAATATTCATTAACTGTTTAACTACGGGAAAAGGCTGAAATGTATTTTAAACAGAACATATTTGACATATGCAAGTACATACTTGAAATGTAAATGTATGATCTATATGAAGGAAATGTGTGAACTTACGTTGGGCCAGCGGCTGCAGACGGTGTGCAAGAGCTGGCCAAAGTCAGCCGCTGCCTCAGCGATGGGGCGGCCCAAGTTGTTGCTGGGAGCCAAAATGCAGACCACCTCGGGTGACCGAGGCAGAACAGCATTCAGCACGCAACTCGGAGGCCCTGGCACCCGGGGTGGACATCACGGCAAACGAGAAACGTCCCTCCGGCATCTTCACAACCCCATCGGCAATGGCTCGCAGGTGGGAGTCACCAACAACCAGGACAAACTGTTACAAAAGAAAAAAAAAAGTAGTAATTGAAAAAAGGAAAGAAGTAATTAAAAAAAAAATAGACACAAATGAAGGTTGTTAATTTGTTATAAAGGCAGAGTTGATTATAAAACATACCGTGTTGTCCTGGTTCAGTACTGGAATGACCAGTTTGTGCCTCCGCCCAGTCACAGCTGAAACTGGCCATTCCCGAACTCTGTGGCGCCAGCCAGTGCCTCTGCCTAAAATGATGCACACACAGAATACCATGTCAAGTCTCAACTTCAATTGCTGACAATGCACAGTACAAGTACATGTTCCACTTTGAGTGTATATGAACCAGCAAAATATTGGAATTGTTTAAAATAATCGATTGTAAAACTGCTGCAAAAGCAATTAAAATTATGACTGACCTGGTACCAGAGCCTTGGCACCAACAGGGGACATCTAAAACATAAAGCATAGACATTACACAATTGTAGGCATGTGCAGTCTGTCAAGGAGGGGAAGCTTGAGGACCCAAATGCGGGAAGACAGGGCGAGGAGGCAGAGGCTCAATCAAAAAGGGGATTTTAATTTCTATAAAACAAAAGGCGAGATCTAAATTGCACGGAAAAACATAACATGGAGAAAACAAGGCAAAACGGGCAGCATGACATGGGGGGGAAAATTCAAGGCAAAAACGGGCAGCATCACAGGTGGAAATACAACAATGACCCGACACAGACAGAGGGGAGACAGCAGACTAAATACACAGACTAAAGACACAACAAGACACACCTGGGGCAAGACACAAGTGGCTGAGGGCACTGATTGGATCACACGAGGAAGGGCAGGATCACACTTAAACAAGACCAAGGGAGACACACAAGGAAAACAGAACCCAAAACATGACAGAACCCCTCCCTCAAGGGACGGCTCCCAGACGTCCCTAACACATAAAGGTCCAAAAACAGGGCGGGCGGAGGGGGGCCCGGAGGCGGGAACCTGGCACACCCATCAAGGCCAGTCCGGAGGGCGCCCCGGACACCACACTGGAGCAAAGAGCGACCACAACGTGCGCCGCCAGACAGGGAGAAGACGGCAGTGGGACGTGCACCTCCTTGGCACGGGGTCTTAGGGCTGCCGCGGCACGGGGTCTTGGGGCTGCCGCGGAGGCGGCAGACGCGGTTCGGGGTCTTGGGGCTGCCGCGGAGGCGGCAGACGCGGTTCGGGGACTGGGAGCGGAGGCGGCAGACGCGGTTCGGGGACTGGGAGCGGAGGCGGCAGACGCGGTTCGGGGACTGGGAACTGCGGCGGCAGACGCGGTTCGGGGACTGGGAGCGGAGGCGGCAGACGCGGTTCGGGGACTGGGAGCGGAGGCGGCAGACGCGGTTCGGGGACTGGGAACTGCGGCGGCAGACGCGGTTCGGGGACTGGGAACTGCGGCGGCAGACGCGGTTCGGGGACTGGGAACTGCGGCGGCAGACGCGGTTCGGGGACTGGGAACTGCGGCGGCAGACGCGGTTCGGGGACTGGGAACTGCGGCGGCAGACGCGGTTCGGGGACTGGGAACTGCGGCGGCAGACGCGGTTCGGGGACTGGGAACTGCGGCGGCAGACGCGGTTCGGGGACTGGGAACTGCGGCGGCAGACGCGGTTCGGGGACTGGGAACTGCGGCGGCAGACGCGGTTCGGGGACTGGGAACTGCGGCGGCAGACGCGGTTCGGGGACTTGGAACTGCGGCGGCAGACGCGGTTCGGGGACTTGGAACTGCGGCGGCAGACGTGGTTCGGAGAGTTGAAGGTGCGACAGACGTGGTTCGGGGAGTTGGGGCTGGTGACTCCGAGCGCCACCAGCTGAAGCCCAACGACGCACGACTCCCTCAATCAAGGACGACAGCAGGTCCAATTGGGCGGCCATGGCGTGCTGGAGCTCCTCATGGCGTGACAGGCGCGCCTCCTGATTCCACATCTTGGCTTTCAGCGCTCCCGCTGGGTCCTTCTCGGGTCGGGTCATTCTGTCAAGGAGGGGAAGCTTGAGGACCCAAATGCGGGAAGACAGGGCGAGGAGGCAGAGGCTCAATCAAAAAGGGGATTTTAATTTCTACAAAACAAAAGGTGAGATCTAAATTGCACGGAAAAACATAATATGGAGAAAACAAGGCAAAACGGGCAGCATGACATGGAGGGAAAATTCAAGGCAAAAACGGGCAGCATCACAGGGGGAAATACAACAATGACCCGACACAGACAGAGGGGAGACAGCAGACTAAATACACAGACTAACGACACAACAAGACACACCTGGGGCAAGACACAAGTGGCTGAGGGCACTGATTGGATCACACGAGGAAGGGCAGGATCACACTTAAACAAGACCAAGGGAGACACGCAAGGAAAACAGAACCCAAAACATGACACAGTCACCATAATATAGAGTAAAAAGCAAACATAGGTTGTAATGGTTAAATTAGTTTCAATTAAAATTGACCAGGTATTTTGTACATACAAGTGATGTTAATTCAGGCCAGGTTTATTAATGAAATTCTTAATCACAAAAGAGATTCAAGGACTTAACTGATACTTTTGTTTGTGTCTGAAATACAGTCACAATTGCTCAATTTTGCTAGAATTTTCTGATCAAATACATG
Organism: Leptonotus elevatus; assembly: GCF_054856555.1. NCBI lineage: Eukaryota > Metazoa > Chordata > Actinopteri > Syngnathiformes > Syngnathidae > Leptonotus > Leptonotus elevatus. Next base: position 5,632,789 of record NC_141260.1, on the reverse strand, counting down.
AGCAGAAAGGCAGCAGATTGTACCAGATTAGATTATAGTATAAAGGAAGTATATAGAAATATGTTTTTGACAAAACAATGACATACACTGTTTAGATAGACATGAAGTCTAAAACAAAACATTAGTTGTTAAATATAACCGTCTTAGTTATTATTATTTACATCTGGTCTATGTAACTTAAAAGAAACCATGTGAAATATCTGTGTCCGGGCTCAGCATCTCACAAATTTGTGATCAATGTTAGTGAGTTTATTTTTGACATCAGTAAAAATTTTGAAATCTTGTAGAAAACAGACTTCATCACAATTAAATTCAGAATTAGTTTGACATGAATAAAGCAATGCACAAATATCGCTCAGTCATACACTCTATATTTGTCAAACTATGCCCTGGTGAAGACAATCTTGTGTTGAAACATGTTGGTAGTCCATTTTTAATAAAGGATTTTTTTACATTACTATTGAGTGTCTTGAATACACAGACTGCTTTTTACATAAGCATTTTAGCATTTTTTTCTGCTTGACTATATTTGTAGCCGGAAATAATGTGTATTGCACATTAACAAAGTTAATTGCATTTTGCCTGCTGTGGAACATACCTGGTGGGCAGCCACAGTAGAGGTATGCGGTGGGGAGCGGGCGTCCACAGTGGCGAGCCGACTGGCTGGAGCTGAAGTTCGGACTCTGGCCTTCTAAATCACATTGCAAATGTTTAGGATATTAAAAAAAAGTGTAATAGTAATAAAAAAATGATAAACTCTTGCTAAAATATGGCGTGAAACTCGTACCTTGTTCACTGGAGACTGCATCGTGGTCCCATCACTGGTGGCAGAGGGTGGGGACCGAGGCTGAAAACAAAATATACAGCACATTGAGGACCTAGCAGTGTGACTCAAAATAACTCAACACAGAATACACCACCGCCAAGTGCAGAATTGAATAGAGGCAAAGTACCTGCTGGGGTGCGATGTTTGGGCTCAGTTCCGGAGCAGCAAGGTCCAGCTTCTTCCATCGGCGCTTGGCTGCCTCGGAACGCTTCCCCTTCCGCGGCATGCTGCTACAGCAACCTTTACTGTAAGCAAAAAGAAAAGAAAAAAAACTTCCCAAGACAAAGTCAAAAGTAAACTGGCAGTAAAAAAAGGAAATCAATTTAAACACAACAAAATAGTAAAGTAATGATATTAGAGTGTTTGTAATGTGCTGTTGAGTGCAAGTTCAGCTGTATTTGCGTTCTAGACTCTGTGATGTAGATCTTATATATGTATTATGTTGTTTGAGGGCAAGATGGAAGCAGGTAGATGAGGTGGAAGTCCAAGGCGGTGCTGAAGGTTTGAAATCCAAGTATCACGGTCAGCAGCTTTCCAATTCGCACAGTGCTCAGCGGATCGCTAAAAGATTCAAGATAAAATTTGTAGTTAATCTCAGATGTGTATGAAACATTAAAAATGTACATTGAGTCTAATGAGGCAGTGGTGTCATTGTAATAAAAATAAGAAACCGTCATCAATTGAAGTATAGTAACATCACACATTGTATAGTTCATTGATTATAAATAATGGATGGGGTGAGCAGAGCCTTCAATAAATCCTCAACAATAGAAAAAATGGATCCACTATAGACTTCCTTGTTTACTTATTAACAAAGAAAACGGTATTGTAATAACATTGTTACTTTTTTTTTCTTTTAGATTAATTTCCATGAGGTGAAACGGTTTGGCAAAATGGATGGATATTCTGGATGGCCGTGAAAAAAACGATCGCTACAGAAACCAACGGTAATCTTTCAAGGGGGAAAATAAAGGCAGCTTTGACAATTTACAAATGTGTGCTGTAGTCAATCAATGAAGGTCATTTAACAGTGTAAAATACTTCCAAAATCCCTCATCGGCGCCGCTCCGCGACACGGTCGAGCAGGACACGCCACTCAACAACCGACGCCCCCCTCCCCCACCCCCACCACGACGACGACAGACGAGACAAAAGCCTTACTGTGTATTGTAGCAACGATGGATATACACAATTGAGATTTAGAGCCTACTCAAACTTTTCTTTGTTTTTGTTTTCTTTTACTGCACATTAAAACCTTAAAGTGAGATCTGCTAGCTCTAGCTAGCGCTAGCAGGTGTAGTTAGCATGTAGGCTACCATGTCTAGCACTTAACTTTACCTATCTTGTTAAAACAGCAGCCGGATAACACAACGTTCAAACACATCAAATACGTTTCAATACATCGCCAGTATTAACGTGATGTAGTTTAGGATGGGGAAAACTTGCAAAATCTAACTTATTTAGCATTATACATCAGACTAAAAATAATTGCCGTGCAACACTTACCTCAGACGAGATGAAATGGGACGAGACCGTCGTCGAGAACCTTCTAAAATAGTCTCATTCATGCGTCTTTAATTGGCCACAGCACAGACAAGCAGAAAACGACCAATCAGGGAAAAGAGATAGGACAACACGAACTCCAACTATCACAAGATGGGTTGCAGCCGGATGGTGAGGTTGGAGCGCGCTGCATCCGAGGAGACCAGTTTAAGGGGGCAACTGCGCTGCGTGCAGCTGCAAGGTTCAATAATGCGGATTGTGTCATACAACACTCGCGGGTTGCGAGTAGGACATACTGCTACATACAGGACAGGCTGTCTGGTGGTGGATGCGCTGCTTGACCAATTGTATGTGTTTTTTGCACATCAACATAAAAAAATAAATACATATAAAAAGATAAAAATTGTAATTCAAACATCCACTTTTTTAACCACTAAAAAGAACCAACCATTGTCTAATTCATATCTTTGTTTTCAGTGTTAAGGGAGTGACACATATTTTTTTAATTACTATGCATTTAAAAAAATCTGATTAATCTGTTATTTTAATTTTAGCAATTATCACCTGTCTAAATTATTCAACACAGACAAATCTTTACAAATGATGAAATGTTTCTACAAAATATCCAGTATTATATATTTTTTTATTGGCTACATTGTACATGTCACTGATTTTTTTTTAAAAGTATATTGAACATAAAACAATCTAGTTAAATGAACCTTCCAATTTGAATTTGTTGATTTACACCATTAACCAAATTTTATTAACATCTTACAAATTCCTTTTATATGTCTATGTGTGCCCTGAGGAAACTGTGGAGACAACATGCGCACAGTCACTGTTTGTGCATCTTTAAGAACTCATCAATATCACAAAAGAAAACATTTACTTTAGCAAAGGAAATGGACAATTTATAGTATTTAATAATAAACCATAATCATCAAAAAAAACCACAGTAATAGTCACATGCTACAAATTTGGAAAAGAATCAAATAAAAAAAAATTGTGACTGAAAAGTCCTGGCTGTACCTAATCAATTGGCCAAGATGGCCGCCGCCCCGGGTGGGCGGAGGGGAGAGAATCCTTAGTGTACCTAATTAATTGGCCAAGATGGCCACCGCCCTGGGTGGGCGGAGTGGCGAGAATCCAGGGTGTACCTAATTACTTGGCCAAGATGGCCGCCGCCCTGGGTGGGCGGAGAGGCAAAAATCCTGGGTGTACCTAATCAATTGGCCAAGATAGTAGTAGTAGTAATAGTATTTGCGATAGTAGTAGTCGTAGATAGGCCAAGCCTTGAGTACACCAAGAAAAAAAAGGGGGTGAGTTGAGCTCAACAGTGAGAGATGATTGGCTGAGGCAGTTGCTATGCAAAAGTGACAGACCAGGCAGTATAGCTAAAAAAGCACTATTTAAATAGCAGTCCATTCCATTTCATTTAAAAATAATAATAATGTGTGTGTATTGTGTGTGTTTTTTTAAACTTATTTTTTTTTTTTAAATGTAAATGAGCTGAACATCAATCGGTCAATAAATGTGGAAGTTAACCATAATCAACTAAAAGTATCTTACTGTCCCTTAAAGAAACATGCACATTCACGCACACACATTTGAGTTTAACTAACATTTCAAAGAGCTGAACAGTTTAAAAATAGGGTTTTAAACTAGGGTTAGGGTTTCAAACTAGGGTTTTACATTAGGGTTAGGGTTTCAAACTAGGGTTTTATATTATTGTTAGGGTTTCAAACTAGGGTTTTACATTAGGGTTAGGGTTTAAAACTAGGGTTTCAATTTAGGGTTAGGGTTTCAAACTAGGGTTTTACATTAGGGTTAAGGTTTCAAACTAGGGTTTTACATTAGGGTTAGGGTTTCAAACTAGGGTTTTACATTAGGGTTAGGGTTTCAAACTAGGGTTTTACATTAAGGTTAGGGTTTAAAACTAGGGTTTTTAAATTAGGGTTAGAGTTTCAAAGTAGGGTTTTAAACTAGGGTTAAGGTTTCAAAGTAGGGTTTTAAACAAGGGTTGGGGTTTCAAAGTAGGGTTTTAAACTAGGGTTATGGTTTTAAAGTAGGGTTTTAAACTAGGGTTAGGGTTTCAAAATAGGGTTTTAAACTAGGGTGAGGGTTTCAAAGTAGGATTTAAATCTAGGGTTAGGGTTTCAAAGTAGGGTTTTAAACTAGGGTTAGGGTTACAAAGTAGGGTTTAAAACTAGGGTTAGGGTTTTAAAGTAGGGTTTAAATATAGGGTTAGGGTTTCAAACTAGGGTTTTAAACTAGGGTTATGGTTTCAAAGTAGAGTTTTAAATTAGGGTTACGGTTTCAAAGTAGGGTTTCAAACTAGGGTTAGGGTTTCAAAGTAGGGTTTTAAACTAGGGTTAGGGTTTCAAAGTAGGGTTTTAAACTAGGGTTATGGTTTCAAAGTAGGGGTTACGACTAGGGTTAGGGTTTCAAAGTAGGGTTTTAAACTAGGGTAAGGGTTTCAAAGAAGGGTTTTAAACTTGGGGTAGGGTTACAAAGTAGGGTTTTAAACTAGGGTTAGGGTTTCAAAGTAGGGTTTTAAACTAGGGTTAGGGTTTCAAAGTAGGGTTTTAAACTAGGGTTAGGGTTTTAACATAGGGTTTTAAACTAGGGTAAGGAATTCAAAGTAGGGTTTTAAACTAGGGTAAGTGTTACAAAGTAGGGTTTTAAACTAGGGTAAGGGTTTCAAAGTAGGGTTTAAAACTAGGGTTAGGGTTTCAAAGAAAGGTTTTAAACTAGGGTCATGGTTTCTAAGTAGGGGTTTAAACTAAGGTTAGGGTTAAAAAGTAGGGTTTTAAACTAGGGTTAGGGTTACAAAGTAGGGTTTTAAACTAGGGTTAGGGTTTGAAAGTAGGGTTTTAAACTAGGGTTGGGGTTACAAAGTAGGGGTTTAAACTAAAGTTAGGGTTTCAAAGTAGGGTTTTAAACTAGTGTTAGGGTTTTAAACTAGGGTTAGGGTATCAAAGTAGGGTTTTAAACTAGGGTTATGGTTTTAAAGTAGGGTTTAAAACTAGGAATAGGGTTTTAAACTAGGGTTAGGGTTACAAAGTAGGGTTAAAAACGAGGGTTAGGGTTTCAAAGTAGCTTTTAAAACTAGGGTTAGGGTTTCAAAGAAGGGTTTTAAACTAGGGTTAGGGTTTCAAGCTTGGGTTTAAAATTAGGGTTAGGGGTACAAAATAGGGTTTTAAATGAGGGTTAGGGTTTCAAACTAGGGTTTTACATTAGGGTTTCAAACTAGGTTTTTATATTAGTGTTAGGGTTTCAAACTAAGCTTTTACATTAGGGTTAGGGTTTCAAAGTAGGGTTTTAAACTAGGGTTAGGGTTTCAAAGAAGGGGGTTTTAAACTAGGGTTAGGTTTTCAAAGAAGTGTTTTAAACTAGGGTTAGGGTTACAAAGTATGTTTTTAAACTAGGGTTACGGTTTCAAAGTAGGGTTTAAAACTAGGGTTAGGGTTTTAAACTAGGGTTTTAAACTAGGGTTAGGGTTACTTAGTAGGGTTTTAAACTAGGGTTAGGGTTTTAAAGTAGGGTTTAAAACTAGGGTTAGGGTTTTCAACTAGGGTTTTAAACTAGGGTTAGGGTTACTTAGTAGGGTTTTAAACTAGGGTTAGGGTTTCAAAGTAAGGTTTTAAACTAGGGTTAGGGTTTCAAAATAGGGGTTTGAACTAGAGTTAAGGTTACAAAGTAGGATTTTAAACTGGGATTAGGGTTTCAAAGTAGGGTTTTAAATTAAGGTAAGGGTTACAAAGTAGGGTTTAAAACTAGGGTTAGGGTTTCAAAGTAGGGTTTAAAACTAGGGTAAGTGTTTCAAAGTAGGGTTTAACATTAGGGTTAGGGCTTAAAACTAGGGTTTTTACATTAGGGTAAGGGTTTAAAACTAGGGTTTTTAAATTAGGGTTAGGGTTTCAGAGTAGAGTTTTAAACTAGGGTTAGGGTTTTAAAGTAGGGTTTTAAACTAGGTTTAGGGTTTCAAAGTAGGGTTTTAAACTAGGGTTAGAGTTTCAAAGTATGGTTTAAAACTAGGGTTAGTGTTTCAAATTAGGGGTTTAAACTTGGGTTAGGGTTTCAAAGTAGGGGTTTAAACTAGGGTAAGTTTTACAAAGTAGGGTTTTACAATAGGGTTAGGGTTTCAAACTAGGGTTTTATATTAGTGTTAGGGTTTCAAACTAGGCTTTTACATTAGGGTTAGGGTTTCAAATTAGGGTTTTACATTAGGGTTAGGGTTTCAAACTAGGGTTTTACATTAGGGTTAGGGTTTAAAGCTAGGGTTTTTAAATTAGGGTTAGAGTTTCAAAGTAGGGTTTTAAACTAGGGTTAGGGTTTCAAAGTAGGGTTTTAAACTAGGGTTAGGGTTTCAAAGTAGGGTTTTAAACTAGGGTTAGGGTTACAAAGTAGGGTTTAAAACTAGGGTTAGGTTTTCAAAGTAGGGGTTTAAACTAGTGTTAGGGTTTTAAACTATGGTTTTAAACTAGGGTTAGGGTTTCAAAGTAGGGTTTTAAAATAGGGTTATGGTTTTAAAGTAGGGTTTAAAACTAGGGTTAAGGTTTTAAACGAGGGTTAGGGTTTCAAAGTAAGGTTTCAAACTAGGGTTAGGGTTACAAAGTATGGTTTTAAACTAGGGTGAGGGTTTCAAAGTAAGGTTTAAAACTAGGGTTAGGGTTTCAAAGTAGGGTTTTAAACTAGGGTTTTAAACTAGGTTTGGGGTTTCAAAGAAGGGTTTTAAACTAGGGTTAGGGTTACAAAGTAGGGTTTTAAACTAGGGTTAGGGTTTCAAAGAAGGGTTTTAAACTAGGGTTAGGGTTTCAAAGTAGGCTTTTAAACTTGGGTTATGGTTTTAAAGTAGGGTTTAAAACTAGGGTTAGGGTTTTAAACTAGGGTTAGGGTTACAAAGTAGGGTTTAAAACGAGGATTAGGGTTTCAAAGTAGGGTTTAAAACTAGGGTAAGTGTTTCAAAGTAGGGTTTTAAACTAAGGTTAGGGTTTCAAAGTAGGGGTTTAAACTAGGGTTAGGGTTACAAAATATGGTTTTAAACTAGGACGAGGGTTTCAAAGTAAGGTTTAAAACTAAGGTTAGGGTTTCAAAGTAGGGTTTTAAACTAGGGTTAGGGTTTCAAAGTAGGGTTTTAAACTAGGGTTACGGTTACAAAGTAGGGTTTCAAACTAGGGTTAGGGTTTCAAAGAAGGATTTTAAACTTGGGGTAGGGTTACGAAGTAGGGTTTTAAACTAGGGTTAGGGTTTCAAAGTAGGGTTTTAAACTAGGGTTAGGGTTTCAAGGTAGGCTTTTAATTTAGGGTTAGGGTTACAAAGTAGGGTTTAAAACTACGGGTTAGGGTTTCAAAGTAGGGTTTTAAACTAGGGTTATGGTTTTAAAGTAGGGTTTAAAACTAGGGTTAGGGTTTTAAACTTGGGTTAGGGTTACAAACTAGGGTTTTAAACTAGAGTTAGGGTTTAAAACTAGGGTTAGTGTTTCAAAGTAGGGTTTTAACTTAGGGTTAGGGTTTCAAAGTAGGGTTTATAAATTAGGGTTAGGGTTTCAAAGTAGGGTTTTAAACTAGGGTTAGGTTTTCTAAGTAGGGGTTTAAACTCGGGTTAGGGTTAAAAAGTAGGGTTTTAAACTAGGGTTAGGGTTTCAAAGTAGGGTTTTAAACTAGGGTTAGGGTTTCAAAGTAGAGTTTTAAACTAGGGTTAGGGTTTCAAAGTAGGGTTTGAAAGTAGGGTTAGGGCTTCAAAGTACTGTTTTAAACTAGAGTTAGGGTTACAAAATAGGGTTTTAAACTAGGGTTAGGGTTTAAAACTAGGGTTTTACATTAGGGTTAGGGTTTCAAACTAGGGTTTTATATTAGGTTTAGGGTTTTAAACTAGGGTTTTACATTAGGGTTAGGGTATCAAACTAGGGTTTTACATTAGGGTTAGGGTTTAAAACTAGGGTTTTTAAATTAGGGTCAGAGTTTCAAAGTACGGTTTTAAACTAGGGTTTTTAAATTAGGGTTAGGGTTTCAGAGTAGAGTTTTAAACTAGGGTTAGGGTTTTAAAGTAGGGTTTTAAACTAGGTTTAGGGTTTCAAAGTAGGGTTTTAAACTAGGGTTAGAGTTTCAAAGTATGGTTTAAAACTAGGGTTAGTGTTTCAAATTAGGGGTTTAAACTTGGGTTAGGGTTTCAAAGTAGGGGTTTAAACTAGGGTAAGTTTTACAAAGTAGGGTTTTACAATAGGGTTAGGGTTTCAAACTAGGGTTTTATATTAGTGTTAGGGTTTCAAACTAGGCTTTTACATTAGGGTTAGGGTTTCAAATTAGGGTTTTACATTAGGGTTAGGGTTTCAAACTAGGGTTTTACATTAGGGTTAGGGTTTAAAGCTAGGGTTTTTAAATTAGGGTTAGAGTTTCAAAGTAGGGTTTTAAACTAGGGTTAGGGTTTCAAAGTAGGGTTTTAAACTAGGGTTAGGGTTTCAAAGTAGGGTTTTAAACTAGGGTTAGGGTTACAAAGTAGGGTTTAAAACTAGGGTTAGGTTTTCAAAGTAGGGGTTTAAACTAGTGTTAGGGTTTTAAACTATGGTTTTAAACTAGGGTTAGGGTTTCAAAGTAGGGTTTTAAAATAGGGTTATGGTTTTAAAGTAGGGTTTAAAACTAGGGTTAAGGTTTTAAACGAGGGTTAGGGTTTCAAAGTAAGGTTTCAAACTAGGGTTAGGGTTACAAAGTATGGTTTTAAACTAGGGTGAGGGTTTCAAAGTAAGGTTTAAAACTAGGAGTAGGGTTTCAAAGTAGGGTTTTAAACTAGGGTTTTAAACTAGGTTTGGGGTTTCAAAGAAGGGTTTTAAACTAGGGTTAGGGTTACAAAGTAGGGTTTTAAACTAGGGTTAGGGTTTCAAAGAAGGGTTTTAAACTAGGGTTAGGGTTTCAAAGTAGGCTTTTAAACTTGGGTTATGGTTTTAAAGTAGGGTTTAAAACTAGGGTTAGGGTTTTAAACTAGGGTTAGGGTTACAAAGTAGGGTTTAAAACGAGGATTAGGGTTTCAAAGTAGGGTTTAAAACTAGGGTAAGTGTTTCAAAGTAGGGTTTTAAACTAAGGTTAGGGTTTCAAAGTAGGGGTTTAAACTAGGGTTAGGGTTACAAAATATGGTTTTAAACTAGGACGAGGGTTTCAAAGTAAGGTTTAAAACTAAGGTTAGGGTTTCAAAGTAGGGTTTTAAACTAGGGTTAGGGTTTCAAAGTAGGGTTTTAAACTAGGGTTACGGTTACAAAGTAGGGTTTCAAACTAGGGTTAGGGTTTCAAAGAAGGATTTTAAACTTGGGGTAGGGTTACGAAGTAGGGTTTTAAACTAGGGTTAGGGTTTCAAAGTAGGGTTTTAAACTAGGGTTAGGGTTTCAAGGTAGGCTTTTAATTTAGGGTTAGGGTTACAAAGTAGGGTTTAAAACTAGGGGTTAGGGTTTCAAAGTAGGGTTTTAAACTAGGGTTATGGTTTTAAAGTAGGGTTTAAAACTAGGGTTAGGGTTTTAAACTTGGGTTAGGGTTACAAACTAGGGTTTTAAACTAGAGTTAGGGTTTAAAACTAGGGTTAGTGTTTCAAAGTAGGGTTTTAACTTAGGGTTAGGGTTTCAAAGTAGGGTTTATAAATTAGGGTTAGGGTTTCAAAGTAGGGTTTTAAACTAGGGTTAGGTTTTCTAAGTAGGGGTTTAAACTCGGGTTAGGGTTAAAAAGTAGGGTTTTAAACTAGGGTTAGGGTTTCAAAGTAGGGTTTTAAACTAGGGTTAGGGTTTCAAAGTAGAGTTTTAAACTAGGGTTAGGGTTTCAAAGTAGGGTTTGAAAGTAGGGTTAGGGCTTCAAAGTACTGTTTTAAACTAGAGTTAGGGTTACAAAATAGGGTTTTAAACTAGGGTTAGGGTTTAAAACTAGGGTTTTACATTAGGGTTAGGGTTTCAAACTAGGGTTTAACATTAGGGTTAGGGCTTAAAACTAGGGTTTTTACATTAGGGTAAGGGTTTAAAACTAGGGTTTTTAAATTAGGGTTAGGGTTTCAGAGTAGAGTTTTAAACTAGGGTTAGGGTTTTAAAGTAGGGTTTTAAACTAGGTTTAGGGTTTCAAAGTAGGGTTTTAAACTAGGGTTAGAGTTTCAAAGTATGGTTTAAAACTAGGGTTAGTGTTTCAAATTAGGGGTTTAAACTTGGGTTAGGGTTTCAAAGTAGGGGTTTAAACTAGGGTAAGTTTTACAAAGTAGGGTTTTACAATAGGGTTAGGGTTTCAAACTAGGGTTTTATATTAGTGTTAGGGTTTCAAACTAGGCTTTTACATTAGGGTTAGGGTTTCAAATTAGGGTTTTACATTAGGGTTAGGGTTTCAAACTAGGGTTTTACATTAGGGTTAGGGTTTAAAGCTAGGGTTTTTAAATTAGGGTTAGAGTTTCAAAGTAGGGTTTTAAACTAGGGTTAGGGTTTCAAAGTAGGGTTTTAAACTAGGGTTAGGGTTTCAAAGTAGGGTTTTAAACTAGGGTTAGGGTTACAAAGTAGGGTTTAAAACTAGGGTTAGGTTTTCAAAGTAGGGGTTTAAACTAGTGTTAGGGTTTTAAACTATGGTTTTAAACTAGGGTTAGGGTTTCAAAGTAGGGTTTTAAAATAGGGTTATGGTTTTAAAGTAGGGTTTAAAACTAGGGTTAAGGTTTTAAACGAGGGTTAGGGTTTCAAAGTAAGGTTTCAAACTAGGGTTAGGGTTACAAAGTATGGTTTTAAACTAGGGTGAGGGTTTCAAAGTAAGGTTTAAAACTAGGGTTAGGGTTTCAAAGTAGGGTTTTAAACTAGGGTTTTAAACTAGGTTTGGGGTTTCAAAGAAGGGTTTTAAACTAGGGTTAGGGTTACAAAGTAGGGTTTTAAACTAGGGTTAGGGTTTCAAAGAAGGGTTTTAAACTAGGGTTAGGGTTTCAAAGTAGGCTTTTAAACTTGGGTTATGGTTTTAAAGTAGGGTTTAAAACTAGGGTTAGGGTTTTAAACTAGGGTTAGGGTTACAAAGTAGGGTTTAAAACGAGGATTAGGGTTTCAAAGTAGGGTTTAAAACTAGGGTAAGTGTTTCAAAGTAGGGTTTTAAACTAAGGTTAGGGTTTCAAAGTAGGGTTTCAAACTAGGGTTAGGGTTTCAAAGTAGGGGTTTAAACTAGGGTTAGGGTTACAAAATATGGTTTTAAACTAGGACGAGGGTTTCAAAGTAAGGTTTAAAACTAAGGTTAGGGTTTCAAAGTAGGGTTTTAAACTAGGGTTAGGGTTTCAAAGTAGGGTTTTAAACTAGGGTTACGGTTACAAAGTAGGGTTTCAAACTAGGGTTAGGGTTTCAAAGAAGGGTTTTAAACTTGGGGTAGGGTTACGAAGTAGGGTTTTAAACTAGGGTTAGGGTTTCAAAGTAGGGTTTTAAACTAGGGTTAGGGTTTCAAGGTAGGCTTTTAATTTAGGGTTAGGGTTACAAAGTAGGGTTTAAAACTAGGGGTTAGGGTTTCAAAGTAGGGTTTTAAACTAGGGTTATGGTTTTAAAGTAGGGTTTAAAACTAAGGTTAGGGTTTTAAACTTGGGTTAGGGTTACAAACTAGGGTTTTAAACTAGAGTTAGGGTTTAAAACTAGGGTTAGTGTTTCAAAGTAGGGTTTTAACTTAGGGTTAGGGTTTCAAAGTAGGGTTTATAAATTAGGGTTAGGGTTTCAAAGTAGGGTTTTAAACTAGGGTTAGGTTTTCTAAGTAGGGGTTTAAACTCGGGTTAGGGTTAAAAAGTAGGGTTTTAAACTAGGGTTAGGGTTTCAAAGTAGGGTTTTAAACTAGGGTTAGGGTTTCAAAGTAGAGTTTTAAACTAGGGTTAGGGTTTCAAAGTAGGGTTTGAAAGTAGGGTTAGGGCTTCAAAGTACTGTTTTAAACTAGAGTTAGGGTTACAAAATAGGGTTTTAAACTAGGGTTAGGGTTTAAAACTAGGGTTTTACATTAGGGTTAGGGTTTCAAACTAGGGTTTTATATTAGGTTTAGGGTTTTAAACTAGGGTTTTACATTAGGGTTAGGGTATCAAACTAGGGTTTTACATTAGGGTTAGGGTTTAAAACTAGGGTTTTTAAATTAGGGTCAGAGTTTCAAAGTAGGGTTTTAAACTAGGGTTTGGGTTTCAAAGTAGGGTTTTAAACTAGGGTTAGGGTTTCAAAGTTGGGTTTCAAACTAGGGTTAGGGTTTCAAAGTAGGGTTTTAAACTAGGGTTAGGGGTTCAAAGTAGGGGTTTGAACTAGGGTTAGGGTTTCAAAGTAGGGTCTTAAACTAAGGTTAGGGTTACAAAGTAGGTTTTAAAACTAGGGTTAGGGTTTCAAAGTAGGGGTTTAAACTAGTGTTAGGGTTTTAAACTAGGGTTAGGGTTTCAAAGTAGGGTTTTAAACTAGGGTTATGGTTTTAAAGTAGGGTTTAAAACTAGGGTTAGGGTTTTAAACTAGGGTTAGGGTTACAAAGTAGGGTTTAAAACGAGGGTTAGGGTTTCAAAGTAGGGTTTAAAACTAGGGTTAGTGTTTCAAAGTAGGGTTTAAAACTAGGGTTAGGGTTTTAAAGTAGGGGTTTGAACTAGGGTAAGGGTTTCAAAGTAGGGTTTTATACTAGGGATAGGGTTTCAAAGTAGGGTTTTAAACTAGGGTTAGGGTTTCAAAGAAGGGTTTTAAACTAGGGTTAGGGTTACAAAGTATGGTTTTAAACTAGGGTGAGGGTTTCAAAGTAGGGTTTAAAACTAGGGTTAGGGTTTCAAAGTAGGGTTTTTAACTAGGGTTATGGTTTCAAAGTAGGGTTTTAAACTAGGGTTAGGGTTTCAAAGTAGGGTTTTAAACTACGGTTAGGGTTTCAAAGTAGGGTTTTAAACAAGGGTTAGGGTTTCAAAGTAGGGTTTTAAACTAGGGTTAGGGTTACAAAGTAGGGTTTTAAACTAGGGTTAGGTTTTCAAAGTAGGGGTTTGAACTAGGGTTAGGGTTTCAAAGTAGGGTTTTATATTAGTGTTAGGGTTTCAAACTAGGGTTTAACATTAGGGTTAGGGGTTAAAACTAGGGTTTTTAAATTAGGGTTAGAGTTTCAAAGTAGGGTTTTAAACTAGGGTTAGGGTTTCAAGTTAGGGTTTTAAACTAGGGTTAAGGTTTCAGAGTAGGGTTTTAAACTAGGGTTATGGTTTTAAAGTAGGGTTTAAAACTAGGGTTAGGGTTTCAAAGTAGGGTTTTAAACTAGGTTTAAGGTTTCAGAGTAGGGTTTTAAACTAGGGTTATGGTTTTAAAGTAGGGTTTAAAACTAGGTTTAGGGTTTCAAAGTAGGGTTTTAAACTAGGGTTAGGGTTTCAAAGTAGGGGTTTGAACTAGGGTTAGGGTTTCAAAGTAGGGTTTAAAACTATGGTTAGGGTTTCAAAATAGGGTTTTAAACTAGGGTTAGGGTTTTAATGTAGGGTTTTAAACTAGGGTTAGGGTTTCAAAATAGGGTTTTAAACTAGAGTGAGGGTTTCAAAGTAGGATTTAAAACTAGGGTTAGGGTTTCAAATTAGGGTTTTAAACTAGGGTTAGGGTTACAAAGTAGGGTTTTAAACTAGGGTTAGGGTTACAAAGTAGGGTTTTAAACAAGGGTTAGGGTTACAAAGTAGGGTTTTAAACTAGGGTTAGGGTTTCAAAGTAGGGGTTTGAACTAGGGTTAGGGTTTCAAAGTAGGGTTTAAAACTATGGTTAGGGTTTCAAAATAGGGTTTTAAACTAGGGTTAGGGTTTTAATGTAGGGTTTTAAACTAGGGTTAGGGTTTCAAACTAGGGTTTTATATTAGGGTTAGGGTTTCAAACAAGGGTTTTATTTTAGGGTTAGGGTTTCAAAGTAGGGTTTTAAACTAGGGTATGGGTTTCAAAGTAGGGGTTTAAACTAGGGTTAGGGTTACAAAGTAAGGTTAGGGTTTTAAACTAGGGTTAGGGTTTCAAAGTAGGGGTTTGGATTAGGGTTAGGGTTTCAAAGTAGGGTTTTAAACTAGGGTTAGGGTTTCAAGAAGGGTTTTAAACTTGGGGTAGGGTTACAAAGTACGGTTTTAAACTAGGGTTAGGGTTACAAAGTAGGGTTTAAAACTAGGGGTTAAGGTTTCAAAGTAGGGTTTTAAACTAGGGTTAGGGTTTCAAAGAAGGGTTTTAAACTAGGGTTAGGGTTACAAAGTATGGTTTTAAACTAGGGTGAGGGTTTCAAAGTAGGGTTTAAAACTAGGGTTAGGGTTTCAAAGTAGGGTTTTTAACTAAGGTTAGGGTTTCAAAGTAGGGTTTTAAACTAGGGTTAGGGTTTCAAAGTAGGGTTTTAAACTAGGGTTAGGGTTTCAAAGTAGGGTTTTAAACAAGGGTTAGGGTTTCAAAGTAGGGTTTTAAACTAGGGTTAGGGTTACAAAGTAGGGTTTTAAACTAGGGTTAGGTTTTCAAAGTAGGGGTTTGAACTAGGGTTAGGGTTTCAAAGTAGGGTTTTATATTAGTGTTAGGGTTTCAAACTAGGGTTTTATATTAGGGTTAGGGTTTTAAGATAGGGTTTAACATTAGGGTTAGGGTTTAAAACTAGGGTTTTTAAATAAGGGTTAGAGTTTCAAAGTAGGGTTTTATATTAGTGTTAGGGTTTCAAACTAGGGTTTTATATTAGGGTTAGGGTTTCAAACTAGGGTTTTATATTAGGGTTAGGGTTTTAAGATAGAGTTTAACATTAGGGTTAGGGTTTAAAACTAGGGTTTTTAAATTAGGGTTAGAGTTTCAAAGTAGGGTTGTAAACTAGGGTTAGGGTTTCAAATTAGGGTTTTAAACTAGGGTTAACGTTTCAGAGTAGGGTTTTAAACTAGGGTTATGGTTTTAAAGTAGGGTTTAAAACTAGGGTTAGGGTTTCAAAGTAGGGTTTTAAACTAGGTTTAAGGTTTCAGAGTAGGGTTTCAAACTAGGGTTATGGTTTTAAAGTAGGGTTTAAAACTAGGGTTAGGGTTTCAAAGTAGGGTTTTAAACTAGGGTTAGGGTTTCAAAATAGGGTTTTAAACTAGAGTGAGGGTTTCAAAGTAGGATTTAAAACTAGGGTTAGGGTTTCAAATTAGGGTTTTAAACTAGGGTTAGGGTTACAAAGTAGGGTTTTAAACTAGGGTTAGGGTTTCAAGAAGGGTTTTAAACTAGGGTTAGGGTTACAAAGTAGGGTTTTAAACTAGGGTTATGGTTTTAAAGTAGGGTTTAAAACTAGGGTTAGGGTTTCAAAGTAGGGTTTTAAACTAGGTTTAAGGTTTCAGAGTAGGGTTTTAAACTAGGGTTATGGTTTTAAAGTAGGGTTTAAAACTAGGTTTAGGGTTTCAAAGTAGGGTTTTAAACTAGGGTTAGGGTTTCAAAGTAGGGGTTTGAACTAGGGTTAGGGTTTCAAAGTAGGGTTTAAAACTATGGTTAGGGTTTCAAAATAGGGTTTTAAACTAGGGTTAGGGTTTTAATGTAGGGTTTTAAACTAGGGTTAGGGTTTCAAAATAGGGTTTTAAACTAGAGTGAGGGTTTCAAAGTAGGATTTAAAACTAGGGTTAGGGTTTCAAATTAGGGTTTTAAACTAGGGTTAGGGTTACAAAGTAGGGTTTTAAACTAGGGTTAGGGTTACAAAGTAGGGTTTTAAACAAGGGTTAGGGTTACAAAGTAGGGTTTTAAACTAGGGTTAGGGTTTCAAAGTAGGGGTTTGAACTAGGGTTAGGGTTTCAAAGTAGGGTTTAAAACTATGGTTAGGGTTTCAAAATAGGGTTTTAAACTAGGGTTAGGGTTTTAATGTAGGGTTTTAAACTAGGGTTAGGGTTTCAAACTAGGGTTTTATATTAGGGTTAGGGTTTCAAACAAGGGTTTTATTTTAGGGTTAGGGTTTCAAAGTAGGGTTTTAAACTAGGGTATGGGTTTCAAAGTAGGGGTTTAAACTAGGGTTAGGGTTACAAAGTAAGGTTAGGGTTTTAAACTAGGGTTAGGGTTTCAAAGTAGGGGTTTGGATTAGGGTTAGGGTTTCAAAGTAGGGTTTTAAACTAGGGTTAGGGTTTCAAGAAGGGTTTTAAACTTGGGGTAGGGTTACAAAGTACGGTTTTAAACTAGGGTTAGGGTTACAAAGTAGGGTTTAAAACTAGGGGTTAAGGTTTCAAAGTAGGGTTTTAAACTAGGGTTAGGGTTTCAAAGAAGGGTTTTAAACTAGGGTTAGGGTTACAAAGTATGGTTTTAAACTAGGGTGAGGGTTTCAAAGTAGGGTTTAAAACTAGGGTTAGGGTTTCAAAGTAGGGTTTTTAACTAGGGTTAGGGTTTCAAAGTAGGGGTTTAAACTAGGGTTAGGGTTTCAAAGTAGGGTTTTAAACTAGGGTTAGGGTTTCAAAGTAGGGTTTTAAACAAGGGTTAGGGTTTCAAAGTAGGGTTTTAAACTAGGGTTAGGGTTACAAAGTAGGGTTTTAAACTAGGGTTAGGTTTTCAAAGTAGGGGTTTGAACTAGGGTTAGGGTTTCAAAGTAGGGTTTTATATTAGTGTTAGGGTTTCAAACTAGGGTTTTATATTAGGGTTAGGGTTTTAAGATAGGGTTTAACATTAGGGTTAGGGTTTAAAACTAGGGTTTTTAAATTAGGGTTAGAGTTTCAAAGTAGGGTTTTATATTAGTGTTAGGGTTTCAAACTAGGGTTTTATATTAGGGTTAGGGTTTCAAACTAGGGTTTTATATTAGGGTTAGGGTTTTAAGATAGAGTTTAACATTAGGGTTAGGGTTTAAAACTAGGGTTTTTAAATTAGGGTTAGAGTTTCAAAGTAGGGTTGTAAACTAGGGTTAGGGTTTCAAATTAGGGTTTTAAACTAGGGTTAACGTTTCAGAGTAGGGTTTTAAACTAGGGTTATGGTTTTAAAGTAGGGTTTAAAACTAGGGTTAGGGTTTCAAAGTAGGGTTTTAAACTAGGTTTAAGGTTTCAGAGTAGGGTTTCAAACTAGGGTTATGGTTTTAAAGTAGGGTTTAAAACTAGGGTTAGGGTTTCAAAGTAGGGTTTTAAACTAGGGTTAGGGTTTCAAAATAGGGTTTTAAACTAGAGTGAGGGTTTCAAAGTAGGATTTAAAACTAGGGTTAGGGTTTCAAATTAGGGTTTTAAACTAGGGTTAGGGTTACAAAGTAGGGTTTTAAACTAGGGTTAGGGTTTCAAGAAGGGTTTTAAACTAGGGTTAGGGTTACAAAGTAGGGTTTTAAACAAGGGTTAGGGTTACAAAGTAGGGTTTTAAACTAGGGTTAGGGTTTCAAAGTAGGGGTTTGAACTAGGGTTAGGGTTTCAAAGTAGGGTTTAAAACTATGGTTAGGGTTTCAAAATAGGGTTTTAAACTAGGGTTAGGGTTTTAATGTAGGGTTTTAAACTAGGGTTAGGGTTTCAAACTAGGGTTTTATATTAGGGTTAGGGTTTCAAACAAGGGTTTTATTTTAGGGTTAGGGTTTCAAAGTAGGGTTTTAAACTAGGGTATGGGTTTCAAAGTAGGGGTTTAAACTAGGGTTAGGGTTACAAAGTAAGGTTAGGGTTTTAAACTAGGGTTAGGGTTTCAAAGTAGGGGTTTGGATTAGGGTTAGGGTTTCAAAGTAAGGTTTTAAACTAGGGTTAGGGTTTCAAGAAGGGTTTTAAACTTGGGGTAGGGTTACAAAGTACGGTTTTAAACTAGGGTTAGGGTTACAAAGTAGGGTTTAAAACTAGGGGTTAAGGTTTCAAAGTAGGGTTTTAAACTAGGGTTAGGGTTTCAAAGAAGGGTTTTAAACTAGGGTTAGGGTTACAAAGTATGGTTTTAAACTAGGGTGAGGGTTTCAAAGTAGGGTTTAAAACTAGGGTTAGGGTTTCAAAGTAGGGTTTTTAACTAGGGTTAGGGTTTCAAAGTAGGGTTTTAAACTAGGGTTAGGGTTTCAAAGTAGGGTTTTAAACAAGGGTTAGGGTTTCAAAGTAGGGTTTTAAACTAGGGTTAGGGTTACAAAGTAGGGTTTTAAACTAGGGTTAGGTTTTTAAAGTAGGGGTTTGAACTAGGGTTAGGGTTTCAAAGTAGGGTTTTATATTAGTGTTAGGGTTTCAAACTAGGGTTTTATATTAGGGTTAGGGTTTTAAGATAGGGTTTAACATTAGGGTTAGGGTTTAAAACTAGGGTTTTTAAATTAGGGTTAGAGTTTCAAAGTAGGGTTTTATATTAGTGTTAGGGTTTCAAACTAGGGTTTTATATTAGGGTTAGGGTTTCAAACTAGGGTTTTATATTAGGGTTAGGGTTTTAAGATAGGGTTTAACATTAGGGTTAGGGTTTAAAACTAGGGTTTTTAAATTAGGGTTAGAGTTTCAAAGTAGGGTTGTAAACTAGGGTTAGGGTTTCAAATTAGGGTTTTAAACTAGGGTTAAGGTTTCAGAGTAGGGTTTTAAATTAGGGTTATGGTTTTAAAGTAGGGTTTAAAACTAGGGTTAGGGTTTCAAAGTAGGGTTTTAAACTAGGTTTAAGGTTTCAGAGTAGGGTTTCAAACTAGGGTTATGGTTTTAAAGTAGGGTTTAAAACTAGGGTTAGGGTTTCAAAGTAGGGTTTTAAACTAGGGTTAGGGTTTCAAAATAGGGTTTTAAACTAGAGTGAGGGTTTCAAAGTAGGATTTTAAACTAGGGTTAGGGTTTCAAATTAGGGTTTTAAACTAGGGTTAGGGTTACAAAGTAGGGTTTTAAACTAGGGTTAGGGTTACAAAGTAGGGTTTTAAACTAGGGTTAGGGTTTCAAAGTAGGGGTTTGAACTAGGGTTAGGGTTTCAAAGTAGGGTTTAAAACTATGGTTAGGGTTTCAAAATAGGGTTTTAAACTAGGGTTAGGGTTTTAATGTAGGGTTTTAAACTAGGGTTAGGGTTTCAAACTAGGGTTTTATATTAGGGTTAGGGTTTCAAACTAGGGTTTTACATTAGGGTTAGGGTTTCAAAGTAGGGTTTTAAACTAGGGTATGGTTTTCAAAGTAGGGGTTTAAACTAGGGTTAGGGTTACAAAGTAAGGTTAGGGTTTTAAACTAGGGTTAGGGTTTCAAAGTAGGGGTTTGGATTAGGGTTAGGGTTTCAAAGTAGGGTTTTAAACTAGGGTTAGGGTTTCAAGAAGGGTTTTAAACTTGGGGTTAAGGTTTCAAAGTAGGGTTTTAAGCTAGGGTTAGGGTTTCAAAGTAGGGTTTTAAACTAGGGTTAGGGTTTCAAAGTAGGGTTTAAAACTAGGGTTAGGGTTTCAAAGTAGGGGTTTAAACTAGGGTTAGGGTTTCAAAGTAGGGTTTGAAACTAGGGTTAGGGTTTCAAAGTAGGGTTTTAAACTAGGGTTAGGGTTACAAAATAGGATTTTAAACTAGGGTTAGGGTTTCAAACTAGGGTTTTACATTAGGGTTAGGGTTTCAAACTAGGGTTTTATATTAGTGTTAGGGTTTCAAACTAGGCTTTTTTATTTGGGTTAGGGTTTAAAACTAGGGTTTAAAATTAACATCTTACAAATTACTTTTATATCTGTATGTGTGCCCTGAGGAAACTGTGGAGACAACATGCGCACAGTCACTGTTTGCGCATCTTTAAGAACTCATCAATATTATAAAAGAAAACATTTACTTTAGCAAAGGAATTGGACAAGTTATAGTATTTAATAATAAAGCATAATCAGCAAAAAAAACACAGTAATAGTCACACGCTACAAATTTGGAAAAGAATCAAATAAAAAAAATTTGTGACTGAAAAGTCCTGGCTGTACCTAATCAATTGGCCAAGATGGCCGCTGCCCCGGGTGGGCGGAGGGGAGAGAATCCTTAGTGTACCTAATTATTTGGCCAAGATGGCCGCCGCCCTGGGTGGGCGGAGTGGCGAGAATCCAAGGTGTACCTAATTAATTGGCCAAGATGGCCGCCGCCCTGGGTGGGCGGAGTGGCAAGAATCCAGGGTGTACCTAATGAATTGACCAGAATCCTGGGTGTACCTAATCAATTGGCCAAGATAGTAAAAAAGAAACCAAACCGAAGTAAATCGCGCATTTAGCTAGCGCTGCATTAGTGACGTCACCGGCAAGCGCGAAGGCGCTTCTATCAATTTTATTATTTCTTTAATCTTAAAGTATCTTGCTTTTATATTCTTAGGTTTATTCACGTTTTTACAATTTCCGTCCATTCATTTGTATATTTCAATAACATATTTAATCATTTCTTTCCAATGTTTTACCGTCAATTTTTTTTATCATATAACTTTATTGAACAAATGTCAATGGACAATTTCCAGCCAATCCTGTAGCGTGACATCATCTGTAGGCGACCCCGATACAATCTAGCAGACCGATCACATCCGGTACCGACACCAAACCATGTCTCGAGTCACAGGACACTGTCAGTGCTGATCCACACCACTTTAGGTAAGGATGGCGGCTGCCATACAGATTCGTGTCCAAACCCCCGAACTATCCCTTTAAAGTACATTTCAATTCAGCTATAATTGAGTACATACATACTACAAGACTTATATAGCTTAACAGAAAAAAAGTTACAAACATCTACTGAGAGTTGTTTTATTTTTCGCATTGAGCAGAAGCTTCATTATTTATTTATTTACAGCGCGGTTAGACCCGTGCTGCTCGCAACCCAGACCTACGTGCCCCTAGCGCTTGCCAGCCCTTGTTAAAGTATAACAAAACGTGTGACTTCATTGTTTACATGATTAGCGGATAGCATCAATACAATGTCTGCCTTGCTGAGTTGGAGTCTTCAGGAAGGGGGGTTTAGTAAAATTCTGAGCTAGATACAAATTCCGACATATTCTGTGTCTCTTACACGCATCAGTAGTTGTAGCAGAAGCAGTACACCGGTCACCGGAGATTTTTGCAGTGGCGAAAGTGGATGGGAAGGATCGTGGTCTTTATGAAAGTGTGGGATACATGTTCCTCGTACCCTCAGAGCCAACTTTATGGCGAACAACTTCCTGACAGAAGGTGGAGCGGTGAGCGACCTGGCTTCGAATGAGAGCGCGTCATCCAAGATCATAATCATTTGTTTTATGCAAATTATGTTGCTGAATTTTAGTCTTGCAAGGCAACAAAATTACTTTCACAAACAAAGGAAAAGCAAATCATAATATATATGTATATATATATATATATATATATATATATTTTAAACTATAAATAAATAGATAAAGGGGCACTTTGGGCCAATAACCCCGCCAAGCTCCTTTAGCCATGTTGTGGCTACATTCACCATCGAAACTAAACAAAACATCAAGTAAAATTATAATAAAAATATAAATTTGTTGGGGAAAAATATATATAAACATTTTTTTCAGGTAATACCACATGATGTCCAAATACATACATGTTGCTAAAAAGTTATTTATTTATTTATTTTACATAGTTGTGAGACAAACCTGATAGATGCTTCCATGGGTTCTTGGTTGTCTTGTGGATGATACAAACTCCTGTCTTTAAATGTATTTCAAAATAAAAGTCCCACATTGGCTATTTCTTTTTGGTTGCACCACATGATAATTCAATGGGCCTCGTCTGACAAATGCATCTCTCAATGGCCCATGTATTAAAAAAAAAATAGCCTTCAACATAAAGGGTTTAAATAATCAAAGAATAACCTCATACCCTCGTACATAAAAAAGACAGTTCAAGGTCAAGGATGGCACAAAACGGATTCACAGCAAACCAAAATTAAGTGCAAAAACTTATTTGTCCAGAAAAATCAACTCACTCAAAATATGAATAATATTCTGGTACTATGTTTGTCCTGCATGTCATTCCAGATCTGAAAAAAAAGAAGAAGTTTTTCTCATAGCAATATGCCGGTATACTCTTTTATTGTCAGATTTAGTTGAGCATGCCTTTAAGTCCTCCCTATGTGCATGGCAAGCATACGCCACTCTTGATAAACTGGAACACTTGGCATCTCCTCTGTTGCACATGGAGAAGTTAGAACTCCATCAGGCTAAGGCCAGGATCTGCTGTTGGGTTACCGTTGTATTGATCTCAATTTCGCATTCCGGGCATATTCCACTGGTTAAATCAATGAGGAACTGTGAGAGAACAAACATTCATAATAAGAGCAAGAATGTGTACTTCTTTGCTGGGCGCGTCATGTATTGCATGCACTTACTTGTTGGATGATCTCTGTCACGTTAACTCCCAGGGCATGGATAACCTGAGCTTTTATATGCCCGTACACTGTTGGGCAATACGAAGAAACACAACAACTAAATTACTTATTTCTTTACTCTTTAGTTGAACGTGACTTGCTTTAGTCCACAACAAAATTATGCATAATGTCGATGGAAAACTGCTGTTTTTCTCTTTGAGTGGCAATATTATGTCATCAGCCCAATTAAAGTGATATCTAGACTACTACAACCATTAAGTGGAATAACATCGAGACGCTTCTGAGTCTGTTGGTGAGTTTTCACAGCATTTTCTCACAGCGCATGAGTGATAGCAACCATTTGTGCTTTGCTGGCATCTACTGGTGAAGGCACAGCAATGCTAGTTGTTTTTGATGAACAAGTAGATTTGCTCCCAGTGATTGGCAGTACATGGACCATGTGAGCACATGTGCGTGTGATGTCACAGTACCTCTTCCTCCTCCAGTGGGTTCCTCTTGGAGAACTACCAACAAAAGACAACAATTCTATTATTTCACATCTGAGTGGTAGTAGTCAAAATAGATTTTGTTCCTTTCAAGAAAAAGCCCGACAAAACATTTGTTAAAATTACTGTGTGGTAGAATGTGGGAAATTGAGAGCTTTATATATTAGTTGATGATGGCAAGGAAAATGATCGACTAATTAATCAATGATGTGACTGGTGAGGCATGGGCTTTTTTGAAGTCAAGAATAAAACTATGAATCCAAAATAGAATATTAGCCTCTATTTCAATTTTTACCTTAATTGGAACATTTGTTTTCAAAGCTTTTAATTGTGCTTTAATCAACACCACACTGTAAAAAAAATAAAAGGGCTTTACATTCCAGAATGAAGATTTCTGGTCAACTACTTGCATATTCCGATCTTCCGTGTACATGCTCCGCTACCTTCATCAGATCGATGTAAACATGTGATTTATCAAGACGAAGTTCATTGATCTGTTCTATAGTTTTTACACTTAAAGCAACATCTTGATTGAAAACAAGCTACTAGTACTTTAAAACAAGTTCTCCCATCGTAGACGTTTTTTATTTTTTGCTAACCTGGTTATGAAAGCCCCGATTATAAATGTAACCACTGGTAACATAACTGCATGTCTGTTTGTAAGTTGTAACAAACCAATCCGTGTTAAAATCAGTAAATAATTTTTTCAGTTAGGATCAGTGTTCCCGATAATTTTCTATGTGTGTTCCATGTTTCTGGGGCAATGGCACTTGAGGGTTTGAGCTTTCCAAGTAGATCACTGTTCTGGTGTACAATGTGCAAAGTGTAGGTGTGGGACTTTACTTATGTCGTCGTTAGCTGAAAAGGAAATAAAAGAGAAAAACATGTTATTTATCCCATTATACTTGAGGAATGTACAGCATTGGTTATACATTAGGATTTTGTGAAAAAAAGTGGAAATGATTTTGGTTATGAGATAATGATGAAGGTTGAGAAGTGGCAGCCAGATGAACGGCAAGTAGTGCATCCTTATATTGTAGTTATAACATAGCTAGGCTATTTCATGTAATAATAATAATAATAATCATTATTATTTTACTCTTCACACGCAGGACGGAGTAAGGTAAAGGAGCCTCCCCTACCTGCCTCTGACCGCAAGTCCCTGATAATAATACATGCTAAAATTATAGTTGTAATGTAGCTAGCTAGCCGTAAATTCTTGAAACGATATTATGAATCAACTACAACAAAAGTTTGGCTGCACTGTAACGAATTGACTCTAGAATTTACAAGAAATAAGTGGCAAAAAAGTTGCCAGCTAATTCTTGTAAAATCTCAGTACATTATTGCCTTTTTTACAAGCATTTACTGTATATAAATTAGTTACTGTATTTACTTTTACAGCAATTCACTATAATCTAGTTTACAACCGTTTCCTTTATTCTACATCATTTACTTATTTGATTTAAATACACAAATACAGTATGTCGTAGTAAAATCATCCATTCATTTTCTTAACCACTTATTCGTGCGTAGAGCAAGAATCGATGGGGACGGGTTACTAATAAGCCATGGCTTCTACCCGTCAGCCCTTCTTTCGTATGTCATTGTTACAAATGATATGATGTGATCGATGTAACCTGTAATAATGTGTTCGAAAGGAAAAAATGAATAAAACAAAACAAACAAAAATATATTATGAATCAACTGAAACAGTTATTTGGAAAATTCTGACTCCTTTGGCTGGATGCAGTTGAGTACTTAATGTTTGAGCTTTCCATGTACAATAGATCATTTTCTGGTGTACAATGTGCTAACGACTTAGGTTATGCGATAATGACAACGGTTGTGAGGTAGATATTAGTTAGTGGCAGCCAGATGAACTGCTAATAATCCATCTGTTTACCGTAGTTATAACGTATAGCTAACCTAGGCTCCAATTAATGGTTAGACTACATCAGATTTCACATTAGATCTTTAGGCATTCGCAAACAACTTATTACTGGAGGCAAATGGGTGTGTTTAGCTTCCCTTGCAAATCATTATTCTGGTGCGCAATGTGCAAAGAGGTGTGGGAGGTTACCTGGGTCGTTAGTAGCTGAAAAGTAAATAAAAGAGAAAAGCAAGTTAGCAAGCAATTTATTTCATTATACTAAAGGAATGTACAGCATTACTTTGTTTATCTATACATTAGGTGAAAACAAGTGAAAATGTCTTTGGTTATAAGATAATGACAAAGGTTATGAGGTGGATATTAGCTGGTGGCAGCCAGATGAACTGTCACACCGTGGTCTTGTCATTTCCTGTTTTATTTGGAAAATTCTGACTCCTTTCGTTTCAGGTCACTTGCCCTTCCTCATGTGGTGTCAGTGTCAACCCTGATTCCTGATTGTGTCCACCTGTTTCCCATTACCCTCATGTGTTAAATGGTCTGCGTCTCCCCTGTCTTGTGCCTAAGTGTTTTCGTCAGAGCCACTCAAGCCAGTCACAGTCCCTGTGCCTTCTTGTCACGACGACTATCCAAGGCAGAGCGTAACTATGATGTTGGGGACAGAGAGCTTCTGGCTGTCAAAATTGCTTTGGAAGAATGGAGGCACTGGCTTGAGGGGGCGAAGCATCCGTTTGTGGTCTGGACCGATCACAAGAACCTGGAATACATACGCAAAGCCAAGAGACTTAACCCACGCCAGGCCAGGTAGGCGCTGTTCTTTAACCGTTTTTCCTTCTCTCTCACTTACAGGCCGGGGTCTCGTAACGTCAATTCCGACGCCCTGTCTCGTCTCTATGACCCCGAGCCTGTAGCTAAGGAACCAGAGACCATCCTTTTGCCGAACTGTGTGGTTGGGCCCACACTTCACTTCTTTACTGTCATCCGGGAGTCCGACGGACAATGTACGCCATCTCCCGGCGATTCTGGTGGCCTTCCATGGAGCCGGAGGTCCGAGAGTACATCGAGGGCTGCTCGGTATGTGCCCAAAATAAGTCATCCACCAGATCACGCATGGGCCTGCTGCAGCCCCTTCCCATTCCTTCCAGACCATGGGCAGAAATATCCCTGGACTTTGTCACAGGACTCCCCATCTCCCGAGGTAAAACCACAGTTCTCACTGTAGTCGACAGACTTTCTAAAATGGTCAGATTCATAGCCTTGCCTAAGCTTCCCTCAGCCAAGGAAACGGCTGAGGTCATGATTAACCACGTTTTTCGAGTTCATGGGTTCCGTAGAGACATTGTGTCGGACCGGGGGCCCCAGTTTGTGTCTCGCTTTTGGAGGGAGTTTTACCGCTTAGTCGGAGCCAAAGCCAGCCTAACCTCAGGTTACCACCCTGAGGCTAACGGCCAGTCTGAGTGCCTCAACCAACAGTTAGAAACCGGTCTCCGGTGCCTAGTCTCCCAGAATCCTTCAACGTGGAGCAAACACCTGGTCTGGGTTGAGCTTGCCCATAACTCGCTGCCTACTTCTGCCACAGGACTCACTCCATTCAAATGTGTTTTTGGCTACGATCACCCCTTCTTTGCTAACCTGGAGTCTGAGGCCTCTGTTCCTTCTGCCCATGCCTTGGTCCGCCGCTGCCATCGCATCTGGGCAGCCGCTCGGCAGGTACTGGAGCGCCAGAGGGACAGAGTCAAGCGAGCAGCTGATCAAAAGAGGAGACCTGCTCCAGCATACCAGCCGAGGCATAAAGTGTGGCTGTCCTCCAAGAACCTCCACTTGAAGGTGCCATGCCAAAAGTTGGCACCACGGTTTGTGGGTCCGTACCCAATCTCCAAGGTGATCAACCCGGCCGCTGTCCGTCTCCGCCTGCCTCAGTCCCTTCGTGTTCATCCATGTTCCACGTGAGCCAAGTCAAGCCAGTCAAGGAGAGTCCCCTGGTTCCGGCTCCCTCGCGCCCGCCGCCTCCTGTGATTGTGGATGGGGGCCCCGTCTACAAAGTGAAGCGACTGCTGGCCGTCCGCAATCGTGGCCGGGGCAGGCAGTTCTTGGTGGACTGGGAGGGGTATGGGCCCGAGGAGAGACAGTGGGTTCCTTCCCGCTTCATAATGGATGACTCTCTAATTGAGGACTTCTATAGGGATCATCCTGACCAGCCTAGGCTGTCGGGAGGGGTACTGTCACACACCGCGGTGAGGTTGTCTTGTCATTTCCTGTTTTATTTGGAAAATTCTGACTCCTTTCGTTTCAGGTCACTTGCCCTTCCTCATGTGGTGTTAGTGTCAATCCTGATTCCTGATTGTGTCCACCTGTTTCCCATTACCCTCATGTGTTAAATAGTCTGCGTCTCCCCTGTCTTGTGCCTAAGTGTTTTCGTCAGAGCCAGTCAGTCCTCAGCCTTGTTGTCCTGTATAGTTTTAGTTAAGGAGTGATATTGGTTTGTTTGTAGTTTAGACATCCTCCCTTTTGGAGCGCCTTTAGTTTAACATTTAATAGCCTTTGTTTTTTCCCTCTAAACGAGGAGGTTTTTTTTTTGTTTAATAAATATCTGCCTTGGCCTCAAACTACTATCTCTGCGTCTGAGTCCTAAATCTGCCACATCGTGTCATGAACTGCGAGTAATACATCTACTGTAGTAATAACGTAACTAGGCTTAAACTATTAGTAAATTATGCAACAGCTACAACCGGCTTCATCTAAGACTTTGAGAGAGACAATAACTGAAGTATTTTGGCTGGGGACAGTGTGCACTTGAGGGTTTGACCTTCCCTTGTAGATAGCAGTTTTGGTGTACAATGTGCAAAGTGTAGGTTTGGTGACTTACTTGCATCTGAAAAGTAAATAAAAGAGAAAAACATTATTTATTCCATTATACTTGAGGAATATACAGTATTACCTTGTCTATACATGAGTATTTGGAGGGAAAAAAACGACTTAGGTTATGAGATAATGACAACGGTTGTGAGGTAGATATTAGTTAGTGGCAGCCAGATGAACTGCTAATAATCCATCTGTTCACCGTAGTTATAACGTATAGCTAACCTAGGCTCCAATTAATGGTTAGACTACATCAGATTTCACATTAGACCTTTAGGCATTCGCAAACAACTTATTACTGGAGGCAAATGGGTGTGTTTAGCTTCCCTTGCAAATCATTATTCTGGTGCGCAATGTGCAAAGAGGTGTGGGAGGTTACCTGGGGCGTTGGTAGCTGAAAAGTAAATAAAAGAGAAAAGCATGTTATTTATTTCATTATACTAAAGGAATGTACAGCATTACTTTGTTTATCTATACATTAGGTGAAAATGTCTTTGGTTATAAGATAATGACAAAGGTTATGAGGTGGATATTAGCTGTTTTTGTTTAATAAATATCTGCCTTGGCCTCAAACTCCTATCTCTGCGTCTGAGTCCTAAATCTGCCACGTCGTGTCATGAACTGCGAGTAATGCATCTACTGTAGTAATAATGTAACTAGGCTTAAACTATTAGTAAATTATGCAACAGCTACAACAGGCTTCATCTAAGACATTGAGAGAGACAATAATTAAAGTCTTTTGGCTGGGGACAGTGTGCACTTGAGGGTTTGAGCTTCCCTTGTAGATATTGTTCTAGTGTAGAATGTGCAAAGTTTAAGTAACATAAAATGTATTCAATTTTAGTTTATGAATGTAAAGTGTTTCCTAATCTATACATTGGGTTTTTGGTGAGAAAAAAAGTGAAACCAACTGTATCTATGGGATAATGGAAAACATGAGGTGGATATTAGCTAGTGGCGAGGATGGATGAACTGCTAACAATGCATCCTTAAACTGTAGTTTTAATGTAACTAGGCTGAAATTATTGGTAAGATATGCAGCAGCTACAACCGGTTTCATCTAAGACCTAGACATTCACTAAAGACTTTTGGCTGAATGCATTCATTTGGACAGTTGTGTGTTTGAACTTCCATTGTCGGTGTTTTTTATGGTGTACAATGTGCAAAGTATAGATGTGGAAGGTTACCGATCCGAAAAGAGAAAAACATGTTAAATATCCCAGTTTTATTTTTGTATAGTAGGGATGGGATGAGAATTCGTAATACGAGAATTTGCGGGATTAGAATGACACGAGATTTATCATCCTGCAAAGCACGAGATGTATTTTTTTCCGAGGCATAAATCTGCTTATTTGTGACAAAAGTGTGCTAATTGGTTAAGAAAAAAATTAAATAAATACAAATTTAGATATTCATATATTCAAATTCTACACTTATTTTCCTTTAAAATGATTTAAATACATGGGCGTACCTAAAAAATATACAAAGTTACACCAATTTTAATGTTGGCACGATGAAATTTGTTTAAAAAAAATTGAATAATCGATATTGAATCGATTTTCCTTTTTGAGCCTGATATCGATTCATAAAACCATGATTCAATTATTTTAAGAAAATATAATTTTCAAGGCCATTTTTTAGGTATCTTACTGTTTTCTTGGAAAGTTTTTGTAACCCACTCAAGTTGTACACTTCACTTGTTTCATATTGTTCACATTAATTTAAAAGTCTTTTTTTACATTTATGAAAGACCTAATTGGTTGAACTTTGAGTCCATTCAGAATCTTTATTTAGAATTATTAAATTAGAATTATGGAAATATTTTCATCAATGTTTGTGTAACACTTAAGTGATTAAAACATGTTACTTTCATTAAACTAAATCATTTAACCAGTTACGACCTCAAAATAATTTAATTTGGAAGTTGTTTGTGGCGTTTTTAATCATTCCCTTGATTTTTAAGAAGAATTGATGTTCCATAATTAAGCAATATTGATTGAATCGAAGCGGATCGAATTGGGAAAAATCTAAATCGAATCGAACTGAACTCCTGTGAATCGAAATCAAATCGATTGAGGAAATTAGAATCGATACCCAGCCCTATTACATTATGTACAATATATACATTACATACAATACATTATTACATTAGCCTACATTATTACATACAATGTATTTAACAACTTTTATACTAGAGTCTGTCACTCTGCTCTGGTGGAAACTGCTCGGCTTCTCGCTTGAGTTTCACCCTCGCCAATGTGAAATGCTTTAGCTCATGAATCCATTCATTTAAATTAAAAGTAGAAATATATTTGTTTAAGAAAGAGATCCCAGAATTGGAGATTATCACTGTTTGGATTACAAACCTTCGCCCCGGACTGATGACATTTAGCTGTTCTACTCCAATGTTGGATGCCGTTGTTATGATGTGTGTCTTCTGTTCACTTTCATGCTGAAGGGTCACATTATGGTGTATTTTTATTTATTTTTTTACTTTTTTTTGGTTTCCATTAATATAAATTATTTGTTAAGTGACGTTAGAGGCGAGGAACTCTTGGTTATTTTGAGGCAGGTTTCCGAGACGGGCTACTAGCTAAAAACACGTTGCCCAAATTGTTCCAATAATGACTTATTTTCATTCATTTCTATTACAAATTTAACTTTGATGATGCTGGGAAATAATAATAGAGACATTAAGGAAGCTATTTTTTGGAAATTTTCAAAATCGACATTTTTGTCTAAACTATCTTTTTTTTTTTTGCCCCAAACTC
This sequence comes from Leptonotus elevatus, assembly GCF_054856555.1. NCBI lineage: Eukaryota > Metazoa > Chordata > Actinopteri > Syngnathiformes > Syngnathidae > Leptonotus > Leptonotus elevatus. The sequence continues at coordinate 5,602,352 of NC_141260.1, read as the reverse complement.
AAAACTAATGGCACCGTCATGCGGACCCTTTTTTTTTTGGAGCAGGTCACATTTAGCGTACACTGTCAGGAAGACAGTCGCAGCAACTTTTTTATGACGGGAAAACGCAGTGAGAAGGCCATCTTCAAAATAAACCTTACTATACCAATAATATATGGACATCAATGCCTTGCTAGGCTCTTATTTTGAAGTTATTCTCGGCAGCGTGTCACGGCCTATGACGACTTGACTCGTCGTTGCCTTGAACTGGAAGATTTATATTAGCCATCTTTTTGTTACAAATCTCATCTCATTCTCGTGGACTCATTCTTGTGAGACATCTGGTCTCGTGGGATTTCTGTCTCGTCCCATGCCTAGTGTACAGTATTACGTTATCTATACATTAGGTATTTGGTGAAAGAAAAAGAGAATAATTGTAAAACGTGGTGTATTGGATATCAGCTGGTGGCAGGTGTAGGCTGATGAATATTGCATCCTTATACTGTAGTTATAACGTAGCTCGGCTCAAATTATTGGTTAGACATTATGCAGCAACTACAGCAATCAGTTTATGTCTTGCCATGTCAAGCCCCACTCTGGGTCTGGACTTTGTTCTGTTTTGTTCTTTTTGACCTGTGCCTAGTTTGCCTCCTTGTTTTTGCTCGATTAAAATAAACCTTTTTTTGGAGCTCGCCTGTGCCTCCTCATCTCTGCTGCCCTGCGTTTGGGTCCTCAAACACCACCCTCGTGACAAGATGATGGTCATCCATATTTGTTTTCATCAGCGCACACTGCGTGTGTTGGTGTGGAAAAAACGGACCAATCAGGGTTAGGATTAGAAAAAACCGCACGAGAGAAAACAACGCGAAGTCCCAACTATCACAAGATGGGTTGCAGCCGGATGGTGAGGTTGGAGCGCGCTGCATCCGAGGAGACCAGTTTAAGGGGGCAACTGCGCTGCGTGCAGCTGCAAGGTTCAATAATGCGGATTGTGTCATACAACACTCGCGGGTTGCGAGTAGGACATACTGCTACATACAGGACAGGCTGTCTGGTAGTGGATGCGCTGCTTGACCACTTGTATGTGTTTTTTGCACATCAACATACAAAAATAAATACATATAAAAAGATAAAAATTGTAATTCAAACATCCACTTTTTTAACCACTAAAAAGAACCAACCATTGTCTAATTCATATCTTTGTTTTCAGTGTTAAGGGAGTGACACATATTTTAATTACTATGCATTTAAAATGATGTGATGAATCTGTTATTTTAATTTCAGCAATTATCACCTGTCTAAATTATTCAACACAGACAAATCTTTACAAGTGATGAAATGTTTCTACAAAATATCCAGTATTATATATTTTATTATTGGCTACATTGTACATGTCACTGATTTTTTTTTTTTTTTAAGTATATTGAACATAAAACAATCTAGTTAAATGAACCTTCCAATTTGAATTTGTTGATTTACACCATTAACCAAATTTTATTAACAGCTTACAAATTCCTTTTATATGTCTATGTGTGCCCTGAGGAAACTGTGGAGACAACATGCGCACAGTCACTGTTTGTGCATCTTTAAGAACTCATCAATATCACAAAAGAAAACATTTACTTTAGCAAAGGAAATGGACAATTTTTAGTATTAAATAATAAACCATAATCAGCAAAAAACACAGTAATAGTCACGCTACAAATTTGGAAAATAATCAAATAAAAACATTTTGTGACTGAAAAGTCCTGGCTGTACCTAATCAATTGGCCAAGATGGCCGCCGCCCTCGGCGAGCGGAGTGGCGAGAATCCTGGTCATACCTAATCAATTGGCCAAGATGGCCGCCGCCCCGGGTGGGCAGAGGGGAGAGAATCCTTGGTGTACCTAATTAATTGGCCAAGATGGCCGCCGCCCTGGGTGGGCGGAGTGGCGAGAATCCAGGGTGTACCTAATTAATTGACCAGAATCCTGGGTGTACCTAATCAATTGGCCAAGATAGTAGTAGTAGTAATAGTATTTGCAATAGTAGTAGTCGTATATAGGCCAAGCCTTGAGTACACCAAGAAAAAAAGGGGCTGAGTTGAGCTCAACAGTGAGAGATGATTGGCTGAGGCAGTTGCTATGCAAAAACGACAGATCATTCACGCACACACATTTGATTTTAACTTGTTGCGAGACGTCACGCACCCACATTCCATTGATTTTGTATAGGATACGCTCACCTCAAACAAAAGCCTCTCACGACCTAACGGTTGAAGATGCAGATTCCAGAAATGGCTCGTTAGAACGGCAAGGGTTTGGGGAACGCGAGCATGTTCTCAGTTTTTTAATCGGATGAAAAATGACCAACTTAGGAGCAGGTTGAAAACTTATGATTGATCGAAAATAAAGAGGGAAAAACGGCGAAAATAACATTGAAAAGAGATCGAAATAGTCCGACTTCTCCTCGCTTAAAGTGAAAATAAAGGTACTAAATGACACCTTAGCCAAATAAAACTTAGTTTTTCAGAAAGCAGAGGCTTGTGGCTACAAAATGTGCCAATTTGATGTCTAGTGAGCAAAGATTGTGGCCATGGTGATGAGTTGAAGTGAAACTTTTGGAAATAGATTTTTTGGTTCCCGTCACTGAAGCCTTAATTAGTCACACTCTAAATAGGCGACTTTCACCCCTTTGCTCACTGTCTTTGAACCCGCACAGGGGGGAGAGCTTTCATTCCTTAATTTTTTTTTGACACTGAGCTAAAGATGACAAAAATTCCAACAAAATGAGCTAATTTTCACATCGGTCGGTTAACGTATGCGCGCGCAGCGTGTCTTGGAAAAAGGTGCTTGATTGGAGTTGATCTCTTTCGTTTTCCCATTCATTCCTATGGGACTTTATTTGGGAGTTTTTTGGGAATAGCGTCGCCATGGTAACTGGGAATTCCCTTGCGGAAAAATCGGTGGAAGATTAAAAAAATAATAAAAAGAAGAAGAATAATACTAGAAAAATTTCCGCGGAAATTTTGAATGGGCCTGCTGACTCTTGCAAGGTGGAAAGATGCATGCTCTGAACTGTTTGCCAAATGTTGGTGTACTTTACCTCTCAATTTGTGTCAGCAGGAATAGAGTTCAGGACAATTTGTAATAACTGCAGTTATTACATGTGTAATGGCTTCCCTTATGTCTTGATTGACATTTTAGTCATATCAAAAGGGAATCAGTTTAATTTCTTGCTTATAGTGTAAGTGATTAACTAAAATATAAAATGCAATATACTGTATCATGGAGCAAATACAGTATGAATGCAGTGTTTAAATTTGACATTGCATATTAAAAGGCATATTGGTGCTGATCAATATTGCAGGAATATTACTCCAAAGTACATGTAAAACGGCTCTTAAAAGAGCCGTTTTGGGTCTTTGTTACACAGCATCTTCATCTTTTCCTGAGCACACAAAGGAACAAGTTGTTAGAAAATAGGCAGCAAAACTGAACAGTTAAAACTTAATCTAAATACTCATCCAATACACATGTGACGGTTTTTCAGTGAGGAATCCTGTAGAATAAATCATTTTGGTCTACGTTTGCGGGATCCCTTTTTTCATCTTTTCTCTCCACCAGTTGTACCGGACATAACAACCTTGATATCCTTGGCCATGTCAAGTAGCGCCCCTTGCTGCGCTCCATCCACCTGTATTGCATGTGAAAATGAAAAATGAGTGTTCAATGTTTGCCTAGATCAATTCAGTAATCAATCATCACTTACCATCACAGTTCATCCCTTACCATCGCAGTTCCTCACCGACACCAACACTTTTCATTGTGTTATAGTCACAATCACAATAAGGACAAACAACACATTCAAGTCCAAATGCACGATGTCCTGCTAACAGAAAAGCACACTGATTAAAAGTACCGTCATACAACACTGCTCAAAATAAGGGAGCGCTTAAATGACATATCCCATGTCTTAAATTCAATTTAAAGCTCAATACGTTTAGAACTAACTAAATGATAAATATGTCTACAAAAAAAATGATTGGCCGCTCTGATTTTGAGTGTAGTTCTGTTATGACACAAATTTTGAACGAGCAAAGGATTTAACTTTTCAGCCTTTACAATTTAAAGTACAGTATCCCCCTCTTTTGAGCAGTGGTATGAAAGGCTCAATAACATTTGCAAAGGCACACTTGTGAAAATGGTGCCCTTGCGATCGACAATGAGCTGACACAAGAAGTTAACACACAGTAGACCGGACTGTGGTAACTGTAATAAGTGTGCAGAACGCCTGATTGAACACAATAATCTGGGCGAGATATGTAAATGTGATCAATCAGTGTCTGCTTTCCAGTTGTGGCCTGGGTGATCAGCTGTGAAAAGCCTCTGGACTGAAACAAGTCCAGAATGGATTTCTTTCCCTTTGAAAGCAAATCCTCATTAAAGTCTCCGCAAACAACAATAGGCTGGCAGTCCATCACGGCCAAGGCATCCAAGAGACTTCCAAGGTTTGGAAGAAAGGTGCCAAGACTCAGGTTGGGTGGCCTGTAGACCGTAGCTATCAAAGCCTGGACGGGAGCGTCAACCCTGATGACAGCAAATTCCAGGTCAACCACAATCCGAATAAACCGACGGGGCTCCGCTCGAAGACAATCGCGATAATAGACTGCGACTCCGCCACCCTCTTTTTGGGCCACGTCCAGTCTATTTGAATACGAAACTTGTCTGTTGCGCACAAAAGTGCTGCATCCCTCCAGTTGCAAGGGAGGGGGGGAAGAAGGATCCAGACAAATGAGTTTCAGTGAGGCAAAGGACATCTGCCAGCCTCAACTCATGATGAGACTTTAAGTCGTCAATATGAGATGGAAGGCCCTCGGTGTTGTGATGAACAATGGTCAAGGTGGGAAAAGCAGTTTGCGGCATTTTGGAAAAGTACAACAATGGTCTTGTACTTTGGAAAGAAGCGCGCGTCATACTGTCCATTGCCGTCGTGACGTTGGGATTGGCATAGATTTTGGATTCGTCAAAGTCTATGACCCTCAATCCCTGAAGTGACGTCGTGCGGCTTAGGGCAACATAGGCCATTCCAGGTTCAAACACACGCTTAAGAGACACCACTGCAGAGGTCATCGTCATGCCTTGCACTTTGTGAGCCGTGCATCCAAAGGCAAGCTTCATGGGGAATTGCCGCCTGACCACGCCTTTCATGCCCAGGTTTTCCTCCGACCTTTCGATATAGACCAAGTCATCCGTCGGCCCCAGAATTTTATCACGCAATTTCTGGCCCGCTTCGGGATTGTCTAGCCTCAGTCCGAGCAAGGTCACTTTCTCCGCCGACCCCTTTGGGGCGTTTTGAACAATGTTGCCTATTGTGCCAAAGGTCCCGTTCACCAATCCGTCCTCGACATCCAAATTCCGAAGAAGCATAACCCGTGCTCCTACACCAGGTTGAAGGGCATCCGGTAGATCCCTTCTCGACCCCATGATCACTTTGGTCACGGTGACCATCGCCCCCGACCGTGGGCTCTTCCTGTAGTCCTCTGCGGGAATATTGACCACAGTCAATTTGAGAGCAGCCACAGTTGCTGCATTGTGCCTATCCACCTCTTTATTGGTGGCAAAGATATGCAGAGTATCCGCAGGGAGGTCTCGCGCATCCGTGACAGCCGTGGTGAGTAACGCCCTGTCACCATCGCCAAGTGGATCAGCCTTCCCCTTCTCCCTGATCCTGTTCAAAAGCTAGGCAAAAGCGACGTCGTCTTTTTGCCGCATGATTTGAGTAAGCTTGACCATCTGAAAATCTGTCCAGAGGTCAAGAAGATCGTTGTCAGAAACGCAGAGGGGTTTGGACCTTCCGAGGGGTGGCAGTTGGTAGAAGTCCCCAACTGCAAGAACGGAGATGCCTCCAAATGGTCTCTGGTTGCCCTTGATTTGCTGAAATCTCCAGTGGACATAGGCAAAGAGTTCCTTGGAGACCATGGAGATCTCGTCGATGATCAAAATTTCCACGTTGCAAAGGGTTGCTCTCAATGCGTCCAACGTATTCCCCAGCGCCTGGTAAGGAGGATTTAGAGTCCTGGGGAGTTTCAAGAGGGAATGAAGCGTTTTCCCTGAGATGTTGTAAGCCGCCGTGCCAGTAAACGACGTCAGCAGCACAGCAGGCTTGGCCATATCCGCTTCGTCGCGGAACCTGGGAAGCTGATGGAGAATCTTACTGGCCTCCTGGTAAATGCACTTGATGACATGCGATTTACCACAGCCAGCTCCTCCGGGGATCAAATAAAAGAAGGGCTCGAGGAGACGATCCGAAACGCGTTTCAAACACCACTCGCGCACAGCGTAGAAGACGGACGCTTGCGTTTCATTGAGACTGCGGTACATGTTCCTCACAAATTCGGCACTCAACTTTGGCGCCTCAAACGCCGGCAAGACCGCGCCGCTACCAGGAGCGTCCTGGTAGGCCGGAACCTCATCTTGCGGGTCTTCCTGTAACGGATTAGATTCGCGTTCGGCGGCACACTCCAAACGCTCTGCTTCTACCTCCGGCGCAAAAGTGCTCCACGCGTTGAGAACCGCACGAAGCTCTTTCAATTTTTCGAAGGCATTGTCCACGGTCTTTCCCCGTCCTTCGTACCGCCCCCGATTGCGGTCCGCGATAGCCCGCACCCGACCGAACTTTGATTCCCCGGCACCGTAGAACTCCTCGTACGTTTTGAGGTTTTCAGACCTGAGCTCGGCGTCGTCTCTGTGGGGGAGGTACAATTTAAGCTGTGTCCTGTAATACTTCTCAGCATACTTTTTGATTGAGAAGCGAGTGAATCTGATGACGGCATCTTTTCCAATCCGCTTCTGGATGAATCCCTTGCCGTGTGAGAGGGGAATGACATTCTTGCCCTCAATCTGCTGACCGTAGACGACCCGGTATTCGGATGCGAATTCGGCGAGACACATCCGCTCAAACATTGCCGTTCTAGGTCTTGCCACATATTTGTCTGGCAGACCAGACATCCACACGTTGTCTGCGTCCGGATGCATGGTCTTCAGTCTACTCATGGGTAGACTCAATTTCACGCCATCCTCAGCCGTCTGGATGAAAACTACGCTGCGCGAGCACTTCTTCAGAGGGAGACTGCATGTCCGCGCCACCGCTTCTTGAGCGCTCACCTCTCTGTGCTTGGAATATGCCGCCATTATTTTCATCAATTGAAGTATAGTAACATCACACATTGTATAGTTCATTGATTATAAATAATGGATGGGGTGAGCAGAGCCTTCAATAAATCCTCAACAATAGAAAAAAATGGATCCACTATAGACTTCCTTGTTTACTTATTAACAAAGAAAACGGTATTGTAATAACATTGTTACTTTTTTTTTCTTTTAGATTAATTTCCATGAGGTGAAACGGTTTGGCAAAATGGATGGATATTCTGGATGGCCGTGAAAAAAACGATCGCTACAGAAACCAACGGTAATCTTTCAAGGGGGAAAATAAAGGCAGCTTTGACAATTTACAAATGTGTGCTGTAGTCAATCAATGAAGGTCATTTAACAGTGTAAAATACTTCCAAAATCCCTCATCGGCGCCGCTCCGCTACACGATCGAGCAGGACACGCCACTCAACAACCGACGCCCCCCTCCCCCACCCCCACCACGACGACGACAGACGAGACAAAAGCCTTACTGTATATTGTAGCAACGATGGATATACACAATTGAGATTTAGAGCCTACTCAAACTTTTCTTTGTTTTTGTTTTCTTTTACTGCACATTAAAACCTTAAAGTGAGATCTGCTAGCTCTAGCTAGCGCTAGCAGGTGTAGTTAGCATGTAGGTTACCATGTCTAGCACTTAACTTTACCTATATCTTGTTAAAACAGCAGCCGGATAACACAACGTTCAAACACATCAAATACGTTTCAATACATTGCCAGTATTAACGTGATGTAGTTTAAGATGGGGGAAAACTTGCAAAATCTCACTTATTTAGCATTATACATCAGACTACAAACAACTGCCGTGCAACACTTACCTCAGACTAGATGAAATGGGAAGAAGCCGTGGTCGAGAACCTTCTAAAATAGTCTCATTCAAGCGTCTCTAATTGGCCACAGCACAGACAAGCAGAAAACGACCAATCAGGGAAAAGAGACAAGACAACATGAACTCCAACTATCAGCAAGAGGGGTCCGTCGTCTAGAACCTTCCAAAATCAAGCGAATGTCATTGGCCACAGCACAGACAGGGAAAAAAGCGGACCAATCAGGGTTAGGATTAGAAAAAAACGCGCGAGAGAAGACAACGCGAAGTCCCAACTATCACAAGATGGGTTGCAGCCCGATGGTGAGGTTGGAGCGCGCTGCATCCGAGGAGGAGTCCAGTTTAAGGGGGCAACTGCGCTGCGTGCAGCTGCAAGGTTCAATAATGCGGATTGTGTCATACAACACTCGCGGGTTGCGAGTAGGACATACTGCTACATACAGGACAGGCTGTCTGGTGGTGGATGCACTGCTTGACCACTTGTATGTGTTTTTTGCACAAAAAAAAAAATAATAAATAAATAAAAAAAGATACAAATTGTAATTCAAACATCCACTTTTTTAACCACTAAAAAGAACCAACCATTGTCTAATTCATATCTTTGTTTTCAGTGTTAAGGGAGTGACACATTTTAATTACTATGCATTTAAAATAATGTGATGAATCTGTTATTTTAATTTCAGCAATTATCACCTGTCTAAATTATTCAACACAGACAAATCTTTACAAGTGATGAAATGTTTCTACAAAATATCTAGTATTATATATTTTATTATTGGCTACATTGTACATGTCACTGATTTTTTTGAACATAAAACAATGTAGTTAAATGAACCTTCCAATTTGAATTTGTTGATTTACACCATTAACCCAATTTTATCAACATCTTACAAATTACTTTTATATGTGTATGTGTGCCCTGAGGAAACAACATGTGCACAGTCACTGTTTGTGCATCTTGAAGAACTCATCAATATTATAAAAGAAAACATTTATTTTAGCAAAGGAAATGGACAATTTGTAGTATTTAATAATAAACCACAATCATCAAAAAAACACAGTAATAGTCACATGCTACAAATTTGGAAAAGAATCAAATAAAACGATTTTGTGACTGAAAAGTCCTGGCTGTACCTAATCAATTGGCCAAGATGGCCGCCGCCCCGGGTGGGCGGAGGGGAGAGAATCCTTAGTGTACCTAATTAATTGGCCAAGATGGCCGTTGCCCTGGGTGGGCGGAGTGGCGAGACTCCAGGGTGTACCTAATTAATTGGCCAAGATGGCCGCCGCCCTGGGTGGGCGGAGTGGCAAGAATCCAGGGTGTACCTAATGAATTGACCAGAATCCTGGGTGTACCTAATCAATTGGCCAAGATAGTAGTAGTAGTAATAGTATTTGCAATAGTAGTAGTCGTAGATAGGCCAAGCCTTGAGTACACCAAGAAAAAAAGGGGGTGAGTTGAGCTCAACAGTGAGAGAAATGATTGGCTGAGGCAGTTGCTATGCAAAAGTGAGAGACCAGGCAGTATAGCTAAAAAAGCACTATTTAAATAGCAGTCCATTCCATTTCATTTAAAAATAATAATAATGTGTGTGTATTGTGTGTGTTTTTTTAAACGTTTTTTTTTTTTTAAGTGTAAATGAGCTGAACAGTTTAAAATTTAAACCATTGAAATCGGTCAAGAAATGTGGAAGTTCACCATAATCAACATCAACTAAAAGTATCTTACTGCCATTTTACAAAACATGCACATTCACGCACACACATTTGATTTTAAGTTGTTAGGAGATGTCACGCACCCACATTCCATTGATTTTGTATAGGATTACGCTCACCTCAAACAAAAGCCTCTCACGACTTAACGGTTGAAGATGCAGATTCCAGAAATGTCTCGTTAGAACGGCAAGGGTTTGGGGAACGCGAGCATGTTCTCAGTTTTTTAATCGGATGAAAAATGACCAAATGAGAGCAGGTTGAAAACTTATGATTGATCGAAAATGAAGAGGGAAAAAACGGCGAAATTAACATGGAGGAGATAGGCGCTCAATCCGACTTCTCCTCGCTTAAAGTGAAAATAAAGGTACTAAATGACACCTTAGCCAAATAAAACTTAGTTTTTCAGAAAGCAGAGGCTTGTGGCTACAAAATGTGCGAATTTGATGTCTAGTGAGCAAAGATTGTGGCCATGGTGACGAGTTGAATTAAAACTTTTGGAAATAGATTTTTTGGTTCCCACCACTGAAAGTTTAATTGCGTAATAGAGTGGCGATTACACTCACTGTCTTTGAACCCGCACAGGGGGAAGAACTTTCATTCCTTAATTTTTTTTTTGACACTGAGCTAAAGATAGGAAAAATTCCAACAAAATGAGCTAAAATTCATATCAATCGGTTAACGTATGCGCACGCAGCGTGTCTTGGAAAAAGGTGCTTGATGAGTGATTTTGTCTTTCCTTTTCACATTAATTTCCTATGGGACCTTCTTTCCCTGAATTTTGGGAGTTTTTTGGGAATAGCGTCGCCATGGTAACTGGGAATTCCTAGAAAAATAATGCCGCACCGAGTCAGATCGAGCCGCATCGTTTGATACTTCATTTGTCCTGGTGCGATGTACGGTACGGGCCGCATTCTTGCGGAAAAATCGGTGGAAGATTAAAAAACTAGAAAAATTCCCGCGGAAATTTTGAATGGGCCTGCTAACTCTTGCAACTCTTTTCAATGAGCTGAACAGTTTAAAATTTCAACCGTTGAAATCGCTCAAGAAATGTGGAAGTTATAATCAACTAAAAGTATTACTGCCCCTTTAAGAAACATGCACATTCACGCACACACATTTGATTTTAACTAACATTTCAATGAGCTGAACAGTTTAAAATTGAAACCATTGAAATCGCTCAAGAAATGTAAAAGTTAACCATAATCAACAGTATGTTACTGCCCCTTTAAGAAACATGCACATTCACGCACACACATTTGATTTTAACCAACATTTCAATGAGCTGAACAGTTTAAAATTTAAACCATTGAAATTGGTCAAAAAATGTGGAATCTACCATAATCAACAGTATCTTCCTGCCCCTTTACAAAACATGCACATTCACGCACACACATTTGATTTTAAGTTGTTAGGAGACGTCACGCACCAACGTTCCATTGATTTGTATAGGATTACGCTCACCTCAAACAAAAGCCTCTCGCGACTTAACGGTTGAAGATGCAGATTCCAGAAATGTCTCGTTAGAACGGCAAGGGTTTGGGGAACGCGAGCATGTTCTCAGTTTTTTAATCGGATGAAAAATGACCAAATGAGAGCAGGTTGAAAACTTATGATTGATCGAAAATGAAGAGGGAAAAAACGGAAAACATTAAAAAGAGATCAAAATAGTGCGACTTCTCCTCGCTTAAAGTTAAAATAAAGGTACTAAATGACACCTTAGCCAAATAAAACTTAGTTTTTCAGAAAGCAGAGGCTCGTGGCTACAAAATGTGCGAATTTGATGTCTAGTGAGCAAAGATTGTGGCCATGGTGACGAGTTAAAGTGAAACTTTTGGAAATAGATTTTTTGGTTCCCACCACTGAAAGTTTAATTGCGTAATAGAGTGGCGATTACACTCACTGTCTTTGAACTCGCACAGGGGGAAGAACTTTCATTCCTTAATTTTTTTTTTGACACTGAGCTAAAGATAGGAAAAATTCCAACAAAATGAGCTAAAATTCATATCGGTCGGTCAACGTATGCGCGCGCAGCGTGTCTTGGAAAAAGGTGCTTGATTGGAGTTGATGTCTTTCGGATTTCCATTCATTCCTATGGGACTTTATTTGGGAGTTTTTTGGGAATAGCGTCGCCTTGGTAACTGGGAATTCTTAGAAAAATAATAGCGCAGCGAGTCAGATCGAGCCGCATCGTTTGATACCTCATTTGTCCCGGTGCGATCTACGGTTCGGGCCGCATTTTTGCCATCGCAGTTCATCCCTTACCATCGCAGTTCCTCACTGACACCAACACTTTTCATTGTGTTGTAGTCACAATCACAATAAGGACAAACAAAACATTCAAGTCCAAATGCACGATGTCCTGCTAACAGAAAAGCACACTCATTAAAAGTACCTTCATACAACACTGCTCAAAATAAGGGAGCGCTTAAATGACATATCCCATGTCTTAAATTCAATTTAAAGCTCAATACGTTTAGAACTAACTAAATGATAAATATGTCTACAAAAAAAAAGATTGGCCGCGCTGATTGAACCCTAGTTTAAACCCCTACTTTGAAACCCTAACCCTAGTTTAAAACCCTACTTTGAAACCCTAACCCTAATTTAAACCCCTACTTTGAAACCCTAACCCTAGTTTAAACCCCTACTTTGAAACCCTTACCCTAGTTTAAAACCCTACTTTGAAACCCTAACCCTAGTTTAAACCCCTACTTTAGAACCTTAACCCTAGGTTAAAACCCTACTTTGAAACCCTAACCCTAGTTTAAACCTCTACTTTGAAACCCTAACCCTAGTTTAAAACCTTACTTTGAAACCCTATACCTAGTTTGAGACCCTAAACCTAGTTTAAACCCCTACTTTGAAACCCTAATCCTAGTTCAAACTACTACTTTGAAACCCTAACCCTAGTTTAAAACCCTACTTTGAAACCCTAACCCTAGTTTAAAACCCTACTTTGAAACCCTAACCCTAGTTTAAACCCCTACTTTAGAACCCTAACTCTAGGTTAAAACCCTACTTTGAAACCCTAACCTTAGTTTAAACCCCTACTTTAAAACCCTAACCCTCGTTTAAAACCCTACTTTGAAACCCTAACCCTAGTTTAAACCTCTACTTTGAAACCCTAACCCTAGTTTAAACCCCCACTTTGAAACCCTAACCCTAGTTTAAACCCCCACTTTGAAACCCTAACCCTAGTTTAAACCCCCACTTTGAAACCCTAACCCTAGTTTAAACCCCCACTTTGAAACCCTAACCCTAGTTTAAACCCCCACTTTGAAACCCTAACCCTAGTTTAAACCCCTACTTTGAAACCCTAACCCTAATTTAAACCCCTACTTTGAAACCCTAACTCTAGTTTAAACCCCTACTTTGAGACCCTAAACCTAGTTTAAACCCCTACTTTGAAACCCTAATCCTAGTTCAAACCACTACTTTGAAACCTTAACCCTAGTTTAAAACCCTATTTTGAAACCCTAACCCTAGTTTAAACCCGTACTTTGAAACCCTAACCCTAGTTTGAAACCCTACTTTGAAACCCTAACCCTAGTTTGAAACCCTACTTTGAAACCCTAACCCTAGTTTAAACCCCTACTTTGAAACCCTAACCCTAGTTTAAAACCCTACTTTAAAACCCTAACCCTAGTTTAAACCCCTACTTTGAAACCCTAACCCTACTTTAAACCCCTACTTTGAAACCATAACCATAGTTCAAACCCATACTTTGAAACCTTAACCCTAGTTTAAACCCCTACTTTGAAACCCTAACCCTAGTTTAAACCCCTAATTGAAACTTTATCCCTAATTTAAACCCCTACTTTGAAACCCTAACCCTAGTTTAAACCCCTACTTTGAAACCCTAACCCTAGTTTAAACCCCTAATTGAAACTTTATCCCTAGTTTAAACCCCTACTTTGAAACCCTAACCCTAGTTTAAACCCCTACTTTGAAACCCTAACCCTAGTTTAAACCCCTAATTGAAACTTTATCCCTAGTTTAAACCCCTACTTTGAAACCCTAACCATAGTTTAAACCCCTACTTTGAAACCCTAACCCTTGTTTAAAACCCTACTTTGAAACCCTAACCCTAGTTTAAACCCCTACTTTGAAACAACAACCCTAGTTTAAACCCCTACTTTGAAACCCTAACACTAGTTTAAAACCCTACTTTGAAACCCTAACCCTAGTTTAAAACCCTTCTTTGAAACCTTAACTCTAGTTTGAAACCCTAACCTTAGTTTGAATCCCTAACCCTAGTTTAAACCCCTACTTTGAAACCTTAACCCTAGTTTAAACCCTAACCCTCGTTTAAACACCTACTTTGAAACCCTAACCCTAGTTTAAAACCCTACTTTGAAACCCCAACCCTAGTTTAAACCCCTACTTTGAAACCCTAACACTAGTTTAAAACCCTACTTTGAAACCCTAACCCTAGTTTAAAACCCTACTTTGAAACCTTAACTCTAGTTTGAAACCCTAACCTTAGTTTGAATCCCTAACCCTAGTTTAAACCCCTAATTTGAAACCCTAACCCTAGTTTAAACCCCTACTTTGAAACCCTAACCCTAATTTAAAACCCTACTTTAAAACCCTAACCCTAGTTTAAAATCCTACTTTGAAACCCTAACCCTAGTTTAAACCCCTACTTTGAAACCCTAAACCTAGTTTAAAACCCTACTTTGAAACCCTAACCCTAGTTTGAAACCCTAAACCTAGTTTAAAACCCTACTTTGAAACCCTAACCCTAGTTTGAAAACCTAACCCTAGTTTAAACCCCTACTTTGAAACCTTAACCCTAGTTTAAACCCTACTTTGAAACCCTAACCCGAGTTTAAACCCCTATTTTGAAACCCTAACCCTAGTTTAAACCCCTACTTTGAAACCCTAACCCTAGTTTAAAACCCTACTTTGAAACCCTAACCCTAGTTTAAACCACTACTTTCAAACCCTAACCCTAGTTTAAACCCCTACTTTGAAACCCCAAACCTAGTTTAAAACCCTACTATGAAACCCTAATCCTAGTTTGAAACCCTAACCCTAGTTTAAAACCCTACTTTGAAACCCTAACCCTAGTTTGAAAACCTAACCCTAGTTTAAACCCCTACTTTAAAACCCTAACCCCAGTTCAAACCCCTAGTTTGAAACCCTAACCCGAGTTTAAACCCCTACTTTGAAATCCTAACCTGAGTTTAAACCCCTACTTTGAAAACCTAACCCTAGTTTAAACCCCTACTTTGAAACCCTAATCCTAGTTTAAACACCTACTTTGAAACCCTAACCCTACTTTAAACCCCTACTTTGAAATCCTAACCCTAGTTTAAACCCCTACTTTGAATCCCTAACCCTAGTTTAAACCCCTACTTTGAAACCCTAACCCTAGTTTGAAACCCTACTTTGAAACCCTAACCCTAGTTTGATACCTTACTTTGAAATCCTAACCCTAGTTTAAACCCCTACTTTGAATCCCTAACCCTAGTTTAAACCCCTACTTTGAAACCCTAATCCTAGTTTAAACCCCTACTTTGAAACCCAAACCCTAATTTAAACCCCTACTTTGAAACCCTAACCCTAGTTTAAACCCATACTTTGAAACCCAAACGCTAGTTTAAAAACCTACTTTGAAACGCTAACCCTAGTTTGAAACCCCTACTTTAGAACCCTAACCCTAGGTTAAACCCCTACTTTGAAACCCTAACCTTAGTTTAAAATCCTACTTTGAAACCTTAACCTTAGTTTAAACCCCTACTTTGAAACCCTAACCCTAGTTTAAAACCCTACTTTAAACTCTAACCCTAGTTTAAACCCCTACTTTGAAACCCTAATCCTAGTTTAAACCCCTACTTTGAAACCCTAACCCTAGTTTAAACCCCTACTTTGAAACCCTAACCCTAGTTTAAACCCCTACTTTGAAACCCTAACCCTAATTTAAACCCCTACTTTGAAACCCTAACCCTAGTTTAACCCCTTACTTTGAAACCTTAACCCTAGTTTGAAACCCTAACCCTAATTTAAACCCCTACTTTAGAACCCTAACCCTAGGTTAAACCCCTACTTTGAAACCCTAACCTTAGTTTAAAATCCTACTTTGAAACCTTAACCCTAGTTTAAACCCCTACTTTGAAACCCTAACCCTAGTTTAAACCCCTACTTTGAAACCCTAATCCTAGTTTAAACCCCTACCTTGAAACCCTAACCCTAGTTTAAACCCCTACTTTGAAACCCTAACCCTAGTTTAAACCCCTTCTTTGAAACCCTAACCCTAGTTTGAATACCTAACCCTAATTTAAACCCCTACTTTAGAACCCTAACCCTAGGTTAAACCCCTACTTTGAAACCCTAACCTTAATTTAAAATCCTATTTTGAAACCTTAACCCTAGTTTAAACCCCTACTTTGAAACCCTAACCCTAGTTTAAAACCCTACTTTGAAACCCTATTCCTAGTTTAAAACTAGACTTTGAAAACCTAACCCTAGATTAAACCATTACTTTGCAACCCTAACCCTAGTTTAAACCCCTACTTTGAAACCCTAACCGTAGTTTAAACTCCTACTTTGAATCCCTAACCCTAGTTTAGATCCCTACTTTGAAACCCTAACCCTAGTTTAAACCCCTACTTTGAAACCCTAACCCTAGTTTAAACCCCTACTTTAAATCCCTAACCCGAGTTTAAACCCCTACTTTGAAACCCTAACCCTAGTTTAAAACCCTACTTTGAAACCCTAACCCTAGTTTGAAAACCTAACCCTAGTTTAAACCACTACTTTGAAACCCTAACCCTAGTTTAAAACCCTACTTTGAAACCCTAACCCTAGTTTAAACCCCTACTTTGAAACCCTAACCCTAGTTTAAACCATTACTTTGAAACCCTAACCCTAGTTTAAACCCCTACTTTGAATCCCTAACCCTAGTTTAGATCACTACTTTGAAACCCTAACCTTAGTTTAAACCCCTACTTTGAAACCCTAACCCTAGTTTAAACCCCTACTTTGAAACCCTAACGCTAGTTTAAAAACCTACTTTGAAACCCTAACCCTAGTTTAAACCCCTACTTTGAAACCCTAACCCTAGTTTGAAACCCTAACCCTAATTTAAACCCCTACTTTAGAACCCTAACCCTAGGTTAAACCCCTACTTTGAAACCCTAACCTTAGTTTAAAATCCTACTTTGAAACCTTAACCTTAGTTTAAACCCCTACTTTGAAACCCTTACCCTAGTTTAAAACCCTACTTTAAACTCTAACCCTAGTTTAAACCCCTACTTTGAAACCCTAATCCTAGTTTAAACACCTACTTTGAAACACTAACCCTAGTTTAAAACCCTACTTTAAACTCTAACCCTAGTTTAAACCCCTACTTTGAAACCCTAATCCTAGTTTAAACACCTACTTTGAAACCCTAACCCTACTTTAAACCCCTACTTTGAAATCCTAACCCTAGTTTAAACCCCTACTTTGAATCCCTAACCCAAGTTTAAACCCCTACTTTGAAACCCTAACCCTAGTTTGAAACCCTACTTTGAAACCCTAACCCTAGTTTGATACCTTACTTTGAAATCCTAACCCTAGTTTAAACCCCTACTTTGAATCCCTAACCCTAGTTTAAACCCCTACTTTGAAACCCTAATCCTAGTTTAAACCCCTACTTTGAAACCCAAACCCTAATTTAAACCCCTACTTTGAAACCCTAACCCTAGTTTAAACCCCTACTTTGAAACCCAAACGCTAGTTTAAAAACCTACTTTTAAACGCTAACCCTAGTTTGAAACCCCTACTTTAGAACCCTAACCCTAGGTTAAACCCCTACTTTGAAACCCTAACCTTAGTTTAAAATCCTACTTTGAAACCTTAACCTTAGTTTAAACCCCTACTTTAGAACCCTAACCCTAGGTTAAACCCCTACTTTGAAACCCTAACCTTAATTTAAAATCCTATTTTGAAACCTTAACCCTAGTTTAAACCCCTACTTTGAAACCCTAACCCTAGTTTAAAACCCTACTTTGAAACCCTATTCCTAGTTTAAAACTAGACTTTGAAAACCTAACCCTAGATTAAACCATTACTTTGCAACCCTAACCCTAGTTTAAACCCCTACTTTGAAACCCTAACCGTAGTTTAAACTCCTACTTTGAATCCCTAACCCTAGTTTAGATCCCTACTTTGAAACCCTAACCCTAGTTTAAACCCCTACTTTGAAACCCTAACCCTAGTTTAAACCCCTACTTTAAATCCCTAACCCGAGTTTAAACCCCTACTTTGAAACCCTAACCCTAGTTTAAAACCCTACTTTGAAACCCTAACCCTAGTTTGAAAACCTAACCCTAGTTTAAACCACTACTTTGAAACCCTAACCCTAGTTTAAAACCCTACTTTGAAACCCTAACCCTAGTTTAAACCCCTACTTTGAAACCCTAACCCTAGTTTAAACCATTACTTTGAAACCCTAACCCTAGTTTAAACCCCTACTTTGAATCCCTAACCCTAGTTTAGATCCCTACTTTGAAACCCTAACCCTAGTTTAAACCCCTACTTTGAAACCCTAATCCTAGTTTAAACCCCTACTTTGAAACCCAAACCCTAATTTAAACCCCTACTTTGAAACCCTAACCCTAGTTTAAACCCCTACTTTGAAACCCAAACGCTAGTTTAAAACCCTACTTTGAAACCCTAACCCTAGTTTAAACCCCTACTTTGAAACCCTAACCCTAGTTTAAACCATTACTTTGAAACCCTAACCCTAGTTTAAACCCCTACTTTGAATCCCTAACCCTAGTTTAGATCCCTACTTTGAAACCCTAACCCTAGTTTAAACCCCTACTTTGAAACCCTAACCCTACTTTAAACCCTTACTTTGAAACCCTAACCCTAGGTTAAACCCCTACTTTGAAACCCTAACCCTAGTTTGAAACCCTAATCCTAGTTTAAACCCCTACTTTGAAACCCTTACTTTGAAACCCTAACCCTAGTTTAAAACCCCACTTTGAAACCCTAAACCTAGTTTAAACCCCTACTTTAAAACCCTAACCCTAGTTTAAAACCCTACTTTGAAACCCTAACCCTAGTTTAAACCCCTACTTTGAAACCCTAAACCTAGTTTAAAACCCTACTTTGAAACCCTCACCCTAGTTTGAAACCCTACCCCTAGTTTGAAAACTTAACCCTAGTTTAAACCCCTACTTTGAAACCCTAACCTGAGTTTAAACCCCTACTTTGAAACCCTAACCCTAGTTTGAAACACTACTTTGAAACCCTAACCCTAGTTTAAAACCCTACTTTGAAACCCTAACCCTAGTTTAAACCCCTACTTTGAAACCCTAACCCGAGTTTAAACCCCTACTTTGAAACCCTAACCTTAGTTTGAAACCCTACTTTGAAACCCTAACCTTAATTTAAACCCCTACTTTGAAACCCTTACCCTAATTTTAAAACCTACTTTGAAACCCTAACCTTAGTTTAAAATCCTACTTTGAAACCTTAACCTTAGTTTAAAACCCTACTTTAAACTCTAACCCTAGTTTAAACCCCTACTTTGAAACCCTAATCCTAGTTTAAACCCCTACTTTGAAACCCTAACCCTAAATTAAACCCCTACTTTGAAACCCTAACCCTAGTTTAACCCCTTACTTTGAAACCTTAACCCTAGTTTGAAACCCTAACCCTAATTTAAACCCCTACTTTAGAACCCTAACCCTAGGTTAAACCCCTACTTTGAAACCCTAACCTTAGTTTAAAATCCTACTTTGAAACCTTAACCCTAGTTTAAACCCCTACTTTGAAACCCTAACCCTAGTTTAAACCCCTACTTTGAAACCCCAATCCTAGTTTAAACCCCTACCTTGAAACCCTAACCCTAGTTTAAACCCCTACTTTGAAACCCTAACCCTAGTTTAAACCCCTTCTTTGAAACCCTAACCCTAGTTTGAATACCTAACCCTAATTTAAACCCCTACTTTATAACCCTAACCCTAGGTTAAACCCTAACCTAACCCTAACCCTAGTTTAAAACCCTACTTTGAAACCCTAACCCTAGTTTAACCCCTTACTTTGAAACCTTAACCCTAGTTTGAAACCCTAACCCTAATTTAAACCCCTACTTTAGAACCCTAACCCTAGGTTAAACCCCTACTTTGAAACCCTAACCTTAGTTTAAAATCCTACTTTGAAACCTTAACCCTAGTTTAAACCCCTACTTTGAAACCCTAACCCTAGTTTAAACCCCTACTTTGAAACCCTAATCCTAGTTTAAACCCCTACCTTGAAACCCTAACCCTAGTTTAAACCCCTACTTTGAAACCCTAACCCTAGTTTAAACCCCTACTTTGAAACCCTAACCCTAGTTTAAACCCCTTCTTTGAAACCCTAACCCTAGTTTGAATACCTAACCCTAATTTAAACCCCTACTTTATAACCCTAACCCTAGGTTAAACCCTAACCTAACCCTAACCCTAGTTTAAAACCCTACTTTGAAACCCTAACCATAGTTTAAACCCCTACCTTCAAACCCTAACCAGAGTTTAAACCCCTACTTTGCAACCCTAACCCATTGTTTAAACCCCTACTTTGAAACAATAACCCTAGTTTAAACCCCTACTTTAGAACCCTAACCCTAGGTTAAACCAATACTTTGAAACCCTAACCCTAGTTTAAAACCCTACTTTGAAAGCCTAACCCTAGTTTAAACCCCTACTTTGAAACCCTAACCCTAGTTTAAAACCCTACTTTGAAACCCTAACCCTAGTTTAAACCCCTACTTTGAAACCCTAATCCTAGTTTAAACCACTACTTTGAAACCCTAACCCTAGTTTAAACCCCTTCTTTGAAACCCTAACCCTAGTTTAAACCCCTACTTTGAAACCTTAACCCTAGTTTAAACCACTACTTTGAAACCCTAACCCTAGTTTAAAACCCTACTTTGAAACCCTAACCCTAGTTTAAACCCCTACTTTGAAACCCTAACCCGAGTTTAAACCCCTACTTTGAAACCCTAACCTTAGTTTGAAACCCTACTTTGAAACCCTAACCTTAATTTAAACCCCTACTTTGAAACCCTTACCCTAATTTTAAAACCTACTTTGAAA
Source organism: Leptonotus elevatus (assembly GCF_054856555.1). Lineage (NCBI taxonomy): Eukaryota > Metazoa > Chordata > Actinopteri > Syngnathiformes > Syngnathidae > Leptonotus > Leptonotus elevatus. Next base: position 5,581,560 of record NC_141260.1, on the reverse strand, counting down.
CCCTAACCCTAGTTTAAACCCCTACTTTGAAACCCTAACCCTAGTTTGAAACCCTACTTTGAAACCCTAACCCTAGTTTGAAACCCTACTTTGAAACCCTAACCCTAGTTTAAACCCCTACTTTGAAACCCTAACCTTAGTTTGAAACCCTAACCCTAATTTAAAGACCTACTTTGAAACCCTAACCCTAGTTTAAAACCCTATTCCTAATTTAAACACCTACTTTGAAACCCAAACCCTAGTTTAAAACCCTACTTTGAAACCCTAACCCTAGTTTAAAACCCTACTTTGAAACCTTAACTCTAGTTTGAAACCCTAACCCTAGTTTGAAACCCTAATCCTAGTTTAAACCCCTACTTTGAAACCCTAACCCTAGTTTAAACCCTTACTTTGAAACCCTAACCCTAGTTTAAACCCCTACTTTGAAAACCTAAACCTAGTTTAAAACCCTACTTTGAAACCCTAACCCTAGTTTAAACCCCTACTTTAAAACCCTAACCCTAGTTTAAAACCCTACTTTGAAACCCTAACCCTAGTTTAAACCCCTACTTTGAAAACCTAAACCTAGTTTAAAACCCTACTTTGAAACCCTAACCCTAGTTTGAAACCCTAATCCTAGTTTAAAACCCTACCCCTAGTTTGAAAACCTAACCCTAGTTTAAACCCCTACTTTGAAACCCTAACCCTAGTTTAAACCCCTACTTTGAAACCCTAACCCGAGTTTAAACCCCTACTTTGAAACCCTAACCTGAGTTTAAACCCCTACTTTGAAACCCTAACCCGAGTTTAAACCCCTACTTTGAAACCCTTACCCTAGTTTAAACCCCTACTTTGAAACCCTAACCCTAGTTTAAACCCCTACTTTGAAACCCTAACCCTAGTTTGAAACCCTAACCCTAATTTAAACCCCTACTTTAGAACCCTATCCCTAGGTTAAACCCCTACTTTGAAACCCTAACCCTAGTTTAAAACCCTAACCCTAATTTAAACACCTACTTTGAAACCCTAACCCTAGTTTAAAACCCTACTTTGAAACCCTAACCCTAGTTTAAAACCCTACTTTGAAACTTTAACTCTAGTTTGAAACCCTAATCCTAGTTTAAACCCCTACTTTGAAACCCTAACCCTAGGTTAAACCACTACTTTGAAACTACTTTGAAACCCTAACCCTAGTTTAAACCCTTACTTTGAAACCCTAACCCTAGTTTAAAACCCTACTTTGAAACCCTAACCCTAGTTTAAACCCCTACTTTAAAACCCTAACCCTAGTTTAAAACCCTACTTTGAAACCCTAACCCTAGTTTAAACCCCTACTTTGAAAACCTAAACCTAGTTTAAAACCCTACTTTGAAACCCTAACCCTAGTTTGAAACCCTAATCCTAGTTTAAAACCCTACCCCTAGTTTGAAAACCTAACCCTAGTTTAAACCCCTACTTTGAAACCCTAACCCTAGTTTAAACCCCTACTTTGAAACCTTAACTCTAGTTTGAAACCCTAACCCTAGTTTGAAACCCTAATCCTAGTTTAAACCCCTACTTTGAAACCCTAACCCTAGTTTAAACCCTTACTTTGAAACCCTAACCCTAGTTTAAAACCCTACTTTGAAACCCTAACCCTAGTTTAAACCCCTACTTTAAAACCCTAACCCTAGTTTAAAACCCTACTTTGAAACCCTAACCCTAGTTTAAACCCCTACTTTGAAAACCTAAACCTAGTTTAAAACCCTACTTTGAAACCCTAACCCTAGTTTGAAACCCTAATCCTAGTTTAAAACCCTACCCCTAGTTTGAAAACCTAACCCTAGTTTAAACCCCTACTTTGAAACCCTAACCCTAGTTTAAACCCCTACTTTGAAACCCTAACCCGAGTTTAAACCCCTACTTTGAAACCCTAACCTGAGTTTAAACCCCTACTTTGAAACCCTAACCTGAGTTTAAACCCCTACTTTGAAACCCTAACCCGAGTTTAAACCCCTACTTTGAAACCCTTACCCTAGTTTAAACCCCTACTTTGAAACCCTAACCCTAGTTTAAACCCCTACTTTGAAACCCTAACCCTAGTTTGAAACCCTAACCCTAATTTAAACCCCTACTTTAGAACCCTAACCCTAGGTTAAACCCCTACTTTGAAACCCTAACCCTAGTTTAAAACCCTAACCCTAATTTAAACACCTACTTTGAAACCCTAACCCTAGTTTAAAACCCTACTTTGAAACCCTAACCCTAGTTTAAAACCCTACTTTGAAACCTTAACTCTAGTTTGAAACCCTAATCCTAGTTTAAACCCCTACTTTGAAACCCTAACCCTAGGTTAAACCCCTACTTTGAAACCCTAACCCTAGTTTGAAACCCTAATCCTAGTTTAAACCCCTACTTTGAAACCCTAACCCTAGTTTAAACCCTTACTTTGAAACCCTAACCCTAGTTTAAAACCCTACTTTGAAACCCTAAACCTAGTTTAAACCCCTACTTTAAAACCCTAACCCTAGTTTAAAACCCTACTTTGAAACCCTAACCCTAGTTTAAACCCCTACTTTGAAACCCTAAACCTAGTTTAAAACCCTACTTTGAAACCCTCACCCTAGTTTGAAACCCTACCCCTAGTTTGAAAACTTAACCCTAGTTTAAACCCCTACTTTGAAACCCTAACCTGAGTTTAAACCCCTACTTTGAAACCCTAACCCTAGTTTGAAACACTAACCCTAATTTAAACCCCTACTTTAGAACCCTAACCCTAGGTTAAACCCCTACTTTGAAACCCTAACCTAAGTTTAAAATCCTACTTTGAAACCTTAACCCTAGTTTAAACCCCTACTTTGAAACCCTAACCCTAGTTTAAACCCCTACTTTGAAACCCTAACCCTAGTTTAAACCCCTACTTTGAAACCCTAACCCTAGGTTAAACCCCTACTTTGAAACCCTAACCTTAGTTTAAAATCCTACTTTGAAACCTTAATCCTAGTTTAAACCCCTACTTTGAAACCCTAACCCTAGTTTAAAACCCTACCCCTAGTTTAAAACCCTACTTTGAAACCCTATTCCTAGTTTAAAACCAGACTTTGAAACCCTAACCCTAGATTAAACCATTACTTTGCAACCCTAACCCTAGTTTAAACACCTACTTTGAAACCCTAACCCGAGTTTAAACCCCTACTTTGAAACCCTTACCCTAGTTTAAACCACTACTTTGAAACCCTAACCCTAGTTTAAACCCCTACTTTGAAACCCTAACCCTAGTTTGAAACACTAACCCTAATTTAAACCCCTACTTTAGAACCCTAACCCTAGGTTAAACCCCTACTTTGAAACCCTAACCTAAGTTTAAAATCCTACTTTGAAACCTTAACCCTAGTTTAAACCCCTACTTTGAAACCCTAACCCTAGTTTAAACCCCTACTTTGAAACCCTAACCCTAGTTTAAACCCCTACTTTGAAACCCTAACCCTAGGTTAAACCCCTACTTTGAAACCCTAACCTTAGTTTAAAATCCTACTTTGAAACCTTAATCCTAGTTTAAACCCCTACTTTGAAACCCTAACCCTAGTTTAAAACCCTACCCCTAGTTTAAAACCCTACTTTGAAACCCTATTCCTAGTTTAAAACCAGACTTTGAAACCCTAACCCTAGATTAAACCATTACTTTGCAACCCTAACCCTAGTTTAAACACCTACTTTGAAACCCTAACCGTAGTTTAAACCCCTACTTTGAATCCCTAACCCTAGTTTAAACCCCTACTTTGAAACCCTAACCCTAGTTTAAACCCCTACTTTGAAACCCTAACTCTACGTTAAACCCCTACTTTGAAACCCTAACCCTAGTTTAAACCCCTACTTTGAATCCCTAACCCGAGTTTAAACCCCTACTTTGAAACCCTAACCCTAGTTTAAAACCCTACTTTGAAACCCTAACCCTAGTTTGAAACCCTAACCCTAGTTTGAAACCCTAACCTTCGTTTAAACCCCTACTTTGAAACCCTAACCCTCGTTTGAAACCCTACTTTGAAACCCTAACCCTAGTTTGAAACCCTACTTTGAAACCCTAACCCTAGTTTAAACCCCCACTTTGAAACCCTAACCCTAGTTTAAACCCCCACTTTGAAACCCTAACCCTACTTTAAACCCCTACTTTGAAATCCTAACCCTAGTTTAAACCCCTACTTTGAATCCCTAACCCTAGTTTAAACCCCTACTTTGAAACCCTAATCCTAGTTTAAACCCCTACTTTGAAACCCAAACGCTAGTTTAAAAACCTACTTTGAAACGCTAACCCTAGTTTGAAACCCCTACTTTAGAACCCTAACCCTAGGTTAAACCCCTACTTTGAAACCCTAACCTTAGTTTAAAATCCTACTTTGAAACCTTAACCTTAGTTTAAAACCCTACTTTAAACTCTAACCCTAGTTTAAACCCCTACTTTGAAACCCTAATCCTAGTTTAAACCCCTACTTTGAAACCCTAACCCTAGTTTAAAACCCTACTTTAAACTCTAACCCTAGTTTAAACCCCTAATTTGAAACCCTAATCCTAGTTTAAACCCCTACTTTGAAACCCTAACCCTAGTTTAAAACCCTACTTTAAACTCTAACCCTAGTTTAAACCCCTACTTTGAAACCCTAATCCTAGTTTAAACCCCTACTTTGAAACCCTAACCCTAGTTTAAACCCCTACTTTGAAACCCTAACCCTAGTTTAAACCCCTACTTTGAAACCCTAACCCTAATTTAAACCCCTACTTTGAAACCCTAACCCTAGTTTAACCCCTTACTTTGAAACCTTAACCCTAGTTTGAAACCCTAACCCTAATTTAAACCCCTACTTTAGAACCCTAACCCTAGGTTAAACCCCTACTTTGAAACCCTAACCTTAGTTTAAAATCCTACTTTGAAACCTTAACCCTAGTTTAAACCCCTACTTTGAAACCCTAACCCTAGTTTAAACCCCTACTTTGAAACCCTAATCCTAGTTTAAACCCCTACCTTGAAACCCTAACCCTAGTTTAAACCCCTACTTTGAAACCCTAACCCTAGTTTAAACCCCTTCTTTGAAACCCTAACCCTAGTTTGAATACCTAACCCTAATTTAAACCCCTACTTTAGAACCCTAACCCTAGGTTAAACCCTAACCTAACCCTAACCCTAGTTTAAAACCCTACTTTGAAACCCTAACCATAGTTTAAACCCCTACCTTCAAACCCTAACCAGAGTTTAAACCCCTACTTTGCAACCCTAACCCTAGTTTAAACCCCTACTTTGAAACCCTAACCCGAGTTTAAACCCCTACTTTGAAACCCTAACCTTAGTTTGAAACCCTACTTTGAAACCCTAACCCTAATTTAAACCCCTACTTTGAAACCCTAACCCTAATTTTAAAACCTGCTTTGAAACCCTAACCCTAGTTTAAACCCCTATATTGAAACACTAACCCTAGTTTGAAACCCTACTTTGAAACCCTAACCCTAGTTTGAAACCCTACTTTGAAACCCTAACCCTAGTTTGAAACCCTACTTTGAAACCCTAACCCTAGTTTAAACCCCTACTTTGAAACCCTAACCTTAGTTTGAAACCCTAACCCTAATTTAAAGACCTACTTTGAAACCCTAACCCTAGTTTAAAACCCTATTCCTAATTTAAACACCTACTTTGAAACCCTAACCCTAGTTTAAAACCCTACTTTGAAACCCTAACCCTAGTTTAAAACCCTACTTTGAAACCTTAACTCTAGTTTGAAACCCTAACCCTAGTTTGAAACCCTAATCCTAGTTTAAACCCCTACTTTGAAACCCTAACCCTAGTTTAAACCCTTACTTTGAAACCCTAACCCTAGTTTAAAACCCTACTTTGAAACCCTAACCCTAGTTTAAACCCCTACTTTAAAACCCTAACCCTAGTTTAAAACCCTACTTTGAAACCCTAACCCTAGTTTAAACCCCTACTTTGAAAACCTAAACCTAGTTTAAAACCCTACTTTGAAACCCTAACCCTAGTTTGAAACCCTAATCCTAGTTAAAAACCCTACCCCTAGTTTGAAAACCTAACCGTAGTTTAAACCCCTACTTTGAAACCCTAACCCTAGTTTAAACCCCTACTTTGAATCCCTAACCCGAGTTTAAACCCCTACTTTGAAACCCTAACCCTAGTTTAAAACCCTACTTTGAAACCTTAACTCTAGTTTGAAACCCTAACCCTAGTTTGAAACCCTAATCCTAGTTTAAACCCCTACTTTGAAACCCTAACCCTAGTTTAAACCCTTACTTTGAAACCCTAACCCTAGTTTAAAACCCTACTTTGAAACCCTAACCCTAGTTTAAACCCCTACTTTAAAACCCTAACCCTAGTTTAAAACCCTACTTTGAAACCCTAACCCTAGTTTAAACCCCTACTTTGAAAACCTAAACCTAGTTTAAAACCCTACTTTGAAACCCTAACCCTAGTTTGAAACCCTAATCCTAGTTTAAAACCCTACCCCTAGTTTGAAAACCTAACCCTAGTTTAAACCCCTACTTTGAAACCCTAACCCTAGTTTAAACCCCTACTTTGAAACCCTAACCCGAGTTTAAACCCCTACTTTGAAACCCTAACCTGAGTTTAAACCCCTACTTTGAAACCCTAACCTGAGTTTAAACCCCTACTTTGAAACCCTAACCCGAGTTTAAACCCCTACTTTGAAACCCTTACCCTAGTTTAAACCCCTACTTTGAAACCCTAACCCTAGTTTAAACCCCTACTTTGAAACCCTAACCCTAGTTTGAAACCCTAACCGTAATTTAAACCCCTACTTTAGAACCCTAACCCTAGGTTAAACCCCTACTTTGAAACCCTAACCCTAGTTTAAAACCCTAACCCTAATTTAAACACCTACTTTGAAACCCTAACCCTAGTTTAAAACCCTACTTTGAAACCCTAACCCTAGTTTAAAACCCTACTTTGAAACCTTAACTCTAGTTTGAAACCCTAATCCTAGTTTAAACCCCTACTTTGAAACCCTAAACCTAGGTTAAACCCCTACTTTGAAACTACTTTGAAACCCTAACCCTAGTTTAAACCCTTACTTTGAAACCCTAACCCTAGTTTAAAACCCTACTTTGAAACCCTAACCCTAGTTTAAACCCCTACTTTAAAACCCTAACCCTAGTTTAAAACCCTACTTTGAAACCCTAACCCTAGTTTAAACCCCTACTTTGAAAACCTAAACCTAGTTTAAAACCCTACTTTGAAACCCTAACCCTAGTTTGAAACCCTAATCCTAGTTTAAAACCCTACCCCTAGTTTGAAAACCTAACCCTAGTTTAAACCCCTACTTTGAAACCCTAACCCTAGTTTAAACCCCTACTTTGAAACCCTAACCCGAGTTTAAACCCCTACTTTGAAACCCTAACCCTAGTTTAAAACCCTACTTTGAAACCTTAACTCTAGTTTGAAACCCTAACCCTAGTTTGAAACCCTAATCCTAGTTTAAACCCCTACTTTGAAACCCTAACCCTAGTTTAAACCCTTACTTTGAAACCCTAACCCTAGTTTAAAACCCTACTTTGAAACCCTAACCCTAGTTTAAACCCCTACTTTAAAACCCTAACCCTAGTTTAAAACCCTACTTTGAAACCCTAACCCTAGTTTAAACCCCTACTTTGAAAACCTAAACCTAGTTTAAAACCCTACTTTGAAACCCTAACCCTAGTTTGAAACCCTAATCCTAGTTTAAAACCCTACCCCTAGTTTGAAAACCTAACCCTAGTTTAAACCCCTACTTTGAAACCCTAACCCTAGTTTAAACCCCTACTTTGAAACCCTAACCCGAGTTTAAACCCCTACTTTGAAACCCTAACCTGAGTTTAAACCCCTACTTTGAAACCCTAACCTGAGTTTAAACCCCTACTTTGAAACCCTAACCCGAGTTTAAACCCCTACTTTGAAACCCTTACCCTAGTTTAAACCCCTACTTTGAAACCCTAACCCTAGTTTAAACCCCTACTTTGAAACCCTAACCCTAGTTTGAAACCCTAACCCTAATTTAAACCCCTACTTTAGAACCCTAACCCTAGGTTAAACCCCTACTTTGAAACCCTAACCCTAGTTTAAAACCCTAACCCTAATTTAAACACCTACTTTGAAACCCTAACCCTAGTTTAAAACCCTACTTTGAAACCCTAACCCTAGTTTAAAACCCTACTTTGAAACCTTAACTCTAGTTTGAAACCCTAATCCTAGTTTAAACCCCTACTTTGAAACCCTAACCCTAGGTTAAACCCCTACTTTGAAACCCTAACCCTAGTTTGAAACCCTAATCCTAGTTTAAACCCCTACTTTGAAACCCTAACCCTAGTTTAAACCCTTACTTTGAAACCCTAATTCTAGTTTAAAACCCTACTTTGAAACCCTAAACCTAGTTTAAACCCCTACTTTAAAACCCTAACCCTAGTTTAAAACCCTACTTTGAAACCCTAACCCTAGTTTAAACCCCTACTTTGAAACCCTAAACCTAGTTTAAAACCCTACTTTGAAACCCTCACCCTAGTTTGAAACCCTACCCCTAGTTTGAAAACTTAACCCTAGTTTAAACCCCTACTTTGAAACCCTAACCTGAGTTTAAACCCCTACTTTGAAACCCTAACCCTAGTTTGAAACACTAACCCTAATTTAAACCCCTACTTTAGAACCCTAACCCTAGGTTAAACCCCTACTTTGAAACCCTAACCTAAGTTTAAAATCCTACTTTGAAACCTTAACCCTAGTTTAAACCCCTACTTTGAAACCCTAACCCTAGTTTAAACCCCTACTTTGAAACCCTAACCCTAGGTTAAACCCCTACTTTGAAACCCTAACCTTAGTTTAAAATCCTACTTTGAAACCTTAATCCTAGTTTAAACCCCTACTTTGAAACCCTAACCCTAGTTTAAAACCCTACCCCTAGTTTAAAACCCTACTTTGAAACCCTATTCCTAGTTTAAAACCAGACTTTGAAACCCTAACCCTAGATTAAACCATTACTTTGCAACCCTAACCCTAGTTTAAACACCTACTTTGAAACCCTAACCAGAGTTTAAACCCCTACTTTGAAACCCTTACCCTAGTTTAAACCCCTACTTTGAAACCCTAACCCTAGTTTAAACCCCTACTTTGAAACCCTAACCCTAGTTTGAAACACTAACCCTAATTTAAACCCCTACTTTAGAACCCTAACCCTAGGTTAAACCCCTACTTTGAAACCCTAACCTAAGTTTAAAATCCTACTTTGAAACCTTAACCCTAGTTTAAACCCCTACTTTGAAACCCTAACCCTAGTTTAAACCCCTACTTTGAAACCCTAACCCTAGTTTAAACCCCTACTTTGAAACCCTAACCCTAGGTTAAACCCCTACTTTGAAACCCTAACCTTAGTTTAAAATCCTACTTTGAAACCTTAATCCTAGTTTAAACCCCTACTTTGAAACCCTAACCCTAGTTTAAAACCCTACCCCTAGTTTAAAACCCTACTTTGAAACCCTATTCCTAGTTTAAAACCAGACTTTGAAACCCTAACCCTAGATTAAACCATTACTTTGCAACCCTAACCCTAGTTTAAACACCTACTTTGAAACCCTAACCGTAGTTTAAACCCCTACTTTGAATCCCTAACCCTAGTTTAAACCCCTACTTTGAAACCCTAACCCTAGTTTAAACCCATACTTTGAAACCCTAACTCTACGTTAAACCCCTACTTTGAAACCCTAACCCTAGTTTAAACCCCTACTTTGAATCCCTAACCCGAGTTTAAACCCCTACTTTGAAAACCTAACCCTAGTTTAAAACCCTACTTTGAAACCCTAACCCTAGTTTGAAACCCTAACCCTAGTTTGAAACCCTAACCTTCGTTTAAACCCCTACTTTGAAACCCTAACCCTCGTTTGAAACCCTACTTTGAAACCCTAACCCTAGTTTGAAACCCTACTTTGAAACCCTAACCCTAGTTTAAACCCCCACTTTGAAACCCTAACCCTAGTTTAAACCCCCACTTTGAAACCCTAACCCTACTTTAAACCCCTACTTTGAAATCCTAACCCTAGTTTAAACCCCTACTTTGAATCCCTAACCCTAGTTTAAACCCCTACTTTGAAACCCTAATCCTAGTTTAAACCCCTACTTTGAAACCCAAACCCTAATTTAAACCCCTACTTTGAAACCCTAACCCTAGTTTAAACCCCTACTTTGAAACCCAAACGCTAGTTTAAAAACCTACTTTGAAACGCTAACCCTAGTTTGAAACCCCTACTTTAGAACCCTAACCCTAGGTTAAACCCCTACTTTGAAACCCTAACCTTAGTTTAAAATCCTACTTTGAAACCTTAACCTTAGTTTAAAACCCTACTTTAAACTCTAACCCTAGTTTAAACCCCTACTTTGAAACCCTAATCCTAGTTTAAACCCCTACTTTGAAACCCTAACCCTAGTTTAAAACCCTACTTTAAACTCTAACCCTAGTTTAAACCCCTACTTTGAAACCCTAATCCTAGTTTAAACCCCTACTTTGAAACCCTAACCCTAGTTTAAACCCCTACTTTGAAACCCTAACCCTAGTTTAAACCCCTACTTTGAAACCCTAACCCTAATTTAAACCCCTACTTTGAAACCCTAACCCTAGTTTAACCCCTTACTTTGAAACCTTAACCCTAGTTTGAAACCCTAACCCTAATTTAAACCCCTACTTTAGAACCCTAACCCTAGGTTAAACCCCTACTTTGAAACCCTAACCTTAGTTTAAAATCCTACTTTGAAAACTTAACCCTAGTTTAAACCCCTACTTTGAAACCCTAACCCTAGTTTAAACCCCTACTTTGAAACCCTAATCCTAGTTTAAACCCCTACCTTGAAACCCTAACCCTAGTTTAAACCCCTACTTTGAAACCCTAACCCTAGTTTAAACCCCTTCTTTGAAACCCTAACCCTAGTTTGAATACCTAACCCTAATTTAAACCCCTACTTTAGAACCCTAACCCTAGGTTAAACCCTAACCTAACCCTAACCCTAGTTTAAAACCCTACTTTGAAACCCTAACCATAGTTTAAACCCCTACCTTCAAACCCTAACCAGAGTTTAAACCCCTACTTTGCAACCCTAACCCTAGTTTAAACCCCTACTTTGAAACCCTAACCCGAGTTTAAACCCCTACTTTGAAACCCTAACCTTAGTTTGAAACCCTACTTTGAAACCCTAACCCTAATTTAAACCCCTACTTTGAAACCCTAACCCTAATTTTAAAACCTACTTTGAAACCCTAACCCTAGTTTAAACCCCTACTTTGAAACCCTAATCCTAGTTTAAACCCCTACTTTGAAACCCAAACCCTAATTTAAACCCCTACTTTGAAACCCTAACCCTAGTTTAAACCCCTACTTTGAAACCCAAACGCTAGTTTAAAAACCTACTTTGAAACGCTAACCCTAGTTTGAAACCCCTACTTTAGAACCCTAACCCTAGGTTAAACCCCTACTTTGAAACCCTAACCTTAGTTTAAAATCCTACTTTGAAACCTTAACCTTAGTTTAAAACCCTACTTTAAACTCTAACCCTAGTTTAAACCCCTACTTTGAAACCCTAATCCTAGTTTAAACCCCTACTTTGAAACCCTAACCCTAGTTTAAAACCCTACTTTAAACTCTAACCCTAGTTTAAACCCCTAATTTGAAACCCTAATCCTAGTTTAAACCCCTACTTTGAAACCCTAACCCTAGTTTAAAACCCTACTTTAAACTCTAACCCTAGTTTAAACCCCTACTTTGAAACCCTAATCCTAGTTTAAACCCCTACTTTGAAACCCTAACCCTAGTTTAAACCCCTACTTTGAAACCCTAACCCTAGTTTAAACCCCTACTTTGAAACCCTAACCCTAATTTAAACCCCTACTTTGAAACCCTAACCCTAGTTTAACCCCTTACTTTGAAACCTTAACCCTAGTTTGAAACCCTAACCCTAATTTAAACCCCTACTTTAGAACCCTAACCCTAGGTTAAACCCCTACTTTGAAACCCTAACCTTAGTTTAAAATCCTACTTTGAAACCTTAACCCTAGTTTAAACCCCTACTTTGAAACCCTAACCCTAGTTTAAACCCCTACTTTGAAACCCTAATCCTAGTTTAAACCCCTACCTTGAAACCCTAACCCTAGTTTAAACCCCTACTTTGAAACCCTAACCCTAGTTTAAACCCCTTCTTTGAAACCCTAACCCTAGTTTGAATACCTAACCCTAATTTAAACCCCTACTTTAGAACCCTAACCCTAGGTTAAACCCTAACCTAACCCTAACCCTAGTTTAAAACCCTACTTTGAAACCCTAACCATAGTTTAAACCCCTACCTTCAAACCCTAACCAGAGTTTAAACCCCTACTTTGCAACCCTAACCCTAGTTTAAACCCCTACTTTGAAACCCTAACCCGAGTTTAAACCCCTACTTTGAAACCCTAACCTTAGTTTGAAACCCTACTTTGAAACCCTAACCCTAATTTAAACCCCTACTTTGAAACCCTAACCCTAATTTTAAAACCTACTTTGAAACCCTAACCCTAGTTTAAACCCCTACATTGAAACACTAACCCTAGTTTGAAACCCTACTTTGAAACCCTAACCCTAGTTTGAAACCCTACTTTGAAACCCTAACCCTAGTTTGAAACCCTACTTTGAAACCCTAACCCTAGTTTAAACCCCTACTTTGAAACCCTAACCTTAGTTTGAAACCCTAACCCTAATTTAAAGACCTACTTTGAAACCCTAACCCTAGTTTAAAACCCTATTCCTAATTTAAACACCTACTTTGAAACCCTAACCCTAGTTTAAAACCCTACTTTGAAACCCTAACCCTAGTTTAAAACCCTACTTTGAAACCTTAACTCTAGTTTGAAACCCTAACCCTAGTTTGAAACCCTAATCCTAGTTTAAACCCCTACTTTGAAACCCTAACCCTAGTTTAAACCCTTACTTTGAAACCCTAACCCTAGTTTAAAACCCTACTTTGAAACCCTAACCCTAGTTTAAACCCCTACTTTAAAACCCTAACCCTAGTTTAAAACCCTACTTTGAAACCCTAACCCTAGTTTAAACCCCTACTTTGAAAACCTAAACCTAGTTTAAAACCCTACTTTGAAACCCTAACCCTAGTTTGAAACCCTAATCCTAGTTTAAAACCCTACCCCTAGTTTGAAAACCTAACCCTAGTTTAAACCCCTACTTTGAAACCCTAACCCTAGTTTAAACCCCTACTTTGAAACCCTAACCCGAGTTTAAACCCCTACTTTGAAACCCTAACCCTAGTTTAAAACCCTACTTTGAAACCTTAACTCTAGTTTGAAACCCTAACCCTAGTTTGAAACCCTAATCCTAGTTTAAACCCCTACTTTGAAACCCTAACCCTAGTTTAAACCCTTACTTTGAAACCCTAACCCTAGTTTAAAACCCTACTTTGAAACCCTAACCCTAGTTTAAACCCCTACTTTAAAACCCTAACCCTAGTTTAAAACCCTACTTTGAAACCCTAACCCTAGTTTAAACCCCTACTTTGAAAACCTAAACCTAGTTTAAAACCCTACTTTGAAACCCTAACCCTAGTTTGAAACCCTAATCCTAGTTTAAAACCCTACCCCTAGTTTGAAAACCTAACCCTAGTTTAAACCCCTACTTTGAAACCCTAACCCTAGTTTAAACCCCTACTTTGAAACCCTAACCCGAGTTTAAACCCCTACTTTGAAACCCTAACCTGAGTTTAAACCCCTACTTTGAAACCCTAACCTGAGTTTAAACCCCTACTTTGAAACCCTAACCCGAGTTTAAACCCCTACTTTTAAACCCTTACCCTAGTTTAAACCCCTACTTTGAAACCCTAACCCTAGTTTAAACCCCTACTTTGAAACCCTAACCCTAGTTTGAAACCCTAACCCTAATTTAAACCCCTACTTTAGAACCCTAACCCTAGGTTAAACCCCTACTTTGAAACCCTAACCCTAGTTTAAAACCCTAACCCTAATTTAAACACCTACTTTGAAACCCTAACCCTAGTTTAAAACCCTACTTTGAAACCCTAACCCTAGTTTAAAACCCTACTTTGAAACCTTAACTTTAGTTTGAAACCCTAATCCTAGTTTAAACCCCTACTTTGAAACCCTAACCCTAGGTTAAACCCCTACTTTGAAACCCAAACCCTAGTTTGAAACCCTAATCCTAGTTTAAACCCCTACTTTGAAACCCTAACCCTAGTTTAAACCCTTACTTTGAAACCCTAACCCTAGTTTAAAACCATACTTTGAAACCCTAAACCTAGTTTAAACCCCTACTTTAAAACCCTAACCCTAGTTTAAAACCCTACTTTGAAACCCTAACCCTAGTTTAAACCCCTACTTTGAAACCCTAAACCTAGTTTAAAACCCTACTTTGAAACCCTCACCCTAGTTTGAAACCCTACCCCTAGTTTGAAAACCTAACCCTAGTTTAAACCCCTACTTTGAAACCCTAACCTGAGTTTAAACCCCTACTTTGAAACCCTAACCCTAGTTTGAAACACTAACCCTAATTTAAACCCCTACTTTAGAACCCTAACCCTAGGTTAAACCCCTACTTTGAAACCCTAACCTAAGTTTAAAATCCTACTTTGAAACCTTAACCCTAGTTTAAACCCCTACTTTGAAACCCTAACCCTAGGTTAAACCCCTACTTTGAAACCCTAACCTTAGTTTAAAATCCTACTTTGAAACCTTAATCCTAGTTTAAACCCCTACTTTGAAACCCTAACCCTAGTTTAAAACCCTACTTTGAAACCCTATTCCTAGTTTAAAACCAGACTTTGAAACCCTAACCCTAGATTAAACCATTACTTTGCAACCCTAACCCTAGTTTAAACACCTACTTTGCAACCCTAACCGTAGTTTAAACCCCTACTTTGAATTCCTAACCCTAGTTTAAACCCCTACTTTGAAACCCTAACCCTAGTTTAAACCCCTACTTTGAAACCCTAACCCTAGTTTAAACCCCTACTTTGAAACCCAAACGCTAGTTTAAAAACCTACTTTGAAACGCTAACCCTAGTTTGAAACCCCTACTTTAGAACCCTAACCCTAGGTTAAACCCCTACTTTGAAACCCTAACCTTAGTTTAAAATCCTACTTTGAAACCTTAACCTTAGTTTAAAACCCTACTTTAAACTCTAACCCTAGTTTAAACCCCTACTTTGAAACCCTAATCCTAGTTTAAACCCCTACTTTGAAACCCTAACCCTAGTTTAAAACCCTACTTTAAACTCTAACCCTAGTTTAAACCCCTAATTTGAAACCCTAATCCTAGTTTAAACCCCTACTTTGAAACCCTAACCCTAGTTTAAAACCCTACTTTAAACTCTAACCCTAGTTTAAACCCCTACTTTGAAACCCTAATCCTAGTTTAAACCCCTACTTTGAAACCCTAACCCTAGTTTAAACCCCTACTTTGAAACCCTAACCCTAGTTTAAACCCCTACTTTGAAACCCTAACCCTAATTTAAACCCCTACTTTGAAACCCTAACCCTAGTTTAACCCCTTACTTTGAAACCTTAACCCTAGTTTGAAACCCTAACCCTAATTTAAACCCCTACTTTAGAACCCTAACCCTAGGTTAAACCCCTACTTTGAAACCCTAACCTTAGTTTAAAATCCTACTTTGAAACCTTAACCCTAGTTTAAACCCCTACTTTGAAACCCTAACCCTAGTTTAAACCCCTACTTTGAAACCCTAATCCTAGTTTAAACCCCTACCTTGAAACCCTAACCCTAGTTTAAACCCCTACTTTGAAACCCTAACCCTAGTTTAAACCCCTTCTTTGAAACCCTAACCCTAGTTTGAATACCTAACCCTAATTTAAACCCCTACTTTAGAACCCTAACCCTAGGTTAAACCCTAACCTAACCCTAACCCTAGTTTAAAACCCTACTTTGAAACCCTAACCATAGTTTAAACCCCTACCTTCAAACCCTAACCAGAGTTTAAACCCCTACTTTGCAACCCTAACCCTAGTTTAAACCCCTACTTTGAAACCCTAACCCGAGTTTAAACCCCTACTTTGAAACCCTAACCTTAGTTTGAAACCCTACTTTGAAACCCTAACCCTAATTTAAACCCCTACTTTGAAACCCTAACCCTAATTTTAAAACCTACTTTGAAACCCTAACCCTAGTTTAAACCCCTACATTGAAACACTAACCCTAGTTTGAAACCCTACTTTGAAACCCTAACCCTAGTTTGAAACCCTACTTTGAAACCCTAACCCTAGTTTGAAACCCTACTTTGAAACCCTAACCCTAGTTTAAACCCCTACTTTGAAACCCTAACCTTAGTTTGAAACCCTAACCCTAATTTAAAGACCTACTTTGAAACCCTAACCCTAGTTTAAAACCCTATTCCTAATTTAAACACCTACTTTGAAACCCTAACCCTAGTTTAAAACCCTACTTTGAAACCCTAACCCTAGTTTAAAACCCTACTTTGAAACCTTAACTCTAGTTTGAAACCCTAACCCTAGTTTGAAACCCTAATCCTAGTTTAAACCCCTACTTTGAAACCCTAACCCTAGTTTAAACCCTTACTTTGAAACCCTAACCCTAGTTTAAAACCCTACTTTGAAACCCTAACCCTAGTTTAAACCCCTACTTTAAAACCCTAACCCTAGTTTAAAACCCTACTTTGAAACCCTAACCCTAGTTTAAACCCCTACTTTGAAAACCTAAACCTAGTTTAAAACCCTACTTTGAAACCCTAACCCTAGTTTGAAACCCTAATCCTAGTTTAAAACCCTACCCCTAGTTTGAAAACCTAACCCTAGTTTAAACCCCTACTTTGAAACCCTAACCCTAGTTTAAACCCCTACTTTGAAACCCTAACCCGAGTTTAAACCCCTACTTTGAAACCCTAACCCTAGTTTAAAACCCTACTTTGAAACCTTAACTCTAGTTTGAAACCCTAACCCTAGTTTGAAACCCTAATCCTAGTTTAAACCCCTACTTTGAAACCCTAACCCTAGTTTAAACCCTTACTTTGAAACCCTAACCCTAGTTTAAAACCCTACTTTGAAACCCTAACCCTAGTTTAAACCCCTACTTTAAAACCCTAACCCTAGTTTAAAACCCTACTTTGAAACCCTAACCCTAGTTTAAACCCCTACTTTGAAAACCTAAACCTAGTTTAAAACCCTACTTTGAAACCCTAACCCTAGTTTGAAACCCTAATCCTAGTTTAAAACCCTACCCCTAGTTTGAAAACCTAACCCTAGTTTAAACCCCTACTTTGAAACCCTAACCCTAGTTTAAACCCCTACTTTGAAACCCTAACCCGAGTTTAAACCCCTACTTTGAAACCCTAACCTGAGTTTAAACCCCTACTTTGAAACCCTAACCTGAGTTTAAACCCCTACTTTGAAACCCTAACCCGAGTTTAAACCCCTACTTTGAAACCCTTACCCTAGTTTAAACCCCTACTTTGAAACCCTAACCCTAGTTTAAACCCCTACTTTGAAACCCTAACCCTAGTTTGAAACCCTAACCCTAATTTAAACCCCTACTTTAGAACCCTAACCCTAGGTTAAACCCCTACTTTGAAACCCTAACCCTAGTTTAAAACCCTAACCCTAATTTAAACACCTACTTTGAAACCCTAACCCTAGTTTAAAACCCTACTTTGAAACCCTAACCCTAGTTTAAAACCCTACTTTGAAACCTTAACTTTAGTTTGAAACCCTAATCCTAGTTTAAACCCCTACTTTGAAACCCTAACCCTAGGTTAAACCCCTACTTTGAAACCCTAACCCTAGTTTGAAACCCTAATCCTAGTTTAAACCCCTACTTTGAAACCCTAACCCTAGTTTAAACCCTTACTTTGAAACCCTAACCCTAGTTTAAAACCATACTTTGAAACCCTAAACCTAGTTTAAACCCCTACTTTAAAACCCTAACCCTAGTTTAAAACCCTACTTTAAAACCCTAACCCTAGTTTAAACCCCTACTTTGAAACCCTAAACCTAGTTTAAAACCCTACTTTGAAACCCTCACCCTAGTTTGAAACCCTACCCCTAGTTTGAAAACCTAACCCTAGTTTAAACCCCTACTTTGAAACCCTAACCTGAGTTTAAACCCCTACTTTGAAACCCTAACCCTAGTTTGAAACACTAACCCTAATTTAAACCCCTACTTTAGAACCCTAACCCTAGGTTAAACCCCTACTTTGAAACCCTAACCTAAGTTTAAAATCCTACTTTGAAACCTTAACCCTAGTTTAAACCCCTACTTTGAAACCCTAACCCTAGTTTAAACCCCTACTTTGAAACCCTAACCCTAGTTTAAACCCCTACTTTGAAACCCTAACCCTAGGTTAAACCCCTACTTTGAAACCCTAACCTTAGTTTAAAATCCTACTTTGAAACCTTAATCCTAGTTTAAACCCCTACTTTGAAACCCTAACCCTAGTTTAAAACCCTACTTTGAAACCCTATTCCTAGTTTAAAACCAGACTTTGAAACCCTAACCCTAGATTAAACCATTACTTTGCAACCCTAACCCTAGTTTAAACACCTACTTTGAAACCCTAACCGTAGTTTAAACCCCTACTTTGAATTCCTAACCCTAGTTTAAACCCCTACTTTGAAACCCTAACCCTAGTTTAAACCCCTACTTTGAAACCCTAACCCTAGTTTAAACCCCTACTTTGAATCCCTAACCCGAGTTTAAACCCCTACTTTGAAACCCTAACCCTAGTTTAAAACCCTACTTTGAAACCCTAACCCTAGTTTAAACCCCTACTTTGAAACCCTAACCTTAGTTTGAAACCCTAACCCTAATTTAAACACCTACTTTGAAACCCTAACCCTAGTTTACACCATTACTTTGCAACCCTAACCCTAGTTTACACCATTACTTTGCAACCCTAACCCTTGTTTAAACCCCTACTTTGAAACCCTAACCCTAGTTTAAACCCCCACTTTGAAACCCTAACCCTAGTTTAAACCCCCACTTTGAAACCCTAACCCTAGTTTAAACCCCCACTTTGAAACCCTAACCCTAGTTTAAACCCCCACTTTGAAACCCTAACCCTAGTTTAAACCCCCACTTTGTAACCCTAACCCTAGTTTAAACCCCCACTTTGAAACCCTAACCCTAGTTTAAACCCCTACTTTGAAACCCTAACCCTAGTTTAAACCCCTACTTTGAAACCCTAACTCTAGTTTAAACCCCTACTTTGAAACCCTAACCCTAGTTTAAAACCCTACTTTGAAACCCTAACCCTAGTTTAAAACCCTAACCCTAGTTTAAACCCCTACTTTGAAACCCTAACCTTAGTTTGAAACCCTAACCCTAATTTAAACACCTACTTTGAAACCCTAACCCTAGTTTAAACCCCTAATTGAAACTTTATCCCTAGTTTAAACCCCTACTTTGAAACCCTAACACTAGTTTAAATCCCTATTAACGTGATGTAGTTTAGGATGGGGGAAAACTTGTAAATCTCACTTATTTACATCAGACTAAAAATAATTGCCGTGCAACACTTACCTCAGACGAGATGAAATGGGACGAGACCGTCGTCGAGAACCTTCTAAAATAGTCTCATTCAAGCGTCTCTAATTGGCCACAGCACAGACAAGCAGAAAACGACCAATCAGGGAAAAGAGATAGGACAACACGAACTCCAACTATCAGCAAGAGGGGTCCGTCGTCTAGAACCTTCCAAAATCAAGCGAATGTCATTGGCCACAGCACAGACAGGGAAAAAAGCGGACCAATCAGGGTTAGGATTAGAAAAAAACGCGCGAGAGAAGACAACGCGAAGTCCCAACTATCACAAGATGGGTTGCAGCCCGATGGTGAGGTTGGAGCGCGCTGCATCCGAGGAGACCAGTTTAAGGGGGCAACTGCGCTGCGTGCAGCTGCAAGGTTCAATAATGCGGATTGTGTCATACAACACTCGCGGGTTGCGAGTAGGACATACTGCTACATACAGGACAGGCTGTCTGGTAGTGGATGCGCTGCTTGACCAATTGTATGTGTTTTTTGCACAAAAAAAAAAAAAAAAGATACAAATTGTAATTCAAACATCCACTTTTTTAACCACTAAAAAGAACTAACCATTGTCTAATTCATATCTTTGTTTTCAGTGTTAAGGGAGTGACACACATTTTAATTACTATGCATTTAAATAAATCTGATTAATCTGTTATTTTAATTTCAGCAATTATCACCTGTCTAAATTATTCAACACAGACAAATCTTTACAAGCGATGAAATATTTCTACAAAAAATCCAGTATTATATATTTTATTATTGGCTACATTGTACATGTCACTGATTTTTTTTTTAAAGTATATTGAACATAAAACAATCTAGTTAAATGAACCTTCCAATTTGAATTTGTTGATTTACACCATTAACCCAATTTTATCAACATCTTACAAATTACTTTTATATGTGTATGTGTGCCCTGAGGAAACTGTGGAGACAACATGCGCACAGTCACTGTTTGTGCATCTTGAAGAACTCATCAATATTATAAAAGAAAACATTTACTTTAGCAAAGGAAATGGACAATTTTTAGTATTAAATAATAAACCATAATCAGCAAAAAACACAGTAATAGTCACGCTACAAATTTGGAAAATAATCAAATAAAAACATTTTGTGACTGAAAAGTCCTGGCTGTACCTAATCAATTGGCCAAGATGGCCGCCGCCCCGGGTGGGCAGAGGGGAGAGAATCCTTGGTGTACCTAATTAATTGGCCAAGATGGCCGCCGCCCTGGGTGGGCAGAGTGGCGAGAATCCAGGGTGTACCTAATTAATTGACCAGAATCCTGGGTGTACCTAATCAATTGGCCAAGATAGTAGTAGTAGTAATAGTATTTGCAATAGTAGTAGTCGTATATAGGCCAAGCCTTGAGTACACCAAGAAAAAAAGGGGCTGAGTTGAGCTCAACAGTGAGAGATGATTGGCTGAGGCAGTTGCTATGCAAAAGTGACAGACCATTCACGCACACACATTTGATTTTAACTTGTTGCGAGACGTCACGCACCCACATTCCATTGATTTTGTATAAGATTACGCTCACCTCAAACAAAAGCCTCTCACGACTTAACGGTTGAAGATGCAGATTCCAGAAATGGCTCGTTAGAACGGCAAGGGTTTGGGGTACGCGAGCATGTTCTCAGTTTTTTTAATCGGATGAAAAATGACCAAATGAGAGCAGGTTAAAAACTTATGATTGATCGAAAACGAAAAGGGAAAAACTGAGAAAATAACATTGAAAAGAGATCGAAATAGTCCGACTTCTACTCGCTTAAAGTGAAAATAAAGGTACTAAATGACACCTTAGCCAAATAAAACTTAGTTTTTCAGAAAGCAGAGGCTTGTGGCTACAAAATGTGCCAATTTGATGTCTAGTGAGCAAAGATTGTGGCCATGGTGACGAGTTGAAGTGAAACTTTTGGAAATAGATTTTTTGGTTCCCGTCACTGAAGCCTTAATTAGTCACACTCTAAATAGGCGACTTTCACCCTTTGCTCACTGTCTTTGAACCCGCACAGGGGGGAGAGCTTTCATTTCTTAATTTTTTTTTTGACACTGAGCTAAAGATGACAAAAATTCCAACAAAATGAGCTAAAATTCATATCGGTCGGTCAACGTATGCGCGCGCAGCGTGTCTTGGAAAAAGGTGTTTGATTGGAGTTGATCTCTTTCGGTTTCCCATTCATTCCTATGGGACTTTATTTGGGAGTTTTTTGGGAATAGCGTCGCCATGGTAACTGGGAATTCCCTTGCGGAAAAATCGGTGGAAGATTAAAAAAAATAATAAAAAGAAGAAGAAGAATAATACTAGAAAAATTTCCGCGGAAATTTTGAATGGGCCTGCTGACTCTTGCAAGGTGGAAAGATGCATGCTCTGAACTGTTTGCCAAATGTTGGTGTACTTTACCTCTCAATTTGTGTCAGCAGGAATAGAGTTCAGGACAATTTGTAATAACTGCAGTTATTACATGTGTAATGGCTTCCCTTATGTCTTGATTGACATCTTAGTCATATCAAAAGGGAATCAGTTTAATTTCTTGCTTATAGTGTAAGTGATTAACTAAATAATAAAATGCAATATACTGTATCATGGAGCAAATACAGTATGAATGCAGTGTTTAAATTTGACATTGCATATTAAAAGGCATGTTGGTGCTGATCAATATTGCAGGAATATTACTCCAAAGTACATGTAAAACGGCTCTTAAAAGAGCCGTTTTGGGTCTTTGTTACACAGCATCTTCATCTTTTCCTGAGCACACAAAGGAACAAGTTGTTAGAAAATAGGCAGCAAAACTGAACAGTTAAAACTTAATCTAAATACTCATCCAATACACATGTGACGGTTTTTCAGTGAGGAATCCTGTAGAATAAATCATTTTGGTCTACGTTTGCGGGATCCCTTTTTTCATCTTTTCTCTCCACCAGTTGTACCGGACATAACAACCTTGATATCCTTGGCCATGTCAAGTAGCGCCCCTTGCTGCGCTCCATCCACCTGTATTGCATGTGAAAATGAAAAATGAGTGTTCAATGTTTGCCTAGATCAATTCAGTAATCAATCATCACTTACCATCGCAGTTCATCCCTTACCATTGCAGTTCATCCCTTACCATCGCAGTTCCTCACCGACACCAACACTTTTCATTGTGTTATAGTCACAATCACAATAAGGACAAACAAAACATTCAAGTCCAAATGCACGATGTCCTGCTAATAGAAAAGCACACTGATTAAAAGTACCTTCATACAACACTGCTCAAAATAAGGGAGCGCTTAAATGACATATCCCATGTCTTAAATTCAATTTAAAGCTCAATACGTTTAGAACTAACTAAATGATAAATATGTCTACAAAAAAAATGATTGGCCGCTCTGATTTTGAGTGTAGTTCTGTTATGACACCAATTTTGAACGAGCAAAGGATTTAACTTTCAGCCTTTACAATTTAAAGTACAGTATCCCCCTCTTTTGAGCAGTGGTATGAAAGGCTCAATAACATTTGCAAAGGCACACTTGTGAAAATGGTGCCCTTGCGATCGACAATGAGCTGACACAAGAAGTTAACACACAGTAGACCGGACTGTGGTAACTGTAATAAGTGTGCAGAACGCCTGATTGAACACAACAATCTGGGCGAGATATGTAAATGTGATCAATCAGTGTCTGCTTTCCAGTTGTGGCCTGGGTGATCAGCTGTGAAAAGCCTCTGGACTGAAACAAGTCCAGAATGGATTTCTTTCCCTTTGAAAGCAAATCCTCATTAAAGTCTCCGCAAACAACAATAGGCTGGCAGTCCATCACGGCCAAGGCATCCAAGAGACTTCCAAGGTTTGGAAGAAAGGTGCCAAGACTCAGGTTGGGTGGCCTGTAGACCGTAGCTATCAAAGCCTGGACGGGAGCGTCAACCCTGATGACAGCAAATTCCAGGTCAACCACATTCCGAATAAACCGACGGGGCTCCGCTCGAAGACAATCGCGATAATAGACTGCGACTCCGCCACCCTCTTTTTGGGCCATGTCCAGTCTATTTGAATACGAAACTTGTCTGTTGCGCACAAAAGTGCTGCATGCCTCCAGTTGCAAGGGAGGGGGCAAGAAGGATCCAGACAAATGAGTTTCAGTGAGGCAAAGGACATCTGCCAGCCTCAACTCATGATGAGACTTTAAGTCGTCAATATGAGATGGAAGGCCCTCGGTGTTGTGATGAACAATGGTCAAGGTGGGAAAAGCAGTTTGCGGCATTTTGGAAAAGTACAACAATGGTCTTGTACTTTGGAAAGAAGCGCGCGTCATACTGTCCATTGCCGTCGTGATGTTGGGATTGGCATAGATTTTGGATTCGTCAAAGTCTATGACCCTCAATCCCTGAAGTGACGACGTGCGGCTTAGGGCAACATAGGCCATTCCAGGTTCAAACACACGCTTAAGAGACACCACTGCAGAGGTCATCGTCATGCCTTGCACTTTGTGAGCCGTGCATCCAAAGGCAAGCTTCATGGGGAATTGCCGCCTGACCACGCCTTTCATGCCCAGGTTTTCCTCCGACCTTTCGATATAGACCAAGTCATCCGTCGGCCCCAGAATTTTATCACGCAATTTCTGGCCCGCTTCGGGATTGTCTAGCCTCAGTCCGAGCAAGGTCACTTTCTCCGCCGACCCCTTTGGGGCGCTTTGAACAATGTTGCCTATTGTGCCAAAGGTCCCGTTCACCAATCCGTCCTCGACATCCAAATTCCGAAGAAGCATAACCCGTGCTCCTACACCAGGTTGAAGGGTATCCGGTAGATCCCTTCTCGACCCCATGATCACTTTGGTCACGGTGACCATCTCCCCCGACCGTGGGTCTTCCTGTAGTCCTCTGCGGGAATATTGACCAGTCAATTTGAGAGCAGCCACAGTTTCTGCATTGGCAAGACCGCGCCGCTACCAGGAGCGTCCTGGTAGGCCGGAACCTCATCTTGCGGGTCTTCCTGTAACGGATTAGATTCGCGTTTGGCGGCACACTCCAAACGCTCTGCTTCTACCTCCGGCGCAAAAGTGCTCCACGCGTTGAGAACCGCACGAAGCTCTTTCAATTTTTCGAAGGCATTGTCCACGGTCTTTCCCCGTCCTTCGTACCGCCCCCGATTGCGGTCGACGATAGCCCGCACCGACCGAACTTTGAATCCCCGGCACCGTAGAACTCCTCGTACGTTTTGAGGTTTTCAGACCTGAGCTCGGCGTCGTCTCTGTGGGGGAGGTACAATTTAAGATGGGTCCTGTAATACTTCTCAGCATACTTTTTGATTGAGAAGCGAGTGAATCTGATGACGGCATCTTTTCCAATCCGCTTCTGGATGAATCCCTTGCCGTGTGAGAGGGGAATGACATTCTTGCCCTCAATCTGCTGACCGTAGACGACCCGGTATTCGGATGCAAATTCGGCGAGACACATCCGCTCAAATATTGCCGTTCTAGGTCTTGCCACATATTTGTCTGGCAGACCAGACATCCACACGTTGTCTGCGTCCGGATGCATGGTCCTCAGTCTACTCATGGGTAGACTCAATTTCACGCCATCCTCAGCAGTCTGGATGAAAACTACGCTGCGCGAGCACTTCTTCAGAGGGAGACTGCATGTCCGCGCCACCGCTTCTTGAGCGATCACCTCTCTGTGCTTGGAATACGCCGCCATTATTTTCCTCATCTCGTCCTTTTTGTCGACAAGAGGCTTTGTCTTCAAGTCTTTGACGACAGACGTGAGGAACTCTGACATCTCGTGCTCCGGTTTGGAAATGTGCGACATCATGTACATGAGACGCGCGACGTCATCGAGCACGTACTGAATATCCATGTTGGCGTTCCATGCCCGCAGCAGATGTGGGTTGTAAGCATTGATCCAGCTTTCCGTTGGAGCACGCTTCAACATGACAACCATTCCGGAGGTCAGATTAGTGACGCTGTCCTTGTAGCTGTCCATTGTCAAATTGGCCTTTTTGAGAAGCTCCGGCAAGTCCTGCGGGACATCCGCGTCCATGAGGATCTCTCTGATGCGTTAGAGCTCTTCTTTAGCCTCCCTTTGTTTTTCGGTGAGGCGAGCCGATTTGGCCGCCTGCTTCCCATGCTGGCCTTTCACACTCTTGTCCGTTGGGACGTCTTCAGTCTCCGTCTGGAATGGCAACGTGATGGTGGTTTGGTCCATCGGCAGTTTGGGGTACCCAAATCTGCAAGAAACGTTTCCTTTCCGACAAGACTTTGTGTGGTTTTTGCTGTGTGCCTGAACGCTGGTGACAATGTCGTGCAGTTCAGGGTCCTCAATCGGGTCTGGTATTTTGCAAGTGATGTACTTGTCAATGAAGTCAATGGCTTCTTGACAACATCTGGGGTCGGGTTCTTCGATGACTGGCGCACCCTTAATCCAGAGCAGCATGTGAGCGTGCGGACTTCCTCTGGCTTGAAATTCTACACGATAGAAGTGGTCTTCTACCGGACCGAGGGGCTGTGCAGGAGACAGGATGAATGCCATAAGAGCATCCATCCTTTTCTCAAAAAGGCGCATCACTGTGACCGGATTGCTGCGAAGAACATCGCATTTGGCATTCCAGTCGAGATGGGAAAAGTCCCCTTGTTCGCCTTGCTGCGCTTTGACTATTTCGATTACTTCAGGCCATCTCATTTCCGCAGCAGAAAAGGTAAGGAAGAATGTGGGCTTGCCCAACTGCCTGGTCATTGCATGGAGGTCCCTAAGGGCACCCTCCCAAAAAGCCGGCGTGCCTCTCAAGGGCTGCATGAAGCGCATCGCATGCTCTCTTTGGATGAGCTTCTCCAGTTCATCTTTGTCCTGAAGCATCCGGTTTGAAATCTTCTTCCCATCCCAAGTGAGGGCTGTCCCCTTGCGGGCCTGAATGGACATGCTGTTGGTGGCCAGATGCGTTTCTGTCACAAACTGCGCAAAGAAAAGGTAACTTTGATCTTTGGCAAATCGAGTGTCAACGGAGAATAACCTTGCATTGAAATACAAACTGGGTGACAGCTTAATTTCTCTCGCCTCATCGAGTGAGTTCTGTCCTGTTGGGAACTGAACGGGAAAGGCCATGGCTTCGAGGTTTGGCACGGCAAAAAATCCCACCGGCTTGTTTCCTTGGGCAGGAGCGATGCTAAATATGCCGTCCCCATATGACAGCTTTTCCTGCGCGATGTCAGGAGGCTGCATACAGGTGTCGAGCGTCAAGCCCGGCCTGAGCTCCTCTTTGCTCTCTTGGGGTGTCTGTTGCCCTTTGGTTGCGGGGGTGTCGCTGCTCTCTGGCTGTGCATCGGCCTCAGGGATGTTCTCTTCTCCTACCCCCTCGTCTTCCTCTTCTTGGAGACTTTCAAACTGAGCGCTTTCATCTATAGATACAGTTTTGTATTCTGGATGAATGCGTTTCAGTATCGTCAGTGCTGCCAAGACATTTGTCATGTTGACAGTGTAAAAATGCTGGTAACCTTTGTACACAATGCGGCGCTTCAGCTTCACCTGGAGAAGCTGGGCCTCACTGCGCGGCCTTGGGAGGGAGTTCACTGTGGCTTCCATCTCTGATGGAACGCACACCACAGAACCGTGTACTGCTCTTTGCCGTCCTTTGGGCAACGCAACAATCTTTGCAAAAGGGATGATTTTTGCAATTAGCTGTCGTTCAAGTACATTTAATTCCGACAGCTCTTCGGGAATGGGTGCCAGTGCCAAGTTATTTGCCACCGCCTGGGGTGGCATGCCACCTCTGAACAGATGGTTGTCACAGGTATGACAAATCCACTCCTGCATCCGTTCTTGAGGAACGGTACATGGGGCGGGGCAACTACAAGTGTGAACAAACTGGCCTGTCAAGCACGCAAACGCCACATCAACATCTTTGGTGTATCTGGCTCGTTTGCAATGCTTTACTTGATTGGGGAAAAGTGCACGGTGGCACACTGTGCAGATATACGTCAGCCCATGCCTAACCCTTTCCCGGAAAGAAGCGATGGTGGCTTCCATTTCTGGATCTACGAGTGCCTGCTTCATTTCCACAGAGACGTCTACTACACCGTTTGCCTGACCCTGCTCAATTTCCTGACACTGGGGAATGATGTGACTATATTTCCTTATTATTTTCACAGCACAATTTAACTTGTGGCGAATACGTTTTAGCGCGTTTGAATCACGCCTGTCCTCTTTGTTTTGTAAACAGCGCCTAATATGAGAGAGCCTGAAAGCTGAATCTTTTTGGTACCTTTCTCGCATGTAATTTTTCTGTTGACTCTGAAAAGATATATCCTTTTTGTACCTCTCTCGCAAGTAATGTTTTCGTTGACTTTGAAAAGAAAGGTCTTTTCTGTACCTCTCTCGCAAGTATCGTTTTCGTTGACTTTGAAAAGAAAGGTCTTTTTCGTACCTCTCTCGCCAGTATCGTTTTTGTTTACTTTGAAAAGAAAGGTCATTTTTGTACCTCTCTCGCCAGTATCGTTTTTGTTTACTTTGAAAAGAAAGGTCATTTTTGTACCTCTCTCGCAAGTATTGTTTTTGTTTACTTTGAAAAGAAATGTAATTTCTGTATTTAACTCTTATGTACCTTTTCATCACTATCTTCCGCTTTTGCTGAAAAGCAAGATCGTGTTGGTATTTATCAATCAGATATTGCTGCCGTTTTGCCTTAAAAGCAGAATCACTGTTGTATCTATTCTTCTGATAGAGCTTCTTTTTTCCTTAAAGCACAGATCACTGTGATATTTAGAATTAGATGTAATTGAAAGTTTTCTTTGGCACTTACGAATGGGTTGACGTTCTCTATATAAATGTTTTGCACGCTGACTTTTACTCCATTTAGAAAGATCTATATTAACATGCAGCAGTTTGAGTCCTTGCTGAGGTTCCGGAATATTTTGACTCTCATTAATTTGACTTGCTTGGCTATTTGGCTCAACATGTACCGCACTATGTAGCTCTTGATTTGGTACAATACCGATCACAAGTTGTATTGCTTTACTTGGGGATTCACCTAATTCAATTAGTAGCTCTTCATTTGCCTTTGATATGGTTGTAGTAGAATCCCGATGCGTCTTAATGGAACTGCCATCAATATGAAAAGAGACTGGCACAAACTCATAGGTTGCAAACCGGCTATGTCCTTCAAAAAGCTGACGCAAATGCTCAACCAAGCCACACAAGTGAGAAAAAGTCAACATAATTGCAGTTCCGTTTGGGTGTGGCAAGCCCACTTCAGATCTGGAATGTGAATCAAATAACCCAAAGTATCCTGATCTGTCACGGAATACTGCAAAACACTCTGGATTCACAATCAAGAAAGCAAGAGTGACATTTTGTGACAAGCACTCAAGCTGAGCTCCAAGAGACAATCCCAAGTCTCTTTGGGAATGACCGTCATCTATGACATAACCAACGCTGAGCTCATGCATCTGTACATTATAGACATTGGTGTCCGTCATGACTTGTTTTGGCATCTCCTCGACAGTCAAGTGATCATTCCCAAAGTTATGGTCCAAAATCAATTGCTGTTTAGCACCCATGTAAAGAGAGTCCCCGTGTTCAAGCACCCTGTCAAGGTCAAGCGAATTAAACTGCAACCCCTCAGCGTGGAAGGCCAAGAAAGTGAGAGCCATACAAGTACACTGGTGGTTGCGAGAAAAACTTGAGTACCTTTCATCCATCTGTGAATGTGTGGCCCTCACGGATAGCGTGCGTTGAGGAAGTCCCACAGCAGGATCCTGAAATGATTGAAACCATTTTAATTATCTTAAATTCTAACTAATATAATTTTAAACATTTCATATGTTAATGGTTAATGTTGTGAGTATAAAAAAAATTACCTCAGTCCCAGGACGACGGGGGGATGATGGTCTGGAAGGAACCTCCGCAGGGGCTGGCCTTTCCTCTGGCTGAAACGACAAGCAAACAATAATTTTTTAACACACAGCACTTGTGTGAAGGGTCACTAATTTCTGTTTGTGATTTTAAGTAAGACTTCTCAGGGCTGATAAGAATGCAATGCAAACCTGGTGCTCTCTCCGTGTGCTCTTATGGGCTGGCTGCTGTCTGTGCCCTGCGGTGGATAGAGATAGAGATAGAGATAGAGAGATATATATTATTAAATTTTTTTTTTTTTTTTGCTTTTACTGCGAAGCATTGTTACGACAAGAATGGACAATTAACTATACTTTTTTTTTGTCATGAAGATAGATATGTAAACATAACGGGCAAACAAAATAGGAAAACTGAAATACCTTCTTATCCTTTGGATCCTGGGCAGTCCTCAGGGCTGGAAAGATGAGCTGGAGACAGCTTGTCCATCGCCTCCAACATGGGTGGGCTGAACCAGAGAGGGTTCAATGGGATGTTGCACTGTAAAAAACACAACAAAATAGAAATAGAGAAATAGAATTTTAACATGTGCCATGGTAAAAGGCTGAATGAATCCATGATCACCATCACAAACCTGGAGAGTGCCCATCCACCCAGTGGGCCCACAGGTGACCTCAGAGTCCACAACCGAGCTGCTCTGAAATGACTAGTGACATTATTGCAACACACACATTCATAAAATTTAAGGTTTTCAAAAACATGTTAGGAGGTTTTCAAAAACATGTTAGGCTTGCGTTTACCTCCTTGGCCTTCCCGACGAGTGTCCAGTCAAAAGGGTTGGAAGGCTGAGGCGCAGTGACCTCACCCTTAACAACCACTTTTGGTCTGAACACTCGAGCTGGTGGCGAACGCTGAGGAGCAGCCGGTGCAGGTGGTGCAGTCCTCTCCATCCGCAGGTTGACGGCAGCCCACAGCAACCGCGCAAGCACCGACATCCCATCGCTGTCACTGAGGTGTACCTTCCAGACATGATCAGAAAAAATATTATACATCTACAAACATACTTTTGATAGGAGGAGCACTAATAAAATGTTTGTTTGTTTTTTGCAGCAACTAATGTACTTACACCGTCTCTACACCACAAGTGAAGATGTGACAGCGGGAAGTGGCCAGCAACAGATAGGTAGCGAATACCTACAGTAACAAAGAAAAAAAAACATTAGCCCAAGAGTCCCCCGCTGAGACACCAATGAAATCAGATCAGGAGGTGACTTAAAGAAAAGTAGAACACTTTGTGTGTGAAAACAATTTTCAACATGAAACGTACCCATAAGTACTGCCACCCGGTTGTACTCCTGGCGAAGAAGGTCCTGCTGGTCCAGCTCGACGTTCAGCACAACGACCTGCACAAAGTTTAAAACTGTAAAATATACATCTGGAGCAAGATGAACTTTCAATCGTATTCCATCCTTCAATATTCATTAACTGTTTAACTACGGGAAAAGGCTGAAATGTATTTTAAACAGAACATATTTGACATATGCAAGTACATACTTGAAATGTAAATGTATGATCTATATGAAGGAAATGTGTGAACTTACGTTGGGCCAGCGGCTGCAGACGGTGTGCAAGAGCTGGCCAAAGTCAGCCGCTGCCTCAGCGATGGGGCGGCCCAAGTTGTTGCTGGGAGCCAAAATGCAGACCACCTCGGGTGACCGAGGCAGAACAGCATTCAGCACGCAACTCGGAGGCCCTGGCACCCGGGGTGGACATCACGGCAAACGAGAAACGTCCCTCCGGCATCTTCACAACCCCATCGGCAATGGCTCGCAGGTGGGAGTCACCAACAACCAGGACAAACTGTTACAAAAGAAAAAAAAAAGTAGTAATTGAAAAAAGGAAAGAAGTAATTAAAAAAAAAATAGACACAAATGAAGGTTGTTAATTTGTTATAAAGGCAGAGTTGATTATAAAACATACCGTGTTGTCCTGGTTCAGTACTGGAATGACCAGTTTGTGCCTCCGCCCAGTCACAGCTGAAACTGGCCATTCCCGAACTCTGTGGCGCCAGCCAGTGCCTCTGCCTAAAATGATGCACACACAGAATACCATGTCAAGTCTCAACTTCAATTGCTGACAATGCACAGTACAAGTACATGTTCCACTTTGAGTGTATATGAACCAGCAAAATATTGGAATTGTTTAAAATAATCGATTGTAAAACTGCTGCAAAAGCAATTAAAATTATGACTGACCTGGTACCAGAGCCTTGGCACCAACAGGGGACATCTAAAACATAAAGCATAGACATTACACAATTGTAGGCATGTGCAGTCTGTCAAGGAGGGGAAGCTTGAGGACCCAAATGCGGGAAGACAGGGCGAGGAGGCAGAGGCTCAATCAAAAAGGGGATTTTAATTTCTATAAAACAAAAGGCGAGATCTAAATTGCACGGAAAAACATAACATGGAGAAAACAAGGCAAAACGGGCAGCATGACATGGGGGGGAAAATTCAAGGCAAAAACGGGCAGCATCACAGGTGGAAATACAACAATGACCCGACACAGACAGAGGGGAGACAGCAGACTAAATACACAGACTAAAGACACAACAAGACACACCTGGGGCAAGACACAAGTGGCTGAGGGCACTGATTGGATCACACGAGGAAGGGCAGGATCACACTTAAACAAGACCAAGGGAGACACACAAGGAAAACAGAACCCAAAACATGACAGAACCCCTCCCTCAAGGGACGGCTCCCAGACGTCCCTAACACATAAAGGTCCAAAAACAGGGCGGGCGGAGGGGGGCCCGGAGGCGGGAACCTGGCACACCCATCAAGGCCAGTCCGGAGGGCGCCCCGGACACCACACTGGAGCAAAGAGCGACCACAACGTGCGCCGCCAGACAGGGAGAAGACGGCAGTGGGACGTGCACCTCCTTGGCACGGGGTCTTAGGGCTGCCGCGGCACGGGGTCTTGGGGCTGCCGCGGAGGCGGCAGACGCGGTTCGGGGTCTTGGGGCTGCCGCGGAGGCGGCAGACGCGGTTCGGGGACTGGGAGCGGAGGCGGCAGACGCGGTTCGGGGACTGGGAGCGGAGGCGGCAGACGCGGTTCGGGGACTGGGAACTGCGGCGGCAGACGCGGTTCGGGGACTGGGAGCGGAGGCGGCAGACGCGGTTCGGGGACTGGGAACTGCGGCGGCAGACGCGGTTCGGGGACTGGGAACTGCGGCGGCAGACGCGGTTCGGGGACTGGGAACTGCGGCGGCAGACGCGGTTCGGGGACTGGGAACTGCGGCGGCAGACGCGGTTCGGGGACTGGGAACTGCGGCGGCAGACGCGGTTCGGGGACTGGGAACTGCGGCGGCAGACGCGGTTCGGGGACTGGGAACTGCGGCGGCAGACGCGGTTCGGGGACTGGGAACTGCGGCGGCAGACGCGGTTCGGGGACTGGGAACTGCGGCGGCAGACGCGGTTCGGGGACTGGGAACTGCGGCGGCAGACGCGGTTCGGGGACTTGGAACTGCGGCGGCAGACGCGGTTCGGGGACTTGGAACTGCGGCGGCAGACGCGGTTCGGGGACTTGGAACTGCGGCGGCAGACGTGGTTCGGAGAGTTGAAGGTGCGACAGACGTGGTTCGGGGAGTTGGGGCTGGTGACTCCGAGCGCCACCAGCTGAAGCCCAACGACGCACGACTCCCTCAATCAAGGACGACAGCAGGTCCAATTGGGCGGCCATGGCGTGCTGGAGCTCCTCATGGCGTGACAGGCGCGCCTCCTGATTCCACATCTTGGCTTTCAGCGCTCCCGCTGGGTCCTTCTCGGGTCGGGTCATTCTGTCAAGGAGGGGAAGCTTGAGGACCCAAATGCGGGAAGACAGGGCGAGGAGGCAGAGGCTCAATCAAAAAGGGGATTTTAATTTCTACAAAACAAAAGGTGAGATCTAAATTGCACGGAAAAACATAATATGGAGAAAACAAGGCAAAACGGGCAGCATGACATGGAGGGAAAATTCAAGGCAAAAACGGGCAGCATCACAGGGGGAAATACAACAATGACCCGACACAGACAGAGGGGAGACAGCAGACTAAATACACAGACTAACGACACAACAAGACACACCTGGGGCAAGACACAAGTGGCTGAGGGCACTGATTGGATCACACGAGGAAGGGCAGGATCACACTTAAACAAGACCAAGGGAGACACGCAAGGAAAACAGAACCCAAAACATGACACAGTCACCATAATATAGAGTAAAAAGCAAACATAGGTTGTAATGGTTAAATTAGTTTCAATTAAAATTGACCAGGTATTTTGTACATACAAGTGATGTTAATTCAGGCCAGGTTTATTAATGAAATTCTTAATCACAAAAGAGATTCAAGGACTTAACTGATACTTTTGTTTGTGTCTGAAATACAGTCACAATTGCTCAATTTTGCTAGAATTTTCTGATCAAATACATGAGCAGAAAGGCAGCAGATTGTACCAGATTAGATTATAGTATAAAGGAAGTATATAGAAATATGTTTTTGACAAAACAATGACATACACTGTTTAGATAGACATGAAGTCTAAAACAAAACATTAGTTGTTAAATATAACCGTCTTAGTTATTATTATTTACATCTGGTCTATGTAACTTAAAAGAAACCATGTGAAATATCTGTGTCCGGGCTCAGCATCTCACAAATTTGTGATCAATGTTAGTGAGTTTATTTTTGACATCAGTAAAAATTTTGAAATCTTGTAGAAAACAGACTTCATCACAATTAAATTCAGAATTAGTTTGACATGAATAAAGCAATGCACAAATATCGCTCAGTCATACACTCTATATTTGTCAAACTATGCCCTGGTGAAGACAATCTTGTGTTGAAACATGTTGGTAGTCCATTTTTAATAAAGGATTTTTTTACATTACTATTGAGTGTCTTGAATACACAGACTGCTTTTTACATAAGCATTTTAGCATTTTTTTCTGCTTGACTATATTTGTAGCCGGAAATAATGTGTATTGCACATTAACAAAGTTAATTGCATTTTGCCTGCTGTGGAACATACCTGGTGGGCAGCCACAGTAGAGGTATGCGGTGGGGAGCGGGCGTCCACAGTGGCGAGCCGACTGGCTGGAGCTGAAGTTCGGACTCTGGCCTTCTAAATCACATTGCAAATGTTTAGGATATTAAAAAAAAGTGTAATAGTAATAAAAAAATGATAAACTCTTGCTAAAATATGGCGTGAAACTCGTACCTTGTTCACTGGAGACTGCATCGTGGTCCCATCACTGGTGGCAGAGGGTGGGGACCGAGGCTGAAAACAAAATATACAGCACATTGAGGACCTAGCAGTGTGACTCAAAATAACTCAACACAGAATACACCACCGCCAAGTGCAGAATTGAATAGAGGCAAAGTACCTGCTGGGGTGCGATGTTTGGGCTCAGTTCCGGAGCAGCAAGGTCCAGCTTCTTCCATCGGCGCTTGGCTGCCTCGGAACGCTTCCCCTTCCGCGGCATGCTGCTACAGCAACCTTTACTGTAAGCAAAAAGAAAAGAAAAAAAACTTCCCAAGACAAAGTCAAAAGTAAACTGGCAGTAAAAAAAGGAAATCAATTTAAACACAACAAAATAGTAAAGTAATGATATTAGAGTGTTTGTAATGTGCTGTTGAGTGCAAGTTCAGCTGTATTTGCGTTCTAGACTCTGTGATGTAGATCTTATATATGTATTATGTTGTTTGAGGGCAAGATGGAAGCAGGTAGATGAGGTGGAAGTCCAAGGCGGTGCTGAAGGTTTGAAATCCAAGTATCACGGTCAGCAGCTTTCCAATTCGCACAGTGCTCAGCGGATCGCTAAAAGATTCAAGATAAAATTTGTAGTTAATCTCAGATGTGTATGAAACATTAAAAATGTACATTGAGTCTAATGAGGCAGTGGTGTCATTGTAATAAAAATAAGAAACCGTCATCAATTGAAGTATAGTAACATCACACATTGTATAGTTCATTGATTATAAATAATGGATGGGGTGAGCAGAGCCTTCAATAAATCCTCAACAATAGAAAAAAATGGATCCACTATAGACTTCCTTGTTTACTTATTAACAAAGAAAACGGTATTGTAATAACATTGTTACTTTTTTTTTCTTTTAGATTAATTTCCATGAGGTGAAACGGTTTGGCAAAATGGATGGATATTCTGGATGGCCATGAAAAAAACGATTGCTACAGAAACCAACGGTAATCTTTCAAGGGGGAAAATAAAGGCAGCTTTGACAATTTACAAATGTGTGCTGTAGTCAATCAATGAAGGTCATTTAACAGTGTAAAATACTTCCAAAATCCCTCATCGGCGCCGCTCCGCGACACGGTCGAGCAGGACACGCCACTCAACAACCGACGCCCCCCTCCCCCACCCCCACCACGACGATGACAGACGAGACAAAAGCCTTACTGTATATTGTAGCAACGAGGGCTATACACAATTGAGATTTAGAGCCTACTCAAACTTTTCTTTGTTTTTGTTTTCTTTTACTGCACATTAAAACCTTAAAGTGAGATCTGCTAGCTCTAGCTAGCGCTAGCAGGTGTAGTTAGCATGTAGGCTACCATGTCTAGCACTTAACTTTACCTATCTTGTTAATACAGCAGCCGGATAACACAACGTTCAAATATGGAGGTAAATATGGTGCAAAACTAACTTGTGCAAAAAATTTGTACCTGTAGAAAAAAGTCTAAATTTGTGATTTGTATCTGTAAAAAAAATGTGTGCCTGTAAAAAAAAAAATTGTGTCTGTAAAAGAAATTTGTACCTGTAAAAAAAAAAAAATGTGTATGTGTAAAACAAATTTGTATCTGTAAAAACAAATTTGTACCTGTAAAAGTCATGATTTGTATCTGTACAAATTTTTTTTGTACCTGTACAAAAACTATAAATTTGTATCTGTAAAAGTTGTGATTTGTACCTGTAGAAATGACAACTTGTAGTCAAAGAAGTCGCCACTAGGAGTCACAAGTGGGCTTTCTGCTGCTGTTCAGTGACGTGAGTTTTGCCCCATTTGTCGCGCTACAAATGGAGCAAAACTAATTTGTACTTGTAGAGCGCCGTGATTTGTACTCGTAAAGAAGGGGGCGGGCTCTGGTGTAATGAAGGGTTGTCTTGACCAATCAAGTGAGAAGGATTTGAGCGGATTGGAGCGCAACCTCATTGGTTTAGCGAACGACGGTGGCGGGACTCGCGGAAGGATACAAGCAGGACACATCGTCGCCAACCAACATACATATTAAGAATACTTCAGTCTCTTTTGGTTTTTGCTATGACAAGGTAAGTATTATGTTACTTCATCATTCTTTCAAATATTGACGATGGTCATCCAACCTGTTTTTATGATTAGCATCACATATTTAGCTTTCTAGCTAGCTGGCATTTGATTTCATGCTAAAGCAGTCTAGTCATTATCGTCATTTCTGGCGCCACGGACTTAATTGCATCTCATGCTTTGGAATATTGTGGCTATATGACAACAATGAACAACTAAACTACTTCATTATATGCCAAGAATGGTGCAGTGTGCTGCTCCCCTGTGTTGGTTAAAATTGTTATTTCTTGTATTAGTTAGCTGGCTAACAAACGAATTCATGTAGCTCACATATGCGCCATTGACAGGTACTGGAGGGAAGATGCACCCAATCGATGTTATGTATGTACACATTTGACTCCATAGTGTTCTTTATCTTGTTTTGCCTTCTAGAAAAATGACCGATCAGAGCAACAGCTCTTCGCTGCAGCAGCAGGTGAGCGGAATATCGCTACTGCCTTGACATTAATGGTGTGTTTTTTGTTATTATTTCTTCCTGTTTGCATAATAATGTAATCAATAATAATGCACATTACACACGACCTATACAGAGTGTCCCAAAAGTCTCTTTACAATTATAACAATTTTGAGATATTTTAAGTACCTTCATTTGTGTGAGTTTTTTTTTAAACTTAATTTAATAGACCTCTATATGGGCATCATCATTTACACCAAGCACATGAAAACGGTACTCGATTTGTTGCCATGTTTGCTGCAGGTTTACCATCCATCAACACAGTATCTGAAACAAATAAATTCAATATGAATGAATACTTTAATTAACAAACACTGGTTAAAATAAAACAAATCTGTTTAAGACATCTCAACAACTGCCTTTGTAATATATTGTTTTAAAAATTGTAAACATGTTATGGACACCCTATATTTCTCTCTAGGAACTGCTGCTGAATCTTTTACTGGCCCGACTCCATAACAGACTATCGGCTGCCCTTGAGCGTGCCCCTCTGGACCTGGACTATCTACAATTTATAATTTCACAGGACATGGTTTTACTGAGTGCACTAGCTAACCAAATTCAGATCCCTCAGCAAGTGTATGAAGCCCTTACTGATGTGCATGGTCTACTCTCTGCCCAAGATGAAATGGAGCTTCATGTAAGTGAAGTGGTAAACACTAACACTTGTAAAACCTAAAAACTTGAAGCTATTTACGACACAAGTCCAAGCTACAGTTTTTCATTTTTGCAATATCGCATGATTTTAAATTTTCATTTGATTTGTAGCTTTATAGGATATCCCCTTGAGATGCAACATCTAATTTTCAAAGGTGACATTCCAACACATACAAATAGTAATAATGTACAAAATAAAGGTAAAGAATTCTGCTATGTTCTTTTTTTTAATCACCCTTACTTTCTCATTACTTGAAATTAATGGAATGTTTGTTTCATTTATGAAACTGCATTTATCATTTTAAACTACTTTTTTTGTTGATAATAGAAAAAAAACATTTGCCATTGAAATGCTTAAATTTAAAAGGATTTAGAACAATTCAAACATGCTCTCAAAAATGATTAAATAATTAATTGGATAGCCAAGTAGTTGATTAATTGTTGCACCCAGTTGCTTGTTTGTCCAAATATGATTCACTTTTTTACATGGTTTAAAATGTCTTCTTTAATTAAAAAAAAAAGGGGGGGGGCACAATTACATTGACATTACAGAATTGAACGTCTTTGGCGAGATGTCTACACAGCAGTTACTTGCCTCTACTATGCTGCGTTGCACCAAATGGAGGAAGATGATCTCCTGGACCTGTCCAGCAGTGTTCACCTTTTCTGCTGCCATTATGTCTTCATTCCTCGCTTACAAGCCCAGCTTGATGTTTTTAAAGATGGCTGGGACAGTCGAGGGAAATCGTACCCCGAACCAAATGTGGCACATGGGACTGCACTATAATTTACAAGAGTCTAATGATGTTGTAAGTACTTTTAAAAATTAGTTTTTTGTCTAATAGGTTTTCTGGTGAGCTAACAAATACACACACGCACGCACGCACGCACGCACGCACGCACGCACATACACATACTCACCCACACACACAAAAAAAAAAAAATGTATATATGTATGTATGTATATATGTATATATATATATATATATATATATATATATATATGTGTGTGTATGTGTATATGTATATATATATGTATATATATATATTTAAAAAAAAAAAAAAAAAAAAGTAAGTACTTTTAAAAAATTGGTAAGCAAAACTTACTTTAAACAGTAGACAATGAATTGTTTTTCATATCAACTACAGGATTTGAACATCCCCCTGATAAACTGGGAGAGTAGTGGCCTTGTGTCCAGCAACACCGACTCTTGTGTCTATGTGCCTGAAACTGACTGCCCTTTGACACCTCAAGAACTGGCTGGACTCCATGCTGCTGTGGATCCAGCAGGACCTTCTACACGCATGGGAGTAGACCATTATTTGGCTGCAGTGAACTACATGCACAGTATAAACTATGTGTAGGGTCTAGCCAAGCGCTTCTGGGCTGTTATTTGTTTAAAACTGCCTGCACTAAATTACATTTTATAATTTAGTGCTATATATTGTCTTTTCGTACAAATTGACAATGAACTGTAATAAGAACCTATCTAGCAAAACATCAGAACTACATTATTTAAAGTAATGAAATAAAGATTTTGATCTATACCAAACCAAAACCAGTATCAGTTGTGGCGATGCAGTTCTTTAAATGGTCACTGAATTCTGTGTAATGGCTGTAGTGGCCAGGTAACTTTAAGTTTTGGAAGCATGTAGAAGACGTGGGATGTTCCGCTCTCACCACCTCCACTTCCATATCTGGCATGGGTATCTCCCATCCCACCCAGAACTTCAGGAGTCTTTTAAGATTCTCTTGAGACCCTAAAAAAAAGGAGAAAAAAAGTGGAATTAAGCTGTGCATGCTATTAAGTAACAATAATCAATTAGATTACTGTTTTTATAATTTAATTTATGTATTTTTTTGAGAAAAAAACAGGTTCTGCAACATCTGGGAAAAAAAGTGATCCCTGCTAGAGGATGATCATTTAAGAAAATCAAATCACAGATGTATCTATAAATTAAAATTCTGCCTTGTAGCAATATGTGTATGCTTATGCTTAATACTCATAATACAACTTGTGTTCATAAACAAGAAAAAATGGTTAAAAAAACCTTGATTTTCAACCACATTTGAAAATCTGCATTTATGCATTACAAAATGTGCACAAATATCAACATGTAATTTACCTGTCCTCACAAACTGACGCAAGTACCCCATTATTCTACATCTACAGTCAACGGAGTAACCATCTTCATCGTCCAACCCAGATTCCTCAGGCCATTTGATTAGGTCCAAAACAACCTAGGACAGCAAATGAGACAATCATTATGGCACCATAGTTGGCATTGAACCAATTCATTCTATTTTACAATTTTCTCTCTAATTTATACATATGGTCAATCCACACATGGGGTGTTAATTGTGTGAAGGCTGATGTTGTGGTCTCAACAGCCTAACAATGAAATGTGTATCCTGCTGAGGAGAACATGTGATTGTTGATTTCTCGTCAGACTTTGTTCAAGGTTGGAATTGTTCACTGAAAATGATTCCAAATCAAAATTTCCTTGGAACAAGGAAAAAACATTAAAAATGTTTGCATAACTGAACATATGATGACGAATATTCAATAATATAACCCTAACCCTAAGCAAACACTCTCCCTCTCATTTGGATATGGGCTTAAAGGTTGTATCTAACTGTGCGTCAAAGGTTTGCATGCAAGGGACTGTGCATGTAGCGAGTTTTTCTTTGTTGTCAGTTTTTAATTATTATTTATTCTAAGGTTGCAAAGATGTTCTCAAGACACTTGCAAAGTATATTTACGGCACCAAACATTCTATGTAAATCGCAAAGGAATAATGAACATGTTGAAATTTCTTTGCGAGTGTCTGCCACACAGCGGCCGAAATGAGTTTCTTCCGTTGGGTGTCCGGGCTTTCCCTTAAGAGATTTGGTGAGAAGCTCAGTCATCCGGGAGGGACTCAGGGTCGAGCCGCTGTTCCTCCGCGTGGAAAGGAGCCAGTTAAGGGGGCTCGGGTATCTGGTTCGGAAGCCTCCTGGACGCCTTCCTGGAGAGGTGTTCCGGGCATGTCCCACCGGCGGCAGACCCTGGGGACGACCCAGGACATGCTGGAGAGACTATGTCTCTGGGCTGGCCTGGGAACGCC
Source organism: Leptonotus elevatus (assembly GCF_054856555.1). Taxonomy (NCBI): domain Eukaryota; kingdom Metazoa; phylum Chordata; class Actinopteri; order Syngnathiformes; family Syngnathidae; genus Leptonotus; species Leptonotus elevatus. The sequence continues at coordinate 5,540,601 of NC_141260.1, read as the reverse complement.
TTGGGATCCAGCCGGAGGAACTGGTTCAAGTGGCTGAGGAGGTCTGGGCTTCCCTCCTAAAGCTGCTGCCCCCGTGAATCCGACTCCGGATTAGCGGTAATAAATGGATGGATGGGTGGTGGGTCTGGCAAACATCTTTGCAACCTTGAACTAACCCTAATGAAAAAATAAATATTTTTTTGTTTTGCCAGACTGTCACATCAAATCAAAATTGATATAGCTCCTTTCATACATTACATTGCAACTCAAAAGCGTTGAGTGAGTAAAACATCCATAGTACAGCACAAAGAAAACCCTAACCTTCCCCCCAACATGCCCATGAGCAGGCTCACTCAAACTCGCACAACCTTTAAAAAAAACAAAAAAAAAAGGTATTTATTTAACCCAAGTGTAATTAAGTTATCTGGTCAATCTTGAGTCAAATCAAATCTTCCGTTTGCATTCCCATAAATTCCAGTTAATTCCCATGCAAAAATTTTTATTTTGAAAATTACAGACATTTTAGAATCCTAGACATGCTTCATTGAATACCTCCACACTGCACTCAGACTTTGTTTCTGTTGGAAAAACTGATGCCACTGCATCGGGTCGAGACTCCAATAACAGCATAATGAGGGTTTCTTTTAGTCCTTGCTTCAGCTGTTTGAGTTGGCGGGAGTTTCGGCCGAGCACCTTAAAGTATCACAGGGGTGAGTGAGGTATGGATGAAGGGACTCCAAGTAAATATATACATGCAGTAAATTAAATTCAATTATTACTCTGTGCACATTCAAACACTGGTCTGTATATATTGCTGTACAGCCGATCGCCCATACACACCGTGCAAGCCATTGAAGCCACAGGGCGACCATCTTACCTCTCCCATCCTGAGAGAAGACTACTATATATACTATAGGTATACATACAGATTAGACATATACAGCTCCTAGGCTCTTAGTGTTGGGCCGGGAGGCAGGTGTGGCAAGGTGGTCACAATTTTTTTAACAAGTGGACACTGGACAGTATGTGCTGCTTTGACGACCCCTTTTTTCTTTTATCGCTCAGTTCTTTAGACCCCAATATTAGATTTGGCAGAGGCATCTTTTGTTGAGTTAGTTATAATTCATTTATTAAAAAATTTACAATTTTCCTCCTACAACCCTCATTAAGCATATAATATATACATGTATTTAAGGCAAGTTGTAAAATGTCTGAAGTCCTCTTGTTTATGTTTAATAAATTTATAAACATCGTAAATCAAATGTTCTCCAATTTCAATACGGTAAATATATTCGAGGATCGTGTGTGACATAATGTTCATTGTGACATATTGTGATGGCTGCGAGATATCAGGAGGGTATAATTTGATGCTCAAAGCCTGGTTTCCAGTTGATGCTGACAGGGTTTGTGAGGCTCACTTTATTACCGGTAATTACTTGAGCCTATAGATTTGTTATTTGGAGAGGATTTAAAAAACGAAGAAATCGAGTTTGTGCAGTAGCTATAAAAAAACACTAAGTCATATTTCTTTTTCAGTCTTATTCAGGTGTTCCAAAGCATGATCAACAGCCACCCTGACTTGTTCCTCGCCTTGAAATGGGCGATATTGTTTGACGTCTCATCTATACAGCGCGACTGAGCCCGCTATCATTTTCTGTCACACAACCAACCGCGCATGCGCAAACATTTTTCATCAAAGATCCTCCTATAGGATTGTATGCCGAGAAACATTTCTTGAGAGTAATAATATGGAATTGGCCTATCGGCTATCCAGTTACATATACAGAGGTAATGTGTAAAATGTACATTTATCAAAGCATGATATACTGTTAGATAGGAGACACTTAAGTAGGACAACTTTTGATGGATATAACGCTAGTCAGCCACACTTACTGCATGCTGAAGTAGATTGTGAAGGAGCCAGGTGCTGTTACTAGCCGTTAATATAGGCATGTCCCATGCCAATGCCAGGTCATTAACAGCCGTTGTCTGACACTCATTGAGTCCTCTTTTTTCACTTGTTTCTTCCTTTCCAGCAGATTCTTGATTCTCAAACAGCTTTAAAAAGAAAATACCGCACATTTATTTCCAATAAATTACATTTAAAAAGTAAAAGTATAGTCCATATTTTTTCATTGAATGATGATGGATAACCTTGCACTTTAACGTACTTACCGGGCGTATGGTCTCCCTGATGTCCATGTCTGCCACATCTTCTAACATGATTGTCGCTGTCTGTGGTGATTTACCAAGCAACACATGAATTACTGCTGGGCTAATACCTAACAGACAAGGGCCCCCATGAAGGAAAGAATGCCCAATCATTCTTCCTGCCATGACAAAGAGGTCATTCTGTGCAAATACTTGGGAAGTGGCAGGAATTAAATGATCTGGTTGGCCTTCAAACAGCACAGTGCCGCATGCGGTTCCTATAAAAAATTAAAAAAAATGTTAATGGGGTTTGCCATTTTATGTTCAATACGGTTATAATAACCACATGATTGCAATTTCCTGCCTATGATTGTGTATTAATCTTTAGATTGACAGATTTGTCATGTGTTATGGCTATGCTGTCTGTTGTTAGTTATTCATAGTATAGCTGAATGATAACTTGTATTTGCTGAATGATTAATTTACAATAATTTGCAATATAATCACTGACCATAACTAAAGCTGTCTGCCAGGATGGTGCACGTAATTCCTTCATAAGATCATGAGTCAATTATCTAACATTTATGTTCTATTTTGCCTTGCAACTTAAACAAACAAACTTTAGTGGAGTTGGGCCAGTGTCTTTAGGATTCTTTAAGACCTACCGCAATCAAGTTTGAAACCATGTTGTAACTTGTGCATTATCATACTGAAGAAGTGTCTGTTAACCCCTTCTCCAATGGCCACATCTCCTAAAAACACAAGCAATCACATCCATCTTTCAGGTCATGGGTTTTCTGGCCTTCAAATTTGTATTTTTCATGTTTTCATATGTTCATGTGGGATTGCTGTTGTTACAGCATTGTACTCCCACAATAAAAATATTCATGCAACATGCAACATGGACCACTTTCGTGTCATTACGTATTTTGAATGACTGCCGTAGCCACAGTACAGTGATGCGAAGATAACTGTCCTTCTGGCAGCACTTGTACGACGCCTTCAGCCACATCTCCATGCAAATGCATCAGTTTCCAGGGAGATAGGCTACTCAAGCTAGCTGTCTTAGCGGTTGTTCATAGAAAGCTTTAAGTGTGAACTTAAAAAAGAAAAGAAAAAAAAATAAGTTTAACAAGTACATTACTACATTATTGTAATTTTGGTGCTCATGCGCACTAACATGCTACTTATCTGCACCCCTGCAAATATATAAAAAGCAAAACATGTTACGAATACAATACTCAAAAACAACATGTTTGAATTGAGGTTTGTTTACAGCACCTTTTAGTTTATCTTGAAATGGTTTGGCCCAATCTATATTGGGAGTCTTGTAAAAAGTGAGGATTCTGGCTTCCTGGTCCATTACGTCTTCTCCAATGTCTATTATTATTTTTAGGTATGGCTTATCTTCATTGGTTTGCAGACACTGCCTTCTGTACTGGTCAGCTGCTAATTCCGGATCCACTACGTTTTGCCATGCTGTAGTAACACACAAAAAATAGAAGAAAACAACTGTTTATTATAATTGAAGTTGTAATTTAAAAAGTAATGAATTGCACAACATTCACTACTCTACAAATTGTGCCTATAACCAATTTGTAGAATAAACAAAGACATATGCAAGTCTATGACAAACTCAATAATTGTAATTCGATTTTTGGTGAGATGGAAAAAAAATTACAGCACTGTAATGAATATTGGCATTTTAACATCTTTCAATGTGATTGTTTTTCTTAACTTTCACCAAACATGTCATTATTTATTCATAATTTTTTTTAGACAAATACTAACGCATCTCATCCATTTCATCAGGTCTGGACTGTAAAAGGGTATTGTCTGTTGAGAGGGTCGCTGTTGATGTCGTTATATCAGGTGATGAGCAGATAACTGATGCACCAGTGCTGCTTTGAGTCATGTGGTCACTCGGCATATATGATTGTGCAGAAGTGGAGCTACCACATGGAAATCTTGAAAAAGATTGAATGAACACACGTTTTAGCACACATATTAAGAAAAAAAAAAACATTTTATACAGTTTGATTATCACACTTGCATCATCCAAAAAAGAAAACTCATACACAGTGGTCATGTGTCAAATTATGTACAATTTTATATCTTGAAAATGTACCTGACGATTTACATGAAGAAATTTACGCTTTACTTTTTTTTTTTTTTTCTTAAAGAGCTCAGTATTGTTCATTCGGAAATGTCATCATCATTGCTCTTTATTTATTTTTATTTATTTTTATTTTTTTATTTTTTTTGTGTGTGTGTGTGGGTGAGTATGTGTATGTGCGTGCGTGCGTGTGTGCGTGTATTTGTTAGCTCACCAAAAAAACCTATTAGAAAAAATCTCATACCGTTCACCTAAACCGAACACCGCCGTCAGGAGACCCGAGGGGACCAAAGAAAACCAAGGAAGGTGAAGTCCAGCACCGACCAGGCACCACCCACCAGAACTCCTCCCCAACCCAAGAAACATCCAGACCCCAACAAATCCAAAAAACATAAAATCAGGGAGGCCTCAAGAGACCGAAGGAGAGACCGAGAAAAGGAAGGAAGGACAGACGAAGCCGAGTGAGATCCACAGACACCAGCCTCCACCGATTCAATGACCTGAGGAGGAAACAGATTGTGTCTGAGTTTCGGTAGATGCTGGTGTGGTGGATCTGGCATGCTTGAAAATCTCCACCAAAGAGGGGAGCCGTCGACCCCTGCCGGAACAGAGCAAGCGCAACACCTCAGGGCCCCCCAGGCCGCGGCAGCGCCAAAGGACGACCCCCGGGCCCCGCCAGGGCCACCGGTCGAAGAGCAATCCCAGGTGCAGGAGCGCCCCCCGCCCCAACACGGCCCGCGCCCCCGACCCAACGCAGCAGAACGGGGCACTGCAGGCCCGCCAGGCACCCCACCGGCCCCCAACCCCCGCACCCCCCACGACCCCCCGCCCCCCATCCACCCCGCCACCCACCCCAACCCAGCCCCAGCCGCCCCCAGGTCCCCAATCCCCCAGACACCCCACCACCCCCACACCCCGCAACCCCCACCACCGCCCCCCCCCCCCAACAAAGCCCTCCCCCGACCCCACCCCGACCAACCGGCAGCCCCCCAACCCCCGACCCCCAGCCCCCGGGGACCACCGGCGCCGAAGAGGGGCCGGACAGCGGAGCGGAGAGGGCAGCCGCGCCCACCCCACCCCCCGCCGTGTGGAGGGACGGAACACCGGGGGCAGAAGGAGGAGATGGGGGCACCGGAGGGCGGCCGACACCCCCGAACCCCAGGCCCAGCGGGGGAAGGCCCCGGTCATCACCCCAGCGTTCTTTGTGAAAGTTAACCCCTGTTACTGAGTCCGCCAGCTCGCCGACTGGCGAACTCTACCCCTAAGGGGAAATTCACGCTTTACATTTCAAACACCATTATAAGTAATAAATTAATTGTAGTATTTTGTGCATATTCTCATGCAGTTTTGATATCTCTAAATTTACGTCTGTCATACCTGTCACCACATGAACTTGCATGGTGTGCAACAATTTCCGCAGGAAATATATTTCCACAAATTGGACAGGAGTCCTAAAAGTACCAAGCATATAGAGACATGGTTTCATAAAGTAGAAGTAACATAACTGTTGAATACAATATAGAACAAAGTATAGCAGATCATGACATTTGAATAAACACACTACTGTTACACAAATACACGGATTGCTTACCTCACTAATTACTTCTAAATCATGTTCTGCTGTCGGGACCGTTTCGTCTTCACAATCATCCTTCGTCTATGGAAAATATGGAATCAAATGAATAGAATTTTCATAAGACAAACTTGACAGTTCCACCGAAAAAGCCAAATGTTCATAGACAGGTGACTGTGACAGGAGTTTAAAAAAGAAGTAATTTGACAAAAAAATTGCTATGCTTAAAATGACTTTTATCTGTTAACCCTGTGATTTTTAACAAGTGTGCGGTGAGAAATCGTCAGGTTTTCTACTGGAAAATAATCAAATGTCAATTACTAGTTAATAAAAAAAAAAGTATATTTTTTAATTGATTTATAGCAACCAGCGCGTATAGTAGCAGATATGGGCTACATGCCACGGACTTCCAACTTCTGTAACGCTGTTTACGGTTACTGTTGCGACATATAGGTTGCGCCCCAATAATTGCACTTCCACCCTTGTGCCCCTCAATTGAACGTTGCCGTTGATAGGTGTGAGTGTGTAGGCCAGAGTGTCTCAGTTCTCCAAAGCGCTTCGGAGAACTGAAACACCCTACACACGAAAACAGCATAGCATATTGACTTACTCAATGCTGACTGAAAAAGAAGTGGGTATACTCAGTATACCCGCGTATACCCTGGACTTCACCACTGGGTGTTATCAAGGGCTTAAAGTTTTTAAAAAAATCCTGAGCCTGAACTTTTCCAGGGAGCGGTGGTGCAGTGTCCAACATGCCGATTTGTTGTTCGACCGGCATCAAGCCATTACTATTTGATTTGTCGCCGTGGATGGACTGGGCATTTGGGAAACTCATTAAATTCCCAATTGGCCAGTCCTCCCCAAGCGTCAGGTCATCTCTTTCATTATCCATTTATATTATGTATGGTACAGTATAGCATCCCCTCTAGTGCTGCAGCTATCAAATATTTAGGTATTCAAACATCATATGGAAAATTCTATTGAATAATCAGGTATTTGGATTAAATATAAATATTTTCGCACAGTGAAAGAACAATTATGAATAAAGAAGACAATAAAAATATATTCCCACTTACTAATGATCGACCAACTTTCATTTCTAGATAATCAACTTTTTTGTTTTACTTAAATTTAAATTGTGCTTAACAGCACATTATTTTCCTCTCTAGAAAGTTTGGGAGATTTTACAAAAATCTCTCCCCATGGAAAAGAACTTCCGTTAAATATTAGGACACTTTCATCTCTACCCACTCTTAAAACACACTTACTTACCTACTTTTTTTTCATTTAATTGACTTATTCATTTACCCGCTTAAGATAATTATTGATTTTTTTGGTGATATTTTTGTTTTACCTCTCTTTACACACTTTTATATCCGCTGTTGCACACACTTGTTTTTCCCACGGACTCTTAGAAACAACCCCCAAACACTTCCACCTTGCCAGCGCTTCTGCAGAGCGTGAGAGCGTGCAAACGCCTGACGTCACGCTCAAGGAGAAACCTTACGTTTCCGTCCCGAAACCGTCATCATTATTTGACAAAATAAATACCTGGCCCCAGGTGTGGCGAGTTACCCAATTAGTGTGGGTGTATTTAGTTCCCGGGTGGTGATCAGTCGGCGTGCGATCATTGCCGCTTGTCACGGTCACCACCGGAGTTCTGGCTGTCAGTTTGATTTTGTAACTTTTCAGTTTGTTGTTTAGTTAGCATTAACCAGTACCCTGGTTAGTGTTTTCTGAAAAATAAAGCACGCCAGTCTCGCTCCTGCTGTGGTTCTCCTGCCTCCCTGCATTTGGGTCCTCCACTTCACACGCCGACAGACACCACACCGCCCCGTGACCACACCGTAACAGAAACTATACAAATTTGAAGGGCTTTCATCAACAAACAAAATATACCACCATAACCTTTTCAGATATTCACAAAAAATATATATATTTCTGATATGCCGCAAACTATCGGTAGTTTGCAATTCCACTGATCACAAACAGTTGTGGCGATTACTTGACTACTTAGATCATGTTCAGAATAATAACGCATCACCAACTTGCTGCAGTTAAATAACCATCATTACTTTACAGCTTCAATTCGTTGGTGTATGCACATAATTATAATAAAGACAATTACTATGATGGTTAAATTTGCAGCTTGTAACAGCATTCCAGACATTAATAAATAAAATGTTACACTCACAATTAATTCAACTACGCAAAGTTGCAATAATACTAGGAAACCATTCTGTGGCATTAGTAGGCATAATTTAGAAGTATTAGATTGATCAACAAAATTAAAAAAAAGAGGTATGTACCTGAAAGGGGGGGATTTTCAAAGATTATGAGTTTCTGCAGAGGCCTTGTGACAAATATGTCATGTTTTGTAACTTTCAGTGTTTTCATTGACAATTGTGATGCTACGTCAAAATGGCAGTCATATACTGCATATGGTTTGGAGTCAGATTTATCCCACTGGGAGTGACCCAGTTCTGGCCTAAAAGCGTTAGAGGCAAATGTAAACAGCAAAGATTGCTGATTACAGTAATTTATTTGTTCTGGTTAATACAGTCATTCCAAAACACATTGTGTCACGTGAACATATTATATCATGTATTTACTGTGCATTTTCCTTGAACGCTTTGAGGTCGGAACTGACAATCTAAGTGGGATAAATCCGATTTTCCACTTTCCTCAAGTGCAGAAATTATCGTTGGTGAAATGAAGCTTTCCACTCGTTGAAAAGTATTAGACTTTGGATCGTCGTAATTTGATTTGTGAGGATTGTTTTGTTTTGAGAACGTGAAAAACTATAATTTTAACAATATGCCTGCTTTGTATGCTTGTCACGTTGTTGTCACGGTGTTACATTGTGGAAATATAAGAGATGCCAGAACTTCGGAATTGTCAATTTGAGTTCGTAAACGGAGAAAGTTGTGAGCAAGCATGTGTGTTCCTGTTTTGATGTTAACTACGGGCGTACAGTAGCTTTGTTTTAGCTGTTAAAAAACACGAGTTAACTGACTAATGTTTACATTACACGTGGCAGTGTGTTAGCGCACCAAACAGGACATCGTGTACCATTACATCAAACACACATGACAACCTGTGTGTGCTCAGGCTATCTTACTGACACGAATGTGCCAATGGATTCAGGCATCATCCGCAACGTGCTTTTCTTTTTATATATCACATTTGATAATGCAATTAATTGTCCATGTAGTCATGATTAACCAACTTATCTTAATTTGCAACAACTGGCAGCGTTGAACCTGAACAAGTTAAACGAACAAAAGCCCATTAATGCATGTATATTGCTGCCCGATGCACACTTAAGTTAGTGTGGTTAATTTTGGCATCTGAGAATGGCAGTTCATTTTCATTATACACTGCCAGGTTTCACTAGACATCAATGAGAAAAGCTGTAAACAAGGCTTCAGATGAAGGGGACCAAATGCCTTATTTGGCAACCACAGCCTCGAAGTGTCACACTGTCGGATAATTTAGAGCTTGGTATAAAAAACAAAATTAAATCAAAGAAAATTGAAGTATGTATTGTTAGAGTTTACAATATTTGTATTCTACTCTTTGTGTGTTCAATTAACTGAATGGTGAGATTCTGGTGAAGAAGTCCCTTTGCAAAGGTATTATAATTATCAGAAGCTTCTGATCACACAAATGAAGTCACCCAAGCAGTGTTCTGTTCAAAAGTGTGTGTCCCTCCTTCTCCTGCACATCATTATTTATTGAAAAGTGGGTGAATACGAAAAGTCTCCTCTCCCCTCCCATTCACAAAAAGGCAGAAGTTCCCAGGAATACAAATCAGATTAGACCTAAACAATAATAAGTCAGCCTGTCCTTGGACTCGACCGACTGAGACTGGTACAAACTCTACTCCCTCTTTCCCAGGCAAGAGAGACAGATAAGAATACAATAGACAATACTATTCATTGAGCTACACAGCTATAACTAAATCCAAAACGGCTAAAATATAAATTGAAACTGAAAAACAATGTTAATAATTCAACAGTATCCAATGAAGAACCATACCTGTAACTTTTTTAAGAAACCAGCCACCTTGTAAATCTCGCATCCTGGGATATTCTTCTTGGAGCAGTCTGCTTATCTGAAAGTAGTAAGCAAGTGCTGCTGACATAGTTAATTGTTATATGTATAAATTTTCATAAAACTTTGTTAGCTGCAAATGAAAATTAACAGTTTTGCGATATGGTGGAAAATTCAAATGACGGTATCGGGAGGGTAACCAAACAGACCGACCGACATCTTAAGATTATAATTCGTTGTCCGTTTGACAGAGGGAGTCAATGCGCACAAGGATCAGAATTAATTTATTTATTTGCAGTAATTGCGGAGCAGTTTTGCGTATCATGACTTCATTTGAGGAGCAAATTTATTTTTTCCTCTCCTTTTTTTTTCTTTCTTTAAGGAGCGAATTTAGAATTTTGTGGAGCAATTTCTTTTTTCTTTTTGTACCCGGTTAATTCCAGGGACGCTTAGCCTGGCCGAGGGTCAAGAAAAGCCTGGCGGCTCACCGCTCTATTAAAACGCTGGGGAAAACACTGGTTTCCATTTAGTCTTTTCACGATACCGAAATTTTGACTTTGATACTAAAACCTGCATAAAATACCTCAATGCCGGTACTGAAACGCTAGACAAAACTCTAAAACATCAGCAAAAGCAGCAAAATTAAAACTGGCTAAAGAACTTCAAATTATTTTTACTTATTATTAATTTGAAATATTGGGACGTATACATGTTAAATTTATGTACATACGGTATATATTTATGTTTATACTGTATGTGCTTTCACATTGCATTCTGTATTCTTGAAGTGCTGTATTTGACTGCATTTGATGTCATCCGTTTTAAAAATTGGCAATAGTGGCACTCCAATAACTCCATGTAACGTTGCTTGATTGTTCGTGCATGTCTCGGCTCTTCTCCATTTCGCTCCTAATTAGTCGAATGCATCATCAAATACTACAAATTGGGAACAAAATAATTCAAACTCCACTTATTTTTAAGGGAAGTGTCAAAAATGCGTCACAACCTGTGTCTGTTGCTCTGTCAGTCGTCTGAGCTTTTACTATGCATAAGTGTGATATCCTACTGTGTGCCTGTTCATTGAACGCACCGTGCCTAAGTCCACTGCAGGAATGATTGCTGCTTTTTCTTCTGCTTCTTCACGAAAAACATTTGCTCTTGTCACAAAACCTTTCTAAAACTGAAAATTGAAAACCACACGTGTTCTTCGTGTGCTGATTGAAAACATGCGTAGGCAATGCCAATGCTGTTGCATAGCTTACGTGGACGTCCAGCGAGCACTACACTTAATAAGCTTAATTAGCGCTTCATGCTTCTCCACGAGGAGTGCACGTCCAGCAAGCGCTTCAGTGCGTGAAGCTATCTTCCTGCGCCCTCTCGCACACACGCTAAAAGAGGCGTGTCGCTTACTTAAGGCGTTTTCCACATATCGGTAGATAGAAAACAAGAGTTGGCGGGCTGTCTCGTATTTTTTTTTTTAAGTACCGGTACTAAGAAAAAAATTATACCGAGCCGTTTTTGACACCAAAACATAAAGGTACGGTACTGGCACCGGTATCCCGTGCAACACTATTTTCATTACACTTTTGCGAAATACTTGTATTTAGACATGTCTCAAAAACCATGGGAAAGCAAATTTTTTGGGCCGATATTTGCATTTTTTTTAAATTACAGTGTTTCCATTAACAGTTTGCTTTTGCACAACTTGCATTTTGCGCAAATCTGAGGGTAATGGAAACACACATATACAGAAGGAAACAAAACATTAAAAAACAATACAATGGCAAGACTCAAGTGTAGAATTGTCTTTTAGGCTTACCTCTGCGTGATCGGCATTGTCACCCATATTTATGGTCCTCCTCCCAAGACCCGCTTCCAAGAGAAAAGTTTCCTCTTTTGGCGTTTTTTCCAGGTTTGTTGATAGCAGACAGAACTGCAGTTCTATCAACTTACACACAGAAACATTAGGAGGATTTGCCAAACTTCTTTTGCGCTTCTGACCTCGAGAAGCAAACACTGGGAAACATCTATGAAGCACAAAAAGTTTTTAATTAGTGAACATTAAATTGTCAAGGATCTAATATCTGTCAGTGACTCAAAGACAAATATATATTCTAAATATATTATATTTAATAATTTTTTTTAAATTCAATGGTACAAAGTTGTTGTTTTTTAAAGCTACATACCACATGAGTACTCTCATTCTAAAATCGTAATATTGTTAACCAATGTAATATGTGCTTCCATTTTTCAAAAACAAGCTAGCACATTGTAATGGCCACTTACCTCTGCATCTCTTGCTGCACTGTGCCTGGTCTGGCTATGACACTGCTGGTAGGCCTCATAGCTGCTGGTTGAACAGTGTGCTGGGATGTAGGTTGAGCAACAGGTGAAGAACTTGTGGTGCTTCCAAGCTGATGACTTAAGCAGTCAAGCAGCACACGGACTGCTGATTCCACATTTAGTGTATTCTGAAAATATAGAGGTATGTGAAGGCTGCATACAGCAATTAGAGACAGCTGGAACATGAGATTTTTGAGTGACTAAATGGATGTGTTGTCACATGTGCTGAACAGCTGAAAAATGAAAATATACATTAATTAAATAATTGTTTAATGGATCAAATACAAGACATTCCCAAAAAAGAGGGGGAAACAACCAACTACAGCACTACAAATCACACAAAAGGGCTCATCTCGATTGTCTTAATTGAAACATACAACTACGAGCTCCAAGTTGTCCTTCAAATCTTTGGAAGCAACTCAAAAGATTTTCTTATGCAGCCGTTTTAAGGAGGGAGTAAATTGTTTTAAAGACACATCTTGGAACAAGGATGGACCACTGAAAAGATTTCATGGGTCAGCTTAAGTAACGGGTCCGCTGATAGATCCTCTAAGGAAGTCATATAGCTTCTTGATGTTGAGGTTTGAAAACCAGCTGGACTGTAAATGATCATAAACTAATATTGCATTGTTTATCATATTGGATAGTATATCATATTTCAGATTTAATATACAGTAAATATTTTGTTGCAGTATGTCTGTTCTTTTTTGTGAAGTGTTTGATACTAATATGACTTAATTATATGGGTCGAATCTATTTTTAAACCTCAATTTTTTTAATGGAAATATTCAACCAACGTCTTACTTTAGGGTTAGGGTTCATACGTTAAACATGTATGAATGTTATATTAATGGACATTAAGCCTTAATATTTTATTTCAATACTGTTCAAACATCAAACAGATTTCAACAGGTTGTTGTTAAATACAGTGGCTCACAGTTATGAACCTGAAGTTTAGTATTAGTAAATAAATAAATGTTCATACAAATCTTACAGTGTACACGTACAAGTTAACTGATGAGTATTTTCTAAATTTGAGTTAAAAACAAACACACGCAATAAACAATTTATAGATTCGTATCAGGATTAATTGGTATCGAATAGAATCGTGACCTATGAATCGTGGTACGGATCAAATCGCCACGTACTAGGCAATTCACACCCCTACTTAATTACACTGGCTCATGATTACCACATCTAAGAAAGTGATACCACCTACGCCTGAGGAATTTGCCAAATTACACAATCAAGGGATGACGTCTCATTTTCCTGAATTATTTACAAAAGGCCAGTTGTTGTTTTTTAAGGTTGGTTGGGTTATTCGAAATGCTCGTCCTGTTGAGTGTAACAGTAGTAGTAGTACGGCATCATAACTGATAAATTCATATTAAAAATGGAAACTCCCGTTAGTTGTTATGTAACTATTGTATACATATATGCTATACATATAAACTTGCTACCGGTAACTCTCCTAAATTAAACTACATCAGGCTCACAACTTTGCGTTTAGACTACTGCATAACTATTACTTTGACAAGAACCGCACCAGGCCCATGGTGTGCGTGCTGAATACTGTATGCAAAATAGACCTGAAAATAACTCAGACACTGAGTTGAAGCTACGAGAAGCTCAAGGGAGCGCTGGTGAACTATATGTCGACCACCCACTTAAAAAAAACACACCATTAATGTCAAGACAGTAGCGATATTCCGCTCACCTGCTGCTGCAGCGAAGAGCTGTTGCTCTGATCGGTCATTTTTCTAGAAGGCAAAACAAGATAAAGAACACTATGGAGTCAAATGTGTACATACATAACATCGATTGGGTGCATCTTCCCTCCAGTACCTGTCAATGGCGCATATGTGAGCTACATGAATTTGTTTGTTAGCCAGCTAACTTATACAAGAAATAACAATTTTAACCAACACAGGGGAGCAGCACACTGCACCATTCTTGGCATATAATGAAGTAGTTTAGTTGTTCATTGTTGTCATATAGCCACAATATTCCAAAGCATGAGATGAAATTACGTCCGTGGCGCCAGAAATGACGATAATGACTAGACTGCTTTAGCATGAAATCAAATGCCAGCTAGCTAGAAAGCTAAATATGTGATGCTAATCATAAAAACAGGTTGGATGACCATCGTTTAAACAACAATATTTGAAAGAATGATGAAGTAACATAATACTTACCTTGTAATAGCAAAAACCAAAAGAGACTGAAGTATTCTTAATATGTATGTTGGTTGGCGACGATGTGTCCTGCTTGTATCCTTCCGCGAGTCCCGCCACCGTCGTTCGCTAAACCAATGAGGTTGCGCTCCAATCCGCTCAAATCCTTCTCACTTGATTGGTCAAAACAACCCTTCATTACACCAGAGCCCGCCCCCTTCTTTACGAGTACAAATCACGGCGCTCTACAAGTACAAATTCGTTTTGCTCCATTTGTAGCGCGACAAATGGGGCAAAACTCACGTCACTGAACAGCAGCAGAAAACCCACTTGTGACTCCTAGTGGAGACTTCTTTGACTACAAGTTATCATTTCTACAGGTACAAATCACAACTTTTACAGATACAAATTTATAGTTTTTGTACAGGTACAAAAATTTTTTTGTACAGATACAAATCATGACTTTTGCAGGTACAAATTTGTTTTTACAGATACAAATTTGTTTTACACAAACACATTTTTTTTTTTACAGGTACAAATTCATTTTACAGACACACTTTTTTTTTACAGATACAAATCACAAATTTAGACTTTTTTCTACAGGTACAAATTTTTTGCACAAGTTAGTTTTGCACCATATTTACCTCCATATTTGAACGTTGTGTTATCCGGCTGCTGTTTTAACAAGATAGGTAAAGTTAAGTGCTAGACATGGTAGCCTACATGCTAACTACACCTGCTAGCGCTAGCTAGAGCTAGCAGATCTCACTTTAAGGTTTTAATGTGCAGTAAAAGAAAACAAAAACAAAGAAAAGTTTGAGTAGGCTCTAAATCTCAATTGTGTATATCCCTCGTTGCTACAATATACAGTAAGGTGTTTGTCTATTCTGTCGTGGTGGTGGGGGTGGGGGAGAGGAGATACAAATCACGACTTTTACAGATAAAAATTTAGACTTTTTTCTACAGGTACAAATTTTTTGCACAAGTTAGTTTTGCACCATATTTACCTCCATATTCAAACACATCAAATACGTTTCAATACATCGCCAGTATTAACGTAATGTAGTTTAGGATGGGGAAAACTTGCAAAATCTAACTTATTTAGCATTATACATCAGACTAAAAATAATTTCCGTGCAACACTTACCTCAGACGAGATGAAATGGGACGAGACCGTCGTCGAGAACCTTCTAAAATAGTCTCATTCATGCGTCTTTAATTGGCCACAGCACAGACAAGCAGAAAACGACCAATCAGGGAAAAGAGATAGGACAACACGAACTCCAACTATCAGCAAGAGGGGTCCGTCGTCTAGAACCTTCCAAAATCAAGCGAATGTCATTGGCCACAGCACAGACAGGGAAAAAACGGACCAATCAGGGTTAGGATTAGAAAAAACCGCACGAGAGAAAACAACGCGAAGTCCCAACTATCACAAGATGGGTTGCAGCCGGATGGTGAGGTTGGAGCGCGCTGCATCCGAGGAGACCAGTTTAAGGGGGCAACTGCGCTGCGTGCAGCTGCAAGGTTCAATAATGCGGATTGTGTCATACAACACTCGCGGGTTGCGAGTAGGACATACTGCTACATACAGGACAGGCTGTCTGGTAGTGGATGCGCTGCTTGACCAATTGTATGTGTTTTTTGCACATCAACATACAAAAATAAATACATATAAAAAGATAAAAATTGTAATTCAAACATCCACTTTTTTAACCACTAAAAAGAACCAACCATTGTCTAATTCATATCTTTGTTTTCAGTGTTAAGGGAGTGATACATTTTAATTATTATGCATTTAAAATAATGTGATGAATCTGTTATTTTAATTTCAGCAATTATCACCTGTCTAAATTATTCAACACAGACAAATCTTTACAAGTGATGAAATGTTTCTACAAAATATTCAGTATTATTTATTTTATTTTTGGCTACATTGTACATGTCACTGATTTTTTTTTTTTTTTTTAAGTATATTGAACATAAAACAATCTAGTTAAATGAACCTTCCAATTTGAATTTGTTGATTTACACCATTAACCAAATTTTATTAACATCTTACAAATTCCTTTTATATGTCTATGTGTGCCCTGAGGAAACTGTGGAGACAACATGCGCACAGTCACTGTTTGTGCATCTTGAAGAACTCATCAATATTATAAAAGAAAACATTTATTTTAGCAAAGGAAATGGACAATTTTTAGTATTAAATAATAAACCATAATCAGCAAAAAAACACAGTAATAGTCACGCTACAAATTTGGAAAATAATCAAATAAAAACATTTTGTGACTGAAAAGTCCTGGCTGTACCTAATCAATTGGCCAAGATGGCCGCCGCCCCGGGTGGGCAGAGGGGAGAGAATCCTTGGTGTACCTAATTAATTGGCCAAGATGGCCGCCGCCCTGGGTGGGCGGAGTGGCGAGAATCCAGGGTGTACCTAATTAATTGACCAGAATCCTGGGTGTACCTAATCAATTGGCCAAGATAGTAGTAGTAGTAATAGTATTTGCAATAGTAGTAGTCGTATATAGGCCAAGCCTTGAGTACACCAAGAAAAAAAGGGGCTGAGTTGAGCTCAACAGTGAGAGATGATTGGCTGAGGCAGTTGCTATGCAAAAACGACAGATCATTCACGCACACACATTTGATTTTAACTTGTTGCGAGACGTCACGCACCCACATTCCATTGATTTTGTATAGGATACGCTCACCTCAAACAAAAGCCTCTCACGACCTAACGGTTGAAGATGCAGATTCCAGAAATGGATGGTTAGAACGGCAAGGGTTTGGGGTACGCGAGCATGTTCTCAGTTTTTTAATCGGATGAAAAATGACCAACTTAGGAGCAGGTTGAAAACTTATGATTGATCGAAAATGAAGAGGGAAAAACGGCGAAAATAACATTGAAAAGAGATCGAAATAGTCCGACTTCTCCTCGCTTAAAGTGAAAATAAAGGTACTAAATGACACCTTAGCCAAATAAAACTTAGTTTTTCAGAAAGCAGAGGCTTATGGCTACAAAATGTGGCAATTTGATGTCTAGTGAGCAAAGATTGTGGCCACGGTGACGAGTTGAAGTGAAACTTTTGGAAATAGATTTTTTGGTTCCCGTCACTGAAGCCTTAATTAGTCACACTCTAAATAGGCGACTTTCACCCTTTGCTCACTGTCTTTGAACCCGCACAGGGGGGAGAGCTTTCATTCCTTAATTTTTTTTTTTGACACTGAGCTAAAGATGACAAAAATTCCAACAAAATGAGCTAAAATTCATATCGGTCGGCCAACGTATGCGCGCGCAGCGTGTCTTGGAAAAAGGTGTTTGATTGGAGTTGATCTCTTTCGGTTTCCCATTCATTCCTATGGGACTTTATTTGGGAGTTTTTTGGGAATAGCGTCGCCATGGTAACTGGGAATTCCCTTGCGGAAAAATCGGTGGAAGATTAAAAAAATAATAAAAAGAAGAAGAATAATACTAGAAAAATTTCCGCGGAAATTTTGAATGGGCCTGCTGACTCTTGCAAGGTGGAAAGATGCATGCTCTGAACTGTTTGCCAAATGTTGGTGTACTTTACCTCTCAATTTGTGTCAGCAGGAATAGAGTTCAGGACAATTTGTAATAACTGCAGTTATTACATGTGTAATGGCTTCCCTTATGTCTTGATTGACATTTTAGTCATATCAAAAGGGAATCAGTTTAATTTCTTGCTTATAGTGTAAGTGATTAACTAAAATATAAAATGCAATATACTGTATCATGGAGCAAATACAGTATGAATGCAGTGTTTAAATTTGACATTGCATATTAAAAGGCATGTTGGTGCTGATCAATATTGCAGGAATATTACTCCAAAGTACATGTAAAACGGCTCTTAAAAGAGCCGTTTTGGGTCTTTGTTACACAGCATCTTCATCTTTTCCTGAGCACACAAAGGAACAAGTTGTTAGAAAATAGGCAGCAAAACTGAACAGTTAAAACTTAATCTAAATACTCATCCAATACACATGTGACGGTTTTTCAGTGAGGAATCCTGTAGAATAAATCATTTTGGTCTACGTTTGCGGGATCCCTTTTTTCATCTTTTCTCTCCACCAGTTGTACCGGACATAACAACCTTGATATCCTTGGCCATGTCAAGTAGCGCCCCTTGCTGCGCTCCATCCACCTGTATTGCATGTGAAAATGAAAAATGAGTGTTCAATGTTTGCCTAGATCAATTCAGTAATCAATCATCACTTACCATCGCAGTTCATCCCTTACCATCGCAGTTCCTCACTGACACCAACACTTTTCATTGTGTTATAGTCACAATCACAATAAGGACAAACAAAACATTCAAGTCCAAATGCACGATGTCCTGCTAATAGAAAAGCACACTGATTAAAAGTACCTTCATACAACACTGCTCAAAATAAGGGAGCGCTTAAATGACATATCCCATGTCTTAAATTCAATTTAAAGCTCAATACGTTTAGAACTAACTAAATGATAAATATGTCTACAAAAAAAATTATTGGCCGCTCTGATTTTGAGTGTAGTTCTGTTATGACACCAATTTTGAACGAGCAAAGGATTTAACTTTTCAGCCTTTACAATTTAAAGTACAGTATCCCCCTCTTTTGAGCAGTGGTATGAAAGGCTCAATAACATTTGCAAAAGCACACTTGTGAAAATGGTGCCCTTGCGATCGACAATGAGCTGACACAAGAAGTTAACACACAGTAGACCGGACTGTGGTAACTGTAATAAGTGTGCAGAACGCCTGATTGAACACAACAATCTGGGCGAGATATGTAAATGTGATCAATCAGTGTCTGCTTTCCAGTTGTGGCCTGGGTGATCAGCTGTGAAAAGCGTCTGGACTGAAACAAGTCCAGAATGGATTTCTTTCCCTTTGAAAGCAAATCCTCATTAAAGTCTCCGCAAACAACAATAGGCTGGCAGTCCATCACGGCCAAGGAATCCAAGAGACTTCCAAGGTTTGGAAGAAATGTGCCAAGACTCAGGTTGGGTGGCCTGTAGACCGTAGCTATCAAAGCCTGGACGGGAGCGTCAACCCTGATGACAGCAAATTCCAGGTCAACCACATTCTGAATAAACCGACGGGGCTCCGCTCGAAGACAATCGCGATAATAGACTGCGACTCCGCCACCCTCTTTTTGGGCCACGTCCAGTCTATTTGAATACGAAACTTGTCTGTTGCGCACAAAAGTGCTGCATCCCTCCAGTTGCAAGGGAGGGGGGAAGAAGGATCCAGACAAATGAGTTTCAGTGAGGCAAAGGACATCTGCCAGCCTCAACTCATGATGAGACTTTAAGTCGTCAATATGAGATGGAAGCCCCTCGGTGTTGTGATGAACAATGGTCAAGGTGGGAAAAGCAGTTTGCGGCATTTTGAAAAAGTACAACAGTGGTCTTGTACTTTGGAAAGAAGCGCGCGTCATACTGTCCATTGCCGTCGTGACGTTGGGATTGGCATAGATTTTGGATTCGTCAAAGTCTATGACCCTCAATCCCTGAAGTGACGTCGTGCGACTTAGGGCAACATAGGCCATTCCAGGTTCAAACACACGCTTAAGAGACACCACTGCAGAAGTCATCGTCATGCCTTGCACTTTGTGAGCCGTGCATCCAAAGGCAAGCTTCATGGGGAATTGCCGCCTGACCACGCCTTTTATGCCCAGGTTTTCCTCCGACCTTTCGATATAGACCAAGTCATCCGTCGGCCCCAGAATTTTATCACGCAATTTCTGGCCCGCTTCGGGATTGTCTAGCCTCCGTCCGAGCAAGGTCACTTTCTCCGCCGACCCCTTTGGGGCGCTTTGAACAATGTTGCCTATTGTGCCAAAGGTCCCGTTCACCAATCCGTCCTCGACATCCAAATTCCGAAGAAGCATGACCCGTGCTCCTACACCAGGTTGAAGGGCATCCGGTAGATCCCTTCTCGACCCCATGATCACTTTGGTCACGGTGACCATCGCCCCCGACCGTGGGCTCTTCCTGTAGTCCTCTGCGGGAAGATTGACCACAGTCAATTTGAGAGCAGCCACAGTTGCTGCATTGTGCCTATCCACCTCTTTATTGGTGGCAAAGATATGCAGAGTATCCGCAGGGAGGTCTCGCGCATCCGTGACAGCCGTGGTGAGTAACGCCCTGTCACCATCGCCAAGCGGATCAGCCTTCCCCTTCTCCCTGATCCTGTTCAAAAGCTCGGCAAAAGCGACGTCGTCTTTTTGCCGCATGATTTGAGTAAGCTTGACCATCTGAAAATCTGTCCAGAGGTCAAGAAGATCGTTGTCAGAAACGCAGAGGGGCTTGGACCTTCCGAGGGGTGGCAGTTGGTAGAAGTCCCCAACTGCAAGAACGGAGATGCCCCCAAATGGTCTCTGGTTGCCCTTGATTTGCTGAAATCTCCAGTGGACATAGGCAAAGAGTTCCTTGTAGACCATGGAGATCTCGTCGATGATCAAAATTTCCACGTTGCAAAGGGTTGCTCTCAATGCGTCCAACGTATTCCCCAGCGCCTGGTAAGGAGGCTTTAGAGTCCTGGGGAGTTTCAAGAGGGAATGAAGCGTTTTCCCTGAGATGTTGTAAGCCGCCGTGCCAGTAAACGACGTCAGCAGCACAGCAGGCTTGGCCATATCCGCTTCGTCGCGGAATCTGGGAAGCTGGCGGAGAATCTTACTGGCCTCCTGGTAAATGCACTTGATGACATGCGATTTACCACAGCCAACTCCTCCGGGGATTAAATAAAAGAAGGGCTCGAGGAGACGATCCGAAACGCGTTTCAAACACCACTCGCGCACAGCGTAGAAGACGGACGCTTGCGTTTCATTGAGACTGCGGTACATGTTCCTCACAAATTCGGCGCTCAACTTTGGCGCCTCAAACGCCGGCAAGACCGCGCCGCTACCAGGAGCGTCCTGGTAGGCCGGAACCTCATCTTGCGGGTCTTCCTGTAACGGATTAGATTCGCGTTCGGCGGCACACTCCAAACGCTCTGCTTCTACCTCCGGCGCAAAAGTGCTCCACGCGTTGAGAACCGCACGAAGCTCTTTCAATTTTTCGAAGGCATTGTCCACGGTCTTTCCCCGTCCTTCGTACCGCCCCCGATTGCGGTCGACGATAGCCCGCACCCGACCGAACTTTGATTCCCCGGCACCGTAGAACTCCTCGTACGTTTTGAGGTTTTCAGACCTGAGCTCGGCGTCGTCTCTGTGGGGGAGGTACAATTTAAGCTGGGTCCTGTAATACTTCTCAGCATACTTTTTGATCGAGAAGCGAGTGAATCTGATGACGGCATCTTTTCCAATCCGCTTCTGGATGAATCCCTTGCCGTGTGAGAGGGGAATGACATTCTTGCCCTCAGTCTGCTGACCGTAGACGACTCGGTATTCGGATGCGAATTCGGCGAGACACATCCGCTCAAACATTGCCGTTCTAGGTCTTGCCACATATTTGTCTGGCAGACCAGACATCCACACGTTGTCTGCGTCCGGATGCATGGTCTTCAGTCTACTCATGGGTAGACTCAATTTCACGCCATCCTCAGCAGTCTGGATGAAAACTACGCTGCGCGAGCACTTCTTCAGAGGGAGACTGCATGTCCGCGCCACCGCTTCTTGAGCGCTCACCTCTCTGTGCTTGGAATACGCCGCCATTATTTTCCTCATCTCGTCCTTTTTGTCGACAAGAGGCTTTGTCTTCAAGTCTTTGACGACAGACGTGAGGAACTCGGACATCTCGTGCTCCGGTTTGGAAATGTACGACATCATGTACATGAGACACGCGACGTCATCGAGCACGTACTGAATATCCATGTTGGCGTTCCATGCCCGCAGCAGATGTGGGTTGTAAGCATTGATCCAGCTTTCCGTTGGAGCACGCTTCAACATGACAACCATTCCGGAGGTCAGATTAGTGACGCTGTCCTTGTAGCTGTCCATTGTCAAATTGGCCTTTTTGAGAAGCTCCGGCAAGTCCTGCGGGACATCCGCGTCCATGAGGATCTCTCTGATGCGTTTGAGCTCTTCTTTAGCCTCCCTTTGTTTTTCGGTGAGGCGCGCCGATTTGGCCGCCTGCTTCCTATGCTGGCCTTCCACACTCTTGTCCGTTGGGACGTCTTCAGTCTCCGTCTGGAATGGCAACGTGATGGTGGTTTGGTCCATCGGCAGTTTGGGGTACCCAAATCTGCAAGAAACGTTTCCTTTCCGACAAGACTTTGTGTGGTTTTTGCTGTGTGCCTGAACGCTGGTGACAATGTCGTGCAGTTCAGGGTCCTCAATCGGGTCTGGTATTTTGCAAGTGATGTACTTGTCGATGAAGTCAACGGCTTCTTGACAACATCTGGGGTCGGGTTCTTCGATGACTGGCGCACCCTTAATCCAGAGCAGCATGTGAGCGTGCGGACTTCCCCTGGCTTGAAATTCCACACGATAGAAGTGGTCTTCTACTGGACCGAGGGGCTGTGCGGGAGACAGGATGAATGCCATAAGAGCATCCATCCTTTTCTCAAAAAGGCGCATCACTGACCGGATTGCTGCGAAGAACATCGCATTTGGCATTCCAGTCGAGATGGGAAAAGTCCCCTTGTTCGCCTTGCTGCGCTTTGACTATTTCGATTACTTCGGGCCATCTCATTTCCGCAGCAGAAAAGGTAAGGAAGAATGTGGGCTTGCCCAACTGCCTGGTCATTGCATGGAGGTCCCTAAGGGCACCCTCCCAAAAAGCCGGCGTGCCTCTCAAGGGCTGCATGAAGCGCATCGCATGCTCTCTTTGGATGAGCTTCTCCAGTTCATCTTTGTCCTGAAGCATCCGGTTTGAAATCTTCTTCCCATCCCAAGTGAGGGCTGTCCCCTTGCGGGCCTGAATGGACATGCTGTTGGTGGCCAGATGCGTTTCTGTCACAAACTGCGCAAAGAAAAGGTAACTTTGATCTTTGGCAAATCGAGTGTCAACGGAGAATAACCTTGCATTGAAATACAAACTGGGTGACAGCTTAATTTCTCTCGCCTCATCGAGTGAATTCTGTCCTGTTGGGAACTGAACGGGAAAGGCCATGGCTTCGAGGGTTGGCACGGCAAAAAATCCCACCGGCTTGTTTCCTTGGGCAGGAGCGATGCTAAATATGCCGTCCCCATATGACAGCTTTTCCTGCGCGATGTCAGGAGGCTGCATACAGGTGTCGAGCGTCAAGCCCGGCCTGAGCTCCTCTTTGCTCTCTTGGGGAGTCTGTTGCTCTTTGTTTGCGGGGGTGTCGCTGCTCTCTGGCTGTGCATCGGCCTCAGGGATGTCCTCTTCTCCTACCCCCTCGTCTTCCTCTTCTTGGAGACTTTCAAACTGAGCGCTTTCATCTATCGATACAGTTTTGTATTCTGCATGAATGCGTTTCAGTGTCATCAGCGCTGCCAAGACATTTGTCATGTTGACAGTGTAAAAATGCTGGTAACCTTTGTACACAATGCGGCGCTTCAGCTTCACCTGGAGAAGCTGGGCCTCACTGTGCGGCCTTGGGAGGGAGTTCACTACGGCTTCCATCTCTGATGGAACGCACACCACAGAACCGTGTACGGCCCTTTGCCGTCCTTTGGGCAACGCAACAATCTTTGCAAAAGGGATGAGTTTTGCAATTAGCTGTCGTTCAAGTACATTTAATTCCGACAGCTCTTCGGGAATGGGCGCCAGTGCCAAGTTATTTGCCACCGCCTGGGGTGGCATGCCACCTCTGAACAGATGGTTGTCACAGGTATGACAAATCCACTCCTGCATCCGTTCTTGAGGAACGGTACATGGGGCGGGGCAACTACAAGTGTGAACAAACTGGCCTGTCAAGCACGCAAGCGCCACATCAACATTTTTGGTGTATCTGGCTCGTTTGCAACACTTTACTTGATTGGGGAAAAGCGCACGGTGGCACACTGTGCAGATATACGTCGGCCCATGCCGAACCCTTTCCCGGAAAGAAGCGATGGTGGCTTCCATTTCTGGATCTACGAGTGCCTGCTTCATTTCCACAGAGACGTCTACTACAGCGTTTGCCTGATCCTGCTCGATTTCCTGACACTGGGGAATGATGCGACTATATTTCCTTATAATTTTCACAGCACAATTTAACTTGTGGCGAATATGTTGCAGCGCGTTTGAATCATGCCTGTCCTTTTTGTTTTGTAAACAGCGCCTAATATGAGAAAGCCTGAAAGCCAAATCTTTTTGGTACCTCTCTCGCGTGTAATTTTTCTGTTTACTTTGAAAATATATATCCTTTCTGTACCTCTCCCGCAAGTAATGTTTCCGTTTACTTTGAAAAGAAAGGTCTTTTTCATACCTCTCTCGCAAGTATCGTTTTCGTTTACTTTGAAAAGAAAGGTCTTTCCTGTACCTCTCTCGCGAGCATCGTTTTCGTTTACTTTGAAAAGAAATGTCTTTTCTGTACCTCTCGCGCAAGTAATGTTTTCGTTTACTTTGAAAAGAAAGGTCATTTCTGTATTTCTCTCCTACGTACCTTTTCATCAATATCTTCTGCTTTTGCTGAAAAGCAAGATCGTGTTGGTATTTGTTAATCAGATATTGCTGCTGTTTTGCCTTAAAAGCAGAATCACTGTTATATCTATTCTTTTGATAGAGCTTCTTTTTTTCCTTAAAGCATGGATCACTGTGATATTTAGAATTAGATGACAGTTGTCGTTGGCACTTACGAATGTGTTGACGTTGTCTATATAAAAGTTTTTTACGCTGACTTTTACTCCATTTGGAAAGATCTATATTAACATGCAGCAGTTTGAGTCCTTGCTGAGGGTCTGGAATATTTTGACTCTCATTAATTTTGCTTGCTGGGTTATTTGGTACAACATGTACCGCACTATGTAGGTCTGGATTTGGTACAATACCGACCCCAATTTGTAGCGCTTTAGTTTGGGAATCACCTAATTCAATTAATAGCTCTTCCTTTGAGATGGTTGTAGTAGAATCCCGATGCGTGTCAATGGAACTGCCGTCAATATGAAAAGAGACTGGCACAAACTCATATGTTGCAAACCAGCTATGTCCTTCAAAAAGCTGACGCAAATGCTCAACCAAGCCACACAAGTGAGAAAAAGTCAACATAATTGCAGTTCCGTTTGGGTGTGGCAAGCCCACTTCAGATCTGGAATGTGAATCAAATAACCCAAAGTATCCTGATCTGTCACGGAATACTGCAAAACACTCTGGATTCACAATCAAGAAAGCAAGAGTGACATTTTGTGACAAGCACTCAAGCTGAGCTCCAAGAGACAATCCCAAGTCTCTTTGGGTTTGACCGTCATCTATGACATAACCAACGCTGAGCTCATGCATCTGTACATTATAGACATTGGTGTCCGTCATGACTTGTTTTGGCATCTCCTCGACAGTCAAGTGATCATTCCGAAAGTTATGGTCCAAAATCAATTCCTGTTTAGCACCCACGTAAAGCGAGTCCCCGTGTTCAAGCACTCTGTCAAGGTCAAGCGAATTAAACTGCAACCCCTCAGCGTGGAAAGCCAAGAAAGTGAGAGCCATACAAGTACACTGGTGGTTGCGAGAAAAACTTGAGTACCTTTCATCCATCTGTGAATGTGTGGCCCTCACGGATAGCGTGCGTTGAGGAAGTCCCACAGCAGGATCCTGAAATGATTGAAACCATTTTAATTATCTTAAATTCTAACTAATATAATTTTAAACATTTCATATGTTAATGGTTAATGTTGTGAGTATAAAAAAGTTACCTCAGTCCCAGGACGACGGGGGGATGATGGTCTGGAAGGAACCTCCACAGGGGCTGGCCTTTCCTCTGGCTGAAACGACAAGCAAACAATAATTCTTTAACACACAGCACTTGAGTGAAGAGTCACTAATTTCTGTTTGTGATTTTAAGTAAGACTTCTCAGGGCTGATAAGAATGCAATGCAAACCTGGTGCTCTCTCCGTGTGCTCTTATGGGCTGGCCGCTGTCGTCTGTGCCCTGAGGTGGATGTCTAACAAGAAAGAGCAAAAAGAAAAAGAAAAAAGATATATATATATATATATATATCTTTTTTTTTTTTTTTTTGCTTTTACTGCGAAGCATTGTTACTACAAGAATGGACAATTAACTATACTTTTTTTTGTCATGAAGATAGATATGTAAACATAACGGGCAAACAAAATAGGAAAACTGAAATACCTTCTTATCCTTTGGAACCACTGGGCAGTCCTCAGGGCTGGAAAGATGAGCTGGAGACAGCTTGTCCATCGCCTCCAACATGGGTGGGCTGAACCAGAGAGGGTTCAATGGGATGTTGCACTGTAAAAAACACAACAAAATAGAAATAGAGAAATAGAATTTTAACATGTGCCATGGTAAAAGGCTGAATGAAGCCATGATCACCATCACAAACCTGGAGAGTGCCCATCCACCCAGTGGGCCCACAGGTGACCTCAGAGTCCACAACCGAGTTGCTCTGAAATTACTAGTGACATTATTGCAACACACACATTCATAAAATTTAAGGTTTTCAAAAACATGTTAGGAGGTTTTCAAAAACATGTTAGGCTTGCGTTTACCTCCTTGGCCTTCCCGACGAGTGTCCAGTCAAAAGGGTTGGAAGGCTGAGGCGCAGTGACCTCACCCTTAACAACCACTTTTGGTCTGAACACTCGAGCTGGTGGCGAACGCTGAGGAGCAGCCGGTGCAGGTGGTGCAGTCCTCTCCATCCGCAGGTTGACGGCAGCCCACAGCAACCGCGCAAGCACCGACATCCCATCGCTGTCACTGAGGTGTACCTTCCAGACATGATCAGAAAAAATATTATACATCTACAAACATACTTTTGATAGGAGGAGCACTAATAAAATGTTTGTTTTTTGCAGCAATTAATGTACTTACCCCGTCTCTACACCACAAGTGAAGATGTGACAGCGGGAAGTGGCCAGCAACAGATAGGTAGCGAATACCTACAGTAACAAAGAAAAAAAAACATTAGCCCAAGAGTCCCCCGCTGAGACACCAATGAAATCAGATCAGGAGGTGACTTAAAGAAAAGTAGAACACTTTGTGTGTGAAAACAATTTTCAACATGAAACGTACCCATAAGTGCTGCCACCCGGTTGTACTCCTGGCGAAGAAGGTCCTGCTGGGCCAGCTCGACGTTCAGACGAGGGGGGAAGTCCAGCACAACGACCTGCACAAAGTTTAAAACTGTAAAATATACATCTGGAGCAAGATGAACTTTCAATCGTATTCCATCCTTCAATATTCATTAACTGTTTAACTACGGGAAAAGGCTGAAATGTATTTTAAACAGAACATATTTGACATATGCAAGTACATACTTGAAATGTAAATGTATGATCTATATAAAGGAAATGTGTGAACTTACGTTGGGCCAGCGGCTGCAGACGCTGTGCAAGAACTGGCCAAAGTCAGCCGCTGCCTCAGCGATGGGGCGGCCCAAGTTGTTGCTGGGAGCCAAAATGCAGACCACCTCGGGTGACCGAGGCAGAACAGCATTCAGCACCTCAGCACGCAACTCGGAGGCCCTGGCACCCGGGGTGGACATCACGGCAAACGAGAAACGTCCCTCCGGCATCTTCACAACCCCATCGGCAATGGCTCGCAGGTGGGAGTCACCAACAACCAGGACAAACTATTACAAAAGAAAAAAAAAAAGTAGTAATTGAAAAAAGGAAAGAGGTAATTTAAAAAAATAGACACAAATGAAGGTTGTTAATTTGTTATAAAGGCAGAGTTGATTATAAAACATACCGTGTTGTCCTGGTTCAGTGCTGGAATGACCAGTTTGTGCCTCCGCCCAGTCACAGCTGAAACTGGCCATTCCCGAACTCTGTGGCGCCAGCCAGTGCCTCTGCCTAAAATGATGCACACACAGAATACCATGTCAAGTCTCAACTTCAATTGCTGACAATGCACAGTACAAGTACATGTTCCACTTTGAGTGTATATGAACCTGCAAAATATTGGAATTGTTTAAAATAATCAATTGTAAAACTGCTGCAAAAGCAATTAAAATTATGACTGACCTGGTACCAGAGCCTTGGCACAAACAGGGGACACCTAAAACATAAAGCATAGACATTACACAATTGTAGGCATGTGCAGTCTGTCAAGGAGGGGAAGCTTGAGGACCCAAATGCGGGAAGACAGGGCGAGGAGGCAGAGGCTCAATCAAAAAGGGGATTTTAATTTCTACAAAACAAAAGGTGAGATCTAAATTGCACGGAAAAACATAATATGGAGAAAACAAGGCAAAACGGGCAGCATGACATGGGGGGAAAATTCAAGGCAAAAACGGGCAGCATCACAGGGGGAAATACAACAATGACTCGACACAGACAGAGGGGAGACAGCAGACTAAATACACAGACTAACGACACAACAAGACACACCTGGGGCAAGACACAAGTGGCTGAGGGCACTGATTGGATCACACGAGGAAGGGCAGGATCACACTTAAACAAGACCAAGGGAGACACGCAAGGAAAACAGAACCCAAAACATGACACAGTCACCATAATATAGAGTAAAAAGCAAACATAGGTTGTAATGGTTAAATTAGTTTCAATTAAAATTGACCAGGTATTTTGTACATACAAGTGATGTTAATTCAGGCCAGGTTTATTAATGAAATTCTTAATCACAAAAGAGATTCAAGGACTTAACTGATACTTTTGTTTGTGTCTGAAATACAGTCACAATTGCTCAATTTTGCTAGAATTTTCTGATCAAATACATGAGCAGAAAGGCAGCAGATTGTACCAGATTAGATTATAGTATAAAGGAAGTATATAGAAATATGTTTTTGACAAAACAATGACATACACTGTTTAGATAGACATGAAGTCTAAAACAAAACATTAGTTGTTAAATATAACCGTCTTAGTTATTATTATTTACATCTGGTCTATGTAACTTAAAAGAAACCATGTGAAATATCTGTGTCCGGGCTCGGCATCTCACAAATTTGTGATCAATGTTAGTGAGTTTATTTTTGACATCAGTAAAATTTTTGAAATCTTGTAGAAAACAGACTTCATCACAATTAAATTCAGAATTAGTTTGACATGAATAAAGCAATGCACAAATATCGCTCAGTCATACACTCTATATTTGTCAAACTATGCCCTGGTGAAGACAATCTTGTGTTGAAACATGTTGGTAGTCCATTTTAAATAAAGGATTTTTTTTACATTACTAATGAGTGTCTTGAATACACAGACTGCTTTTAACATAAGCATTTTAGCATTTTTTTCTGCTTGACTCTATATTTGTAGCCGGAAATAATGTGTATTGCACATTAACAAAGTTAATTGCATTTTGCCTGCTGTGGAACATACCTGGTGGGCAGCCACAGTAGAGGTATGCGGTGGGGAGCGGGCGTCCACAGTGGCGAGCCGACTGGCTGGAGCTGAAGTTCGGACTCTGGCCTTCTAAATAAAAAACTGGAGACTGCATCGTGGTCCCATCACTGGTGGCAGAGGGTGGGGACCGAGGCTGAAAACAAAATATACAGCACATTGAGGACCTAGCAGTGTGACTCAAAATAACTCAACACAGAATACACCACCGCCAAGTGCAGAATTGAATAGAGGCAAAGTACCTGCTGGGGTGCGATGTTTGGGCTCAGTTCCGGAGCAGCAAGGTCCAGCTTCTTCCATCGGCGCTTGGCTGCCTCGGAACGCTTCCCCTTCCGCGGCATGCTGCTACAGCAACCTTTACTGTAAGCAAAAAGAAAAGAAAAAAAACTTCCCAAGACAAAGTCAAAAGTAAACTGGCAGTAAAAAAAGGAAATCAATTTAAACACAACAAAATAGTAAAGTAATGATATTAGAGTGTTTGTAATGTGCTGTTGAGTGTAAGTTCAGCTGTATTTGCGTTCTAGACTCTGTGATGTAGATCTTATATATGTATTATGTTGTTTGAGGGCAAGATGGAAGCAGGTAGATGAGGTGGAAGTCCAAGGCGGTGCTGAAGGTTTGAAATCCAAGTATCACGGTCAGCAGCTTTCCAATTCGCACAGTGCTCAGTGCATCGCTAAAACATTCAAGATAAAATTTGTAGTTAATCTCAGATGTGTATGAAACATTAAAAATGTACATTGAGTCTAATGAGGCAGTGGTGTCATTGTAATAAAAATAAGAAACCGTCATCAATTGAAGTATAGTAACATCACACATTGATTATAAATAATGGATGGGGTGAGCAGAGCCTTCAATAAATCCTCAACAATAGAAAAAAATGGATCCACTATAGACTTCCTTGTTTACTTATTAACAAAGAAAACGGTATTGTAATAACATTGTTACTTTTTTTTTCTTTTAGATTAATTTCCATGAGGTGAAACGGTTTGGCAAAATGGATGGATATTCTGGATGGCCGTGAAAAAAACGATCGCTACAGAAACCAACGGTAATCTTTCAAGGGGGAAAATAAAGGCAGCTTTGACAATTTACAAATGTGTGCTGTAGTCAATCAATGAAGGTCATTTAACAGTGTAAAATACTTCCAAAATCCCTCATCGGCGCCGCTCCGCGACACGGTCGAGCAGGACACGCCACTCAACAACCGACGCCCCCCTCCCCCACCACCACCACCACCACAACGACGACAGAATAGACAAAAGCCTTACTGTATATTGTAGCAACGAGAGCCTACTCAAACTTTTCTTTGTTTTTGTTTTCTTTTACTGCACATTAAAACCTTAAAGTGAGATCTGCTAGCTCTAGCTAGCGCTAGCAGGTGTAGTTAGCATGCAGGCTACCATGTCTTTACCTATCTTGTTAAAACAGCAGCCGGATAACACAACGTTCAAACACATCAAATACGTTTCAATACATTGCCAGTATTAACGTGATGTAGTTTAAGATGGGGGAAAACTTGCAAAATCTCACTTATTTAGCATTATACATCAGACTACAAACAACTGCCGTGCAACACTTACCTCAGACGAGATGAAATGGGACGAGACCGTCGTCGAGAACCTTCTAAAATAGTCTCATTCATGCGTCTTTAATTGGCCACAGCACAGACAAGCAGAAAACGACCAATCAGGGAAAAGAGATAGGACAACACGAACTCCAACTATCACAAGATGGGTTGCAGCCGGAGGGTGAGGTTGGAGCGCGCTGCATCCGAGGAGACCAGTTTAAGGGGGCAAATGCGCTGCGTGCAGCTGCAAGGTTCAATAATGCGGATTGTGTCATACAACACTCGCGGGTTGCGAGTAGGACATACTGCTACATACAGGACAGGCTGTCTGGTGGTGGATGCGCTGCTTGACCAATTGTATGTGTTTTTTGCACATCAACATAAAAAAATAAATACATATAAAAAGATAAAAATTGTAATTCAAACATCCACTTTTTTAACCACTAAAAAGAACCAACCATTGTCTAATTCATATCTTTGTTTTCAGTGTTAAGGGAGTGACACATATTTTAATTACTATGCATTTAAAAAAATCTGATGAATCTGTTATTTTAATTTCAGCAATTATCACCTGTCTAAATTATTCAACACAGACAAATCTTTACAAATGATGAAATGTTTCTACAAAATATCCAGTATTATATATTTTTTTATTGGCTACATTGTACATGTCACTGATTTTTTTTTAAAAGTATATTGAACATAAAAGAATCTAGTTAAATGAACCTTCCAATTTGAATTTGTTGATTTACACCATTAACCAAATTTTATTAACATCTTACAAATTCCTTTTATATGTCTATGTGTGCCCTGAGGAAACTGTGGAGACAACATGCGCACAGTCACTGTTTGTGCATCTTTAAGAACTCATCAATATCACAAAAGAAAACATTTACTTTAGCAAAGGAAATGGACAATTTATAGTATTTAATAATAAACCATAATCATCAAAAAAACACAGTAATAGTCACATGCTACAAATTTGGAAAATAATCAAATAAAAACATTTTGTGACTGAAAAGTCCTGGCTGTACCTAATCAATTGGCCAAGATGGCCGCCGCCCCGGGTGGGCAGAGGGGAGAGAATCCTTAGTGTACCTAATTAATTGGCCAAGATGGCCACCGCCCTGGGTGGGCGGAGTGGCGAGAATCCAGGGTGTACCTAATTACTTGGCCAAGATGGCCGCCGCCCTGGGTGGGCGGAGAGGCAAGAATCCAGGGTGTACCTAATGAATTGACCAGAATCCTGGGTGTACCTAATCAATTGGCCAAGATAGTAGTTGTAGTAATAGTATTTGCAATAGTAGTAGTCGTAGATAGGCCAAGCCTTGAGTACACCAAGAAAAAAAGGGGCTGAGTTGAGCTCAACAGTGAGAGATGATTGGCTGAGGCAGTTGCTATGCAAAAGTGACAGACCAGGCAGTATAGCTAAAAAAGCACTATTTAAATAGCAGTCCATTCCATTTCATTTAAAAATAATAATAATGTGTGTGTATTGTGTGTGTTTTTTTAAACTTATTATTTTTTTTAAATGTAAATGAGCTGAACATCAATCGGTCAATAAATGTGGAAGTTAACCATAATCAACTAAAAGTATCTTACTGTCCCTTAAAGAAACATGCACATTCACGCACACACATTTGATTTTAACTAACATTTCAATGAGCTGAACAGTTTAAAAATAGGGTTTTAAACTAGGGTTAGGGTTTCAAACTAGGGTTTTACATTAGGGTTAGGGTTTCAAACTAGGGTTTTATATTATTGTTAGGGTTTCAAACTAGGGTTTTACATTAGGGTTAGGGTTTAAAACTAGGGTTTCAATTTAGGGTTAGGGTTTCAAACTAGGGTTTTACATTAGGGTTAGGGTTTCAAACTAGGGTTTTACATTAGGGTTAGGGTTTCAAACTAGGGTTTTACATGAGGGTTAGGGTTTCAAACTAGGGTTTTACATTAAGGTTAGGGTTTAAAACTAGGGTTTTTAAATTAGGGTTAGAGTTTCAAAGTAGGGTTTTAAACTAGGGTTAGGGTTTCAAAGTAGGGTTTTAAACAAGGGTTGGGGTTTCAAAGTAGGGTTTTAAACTAGGGTTATGGTTTTAAAGTAGGGTTTTAAACTAGGGTTAGGGTTTCAAAATAGGGTTTTAAACTAGGGTGAGGGTTTCAAAGTAGGATTTAAATCTAGGGTTAGGGTTTCAAAGTAGGGTTTTAAACTAGGGTTAGGGTTACAAAGTAGGGTTTAAAACTAGGGTTAGGGTTTTAAAGTAGGGTTTAAAACTAGGGTTAGGGTTTCAAAGTAGGGTTTTAAACTAGGGTTAGGGTTTCAAAGTAGAGTTTTAAATAAGGGTTACGGTTTCAAAGTAGGGTTTCAAACTAGGGTTAGGGTTTCAAAGTAGGGTTTTAAACTAGGGTTAGGGTTTCAAAGTAGGGTTTTAAAGTAGGGTTATGGTTTCAAAGTAGGGGTTACGACTAGGGTTAGGGTTACAAAGTAGGGTTTAAAACTAGGGGTTAGGGTTTCAAAGTAGGGTTTTAAACTAGGGTTAGGGTTTCAAAGTAGGGTTTTAAACTAGGGTAAGGGTTTCAAAGAAGGGTTTTAAACTTGGGGTAGGGTTACAAAGTAGGGTTTTAAACTAGGGTTAGGGTTTCAAAGTAGGGTTTTAAACTAGGGTTAGGGTTTCAAAGTAGGGTTTTAAACTAGGGTTAGGGTTTTAACATAGGGTTTTAAACTAGGGTTAGGAATTCAAAGTAGGGTTTTAAACTAGGGTAAGTGTTACAAAGTAGGGATTTAAACTAGGGTAAGGGTTTCAAAGTAGGGTTTAAAACTAGGGTTAGGGTTTCAAAGAAAGGTTTTAAACTAGGGTCATGGTTTCTAAGTAGGGGTTTAAACTAGGGTTAGGGTTAAAAAGTAGGGTTTTAAACTAGGGTTAGGGTTACAAAGTAGGGTTTTAAACAAGGGTTAGGGTTACAAAGTAGGGTTTTAAACTAGGGTTAGGGTTTCAAAGTAGGGTTTTAAACTAGTGTTAGGGTTTTAAACTAGGGTTAGGGTATCAAAGTAGGGTTTTAAACTAGGGTTATGGTTTTAAAGTAGGGTTTAAAACTAGGAATAGGGTTTTAAACTAGGGTTAGGGTTACAAAGTAGGGTTAAAAACGAGGGTTAGGGTTTCAAAGTAGGGTTTAAAACTAGGGTTAGGGTTTCAAAGAAGGGTTTTAAACTAGGGTTAGGGTTTCAAGCTTGGGTTTAAAATTAGGGTAAGGGGTACAAAATAGGGTTTTAAACGAGGGTTAGGGTTTCAAACTAGGGTTTTACATTAGGGTTAGGGTTTCAAACTAGGTTTTTATATTAGTGTTAGGGTTTCAAACTAGGCTTTTACATTAGGGTTAGGGTTTCAAAGTAGGGTTTTAAACTAGGGTTAGGGTTTCAAAGTAGGGGTTTTAAACTAGGGTTAAGTTTTCAAAGAAGTGTTTTAAACTAGGGTTAGGGTTACAAAGTATGTTTTTAAACTAGGGTTACGGTTTCAAAGTAGGGTTTAAAACTAGGGTTAGGGTTTTAAGCTAGGGTTTTAAACTAGGGTTAGGGTTACTTAGTAGGGTTTTAAACTAGGGTTAGGGTTTTAAAGTAGGGTTTAAAACTAGGGTTAGGGTTTTAAACTAGGGTTTTAAACTAGGGTTAGAGTTACTTAGTAGGGTTTTAAACTAGGGTTAGGGTTTCAAAGTAAGGTTTTAAACTAGGGTTAGGGTTTCAAAATAGGGGTTTGAACTAGGGTTAGGGTTTCAAAGTAGGGTCTTAAACTAAGGTTAGGGTTACAAAGTAGGCTTTAAAACTAGGGTTAGGGTTTCAAAGTAGGGTTTTAAACTAGGGTTAGGGTTTCAAAGAAGGGTTTTAAACTAGGGTTAGGGTTTCAAAGTAGGCTTTTAAACTTGGGTTATGGTTTTAAAGTAGGGTTTAAAACTAGGGTTAGGGTTTTAAACTAGGGTTAGGGTTACAAAGTAGGGTTTAAAACGAGGGTTAGGGTTTCAAAGTAGGGTTTAAAACTAGGGTAAGTGTTTCAAAGTAGGGTTTTAAACTAAGGTTAGGGTTTCAAAGTAGGGTTTCAAACTAGGACGAGGGTTTCAAAGTAAGGTTTAAAACTAGGGTTAGGGTTTCAAAGTAGGGTTTTAAACTAGGGTTAGGGTTTCAAAGTAGGGTTTTAAACTAGGGTTACGGTTACAAAGTAGGGTTTCAAACTAGGGTTAGGGTTTCAAAGAATGGTTTTAAACTTGGGGTAGGGTTACGAAGTAGGGTTTTAAACTAGGGTTAGGGTTTCAAAGTAGGGTTTTAAACTAGGGTTAGGGTTTCAAGGTAGGCTTTAAATTTAGGGTTAGGGTTACAAAGTAGGGTTTAAAACTAGGGGTTAGGGTTTCAAAGTAGGGTTTTAAACTAGGGTTATGGTTTTAAAGTAGGGTTTAAAACTAGGGTTAGGGTTTAAAACTAGGGTTAGGGTTTTAAACTTGGGTTAGGGTTACAAACTAGGGTTTTAAACTAGAGTTAAGGTTTTAAACTAGGTTTAGGGTTACAAAGTAGGGTTTAAAACTAGGGTTAGGGTTTCAAAGTAGGGTTTAAAACTATGGTTAGTGTTTCAAAGTAGGGTTTTAACTTAGGGTTAGGGTTTCAAAGTAGGGTTTAACATTAGGGTTAGGGTTTAAAACTAGGGTTTTTACATTAGGGTCAGGGTTTAAAACTAGGGTTTATAAATTAGGGTTAGGGTTTCAAAGTAGAGTTTTAAACTAGGGTTAGGGTTTCAAAGTAGGGTTTGAAAGTAGGGTTAGGGTTTCAAAGTAGGGTTTTAAACTAGAGTTAGGGTTACAAAATAGGGTTTTAAACTAGGGTTAGGGTTTAAAACTAGGGTTTTACATTAGGGTTAGGGTTTCAAACTAGGGTTTTATATTAGTATTAGGGTTTCAAACTAGGCTTTTACATTAGGGTTAGGGTTTCAAACTAGGGTTTTACATTAGGGTTAGGGTTTAAAACTAGGGTTTTACATTAGGGTTAGGGTTTAAAACTAGGGTTTTTAAATTAGGGTCAGAGTTTCAAAGTAGGGTTTTAAACTAGGGTTTGAGTTTCAAAGTAGGGTTTTAAACTAGGGTTAGGGTTTCAAAGTTGGGTTTCAAACTAGGGTTAGGGTTTCAAAGTAGGGTTTTAAACTAGGGTTAGGGTTTCAAAGTAGGGGTTTGAACTAGGGTTAGGGTTTCAAAGTAGGGTCTTAAACTAAGGTTAGGGTTACAAAGTAGGCTTTAAAACTAGGGTTAGGGTTTCAAAGTAGGGGTTTAAACTAGTGTTAGGGTTTCAAAGTAGGGTTTTAAACTAGGGTTATGGTTTTAAAGTAGGGTTTAAAACTAGGGTTAGGGTTTTAAACTAGGGTTAGGGTTACAAAGTAGGGTTTAAAACGAGGGTTAGGGTTTCAAAGTAGGGTTTAAAACTAGGGTTAGTGTTTCAAAGTAGGGTTTAAAACTAGGTTTAGGGTTTTAAAGTAGGGGTTTGAACTAGGGTAAGGGTTTCAAAGTAGGGTTTTATACTAGGGATAGGGTTTCAAAGTAGGGTTTTAAACTAGGGTTAGGGTTTCAAAGAAGGGTTTTAAACTAGGGTTAGGGTTACAAAGTATGGTTTTAAACTAGGGTGAGGGTTTCAAAGTAGGGTTTAAAACTAGGGTTAGGGTTTCAAAGTAGGGTTTTTAACTAGGGTTAGGGTTTCAAAGTAGGGTTTTAAACTAGGGTTAGGGTTTCAAAGTAGGGTTTTAAACTAGGGTTAGGGTTTCAAAGTAGGGTTTTAAACAAGGGTTAGGGTTTCAAAGTAGGGTTTTAAACTAGGGTTAGGGTTACAAAGTAGGGTTTTAAACTAGGGTTAGGTTTTCAAAGTAGGGGTTTGAACTAGGGTTAGGGTTTCAAAGTAGGGTTTTATATTAGTGTAAGGGTTTCAAACTAGGGTTTTATATTAGGGTTAGGGTTTTAAGATAGGGTTTAACATTAGGGTTAGGGTTTAAAACTAGGGTTTTTAAATTAGGGTTAGAGTTTCAAAGTAGGGTTTTAAACTAGGGTTAGGGTTTCAAGTTAGGGTTTTAAACTAGGGTTAAGGTTTCAGAGTAGGGTTTTAAACTAGGGTTATGGTTTTAAAGTAGGGTTTAAAACTAGGGTTAGGGTTTCAAAGTAGGGTTTTAAACTAGGTTTAAGGTTTCAGAGTAGGGTTTTAAACTAGGGTTAGGGTTTCAAAATAGGGTTTTAAACTAGAGTGAGGGTTTCAAAGTAGGATTTAAAACTAGGGTTAGGGTTTCAAATTAGGGTTTTAAACTAGGGTTAGGGTTACAAAGTAGGGTTTTAAACTAGGGTTAGGGTTACAAAGTAGGGTTTTAAACAAGGGTTAGGGTTACAAAGTAGGGTTTTAAACTAGGGTTAGGGTTTCAAAGTAGGGGTTTGAACTAGGGTTAGGGTTTCAAAGTAGGGTTTAAAACTATGGTTAGGGTTTCAAAATAGGGTTTTAAACTAGGGTTAGGGTTTTAATGTAGGGTTTTAAACTAGGGTTAGGGTTTCAAACTAGGGTTTTATATTAGGGTTAGGGTTTCAAACAAGGGTTTTATTTTAGGGTTAGGGTTTCAAAGTAGGGTTTTAAACTAGGGTATGGGTTTCAAAGTAGGGGTTTTTAACTAGGGTTAGGGTTACAAAGTAAGGTTAGGGTTTTAAACTAGGGTTAGGGTTTCAAAGTAGGGGTTTGGATTAGGGTTAGGGTTTCAAGAAGGGTTTTAAACTTGGGGTAGGGTTACAAAGTAGGGTTTTAAACTAGGGTTAGGGTTACAAAGTAGGGTTTAAAACTAGGGGTTAAGTTTTCAAAGTAGGGTTTTAAACTAGGGTTAGGGTTTCAAAGTAGGGTTTTAAACTAGGGTTAGGGTTTCAAAGTAGGGTTTAAAACTAGGGTTAGGGTTTCAAAGTAGGGGTTTAAACTAGTGTTAGGGTTTCAAAGTAGGGTTTTAAACTAGGGTTATGGTTTTAAAGTAGGGTTTAAAACTAGGGTTAGGGTTTTAAACTAGGGTTAGGGTTACAAAGTAGGGTTTAAAACGAGGGTTAGGGTTTCAAAGTAGGGTTTAAAACTAGGGTTAGTGTTTCAAAGTAGGGTTTAAAACTAGGTTTAGGGTTTTAAAGTAGGGGTTTGAACTAGGGTAAGGGTTTCAAAGTAGGGTTTTATACTAGGGATAGGGTTTCAAAGTAGGGTTTTAAACTAGGGTTAGGGTTTCAAAGAAGGGTTTTAAACTAGGGTTAGGGTTACAAAGTATGGTTTTAAACTAGGGTGAGGGTTTCAAAGTAGGGTTTAAAACTAGGGTTAGGGTTTCAAAGTAGGGTTTTTAACTAGGGTTAGGGTTTCAAAGTAGGGTTTTAAACTAGGGTTAGGGTTTCAAAGTAGGGTTTTAAACTAGGGTTAGGGTTTCAAAGTAGGGTTTTAAACAAGGGTTAGGGTTTCAAAGTAGGGTTTTAAACTAGGGTTAGGGTTACAAAGTAGGGTTTTAAACTAGGGTTAGGTTTTCAAAGTAGGGGTTTGAACTAGGGTTAGGGTTTCAAAGTAGGGTTTTATATTAGTGTAAGGGTTTCAAACTAGGGTTTTATATTAGGGTTAGGGTTTTAAGATAGGGTTTAACATTAGGGTTAGGGTTTAAAACTAGGGTTTTTAAATTAGGGTTAGAGTTTCAAAGTAGGGTTTTAAACTAGGGTTAGGGTTTCAAGTTAGGGTTTTAAACTAGGGTTAAGGTTTCAGAGTAGGGTTTTAAACTAGGGTTATGGTTTTAAAGTAGGGTTTAAAACTAGGGTTAGGGTTTCAAAGTAGGGTTTTAAACTAGGTTTAAGGTTTCAGAGTAGGGTTTTAAACTAGGGTTAGGGTTTCAAAATAGGGTTTTAAACTAGAGTGAGGGTTTCAAAGTAGGATTTAAAACTAGGGTTAGGGTTTCAAATTAGGGTTTTAAACTAGGGTTAGGGTTACAAAGTAGGGTTTTAAACAAGGGTTAGGGTTACAAAGTAGGGTTTTAAACTAGGGTTAGGGTTTCAAAGTAGGGGTTTGAACTAGGGTTAGGGTTTCAAAGTAGGGTTTAAAACTATGGTTAGGGTTTCAAAATAGGGTTTTAAACTAGGGTTAGGGTTTTAATGTAGGGTTTTAAACTAGGGTTAGGGTTTCAAACTAGGGTTTTATATTAGGGTTAGGGTTTCAAACAAGGGTTTTATTTTAGGGTTAGGGTTTCAAAGTAGGGTTTTAAACTAGGGTATGGGTTTCAAAGTAGGGGTTTTTAACTAGGGTTAGGGTTACAAAGTAAGGTTAGGGTTTTAAACTAGGGTTAGGGTTTCAAAGTAGGGGTTTGGATTAGGGTTAGGGTTTCAAAGTAGGGTTTTAAACTAGGGTTAGGGTTTCAAGAAGGGTTTTAAACTTGGGGTAGGGTTACAAAGTAGGGTTTTAAACTAGGGTTAGGGTTACAAAGTAGGGTTTAAAACTAGGGGTTAAGTTTTCAAAGTAGGGTTTTAAACTAGGGTTAGGGTTTCAAAGTAGGGTTTTAAACTAGGGTTAGGGTTTCAAAGTAGGGTTTAAAACTAGGGTTAGGGTTTCAAAGTAGGGGTTTAAACTAGGGTTAGGGTTTCAAAGTAGGGTTTGAAACTAGGGTTAGGGTTTCAAAGTAGGGTTTTAAACTAGGGTTAGGGTTACAAAATAGGATTTTAAACTAGGGTTAGGGTTTCAAACTAGGGTTTTACATTAGGGTTAGGGTTTCAAACTAGGGTTTTATATTAGTGTTAGGGTTTCAAACTAGGCTTTTTTATTAGGGTTAGGGTTTAAAACTAGGGTTTAAAATTAACATCTTACAAATTACTTTTATATGTGTATGTGTGCCCTGAGGAAACTGTGGAGACAACATGCGCACAGTCACTGTTTGCGCATCTTGAAGAACTCATCAATATTATAAAAGAAAACATTTACTTTAGCAAAGGAATTGGACAAGTTATAGTATTTAATAATAAACCATAATCAGCAAAAAAAAACACAGTAATAGTCACACGCTACAAATTTGGAAAAGAATCAAATAAAAAAAAATTGTGACTGAAAAGTCCTGGCTGTACCTAATCAATTGGCCAAGATGGCCGCTGCCCCGGGTGGGCGGAGGGGAGAGAATCCTTAGTGTACCTAATTATTTGGCCAAGATGGCCGCCGCCCTGGGTGGGCGGAGTGGCGAGAATCCAAGGTGTACCTAATTAATTGGCCAAGATGGCCGCCGCCCTGGGTGGGCGGAGTGGCAAGAATCCAGGGTGTACCTAATGAATTGACCAGAATCCTGGGTGTACCTAATCAATTGGCCAAGATAGTAAAAAAGAAACCAAACCGAAGTAAATCGCGCATTTAGCTAGCGCTGCATTAGTGACGTCACCGGCAAGCGCGAAGGCGCTTCTATCAATTTTATTATTTCTTTAATCTTCAAGTATCTTGCTTTTATATTCTTAGGTTTATTCACGTTTTTACAATTTCCGTCCATTCATTTGTATATTTCAATAACATATTTAATCATTTCTTTCCAATGTTTTACCGTCAAAATTTTTTATCATATAACTTTATTGAACAAATGTCAATGGACAATTTCCAGCCAATCCTGTAGCGTGACATCATCTGTAGGCGACCCCGATACAATCTAGCAGACCGATCACATCCGGTACCGACACCAAACCATGTCTCGAGTCACAGGACACTGTCAGTGCTGATCCACACCACTTTAGGTGAGGATGGCGGCTGCCATACAGATTCGTGTCCAAACCCCCGAACTATCCCTTTAAAGTACATTTCAATTCAGCTATAATTGAGTACATACATACTACAAGACTTATATAGCTTAACAGAAAAAAAGTTACAAACATCTACTGAGAGTTGTTTTATTTTTCGCATTGAGCAGAAGCTTCATTATTTATTTATTTACAGCGCGGTTAGACCCGTGCTGCTCGCAACCCAGACCTACGTGCCCCTAGCGCTTGCCAGCCCTTGTTAAAGTATAACAAAACGTGTGACTTCATTGTTTACATGATTAGCGGATAGCATCAATACAATGTCTGCCTTGCTGAGTTGGAGTCTTCAGGAAGGGGGGTTTAGTAAAATTCTGAGCTAGATACAAATTCCGACATATTCTGTGTACCTTACACGCATCAGTAGTTGTAGCAGAAGCAGTACACCGGTCACCGGAGATTTTTGCAGTGGCGAAAGTGGATGGGAAGGATCGTGGTCTTTATGAAAGTGTGGGATACATGTTCCTCGTACCCTCAGAGCCAACTTTATGGCGAACAACTTCCTGACAGAAGGTGGAGCGGTGAGCGACCTGGCTTCGAATGAGAGCGCGTCATCCAAGATCATAATCATTTGTTTTATGCAAATTATGTTGCTGAATTTTAGTCTTGCAAGGCAACAAAATTACTTTCACAAACAAAGGAAAAGCAAATCATAATATATATATATATATATATTTTTTTTTAAACTATAAATAAATAGATAAAGGGGCACTTTGGGCCAATAACCCCGCCAAGCTCCTTTAGCCATGTTGTGGCTACATTCACCATCGAAACTAAACAAAACATCAAGTAAAATTATAATAAAAATATAAATTTGTTGGGGAATAATATATATAAACATTTTTTTCAGGTAATACCACATGATGTCCAAATACATACATGTTGCTAAAAAGTTATTTATTTATTTATTTTACATAGTTGTGAGACAAACCTGATAGATGCTTCCATGGGTTCTTGGTTGTCTTGTGGATGATACAAACTCCTGTCTTTAAATGTATTTCAAAATAAAAGTCCCACATTGGCTATTTCTTTTTGGTTGCACCACATGATAATTCAATGGGCCTCGTCTGACAAATGCATCTCTCAATGGCCCATGTATTAAAAAAAAAAATAGCCTTCAACATAAAGGGTTTAAATAATCAAAGAATAACCTCATACCCTCGTACATAAAAAAGACAGTTCAAGCTCAAGGATGGCACAAATTGGATTCACAGCAAACCAAAATTAAGTGCAAAAACTTATTTGTCCAAAAAAATCAACTCACTCAAAATATGAATAATATTCTGGTACTATGTTTGTCCTGCATGTCATTCCAGATCTGAAAAAAAGAAGAAGTTTTTCTCATAGCAATATGCCGGTATACTCTTTTATTGTCAGATTTAGTTGAGCATGCCTTTAAGTCCTCCCTATGTGCATGGCAAGCATACGCCACTCTTGATAAACTGGAACACTTGGCATCTCCTCTGTTGCACATGGAGAAGTTAGAACTCCATCAGGCTAAGGCCAGGATCTGCTGTTGGGTTACCGTTGTATTGATCTCAATTTCGCATTCCGGGCATATTCCACTGGTTAAATCAATGAGGAACTGTGAGAGAACAAACATTCATAATAAGAGCAAGAATGTGTACTTCTTTGCTGGGCGCGTCATGTATTGCATGCACTTACTTGGATGATCTCTGTCACGTTAACTCCCAGGGCATGGATAACCTGAGCTTTTATATGCCCGTACACTGTTGGGCAATACGAAGAAACACAACAACTAAATTACTTATTTCTTTACTCTTTAGTTGAACGTGACTTGCTTTAGTCCACAACAAAATTATGCATAATGTCGATGGAAAACTGCTGTTTTTCTCTTTGAGTGGCAATATTATGTCATCAGCCCAATTAAAGTGATATCTAGACTACTACAACCATTAAGTGGAATAACATCGAGACGCTTCTGAGTCTGTTGGTGAGTTTTCACAGCATTTTCTCACAGCGCATGAGTGATAGCAACCATTTGTGCTTTGCTGGCATCTACTGGTGAAGGCACAGCAATGCTAGTTGTTTTTGATGAACAAGTAGATTTGCTCCCAGTGATTGGCAGTACATGGACCATGTGAGCACATGTGCGTGTGATGTCACAGTACCTCTTCCTCCTCCAGTGGGTTCCTCTTGGAGAACTACCAACAAAAGACAACAATTCTATTATTTCACATCTGAGTGGTAGTAGTCAAAATAGATTTTGTTCCTTTCAAGAAAAAGCCCGACAAAACATTTGTTAAAATTACTGTGTGGTAGAATGTGGGAAATTGAGAGCTTTATATATTAGTTGATGATGGCAAGAAAATGATCGACTAATTAATCAATGATGTGACTGGTGAGGCATGGGCTTTTTTGAAGTCAAGAATAAAACTATGAATCCAAAATAGAATATTAGCCTCTATTTC
Source organism: Leptonotus elevatus (assembly GCF_054856555.1). Lineage (NCBI taxonomy): Eukaryota > Metazoa > Chordata > Actinopteri > Syngnathiformes > Syngnathidae > Leptonotus > Leptonotus elevatus. The sequence continues at coordinate 5,497,012 of NC_141260.1, read as the reverse complement.
AATTTTTACCTTAATTGGAACATTTGTTTTCAAAGCTTTTAATTGTGCTTTAATCAACACCACACTGTAAAAAAAATAAAAAGGCTTTACATTCCAGAATGAAGATTTCTGGTCAACTACTTGCATATTCCGATCTTCCGTGTACATGCTCCGCTACCTTCATCAGATCGATGTAAACATGTGATTTATCAAGACGAAGTTCATTGATCTGTTCTATAGTTTTTACACTTAAAGCAACATCTTGATTGAAAACAAGCTACTAGTACTTTAAAACAAGTTCTCCCATCGTAGACGTTTTTTATTTTTTGCTAACCTGGTTATGAAAGCCCCGATTATAAATGTAACCACTGGTAACATAACTGCATGTCTGTTTGTAAGTTGTAACAAACCAATCCGTGTTAAAATCAGTAAATAATTTTTTCAGTTAGGATCAGTGTTCCCGATAATTTTCTATGTGTGTTCCATGTTTCTGAGGCAATGGCACTTGAGGGTTTGAGCTTTCCAAGTAGATCACTGTTCTGGTGTACAATGTGCAAAGTGTAGGTGTGGGACTTTACTTATGTCGTCGTTAGCTGAAAAGGAAATAAAAGAGAAAAACATGTTATTTATCCCATTATACTTGAGGAATGTACAGCATTGGTTATACATTAGGATTTTGTGAAAAAAAGTGGAAATGATTTTGGTTATGAGATAATGATGAAGGTTGAGAAGTGGCAGCCAGATGAACGGCAAGTAGTGCATCCTTATATTGTAGTTATAACATAGCTAGGCTATTTCATGTAATAATAATAATAATAATCATTATTATTTTACTCTTCACACGCAGGACGGAGTAAGGTAAAGGAGCCTCCCCTACCTGCCTCTGACCGCAAGTCCCTGATAATAATACATGCTAAAATTATAGTTGTAATGTAGCTAGCTAGCCGTAAATTCTTGAAACGATATTATGAATCAACTACAACAAAAGTTTGGCTGCACTGTAACGAATTGACTCTAGAATTTACAAGAAATAAGTGGCAAAAAAGTTGCCAGCTAATTCTTGTAAAATCTCAGTACATTATTGCCTTTTTTACAAGCATTTACTGTATATAAATTAGTTACTGTATTTACTTTTACAGCAATTCACTATAATCTAGTTTACAACCGTTTCCTTTATTCTACATCATTTACTTATTTGATTTAAATACACAAATACAGTATGTCGTAGTAAAATCATCCATTCATTTTCTTAACCACTTATTCGTGCGTAGAGCAAGAATCGATGGGGACGGGTTACTAATAAGCCATGGCTTCTACCCGTCAGCCCTTCTTTCGTATGTCATTGTTACAAATGATATGATGTGATCGATGTAACCTGTAATAATGTGTTCGAAAGGAAAAAATGAATAAAACAAAACAAACAAAAATATATTATGAACCAACTGAAACAGTAATTTGGAAAATTCTGACTCCTTTGGCTGGATGCAGTTGAGTACTTAATGTTTGAGCTTCCCATGAACAATAGATCATTTTCTGGTGTACAATGTGCTAACGACTTAGGTTATGCGATAATGACAACGGTTGTGAGGTAGATATTAGTTAGTGGCAGCCAGATGAACTGCTAATAATCCATCTGTTCACCGTAGTTATAACGTATAGCTAACCTAGGCTCCAATTAATGGTTAGACTACATCAGATTTCACATTAGATCTTTAGGCATTCGCAAACAACTTATTACTGGAGGCAAATGGGTGTGTTTAGCTTCCCTTGCAAATCATTATTCTGGTGCGCAATGTGCAAAGAGGTGTGGGAGGTTACCTGGGTCGTTAGTAGCTGAAAAGTAAATAAAAGAGAAAAGCAAGTTAGCAAGCAATTTATTTCATTATACTAAAGGAATGTACAGCATTACTTTGTTTATCTATACATTAGGTGAAAACAAGTGAAAATGTCTTTGGTTATAAGATAATGACAAAGGTTATGAGGTGGATATTAGCTGGTGGCAGCCAGATGAACTGTCACACCGTGGTCTTGTCATTTCCTGTTTTATTTGGAAAATTCTGACTCCTTTCGTTTCAGGTCACTTGCCCTTCCTCATGTGGTGTCAGTGTCAACCCTGATTCCTGATTGTGTCCACCTGTTTCCCATTACCCTCATGTGTTAAATGGTCTGCGTCTCCCCTGTCTTGTGCCTAAGTGTTTTCGTCAGAGCCACTCAAGCCAGTCACAGTCCCTGTGCCTTCTTGTCACGACGACTATCCAAGGCAGAGCGTAACTATGATGTTGGGGACAGAGAGCTTCTGGCTGTCAAAATTGCTTTGGAAGAATGGAGGCACTGGCTTGAGGGGGCGAAGCATCCGTTTGTGGTCTGGACCGATCACAAGAACCTGGAATACATACGCAAAGCCAAGAGACTTAACCCACGCCAGGCCAGGTAGGCGCTGTTCTTTAACCGTTTTTCCTTCTCTCTCACTTACAGGCCGGGGTCTCGTAACGTCAATTCCGACGCCCTGTCTCGTCTCTATGACCCCGAGCCTGTAGCTAAGGAACCAGAGACCATCCTTTTGCCGAACTGTGTGGTTGGGCCCACACTTCACTTCTTTACTGTCATCCGGGAGTCCGACGGACAATGTACGCCATCTCCCGGCGATTCTGGTGGCCTTCCATGGAGCCGGAGGTCCGAGAGTACATCGAGGGCTGCTCGGTATGTGCCCAAAATAAGTCATCCACCAGATCACGCATGGGCCTGCTGCAGCCCCTTCCCATTCCTTCCAGACCATGGGCAGAAATATCCCTGGACTTTGTCACAGGACTCCCCATCTCCCGAGGTAAAACCACAGTTCTCACTGTAGTCGACAGACTTTCTAAAATGGTCAGATTCATAGCCTTGCCTAAGCTTCCCTCAGCCAAGGAAACGGCTGAGGTCATGATTAACCACGTTTTTCGAGTTCATGGGTTCCGTAGAGACATTGTGTCGGACCGGGGGCCCCAGTTTGTGTCTCGCTTTTGGAGGGAGTTTTACCGCTTAGTCGGAGCCAAAGCCAGCCTAACCTCAGGTTACCACCCTGAGGCTAACGGCCAGTCTGAGTGCCTCAACCAACAGTTAGAAACCGGTCTCCGGTGCCTAGTCTCCCAGAATCCTTCAACGTGGAGCAAACACCTGGTCTGGGTTGAGCTTGCCCAGAACTCGCTGCCTACTTCTGCCACAGGACTCACTCCATTCAAATGTGTTTTTGGCTACGATCACCCCTTCTTTGCTAACCTGGAGTCTGAGGCCTCTGTTCCTTCTGCCCATGCCTTGGTCCGCCGCTGCCATCGCATCTGGGCAGCCGCTCGGCAGGTACTGGAGCGCCAGAGGGACAGAGTCAAGCGAGCAGCTGATCAAAAGAGGAGACCTGCTCCAGCATACCAGCCGAGGCATAAAGTGTGGCTGTCCTCCAAGAACCTCCACTTGAAGGTGCCATGCCAAAAGTTGGCACCACGGTTTGTGGGTCCGTACCCAATCTCCAAGGTGATCAACCCGGCCGCTGTCCGTCTCCGCCTGCCTCAGTCCCTTCGTGTTCATCCATGTTCCACGTGAGCCAAGTCAAGCCAGTCAAGGAGAGTCCCCTGGTTCCGGCTCCCTCGCGCCCGCCGCCTCCTGTGATTGTGGATGGGGGCCCCGTCTACAAAGTGAAGCGACTGCTGGCCGTCCGCAATCGTGGCCGGGGCAGGCAGTTCTTGGTGGACTGGGAGGGGTATGGGCCCGAGGAGAGACAGTGGGTTCCTTCCCGCTTCATAATGGATGACTCTCTAATTGAGGACTTCTATAGGGATCATCCTGACCAGCCTAGGCTGTCGGGAGGGGTACTGTCACACACCTCGGTGAGGTTGTCTTGTCATTTCCTGTTTTATTTGGAAAATTCTGACTCCTTTTGTTTCAGGTCACTTGCCCTTCCTCATGTGGTGTTAGTGTCAATCCTGATTCCTGATTGTGTCCACCTGTTTCCCATTACCCTCATGTGTTAAATAGTCTGCGTCTCCCCTGTCTTGTGCCTAAGTGTTTTCGTCAGAGCCAGTCAGTCCTCAGCCTTGTTGTCCTGTATAGTTTTAGTTAAGGAGTGATATTGGTTTGTTTGTAGTTTAGACATCCTCCCTTTTGGAGCGCCTTTAGTTTAACATTTAATAGCCTTTGTTTTTTCCCTCTAAACGAGGAGGTTTTTTTTTTGTTTAATAAATATCTGCCTTGGCCTCAAACTACTATCTCTGCGTCTGAGTCCTAAATCTGCCACATCGTGTCATGAACTGCGAGTAATACATCTACTGTAGTAATAACGTAACTAGGCTTAAACTATTAGTAAATTATGCAACAGCTACAACCGGCTTCATCTAAGACTTTGAGAGAGACAATAACTGAAGTATTTTGGCTGGGGACAGTGTGCACTTGAGGGTTTGACCTTCCCTTGTAGATAGCAGTTTTGGTGTACAATGTGCAAAGTGTAGGTTTGGTGACTTACTTGCATCTGAAAAGTAAATAAAAGAGAAAAACATTATTTATTCCATTATACTTGAGGAATATACAGTATTACCTTGTCTATACATGAGTATTTGGAGGGAAAAAAACGACTTAGGTTATGAGATAATGACAACGGTTGTGAGGTAGATATTAGTTAGTGGCAGCCAGATGAACTGCTAATAATCCATCTGTTCACCGTAGTTATAACGTATAGCTAACCTAGGCTCCAATTAATGGTTAGACTACATCAGATTTCACATTAGACCTTTAGGCATTCGCAAACAACTTATTACTGGAGGCAAATGGGTGTGTTTAGCTTCCCTTGCAAATCATTATTCTGGTGCGCAATGTGCAAAGAGGTGTGGGAGGTTACCTGGGGCGTTGGTAGCTGAAAAGTAAATAAAAGAGAAAAGCATGTTATTTATTTCATTATACTAAAGGAATGTACAGCATTACTTTGTTTATCTATACATTAGGTGAAAATGTCTTTGGTTATAAGATAATGACAAAGGTTATGAGGTGGATATTAGCTGTTTTTGTTTAATAAATATCTGCCTTGGCCTCAAACTCCTATCTCTGCGTCTGAGTCCTAAATCTGCCACGTCGTGTCATGAACTGCGAGTAATGCATCTACTGTAGTAATAATGTAACTAGGCTTAAACTATTAGTAAATTATGCAACAGCTACAACAGGCTTCATCTAAGACATTGAGAGAGACAATAATTAAAGTCTTTTGGCTGGGGACAGTGTGCACTTGAGGGTTTGAGCTTCCCTTGTAGATATTGTTCTAGTGTAGAATGTGCAAAGTTTAAGTAACATAAAATGTATTCAATTTTAGTTTATGAATGTAAAGTGTTTCCTAATCTATACATTGGGTTTTTGGTGAGAAAAAAAGTGAAACCAACTGTATCTATGGGATAATGGAAAACATGAGGTGGATATTAGCTAGTGGCGAGGATGGATGAACTGCTAACAATGCATCCTTAAACTGTAGTTTTAATGTAACTAGGCTGAAATTATTGGTAAGATATGCAGCAGCTACAACCGGTTTCATCTAAGACCTAGACATTCACTAAAGACTTTTGGCTGAATGCATTTGGACAGTTGTGTGTTTGAACTTCCATTGTCGGTGTTTTTTATGGTGTACAATGTGCAAAGTATAGATGTGGAAGGTTACCGATCCGAAAAGAGAAAAACATGTTAAATATCCCAGTTTTATTTTTGTATAGTAGGGATGGGATGAGAATTCGTAATACGAGAATTTGCGGGATTAGAATGACACGAGATTTATCATCCTGCAAAGCACGAGATGTATTTTTTTCCGAGGCATAAATCTGCTTATTTGTGACAAAAGTGTGCTAATTGGTTAAGAAAAAAATTAAATAAATACAAATTTAGATATTCATATATTCAAATTCTACACTTATTTTCCTTTAAAATGATTTAAATACATGGGCGTACCTAAAAAATATACAAAGTTACACCAATTTTAATGTTGGCACGATGAAATTTGTTTAAAAAAAATTGAATAATCGATATTGAATCGATTTTCCTTTTTGAGCCTGATATCGATTCATGATTCCATGATTCAATTATTTTAAGAAAATATAATTTTCAAGGCCATTTTTTAGGTATCTTACTGTTTTCTTGGAAAGTTTTTGTAACCCACTCAAGTTGTACACTTCACTTGTTTCATATTGTTCACATTAATTTAAAAGTCTTTTTTTACATTTATGAAAGACCTAATTGGTTGAACTTTGAGTCCATTCAGAATCTTTATTTAGAATTATTAAATTAGAATTATGGAAATATTTTCATCAATGTTTGTGTAACACTTAAGTGATTAAAACATGTTACTTTCATTAAACTAAATCATTTAACCAGTTACGACCTCAAAATAATTTAATTTGGAAGTTGTTTGTGGCGTTTTTAATCATTCCCTTGATTTTTAAGAAGAATTGATGTTCCATAATTAAGCAATATTGATTGAATCGAAGCGGATCGAATTGGGAAAAATCTAAATCGAATCGAACTGAACTCCTGTGAATCGAAATCAAATCGATTGAGGAAATTAGAATCGATACCCAGCCCTATTACATTATGTACAATATATACATTACATACAATACATTATTACATTAGCCTACATTATTACATACAATGTATTTAACAACTTTTATACTAGTCTGTCACTCTGCTCTGGTGGAAACTGCTCGGCTTCTCGCTTGAGTTTCACCCTCGCCAATGTGAAATGCTTTAGCTCATGAATCCATTCATTTAAATTAAAAGTAGAAATATATTTGTTTAAGAAAGAGATCCCAGAATTGGAGATTATCACTGTTTGGATTACAAACCTTCGCCCCGGACTGATGACATTTAGCTGTTCTACTCCAATGTTGGATGCCGTTGTTATGATGTGTGTCTTCTGTTCACTTTCATGCTGAAGGGTCACATTATGGTGTATTTTTATTTATTTTTTTACTTTTTTTTGGTTTCCATTAATATAAATTATTTGTTAAGTGACGTTAGAGGCGAGGAACTCTTGGTTATTTTGAGGCAGGTTTCCGAGACGGGCTACTAGCTAAAAACACGTTGCCCAAATTGTTCCAATAATGACTTATTTTCATTCATTTCTATTACAAATTTAACTTTGATGATGCTGGGAAATAATAATAGAGACATTAAGGAAGCTATTTTTTGGAAATTTTCAAAATCGACATTTTTGTCTAAACTATCTTTTTTTTTTTTGCCCCAAACTCAAAACTAATGGCACCGTCATGCGGACCCTTTTTTTTTTGGAGCAGGTCACATTTAGCGTACACTGTCAGGAAGACAGTCGCAGCAACTTTTTTATGACGGGAAAACGCAGTGAGAAGGCCATCTTCAAAATAAACCTTACTATACCAATAATATATGGACATCAATGCCTTGCTAGGCTCTTATTTTGAAGTTATTCTCGGCAGCGTGTCACGGCCTATGACGACTTGACTCGTCGTTGCCTTGAACTGGAAGATTTATATTAGCCATCTTTTTGTTACAAATCTCATCTCATTCTCGTGGACTCATTCTTGTGAGACATCTGGTCTCGTGGGATTTCTGTCTCGTCCCATGCCTAGTGTACAGTATTACGTTATCTATACATTAGGTATTTGGTGAAAGAAAAAGAGAATAATTGTAAAACGTGGTGTATTGGATATCAGCTGGTGGCAGGTGTAGGCTGATGAATATTGCATCCTTATACTGTAGTTATAACGTAGCTCGGCTCAAATTATTGGTTAGACATTATGCAGCAACTACAGCAATCAGTTTATGTCTTGCCATGTCAAGCCCCACTCTGGGTCTGGACTTTGTTCTGTTTTGTTCTTTTTGACCTGTGCCTAGTTTGCCTCCTTGTTTTTGCTCGATTAAAATAAACCTTTTTTTGGAGCTCGCCTGTGCCTCCTCATCTCTGCTGCCCGGCGTTTGGGTCCTCAAACACCACCCTCGTGACAAGATGATGGTCATCCATATTTGTTTTCATCAGCGCACACTGCGTGTGTTGGTGTGTGCGCTTTCCAAAGTATCCCGAAGAGGACTGGTACCGTGCTTCTTAGTTCCGCATTATTTTCAACGTTCTGTACTATATTAACCTTTGATTCACCAAATGTCAAAAGCCGTCATGACGTTAACACTAGGGGTGGGAAAATTTCAGATTCTTTCTGATTCAGACGGGGACAAATCTGAATTGATCCACAAACGTCCAAATTTCCATTATTAGACCAGTTTAAGGGGGCAACTGCGCTGCGTGCAGCTGCAAGGTTCAATAATGCGGATTGTGTCATACAACACTCGCGGGTTGCGAGTAGGACATACTGCTACATACAGGACAGGCTGTCTGGTGGTGGATGCGCTGCTTGACCAATTGTATGTGTTTTTTGCACATCAACATAAAAAAATAAATACATATAAAAAGATAAAAATTGTAATTCAAACATCCACTTTTTTAACCACTAAAAAGAACCAACCATTGTCTAATTCATATCTTTGTTTTCAGTGTTAAGGGAGTGACACATATTTTAATTACTATGCATTTAAAAAAATCTGATTAATCTGTTATTTTAATTTCAGCAATTATCACCTGTCTAAATTATTCAACACAGACAAATCTTTACAAGTGATGAAATGTTTCTACAAAATATCCAGTATTATATATTTTTTTATTGGCTACATTGTACATGTCACTGATTTTTTTTTAAAAGTATATTGAACATAAAACAATCTAGTTAAATGAACCTTCCAATTTGAATTTGTTGATTTACACCATTAACCAAATTTTATTAACATCTTACAAATTCCTTTTATATGTCTATGTGTGCCCTGAGGAAACTGTGGAGACAACATGCGCACAGTCACTGTTTGTGCATCTTGAAGAACTCATCAATATCACAAAAGAAAACATTTACTTTAGCAAAGGAAATGGACAAGTTTTAGTATTAAATAATAAACCATAATCAGCAAAAAACACAGTAATAGTCACGCTACAAATTTGGAAAATAATCAAATAAAAACATTTTGTGACTGAAAAGTCCTGGCTGTACCTAATCAATTGGCCAAGATGGCCGCCGCCCCGGGTGGGCAGAGGGGAGAGAATCCTTGGTGTACCTAATTAATTGGCCAAGATGGCCGCCGCCCTGGGTGGGCGGAGTGGCGAGAATCCAGGGTGTACCTAATTAATTGACCAGAATCCTGGGTGTACCTAATCAATTGGCCAAGATAGTAGTAGTAGTAATAGTATTTGCAATAGTAGTAGTCGTAGATAGGCCAAGCCTTGAGTACACCAAGAAAAAAAGGGGCTGAGTTGAGCTCAACAGTGAGAGATGATTGGCTGAGGCAGTTGCTATGCAAAAACGACAGATCATTCACGCACACACATTTGATTTTAACTTGTTGCGAGACGTCACGCACCCACATTCCATTGATTTTGTATAGGATACGCTCACCTCAAACAAAAGCCTCTCACGACCTAACGGTTGAAGATGCAATTTCCAGAAATGGCTCGTTAGAACGGCAAGGGTTTGGGGTACGCGAGCATGTTCTCAGTTTTTTAATCGGATAAAAAATGACCAACTTAGGAGCAGGTTGAAAACTTATGATTGATCGAAAATGAAGAGGGAAAAACGGCGAAAATAACATTGAAAAGAGATCGAAATAGTCCGACTTCTCCTCGCTTAAAGTGAAAATAAAGGTACTAAATGACACCTTAGCCAAATAAAACTTAGTTTTTCAGAAAGCAGAGGCTTGTGGCTACAAAATGTGCCAATTTGATGTCTAGTGAGCAAAGATTGTGGCCATGGTGACGAGTTGAAGTGAAACTTTTGGAAATAGATTTTTTGGTTCCCGTCACTGAAGCCTTAATTAGTCACACTCTAAATAGGCGACTTTCACCCTTTGCTCACTGTCTTTGAACCCGCACAGGGGGGAGAGCTTTCATTCCTTAATTTTTTTTTTGACACTGAGCTAAAGATGACAAAAATTCCAACAAAATGAGCTAAAATTCATATCGGTCGGTCAATGTATGCGCGCGCAGCGTGTCTTGGAAAAAGGTGTTTGATTGGAGTTGATGTCTTTCGGTTTCCCATTCATTCCTATGGGACTTTATTTGGGAGTTTTTTGGGAATAGCGTCGCCATGGTAACTGGGAATTCCCTTGCGGAAAAATCGGTGGAAGATTAAAAAAAATAATAAAAAGAAGAAGAAGAATAATACTAGAAAAATTTCCGCGGAAATTTTGAATGGGCCTGCTGACTCTTGCAAGGTGGAAAGATGCATGCTCTGAACTGTTTGCCAAATGTTGGTGTACTTTACCTCTCAATTTGTGTCAGCAGAAATAGAGTTCAGGACAATTTGTAATAACTGCAGTTATTACATGTGTAATGGCTTCCCTTATGTCTTGATTGACATTTTAGTCATATCAAAAGGGAATCAGTTTAATTTCTTGCTTATAGTGTAAGTGATTAACTAAAATATAAAATGCAATATACTGTATCATGGAGCAAATACAGTATGAATGCAGTGTTTAAATTTGACATTGCATATTAAAAGGCATGTTGGTGCTGATCAATATTGCAGGAATATTACTCCAAAGTACATGTAAAACGGCTCTTAAAAGAGCCGTTTTGGGTCTTTGTTACACAGCATCTTCATCTTTTCCTGAGCACACAAAGGAACAAGTTGTTAGAAAATAGGCAGCAAAACTGAACAGTTAAAACTTAATCTAAATACTCATCCAATACACATGTGACGGTTTTTCAGTGAGGAATCCTGTAGAATAAATCATTTTGGTCTACGTTTGCGGGATCCCTTTTTTCATCTTTTCTCTCCACCAGTTGTACCGGACATAACAACCTTGATATCCTTGGCCATGTCAAGTAGCGCCCCTTGCTGCGCTCCATCCACCTGTATTGCATGTGAAAATGAAAAATGAGTGTTCAATGTTTGCCTAGATCAATTCAGTAATCAATCATCACTTACCATCGCAGTTCATCCCTTACCATCGCAGTTCCTCACTGACACCAACACTTTTCATTGTGTTATAGTCACAATCACAATAAGGACAAACAAAACATTCAAGTCCAAATGCACGATGTCCTGCTAATAGAAAAGCACACTGATTAAAAGTACCTTCATACAACACTGCTCAAAATAAGGGAGCGCTTAAATGACATATCCCATGTCTTAAATTCAATTTAAAGCTCAATACGTTTAGAACTAACTAAATGATAAATATGTCTACAAAAAAAATGATTGGCCGCTCTGATTTTGAGTGTAGTTCTGTTATGACACCAATTTTGAACGAGCAAAGGATTTAACTTTTCAGCCTTTACAATTTAAAGTACAGTATCCCCCTCTTTTGAGCAGTGGTATGAAAGGCTCAATAACATTTGCAAAGGCGCACTTGTGAAAATGGTGCCCTTGCGATCGACAATGAGCTGACACAAGAAGTTAACACACAGTAGACCGGACTGTGGTAACTGTAATAAGTGTGCAGAACGCCTGATTGAACACAACAATCTGGGCGAGATATGTAAATGTGATCAATCAGTGTCTGCTTTCCAGTTGTGGCCTGGGTGATCAGCTGTGAAAAGCCTCTGGACTGAAACAAGTCCAGAATGGATTTCTTTCCCTTTGAAAGCAAATCCTCATTAAAGTCTCCGCAAACAACAATAGGCTGGCAGTCCATCACGGCCAAGGCATCCAAGAGACTTCCAAGGTTTGGAAGAAAGGTGCCAAGACTCAGGTTGGGTGGCCTGTAGACCGTAGCTATCAAAGCCTGGACGGGAGCGTCAACCCTGATGACAGCAAATTCCAGGTCAACCACATTCTGAATAAACCGACGGGGCTCCGCTCGAAGACAATCGCGATAATAGACTGCGACTCCGCCACCCTCTTTTTGGGCCATGTCCAGTCTATTTGAATACGAAACTTGTCTGTTGCGCACAAAAGTGCTGCATCCCTCCTGCAAGGGAGGGGGGAAGAAGGATCCAGACAAATGAGTTTCAGTGAGGCAAAGGACATCTGCCAGCCTCAACTCATGATGAGACTTTAAGTCGTCAATATGAGATGGAAGGCCCTCGGTGTTGTGATGAACAATGGTCAAGGTGGGAAAAGCAGTTTGCGGCATTTTGAAAAAGTACAACAGTGGTCTTGTACTTTGGAAAGAAGCGCGCGTCATACTGTCCATTGCCGTCGTGACGTTGGGATTGGCATAGATTTTGGATTCGTCAAAGTCTATGACCCTCAATCCCTGAAGTGACGTCGTGCGGTTTAGGGCAACATAGGCCATTCCAGGTTCAAACACACGCTTAAGAGACACCACTGCAGAAGTCATCGTCATGCCTTGCACTTTGTGAGCCGTGCATCCAAAGGCAAGCTTCATGGGGAATTGCCGCCTGACCACGCCTTTTATGCCCAGGTTTTCCTCCGACCTTTCGATATAGACCAAGTCATCCGTCGGCCCCAGAATTTTCTTGCTTAATTTCTGGCCCGCTTCGGGATTGTCTAGCCTCAGTCCGAGCAAGGTCACTTTCTCCGCCGACCCCTTTGGGGCGCTTTGAACAATGTTGCCTATTGTGCCAAAGGTCCCGTTCACCAATCCGTCCTCGACATCCAAATTCCGAAGAAGCATAACCCGTGCTCCTACACCAGCTTGAAGGGCATCCGGTAGATCCCTTCTCGACCCCATGATCACTTTGGTCACGGTGACCATCGCCCCCGACCGTGGGCTCTTCCTGTAGTCCTCTGCGGGAATATTGACCACAGTCAATTTGAGAGCAGCCACAGTTGCTGCATTGTGCCTATCCACCTCTTTATTGGTGGCAAAGATATGCAGAGTATCCGCAGGGAGGTCTCGCGCATCCGTGACAGCCGTGGTGAGTAACGCCCTGTCACCATCGCCAAGCGGATCAGCCTTCCCCTTCTCCCTGATCCTGTTCAAAAGCTCGGCAAAAGCGACGTCGTCTTTTTGCCGCATGATTTGAGTAAGCTTGACCATCTGAAAATCTGTCCAGAGGTCAAGAAGATCGTTGTCAGAAACGCAGAGGGGCTTGGACCTTCCGAGGGGTGGCAGTTGGTAGAAGTCCCCAACTGCAAGAACGGAGATGCCCCCAAATGGTCTCTGGTTGCCCTTGATTTGCTGAAATCTCCAGTGGACATAGGCAAAGAGTTCCTTGGAGACCATGGAGATCTCGTCGATGATCAAAATTTCCACGTTGCAAAGGGTTGCTCTCAATGCGTCCAACGTATTCCCCAGCGCCTGGTAAGCAGGCTTTAGAGTCCTGGGGAGTTTCAAGAGGGAATGAAGCGTTTTCCCTGAGATGTTGTAAGCCGCCGTGCCAGTAAACGACGTCAGCAGCACAGCAGGCTTGGCCATATCCGCTTCGTCGCGGAACCTGGGAAGCTGGCGGAGAATCTTACTGGCCTCCTGGTAAATGCACTTGATGACATGCGATTTACCACAGCCAGCTCCTCCGGGGATTAAATAAAAGAAGGGCTCGAGGAGACCATCCGAAACGCGTTTCAAACACCACTCGCGCACAGCGTAGAAGACGGACGCTTGCGTTTCATTGAGACTGCGGTACATGTTCCTCACAAATTCGGCGCTCAACTTTGGCGCCTCAAACGCCGGCAAGACCGCGCCGCTACCAGGAGCGTCCTGGTAGGCCGGAACCTCATCTTGCGGGTCTTCCTGTAACGGATTAGATTCGCGTTCGGCGGCACACTCCAAACGCTCTGCTTCTACCTCCGGCGCAAAAGTGCTCCACGCGTTGAGAACCGCACGAAGCTCTTTCAATTTTTCGAAGGCATTGTCCACGGTCTTTCCCCGTCCTTCGTACCGCCCCCGATTGCGGTCGACGATAGCCCGCACCCGACCGAACTTTGATTCCTCGGCACCGTAGAACTCCTCGTACGTTTTGAGGTTTTCAGACCTGAGCTCGGCGTCGTCTCTGTGGGGGAGGTACAATTTAAGCTGGGTCCTGTAATACTTCTCAGCATACTTTTTGATTGAGAAGCGAGTGAATCTGATGACGGCATCTTTTCCAATCCGCTTCTGGATGAATCCCTTGCCGTGTGAGAGGGGAATGACATTCTTGCCCTCAATCTGCTGACCGTAGACGACCCGGTATTCGGATGCGAATTCGGCGAGACACATCCGCTCAAACATTGCCGTTCTAGGTCTTGCCACATATTTGTCTGGCAGACCAGACATCCACACGTTGTCTGCGTCCGGATGCATGGTCTTCAGTCTACTCATGGGTAGACTCAATTTCACGCCATCCTCAGCCGTCTGGATGAAAACTACGCTGCGCGAGCACTTCTTCAGAGGGAGACTGCATGTCCGCGCCACCGCTTCTTGAGCGCTCACCTCTCTGTGCTTGGAATACGCCGCCATTATTTTCATCAATTGAAGTATAGTAACATCACACATTGTATAGTTCATTGATTATAAATAATGGATGGGGTGAGCAGAGCCTTCAATAAATCCTCAACAATAGAAAAAAATGGATCCACTATAGACTTCCTTGTTTACTTATTAACAAAGAAAACGGTATTGTAATAACATTGTTACTTTTTTTTTCTTTTAGATTAATTTCCATGAGGTGAAACGGTTTGGCAAAATGGATGGATATTCTGGATGGCCGTGAAAAAAACGATCGCTACAGAAACCAACGGTAATCTTTCAAGGGGGAAAATAAAGGCAGCTTTGACAATTTACAAATGTGTGCTGTAGTCAATCAATGAAGGTCATTTAACAGTGTAAAATACTTCCAAAATCCCTCATCGGCGCCGCTCCGCTACACGATCGAGCAGGACACGCCACTCAACAACCGACGCCCCCTCCCCCAACCCCACCACGACGACGACAGACGAGACAAAAGCCTTACTGTATATTGTAGCAACGATGGATATACACAATTGAGATTTAGAGCATACTCAAACTTTTCTTTGTTTTTCTTTTACTGCACATTAAAACCTTAAAGTGAGATCTGCTAGCTCTAGCTAGCGCTAGCAGGTGTAGTTAGTGTTAGAGTAGACAATATTAAGTATTGTACTCTTTGCGTGTTCAATTAACTGAATGGTGAGATTCTGTTGAAGAAGTTCCTTTGCAAAGGTAAATAATTACCAGAAGCTTCTGATCACACAAATGAAGTCACCCAAGCAGTGCTCTGTTCAAATGTGTGTCTTCTCTCCAGCCCACATCATTATTTATTCAAAGAGGGTTCATAAAAAAGTCAGCCCACAACACACCTGGTTACAACTGAATGAATACAAGAGAATCCGTTCCCATGGGTATAAATCAGATTAGAAAAAATACAATAATAATAAGCCTGACTCCCTTCCGACACAGCAGAATCCCGGCCCTCCCATTAGATAACGAATGAATAGACAGACCCGTTGCTCTTTCTCATGAAAGTAACACAGACAAGAATACAATTCATTGAGCCTACACTGAGTCAACTAAATCCAAAACGGCTAAAATATAAATTAAAACTAAAAAACAATGTTAATAACTCATCATTAGCATGTAGGTTACCATGTCTAGCACTTAACTTTACCTATATCTTGTTAAAACAGCAGCCGGATAACACAACGTTCAAACACATCAAATACGTTTCAATACATTGCCAGTATTAACGTGATGTAGTTTAAGATGGGGGAAAACTTGCAAAATCTCACTTATTTAGCATTATACATCAGACTACAAACAACTGCCGTGCAACACTTACCTCAGACGAGATGAAATGGGAAGAAGCCGTGGTCGAGAACCTTCTAAAATAGTCTCATTCAAGCGTCTCTAATTGGCCACAGCACAGACAAGCAGAAAACGACCAATCAGGGAAAAGAGACAAGACAACATGAACTCCAACTATCAGCAAGGGGGTCCGTCGTCTAGAACCTTCCAAAATCAAGCGAATGTCATTGGCCACAGCACAGACAGGGAAAAAAGCGGACCAATCAGGGTTAGGATTAGAAAAAAACGCGCGAGAGAAGACAACGCGAAGTCCCAACTATCACAAGATGGGTTGCAGCCCGATGGTGAGGTTAGAGCGCGCTGCATCCGAGGAGACCAGTTTAAGGGGGCAACTGCGCTGCGTGCAGCTGCAAGGTTCAATAATGCGGATTGTGTCATACAACACTCGCGGGTTGCGAGTAGGACATACTGCTACATACAGGACAGGCTGTCTGGTGGTGGATGCACTGCTTGACCACTTGTATGTGTTTTTTGCACAAAAAAAAATAAATAATAATAAATAAAAAAAAGATACAAATTGTAATTCAAACATCCACTTTTTTAACCACTAAAAAGAACCAACCATTGTCTAATTCATATCTTTGTTTTCAGTGTTAAGGGAGTGATACATTTTAATTACTATGCATTTAAAATAATGTGATGAATCTGTTATTTTAATTTCAGCAATTATCACCTGTCTAAATTATTCAACACAGACAAATCTTTACAAGTGATGAAATGTTTCTACAAAATATCCAGTATTATATATTTTATTATTGGCTACATTGTACATGTCACTGAATTTTTTTTTTTAAAGTATATTGAACATAAAACAATCTAGTTAAATGAACCTTCCAATTTGAATTTGTTGATTTACACCATTAACCCAATTTTATCAACATCTTACAAATTACTTTTATATGTGTATGTGTGCCCTGAGGAAACAACATGTGCACAGTCACTGTTTGTGCATCTTGAAGAACTCATCAATATTATAAAATAAAACATTTATTTTAGCAAAGGAAATGGACAATTTATAGTATTTAACTCTTTGACTGCCAGACGTTTTCAGAAAAGGGATGCCGTCAGTGCCAGCCGATTTAAGCATTTTGACTGATCTTTCAAGGTCCACAGAAAATGTTCTGTTTGGACTATGGAAACACACGTACTACCAAATGAAAGATCTTTCATCAGAAAAAAAAGTTTGTTTCTACCTTATTCCGTTCTTTAGTAATCAACAATAGAAAATGGTTAGTTTGACTCAATTTCGCCTGTTTTGGACCAAAATACGGAGAAATCAAGCTTTTAGTGAAACGATATTATTTCATGCATTCTAGTGAATTTTACACTTCTTTTTGTCCATGAATGATGCCACAAACACCTAAATAGTGCTTTACTTCTATAAAACACTACCACCAAGAATGAAAAAGTGTTTTTTGATAGCAAAATACGTTTATTTACATTCAACAGTGTAACAATTTGACAACAATTTGGCAAACTATTTACAAATGTGTGCAACTGTGGTGCTATTTACAAATATGTGGATGTTTCAACGACAGTTTTTCTTTTTGTAACACTCTCCTGCGTGCAAGGAGACGCAACAGCATTTGCACAACAGATTGCCTCTTCGCGTGCTCCACTTTCTTGCAGGCCGTTTTTTCCGGGGAATAGCAAGTATATACTGCAGTGTGTGTTGCCATCAAGTCTAATATCAGGATCATGCTACGGTTTCGTTACGTCTCGCTTCCTCGTGTCCTTCAGTTGCTACACCGGGTTGTAAGAGATGTTCTGATCCATTTTATCCACTCCATTCATGGTGGCATCGTAGTCCAGAAACAGTGTCTTCACCGTGATCAGACTGTACCCGCTCCTCTGATGAATATGCATTGGACTCGGGGTACTCTTCATTGTCCGACAAAATGTCCGCATGTGAAAGCTCCGGCGTTAGCAGCGGTAGCCGCGCTAGCCGGTGAGGCTTACTACGTGATCATAACAGTCGCGTCAAGGCTTCCAACTTTGGCGTCAAGCTCGGAGTCATCATCATCATCATCATCAATCTGCATTGGTCGATGCCAACTCTCCATCGCCCGATCGAATGTCCGATTGTGTAGAAGTACCCGGTCGGCTATTGTGCGCGTTTTGCGGCCTTAGCAGTGGTAGCCGCACTAGCCGCGCTTAGCCGGTGAGGCTTACTACGTGATCATAACAGTTGCGTCAAGGCTTCCAACTTTGGCGTCAAGCTCGGAGTCATCATCATCGTCGACATCAATGCGCTTTTTAGTATTGATTGATGCTTTCCGTCTTTGAAAAAAATGCTCAAGCGTGAGCTGCTTGCAACCGGTTGATTGGTCAGCCATTGTGGGCTTCATCAGCCATGTCTCCTCAACACTCTAGCTCCGCCTCACGTCTTCTACTGACGCCCACGGTGGGCGGCCCATCCAACCTTGTGCAAAGAGAGTCATCGCTGCCCTCTAGGGGCCAAAACGAGTCTTTTACTAATCAGATCTGCCTGATACTTTCAGCACAGCTGCCCAAGGCTTTCCTGCACCCGTTTTCAAAAAAAAACAAAAAAAAAACATAGGGGACGTCTTTTAACGTCCTCGGCGCCCTTCCCTAGGTTTATGCTAAACGTTTTATAACGTTTATGGCGGTCAAAGAGTTAATAATAAACCACAATCATCAAAAAAACACAGTAATAGTCACATGCTACAAATTTGGAAAATAATCAAATAAAACAATTTTGTGACTGAAAAGTCCTGGCTGTACCTAATCAATTGGCCAAGATGGCCGCCGCCCCGGGTGGGCGGAGGGGAGAGAATCCTTAGTGTACCTAATTAATTGGCCAAGATGGCCGTTGCCCTGGGTGAGCGGAGTGGCGAGACTCCAGGGTGTACCTAATTAATTGGCCAAGATGGCCGCCGCCCTGGGTGGGCGGAGTGGCAAGAATCCAGGGTGTACCTAATGAATTGACCAGAATCCTGGGTGTACCTAATCAATTGGCCAAGATAGTAGTAGTAGTAATAGTATTTGCAATAGTAGTAGTCGTAGATAGGCCAAGCCTTGAAAGCCAAGAAAAAAAGGGGGTGAGTTGAGCTCAACAGTGAGAGAAATGATTGGCTGAGGCAGTTGCTATGCAAAAGTGAGAGACCAGGCAGTATAGCTAAAAAAGCACTATTTAAATAGCAGTCCATTCCATTTCATTTAAAAATAATAATAATGTGTGTGTATTGTGTGTGTTTTTTTAAACGTTTTTTTTTTAATGTAAATGAGCTGAACAGTTTAAAATTTAAACCATTGAAATCGGTCAAGAAATGTGGAAGTTCACCATAATCAACATCAACTAAAAGTATCTTACTGCCATTTTACAAAACATGCACATTCACGCACACACATTTGATTTTAAGTTGTTAGGAGACGTCACGCACCCACATTCCATTGATTTTGTATAGGATTACGCTCACCTCAAACAGAAGCCTCTCACGACTTAACGGTTGAAGATGCAGATTCCAGAAATGGCTCGTTAGAACGGCAAGGGTTTGGGGAACGCGAGCATGTTCTCAGTTTTGTAATCAGATGAAAAATGAGAGCAGGTTGAAAACTTATAAATGATCGAAAATGAAGAGGGAAAAAACGGAGAAATTATCATGGAGGAGATAGGCGCCAAAGTCCGACTTCTCCTCGCTTAAAGTGAAAATAAAGGTACTAAATGACACCTTAGCCAAATAAAACTTAGTTTTTCAGAAAGCAGAGGCTTGTGGCTACAAAATGTGCGAATTTGATGTCTAGTGAGCAAAGATTGTGGCCATGGTGACGAGTTGAAGTAAAACTTTTGGAAATAGATTTTTTGGTTCCCACCACTGAAAGTTTAATTGCGTAATAGAGTGGCGATTACACTCACTGTCTTTGAACTCGCACAGGGGGAAGAACTTTCATTCCTTAATTTTTTTTTTGACACTGAGCTAAAGATAGGAAAAATTCCAACAAAATGAGCTAAAATTCATATCAATCGGTTAACGTATGCGCACGCAGCGTGTCTTGGAAAAAGGTGCTTGATGTGTGATTTTGTCTTTCCTTTTCACATTCATTTCCTATGGGACCTTCTTTCCCTGAATTTTGGGAGTTTTTTGGGAATAGCGTCGCCATGGTAACTGGGAATTCCTAGAAAAATAATGCCGCACCGAGTCAGATCGAGCCGCATCGTTTGATACTTCATTTGTCCTGGTGCGATGTACGGTACGGGCCGCATTCTTGCGGAAAAATCGGTGGAAGATTAAAAAACTAGAAAAATTCCCGCGGAAATTTTTAATGGGCCTGCTAACTCTTGCAACTCTTTTCAATGAGCTGAACAGTTTAAAATTTCAACCGTTGAAATCGCTCAAGAAATGTGGAAGTTATAATCAACTAAAAGTATTACTGCCCCTTTAAGAAACATGCACATTCACGCACACACATTTGATTTTAACTAACATTTCAATGAGCTGAACAGTTTAAAATTGAAACCATTGAAATCACTCAAGAAATGTAAAAGTTAACCATAATCAACAGTATGTTACTGCCCCTTTAAGAAAAATGCACATTCACGCACACACATTTGATTTTAAGTAACATTTCAATGAGCTGAACAGTTTAAAATTTAAACCATTGAAATCGGTCAAGAAATGTGGAATCTACCATAATCAACAGTATTTTACTGCCCCTTTACAAAACATGCACATTCACGCACACACATTTGATTTTAAGTTGTTAGGAGACGTCACGCACCAACATTCCATTGATTTGTATAGGATTACGCTCACCTCAAACAAAAGCCTCTCGCGACTTAACGGTTGAAGATGCAGATTCCAGAAATGGCTCGTTAGAACGGCAAGGGTTTGGGGAACGCGAGCATGTTCTCAGTTTTTTAATCGGATGAAAAATGACCAAATGAGAGCAGGTTGAAAACTTATGATTGATCGAAAATGAAGAGGGGAAAACGGAAAACATTGAAAAGAGATCAAAATAGTGCGACTTCTCCTCGCTTAAAGTTAAAATAAAGGTACTAAATGACACCTTAGCCAAATAAAACTAACCCTAGCAGAGGCTTGTGGCTACAAAATGTGCGAATTTGATGTCTAGTGAGCAAAGATTGTGGCCATGGTGACGAGTTAAAGTGAAACTTTTGGAAATATATTTTTTGGTTCCCAGCACTCTGTCCTTAATTAGTCACGCTCTAGCTGATGCAAGAAAGGCGACTTTCACCCCTTTGCTCACTGTCTTTGAACCCGCACAGGGGGAGAGCTTTCATTCCTTAATTTTTTTTTTGACACTGAGCTAAAGATGACAAAAATTCCAACAAAATGAGCTAAAATTCATATCGGTCGGTCAACGTATGCGCGCGCAGCGTGTCTTGGAAAAAGGTGCTTGATTGGAGTTGATGTCTTTCGGATTCCCATTCATTCCTATGGGACTTTATTTGGGAGTTTTTTGGGAATAGCGTCGCCTTGGTAACTGGGAATTCTTAGAAAAATAATAGCGCAGCGAGTCAGATCGAGCCGCATCGTTTGATACCTCATTTGTCCCGGTGCGATCTACGGTTCGGGCCGCATTTTTGCCATCGCAGTTCATCCCTTACCATCGCAGTTCCTCACTGACACCAACACTTTTCATTGTGTTGTAGTCACAATCACAATAAGGACAAACAAAACATTCAAGTCCAAATGCACGATGTCCTGCTAACAGAAAAGCACACTGATTAAAAGTACCTTTATACAACACTGCTCAAAATAAGGGAGCGCTTAAATGACATATCCCATGTCTTAAATTCAATTTAAAGCTCAATACGTTTAGAACTAACTAAATGATAAATATGTCTACAAAAAAAAAGATTGGCCGCTCTGATTTAACCCTAGTTTAAACCCCTACTTTGAAACCCTAACCCTAGTTTGAAACCCTAACCCTAGTTTGAAACCCTAACCCTAGTTTAAACCCCTACTTTGAAACCCTAACCCTAGTTTAAACCCCTACTTTGAAACCCTTACCCTAGTTTAAAACCCTACTTTGAAACCCTAACCCTAGTTTAAACCCCTACTTTAGAACCCTAACCCTAGGTTAAAACCCTACTTTGAAACCCTAACCCTAGTTTAAACCTCTACTTTGAAACCCTAACCCTAGTTTAAAACCTTACTTTGAAACCCTATCCCTAGTTTGAGACCCTAAACCTAGTTTAAACCCCTACTTTGAAACCCTAATCCTAGTTCAAACTACTACTTTGAAACCCTAACCCTAGTTTAAAACCCTACTTTGAAACCCTAACCCTAGTTTAAACCCCTACTTTAGAACACTAACCCTAGGTTAAAACCCTACTTTGAAACCCTAACCTAAGTTTAAACCCCTACTTTAAAACCCTAACCCTCGTTTAAAACCCTACTTTGAAACCCTAAGCCTAGTTTAAACCTCTACTTTGAAACCCTCGCCCTAGTTTAAAACCTTACTTTGAAACCCTATCCCTAGTTTGAGACCCTAAACCTAGTTTAAACCCCTACTTTGAAACCCTAACCCTAGTTTAAACCTGTACTTTGAAACCCTAACCCTAGTTTGAAACCCTACTTTGAAACCCTAACCCTAGTTTGAAACCCTACTTTGAAACCCTAACCCTAGTTTAAAACCCTATTTTGAAACATTAACCCTAGTTTAAACCCGTACTTTGAAACCCTAACCCTAGTTTGAAACCCTACTTTGAAACCCTAACCCTAGTTTGAAACCCTACTTTGAAACCCTAACCCTAGTTTGAAACCCTACTTTGAAACCCTAACCCTAGTTTAAACCCCTACTTTGAAACCCTAACCCTAGTTTAAAACCCTACTTTAAAACCCTAACCCTAGTTTAAACCCCTACTTTGAAACCCTAACCCTACTTTAAACCCCTACTTTGAAACCATAACCATAGTTCAAACCCATACTTTGAAACCTTAACCCTAGTTTAAACCCCTACTTTGAAACCCTAACCCTAGTTTAAACCCCTAATTGAAACTTTATCCCTAGTTTAAACCCCTACTTTGAAACCCTAACCCTAGTTTAAACCCCTACTTTGAAACCCTAACCCTAGTTTAAACCCCTAATTGAAACTTTATCCCTAGTTTAAACCCCTACTTTGAAAACCTAACCCTAGTTTAAACCCCTACTTTGAAACCCTAACCCTAGTTTAAACCCCTAATTGAAACTTTATCCCTAGTTTAAACCCCTACTTTGAAACCCTAACCAAAGTTTAAACCCCTATTTTGAAACCCTAACCCTTGTTTAAAACCCTACTTTGAAACCCTAACCCTAGTTTAAACCCCTACTTTGAAACCCTAACCCTAGTTTAAACCACCATTTTGAAACCTTAACCTAGTTTAAAACCCTACTTTGAAACCCTAACCCTAGTTTAAAACCCTATTTTGAAACATTAACCCTAGTTTAAACCCGTACTTTGAAACCCTAACCCTAGTTTGAAACCCTACTTTGAAACCCTAACCCTAGTTTGAAACCCTACTTTGAAACCCTAACCCTAGTTTAAACCCCTACTTTGAAACCCTAACCCTAGTTTAAAACCCTACTTTAAAACCCTAACCCTAGTTTAAACCCCTACTTTGAAACCCTAACCCTACTTTAAACCCCTACTTTGAAACCATAACCATAGTTCAAACCCATACTTTGAAACCTTAACCCTAGTTTAAACCCCTACTTTGAAACCCTAACCCTAGTTTAAACCCCTAATTGAAACTTTATCCCTAGTTTAAACCCCTACTTTGAAACCCTAACCCTAGTTTAAACCCCTACTTTGAAACCCTAACCCTAGTTTAAACCCCTAATTGAAACTTTATCCCTAGTTTAAACCCCTACTTTGAAACCCTAACCCTAGTTTAAACCCCTACTTTGAAACCCTAACCCTAGTTTAAACCCCTAATTGAAACTTTATCCCTAGTTTAAACCCCTACTTTGAAACCCTAACCATAGTTTAAACCCCTACTTTGAAACCCTAACCCTAGTTTAAACCACCATTTTGAAACCTTAACCTAGTTTAAAACCCTACTTTGAAACCCTAACCCTAGTTTAAACCCCTACTTTGAAACCTTAACCCTAGTTTAAACCCTAACCCTCGTTTAAACACCTACTTTGAAACCCTAACCCTAGTTTAAACCACTACTTTGAAACCCTAACCCTAGTTTAAAACCCTACTTTGAAACCCTAACCCTAGTTTAAACCCCTACTTTGAAACCCTAACCCTAGTTTAAAACCCTACTTTGAAACCCTAACCCTAGTTTAAACCCCTACTTTGAAACCCTAAACCTAGTTTAAAACCCTACTTTGAAACCCTAACCCTAGTTTGAAACCCTAACCCTAGTTTAAAACCCTACTTTGAAACCCTAACCCTAGTTTGAAAACCTAACCCTAGTTTAAACCCCTACTTTGAAACCCTAACCCGAGTTTAAACCCCTACTTTGAAACCCTAACCCTAGTTTAAACCCCTACTTTGAAACCCTAACCCTAGTTTAAAACCCTACTTTGAAACCCTAACCCTAGTTTAAACCCCTACTTTGAAACCCTAACCATAGTTTAAAACCCTACTTTGAAACCCTAACCCTAGTTTGAAACCCTAACCCTAGTTTAAACACCTACTTTGAAACACTAACCCTAGTTTAAACCCCTACTTTGAAACCCTAACCTAGTTTAAACCCATACTTTGAATCCCTAACCCTAGTTTAAACCCCTACTTTGAAACCCTAACCCTAGTTTAAAACCCTACCTTGAAACCCTAACCCTAGTTTGAAAACCTAACCCTAGTTTAAACCCCTACTTTGAAACCCTAACCCTAGTTTAAATCCCTACTTTGAAACCCTAACCCTAGTTTAAAACCCTACCTTGAAACCCTAACCCTACTTTGAAACCCTAACCCTAGTTTAAGCCCCTACTTTGAAACCTTAACCATAGTTTAAAACCCTACTTTGAAACCCTAACTCGAGTTTAAACCCCTACTTAAGAACCCTAACCCTCGGTTAAAACCCTACTTTGAAACCGTAACCCTAGTTTAAACCCATACTTTGAAACCCTAACCCTAGTTTAAACCCCTACTTTGAAACCCTAACCATAGTTTAAAACCCTACTTTGAAACCCTAACCCTAGTTTGAAACCCTAACCCTAGTTTAAACCCCTACTTTGAAACCCTAACCATAGTTTAAAACCATACTTTGAAACCCTAACCCTTGTTTAAACCCCTACTTTGAAACCCTAACCATAGTTTAAAACCCTACTTTGAAACCCTAACCCTAGTTTGAAACCCTAACCCTAGTTTAAACACCTAGTTTGAAACCCTAACCCTAGTTTAAACACCTACTTTGAAACATTAACCCTAGTTTAAACCCCTACTTTGAAACCCTAACCCTACTTTAAACCCATACTTTGAAACCCTAACCCTAGTTTAAACCCCTACTTTGAAACCCTAACCCTAATTTGAAACCCTACTTTGAAACCCTAACCCTAGTTTGAAACCCTACTTTGAAACCCTAACCCTAGTTTAAAACCCTATTTTGAAACATTAACCCTAGTTTAAACCCGTACTTTGAAACCCTAACCCTAGTTTGAAACCCTACTTTGAAACCCTAACCCTAGTTTGAAACCCTACTTTGAAACCCTAACCCTAGTTTAAACCCCTACTTTGAAACCCTAACCC
The DNA here is from genome assembly GCF_054856555.1 of Leptonotus elevatus. NCBI lineage: Eukaryota > Metazoa > Chordata > Actinopteri > Syngnathiformes > Syngnathidae > Leptonotus > Leptonotus elevatus. The sequence goes on along the minus strand of NC_141260.1, from coordinate 5,471,587 downwards.
TAGTTTAAAACCCTACTTTAAAACCCTAACCCTAGTTTAAACCCCTACTTTGAAACCCTAACCCTACTTTAAACCCCTACTTTGAAACCATAACCATAGTTCAAACCCATACTTTGAAACTTTAACCCTAGTTTAAACCCCTACTTTGAAACCCTAACCCTAGTTTAAACCCCTAATTGAAACTTTATCCCTAGTTTAAACCCCTACTTTGAAACCCTAACCCTAGTTTAAACCCCTACTTTGAAACCCTAACCCTAGTTTAAACCCCTAATTGAAACTTTATCCCTAGTTTAAACCCCTACTTTGAAACCCTAACCCTAGTTTAAACCCCTACTTTGAAACCCTAACCCTAGTTTAAACCCCTAATTGAAACTTTATCCCTAGTTTAAACCCCTACTTTGAAACCCTAACCATAGTTTAAACCCCTATTTTGAAACCCTAACCCTTGTTTAAAACCCTACTTTGAAACCCTAACCCTAGTTTAAACCCCTACTTTGAAACCCTAACCCTAGTTTAAACCACCATTTTGAAACCTAAACCTAGTTTAAAACCCTACTTTGAAACCTTAACCCTAGTTTAAACCCTAACCCTCGTTTAAACACCTACTTTGAAATCCTAACCCTAGTTTAAACCACTACTTTGAAACCCTAACCTTAGTTTAAAACCCTAACCCTAGTTTAAACCCCTACTTTGAAACCCTAACCCTAGTTTAAACCCCTACTTTGAAACCCTAACCCTAGTTTAAAACCCTACTTTAAAACCCTAACCCTAGTTTAAAATCCTACTTTGAAACCCTAACCCTAGTTTAAACCCCTACTTTGAAACCCTAAACCTAGTTTAAAACCCTACTTTGAAACCCTAACCCTAGTTTGAAACCCTAACCCTAGTTTAAAACCCTACTTTGAAACCCTAACCCTAGTTTGAAAACCTAACCCTAGTTTAAACCCCTACTTTGAAACCCTAACCCTAGTTTAAATCCCTACTTTGAAACCCTAACCCGAGTTTAAACCCCTACTTTGAAACCCTAACCCTAGTTTAAACCCCTACTTTGAAACCCTAACCCTAGTTTAAAACCCTACTTTGAAACCCTAACCCTAGTTTAAACCAGTACTTTAAAACCCTAACCCTAGTTTAAAATCCTACTTTGAAACCCTAACCCTAGTTTAAACCCCTACTTTGAAACCCCAAAGCTAGTTTAAAACCCTACTTTGAAACCCTAACCCTAGTTTGAAACCCTAACCCTAGTTTAAAACCCTACTTTGAAACCCTAACCCTAGTTTGAAAACCTAACCCTAGTTTAAACCCCTACTTTGAAACCCTAACCCTAGTTCAAACCCCTAGTTTGAAACCCTAACCCGAGTTTAAACCCCTACTTTGAAACCCTAACCTCAGTTTAAACCCCTACTTTGAAAACCTAACCCTAGTTTAAACCCCTACTTTGAAACCCTAATCCTAGTTTAAACCCCTACTTTGAAACCCTAACCCTAGTTTAAACCCCTACTTTGAAACCCTAACCCTAATTTAAACCCCTACTTTAGAACCCTAACCCTAGGTTAAACCCCTACTTTGAAACCCTAACCTTAGTTTAAAATCCTACTTTGAAACCTTAACCCTAGTTTAAACCCCTACTTTGAAACCCTAACCCTAGTTTAAACCCCTACTTTGAAATCCTAATCCTAGTTTAAACCCCTACTTTGAAACCCTAACCCGAGTTTAAACCCCTACTTTGAAACCCTAAACCTAGTTTAAAACCCTACTTTGAAACCCTAACCCTACTTTAAACCCCTACTTTGAAACCATAACCATAGTTCAAACCCATACTTTGAAACCTTAACCCTAGTTTAAACCCCTACTTTGATACCCTAACCCTAGTTTAAACCCCTAATTGAAACTTTATCCCTAGTTTAAACCCCTACTTTGAAACCCTAACCCTAGTTTAAACCCCTACTTTGAAACCCTAACCCTAGTTTAAACCCCTAATTGAAACTTTATCCCTAGTTTAAACCCCTACTTTGAAACCCTAACCATAGTTTAAACCCCTACTTTGAAACCCTAACCCTTGTTTAAAACCCTACTTTGAAACCCTAACCCTAGTTTAAACCCCTACTTTGAAACCCTAACCCTAGTTTAAACCACCATTTTGAAACCTTAACCTAGTTTAAAACCCTACTTTGAAACCCTAACCCTAGTTTAAACCCCTACTTTGAAACCTTAACCCTAGTTTAAACCCTAACCCTCGTTTAAACACCTACTTTGAAACCCTAACCCTAGTTTAAACCACTACTTTGAAACCCTAACCCTAGTTTAAAACCCTACTTTGAAACCCTAACCCTAGTTTAAACCCCTACTTTGAAACCCTAACCCTAGTTAAAAACCCTACTTTGAAACCCTAACCCTAGTTTAAAACCCTACTTTGAAACCTTAACTCTAGTTTGAAACCCTAACCTTAGTTTGAAACCCTAACCCTAGTTTAAACCCCTACTTTGAAACCCTAACCCTAGTTTAAACCCCTACTTTGAAACCCTAACCCTAGTTTAAAACCCTACTTTAAAACCCTAACCCTAGTTTAAAATCCTACTTTGAAACCCTAACCCTAGTATAAACCCCTACTTTGAAACCCTAAACCTAGTTTAAAACCCTACTTTGAAACCGTAACCCTAGTTTGAAACCCTAACCCTAGTTTGAAACCCTAACCCTAGTTTAAAACCCTACTTTGAAACCCTAACCCTAGTTTGAAAACCTAACCCTAGTTTAAACCCCTACTTTGAAACCCTAACCCTAGTTTAAACCCCTACTTTGAAACCCTAACCCTAGTTTAAACCACTACTTTAAAACCCTAACCCTAATTTAAAATCCTACTTTGAAACCCTAACCCTAGTTTAAACCCCTACTTTGAAACCCCAAACCTAGTTTAAACCCCTACTTTGAAACCCTAATCCTAGTTTAAACCCCTACTTTGAAACCCTAACCCTAGTTTAAACCCCTACTTTGAAACCCTAACCCTAGTTTAAACCCTTACTTTGAAACCCTAAGCCTAGTTTGAAACCCTAACCCTAATTTAAACCCCTACTTTAGAACCCTAACCCTAGGTTAAACCCCTACTTTGAAACCCTAACCTTAGTTTAAAATCCTACTTTGAAACCTTAACCCTAGTTTAAACCCCTACTTTGAAACCCTAACCCTAGTTTAAACCCCTACTTTGAAACCCTAAACCTAGTTTAAAACCCTACTTTGAAACCCTAACCCTACTTTAAACCCCTACTTTGAAACCATAACCATAGTTCAAACCCATACTTTGAAACCTTAACCCTAGTTTAAACCCCTACTTTGAAACCCTAACCCTAGTTTAAACCCCTAATTGAAACTTTATCCCTAGTTTAAACCCCTACTTTGAAACCCTAACCCTAGTTTAAACCCCTACTTTGAAACCCTAACCCTAGTTTAAACCCCTAATTGAAACTTTATCCCTAGTTTAAACCCCTACTTTGAAACCCTAACCCTAGTTTAAACCCCTACTTTGAAACCCTAACCCTAGTTTAAACCCCTAATTGAAACTTTATCCCTAGTTTAAACCCCTACTTTGAAACCCTAACCATAGTTTAAACCCCTACTTTGAAACCTTAACCTTAGTTTAAACCCTAACCCTCGTTTAAACACCTACTTTGAAACCCTAACCCTAGTTTAAACCCCTACTTTAGAACCCTAACCCTAGGTTAAACCCCTACTTTGAAACCCTAACCTTAGTTTAAAATCCTACTTTGAAACCTTAACCCTAGTTTAAACCCCTACTTTGAAACCCTAACCCTAGTTTAAACCCCTAGTTTGAAACCCTAAACCTAGTTTAAAACCCTACTTTGAAACCCTAACCCTACTTTAAACCCCTACTTTGAAACCATAACCATAGTTCAAACCCATACTTTGAAACCTTAACCCTAGTTTAAACCCCTACTTTGAAACCCTAACCCTAGTTTAAACCCCTAATTGAAACTTTATCCCTAGTTTAAACCCCTACTTTGAAACCCTAACCCTAGTTTAAACCCCTACTTTGAAACCCTAACCCTAGTTTAAACCCCTAATTGAAACTTTATCCCTAGTTTAAACCCCTACTTTGAAACCCTAACCCTAGTTTAAACCCCTACTTTGAAACCCTAACCCTAGTTTAAACCCCTAATTGAAACTTTATCCCTAGTTTAAACCCCTACTTTGAAACCCTAACCATAGTTTAAACCCCTACTTTGAAACCCTAACCCTTGTTTAAAACCCTACTTTGAAACCCTAACCATAGTTTAAACCCCTACTTTGAAACCCTAACCCTAGTTTAAACCACCATTTTGAAACCTTAACCTAGTTTAAAACCCTACTTTGAAACCCTAACCCTAGTTTAAACCCCTACTTTGAAACCTTAACCTTAGTTTAAACCCTAACCCTCGTTTAAACACCTACTTTGAAACCCTAACCCTAGTTTAAAACCCTACTTTGAAACCTTAACCCTAGTTTAAACCCCTACTTTGAAACCCTAACCCTAGTTTAAAACCCTACTTTGAAACCCTAACTCTACTTTAAAACCCTACTTTGAAACCTTAACTCTAGTTTGAAACCCTAACCTTAGTTTGAATTCCTAACCCTAGTTTAAACCCCTACTTTGAAACCCTAACCCTAGTTTAAACCCCTACTTTGAAGCCCTAACCCTAGTTTAAAACCCTACTTTAAAACCCTAACCCTAGTTTAAAATCCTACTTTGAAACCCTAACCCTAGTTTAAACCCCTACTTTGAAACCCTAAACCTAGTTTAAAACCCTACTTTGAAACCCTAACCCTAGTTTGAAACCCTAACCCTAGTTTAAAACCCTACTTTGAAACCCTAACCCTAGTTTGAAAACCTAACCCTAGTTTAAACCCCTACTTTGAAACCCTAACCCTAGTTTAAACCCCTACTTTGAAACCCTAACCCTAGTTTAAAACCCTACTTTGAAACCCTAACCCTAGTTTAAACCACTACTTTAAAACCCTAACCCTAGTTTAAAATCCTACTTTGAAACCCTAACCCTACTTTAAACCCCTACTTTGAAACCCCAAACCTAGTTTAAAACCCTACTTTGAAACCCTAACCCTAGTTTGAAACCCTAACCCTAGTTTAAAACCCTACTTTGAAACCCTAACCCTAGTTTGAAAACCTAACCCTAGTTTAAACCCCTACTTTGAAACCCTAACCCTAGTTCAAACCCCTAGTTTGAAACCCTAACCCGAGTTTAAACCCCTACTTTGAAACCCTAACCTGAGTTTAAACCCCTACTTTGAAAACCTAACCCTAGTTTAAACCCCTACTTTGAAACCCTAATCCTAGTTTAAATCCCTACTTTGAAACCCTAACCCTAGTTTAAACCCCTACTTTGAAACCCTAACCCTAGTTTAAACCCTTACTTTGAAACCCTAAGCCTAGTTTGAAACCCTAACCCTAATTTAAACCCCTACTTTAGAACCCTAACCCTAGGTTAAACCCCTACTTTGAAACCCTAATCTTAGTTTAAAATCCTACTTTGAAACCTTAACCCTAGTTTAAACCCCTACTTTGAAACCCTAACCCTAGTTTAAACCCCTACTTTGAAATCCTAATCCTAGTTTAAACCCCTACTTTGAAACCCTAACCCTAGTTTAAACCCCTACTTTGAAACCCTAACCCTAGTTTAAACCCCTTCTTTGAAACCCTAACCCTAGTTTGAAACCCTAACCCTAATTTAAACCCCTACTTTGAAACCCTAACCCTAGTTTGAAAACCTAACCCTAGTTTAAACCCCTACTTTGAAACCCTAACCCTAGTTTAAACCCCTAGTTAGAAACCCTAACCCGAGTTTAAACCCCTACTTTGAAACCCTAACCTGAGTTTAAACCCCTACTTTGAAAACCTAACCCTAGTTTAAACCCCTACTTTGAAACCCTAACCCTAGTTTAAACCCCTACTTTGAAACCCTAACCCTAGTTTAAACCCTTACTTTGAAACCCTAAGCCTAGTTTGAAACCCTAACCCTAATTTAAACCCCTACTTTAGAACCCTAACCCTAGGTTATACCCCTACTTTGAAACCCTAACCTTAGTTTAAAATCCTACTTTGAAACCTTAAACCTAGTTTAAACCCCTACTTTGAAACCCTAACCCTAGTTTAAACCCCTACTTTGAAATCCTAATCCTAGTTTAAACCCCTACTTTGAAACCCTATCCCTAGTTTAAACCCCTACTTTGAAACCCTAACCCTAGTTTAAACCCCTTCTTTGAAACCCTAACCCTAGTTTGAAACCCTAACCCTAATTTAAACCCCTACTTTAGAACCCTAACCCTAGGTTAAACCCCTACTTTGAAACCCTCACCTTAGTTTAAAATCCTACTTTGAAACCTTAACCCTAGTTTAAACCCCTACTTTGAAACCCTAACCCTAGTTTAAAACCCTACTTTGAAACCCTATTCCTAGTTTAAAACCAGACTTTGAAACCCTAACCCTAGATTAAACCCCTACTTTGAATCCCTAACCCTAGTTTAAACCCCTACTTTGAAACCCTAACCCTAGTTTAAAACCCTACTTTGAAACCCTAACACTAGTTTGAAAACCTTACCCTAAATTAAACCCCTACTTTGAAACCCTAACCCTAGTTTAAAACCCTACTTTGAAACCCTAACCCTAGTTTGAAACCCTAACCCTAGTTTAAACCCCTACTTTGAAATCCCAAACCTAGTTTAAAACCCTACTTTGAAACCCTAACCCTAGTTTGAAACCCTAACCCTAGTTTAAAACCCTACTTTGAAACCCTAACCCTAGTTTGAAAACCTAACCCTAGTTTAAACCCCTACTTTGAAACCCTAACCCTAGTTCAAACCCCTAGTTTGAAACCCTAACCCGAGTTTAAACCCCTACTTTGAAACCCTAACCTGAGTTTAAACCCCTACTTTAAAAACCTAACCCTAGTTTAAACCCCTACTTTGAAACCCCAAACCTAGTTTAAAACCCTACTTTGAAACCCTAACCCTAGTTTGAAACCCTAACCCTAGTTTAAAACCCTACTTTGAAACCCTAACCCTAGTTTGAAAACCTAACCCTAGTTTAAACCCCTACTTTGAAACCCTAACCCTAGTTCAAACCCCTAGTTTGAAACCCTAACCCGAGTTTAAACCCCTACTTTGAAACCCTAACCTGAGTTTAAACCCCTACTTTAAAAACCTAACCCTAGTTTAAACCCCTACTTTGAAACCCTAACCCTAGTTTAAACCCTTACTTTGAAACCCTAAGCCTAGTTTGAAACCCTAACCCTAATTTAAACCCCTACTTTAGAACCCTAACCCTAGGTTAAACCCCTACTTTGAAACCCTAACCTTAGTTTAAAATCCTACTTTGAAACCTTAACCCTAGTTTAAACCCCTACTTTGAAACCCTAACCCTAGTTTAAACCCCTACTTTGAAATCCTAATCCTAGTTTAAACCCCTACTTTGAAACCCTAACCCTAGTTTAAACCCCTACTTTGAAACCCTAACCCTAGTTTAAACCCCTTCTTTGAAACCCTAACCCTAGTTTGAAACCCTAACCCTAATTTAAACCCCTACTTTGAAACCCTAACCCTAGTTTGAAAACCTAACCCTAGTTTAAACCCCTACTTTGAAACCCTAACCCTAGTTTAAACCCCTAGTTAGAAACCCTAACCCGAGTTTAAACCCCTACTTTGAAACCCTAACCTGAGTTTAAACCCCTACTTTGAAAACCTAACCCTAGTTTAAACCCCTACTTTGAAACCCTAATCCTAGTTTAAACCCTTACTTTGAAACCCTAACCCTAGTTTAAACCCCTACTTTGAAACCCTAACCCTAGTTTAAACCCTTACTTTGAAACCCTAAGCCTAGTTTGAAACCCTAACCCTAATTTAAACCCCTACTTTAGAACCCTAACCCTAGGTTAAACCCCTACTTTGAAACCCTAACCTTAGTTTAAAATCCTACTTTGAAACCTTAACCCTAGTTTAAACCCCTACTTTGAAACCCTAACCCTAGTTTAAACCCCTACTTTGAAATCCTAATCCTAGTTTAAACCCCTACTTTGAAACCCTATCCCTAGTTTAAACCCCTACTTTGAAACCCTAACCCTAGTTTAAACCCCTTCTTTGAAACCCTAACCCTAGTTTGAAACCCTAACCCTAATTTAAACCCCTACTTTGAAACCCTAACCATAGTTTAAACCCCTACTTTGAAACCCTAACCCTTGTTTAAAACCCTACTTTGAAACCCTAACCCTAGTTTAAACCCCTACTTTGAAACCCTAACCCTAGTTTAAACCACCATTTTGAAACCTTAACCTAGTTTAAAACCCTACTTTGAAACCCTAACCCTAGTTTAAACCCCTACTTTGAAACCTTAACCCTAGTTTAAACCCTAACCCTCGTTTAAACACCTACTTTGAAACCCTAACCCTAGTTTAAACCACTACTTTGAAACCCTAACCCTAGTTTAAAACCCTACTTTGAAACCCTAACCCTAGTTTAAACCCCTACTTTGAAACCCTAACCCTAGTTTAAACCCCTACTTTGAAACCCTAACCCTAGTTTAAAACCCTACTTTAAAACCCTAACCCTAGTTTAAAATCCTACTTTGAAACCCTAACCCTAGTTTAAACCCCTACTTTGAAACCCTAAACCTAGTTTAAAACCCTACTTTGAAACCCTAACCCTAGTTTGAAACCCTAACCCTAGTTTGAAACCCTAACCCTAGTTTAAAACCCTACTTTGAAACCCTAACCCTACTTTGAAACCCTAACCCTAGTTTAAACCCCTACTTTGAAACCCTAACCCGAGTTTAAACCCCTACTTTGAAACCCTAACCCTAGTTTAAACCCCTACTTTGAAACTCTAACCCTAGTTTAAAACCCTACTTTGAAACCCTAACCCTAGTTTAAACCACTACTTTAAAACCCTAACCCTAGTTTAAAATCCTACTTTGAAACCCTAACCCTAGTTTAAACCCCTACTTTGAAACCCCAAACCTAGTTTAAAACCCTACTTTGAAACCCTAACCCTAGTTTGAAACCCTAACCCTAGTTTAAAACCCTACTTTTAAACCCTAACCCTAGTTTGAAAACCTAACCCTAGTTTAAACCCCTACTTTGAAACACTAACCCTAGTTCAAACCCCTAGTTTGAAACCCTAACCCGAGTTTAAACCCCTACTTTGAAACCCTAACCTGAGTTTAAACCCCTACTTTGAAAACCTAACCCTAGTTTAAACCCCTACTTTGAAACCCTAATCCTAGTTTAAACCCCTACTTTGAAACCCTAACCCTAGTTTAAACCCCTACTTTGAAACCCTAACCCTAGTTTAAACCCTTACTTTGAAACCCTAAGCCTAGTTTGAAACCCTAACCCTAATTTAAACCCCTACTTTAGAACCCTAACCCTAGGTTAAACCCCTACTTTGAAACCCTAACCTTAGTTTAAAATCCTACTTTGAAACCTTAACCCTAGTTTAAACCCCTACTTTGAAACCCTAACCCTCGTTTAAACCCCTACTTTGAAACCCTAAACCTAGTTTAAAACCCTACTTTGAAACCCTAACCCTACTTTAAACCCCTACTTTGAAACCATAACCATAGTTCAAACCCATACTTTGAAACCTTAACCCTAGTTTAAACCCCTACTTTGAAACCCTAACCCTAGTTTAAACCCCTAATTGAAACTTTATCCCTAGTTTAAACCCCTACTTTGAAACCCTAACCCTAGTTTAAACCCCTACTTTGAAACCCTAACCCTAGTTTAAACCCCTAATTGAAACTTTATCCCTAGTTTAAACCCCTACTTTGAAACCCTAACCCTAGTTTAAACCCCTACTTTGAAACCCTAACCCTAGTTTAAACCCCTAATTGAAACTTTATCCCTAGTTTAAACCCCTACTTTGAAACCCTAACCATAGTTTAAACCCCTACTTTGAAACCCTAACCCTTGTTTAAAACCCTACTTTGAAACCCTAACCATAGTTTAAACCCCTACTTTGAAACCCTAACCCTAGTTTAAACCACCATTTTGAAACCTTAACCTAGTTTAAAACCCTACTTTGAAACCCTAACCCTAGTTTAAACCCCTACTTTGAAACCTTAACCCTAGTTTAAACCCTAACCCTCGTTTAAACACCTACTTTGAAACCCTAACCCTAGTTTAAAACCCTACTTTGAAACCTTAACCCTAGTTTAAACCCCTACTTTGAAACCCTAACCCTAGTTTAAAACCCTACTTTGAAACCCTAACTCTACTTTAAAACCCTACTTTGAAACCTTAACTCTAGTTTGAAACCCTAACCTTAGTTTGAATTCCTAACCCTAGTTTAAACCCCTACTTTGAAACCCTAACCCTAGTTTAAACCCCTACTTTGAAGCCCTAACCCTAGTTTAAAACCCTACTTTAAAACCCTAACCCTAGTTTAAAACCCTACTTTGAAACCCTAACCCTAGTTTAAACCCCTACTTTGAATCCCTAACCCTAGTTTAAACCCCTACTTTGAAACCCTTATCCTAGTTTAAACCCCTACTTTGAAACCCAAACCCTAATTTAAACCCCTACTTTGAAACCCTAACCCTAGTTTAAACCCCTACTTTGAAACCCTAACCCTACTTTAAACCCCTACTTTGAAACCCTAACCCTAGTTTAAACCCCTACTTTGAATCCCTAACCCTAGTTTAAACCCCTACTTTGAAACCCTTATCCTAGTTTAAACCCCTACTTTGAAACCCAAACCCTAATTTAAACCCCTACTTTGAAACCCTAACCCTAGTTTAAACCCCTACTTTGAAACCCTAACGCTAGTTTAAAAACTTCTTTGAAACCCTAACCCTAGTTTAAACCCCTACTTTGAAACCCTAATCGTAGTTTGAAACCCTAACCCTAATTTAAACCCCTACTTTAGAACCCTAACCCTAGGTTAAACCCCTACTTTGAAACCCTAACCTTAGTTTAAAATCCTACTTTGAAACCTTAACCTTAGTTTAAACCCCTACTTTGAAACCCTAACCCTAGTTTAAAACCCTACTTTAAACTCTAACCCTAGTTTAAACCCCTACTTTAAAACCCTAATCCTAAATTAAACACCTACTTTGAAACACTAACCCTAGTTTAAACCCCTACTTTGAAACCCTAACCCTACTTTAAACCCTTACTTTGAAACCCTAACCCGAGTTTAAACCACTACTTTGCAACCCTAACCCTAGTTTAAAACCCTACTTTGAAACTATAACCCTAGTTTAAACCCCTACTTTGAAACCCTAATCCTAGTTTAAACCCCTACTTTGAAACCCAAACCCTAATTTAAACCCCTACTTTGAAACCCTAACCCTAGTTTAAACCCCTACTTTGAAACCCTAACCCTACTTTAAACCCCTACTTTAAAACCGTAACCCTACTTTAAACCCCTACTTTGAAACCCTAACCCTACTTTAAACCCCTACTTTGAAACCCTAACCCTAGTTTAAACCCCTACTTTGAATCCCTAACCCTAGTTTAAACCCCTTTTTTGAAACCCTAATCCTAGTTTAAACCCCTACTTTGAAACCCAAACCCTAATTTAAACCCCTACTTTGAAACCCTAACCCTAGTTTAAACCCCTACTTTGAAACCCTAACGCTAGTTTAAAAACCTACTTTGAAACCCTAACCCTAGTTTAAACCCCTACTTTGAAACCCTAACCCTAGTTTGAAACCCTAACCCTAATTTAAACCCCTACTTTAGAACCCTAACCCTAGGTTAAACCCCTACTTTGAAACCCTAACCTTAGTTTAAAATCCTACTTTGAAACCTTAACCTTAGTTTAAACCCCTACTTTGAAACCCTTACCCTAGTTTAAAACCCTACTTTAAACTCTAACCCTAGTTTAAACCCCTACTTTGAAACCCTAATCCTAGTTTAAACACCTACTTTGAAACCCTAACCCTAGTTTAAACCACTACTTTAAAACCCTAACCCTAGTTTAAAATCCTACTTTGAAACCCTAACCCTACTTTAAACCCCTACTTTGAAACCCCAAACCTAGTTTAAAACCCTACTTTGAAACCCTAACCCTAGTTTGAAACCCTAACCCTAGTTTAAAACCCTACTTTGAAACCCTAACCCTAGTTTGAAAACCTAACCCTAGTTTAAACCCCTACTTTGAAACCCTAACCCTAGTTCAAACCCCTAGTTTGAAACCCTAACCCGAGTTTAAACCCCTACTTTGAAACCCTAACCTGAGTTTAAACCCCTACTTTGAAAACCTAACCCTAGTTTAAACCCCTACTTTGAAACCCTAATCCTAGTTTAAATCCCTACTTTGAAACCCTAACCCTAGTTTAAACCCCTACTTTGAAACCCTAACCCTAGTTTAAACCCTTACTTTGAAACCCTAAGCCTAGTTTGAAACCCTAACCCTAATTTAAACCCCTACTTTAGAACCCTAACCCTAGGTTAAACCCCTACTTTGAAACCCTAATCTTAGTTTAAAATCCTACTTTGAAACCTTAACCCTAGTTTAAACCCCTACTTTGAAACCCTAACCCTAGTTTAAACCCCTACTTTGAAATCCTAATCCTAGTTTAAACCCCTACTTTGAAACCCTAACCCTAGTTTAAACCCCTACTTTGAAACCCTAACCCTAGTTTAAACCCCTTCTTTGAAACCCTAACCCTAGTTTGAAACCCTAACCCTAATTTAAACCCCTACTTTGAAACCCTAACCCTAGTTTGAAAACCTAACCCTAGTTTAAACCCCTACTTTGAAACCCTAACCCTAGTTTAAACCCCTAGTTAGAAACCCTAACCCGAGTTTAAACCCCTACTTTGAAACCCTAACCTGAGTTTAAACCCCTACTTTGAAAACCTAACCCTAGTTTAAACCCCTACTTTGAAACCCTAACCCTAGTTTAAACCCCTACTTTGAAACCCTAACCCTAGTTTAAACCCTTACTTTGAAACCCTAAGCCTAGTTTGAAACCCTAACCCTAATTTAAACCCCTACTTTAGAACCCTAACCCTAGGTTATACCCCTACTTTGAAACCCTAACCTTAGTTTAAAATCCTACTTTGAAACCTTAAACCTAGTTTAAACCCCTACTTTGAAACCCTAACCCTAGTTTAAACCCCTACTTTGAAATCCTAATCCTAGTTTAAACCCCTACTTTGAAACCCTATCCCTAGTTTAAACCCCTACTTTGAAACCCTAACCCTAGTTTAAACCCCTTCTTTGAAACCCTAACCCTAGTTTGAAACCCTAACCCTAATTTAAACCCCTACTTTAGAACCCTAACCCTAGGTTAAACCCCTACTTTGAAACCCTCACCTTAGTTTAAAATCCTACTTTGAAACCTTAACCCTAGTTTAAACCCCTACTTTGAAACCCTAACCCTAGTTTAAAACCCTACTTTGAAACCCTATTCCTAGTTTAAAACCAGACTTTGAAACCCTAACCCTAGATTAAACCCCTACTTTGAATCCCTAACCCTAGTTTAAACCCCTACTTTGAAACCCTAACCCTAGTTTAAAACCCTACTTTGAAACCCTAACACTAGTTTGAAAACCTTACCCTAAATTAAACCCCTACTTTGAAACCCTAACCCTAGTTTAAAACCCTACTTTGAAACCCTAACCCTAGTTTGAAACCCTAACCCTAGTTTAAACCCCTACTTTGAAACCCCAAACCTAGTTTAAAACCCTACTTTGAAACCCTAACCCTAGTTTGAAACCCTAACCCTAGTTTAAAACCCTACTTTGAAACCCTAACCCTAGTTTGAAAACCTAACCCTAGTTTAAACCCCTACTTTGAAACCCTAACCCTAGTTCAAACCCCTAGTTTGAAACCCTAACCCGAGTTTAAACCCCTACTTTGAAACCCTAACCTGAGTTTAAACCCCTACTTTAAAAACCTAACCCTAGTTTAAACCCCTACTTTGAAACCCCAAACCTAGTTTAAAACCCTACTTTGAAACCCTAACCCTAGTTTGAAACCCTAACCCTAGTTTAAAACCCTACTTTGAAACCCTAACCCTAGTTTGAAAACCTAACCCTAGTTTAAACCCCTACTTTGAAACCCTAACCCTAGTTCAAACCCCTAGTTTGAAACCCTAACCCGAGTTTAAACCCCTACTTTGAAACCCTAACCTGAGTTTAAACCCCTACTTTAAAAACCTAACCCTAGTTTAAACCCCTACTTTGAAACCCTAACCCTAGTTTAAACCCTTACTTTGAAACCCTAAGCCTAGTTTGAAACCCTAACCCTAATTTAAACCCCTACTTTAGAACCCTAACCCTAGGTTAAACCCCTACTTTGAAACCCTAACCTTAGTTTAAAATCCTACTTTGAAACCTTAACCCTAGTTTAAACCCCTACTTTGAAACCCTAACCCTAGTTTAAACCCCTACTTTGAAATCCTAATCCTAGTTTAAACCCCTACTTTGAAACCCTAACCCTAGTTTAAACCCCTACTTTGAAACCCTAACCCTAGTTTAAACCCCTTCTTTGAAACCCTAACCCTAGTTTGAAACCCTAACCCTAATTTAAACCCCTACTTTGAAACCCTAACCCTAGTTTGAAAACCTTACCCTAGTTTAAACCCCTACTTTGAAACCCTAACCCTAGTTTAAACCCCTAGTTAGAAACCCTAACCCGAGTTTAAACCCCTACTTTGAAACCCTAACCTGAGTTTAAACCCCTACTTTGAAAACCTAACCCTAGTTTAAACCCCTACTTTGAAACCCTAATCCTAGTTTAAACCCTTACTTTGAAACCCTAACCCTAGTTTAAACCCCTACTTTGAAACCCTAACCCTAGTTTAAACCCTTACTTTGAAACCCTAAGCCTAGTTTGAAACCCTAACCCTAATTTAAACCCCTACTTTAGAACCCTAACCCTAGGTTAAACCCCTACTTTGAAACCCTAACCTTAGTTTAAAATCCTACTTTGAAACCTTAACCCTAGTTTAAACCCCTACTTTGAAACCCTAACCCTAGTTTAAACCCCTACTTTGAAATCCTAATCCTAGTTTAAACCCCTACTTTGAAACCCTATCCCTAGTTTAAACCCCTACTTTGAAACCCTAACCCTAGTTTAAACCCCTTCTTTGAAACCCTAACCCTAGTTTGAAACCCTAACCCTAATTTAAACCCCTACTTTGAAACCCTAACCATAGTTTAAACCCCTACTTTGAAACCCTAACCCTTGTTTAAAACCCTACTTTGAAACCCTAACCCTAGTTTAAACCCCTACTTTGAAACCTTAACCCTAGTTTAAACCCTAACCCTCGTTTAAACACCTACTTTGAAACCCTAACCCTAGTTTAAACCACTACTTTGAAACCCTAACCCTAGTTTAAAACCCTACTTTGAAACCCTAACCCTAGTTTAAACCCCTACTTTGAAACCCTAACCCTAGTTTAAACCCCTACTTTGAAACCCTAACCCTAGTTTAAAACCCTACTTTAAAACCCTAACCCTAGTTTAAAATCCTACTTTGAAACCCTAACCCTAGTTTAAACCCCTACTTTGAAACCCTAAACCTAGTTTAAAACCCTACTTTGAAACCCTAACCCTAGTTTGAAACCCTAACCCTAGTTTGAAACCCTAACCCTAGTTTAAAACCCTACTTTGAAACCCTAACCCTAGTTTGAAAACCTAACCCTAGTTTAAACCCCTACTTTGAAACCCTAACCCTAGTTTAAACCCCTACTTTGAAACCCTAACCCGAGTTTAAACCCCTACTTTGAAACCCTAACCCTAGTTTAAACCCCTACTTTGAAACTCTAACCCTAGTTTAAAACCCTACTTTGAAACCCTAACCCTAGTTTAAACCACTACTTTAAAACCCTAACCCTAGTTTAAAATCCTACTTTGAAACCCTAACCCTAGTTTAAACCCCTACTTTGAAACCCCAAACCTAGTTTAAAACCCTACTTTGAAACCCTAACCCTAGTTTGAAAACCTAACCCTAGTTTAAACCCCTACTTTGAAACCCTAACCCTAGTTCAAACCCCTAGTTTGAAACCCTAACCCGAGTTTAAACCCCTACTTTGAAACCCTAACCTGAGTTTAAACCCCTACTTTGAAAACCTAACCCTAGTTTAAACCCCTACTTTGAAACCCTAATCCTAGTTTAAACCCCTACTTTGAAACCCTAACCCTAGTTTAAACCCCTACTTTGAAACCCTAACCCTAGTTTAAACCCTTACTTTGAAACCCTAAGCCTAGTTTGAAACCCTAACCCTAATTTAAACCCCTACTTTAGAACCCTAACCCTAGGTTAAACCCCTACTTTGAAACCCTAACCTTAGTTTAAAATCCTACTTTGAAACCTTAACCCTAGTTTAAACCCCTACTTTGAAACCCTAACCCTCGTTTAAACCCCTACTTTGAAACCCTAAACCTAGTTTAAAACCCTACTTTGAAACCCTAACCCTACTTTAAACCCCTACTTTGAAACCATAACCATAGTTCAAACCCATACTTTGAAACCTTAACCCTAGTTTAAACCCCTACTTTGAAACCCTAACCCTAGTTTAAACCCCTAATTGAAACTTTATCCCTAGTTTAAACCCCTACTTTGAAACCCTAACCCTAGTTTAAACCCCTACTTTGAAACCCTAACCCTAGTTTAAACCCCTAATTGAAACTTTATCCCTAGTTTAAACCCCTACTTTGAAACCCTAACCCTAGTTTAAACCCCTACTTTGAAACCCTAACCCTAGTTTAAACCCCTAATTGAAACTTTATCCCTAGTTTAAACCCCTACTTTGAAACCCTAACCATAGTTTAAACCCCTACTTTGAAACCCTAACCCTTGTTTAAAACCCTACTTTGAAACCCTAACCATAGTTTAAACCCCTACTTTGAAACCCTAACCCTAGTTTAAACCACCATTTTGAAACCTTAACCTAGTTTAAAACCCTACTTTGAAACCCTAACCCTAGTTTAAACCCCTACTTTGAAACCTTAACCCTAGTTTAAACCCTAACCCTCGTTTAAACACCTACTTTGAAACCCTAACCCTAGTTTAAAACCCTACTTTGAAACCTTAACCCTAGTTTAAACCCCTACTTTGAAACCCTAACCCTAGTTTAAAACCCTACTTTGAAACCCTAACTCTACTTTAAAACCCTACTTTGAAACCTTAACTCTAGTTTGAAACCCTAACCTTAGTTTGAATTCCTAACCCTAGTTTAAACCCCTACTTTGAAACCCTAACCCTAGTTTAAACCCCTACTTTGAAGCCCTAACCCTAGTTTAAAACCCTACTTTAAAACCCTAACCCTAGTTTAAAACCCTACTTTGAAACCCTAACCCTAGTTTAAACCCCTACTTTGAATCCCTAACCCTAGTTTAAACCCCTACTTTGAAACCCTTATCCTAGTTTAAACCCCTACTTTGAAACCCAAACCCTAATTTAAACCCCTACTTTGAAACCCTAACCCTAGTTTAAACCCCTACTTTGAAACCCTAACCCTACTTTAAACCCCTACTTTGAAACCCTAACCCTAGTTTAAACCCCTACTTTGAATCCCTAACCCTAGTTTAAACCCCTACTTTGAAACCCTTATCCTAGTTTAAACCCCTACTTTGAAACCCAAACCCTAATTTAAACCCCTACTTTGAAACCCTAACCCTAGTTTAAACCCCTACTTTGAAACCCTAACGCTAGTTTAAAAACTTCTTTGAAACCCTAACCCTAGTTTAAACCCCTACTTTGAAACCCTAATCGTAGTTTGAAACCCTAACCCTAATTTAAACCCCTACTTTAGAACCCTAACCCTAGGTTAAACCCCTACTTTGAAACCCTAACCTTAGTTTAAAATCCTACTTTGAAACCTTAACCTTAGTTTAAACCCCTACTTTGAAACCCTAACCCTAGTTTAAAACCCTACTTTAAACTCTAACCCTAGTTTAAACCCCTACTTTAAAACCCTAATCCTAAATTAAACACCTACTTTGAAACACTAACCCTAGTTTAAACCCCTACTTTGAAACCCTAACCCTACTTTAAACCCTTACTTTGAAACCCTAACCCGAGTTTAAACCACTACTTTGCAACCCTAACCCTAGTTTAAAACCCTACTTTGAAACTATAACCCTAGTTTAAACCCCTACTTTGAAACCCTAATCCTAGTTTAAACCCCTACTTTGAAACCCAAACCCTAATTTAAACCCCTACTTTGAAACCCTAACCCTAGTTTAAACCCCTACTTTGAAACCCTAACCCTACTTTAAACCCCTACTTTAAAACCGTAACCCTACTTTAAACCCCTACTTTGAAACCCTAACCCTACTTTAAACCCCTATTTGAAACCCTAACCCTAGTTTAAACCCCTACTTTGAATCCCTAACCCTAGTTTAAACCCCTTTTTTGAAACCCTAATCCTAGTTTAAACCCCTACTTTGAAACCCAAACCCTAATTTAAACCCCTACTTTGAAACCCTAACCCTAGTTTAAACCCCTACTTTGAAACTCTAACGCTAGTTTAAAAACCTACTTTGAAACCCTAACCCTAGTTTAAACCCCTACTTTGAAACCCTAACCCTAGTTTGAAACCCTAACCCTAATTTAAACCCCTACTTTAGAACCCTAACCCTAGGTTAAACCCCTACTTTGAAACCCTAACCTTAGTTTAAAATCCTACTTTGAAACCTTAACCTTAGTTTAAACCCCTACTTTGAAACCCTTACCCTAGTTTAAAACCCTACTTTAAACTCTAACCCTAGTTTAAACCCCTACTTTGAAACCCTAATCCTAGTTTAAACACCTACTTTGAAACACTAACCCTAGTTTAAAACCCTACTTTAAACTCTAACCCTACTTTAAACCCCTACTTTGAAATCCTAACCCTAGTTTAAACCCCTACTTTGAATCCCTAACCCTAGTTTAAACCGCTACTTTGAAACCCTAACCCTAGTTTGAAACCCTACTTTGAATCCCTAACCCTAGTTTAAACCCCTACTTTGAAACCCTAATCCTAGCTTAAACCCCTACTTTGAAACCCAAACCCTAATTTAAACCCCTACTTTGAAACCCTAACCCTAGTTTAAACCCCTACTTTGAAACCCAAACGCTAGTTTAAAAACCTACTTTGAAACGCTAACCCTAGTTTGAAACCCCTACTTTAGAACCCTAACCCTAGGTTAAACCCCTACTTTGAAACCCTAACCTTAGTTTAAAATCCTACTTTGAAACCTTAACCTTAGTTTAAACCCCTACTTTGAAACCCTAACTCTAGTTTAAAACCCTACTTTAAACTCTAACCCTAGTTTAAACCCCTACTTTGAAACCCTAATCCTAGTTTAAACCCCTACTTTGAAACCCTAACCCTAGTTTAAACCCCTACTTTGAAACCCTAACCCTAGTTTAAACCCCTACTTTGAAACCCTAACCCTAATTTAAACCCCTACTTTGAAACCCTAACCCTAGTTTAACCCCTTACTTTGAAACCTTAACCCTAGTTTGATACCCTAACCCTAATTTAAACCCCTACTTTAGAACCCTAACCCTAGGTTAAACCCCTACTTTGAAACCCTAACCTTAGTTTAAAATCCTACTTTGAAACCTTAACCCTAGTTTAAACCCCTACTTTGAAACCCTAACCCTAGTTTAAACCCCTACTTTGAAACCCTAATCCTAGTTTAAACCCCTACCTTGAAACCCTAACCCTAGTTTAAACCCCTACTTTGAAACCCTAACCCTAGTTTAAACCCCTTCTTTGAAACCCTAACCCTAGTTTGAATACCTAACCCTAATTTAAACCCCTACTTTAGAACCCTAACCCTAGGTTAAACCCCTACTTTGAAACCCTAACCTTAATTTAAAATCCTATTTTGAAACCTTAACCCTAGTTTAAACCCCTACTTTGAAACCCTAACCCTAGTTTAAAACCCTACTTTGAAACCCTATTCCTAGTTTAAAACTAGACTTTGAAAACCTAACCCTAGATTAAACCATTACTTTGCAACCCTAACCCTAGTTTAAACCCCTACTTTGAAACCCTAACCGTAGTTTAAACTCCTACTTTGAATCCCTAACCCTAGTTTAGATCCCTACTTTGAAACCCTAACCCTAGTTTAAACCCCTACTTTGAAACCCTAACCCTAGTTTAAACCCCTACTTTAAATCCCTAACCCGAGTTTAAACCCCTACTTTGAAACCCTAACCCTAGTTTAAAACCCTACTTTGAAACCCTAACCCTAGTTTGAAAACCTAACCCTAGTTTAAACCACTACTTTGAAACCCTAACCCTAGTTTAAAACCCTACTTTGAAACCCTAACCCTAGTTTAAACCCCTACTTTGAAACCCTAACCCTAGTTTAAACCATTACTTTGAAACCCTAACCCTAGTTTAAACCCCTACTTTGAATCCCTAACCCTAGTTTAGATCCCTACTTTGAAACCCTAACCCTAGTTTAAACCCCTACTTTGAAACCCTAATCCTAGTTTAAACCCCTACTTTGAAACCCAAACCCTAATTTAAACCCCGACTTTGAAACCCTAACCCTAGTTTAAACCCCTACTTTTAAACCCAAACGCTAGTTTAAAACCCTACTTTGAAACCCTAACCCTAGTTTAAACCCCTACTTTGAAACCCTAACCCTAGTTTAAACCATTACTTTGAAACCCTAACCCTAGTTTAAACCCCTACTTTGAATCCCTAACCCTAGTTTAGATCCCTACTTTGAAACCCTAACCCTAGTTTAAACCCCTACTTTGAAACCCTAACCCTACTTTAAACCCCTACTTTGAAATCCTAACCCTAGTTTAAACCCCTACTTTGAAACCCTAATCCTAGTTTAAACCCCTACTTTGAAACCCAAACCCTAATTTAAACCCCTACTTTGAAACCCTAACCCTAGTTTAAACCCCTACTTTGAAACCCAAACGCTAGTTTAAAAACCTACTTTGAAACGCTAACCCTAGTTTGAAACCCCTACTTTAGAACCCTAACCCTAGGTTAAACCCCTACTTTGAAACCCTAACCTTAGTTTAAAATCCTACTTTGAAACCTTAACCTTAGTTTAAAACCCTACTTTAAACTCTAACCCTAGTTTAAACCCCTACTTTGAAACCCTAATCCTAGTTTAAACCCCTACTTTGAAACCCTAACCCTAATTTAAACCCCTACTTTGAAACCCTAACCCTAGTTTAACCCCTTACTTTGAAACCTTAACGCTTGTTTGAAACCCTAACCCTAATTTAAACCCCTACTTTAGAACCCTAACCCTAGGTTAAACCCCTACTTTGAAACCCTAACCTTAGTTTAAAATCCTACTTTGAAACCTTAACCCTAGTTTAAACCCCTACTTTGAAACCCTAACCCTAGTTTAAACCCCTACTTTGAAACCCTAATCCTAGTTTAAACCCCTACCTTGAAACCCTAACCCTAGTTTAAACCCCTACTTTGAAACCCTAACCCTAGTTTAAACCCCTTCTTTGAAACCCTAACCCTAGTTTGAATACCTAACCCTAATTTAAACCCCTACTTTATAACCCTAACCCTAGGTTAAACCCTAACCTAACCCTAACCCTAGTTTAAAACCCTACTTTGAAACCCTAACCAGAGTTTAAACCCCTACTTTGCAACCCTAACCCATTGTTTAAACCCCTACTTTGAAACAATAACCCTAGTTTAAACCCCTACTTTAGAACCCTAACCCTAGGTTAAACCAATACTTTGAAACCCTAACCCTAGTTTAAAACCCTACTTTGAAAGCCTAACCCTAGTTTAAACCCCTACTTTGAAACCCTAACCCTAGTTTAAACCCCTACTTTGAAACCCTAACCCTACTTTAAACCCCTACTTTAAAACCGTAACCCTACTTTAAACCCCTACTTTGAAACCCTAACCCTACTTTAAACCCCTACTTTGAAACCCTAACCCTAGTTTAAACCCCTACTTTGAATCCCTAACCCTAGTTTAAACCCCTTTTTTGAAACCCTAATCCTAGTTTAAACCCCTACTTTGAAACCCAAACCCTAATTTAAACCCCTACTTTGAAACCCTAACCCTAGTTTAAACCCCTACTTTGAAACCCTAACGCTAGTTTAAAAACCTACTTTGAAACCCTAACCCTAGTTTAAACCCCTACTTTGAAACCCTAACCCTAGTTTGAAACCCTAACCCTAATTTAAACCCCTACTTTAGAACCCTAACCCTAGGTTAAACCCCTACTTTGAAACCCTAACCTTAGTTTAAAATCCTACTTTGAAACCTTAACCTTAGTTTAAACCCCTACTTTGAAACCCTTACCCTAGTTTAAAACCCTACTTTAAACTCTAACCCTAGTTTAAACCCCTACTTTGAAACCCTAATCCTAGTTTAAACACCTACTTTGAAACACTAACCCTAGTTTAAAACCCTACTTTAAACTCTAACCCTAGTTTAAACCCCTACTTTGAAACCCTAATCCTAGTATAAACACCTACTTTGAAACCCTAACCCTACTTTAAACCCCTACTTTGAAATCCTAACCCTAGTTTAAACCCCTACTTTGAATCCCTAACCCTAGTTTAAACCCCTACTTTGAAACCCTAACCCTAGTTTGAAACCCTACTTTGAAACCCTAACCCTAGTTTGATACCTTACTTTGAAATCCTAACCCTAGTTTAAACCCCTACTTTGAATCCCTAACCCTAGTTTAAACCCCTACTTTGAAACCCTAATCCTAATTTAAACCCCTACTTTGAAACCCAAACCCTAATTTAAACCCCTACATTGAAACCCTAACCCTAGTTTAAACCCCTACTTTGAAACCCAAACGCTAGTTTAAAAACCTACTTTGAAACGCTAACCCTAGTTTGAAACCCCTACTTTAGAACCCTAACCCTAGGTTAAACCCCTACTTTGAAACCCTAACCTTAGTTTAAAATCCTACTTTGAAACCTTAACCTTAGTTTAAACCCCTACTTTGAAACCCTAACCCTAGTTTAAAACCCTACTTTAAACTCTAACCCTAGTTTAAACCCCTACTTTGAAACCCTAATCCTAGTTTAAACCCCTACTTTGAAACCCTAACCCTAGTTTAAACCCCTACTTTGAAACCTTAACCCTAGTTTAAACCCCTACTTTGAAACCCTAACCCTAATTTAAACCCCTACTTTGAAACCCTAACCCTAGTTTAACCCCTTACTTTGAAACCTTAACCCTAGTTTGAAACCCTAACCCTAATTTAAACCCCTACTTTAGAACCCTAACCCTAGGTTAAACCCCTACTTTGAAAGCCTAACCTTAGTTTAAAATCCTACTTTGAAACCTTAACCCTAGTTTAAACCCCTACTTTGAAACCCTAACCCTAGTTTAAACCCCTACTTTGAAACCCTAATCCTAGTTTAAAGCCCTACCTTGAAACCCTAACCCTAGTTTAAACCCCTACTTTGAAACCCTAACCCTAGTTTAAACCCCTTCTTTGAAACCCTAACCCTAGTTTGAATACCTAACCCTAATTTAAACCCCTACTTTAGAACCCTAACCCTAGGTTAAACCCCTACTTTGAAACCCTAACCTTAATTTAAAATCCTATTTTGAAACCTTAACCCTAGTTTAAACCCCTACTTTGAAACCCTAACCCTAGTTTAAAACCCTACTTTGAAACCCTATTCCTAGTTTAAAACTAGACTTTGAAAACCTAACCCTAGATTAAACCATTACTTTGCAACCCTAACCCTAGTTTAAACCCCTACTTTGAAACCCTAACCGTAGTTTAAACTCCTACTTTGAATCCCTAACCCTAGTTTAGATCCCTACTTTGAAACCCTAACCCTAGTTTAAACCCCTACTTTGAAATCCTAACCCTAGTTTAAACCCCTACTTTAAATCCCTAACCCAAGTTTAAACCCCTACTTTGAAACCCTAACCCTAGTTTAAAACCCTACTTTGAAACCCTAACCCTAGTTTGAAAACCTAACCCTAGTTTAAACCACTACTTTGAAACCCTAACCCTAGTTTAAAACCCTACTTTGAAACCCTAACCCTAGTTTAAACCCCTACTTTGAAACCCTAACCCTAGTTTAAACCATTACTTTGAAACCCTAACCCTAGTTTAAACCCCTACTTTGAATCCCTAACCCTAGTTTAGATCCCTACTTTGAAACCCTAACCCTAGTTTAAACCCCTACTTTGAAACCCTAATCCTAGTTTAAACCCCTACTTTGAAACCCAAACCCTAATTTAAACCCCTACTTTGAAACCCTAACCCTAGTTTAAACCCCTACTTTGAAACCCAAACGCTAGTTTAAAACCCTACTTTGAAACCCTAACCCTAGTTTAAACCCCTACTTTGAAACCCTAACCCTAGTTTAAACCATTACTTTGAAACCCTAACCCTAGTTTAAACCCCTACTTTGAATCCCTAACCCTAGTTTAGATCCCTACTTTGAAACCCTAACCCTAGTTTAAACCCCTACTTTGAAACCCTAACCCTACTTTAAACCCCTACTTTGAAATCCTAACCCTAGTTTAAACCCCTACTTTGAATCCCTAACCCTAGTTTAAACCCCTACTTTGAAACCCTAATCCTAGTTTAAACCCCTACTTTGAAACCCAAACCCTAATTTAAACCCCTACTTTGAAACCCTAACCCTAGTTTAAACCCCTACTTTGAAACCCAAACGCTAGTTTAAAAACCTACTTTGAAACGCTAACCCTAGTTTGAAACCCCTACTTTAGAACCCTAACCCTAGGTTAAACCCCTACTTTGAAACCCTAACCTTAGTTTAAAATCCTACTTTGAAACCTTAACCTTAGTTTAAAACCCTACTTTAAACTCTAACCCTAGTTTAAACCCCTACTTTGAAACCCTAATCCTAGTTTAAACCCCTACTTTGAAACCCTAACCCTAATTTAAACCCCTACTTTGAAACCCTAACCCTAGTTTAACCCCTTACTTTGAAACCTTAACCCTTGTTTGAAACCCTAACCCTAATTTAAACCCCTACTTTAGAACCCTAACCCTAGGTTAAACCCCTACTTTGAAACCCTAACCGTAGTTTAAAATCCTACTTTGAAACCTTAACCCTAGTTTAAACCCCTACTTTGAAACCCTAACCCTAGTTTAAACCCCTACTTTGAAACCCTAATCCTAGTTTAAACCCCTACCTTGAAACCCTAACCCTAGTTTAAACCCCTACTTTGAAACCCTAACCCTAGTTTAAACCCCTTCTTTGAAACCCTAACCCTAGTTTGAAACCCTAACCCTAGTTTGAATACCTAACCCTAATTTAAACCCCTACTTTATAACCCTAACCCTAGGTTAAACCCTAACCTAACCCTAACCCTAGTTTAAAACCCTACTTTGAAACCCTAACCAGAGTTTAAACCCCTACTTTGCAACCCTAACCCATTGTTTAAACCCCTACTTTGAAACAATAACCCTAGTTTAAACCCCTACTTTAGAACCCTAACCCTAGGTTAAACCAATACTTTGAAACCCTAACCCTAGTTTAAAACCCTACTTTGAAAGCCTAACCCTAGTTTAAACCCCTACTTTGAAACCCTAACCCTAGTTTAAAACCCTACTTTGAAACCCTAACCCTAGTTTAAACCCCTACTTTGAAACCCTAATCCTAGTTTAAACCACTACTTTGAAACCCTAACCCTAGTTTAAACCCCTACTTTGAAACCCTAACCCTAGTTTAAACCCCTACTTTGAAACCTTAACCCTAGTTTAAACCACTACTTTGAAACCCTAACCCTAGTTTAAAACCCTACTTTGAAACCCTAACCCTAGTTTAAACCCCTACTTTGAAACCCTAACCCTAGTTTAAACCCCTACTTTGAAACCCTAACCCTACTTTAAACCCCTACTTTAAAACCGTAACCCTACTTTAAACCCCTACTTTGAAACCCTAACCCTACTTTAAACCCCTACTTTGAAACCCTAACCCTAGTTTAAACCCCTACTTTGAATCCCTAACCCTAGTTTAAACCCCTTTTTTGAAACCCTAATCCTAGTTTAAACCCCTACTTTGAAACCCAAACCCTAATTTAAACCCCTACTTTGAAACCCTAACCCTAGTTTAAACCCCTAC
This sequence comes from Leptonotus elevatus, assembly GCF_054856555.1. Lineage (NCBI taxonomy): Eukaryota > Metazoa > Chordata > Actinopteri > Syngnathiformes > Syngnathidae > Leptonotus > Leptonotus elevatus. The sequence continues at coordinate 5,445,554 of NC_141260.1, read as the reverse complement.
TTTGAAACCCTAACGCTAGTTTAAAAACCTACTTTGAAACCCTAACCCTAGTTTAAACCCCTACTTTGAAACCCTAACCCTAGTTTGAAACCCTAACCCTAATTTAAACCCCTACTTTAGAACCCTAACCCTAGGTTAAACCCCTACTTTGAAACCCTAACCTTAGTTTAAAATCCTACTTTGAAACCTTAACCTTAGTTTAAACCCCTACTTTGAAACCCTTACCCTAGTTTAAAACCCTACTTTAAACTCTAACCCTAGTTTAAACCCCTACTTTGAAACCCTAATCCTAGTTTAAACACCTACTTTGAAACACTAACCCTAGTTTAAAACCCTACTTTAAACTCTAACCCTAGTTTAAACCCCTACTTTGAAACCCTAATCCTAGTTTAAACACCTACTTTGAAACCCTAACCCTACTTTAAACCCCTACTTTGAAATCCTAACCCTAGTTTAAACCCCTACTTTGAATCCCTAACCCTAGTTTAAACCCCTACTTTGAAACCCTAACCCTAGTTTGAAACCCTACTTTGAAACCCTAACCCTAGTTTGATACCTTACTTTGAAATCCTAACCCTAGTTTAAACCCCTACTTTGAATCCCTAACCCTAGTTTAAACCCCTACTTTGAAACCCTAATCCTAATTTAAACCCCTACTTTGAAACCCAAACCCTAATTTAAACCCCTACATTGAAACCCTAACCCTAGTTTAAACCCCTACTTTGAAACCCAAACGCTAGTTTAAAAACCTACTTTGAAACGCTAACCCTAGTTTGAAACCCCTACTTTAGAACCCTAACCCTAGGTTAAACCCCTACTTTGAAACCCTAACCTTAGTTTAAAATCCTACTTTGAAACCTTAACCTTAGTTTAAACCCCTACTTTGAAACCCTAACCCTAGTTTAAAACCCTACTTTAAACTCTAACCCTAGTTTAAACCCCTACTTTGAAACCCTAATCCTAGTTTAAACCCCTACTTTGAAACCCTAACCCTAGTTTAAACCCCTACTTTGAAACCTTAACCCTAGTTTAAACCCCTACTTTGAAACCCTAACCCTAATTTAAACCCCTACTTTGAAACCCTAACCCTAGTTTAACCCCTTACTTTGAAACCTTAACCCTAGTTTGAAACCCTAACCCTAATTTAAACCCCTACTTTAGAACCCTAACCCTAGGTTAAACCCCTACTTTGAAAGCCTAACCTTAGTTTAAAATCCTACTTTGAAACCTTAACCCTAGTTTAAACCCCTACTTTGAAACCCTAACCCTAGTTTAAACCCCTACTTTGAAACCCTAATCCTAGTTTAAAGCCCTACCTTGAAACCCTAACCCTAGTTTAAACCCCTACTTTGAAACCCTAACCCTAGTTTAAACCCCTTCTTTGAAACCCTAACCCTAGTTTGAATACCTAACCCTAATTTAAACCCCTACTTTAGAACCCTAACCCTAGGTTAAACCCCTACTTTGAAACCCTAACCTTAATTTAAAATCCTATTTTGAAACCTTAACCCTAGTTTAAACCCCTACTTTGAAACCCTAACCCTAGTTTAAAACCCTACTTTGAAACCCTATTCCTAGTTTAAAACTAGACTTTGAAAACCTAACCCTAGATTAAACCATTACTTTGCAACCCTAACCCTAGTTTAAACCCCTACTTTGAAACCCTAACCGTAGTTTAAACTCCTACTTTGAATCCCTAACCCTAGTTTAGATCCCTACTTTGAAACCCTAACCCTAGTTTAAACCCCTACTTTGAAATCCTAACCCTAGTTTAAACCCCTACTTTAAATCCCTAACCCAAGTTTAAACCCCTACTTTGAAACCCTAACCCTAGTTTAAAACCCTACTTTGAAACCCTAACCCTAGTTTGAAAACCTAACCCTAGTTTAAACCACTACTTTGAAACCCTAACCCTAGTTTAAAACCCTACTTTGAAACCCTAACCCTAGTTTAAACCCCTACTTTGAAACCCTAACCCTAGTTTAAACCATTACTTTGAAACCCTAACCCTAGTTTAAACCCCTACTTTGAATCCCTAACCCTAGTTTAGATCCCTACTTTGAAACCCTAACCCTAGTTTAAACCCCTACTTTGAAACCCTAATCCTAGTTTAAACCCCTACTTTGAAACCCAAACCCTAATTTAAACCCCTACTTTGAAACCCTAACCCTAGTTTAAACCCCTACTTTGAAACCCAAACGCTAGTTTAAAACCCTACTTTGAAACCCTAACCCTAGTTTAAACCCCTACTTTGAAACCCTAACCCTAGTTTAAACCATTACTTTGAAACCCTAACCCTAGTTTAAACCCCTACTTTGAATCCCTAACCCTAGTTTAGATCCCTACTTTGAAACCCTAACCCTAGTTTAAACCCCTACTTTGAAACCCTAACCCTACTTTAAACCCCTACTTTGAAATCCTAACCCTAGTTTAAACCCCTACTTTGAATCCCTAACCCTAGTTTAAACCCCTACTTTGAAACCCTAATCCTAGTTTAAACCCCTACTTTGAAACCCAAACCCTAATTTAAACCCCTACTTTGAAACCCTAACCCTAGTTTAAACCCCTACTTTGAAACCCAAACGCTAGTTTAAAAACCTACTTTGAAACGCTAACCCTAGTTTGAAACCCCTACTTTAGAACCCTAACCCTAGGTTAAACCCCTACTTTGAAACCCTAACCTTAGTTTAAAATCCTACTTTGAAACCTTAACCTTAGTTTAAAACCCTACTTTAAACTCTAACCCTAGTTTAAACCCCTACTTTGAAACCCTAATCCTAGTTTAAACCCCTACTTTGAACCCCTAACCCTAATTTAAACCCCTACTTTGAAACCCTAACCCTAGTTTAACCCCTTACTTTGAAACCTTAACCCTAGTTTGAAACCCTAACCCTAATTTAAACCCCTACTTTAGAACCCTAACCCTAGGTTAAACCCCTACTTTGAAACCCTAACCTTAGTTTAAAATCCTACTTTGAAACCTTAATCCTAGTTTAAACCCCTACTTTGAAACCCTAACCCTAGTTTAAACCCCTACTTTGAAACCCTAATCCTAGTTTAAACCCCTACCTTGAAACCCTAACCCTAGTTTAAACCCCTACTTTGAAACCCTAACCCTAGTTTAAACCCCTTCTTTGAAACCCTAACCCTAGTTTGAATACCTAACCCTAATTTAAACCCCTACTTTATAACCCTAACCCTAGGTTAAACCCTAACCTAACCCTAACCCTAGTTTAAAACCCTACTTTGAAACCCTAACCCTAGTTTAACCCCTTACTTTGAAACCTTAACCCTAGTTTGAAACCCTAACCCTAATTTAAACCCCTACTTTAGAACCCTAACCCTAGGTTAAACCCCTACTTTGAAACCCTAACCTTAGTTTAAAATCCTACTTTGAAACCTTAACCCTAGTTTAAACCCCTACTTTGAAACCCTAACCCTAGTTTAAACCCCTACTTTGAAACCCTAATCATAGTTTAAACCCCTACCTTGAAACCCTAACCCTAGTTTAAACCCCTACTTTGAAACCCTAACCCTAGTTTAAACCCCTACTTTGAAACCCTAACCCTAGTTTAAACCCCTTCTTTGAAACCCTAACCCTAGTTTGAATACCTAACCCTAATTTAAACCCCTACTTTATAACCCTAACCCTAGGTTAAACCCTAACCTAACCCTAACCCTAGTTTAAAACCCTACTTTGAAACCCTAACCATAGTTTAAACCCCTACCTTCAAACCCTAACCAGAGTTTAAACCCCTACTTTGCAACCCTAACCCATTGTTTAAACCCCTACTTTGAAACAATAACCCTAGTTTAAACCCTTACTTTAGAACCCTAACCCTAGGTTAAACCAATACTTTGAAACCCTAACCCTAGTTTAAAACCCTACTTTGAAAGCCTAACCCTAGTTTAAACCCCTACTTTGAAACCCTAACCCTAGTTTAAAACCCTACTTTGAAACCCTAACCCTAGTTTAAACCCCTACTTTGAAACCCTAATCCTAGTTTAAACCACTACTTTGAAACCCTAACCCTAGTTTAAACCCCTTCTTTGAAACCCTAACCCTAGTTTAAACCCCTACTTTGAAACCTTAACCCTAGTTTAAACCACTACTTTGAAATCCTAACCCTAGTTTAAAACCCTACTTTGAAACCCTAACCCTAGTTTAAACCCCTACTTTGAAACCCTAACCCGAGTTTAAACCCCTACTTTGAAACCCTAACCTTAGTTTGAAACCCTACTTTGAAACCCTAACCTTAATTTAAACCCCTACTTTGAAACCCTTACCCTAATTTTAAAACCTACTTTGAAACCCTAACCCTAGTTTAAACCCCTACTTTGAAACCCTAACCCTAGTTTGAAACCCTACTTTGAAACCCTAACCCTAGTTTGAAACCCTACTTTGAAACCCTAACCCTAGTTTAAACCCCTACTTTGAAACCCTAACCTTAGTTTGAAACCCTAACCCTAATTTAAAGACCTACTTTGAAACCCTAACCCTAGTTTAAAACCCTATTCCTAATTTAAACACCTACTTTGAAACCCAAACCCTAGTTTAAAACCCTACTTTGAAACCCTAACCCTAGTTTAAAACCCTACTTTGAAACCTTAACTCTAGTTTGAAACCCTAACCCTAGTTTGAAACCCTAATCCTAGTTTAAACCCCTACTTTGAAACCCTAACCCTAGTTTAAACCCTTACTTTGAAACCCTAACCCTAGTTTAAAACCCTACTTTGAAACCCTAACCCTAGTTTAAACCCCTACTTTAAAACCCTAACCCTAGTTTAAAACCCTACTTTGAAACCCTAACCCTAGTTTAAACCCCTACTTTGAAAACCTAAACCTAGTTTAAAACCCTACTTTGAAACCCTAACCCTAGTTTGAAACCCTAATCCTAGTTTAAAACCCTACCCCTAGTTTGAAAACCTAACCCTAGTTTAAACCCCTACTTTGAAACCCTAACCCTAGTTTAAACCCCTACTTTGAAACCCTAACCCGAGTTTAAACCCCTACTTTGAAACCCTAACCTGAGTTTAAACCCCTACTTTGAAACCCTAACCTGAGTTTAAACCCCTACTTTGAAACCCTAACCCGAGTTTAAACCCCTACTTTGAAACCCTTACCCTAGTTTAAACCCCTACTTTGAAACCCTAACCCTAATTTAAACCCCTACTTTGAAACCCTTACCCTAGTTTGAAACCCTAACCCTAATTTAAACCCCTACTTTAGAACCCTAACCCTAGGTTAAACCCCTACTTTGAAACCCTAACCCTAGTTTAAAACCCTAACCCTAATTTAAACACCTACTTTGAAACCCTAACCCTAGTTTAAAACCCTACTTTGAAACCCTAACCCAAGTTTAAAACCCTACTTTGAAACCTTAACTCTAGTTTGAAACCCTAATCCTAGTTTAAACCCCTACTTTGAAACCCTAACCCTAGGTTAAACCCCTACTTTGAAACCCTAACCCTAGTTTGAAACCCTAATCCTAGTTTAAACCCCTACTTTGAAACCCTAACCCTAGTTTAAACCCTTACTTTGAAACCCTAACCCTAGTTTAAAACCCTACTTTGAAACCCTAAACCTAGTTTAAACCCCTACCTTAAAACCCTAACCCTAGTTTAAAACCCTACTTTGAAACCCTAACCCTAGTTTAAACCCCTACTTTGAAACCCTAAACCTAGTTTAAAACCCTACTTTGAAACCCTAACCCTAGTTTGAAACACTAATCCTAGTTTAAAACCCTACCCCTAGTTTGAAAACCTAACCCTAGTTTAAACCCCTACTTTGAAACCCTAACCCTAGTTTAAACCCCTACTTTGAAACCCTAACCCGAGTTTAAACCCCTACTTTGAAACCCTAACCTGAGTTTAAACCCCTACTTTGAAACCCTAACCCGAGTTTAAACCCCTACTTTGAAACACTTACCCTAGTTTAAACCCCTACTTTGAAACACTAACCCTAGTTTAAACCCCTACTTTGAAACCCTAACCCTAGTTTGAAACACTAACCCTAATTTAAACCCCTACTTTAGAACCCTAACCCTAGGTTAAACCCCTACTTTGAAACCCTAACCTAAGTTTAAAATCCTACTTTGAAACCTTAACCCTAGTTTAAACCCCTACTTTGAAACCCTAACCCTAGTTTAAACGCCTACTTTGAAACCCTAACCCTAGTTTAAACCCCTACTTTGAAACCCTAACCTTAGGTTAAACCCCTACTTTGAAACCCTAACCTTAGTTTAAAATCCTACTTTGAAACCTTAATCCTAGTTTAAACCCCTACTTTGAAACCCTAACCCTAGTTTAAAACCCTACCCCTAGTTTAAAACCCTACTTTGAAACCCTATTCCTAGTTTAAAACCAGACTTTGAAACCCTAACCCTAGATTAAACCATTACTTTGCAACCCTAACCCTAGTTTAAACACCTACTTTGAAACCCTAACCGTAGTTTAAACCCCTACTTTGAATCCCTAACCCTAGTTTAGATCCCTACTTTGAAACCCTAACCCTAGTTTAAACCCCTACTTTGAAACCCTAACCCTAGTTTAAACCCCTACTTTGAAACCCTCACCCGAGTTTAAACCCCTACTTTGAAACCCTAACCCTAGTTTAAAACCCTACTTTGAAACCCTAACCCTAGTTTGAAACCCTAACCCTAGTTTGAAACCCTAACCCTCGTTTAAACCCCTACTTTGAAACCCTAACCCTCGTTTGAAACCCTACTTTGAAACCCTAACCCTAGTTTGAAACCCTACTTTGAAACCCTAACCCTAGTTTAAACCCCCACTTTTAAACCCTAACCCTAGTTTAAACCCCCACTTTGAAACCCTAACCCTAGTTTAAACCCCCACTTTGAAACCCTAACCCTAGTTTAAACCCCCACTTTGAAACCCTAACCCTAGTTTAAACCCCCACTTTGAAACCCTAACCCTAGTTTAAACCCCCACTTTGAAACCCTAACCCTAGTTTAAACCCCCACTTTGAAACCCTAACCCTAGTTTAAACCCCCACTTTGAAACCCTAACCCTAGTTTAAACCCCCACTTTGAAACCCTAACCCTAGTTTAAACCCCTACTTTGAAACCCTAACCCTAGTTTAAACCCCTACTTTGAAACCCTAACTCTAGTTTAAACCCATACTTTGAAACCCTAACCCTAGTTTAAAACCCTACTTTGAAACCCTAACCCTAGTTTAAACCCCTACTTTGAAACCCTAACCCTAGTTTAAACCCCTACTTTGAAACCCTAACCTTAGTTTGAAACCCTAACCCTAATTTAAACACCTACTTTGAAACCCTAACCCTAGTTTAAAACCCTATGAACGTGATGTAGTTTAAGATGGGGGAAAACTTGCAAAATCTCACTTATTTAGCATTATACATCAGACTAAAAATAATTGCCGTGCAACACTTACCTCAGACGAGATGAAATGGGACGAGACCGTCGTCGATAACCTTCTAAAATAGTCTCATTCAAGCGTCTCTAATTGGCCACAGCACAGACAAGCAGAAAACGACCAATCAGGGAAAAGAGACAAGACAACATGAACTCCAACTATCAGCAAGGGGGTCCGTCGTCTAGAACCTTCCAAAATCAAGCGAATGTCATTGGCCACAGCACAGACAGGGAAAAAAGCGGACCAATCAGGGTTAGGATTAGAAAAAAAACGCGCGAGAGAAGACAACGCGAAGTCCCAACTATCACAAGATGGGTTGCAGCCCGATGGTGAGGTTGGAGCGCGCTGCATCCGAGGAGACCAGTTTAAGGGGGCAACTGCGCTGCGTGCAGCTGCAAGGTTCAATAATGCGGATTGTGTCATACAACACTCGCGGGTTGCGAGTAGGACATACTGCTACATACAGGACAGGCTGTCTGGTGGTGGATGCGCTGCTTGACCAATTGTATGTGTTTTTTGCACAACAAAAAAAAAAAAAAGATACAAATTGTAATTCAAACATCCACTTTTTTAACCACTAAAAAGAACTAACCATTGTCTAATTCATATCTTTGTTTTCAGTGTTAAGGGAGTGACACATATTTTAATTACTATGCATTTAAAAAAATCTGATTAATCTGTTATTTTAATTTCAGCAATTATCACCTGTCTAAATTATTCAACACAGACAAATCTTTACAAGCGATGAAATATTTCTACAAAAAATCCAGTATTATATATTTTATTATTGGCTACATTGTACATGTCACTGATTTTTTTTTTTTAAGTATATTGAACATAAAACAATCTAGTTAAATGAACCTTCCAATTTGAATTTGTTGATTTACACCATTAACCCAATTTTATCAACATCTTACAAATTACTTTTATATGTGTATGTGTGCCCTGAGGAAACAACATGTGCACAGTCACCGTTTGTGCATCTTGAAGAACTCATCAATATTATAAAAGAAAACATTTACTTTAGCAAAGGAAATGGACAATTTTTAGTATTAAATAATAAACCATAATAAGCAAAAAACACAGTAATAGTCACGCTACAAATTTGGAAAATAATCAAATAAAAACATTTTGTGACTGAAAAGTCCTGGCTGTACCTAATCAATTGGCCAAGATGGCCGCCGCCCCGGGTGGGCAGAGGGGAGAGAATCCTTGGTGTACCTAATTAATTGGCCAAGATGGCCGCCGCCCTGGGTGGGCGGAGTGGCGAGAATCCAGGGTGTACCTAATTAATTGACCAGAATCCTGGGTGTACCTAATCAATTGGCCAAGATAGTAGTAGTAGTAATAGTATTTGCAATAGTAGTAGTCGTATATAGGCCAAGCCTTGAGTACACCAAGAAAAAAAGGGGCTGAGTTGAGCTCAACAGTGAGAGATGATTGGCTGAGGCAGTTGCTATGCAAAAGTGACAGACCATTCACGCACACACATTTGATTTTAACTTGTTGCGAGACGTCACGCACCCACATTCCATTGATTTTGTATAGGATTACGCTCACCTCAAACAAAAGCCTCTCACGACTTAACGGTTGAAGATGCAGATTCCAGAAATGGCTCGTTAGAACGGCAAGGGTTTGGGGTACGCGAGCATGTTCTCAGTTTTTTTAATCGGATGAAAAATGACCAAATGAGAGCAGGTTAAAAACTTATGATTGATCGAAAACGAAAAGGGAAAAACGGAGAAAATAACATTGAAAAGAGATCGAAATAGTCCGACTTCTCCTCGCTTAAAGTGAAAATAAAGGTACTAAATGACACCTTAGCCAAATAAACAAAATGTGCCAATTTGATGTCTAGTGAGCAAAGATTGTGGCCATGTTGACGAGTTGAAGTGAAACTTTTGGAAATATATTTTTTGGTTCCCGTCACTGAAGCCTTAATTAGTCACACTCTAAATAGGCGACTTTCACCCTTTGTTCACTGTCTTTGAACCCGCACAGGGGGGAGAGCTTTCATTCCTTAATTTTTTTTTTTGACACTGAGCTAAAGATGACAAAAATTCCAACAAAATGAGCTAAAATTCATATCGGAGCTAAAATTCATATCGGTCGGTCAACGTATGCGCGTGTCTTGGAAAAAGGTGTTTGATTGGAGTTGATCTCTTTCGGATTCCCATTCATTCCTATGGGACTTTATTTGGGAGTTTTTTGGGAATAGCGTCGCCATGGTAACTGGGAATTCCCTTGCGGAAAAATCGGTGGAAGATTAAAAAAAATAATAAAAAGAAGAAGAAGAATAATACTAGAAAAATTTCCGCGGAAATTTTGAATGGGCCTGCTGACTCTTGCAAGGTGGAAAGATGCATGCTCTGAACTGTTTGCCAAATGTTGGTGTACTTTACCTCTCAATTTGTGTCAGCAGGAATAGAGTTCAGGACAATTTGTAATAACTGCAGTTATTACATGTGTAATGGCTTCCCTTATGTCTTGATTGACATTTTAGTCATATCAAAAGGGAATCAGTTTAATTTCTTGCTTATAGTGTAAGTGATTAACTAAAATATAAAATGCAATATACTGTATCATGGAGCAAATACAGTATGAATGCAGTGTTTAAATTTGACATTGCATATTAAAAGGCATGTTGGTGCTGATCAATATTGCAGGAATATTACTCCAAAGTACATGTAAAACGGCTCTTAAAAGAGCCGTTTTGGGTCTTTGTTACACAGCATCTTCATCTTTTCCTGAGCACACAAAGGAACAAGTTGTTAGAAAATAGGCAGCAAAACTGAACAGTTAAAACTTAATCTAAATACTTATCCAATACACATGTGACGGTTTTTCAGTGAGGAATCCTGTAGAATAAATCATTTTGGTCTACGTTTGCGGGATCCCTTTTTTCATCTTTTCTCTCCACCAGTTGTACCGGACATAACAACCTTGATATCCTTGGCCATGTCAAGTAGCGCCCCTTGCTGCGCTCCATCCACCTGTATTGCATGTGAAAATGAAAAATGAGTGTTCAATGTTTGCCTAGATCAATTCAGTAATCAATCATCACTTACCATCGCAGTTCATCCCTTACCATCGCAGTTCCTCACTGACACCAACACTTTTCATTGTGTTATAGTCACAATCACAATAAGGACAAACAAAACATTCAAGTCCAAATGCACGATGTCCTGCTAATAGAAAAGCACACTGATTAAAAGTACCTTCATACAACACTGCTCAAAATAAGGGAGCGCTTAAATGACATATCCCATGTCTTAAATTCAATTTAAAGCTCAATACGTTTAGAACTAACTAAATGATAAATATGTCTACAAAAAAAATTATTGGCCGCTCTGATTTTGAGTGTAGTTCTGTTATGACACCAATTTTGAACGAGCAAAGGATTTAACTTTTCAGCCTTTACAATTTAAAGTACAGTATCCCCCTCTTTTGAGCAGTGGTATGAAAGGCTCAATAACATTTGCAAAAGCACACTTGTGAAAATGGTGCCCTTGCGATCGACAATGAGCTGACACAAGAAGTTAACACACAGTAGACCGGACTGTGGTAACTGTAATAAGTGTGCAGAACGCCTGATTGAACACAACAATCTGGGTGAGATATGTAAATGTGATCAATCAGTGTCTGCTTTCCAGTTGTGGCCTGGGTGATCAGCTGTGAAAAGCGTCTGGACTGAAACAAGTCCAGAATGGATTTCTTTCCCTTTGAAAGCAAATCCTCATTAAAGTCTCCGCAAACAACAATAGGCTGGCAGTCCATCACGGCCAAGGCATCCAAGAGACTTCCAAGGTTTGGAAGAAATGTGCCAAGACTCAGGTTGGGTGGCCTGTAGACCGTAGCTATCAAAGCCTGGACGGGAGCGTCAACCCTGATGACAGCAAATTCCAGGTCAACCACATTCTGAATAAACCGACGGGGCTCCGCTCGAAGACAATCGCGATAATAGACTGCGACTCCGCCACCCTCTTTTTGGGCCACGTCCAGTCTATTTGAATACGAAACTTGTCTGTTGCGCACAAAAGTGCTGCATCCCTCCAGTTGCAAGGGAGGGGGGAAGAAGGATCCAGACAAATGAGTTTCAGTGAGGCAAAGGACATCTGCCAGCCTCAACTCATGATGAGACTTTAAGTCGTCAATATGAGATGGAAGGCCCTCGGTGTTGTGATGAACAATGGTCAAGGTGGGAAAAGCAGTTTGCGGCATTTTGAAAAAGTACAACAGTGGTCTTGTACTTTGGAAAGAAGCGCGCGTCATACTGTCCATTGCCGTCGTGACGTTGGGATTGGCATAGATTTTGGATTCGTCAAAGTCTATGACCCTCAATCCCTGAAGTGACGTCGTGCGGCTTAGGGCAACATAGGCCATTCCAGGTTCAAACACACGCTTAAGAGACACCACTGCAGAAGTCATCGTCATGCCTTGCACTTTGTGAGCCGTGCATCCAAAGGCAAGCTTCATGGGGAATTGCCGCCTGACCACGCCTTTTATGCCCAGGTTTTCCTCCGACCTTTCGATATAGACCAAGTCACCCGTCGGCCCCAGAATTTTCTTGCGCAATTTCTGGCCCGCTTCGGGATTGTCTAGCCTCAGTCCGAGCAAGGTCACTTTCTCCGCCGACCCCTTTGGGGCGCTTTGAACAATGTTGCCTATTGTGCCAAAGGTCCCGTTCACCAATCCGTCCTCGACATCCAACTTCCGAAGAAGCATAACCCGTGCTCCTACACCAGCTTGAAGGGCATCCGGTAGATCCCTTCTCGACCCCATGATCACTTTGGTCACGGTGACCATCGCCCCCGACCGTGGGCTCTTCCTGTAGTCCTCTGCGGGAATATTGACCACAGTCAATTTGAGAGCAGCCACAGTTGCTGCATTGTGCCTATCCACCTCTTTATTGGTGGCAAAGATATGCAGAGTATCCGCAGGGAGGTCTCGCGCATCCGTGACAGCCGTGGTGAGTAACGCCCTGTCACCATCGCCAAGTGGATCAGCCTTCCCCTTCTCCCTGATCCTGTTCAAAAGCTCGGCAAAAGCGACGTCGTCTTTTTGCCGCATGATTTGAGTAAGCTTGACCATCTGAAAATCTGTCCAGAGGTCAAGAAGATCGTTGTCAGAAACGCAGAGGGGTTTGGACCTTCCAAGGGGTGGCAGTTGGTAGAAGTCCCCAACTGCAAGAACGGAGATACCCCCAAATGGTCTGTTGTTGCTCTTGATTTGCTGAAATCTCAGGTGGACATAGGCAAAGAGTTCCTTGGAGACCATGGAGATCTCGTCGATGATCAAAATTTCCACGCTGCAAAGGGTTGCTCTCAATGCGTCCAACGTATTCCCCAGCGCCTGGTAAGGAGGATTTAGAGTCCTGGGGAGTTTCAAGAGGGAATGAAGCGTTTTCCCTGAGATGTTGTAAGCCGCCGTGCCAGTAAACGACGTCAGCAGCACAGCAGGCTTGGCCATATCCGCTTCGTCGCGGAACCTGGGAAGCTGATGGAGAATCTTACTGGCCTCCTGGTAAATGCACTTGATGACATGCGATTTACCACAGCCAGCTCCTCCGGAGATCAAATAAAAGAAGGGCTCGAGGAGACGATCCGAAACGCGTTTCAAACACCACTCGCGAACAGCGTAGAAGACGGACGCTTGCGTTTCATTGAGACTGCGGTACATGTTCCTCACAAATTCGGCGCTCAACTTTGGCGCCTCAAACGCCGGCAAGACCGCGCCGCTACCAGGAGCGTCCTGGTAGGCCGGAACCTCATCTTGCGGGTCTTCCTGTAACGGATTAGATTCGCGTTCGGTGGCACACTCCAAACGCTCTGCTTCTACCTCCGACGCAAAAGTGCTCCACGCGTTGAGAACCGCACGAAGCTCTTTCAATTTTTCGAAGGCATTGTCCACGGTCTTTCCCCGTCCTTCGTACCGCCCCCGATTGCGGTCGAATATAGCCCGCACCCGACCGAACTTTGATTCCCGGGCACCGTAGAACTCCTCGTACGTTTTGAGGTTTTCAGACCTGAGCTCGGCGTCGTCTCTGTGGGGGAGGTACAATTTAAGATGGGTCCTGTAATACTTCTCAGCATACTTTTTGATTGAGAAGCGAGTGAATCTGATGACGGCATCTTTTCCAATCCGCTTCTGGATGAATCCCTTGCCGTGTGAGAGGGGAATGACATTCTTGCCCTCAATCTGCTGACCGTAGACGACCCGGTATTCGGATGCGAATTCGGCGAGACACATCCGCTCAAACATTGCCGTTCTAGGTCTTGCCACATATTTGTCTGGCAGACCAGACATCCACACGTTGTCTGCGTCCGGATGCATGGTCCTCAGTCTACTCATGGGTAGACTCAATTTCACGCCATCCTCAGCAGTCTGGATGAAAACTACGCTGCGCGAGCACTTCTTCAGAGGGAGACTGCATGTCCGCGCCACCGCTTCTTGAGCGCTCACCTCTCTGTGCTTGGAATACGCCGCCATTATTTTCCTCATCTCGTCCTTTTTGTCGACAAGAGGCTTTGTCTTCAAGTCTTTGACGACAGACGTGAGGCACTCTGACATCTCGTGCTCCGGTTTGGAAATGTACGACATCATGTACCTGAGACACGCGACGTCGAGCACGTACTGAATATCCATGTTGGCGTTCCATGCCCGCAGCAGATGTGGGTTGTAAGCATTGATCCAGCTTTCCGTTGGAGCACGCTTCAACATGACAACCATTCCGGAGGTCAGATTAGTGACGCTGTCCTTGTAGCTGTCCATTGTCAAATTGGCCTTTTTGAGAAGCTCCGGCAAGTCCTGCGGGACATCCGCGTCCATGAGGATCTCTCTGATATGTTTGAGCTCTTCTTTAGCCTCCCTTTGTTTTTCGGTGAGGCGCGCCGATTTGGCCGCCTGCTTCCTATGCTGGCCTTCCACACTCTTGTCCGTTGGGACGTCTTCAGTCTCCGTCTGGAATGGCAACGTGATGGTGGTTTGGTCCATCGGCAGTTTGGGGTACCCAAATCTGCAAGAAACGTTTCCTTTCCGACAAGACTTTGTGTGTTTTTTGCTGTGTGCCTGAACGCTGGTGACAATGTCGTGCAGTTCAGGGTCCTCAATCGGGTCTGGTATTTTGCAAGTGATGTACTTGTCGATTAAGTCAATGGCTTCTTGACAACATCTGAGGTCGGGTTCTTCGATGACTGGCGCACCCTTAATCCAGAGCAGCATGTGAGCGTGCGGACTTCCTCTGGCTTGAAATTCTACACGATAGAAGTGGTCTTCTACCGGACCCAGGGACTGTGCAGGAGACAGGATGAATGCCATAAGAGCATCCATCCTTTTCTCAAAAAGGCGCATCACTGTGACCGGATTGCTGCGAAGAACATCGCATTTGGCATTCCAGTCGAGATGGGAAAAGTCCCCTTGTTCGCCTTGCTGCGCTTTGACGACCTCGATTACTTCAGGCCATCTCATTTCCGCAGCAGAAAAGGTAAGGAAGAATGTGGGCTTGCCCAACTGCCTGGTCATTGCATGGAGGTCCCTAAGGGCACCCTCCCAAAAAGCCGGCGTGCCTCTCAAGGGCTGCATGAAGCGCATCGCATGCTCTCTTTGGATGAGCTTCTCCAGTTCATCTTTGTCCTGAAGCATCCGGTTTGAAATCTTCTTCCCATCCCGAGTGAGGGCTGTCCCCTTGCGGGCCTGAATGGACATGCTGTTGGTGGCCAGATGCGTTTCTGTCACAAACTGCGCAAAGAAAAGGTAACTTTGATCTTTGGCAAATCGAGTGTCAACGGAGAATAACCTTGCATTGAAATACAAACTGGGTGACAGCTTAATTTCTCTCGCCTCATCGAGTGAATTCTGTCCTGTTGGGAACTGAACGGGAAAGGCCATGGCTTCGAGGTTTGGCACGGCAAAAAATCCCACCGGCTGGTTGCGGGGGTGTCGCTGCTCTCTGGCTGTGCATCGGCCTCAGGGATGTCCTCTTCTCCTACCCCCTCGTCTTCCTCTTCTTGGAGACTTTCAAACTGAGCGCTTTCATCTATCGATACAGTTTTGTATTCTGCATGAATGCGTTTCAGTGTCCTCAGCGCTGCCAAGACATTTGTCATGTTGACAGCGTAAAAATGCTGGTAACCTTTGTACACAATGCGGCACTTCAGCTTCACCTGGAGAAGCTGGGCCTCACTGCGCGGCCTTGGGAGGGAGTTCACTACGGCTTCCATCTCTGATGGAACGCACACCACAGAACCGTGTACGGCCCTTTGCCGTCCTTTGGGCAACGCAACAATCTTTGCAAAAGGGATGATTTTTGCAATTAGCTGTCGTTCAAGTACATTTAATTCCGACAGCTCTTCGGGAATGGGTGCCAGTGCCAAGTTATTTGCCACCGCCTGGGGTGGCATGCCACCTCTGAACAGATGGTTGTCACAGGTATGACAAATCCACTCCTGCATCCGTTCTTGAGGAACGGTACATGGGGCGGGGCAACTACAAGTGTGAACAAACTGGCCTGTCAAGCACGCAAGCGCCACATCAACATTTTTGGTGTATCTGGCTCGTTTGCAACGCTTTACTTGATTGGGGAAAAGCGCACGGTGGCACACTGTGCAGATATACGTAGGCCCATGCCGAACCCTTTCCCGGAAAGAAGCGATGGTGGCTTCCATTTCTGGATCTACGAGTGCCTGCTTCAATTCCACAGAGACGTCTACTACACCATTTGCCTGATCCTGCTCAATTTCCTGACACTGGGGAATGACGCGACTATATTTATTTTTGATTTTCACAGCACAATTTAACTTGTGGCGAATACGTTGCAGCGCGTTTGAATCACGCCTGTCCTTTTTGTTTTGTAAACAGCGCCTAATATGAGAAAGCCGAATCTTTTTGGTACCTCTCTCGCACGTAATTTATCTTTTTACTTTGAAAAGATATATCCTTTCTGTACCTCTCTTGCATGTACTTTTTGTGTTTACTTTGAAAAGAAATATCCTTTCTGTACCTCTCTTGCATATAATTTTTGTGTTTACTTCGAAAAGAAATGTCTTTTCTGTACCTCTCTCGCAAGTAATGTTTCCGTTTACTTTGAAAAGAAAGGTCATTTCTGTATTTCTCTCTTACGTACCTTTTCATCAATATCTTCTGCTTTTGTTGAAAAGCAAGATTGTGTTGGTATTTATTAATCAGATATTGCTGCCGTTTTGCCTTAAAAGCAGAATCACTGTTATATCTATTCTTTTGATAGAGCTTCTTTTTTTCCTTAACGCAAGGATCACTGTGATATTTAGAATTAGATGACAGTTGTCGTTGGCACTTACGAATGTGTTGACGTTCCCTATACAAATGTTTTGCACGCCGACTTTTACTACATTTGGAAATATCTATATTAACATCCAGCAGTTTGAGTCCTTGCTGAGGTTCCGGAATATTTTGACTCTCATTAATTTGACTTGCTTGGCTATTTGGTTCAACATGTACCGCACTATGTAGCTCTTGATTTGGTACAATACCGATCACAATTTGTATCGCTTTAGTTGGGGAATCACCTAATTCAATTAGTAGCTCTTCATTTGCCTTTGATATGGTTGTAGTAGAATCCCGATGCGTGTTAATGGAACTGCCGTCAATATGAAAAGAGACTGGCACAAACTCATAGGTTGCAAACCGGCCATGTCCTTCAAAAAGCTGACGCAAATGCTCAACCAAGCCACACAAGTGAGAAAAAGTCAACATAATTGCAGTTCCGTTTGGGTGTGGCAAGCCCACTTCAGATCTGGAATGTGAATCAAATAACCCAAAGTATCCTGATCTGTCACGGAATACTGCAAAACACTCTGGATTCACAATCAAGAAAGCAAGAGTGACATTTTGTGAAAAGCACTCAAGCTGAGCTCCAAGAGACAATCCCAAGTCTCTTTTGGTATGACCGTCATCTATGACATAACCAACGCTGAGCTCATGCATCTGTACATTATAGACATTGGTGTCCGTCATGACTTGTTTTGGCATCTCCTCGACAGTCAAGTGATCATTCCCAAAGTTATGGTCCAAAATCAATTGCTGTTTAGCACCCACGTAAAGAGAGTCCCCGTGTTCAAGCACTCTGTCAAGTTCAAGCGAATTAAACTGCAACCCCTCAGCGTGGAAGGCCAAGAAAGTGAGAGCCATACAAGTACACTGGTGGTTGCGAGAAAAACTTGAGTACCTTTCATCCATCTGTGAATGTGTGGCCCTCACGGATAGCGTGCGTTGAGGAAGTCCCACAGCAGGATCCTGAAATGATTGAAACCATTTTAATTATCTTAAATTCTAACTAATATAATTTTAAACATTTCATATGTTAATGGTTAATGTTGTGACTATAAAAAAGTTACCTCAGTCCCAGGACGACGGGGGGATGATGGTCTGGAAGGAACCTCCGCAAGGGCTGGCCTTTCCTCTGGCTGAAACGACAAGCAAACAATAATTCTTTAACACACAGCACTTGAGTGAAGAGTCACTAATTTCTGTTTGTGATTTTAAGTAAGACTTCTCAGGGCTGATAAGAATGCAATGCAAACCTGGTGCTCTCTCCGTGTGCTCTTATGGGCTGGCCGCTGTCGTCTGTGCCCTGCGGTGGATGTCTAACAAGAAAGAGCAAAAAAAAAAAAAAAGAGAAATATATATATATATATATTTTTTTGCTTTTACTGCGAAGCATTGTTACTACAAGAATGGACAATTAACTATACTTTTTTTTTTGTCATGAAGATAGATATGTAAACATAACGGGCAAACAAAATAGGAAAACTGAAATACCTTCTTATCCTTTGGATCCTGGGCAGTCCTCAGGGCTGGAAAGATGAGCTGGAGACAGCTTGTCCATCGCCTCCAACATGGGTGGGCTGAACCAGAGAGGGTTCAATGGGATGTTGCACTGTAAAAAACACAACAAAATAGAAATAGAGAAATAGAATTTTAACATGTGCCATGGTAAAAGGCTGAATGAATCCATGATCACCATCACAAACCTGGAGAGTGCCCATCCACCCAGTGGGCCCACAGGTGACCTCTGAGTCCACAACCGAGCTGCTCTGAAATGACTAGTGACATTATTGCAACACACACATTCATAAAATTTAAGGTTTTCAAAAACATGTTAGGAGGTTTTCAAAAACATGTTAGGCTTGCGTTTACCTCCTTGGCCTTCCCGACGAGTGTCCAGTCAAAAGGGTTGGAAGGCTGAGGCGCAGTGACCTCACCCTTAACAACCACTTTTGGTCTGAACACTCGAGCTGGTGGTGAACGCTGAGGAGCAGCCGGTGCAGGTGGTGCAGTCCTCTCCATCCGCAGGTTGACGGCAGCCCACAGCAACCGCGCAAGCACCGACATCCCATCGCTGTCACTGAGGTGTACCTTCCAGACATGATCAGAAAAAATATTATACATCTACAAACATACTTTTGATAGGAGGAGCACTAATAAAATGTTTGTTTTTTGCAGCAATTAATGTACTTACCCCGTCTCTACACCACAAGTGAAGATGTGACAGCGGGAAGTGGCCAGCAACAGATAGGTAGCGAATACCTACAGTAACAAAGAAAAAAAAACATTAGCCCAAGAGTCCCCCGCTGAGACACCAATGAAATCAGATCAGGAGGTGACTTAAAGAAAAGTAGAACACTTTGTGTGTGAAAACAATTTTCAACATGAAACGTACCCATAAGTGCTGCCACCCGGTTGTACTCCTGGCGAAGAAGGTCCTGCTGGGCCAGCTCGACGTTCAGACGAGGGGGGAAGTCCAGCACAACGACCTGCACAAAGTTTAAAACTGTAAAATATACATCTGGAGCAAGATGAACTTTCATTCATATTCCATCCTTCAATATTCATTAACTGTTTAACTACGGGAAAAGGCTGAAATGTATTTTAAACAGAACATATTTGACATATGCAAGTACATACTTGAAATTTAAATGTATGATCTATATGAAGGAAATGTGTGAACTTACGTTGGGCCAGCGGCTGCAGACGGTGTGCAAGAACTGGCCAAAGTCAGCCGCTGCCTCAGCGATGGGGCGGCCCAAGTTGTTGCTGGGAGCCAAAATGCAGACCACCTCGGGTGACCGAGGCAGAACAGCATTCAGCACCTCAGCACGCAACTCGGAGGCCCTGGCACCCGGGGTGGACATCACGGCAAACGAGAAACGTCCCTCCGGCATCTTCACAACCCCATCGGCAATGGCTCGCAGGTGGGAGTCACCAACAACCAGGACAAACTATTACAAAAGAAAAAAAAAAAGTAGTAATTGAAAAAAGGAAAGAGGTAATTTAAAAAAATAGACACAAATGAAGGTTGTTAATTTGTTATAAAGGCAGAGTTGATTATAAAACATACCGTGTTGTCCTGGTTCAGTGCTGGAATGACCAGTTTGTGCCTCCGCCCAGTCACAGCTGAAACTGGCCATTCCCGAACTCTGTGGCGCCAGCCAGTGCCTCTGCCTAAAATGATGCACACACAGAATACCATGTCAAGTCTCAACTTCAATTGCTGACAATGCACAGTACAAGTACATGTTCCACTTTGAGTGTATATGAACCTGCAAAATATTGGAATTGTTTAAAATAATCGATTGTAAAACTGCTGCAAAAGCAATTAAAATTATGACTGACCTGGTACCAGAGCCTTGGCACAAACAGGGGACACCTAAAACATAAAGCATAGACATTACACAATTGTAGGCATGTGCAGTCACCATAATGCAGAGTAAAAAGCAAACATGGGTTGTAATGGTTAAATTAGTTTCAATTTAAATTGACCAGGTATTTTGTACATACAAGTGATGTTAATTCAGGCCAGGTTTATTAATGAAATTCTTAATCACAAAAGACATTCAAGGACTTAACTGATACTTTTGTTTGTGTCTGAAATACAGTCACAATTGCTCAATTTTGCTAGAATTTTCTGATCAAATACATGAGCAGAAAGGCAGCAGATTGTACCAGATTAGATTATAGTATAAAGGAAGTATATAGAAATATGTTTATGACAAAACAATGACATACACTGTTTAGATAGACATGAAGTCTAAAACAAAACATTAGTTATTAAATATAACCGTCTTAGTTATTATTATTTACATCTGGTCTATGTAACTTAAAAGAAACCATGTGAAATATCTGTGTCCGGGCTCGGCATCTCACAAATTTGTGATCAATGTTAGTGAGTTTATTTTCGACATCAGTAAAATTTTTGAAATCTTGTTAAAAACAGACTTCATCACAATTAAATTCAGAATTAGTTTGACATGAATAAAGCAATGCACAAATATCGCTCAGTCATACACTATATTTGTCAAACTATGCCCTGGTGAAGACAATCTTGTGTTGAAACATGTTGGTAGTCCATTTTTAATAAAGGATTTTTTTACATTACTATTGAGTGTCTTGAATACACAGACTGCTTTTTACATTTTTCTGCTTGACTCTATATTTGTAGCCGGAAATAATGTGTATTGCACATTAACAAAGTTAATTGCATTTTGCCTGCTGTGGAACATACCTGGTGGGCAGCCACAGTAGAGGTATGCGGTGGGGAGCGGGCGTCCACAGTGGCGAGCCGACTGGCTGGAGCTGAAGTTCGGACTCTGGCCTTCTAAATACACATTGCAAATGTTTAGGATATTAAAAAAAAGTGTAATAGTAATAAAAAAATGATAAACTCTTGCTAAAATATGGCGTGAAACTCGTACCTTGTTCACTGGAGACTGCATCGTGGTCCCATCACTGGTGGCAGAGGGTGGGGACCGAGGCTGAAAACAAAATATACAGCACATTGAGGACCTAGCAGTGTGACTCAAAATAACTCAACACAGAATACAGCACCGCCAAGTGCAGAATTGAATAGAGGCAAAGTACCTGCTGGGGTGCGATGTTTGGGCTCAGTTTCGGAGCAGCAAGGTCCAGCTTCTTCCATCGGCGCTTGGCTGCCTCGGAACGCTTCCCCTTCCGCGGCATGCTGCTACAGCTACCTTTACTGTAAGCAAAAAGAAAAGAAAAAAAACTTCCCAAGACAAAGTCAAAAGTAAACTGGCAGTAAAAAAGGAAATCAATTTAAACACAACAAAATAGTAAAGTAATGATATTAGAGTGTTTGTAATGTGCTGTTGAGTGCAAGTTCAGCTGTATTTGCGTTCTAGACTCTGTGATGTAGATCTTATATATGTATTATGTTGTTTGAGGGCAAGATGGAAGCAGGTAGATGAGGTGGAAGTCCAAGGCGGTGCTGAAGGTTTGAAATCCAAGTATCACGGTCAGCAGCTTTCCAATTCGCACAGTGCTCAGCGGATCGCTAAAAGATTCAAGATAAAATTTGTAGTTAATCTCAGATGTGTATGAAACATTAAAAATGTACATTGAGTCTAATGAGGCAGTGGTGTCATTGTAATAAAAATAAGAAACCGTCATCAATTGAAGTATAGTAACATCACACATTGTATAGTTCATTGATTATAAATAATGGATGGGGTGAGCAGAGCCTTCAATAAATCCTCAACAATAGAAAAAATGGATCCACTATAGACTTCCTTGTTTACTTATTAACAAAGAAAACGGTATTGTAATAACATTGTTACTTTTTTTTTCTTTTAGATTAATTTCCATGAGGTGAAACGGTTTGGCAAAATGGATGGATATTCTGGATGGCCGTGAAAAAAACGATCGCTACAGAAACCAACGGTAATCTTTCAAGGGGGAAAATAAAGGCAGCTTTGACAATTTACAAATGTGTGCTGTAGTCAATCAATGAAGGTCATTTAACAGTGTAAAATACTTCCAAAATCCCTCATCGGCGCCGCTCCGCTACACGATCGAGCAGGACACGCCACTCAACAACCGACGCCCCCCTCCCCCACCCCCACCACGACGACGATAGACGAGACAAAAGCCTTACTGTATATTGTAGCAACGAGGGCTATACACAATTGAGATTTAGAGCCTACTCAAACTTTTCTTTGTTTTTGTTTTCTTTTACTGCACATTAAAACCTTAAAGTGAGATCTGCTAGCTCTAGCTAGCGCTAGCAGGTGTAGTTAGCATGTAGGCTACCATGTCTAGCACTTAACTTTACCTATCTTGTTAAAACAGCAGCCGGATAACACAACGTTCAAATATGGAGGTAAATATGGTGCAAAACTAACTTGTGCAAAAAATTTGTACCTGTAGAAAAAAAGTCTAAATTTGTATCTGTAAAAGTCGTGATTTGTATCTGTAAAAAAAATGTGTGCCTGTAAAAAAAAATTTTGTGTCTGTAAAAGAAATTTGTACCTGTAAAAAAAAAATGTGTATGTGTAAAACAAATTTGTATCGGTAAAAACAAATTTGTACCTGTAAAAGTCATGATTTGTATCTGTACAAAAATGTATTTGTACCTGTACAAAAACTATAAATTTGTATCTGTAAAAGTTGTGATTTGTACCTGTAGAAATGACAACTTGTAGTCAAAGAAGTCGCCACTAGGAGTCACAAGTGGGTTTTCTGCTGCTGTTCAGTGACGTGAGTTTTGCTCCATTTGTCGCGCTACAAATGGAGCAAAACTAATTTGTACTTGTAGAGCGCCGTGATTTGTACTCGTAAAGAAGGGGGCGGGCTCTGGTGTAATGAAGGGTTGTTTTGACCAATCAAGTGAGAAGGATTTGAGCGGATTGGAGCGCAACCTCATTGGTTTAGCGAACGACGGTGGCGGGACTCGCGGAAGGATACAAGCAGGACACATCGTCGCCAACCAACATACATATTAAGAATACTTCAGTCTCTTTTGGTTTTTGCTATGACAAGGTAAGTATTATGTTACTTCATCATTCTTTCAAATATTGTTGTTTAAACGATGGTCATCCAACCTGTTTTTATGATTAGCATCACATATTTAGCTTTCTAGCTAGCTGGCATTTGATTTCATGCTAAAGCAGTCTAGTCATTATCGTCATTTCTGGCGCCACGGACGTAATTGCATCTCATGCTTTGGAATATTGTGGCTATATGACAACAATGAACAACTAAACTACTTCATTATATGCCAAGAATGGTGCAGTGCGCTGCTCCCCTGTGTTGGTTAAAATTGTTATTTCTTGTATTAGTTAGCTGGCTAACAAACGAATTCATGTAGCTCACATATGCGCCATTGACAGGTACTGGAGGGAAGATGCACCCAATCGATGTTATGTATGTACACATTTGACTCCATAGTGTTCTTTATCTTGTTTTGCCTTCTAGAAAAATGACCGATCAGAGCAACAGCTCTTCGCTGCAGCAGCAGGTGAGCGGAATATCGCTACTGTCTTGACATTAATGGTGTGTTTTTTGTTATTATTTCTTCCTGTTTGCATAATAATGTAATCAATAATAATGCACATTACACACGACCTATACAGAGTGTCCCAAAAGTCTCTTTACAATTATAACAATTTTGAGATATTTTAAGTACCTTCATTTGTGTGAGTTTTTTTTTAAACTTAATTTAATAGACCTCTATATGGGCATCATCATTTACACCAAGCACATGAAAACGGTACTCGATTTGTTGCCATGTTTGCTGCAGGTTTACCATCCATCAACACAGTATCTGAAACAAATAAATTCAATATGAATGAATACTTTAATTAACAAACACTGGTTAAAATAAAACAAATCTGTTTAAGACATCTCAACAACTGCCTTTGTAATATATTGTTTTAAAAATTGTAAACATGTTATGGACACCCTATATTTCTCTCTAGGAACTGCTGCTGAATCTTTTACTGGCCCGAACTCCATAACAGACTATCGGCTGCCCTTGAGCGTGCCCCTCTGGACCTGGACTATCTACAATTTATAATTTCACAGGACATGGTTTTACTGAGTGCACTAGCTAACCAAATTCAGATCCCTCAGCAAGTGTATGAAGCCCTTACTGATGTGCATGGTCTACTCTCTGCCCAAGATGAAATGGAGCTTCATGTAACGGTTCCTGTGGGGAGAACAAAACCTGGTTGTCCAAAAATTTTAATATGTAGGGAATATGTTTCGGAGCTCCTCAGCATAGGGCTATCTGCAGCGTACATTGCCAGACTTTTAGGAGTTTCTCGGTGGACGCTGCAGAGAAACATGAACAGCTGGGCTATGTCTGTTAGGGCCTTGTACGGTCAACTGACTAATGATGAGCTTGACAACCTGGTGTCACAAACACACCACTGCAACCCACATGCTGGGTACAGATTAATGATGGGATTGTTGCGGGCACAGGGGCATCGTGTACAGTGGCAGAGGATTCGTGCATCGATGCATAGGGTTGACACAGCAGGAATTGTGCTGAGAATGTCAGCATTGAGGTGTGTTGTTCGCAGAACATACTCTGTCCCAGGCCCAAGATCGCTGATGCATATAGACACAAACCACAAACTTATAAGGTTGGTTATGTTTTTCAAATCAAAACATATTACCTGTACATGACTTAACTATGTGCAAAAAAGTGATAATACCTAATGTTTTTCTTTATCTCAAATGTCATTGAAGGTACAATATGGTGATATTTGGAGGAATCGATGGTTTCTCAAGGAAGGTATAAATAATTGGATATTCCCTTTAAACGTCTAAACTTTTTGTCATTGAATCAGGCATTTCAATTGTGATTAGTTGTTTTTTGTTTTTGAAGACCTTCAGATTGTAGTACTAGTTTAGGATGGCTACCTCAGAAATCGGTTTCATTTTCTTTGGGAGCACCTTTGCATTTGTATTCTTCAATGGTAACATAATAGTACTGTAATACTCTTACTTACAGTCATTTTAGTTGAAAAGCTTTAATTGCACTTACAGTAACAAATCAAAACTCCATCATGTTACCTGTGACTTTATGCTAAGACTTCGCTGGCACTCTTTGTCTGAGAATTAGATTACATGTTTTCTTTGTTGACATTTTATAAAGACTCATTTCTTATGGAATCTCTTAAAACAGATGCAAGGTAGAGAATGAGATATTCTCAAGTGCCATTACACCAATTGCATTGAGTATTATTGTTGCATTTTACCTTTTTAAATATAATCCTGTTTTAACTACTACATGACTGTTAAAGGTTATTGAAATTGTATTTGTTAAGAGCTTTGAAATTGACACTTAAAATTGATATTGTTATTGTTAACGTACTTTGATCATTTGAAAATAAAAAGTACAGTTGTTTGAAGTCACAATGGGACAATTCCATTCTTCTCACATAGATAATGTATCTTGCTGTTGCAAATAATAACAGAGCCTCCACAACCCTTGCCTTCTTTAATGAAGCTGTTGAGAAGTATGGCTTACCTCAAAGGTTAGTCAGACATCATCACCTAGCCTATCCTACCCTTAATAGTGTAAATCTACCTGTTCTAACCATTGACTTGTTTTAAGGTTTTCGTTTCAGTGAAGTGTAATGCATAATTAATAGGAGTTCTCATTTTTGTTACATTTTCTTAAGGGTTCGTGGTGACCATGGGGTGGAAAATGTGGATGTAGCCCAGCTGATGTTCTCCACAAGAGGAGTTGGCAAAAACAGCTTCATTGCAGGGAAAAGTGTGCATAATCAGAGGTACTTTAGAAGACACTTCATTTTTATGGAACTACCACATTCATAACCTTGTAAGTTTACAGGGTGAGTAAAAAAAAAAGAAAAAATAATACGCCAAAATCTATGCAATATTAAAAAATAATAATAACAACAACACAGAAAACTTCCGGTTAGACACATGTAAATACATTCAAATTATTCTTGTTTTTGAAGTGGTTAATGTGGCCACCACCAGCAGCACGGGCAACATCTAGCCTATTTGAAAAAGAGAAAAGAATGAACTGAATGAAAACTTCACTTAGCAGTCGATGGCTGTAATTGGCCTGGCAGAACCTCTGTGTGTTTGATTTTATTTTTTTCTTCTTGTGGTGGTATGTTAAAGACAAAGTTTATGTTCCACCACTTCCATCAAATATCAATTACATGAAAGACCAAGTAACAGTTGCAATCAACATTGGCAACTTACGGTTGTCTGTACTGCCAGTGGTAAACACTAACACTTGTAAAACCTAAAAACTTGAATCTATTTACGACACAAGTCCAAGCTACAGTTTTTCATTTTTGCAATATCGCATGATTTTAAATTTTCATTTGATTTGTAGCTTTATAGGATATCCCCTTGAGATGCAACATCTAATTTTCAAAGGTGACATTCCAACACATACAAATAGTAATAATGTACAAAATAAAGGTAAAGAATTCTGCTATGTTCTTTTTTTTAATCACCCTTACTTTCTCATTACTTGAAATTAATGGAATGTTTGTTTCATTTATGAAACTGCATTTATCATTTTAAACTACTTTTTTGTTGATAATAGAAAAAAAACATTTGCCATTGAAATGCTTAAATTTAAAAGGATTTAGAACAATTCAAACATGCTCTCAAAAATGATTAAATAATTAATTGGATAGCCAAGTAGTTGATTAATTGTTGCACCCAGTTGCTTGTTTGTCCAAATATGATTCACTTTTTTACATGGTTTAAAATGTCTTCTTTAATTAAAAAAAAAAGGGGGGGGGGGCACAATTACATTGACATTACAGAATTGAACGTCTTTGGCGAGATGTCTACACAGCAGTCACTTGCCTCTACTATGCTGCGTTGCACCAAATGGAGGAAGATGATCTCCTGGACCTGTCCAGCAGTGTTCACCTTTTCTGCTGCCATTATGTCTTCATTCCTCGCTTACAAGCCCAGCTTGATGTTTTTAAAGATGGCTGGGACAGTCATCCCATGAGCAGCGAGGGAAATCGTACCCCGAACCAACTGTGGCACATGGGACTGCACTATAATGTACAAGAGTCTAATGATGTTGTAAGTACTTTTAAAAAATTGGTAAGCAAAACTTACTTTAAACAGTAGACAATGAATTGTTTTTCATATCAACTACAGGATTTGAACATCCCCCTGATAAACTGGGAGAGTAGTGGCCTTGTGTCCAGCAACACCGACTCTTGTGTCTATGTGCCTGAAACTGACTGCCCTTTGACACCTCAAGAACTGGCTGGACTCCATGCTGCTGTGGATCCAGCAGGACCTTCTACACGCATGGGAGTAGACCA
The DNA here is from genome assembly GCF_054856555.1 of Leptonotus elevatus. NCBI lineage: Eukaryota > Metazoa > Chordata > Actinopteri > Syngnathiformes > Syngnathidae > Leptonotus > Leptonotus elevatus. The sequence continues at coordinate 5,418,041 of NC_141260.1, read as the reverse complement.
TTATTTGGCTGCAGTGAACTACATGCACAGTATAAACTATGTGTAGGGTCTAGCCAAGCGCTTCTGGGCTGTTATTTGTTTAAAACTGCCTGCACTAAATTACATTTTATAATTTAGTGCTATATAAAGTTTGTATTATTATTATTATTTTTTTTTAATTGCTTACACTTTAAGAAAACAACCTGTTAAAAGTGGAGCACATTCATTTACAGTAAATGTATATTTAAAAAGAAACTATTCAATCAGCAAGCAGACTCTTTATTGACACTGACATAACAATTTGGTTCATTGATTGTGCTGCAAACTACACTAAAACGCTGATAGTTATTTGAATTGTCTTTTCGTACAAATTGACAATGAACTGTAATAAGAACCTATCTAGCAAAACATCAGAACTACATTATTTAAAGTAATGAAATAAAGATTTTGATCTATACCAAACCAAAACCAGTATCAGTTGTGGCGATGCAGTTCTTTAAATGGTCACTGAATTCTGTGTAATGGCTGTAGTGGCCAGGTAACTTTAAGTTTTGGAAGCATGTAGAAGATGTGGGATGTTCGGCTCTCACCACCTCCACTTTCATATCTGGCATGGGTATCTCCCATCCCACCCAGAACTTCAGGAGTCTTTTAAGATTCTCTTGAGACTCTAAAAAAAAGGAGAAAAAAAGTGGAATTAAGTTGTGCATGCTATTAAGTAACAATAATCAATTAGATTACTGTTTTTATAATTTAATTTATGTATTTTTTTGAGAAAAAAACAGGTTCTGCAACATCTGGGAAAAAAAGTGATCCCTGCTAGAGGATGATCATTTAAGAAAATCAAATCACAGATGTATCTATAAATTAAAATTCTGCCTTGTAGCAATATGTGTATGCTTATGCTTAATACTCATAATACAACTTGTGTTCATAAACAAGAAAAAATGGTTAAAAAAACCTTGATTTTCAACCACATTTGAAAATCTGCATTTATGCATTACAAAATGTGCACAAATATCAACATGTAATTTACCTGTCCTCACAAACTGACGCAAGTACCCCATTATTCTACATCTACAGTCAACGGAGTAACCATCTTCATCGTCCAACCCAGATTCCTCAGGCCATTTGATTAGGTCCAAAACAACCTAGGACAGCAAATGAGACAATCATTATGGCACCATAGTTGGCATTGAACCAATTCATTCTATTTTACAATTTTCTCTCTAATTTATACATATGGTCAATCCACACATGGGGTGTTAATTGTGTGAAGGCTGATGTTGTGGTCTCAACAGCCTAACAATGAAATGTGTATCCTGCTGAGGAGAACATGTGATTGTTGATTTCTCATCAGACTTTGTTCAAGGTTGGAATTGTTCACTGAAAATGATTCCAAATCAAAATTTCCTTGGAACAAGGAAAAAACATTAAAAATGTTTGCATAACTGAACATATGATGACGAATATTCAATAATATAACCCTAACCCTAAGCAAACACTCTCCCTCTCATTTGGATATGGGCTTAAAGGTTGTATCTAACTGTGCGTCAAAGGTTTGCATGCAAGGGACTGTGCATGTAGCGAGTTTTTCTTTGTTGTCAGTTTTTAATTATTATTTATTCTAAGGTTGCAAAGATGTTCTCAAGACACTTGCAAAGTATATTTACGGCACCAAACATTCTATGTAAATCGCAAAGGAATAATGAACATGTTGAAATTTCTTTGCGAGTGTCTGCCACACAGCGGCCGAAATGAGTTTCTTCCGTTGGGTGTCCGGGCTTTCCCTTAAGAGATTTGGTGAGAAGCTCAGTCATCCGGGAGGGACTCAGGGTCGAGCCGCTGTTCCTCCGCGTGGAAAGGAGCCAGTTAAGGGGGCTCGGGTATCTGGTTCGGAAGCCTCCTGGACGCCTTCCTGGAGAGGTGTTCCGGGCATGTCCCACCGGCGGCAGACCCCGGGGACGACCCAGGACATGCTGGAGAGACTATGTCTCTGGGCTGGCCTGGGAACGCCTTGGGATCCAGCCGGAGGAACTGGTTCAAGTGGCTGAGGAGGTCTGGGCTTCCCTCCTAAAGCTGCTGCCCCCGTGAATCCGACTCCGGATTAGCGGTAATAAATGGATGGATGGGTGGTGGGTCTGGCAAACATCTTTGCAACCTTGAACTAACCCTAATGAAAAAATAAATATTTTTTTGTTTTGCCAGACTGTCACATCAAATCAAAATTGATATAGCTCCTTTCATACATTACATTGCAACTCAAAAGCGTTGAGTGAGTAAAACATCCATAGTACAGCACAAAGAAAACCCTAACCTTCCCCCCAACATGCCCATGAGCAGGCTCACTCAAACTCGCACAACCTTTAAAAAAAAGTGTAATTAAGTTATCTGGTCAATCTTGACCTAATGAATTCCGTTTGCATTCCCATAAATTCCAGTTAATTCCCATGCAAAAAAATTTATTTTGAAAATTACAGACATTTTAGAATCCTAGACATGCTTCATTGAATACCTCCACACTGCACTCAGACTTTGTTTCTGTTGGAAAAACTGATGCCACTGCATCGGGTCGAGACTCCAATAACAGCATAATGAGGGTTTCTTTTAGTCCTTGCTTCAGCTGTTTGAGTTGGCGGGAGTTTCGGCCGAGCACCCTAAAGTATCACAGGGGTGAGTGAGGTATGGATGAAGGGACTCCAAGTAAATATATACATGCAGTAAATTCAATTCAATTATTACTCTGTGCACATTCAAACACTGGTCTGTATATATTGCTGTACAGCCGATCGCCCATACACACCGTGCAAGCCATTGAAGCCACAGGGCGACCATCTTACCTCTCCCATCCTGAGAGAAGACTACTATATATACTATAGGTATACATACAGATTAGACATATACAGCTCCTAGGCTCTTAGTGTTGGGCCGGGAGGCAGGTGTGGCAAGGTGGTCACAATTTTTTTAACAAGTGGACACTGGACAGTATGTGCTGCTTTGACGACCCCTTTTTTCTTTTATCGCTCAGTTCTTTAGACCCCAATATTAGATTTGGCAGAGGCATCTTTTGTTGAGTTAGTTATAATTCATTTATTAAAAAATTTACAATTTTCCTCCTACAACCCTCATTAAGCATATAATATATACATGTATTTAAGGCAAGTTGTAAAATGTCTGAAGTCCTCTTGTTTATGTTTAATAAATTTATAAACATCGTAAATCAAATGTTCTCCAATTTCAATACGGTAAATATATTCGAGGATCGTGTGTGACATAATGTTCATTGTGACATATTGTGATGGCTGCGAGATATCAGGAGGGTATAATTTGATGCTCAAAGCCTGGTTTCCAGTTGATGCTGACAGGGTAGATTTGTTATTTGGAGAGGATTTAAAAAACGAAGAAATCGAGTTTGTGCAATAACTATAAAAAAACACTAAGTCATATTTCTTTTTCAGTCTTATTCAGGTGTTCCAAAGCATGATCAACAGCCACCCTGACTTGTTCGTCGCCTTGAAATGGGCGATATTGTTTTACGTCTCATCTATACAGCGCGACTGAGCCCGCTATCATTTTCTGTCACACAACCAACCGCGCATGCGCAAACATTTTTCATCAAAGATCCTCCTATAGGATTGTGTTAGAGTAGACAATATTAAGTATTGTACTCTTTGCGTGTTCAATTAACTGAATGGTGAGATCCTGGTGAAGAAGTCCCCTTGCAAAGGTGAATATTTTTCAGAAGCTTCTGATCACACAATTGAAGTCACCCAAGCAGTGCTCTGTTCAAATGTGTCTTCTCTCCAGCCCACATCATTATTTATTCAAAAGAGGGTTCATAGAAAAGTCAGCTCACAACACACCTGGTTACAACTGAATGAATACAAGAGAATCCGTTCCCATGGGTATAAATCAGATTAGAAAAAATACAATAACAATAAGCCTGACTCCCTTCCGACACAGATAAGAATATATTTCTATTCATTCAGCCATACTGAGTTAACATAATTATACCTACATCTACACAGCTATAACTAATTACAAAATGGTTAAAATATAAAGTAAAACAGTAAAAATGTATACAAAGTTAACAATTGTATGCCGAGAAACATTTATTGAGAGTAATAATATGGAATTGGCCTATCGGCTATCCAGTTACATATACAGAGGTAATGTGTAAAATGTACATTTATCAAAGCATGATATACTGTTAGATAGGAGACACTTAAGTAGGACAACTTTTGATGGATATAACGCTAGTCAGCCACACTTACTGCATGCTGAAGTAGATTGTGAAGGAGCCAGGTGCTGTTACTAGCCGTTAATATAGGCATGTCCCATGCCAATGCCAGGTCATTAACAGCCGTTGTCTGACACTCATTGAGTCCTCTTTTTTCACTTGTTTCTTCCTTTCCAGCAGATTCTTGATTCTCAAACAGCTTTAAAAAGAAAATACCGCACATTTATTTCCAATAAATTACATTTAAAAAGTAAAAGTATAGTCCATATTTTTTCATTGAATGACAATGTTTTCCAATGGATAACCTTGCACTTTACCGTACTTACCGGGCGTATGGTCTCCCCGATGTCCATGTCTGCCACATCTTCTAACATGATTGTCGCTGTCTGTGGTGATTTACCAAGCAACACATGAATTACTGCTGGGCTAATACCTAACAGACAAGGGCCCCCATGAAGGAAAGAATGCCCAATCATTCTTCCTGCCATGACAAACAGGTCATTCTGTGCAAATACTTGGGAAGTGGCAGGAATTAAATGATCTGGTTGGCCTTCAAACAGCACAGTGTCGCATGCGGTTCCTATAAAAAATTAAAAAAAATGTTAATGGGGTTTGCCATTTTATGTTCAATACGGTTATAATAACCACATGATTGCAATTTCCTGCCTATGATTGTGTATTAATCTTTAGATTGACAGATTTGTCATGTGTTATGGCTATGCTGTCTGTTAGTTATTCATAGTATAGCTGAATGATAACTTGTATTTGCTGAATGATTAATTTACAATAATTTGCAATATAATCACTGACCATAACTAAAGCTGTCTGCCAGGATGGTGCACGTAATTCCTTCATAAGATCATGAGTCAATTATCTAACATTTATGTTCTATTTTGCCTTGCAACTTAAACAAACAACCTTTAGTGGAGTTGGGCCAGTGTCTTTAGGATTCTTTAAGACCTACCGCAATCAAGTTTGAAACCATGTTGTAACTTGTGCATTATCATACTGAAGAAGTGTCTGTTAACCCCTTCTCCAATGGCCACATCTCCTAAAAACACACGCAATCACATCCATCTTTCAGGTCATGGGTTTTCTGGCCTTCAAATTTGTATTTTTCATGTTTTCATATGTTCATGTGGGATTGCTGTTGTTACAGCATTGTACTCCCACAATAAAAATATTCATGCAACATGCAACATGGAGCACTTTCGTGTCATTACATATTTTGAATGACTGCCGTAGCCACAGTACAGTGATGCGAAGATAACTGTCCTTCTGGCAGCACTTGTACGACGCCTTCAGCCACATCTCCATGCAAATGCATCAGTTTCCAGGGAGATAGGCTACTCAAGCTAGCTGTCTTAGCGGTTGTTCATAGAAAGCTTTAAGTGTGAACTTAAAAAAGAAAAGAAAAAAAAATAAGTTTAACAAGTACATTACTACATTATTGTAATTTTGGTGCTCATGCGCACTAACATGCTACTTATCTGCACCCCTACAAATATATAAAAAGCAAAACATGTTACGAATACAATACTCAAAAACAACATGTTTGAATTGAGGTTTGTTTACAGCACCTTTTAGTTTAGCTTGAAATGGTTTGGCCCAATCTATATTGGGAGTCTTGTAAAAAGTGAGGATTCTGGCTTCCTGGTCCATTACGTCTTCTCCAATGTCTATTATTATTTTTAGGTATGGCTTATCTTCATTGGTTTGCAGACACTGCCTTCTGTACTGGTCAGCTGCTAATTCCGGATCCACTACGTTTTGCCATGCTGTAGTAACACACAAAAAATAGAAGAAAACAACTGTTTATTATAATTGAAGTTGTAATTTAAAAAGTAATGAATTGCACAACATTCACTACTCTACAAATTGTGCCTATAACCAATTTGTAGAATAAACAAAGACATATGCAAGTCTATGACAAACTCAATAATTGTAATTCGATTTTTGGTGAGATGGAAAAAAAATTACAGCACTGTAATGAATATTGGCATTTTAACATCTTTCAATGTGATTGTTTTTCTTAACTTTCACCAAACATGTCATTATTTATTCATAATTTTTTTTAGACAAATACTAACGCATCTCATCCATTTCATCAGGTCTGGACTGTAAAAGGGTATTGTCTGTTGAGAGGGTCGCTGTTGATGTCGTTATATCAGGTGATGAGCAGATAACTGATGCACCAGTGCTGCTTTGAGTCATGTGGTCACTCGGCATATATGATTGTGCAGAAGTGGAGCTACCACATGGAAATCTTGAAAAAGATTGAATGAACACACGTTTTAGCACACATATTAAGAAAAAAAAAAACATTTTATACAGTTTGATTATCACACTTGCATCATCCAAAAAAGAAAACTCATACACAGTGGTCATGTGTCAAATTATGTACAATTTTATATCTTGAAAATGTACCTGACGATTTACATGAAGAAATTTACGCTTTACTTTTTTTTTTTTTTTTTTTTTCTTAAAGAGCTCAGTATTGTTCATTCGGAAATGTCATCATCATTGCTCTTTATTTATTTTTATTTATTTTTATTTTTTTATTTTTTTTGTGTGTGTGTGTGGGTGAGTATGTGTATGTGCGTGCGTGCGTGTGTGCGTGTATTTGTTAGCTCACCAAAAAAACCTATTAGAAAAAATCTCATACCGTTCACCTAAACCGAACACCGCCGTCAGGAGACCCGAGGGGACCAAAGAAAACCAAGGAAGGTGAAATCCAGCACCGACCAGGCACCACCCACCAGAACTCCTCCCCAACCCAAGAAACATCCAGACCCCAACAAATCCAAAAAACATAAAATCAGGGAGGCCTCAAGAGACCGAAGGAGAGACCGAGAAAAGGAAGGAAGGACAGACGAAGCCGAGTGAGATCCACAGACACCAGCCTCCACCGATTCAATGACCTGAGGAGGAAACAGATTGTGTCTGAGTTTCGGTAGATGCTGGTGTGGTGGATCTGGCATGCTTGAAAATCTCCACCAAAGAGGGGAGCCGTCGACCCCTGCCGGAACAGAGCAAGCGCAACACCTCAGGGCCCCCCAGGCCGCGGCAGCGCCAAAGGACGACCCCCGGGCCCCGCCAGGGCCACCGGTCGAAGAGCAATCCCAGGTGCAGGAGCGCCCCCCGCCCCAACACGGCCCGCGCCCCCGACCCAACGCAGCAGAACGGGGCACTGCAGGCCCGCCAGGCACCCCACCGGCCCCCAACCCCCGCACCCCCCACGACCCCCCGCCCCCCATCCACCCCGCCACCCACCCCAACCCAGCCCCAGCCGCCCCCAGGTCCCCAATCCCCCAGACACCCCACCACCCCCACACCCCGCAACCCCCACCACCGCCCCCCCCCCCCAACAAAGCCCTCCCCCGACCCCACCCCGACCAACCGGCAGCCCCCCAACCCCCGACCCCCAGCCCCCGGGGACCACCGGCGCCGAAGAGGGGCCGGACAGCGGAGCGGAGAGGGCAGCCGCGCCCACCCCACCCCCCGCCGTGTGGAGGGACGGAACACCGGGGGCAGAAGGAGGAGATGGGGGCACCGGAGGGCGGCCGACACCCCCGAACCCCAGGCCCAGCGGGGGAAGGCCCCGGTCGTCACCCCAGCGTTCTTTGTGAAAGTTAACCCCTGTTACTGAGTCCGCCAGCTCGCCGACTGGCGAACTCTACCCCTAAGGGGAAATTTACGCTTTACATTTCAAGCACCATTATAAGTAATAAATTAATTGTAGTATTTTGTGCATATTCTCATGCAGTTTTGATATCTCTATATTTACGTCTGTCATACCTGTCACCACATGAACTTGCATGGTATGCAACAATTTCCGCAGGAAATATATTTCCACAAATTGGACAGGAGTCCTAAAAGTACCAAGCATATAGAGACATGGTTTCATAAAGTAGAAGTAACATAACTGTTGAATACAATATAGAACAAAGTATAGCAGATCATGACATTTGAATAAACACACTACTGTTACACAAATACACGGATTGCTTACCTCACTAATTACTTCTAAATCATGTTCTGCTGTCGGGACCGTTTCGTCTTCACAATCATCCTTCGTCTATGGAAAATATGGAATCAAATGAATAGAATTTTCATAAGACAAACTTGACAGTTCCACCGAAAAAGCCAAATGTTCATAGACAGGTGACTGTGACAGGAGTTTAAAAAAGAAGTAATTTGACAAAAAAATTGCTATGCTTAAAATGACTTTTATCTGTTAACCCTGTGATTTTTAACAAGTGTGCGGTGAGAAATCGTCAGGTTTTCTACTGGAAAATAATCAAATGTCAATTACTAGTTAATAAAAAAAAAAGTATATATTTTAATTGATTTATAGCAACCAGCGCGTATAGTAGCAGATATGGGCTACATGCCACGGACTTCCAACTTCTGTAACGCTGTTTACGGTTACTGTTGCGACATATAGGTTGCGCCCCAATAATTGCACTTCCACCCTTGTGCCCCTCAATTGAACGTTGCCGTTGATAGGTGTGAGTGTGTAGGCCAGAGTGTCTCAGTTCTCCAAAGCGCTTCGGAGAACTGAAACACCCTACACACGAAAACAGCATAGCATATTGACTTACTCAATGCTGACTGAAAAAGAAGTGGGTATACTCAGTATACCCGCGTATACCCTGGACTTCACCACTGGGTGTTATCAAGGGCTTAAAGTTTTTAAAAAAATCCTGAGCCTGAACTTTTCCAGGGAGCGGTGGTGCAGTGTCCAACATGCCGATTTGTTGTTCGACCGGCATCAAGCCATTACTATTTGATTTGTCGCCGTGGATGGACTGGGCATTTGGGAAACTCATTAAATTCCCAATTGGCCAGTCCTCCCCAAGCGTCAGGTCATCTCTTTCATTATCCATTTATATTATGTATGGTACAGTATAGCATCCCCTCTAGTGCTGCAGCTATCAAATATTTAGGTATTCAAACATCATATGGAAAATTCTATTGAATAATCAGGTATTTGGATTAAATATAAATATTTTCGCACAGTGAAAGAACAATTATGAATAAAGAAGACAATAAAAATATATTCCCACTTACTAATGATCGACCAACTTTCATTTCTAGATAATCAACTTTTTTGTTTTACTTAAATTTAAATTGTGCTTAACAGCACATTATTTTCCTCTCTAGAAAGTTTGGGAGATTTTACAAAAATCTCTCCCCATGGAAAAGAACTTCCGTTAAATATTAGGACACTTTCATCTCTACCCACTCTTAAAACACACTTACTTACCTACTTTTTTTTCATTTAATTGACTTATTCATTTACCCGCTTAAGATAATTATTGATTTTTTTGGTGATATTTTTGTTTTACCTCTCTTTACACACTTTTATATCCGCTGTCGCACACACTTGTTTTTCCCACGGACTCTTAGAAACAACCCCCAAACACTTCCACCTTGCCAGCGCTTCTGCAGAGCGTGAGAGCGTGCAAACGCCTGACGTCACGCTCAAGGAGAAACCTTACGTTTCCGTCCCGAAACCGTCATCATTATTTGACAAAATAAATACCTGGCCCCAGGTGTGGCGAGTTACCCAATTAGTGTGGGTGTATTTAGTTCCCGGGTGGTGATCAGTCGGCGTGCGATCATTGCCGCTTGTCACGGTCACCACCGGAGTTCTGGCTGTCAGTTTGATTTTGTAACTTTTCAGTTTGTTGTTTAGTTAGCATTAACCAGTACCCTGGTTAGTGTTTTCTGAAAAATAAAGCACGCCAGTCTCGCTCCTGCTGTGGTTCTCCTGCCTCCCTGCATTTTGGGTCCTCCACTTCACACGCCGACAGACACCACACCGCCCCGTGACCACACCGTAACAGAAACTATACAAATTTGAAGGACTTTCATCAACAAACAAAATATACCACCATAACCTTTTCAGATATTCACAAAAAATATATATATTTGTGATATGCCGCAAACTATCGGTAGTTTGCAATTCCACTGATCACAAACAGTTGTGGCGATTACTTGACTACTTAGATCATGTTCAGAATAATAACGCATCACCAACTTGCTGCAGTTAAATAACCATCATTACTTTACAGCTTCAATTCGTTGGTGTATGCACATAATTATAATAAAGACAATTACTATGATGGTTAAATTTGCAGCTTGTAACAGCATTCCAGACATTAATAAATAAAATGTTACACTCACAATTAATTCAACTACGCAAAGTTGCAATAATACTAGGAAACCATTCTGTGGCATTAGTAGGCATAATTTAGAAGTATTAGATTGATCAACAAAATTAAAAAAAAAGAGGGGGGATTTTCAAAGATTATGAGTTTCTGCAGAGGCCTTGTGACAAATATGTCATGTTTTGTAACTTTCAGTGTTTTCATTGACAATTGTGATGCTACGTCAAAATGGCAGTCATATACTGCATATGGTTTGGAGTCAGATTTATCCCACTGGGAGTGACCCAGTTCTGGCCTAAAAGCGTTAGAGGCAAATGTAAACAGCAAAGATTGCTGATTACAGTAATTTATTTGTTCTGGTTAATACAGTCATTCCAAAACACATTGTGTCACGTGTACATATTATATCATGTATTTACTGTGCATTTTCCTTGAACGCTTTGAGGTCGGAACTGACAATCTAAGTGGGATAAATCCGATTTTCCACTTTCCTCAAGTGCAGAAATTATCGTTGGTGAAATGAAGCTTTCCACTCGTTGAAAAGTATTAGACTTTGGATCGTCGTAATTTGATTTGTGAGGATTGTTTTGTTTTGAGAACGTGAAAAACTATAATTTTAACAATATGCCTGCTTTGTATGCTTGTCACGTTGTTGTCACGGTGTTACATTGTGGAAATATAAGAGATGCCAGAACTTCGGAATTGTCAATTTGAGTTCGTAAACGGAGAAAGTTGTGAGCAAGCATGTGTGTTCCTGTTTTGATGTTAACTACGGGCGTACAGTAGCTTTGTTTTAGCTGTTAAAAAACACGAGTTAACTGACTAATGTTTACATTACACGTGGCAGTGTGTTAGCGCACCAAACAGGACATCGTGTACCATTACATCAAACACACATGACAACCTGTGTGTGCTCAGGCTATCTTACTGACACGAATGTACCAATGGATTCAGGCATCATCCGCAACGTGCTTTTCTTTTTATATATCACATTTGATAATGCAATTAATTGTCCATGTAGTCATGATTAACCAACTTATCTTAATTTGCAACAACTGGCAGCGTTGAACCTGAACAAGTTAAACGAACAAAAGCCCATTAATGCATGTATATTGCTGCCCGATGCACACTTAAGTTAGTGTGGTTAATTTTGGCATCTGAGAATGGCAGTTCATTTTCATTATACACTGCCAGGTTTCACTAGACATCAATGAGAAAAGCTGTAAACAAGGCTTCAGATGAAGGGGACCAAATGCCTTATTTGGCAACCACAGCCTCGAAGTGTCACACTGTCGGATAATTTAGAGCTTGGTATAAAAAACAAAATTAAATCAAAGAAAATTGAAGTATGTATTGTTAGAGTTTACAATATTTGTATTCTACTCTTTGCGTGTTCAATTAACTGAATGGTGAGATTCTGTCCCTTTGCAAAGGTATTATAATTATCAGAAGCTTCTGATCACACAAATGAAGTCACCCAAGCAGTGTTCTGTTCAAAAGTGTGTGTCCCTCCTTCTCCTGCACATCATTATTTATTGAAAAGTGGGTGAATACGAAAAGTCTCCTCTCCCCTCCCATTCATAAAAAGGCAGAAGTTCCCAGGAATACAAATCAGATTAGACCTAAACAATAATAAGTCAGCCTGTCCTTGGACTCGACCGACTGAGACTGGTACAAACTCTACTCCCTCTTTCCCAGGCAAGAGAGACAGATAAGAATACAATAGACAATACTATTCATTGAGCTACACAGCTATAACTAAATCCAAAACGGCTAAAATATAAATTGAAACTGAAAAACAATGTTAATAATTCAACAGTATCCAATGAAGAACCATACCTGTAACTTTTTTAAGAAACCAGCCACCTTGTAAATCTCGCATCCTGGGATATTCTTCTTGGAGCAGTCTGCTTATCTGAAAGTAGTAAGCAAGTGCTGCTGACATAGTTAATTGTTATATGTATAAATTTTCATAAAACTTTGTTAGCTGCAAATGAAAATTAACAGTTTTGCGATATGGTGGAAAATTCAAATGACGGTATCGGGAGGGTAACCAAACAGACCGACCGACATCTTGTGATTATAATTCGTTGTCCGTTTGACAGAGGGAGTCAATGCGCACAAGGATCAGAATTAATTTATTTATTTGCAGTAATTGCGGAGCAGTTTTGCGTATCATGACTTCATTTGAGGAGCAAATTTCTTTTTTCCTCTCCTTTTTTTTTCTTTCTTTAGGGAGCGAATTTAGAATTTTGTGGAGCAATTTCTTTTTTCTTTTTGTACCCGGTTAATTCCAGGGATGCTTAGCCTGGCCGAGGGTCAAGAAAAGCCTGGCGGCTCACCGCTCTATTAAAACGCTGGGGAAAACACTGGTTTCCATTTAGTCTTTTCACGATACCGAAATTTTGACTTTGATACTAAAACCTGCATAAAATACCTCAATGCCGGTACTGAAACGCTAGACAAAACTCTAAAACATCAGCAAAAGCAGCAAAATTAAAACTGGCTAAAGAACTTCAAATTATTTTTACTTATTATTAATTTGAAATATTGGGATGTATACATGTTAAATTTATGTACATACGGTATATATTTATGTTTATACTGTATGTGCTTTCACATTGCATTCTGTATTCTTGAAGTGCTGTATTTGACTGCATTTGATGTCATCCGTTTTAAAAATTGGCAATAGTGGCACTCCAATAACTCCATGTAACGTTGCTTGATTGTTCGTGCATGTCTCGGCTCTTCTCCATTTCGCTCCTAATTAGTCGAATGCATCATCAAATACTACAAATTGGGAACAAAATAATTCAAATTCCACTTATTTTTAAGGGAAGTGTGAAAAATGCGTCACAACCTGTGTCTGTTGCTCTGTCAGTCGTCTGAGCTTTTACTATGCATAAGTGTGATATCCTACTGTGTGCCTGTTCATTGAACGCACCGTGCCTAAGTCCACTGCAGGAATGATTGTTGCTTTTTCTTCTGCTTCTTCACGAAAAACATTTGCTCTTGTCACAAAACCTTTCTAAAACTGAAAATTGAAAACCACACGTGTTCTTCGTGTGCTGATTGAAAACATGCGTAGGCAATGCCAATGCCAATGCTGTTGCATAGCTTACGTGGACGTCCAGCGAGCACTACACTTAATAAGCTTAATTAGCGCTTCATGCTTCTCCACGAGGAGTGCACGTCCAGCAAGCGCTTCAGTGCGTGAAGCTATCTTCCTGCGCCCTCTCGCACACACGCTAAAAGAGGCGTGTCGCTTACTTAAGGCGTTTTCCACATATCGGTAGATAGAAAACAAGAGTTGGCGGGCTGTCTCGTATTTTTTTTTTTAAGTACCGGTACTAAGAAAAAAATTATACCGAGCCGTTTTTGACACCAAAACATAAAGGTACGGTACTGGCACCGGTATCCCGTGCAACACTATTTTCATTACACTTTTGCGAAATACTTGTATTTAGACATGTCTCAAAAACCATGGGAAAGCAAATTTTTTGGGCCGATATTTGCATTTTTTTTAAATTACAGTGTTTCCATTAACAGTTTGCTTTTGCACAACTTGCATTTTGCGCAAATCTGAGGGTAATGGAAACACACATATACAGAAGGAAACAAAACATTAAAAAACAATACAATGGCAAGACTCAAGTGTAGAATTGTCTTTTAGGCTTACCTCTGCGTGATCGGCATTGTCACCCATATTTATGGTCCTCCTCCCAAGACCCGCTTCCAAGAGAAAAGTTTCCTCTTTTGGCGTTTTTTCCAGGTTTGTTGATAGCAGACAGAACTGCAGTTCTATCAACTTACACACAGAAACATTAGGAGGATTTGCCAAACTTCTTTTGCGCTTCTGACCTCGAGAAGCAAACACTGGGAAACATCTATGAAGCACAAAAAGTTTTTAATTAGTGAACATTAAATTGTCAAGGATCTAATATCTGTCAGTGACTCAAAGACAAATATATATTCTAAATATATTATATTTAATAATTTTTTTTAAATTCAATGGTACAAAGTTGTTGTTTTTTAAAGCTACATACCACATGAGTACTCTCATTCTAAAATCGTAATATTGTTAACCAATGTAATATGTGCTTCCATTTTTCAAAAACAAGCTAGCACATTGTAATGGCCACTTACCTCTGCATCTCTTGCTGCACTGTGCCTGGTCTGGCTATGACACTGCTGGTAGGCCTCATAGCTGCTGGTTGAACAGTGTGCTGGGATGTAGGTTGAGCAACAGGTGAAGAACTTGTGGTGCTTCCAAGCTGATGACTTAAGCAGTCAAGCAGCACACGGACTGCTGATTCCACATTTAGTGTATTCTGAAAATATAGAGGTATGTGAAGGCTGCATACAGCAATTAGAGACAGCTGGAACATGAGATTTTTGAGTGACTAAATGGATGTGTTGTCACATGTGCTGAACAGCTGAAAAATGAAAATATACATTAATTAAATAATTGTTTAATGGATCAAATACAAGACATTCCCAAAAAAGAGGGGGAAACAACCAACTACAGCACTACAAATCACACAAAAGGGCTCATCTCGATTGTCTTAATTGAAACATACAACTACGAGCTCCAAGTTGTCCTTCAAATCTTTGGAAGCAACTCAAAAGATTTTCTTATGCAGCCGTTTTAAGGAGGGAGTAAATTGTTTTAAAGACACATCTTGGAACAAGGATGGACCACTGAAAAGATTTCATGGGTCAGCTTAAGTAACGGGTCCGCTGATAGATCCTCTAAGGAAGTCATATAGCTTCTTGATGTTGAGGTTTGAAAACCAGCTGGACTGTAAATGATCATAAACTAATATTGCATTGTTTATCATATTGGATAGTATATCATATTTCAGATTTAATATACAGTAAATATTTTGTTGCAGTATGTCTGTTCTTTTTTGTGAAGTGTTTGATACTAATATGACTTAATTATATGGGTCGAATCTATTTTTAAACCTCAATTTTTTTAATGGAAATATTCAACCAACGTCTTACTTTAGGGTTAGGGTTCATACGTTAAACATGTATGAATGTTATATTAATGGACATTAAGCCTTAATATTTTATTTCAATACTGTTCAAACATCAAACAGATTTCAACAGGTTGTTGTTAAATACAGTGGCTCACAGTTATGAACCTGAAGTTTAGTATTAGTAAATAAATAAATGTTCATACAAATCTTACAGCGTACACGTACAAGTTAACTGATAAGTATTTTCTAAATTTGAGTTAAAAACAAACACACGCAATAAACAATTTATAGATTCGTATCAGGATTAATTGGTATCGAATAGAATCGTGACCTATGAATCGTGATACGGATCAAATCGCCACGTACTAGGCAATTCACACCCCTACTTAATTACACTGGCTCATGATTACCACATCTAAGAAAGTGATACCACCTACGCCTGAGGAATTTGCCAAATTACACAATCAAGGGATGACGTCTCATTTTCCTGAATTATTTACAAAAGGCCAGTTGTTGTTTTTTAAGGTTGGTTGGGTTATTCGAAATGCTCGTCCTGTTGAGTGTAACAGTAGTAGTAGTACGGCATCATAACTGATAAATTCATATTAAAAATGGAAACTCCCGTTAGTTGTTATGTAACTATTGTATATGCTATACATATAAACTTGCTACCGGTAACTCTCCTAAATTAAACTACATCAGGCTCACAACTTTGCGTTTAGACTACTGCATAACTATTACTTTGACAAGAACCGCACCAGGCCCATGGTGTGCGTGCTGAATACTGTATGCAAAATAGACCTGAAAAGAACTCAGACACTGAGTTGAAGCTACGAAAAGCTCAAGGGAGCGCTGGTGAACTATATGTCGACCACCCACTTAAAAAAAACACACCATTAATGTCAAGACAGTAGCGATATTCCGCTCACCTGCTGCTGCAGCGAAGAGCTGTTGCTCTGATCGGTCATTTTTCTAGAAGGCAAAACAAGATAAAGAACACTATGGAGTCAAATGTGTACATACATAACATCGATTGGGTGCATCTTCCCTCCAGTACCTGTCAATGGCGCATATGTGAGCTACATGAATTTGTTTGTTAGCCAGCTAACTTATACAAGAAATAACAATTTTAACCAACACAGGGGAGCAGCACACTGCACCATTCTTGGCATATAATGAAGTAGTTTAGTTGTTCATTGTTGTCATATAGCCACAATATTCCAAAGCATGAGATGAAATTACGTCCGTGGCGCCAGAAATGACGATAATGACTAGACTGCTTTAGCATGAAATCAAATGCCAGCTAGCTAGAAAGCTAAATATGTGATGCTAATCATAAAAACAGGTTGGATGACCATCGTTTAAACAACAATATTTGAAAGAATGATGAAGTAACATAATACTTACCTTGTAATAGCAAAAACCAAAAGAGACTGAAGTATTCTTAATATGTATGTTGGTTGGCGACGATGTGTCCTGCTTGTATCCTTCCGCGAGTCCCGCCACCGTCGTTCGCTAAACCAATGAGGTTGCGCTCCAATCCGCTCAAATCCTTCTCACTTGATTGGTCAAAACAACCCTTCATTACACCAGAGCCCGCCCCCTTCTTTACGAGTACAAATCACGGCGCTCTACAAGTACAAATTAGTTTTGCTCCATTTGTAGCGCGACAAATGGGGCAAAACTCACGTCACTGAACAGCAGCAGAAAACCCACTTGTGACTCCTAGTGGCGACTTCTTTGACTACAAGTTGTCATTTCTACAGGTACAAATCACAACTTTTACAGATACAAATTTATAGTTTTTGTACAGGTACAAAAATTTTTTTGTACAGATACAAATCATGACTTTTACAGGTACAAATTTGTTTTTACAGATACAAATTTGTTTAACACATACACATTTTTTTTTACAGGTACAAATTTCTTTTACAGACACAAATTTTTTTTTTACAGGCACACATTTTTTTTACAGATACAAATCACGACTTTTACAGATACAAATTTAGACTTTTTTCTACAGGTACAAATTTTTTGCACAAGTTAGTTTTGCACCATATTTACCTCCATATTCAAACACATCAAATACGTTTCAATACATCGCCAGTATTAACGTGATGTAGTTTAGGATGGGGAAAACTTGCAAAATCTAACTTATTTAGCATTATACATCAGACTAAAAATAATTGCCGTGCAACACTTACCTCAGACGAGATGAAATGGGACGAGACCGTCGTCGAGAACCTTCTAAAATAGTCTCATTCATGCGTCTTTAATTGGCCACAGCACAGACAAGCAGAAAACGACCAATCAGGGAAAAGAGATAGGACAACACGAACTCCAACTATCACAAGATGGGTTGCAGCCCGATGGTGAGGTTGGAGCGCGCTGCATCCGAGGAGACCAGTTTAAGGGGGCAACTGCGCTGCGTGCAGCTGCAAGGTTCAATAATGCGGATTGTGTCATACAACACTCGCGGGTTGCGAGTAGGACATACTGCTACATACAGGACAGGCTGTCTGGTAGTGGATGCGCTGCTTGACCAATTGTATGTGTTTTTTGCACATCAACATACAAAAATAAATACATATAAAAAGATAAAAATTGTAATTCAAACATCCACTTTTTTAACCACTAAAAAGAACCAACCATTGTCTAATTCATATCTTTGTTTTCAGTGTTAAGGGAGTGACACATATTTTAATTACTATGTATTTAAAATAATGTGATGAATCTGTTATTTTAATTTCAGCAATTATCACCTGTCTAAATTATTCAACACAGACAAATCTTTACAAATGATGAAATGTTTCTACAAAATATCCAGTATTATATATTTTTTTATTGGCTACATTGTACATGTCACTGATTTTTTTTTAAAAGTATATTGAACATAAAACAATCTAGTTAAATGAACCTTCCAATTTGAATTTGTTGATTTACACCATTAACCCATTTTTATCAACATCTTACAAATTACTTTTAAATGTGTATGTGTGCCCTGAGGAAACTGTGGAGACAACATGCGCACAGTCACTGTTTGTGCATCTTGAAGAACTCATCAATATTATAAAAGAAAACATTTATTTTAGCAAAGGAAATGGACAATTTATAGTATTTAATAATAAACCATAATCATCAAAAAAACACAGTAATAGTCACATGCTACAAATTTGGAAAAGAATCAAATAAAAAAAATTTGTGACTGAAAAGTCCTGGCTGTACCTAATCAATTGGCCAAGATGGCCGCCGCCCCGGGTGGGCGGAGGGGAGAGAATCCTTGGTGTACCTAATTAATTGGCCAAGATGGCCGCCGCCCTGGGTGGGCGGAGTGGCGAGAATCCAGGGTGTACCTAATTAATTGACCAGAATCCTGGGTGTACCTAATCAATTGGCCAAGATAGTAGTAGTAGTAATAGTATTTGCAATAGTAGTAGTCGTATATAGGCCAAGCCTTGAGAACACCAAGAAAAAAAGGGGCTGAGTTGAGCTCAACAGTGAGAGATGATTGGCTGAGGCAGTTGCTATGCAAAAACGACAGATCATTCACGCACACACATTTGATTTTAACTTGTTGCGAGACGTCACGCACCCACATTCCATTGATTTTGTATAGGATACGCTCACCTCAAACAAAAGCCTCTCACGACCTAACGGTTGAAGATGCAGATTCCAGAAATGGCTCGTTAGAACGGCAAGGGTTTGGGGTACGCGAGCATGTTCTCAGTTTTTTAATCGGATGAAAAATGACCAATTTAGGAGCAGGTTGAAAACTTATGATTGATCGAAAATGAAGAGGGAAAAACGGCGAAAATAACATTGAAAAGAGATCGAAATAGTCCGACTTCTCCTCGCTTAAAGTGAAAATAAAGGTACTAAATGACACCTTAGCCAAATAAAACTTAGTTTTTCAGAAAGCAGAGGCTTATGGCTACAAAATGTGCCAATTTGATGTCTAGTGAGCAAAGATTGTGGCCATGGTGACGAGTTGAAGTGAAACTTTTGGAAATAGATTTTTTGGTTCCCGTCACTGAAGCCTTAATTAGTCACACTCTAAATAGGCGACTTTCCCCCTTTGCTCACTGTCTTTGAACCCGCACAGGGGGGAGAGCTTTCATTCCTTAATTTTTTTTTTGACACTGAGCTAAAGATGACAAAAATTCCAACAAAATGAGCTAAAATTCATATTGGTCGGTCAACGTATGCGCGCGCAGCGTGTCTTGGAAAAAGGTGTTTGATTGGAGTTGATCTCTTTCGGTTTCCCATTCATTCCTATGGGACTTTATTTGGGAGTTTTTTGGGAATAGCGTCGCCATGGTAACTGGGAATTCCCTTGCGGAAAAATCGGTGGAAGATTAAAAAAAATAATAAAAAGAAGAAGAAGAATAATACTAGAAAAATTTCCGCGGAAATTTTGAATGGGCCTGCTGACTCTTGCAAGGTGGAAAGATGCATGCTCTGAACTGTTTGCCAAATGTTGGTGTACTTTACCTCTCAATTTGTGTCAGCAGGAATAGAGTTCAGGACAATTTGTAATAACTGCAGTTATTACATGTGTAATGGCTTCCCTTATGTCTTGATTGACATTTTAGTCATATCAAAAGGGAATCAGTTTAATTTCTTGCTTATAGTGTAAGTGATTAACTAAAATATAAAATGCAATATACTGTATCATGGAGCAAATACAGTATGAATGCAGTGTTTAAATTTGACATTGCATATTAAAAGGCATGTTGGTGCTGATCAATATTGCAGGAATATTACTCCAAAGTACATGTAAAACGGCTCTTAAAAGAGCCGTTTTGGGTCTTTGTTACACAGCATCTTCATCTTTTCCTGAGCACACAAAGGAACAAGTTGTTAGAAAATAGGCAGCAAAACTGAACAGTTAAAACTTAATCTAAATACTCATCCAATACACATGTGACGGTTTTTCAGTGAGGAATCCTGTAGAATAAATCATTTTGGTCTACGTTTGCGGGATCCCTTTTTTCATCTTTTCTCTCCACCAGTTGTACCGGACATAACAACCTTGATATCCTTGGCCATGTCAAGTTGCGCCCCTTGCTGCGCTCCATCCACCTGTATTGCATGTGAAAATGAAAAATGAGTGTTCAATGTTTGCCTAGATCAATTCAGTAATCAATCATCACTTACCATCGCAGTTCATCCCTTACCATCGCAGTTCCTCACTGACACCAACACTTTTCATTGTGTTATAGTCACAATCACAATAAGGACAAACAAAACATTCAAGTCCAAATGCACGATGTCCTGCTAATAGAAAAGCACACTGATTAAAAGTACCTTCATACAACACTGCTCAAAATAAGGGAGCGCTTAAATGACATATCCCATGTCTTAAATTCAATTTAAAGCTCAATACGTTTAGAACTAACTAAATGATAAATATGTCTACAAAAAAAATTATTGGCCGCTCTGATTTTGAGTGTAGTTCTGTTATGACACCAATTTTGAACGAGCAAAGGATTTAACTTTTCAGCCTTTACAATTTAAAGTACAGTATCCCCCTCTTTTGAGCAGTGGTATGAAAGGCTCAATAACATTTGCAAAAGCACACTTGTGAAAATGGTGCCCTTGCGATCGACAATGAGCTGACACAAGAAGTTAACACACAGTAGACCGGACTGTGGTAACTGTAATAAGTGTGCAGAACGCCTGATTGAACACAACAATCTGGGTGAGATATGTAAATGTGATCAATCAGTGTCTGCTTTCCAGTTGTGGCCTGGGTGATCAGCTGTGAAAAGCGTCTGGACTGAAACAAGTCCAGAATGGATTTCTTTCCCTTTGAAAGCAAATCCTCATTAAAGTCTCCGCAAACAACAATAGGCTGGCAGTCCATCACGGCCAAGGCATCCAAGAGACTTCCAAGGTTTGGAAGAAATGTGCCAAGACTCAGGTTGGGTGGCCTGTAGACCGTAGCTATCAAAGCCTGGACGGGAGCGTCAACCCTGATGACAGCAAATTCCAGGTCAACCACATTCTGAATAAACCGACGGGGCTCCGCTCGAAGACAATCGCGATAATAGACTGCGACTCCGCCACCCTCTTTTTGGGCCACGTCCAGTCTATTTGAATACGAAACTTGTCTGTTGCGCACAAAAGTGCTGCATCCCTCCAGTTGCAAGGGAGGGGGGAAGAAGGATCCAGACAAATGAGTTTCAGTGAGGCAAAGGACATCTGCCAGCCTCAACTCATGATGAGACTTTAAGTCGTCAATATGAGATGGAAGCCCCTCGGTGTTGTGATGAACAATGGTCAAGGTGGGAAAAGCAGTTTGCGGCATTTTGAAAAAGTACAACAGTGGTCTTGTACTTTGGAAAGAAGCGCGCGTCATACTGTCCATTGCCGTCGTGACGTTGGGATTGGCATAGATTTTGGATTCGTCAAAGTCTATGACCCTCAATCCCTGAAGTGACGTCGTGCGGCTTAGGGCAACATAGGCCATTCCAGGTTCAAACACACGCTTAAGAGACACCACTGCAGAAGTCATCGTCATGCCTTGCACTTTGTGAGCCGTGCATCCAAAGGCAAGCTTCATGGGGAATTGCCGCCTGACCACGCCTTTTATGCCCAGGTTTTCCTCCGACCTTTCGATATAGACCAAGTCATCCGTCGGCCCCAGAATTTTATCACGCAATTTCTGGCCCGCTTCGGGATTGTCTAGCCTCCGTCCGAGCAAGGTCACTTTCTCCGCCGACCCCTTTGGGGCGCTTTGAACAATGTTGCCTATTGTGCCAAAGGTCCCGTTCACCAATCCGTCCTCGACATCCAAATTCCGAAGAAGCATGACCCGTGCTCCTACACCAGGTTGAAGGGCATCCGGTAGATCCCTTCTCGACCCCATGATCACTTTGGTCACGGTGACCATCGCCCCCGACCGTGGGCTCTTCCTGTAGTCCTCTGCGGGAATATTGACCACAGTCAATTTGAGAGCAGCCACAGTTGCTGCATTGTGCCTATCCACCTCTTTATTGGTGGCAAAGATATGCAGAGTATCCGCAGGGAGGTCTCGCGCATCCGTGACAGCCGTGGTGAGTAACGCCCTGTCACCATCGCCAAGCGGATCAGCCTTCCCCTTCTCCCTGATCCTGTTCAAAAGCTCGGCAAAAGCGACGTCGTCTTTTTGCCGCATGATTTGAGTAAGCTTGACCATCTGAAAATCTGTCCAGAGGTCAAGAAGATCGTTGTCAGAAACGCAGAGGGGCTTGGACCTTCCGAGGGGTGGCAGTTGGTAGAAGTCCCCAACTGCAAGAACGGAGATGCCCCCAAATGGTCTCTGGTTGCCCTTGATTTGCTGAAATCTCCAGTGGACATAGGCAAAGAGTTCCTTGGAGACCATGGAGATCTCGTCGATGATCAAAATTTCCACGTTGCAAAGGGTTGCTCTCAATGCGTCCAACGTATTCCCCAGCGCCTGGTAAGGAGGCTTTAGAGTCCTGGGGAGTTTCAAGAGGGAATGAAGCGTTTTCCCTGAGATGTTGTAAGCCGCCGTGCCAGTAAACGACGTCAGCAGCACAGCAGGCTTGGCCATATCCGCTTCGTCGCGGAATCTGGGAAGCTGGCGGAGAATCTTACTGGCCTCCTGGTAAATGCACTTGATGACATGCGATTTACCACAGCCAGCTCCTCCGGGGATTAAATAAAAGAAGGGCTCGAGGAGACGATCCGAAACGCGTTTCAAACACCACTCGCGCACAGCGTAGAAGACGGACGCTTGCGTTTCATTGAGACTGCGGTACATGTTCCTCACAAATTCGGCGCTCAACTTTGGCGCCTCAAACGCCGGCAAGACCGCGCCGCTACCAGGAGCGTCCTGGTAGGCCGGAACCTCATCTTGCGGGTCTTCCTGTAACGGATTAGATTCGCGTTCGGCGGCACACTCCAAACGCTCTGCTTCTACCTCCGGCGCAAAAGTGCTCCACGCGTTGAGAACCGCACGAAGCTCTTTCAATTTTTCGAAGGCATTGTCCACGGTCTTTCCCCGTCCTTCGTACCGCCCCCGATTGCGGTCGACGATAGCCCGCACCCGACCGAACTTTGATTCCCCGGCACCGTAGAACTCCTCGTACGTTTTGAGGTTTTCAGACCTGAGCTCGGCGTCGTCTCTGTGGGGGAGGTACAATTTAAGCTGGGTCCTGTAATACTTCTCAGCATACTTTTTGATTGAGAAGCGAGTGAATCTGATGACGGCATCTTTTCCAATCCGCTTCTGGATGAATCCCTTGCCGTGTGAGAGGGGAATGACATTCTTGCCCTCAATCTGCTGACCGTAGACGACCCGGTATTCGGATGCGAATTCGGCGAGACACATCCGCTCAAACATTGCCGTTCTAGGTCTTGCCACATATTTGTCTGGCAGACCAGACATCCACACGTTGTCTGCGTCCGGATGCATGGTCTTCAGTCTACTCATGGGTAGACTCAATTTCACGCCATCCTCAGCCGTCTGGATGAAAACTACGCTGCGCGAGCACTTCTTCAGAGGGAGACTGCATGTCCGCGCCACCGCTTCTTGAGCGCTCACCTCTCTGTGCTTGGAATACGCCGCCATTATTTTCATCAATTGAAGTATAGTAACATCACACATTGTATAGTTCATTGATTATAAATAATGGATGGGGTGAGCAGAGCCTTCAATAAATCCTCAACAATAGAAAAAAATGGATCCACTATAGACTTCCTTGTTTACTTATTAACAAAGAAAACGGTATTGTAATAACATTGTTACTTTTTTTTTCTTTTAGATTAATTTCCATGAGGTGAAACGGTTTGGCAAAATGGATGGATATTCTGGATGGCCGTGAAAAAAACGATCGCTACAGAAACCAACGGTAATCTTTCAAGGGGGAAAATAAAGGCAGCTTTGACAATTTACAAATGTGTGCTGTAGTCAATCAATGAAGGTCATTTAACAGTGTAAAATACTTCCAAAATCCCTCATCGGCGCCGCTCCGCTACACGATCGAGCAGGACACGCCACTCAACAACCGACGCCCCCTCCCCCAACCCCACCACGACGACGACAGACGAGACAAAAGCCTTACTGTATATTGTAGCAACGATGGATATACACAATTGAGATTTAGAGCATACTCAAACTTTTCTTTGTTTTTCTTTTACTGCACATTAAAACCTTAAAGTGAGATCTGCTAGCTCTAGCTAGCGCTAGCAGGTGTAGTTAGTGTTAGAGTAGACAATATTAAGTATTGTACTCTTTGCGTGTTCAATTAACTGAATGGTGAGATTCTGTTGAAGAAGTTCCTTTGCAAAGGTAAATAATTACCAGAAGCTTCTGATCACACAAATGAAGTCACCCAAGCAGTGCTCTGTTCAAATGTGTGTCTTCTCTCCAGCCCACATCATTATTTATTCAAAGAGGGTTCATAAAAAAGTCAGCCCACAACACACCTGGTTACAACTGAATGAATACAAGAGAATCCGTTCCCATGGGTATAAATCAGATTAGAAAAAATACAATAATAATAAGCCTGACTCCCTTCCGACACAGCAGAATCCCGGCCCTCCCATTAGATAACGAATGAATAGACAGACCCGTTGCTCTTTCTCATGAAAGTAACACAGACAAGAATACAATTCATTGAGCCTACACTGAGTCAACTAAATCCAAAACGGCTAAAATATAAATTAAAACTAAAAAACAATGTTAATAACTCATCATTAGCATGTAGGTTACCATGTCTAGCACTTAACTTTACCTATATCTTGTTAAAACAGCAGCCGGATAACACAACGTTCAAACACATCAAATACGTTTCAATACATTGCCAGTATTAACGTGATGTAGTTTAAGATGGGGGAAAACTTGCAAAATCTCACTTATTTAGCATTATACATCAGACTACAAACAACTGCCGTGCAACACTTACCTCAGACGAGATGAAATGGGAAGAAGCCGTGGTCGAGAACCTTCTAAAATAGTCTCATTCAAGCGTCTCTAATTGGCCACAGCACAGACAAGCAGAAAACGACCAATCAGGGAAAAGAGACAAGACAACATGAACTCCAACTATCAGCAAGGGGGTCCGTCGTCTAGAACCTTCCAAAATCAAGCGAATGTCATTGGCCACAGCACAGACAGGGAAAAAAGCGGACCAATCAGGGTTAGGATTAGAAAAAAACGCGCGAGAGAAGACAACGCGAAGTCCCAACTATCACAAGATGGGTTGCAGCCCGATGGTGAGGTTAGAGCGCGCTGCATCCGAGGAGACCAGTTTAAGGGGGCAACTGCGCTGCGTGCAGCTGCAAGGTTCAATAATGCGGATTGTGTCATACAACACTCGCGGGTTGCGAGTAGGACATACTGCTACATACAGGACATACTGCTACATACAGGACAGGCTGTCTGGTGGTGGATGCACTGCTTGACCACTTGTATGTGTTTTTTGCACAACAAAAAAAAAATAATAATAAATAAAAAAAAGATACAAATTGTAATTCAAACATCCACTTTTTTAACCACTAAAAAGAACCAACCATTGTCTAATTCATATCTTTGTTTTCAGTGTTAAGGGAGTGATACATTTTAATTACTATGCATTTAAAATAATGTGATGAATCTGTTATTTTAATTTCAGCAATTATCACCTGTCTAAATTATTCAACACAGACAAATCTTTACAAGTGATGAAATGTTTCTACAAAATATCCAGTATTATATATTTTATTATTGGCTACATTGTACATGTCACTGATTTTTTTTTTTTAAAGTATATTGAACATAAAACAATCTAGTTAAATGAACCTTCCAATTTGAATTTGTTGATTTACACCATTAACCCAATTTTATCAACATCTTACAAATTACTTTTATATGTGTATGTGTGCCCTGAGGAAACAACATGTGCACAGTCACTGTTTGTGCATCTTGAAGAACTCATCAATATTATAAAATAAAACATTTATTTTAGCAAAGGAAATGGACAATTTATAGTATTTAACTCTTTGACTGCAAGACGTTTTCAGAAAAGGGATGCCGTCAGTGCCAGCCGATTTAAGCATTTTGACTGATCTTTCAAGGTCCACAGAAAATGTTCTGTTTGGACTATGGAAACACACGTACTACCAAATGAAAGATCTTTCATCAGAAAAAAAAAGTTTGTTTCTACCTTATTCCGTTCTTTAGTAATCAACAATAGAAAATGGTTAGTTTGACCCAATTTCGCCTGTTTTGGACCAAAATACGGAGAAATCAAGCTTTTAGTGAAACGATATTATTTCATGCATTCTAGTGAATTTTACACTTCTTTTTGTCCATGAATGATGCCACAAACACCTAAATAGTGCTTTACTTCTATAAAACACTACCACCAAGAATGAAAAAGTGTTTTTTGATAGCAAAATACGTTTATTTACATTCAACAGTGTAACAATTTGACAACAATTTGGCAAACTATTTACAAATGTGTGCAACTGTGGTGCTATTTACAAATATGTGGATGTTTCAACGACAGTTTTTCTTTTTGTAACACTCTCCTGCGTGCAAGGAGTCGCAACAGCATTTGCACAACAGATTGCCTCTTCGCGTGCTCCACTTTCTTGCAGGCCGTTTTTTCCGGGGAATAGCAAGTATATACTGCAGTGTGTGTTGCCATCAAGTCTAATATCAGGATCATGCTACGGTTTCGTTACGTCTCGCTTCCTCGTGTCCTTCAGTTGCTACACCGGGTTGTAAGAGATGTTCTGATCCATTTTATCCACTCCATTCATGGTGGCATCGTAGTCCAGAAACAGTGTCTTCTCCGTGATCAGACTGTACCCGCTCCTCCGATGAATATGCATTGGACTCGGGGTACTCTTCATTGTCCGACAAAATGTCCGCATGTGAAAGCTCCGGCGTTAGCAGCGGTAGCCGCGCTAGCCGGTGAGGCTTACTACGTGATCATAACAGTCGCGTCAAGGCTTCCAACTTTGGTGTCAAGCTCGGAGTCATCATCATCATCATCATCAATCTGCATTGGTCGATGCCAACTCTCCATCGCCCGATCGAATGTCCGATTGTGTAGAAGTACCCGGTCGGCTATTGTGCGCGTTTTGCGGCCTTAGCAGCGGTAGCCGCACTAGCCGCGCTTAGCCGGTGAGGCTTACTACATGATCATAACAGTCGCGTCAAGGCTTCCAACTTTGGCGTCAAGCTCGGAGTCATCATCATCATCATCATCAATCTGCATTGGTCGATGCCAACTCTCCATCGCCCGATCGAATGTCCGATTGTGTAGAAGTACCCGGTCGGCTATTGTGCGCGTTTTCCGGCCTTAGCAGCGCTAGCCGCGCTAGCCGCGCTTAGCCGGTGAGGCTTACTACGTGATCATAACAGTTGCGTCAAGGCTTCCAACTTTGGCGTCAAGCTCGGAGTCATCATCATCGTCGACATCAATGCGCTTTTTAGTATTGATTGATGCTTTCCGTCTTTGAAAAAAATGCTCAAGCGTGAGCTGCTTGCAACCGGTTGATTGGTCAGCCATTGTGGGCTTCATCAGCCATGTCTCCTCAACACTCTAGCTCCGCCTCACGTCTTCTACTGACGCCCACGGTGGGCGGCCCATCCAACCTTGTGCAAAGAGAGTCATCGCTGCCCTCTAGGGGCCAAAATGAGTCTTTTACTAATCAGATCTGCCTGATACTTTCAGCACAGCTGCCCAAGGCTTTCCTGCACCCGTTTTCAAAAAAAAAAAAAAACAACATAGGGGACGTCTTTAAACGTCCTCGGCGCCCTTCCCTAGGTTTATGCTAAACGTTTTATAACGTTTATGGCGGTCAAAGAGTTAATAATAAACCACAATCATCAAAAAAACACAGTAATAGTCACATGCTACAAATTTGGAAAATAATCAAATAAAACAATTTTGTGACTGAAAAGTCCTGGCTGTACCTAATCAATTGGCCAAGATGGCCGCCGCCCCGGGTGGGCGGAGGGGAGAGAATCCTTAGTGTACCTAATTAATTGGCCAAGATGGCCGTTGCCCTGGGTGAGCGGAGTGGCGAGACTCCAGGGTGTACCTAATTAATTGGCCAAGATGGCCGCCGCCCTGGGTGGGCGGAGTGGCAAGAATCCAGGGTGTACCTAATGAATTGACCAGAATCCTGGGTGTACCTAATCAATTGGCCAAGATAGTAGTAGTAGTAATAGTATTTGCAATAGTAGTAGTCGTAGATAGGCCAAGCCTTGAAAGCCAAGAAAAAAAGGGGGTGAGTTGAGCTCAACAGTGAGAGAAATGATTGGCTGAGGCAGTTGCTATGCAAAAGTGAGAGACCAGGCAGTATAGCTAAAAAAGCACTATTTAAATAGCAGTCCATTCCATTTCATTTAAAAATAATAATAATGTGTGTGTATTGTGTGTGTTTTTTTAAACGTTTTTTTTTTTTTATGTAAATGAGCTGAACAGTTTAAAATTTAAACCATTGAAATCGGTCAAGAAATGTGGAAGTTCACCATAATCAACATCAACTAAAAGTATCTTACTGCCATTTTACAAAACATGCACATTCACGCACACACATTTGATTTTAAGTTGTTAGGAGACGTCACGCACCCACATTCCATTGATTTTGTATAGGATTACGCTCACCTCAAACAAAAGCCTCTCACGACTTAACGGTTGAAGATGCAGATTCCAGAAATGGCTCGTTAGAACGGCAAGGGTTTGGGGAACGCGAGCATGTTCTCAGTTTTGTAATCGGATGAAAAATGACCAAATGAGAGCAGGTTGAAAACTTATAATTGATCGAAAATGAAGAGGGAAAAAACGGCGAAATTAACATGGAGGAGATAGGCGCCAAAGTCCGACTTCTCCTCGCTTAAAGTGAAAATAAAGGTACTAAATGACACCTTAGCCAAATAAAACTTAGTTTTTCAGAAAGTAGAGGCTTGTGGCTACAAAATGTGCGAATTTGATGTCTAGTGAGCAAAGATTGTGGCCATGGTGACGAGTTGAAGTAAAACTTTTGGAAATAGATTTTTTGGTTCCCACCACTGAAAGTTTAATTGCGTAATAGAGTGGCGATTACACTCACTGTCTTTGAACCCGCACAGGGGGAAGAACCTTCATTCCTTAAGTTTTTTTTTTACACTGAGCTAAAGATAGGAAAAATTCCAACAAAATGAGCTAAAATTCATATCAATCGGTTAACGTATGCGCACGCAGCGTGTCTTGGAAAAAGGTGCTTGATGTGTGATTTTGTCTTTCCTTTTCACATTCATTTCCTATGGGACCTTCTTTCCCTGAATTTTGGGAGTTTTTTGGGAATAGCGTCGCCATGGTAACTGGGAATTCCTAGAAAAATAATGCCGCACCGAGTCAGATCGAGCCGCATCGTTTGATACTTCATTTGTCCTGGTGCGATGTACGGTACGGGCCGCATTCTTGCGGAAAAATCGGTGGAAGATTAAAAAACTAGAAAAATTCCCGCGGAAATTTTGAATGGGCCTGCTAACTCTTGCAACTCTTTTCAATGAGCTGAACAGTTTAAAATTTCAACCGTTGAAATCGCTCAAGAAATGTGGAAGTTATAATCAACTAAAAGTATTACTGCCCCTTTAAGAAACATGCACATTCACGCACACACATTTGATTTTAACTAACATTTCAATGAGCTGAACAGTTTAAAATTGAAACCATTGAAATCGCTCAAGAAATGTAAAAGTTAACCATAATCAACAGTATGTTACTGCCCCTTTAAGAAACATGCACATTCACGCACACACATTTGATTTTAAGTAACATTTCAATGAGCTGAACAGTTTAAAATTTAAACCATTGAAATCGGTCAAGAAATGTGGAATCTACCATAATCAACAGTATCTTACTGCCCCTTTACAAAACATGCACATTCACGCACACACATTTGATTTTAAGTTGTTAAGAGACGTCACGCACCAACATTCCATTGATTTGTATAGGATTACGCTCACCTCAAACAAAAGCCTCTCGCGACTTAACGGTTGAAGATGCAGATTCCAGAAATGGCTCGTTAGAACGGCAAGGGTTTGGGGAACGCGAGCATGTTCTCAGTTTTTTAATCGGATGAAAAATGACCAAATGAGAGCAGGTTGAAAACTTATGATTGATCGAAAATGAAGAGGGGAAAACGGAAAACATTGAAAAGAGATCAAAATAGTGCGACTTCTCCTCGCTTAAAGTTAAAATAAAGGTACTAAATGACACCTTAGCCAAATAAAACTAACCCTTGTAGAGGCTTGTGGCTACAAAATGTGCGAATTTGATGTCTAGTGAGCAAAGATTGTGGCCATGGTGACGAGTTAAAGTGAAACTTTTGGAAATATATTTTTTGGTTCCCAGCACTCTGTCCTTAATTAGTCACGCTCTAGCTGATGCAAGAAAGGCGACTTTCACCCCTTTGCTCACTGTCTTTGAACCCGCACAGGGGGAGAGCTTTCATTCCTTAATTTTTTTTTTGACACTGAGCTAAAGATGACAAAAATTCCAACAAAATGAGCTAAAATTCATATCGGTCGGTCAACGTATGCGCGCGCAGCGTGTCTTGGAAAAAGGTGCTTGATTGGAGTTGATGTCTTTCGGATTCCCATTCATTCCTATGGGACTTTATTTGGGAGTTTTTTGGGAATAGCGTCGCCTTGGTAACTGGGAATTCTTAGAAAAATAATAGCGCAGCGAGTCAGATCGAGCCGCATCGTTTGATACCTCATTTGTCCCGGTGCGATCTACGGTTCGGGCCGCATTTTTGCCATCGCAGTTCATCCCTTACCATCGCAGTTCCTCACTGACACCAACACTTTTCATTGTGTTGTAGTCACAATCACAATAAGGACAAACAAAACATTCAAGTCCAAATGCACGATGTCCTGCTAACAGAAAAGCACACTGATTAAAAGTACCTTCATACAACACTGCTCAAAATAAGGGAGCGCTTAAATGACATATCCCATGTCTTAAATTCAATTTAAAGCTCAATACGTTTAGAACTAACTAAATGATAAATATGTCTACAAAAAAAAAGATTGGCCGCTCTGATTTAACCCTAGTTTAAACCCCTACTTTGAAACCCTAACCCTAGTTTAAAACCCTACTTTGAAACCCTAACCCTAGTTTAAACCCCTACTTTGAAACCCTAACCCTAGTTTAAAACCCTACTTTGAAACCCTAACCCTAGTTTAAAACCCTACTTTGAAACCTTAACTCTAGTTTGAAACCCTAACCTTAGTTTGAAACCCTAACCCTAGTTTAAACCCCTACTTTGAAACCCTAACCCTAGTTTAAAACCCTACTTTAACTCTTTGACTGCCATAAACGTTATAAAACGTTTAGCATAAACCTAGGGAAGGGCGCCGAGGACGTTAAAAGACGTCCCCTATGTTTTTTTTTTTTTTTTTCAAAAACGGGTGCAGGAAAGCCTTGGGCAGCTGTGCTGAAAGTATCAGGCAGATATGATTAGTCAAAGACTCATTTTGGCCCCTAGAGGGCAGCGATGACTCTCTTTGCACAAGGTTGGATGGGCCGCCCACCGTGGGCGTCAGTAGAAGACGTGAGGCGGAGCTAGAGTGTTGAGGAGACAATGGCTGATCCAAGCCACAATGGCTTGACCAAGCAACCGGTTACAAGCAGCTCAGCTTGAGCATTTTTTTCAAAGACGGAAAGCATCAATCAATACTAAAAAGCGCATTGATGTCAACGATGATGATGACTCCGAGCTCTACGCCAAAGTTGGAAGCTTTGGCCTGTTACTATCACGTAGTAAGCCTCACCGGCTAAGCGCGGCTAGCGCGGCTAGCGCTGCTAAGGCCGGAAAACGCGCACAATAGCCGGCCGGGTACTTCTGCACAAGCGGACATTCGATCGGGCGATGGAGAGTTGGCATCGACCAATGCAGATTGATGATGATGATGATGATGACTGCGAGTTTGACGCCAAAGTTGGAAGCCTGGACGTGTTTACGATCACGTAGTAAGCCTCACCGGCTAAGCGCGGCTAGCGCGGCTAGCGCTGCTAAGGCCGGAAAACGCGCACAATAGCCGGCCGGGTACTTCTGCACAAGTGGACATTCGATCGGGCGATGGAGAGTTGGCATCGACCAATGCAGATTGATGATGATGATGATGATGACTGCGAGTTTGACGCCAAAGTTGGAAGCCTGGACGTGTTTACGATCACGTAGTAAGCCTCACCGGCTAGCGCTGCTAACGCCGGAAAACGCGGAGCTGCACAAGCGGACATTCGATCGGACAATGAAGAGTACCCCGAGTCCAATGCATATTCATCGGAGGAGCGGGTACAGTCTGATCACGGAGAAGACACTGTTTCTGGACTACGATGCCACCATGAATGGAGTGGATAAAATGGATCAGAACATCTCCTACCACCCGGTATAGCAACTGAAGGACACGGGGAAGCGAGACGTAACGAAACCGTAGCATGATCCTGATATTAGACTTGATGACACACTGCAGTATATACTTGCTATTCCCCGGAAAAAAACGGCCTGCAAGAAAGTGGCGCACGCGAAGAGGCAATCTGTTGTGCAAATGCTGTTGCGTCTCTTTGCACGCAGGAGAGTGTTACAAAAAGAAAAACTGTCGTTGAAACATCCACATATTTGTAAATAGCACCACAGTTGCACACATTTGTAAATAGTTTGCCAAATTGTTGTCAAATTGTTACACTGTTGAATGTAAATAAACGTATTTTGCTATCAAAAAACACTTTTTCATTCTTGGTGGTAGTGTTTTATAGAAGTAAAGCACTATTTAGGTGTTTGTGGCATCATTCATGGACAAAAAGAAGTGTCAAATTCACTAGAATGCATGAAATAATATCGTTTCACTAAAAGCTTGATTTCTCCGTATTTTGGTCCAACACAGGCGAAATTGGGTCAAACTAACCATTTTCTATTGTTGATTACTAAAGAACGGAATAAGGTAGAAACAAACTTTTTTTTTCTGATGAAAGATCTTTCATTTGGTAGTACGTGTGTTTCCATAGTCCAAACAGAACATTTTCTGTGGACCTTGAAAATCAGTCAAAATGCTTAAATCGGCTGGCACTGACGGCATCCCTTTTCGGAAAAGGTCTGGCAGTCAAAGAGTTAAAACCCTAACCCTAGTTTAAAATCCTACTTTGAAACCCTAACCCTAGTTTAAACCCCTACTTTGAAACCCTAAACCTAGTTTAAAACCTTACTTTGAAACCCTAACCCTAGTTTGAAACCCTAACCCTAGTTTAAAACCCTACTTTGAAACCCTAACCCTAGTTTGAAAACCTAACCCTAGTTTAAACCCCTACTTTGAAACCCTAACCCTAGTTTAAACCCCTACTTTGAAACCCTAACCCGAGTTTAAACCCCTACTTTGAAACCCTAACCCGAGTTTAAACCCCTACTTTGAAACCCTAACCCTAGTTTAAAACCCTACTTTGAAACCCTAACCCTAGTTTAAAATCCTACTTTGAAACCCTAACCCTAGTTTAAACCCCTACTTTGAAACCCCAAACCTAGTTTAAAACCCTACTTTGAAACCCTAACCCTAGTTTGAAACACTAACCCTAGTTTAAAACCCTACTTTGAAACCCTAACCCTAGTTTGAAAACCTAACCCTAGTTTAAACCCCTACTTTGAAACCTTAACCCTAGTTCAAACCCCTAGTTTGAAACCCTAACCCGAGTTTAAACCCCTACTTTGAAACCCTAACCTGAGTTTAAACCCCTACTTTGAAAACCTAACCCTAGTTTAAACCCCTACTTTGAAACCCTAATCCTAGTTTAAACCCCTACTTTGAAACCCTAACCCTAGTTTAAACCCCTACTTTGAAACCATAACCCTA
Organism: Leptonotus elevatus; assembly: GCF_054856555.1. NCBI lineage: Eukaryota > Metazoa > Chordata > Actinopteri > Syngnathiformes > Syngnathidae > Leptonotus > Leptonotus elevatus. The sequence goes on along the minus strand of NC_141260.1, from coordinate 5,383,823 downwards.
GTTTAAACCCTTACTTTGAAACCCTAAGCCTAGTTTGAAACCCTAACCCTAATTTAAACCCCTACTTTAGAACCCTAACCCTAGGTTAAACCCCTACTTTGAAACCCTAACCTTAGTTTAAAATCCTACTTTGAAACCTTAACCCTAGTTTAAACCCCTACTTTGAAACCCTAACCCTAGTTTAAACCCCTACTTTGAAATCCTAATCCTAGTTTAAACCCCTACTTTGAAACCCTAACCCGAGTTCAAACCCCTACTTTGAAACCCTTACCCTAGTTTGAAACCCTACTTTGAAACCCTAACCCTAATTTGAAACCCTACTTTGAAACCCTAACCCTAGTTTAAACCCCCACTTTGACACCCTAACCCTAGTTTGAAACCCTTTTTTGGAACCCTAACCCTAGTTTAAACCCCTACTTTTAAACCCTAACCCTAGTTTAAACCCCTACTTTGAAACCTTAACCCTAGTTTAAACAACTACTTTGAAACCCTAACCCTAGTTTAAACCCTACTTTGAAACCCTAACCCTAGTTTATCCCCTACTTTGAAAACCTAACCCTAGTTTACACCATTACTTTGCAACCCTAACCCTAGTTTACACCATTACTTTGCAACCCTAACCCTTGTTTAAACCCCTACTTTGAAACCCTAACCCTAGTTTAGATCCCTACTTTGAAACCCTAACCCTAGTTTAAACCCCTACTTTGAATCCCTAACCCTAGTTTAAACCCCTACTTTGAATCCCTAACCCTAGTTTAAACCACTACTTTGAAACCCTAACCCTAGTTTAAAACCCTACTTTGAAACCCTAACCCTAGTTTAAAACCCTACTTTGAAACCCTAACCCTAGTTTAAACCCCTACTTTGAAACCCTAACCCTAGTTTAAACCATTACTTTGCAACCCTAACCCTAGTTTAAACCCCTACTTTGAAACCCTAACCCTACGTTAAACCCCTACTTTGAAACCCTAACCCTAGTTTAAACCCCTATTTTGAATCCCTAACCCTAGTTTAAACCCCTACTTTGAAACCCTAACCCTAGTTTAAAACCCTACTTTGAAACCCTAACCCTAGTTTAAAACCCTACTTTTAAACCCTAACCCTAGTTTAAACCATTACTTGGCAACCCTAAACCTTGTTTAAACCCCTACTTTGAAACCCTAACCCTAGTTTAGATCCCTACTTTGAAACCCTAACCCTAGTTTAAACCCCTACTTTGAAACCCTAACCCTACGTTAAACCCCTACTTTGAATCCCTAACCCTAGTTTAAACCACTACTTTGAAACCCTAACCCTAGTTTAAAACCCTACTTTGAAACCCTAACCCTAGTTTAAAACCCTACTTTGAAACCCTAACCCTAGTTTAAACCCCTACTTTGAAACCCTAACCCTAGTTTAAACCATTACTTTGCAACCCTAACCCTAGTTTAAACCCCTACTTTGAAACCCTAATCCTAGTTTAAACCCCTACTTTGAATCCCTAACCCTAGTTTAGATCCCAACTTTGAAACCCTAACCCTAGTTTAAACCCCTACTTTGAAACCCTAACCCTACGTTAAACCCCTACTTTGAAACCCTAACCCTAGTTTAAACCCCTATTTTGAATCCCTAACCCTAGTTTAAACCCCTACTTTGAAACCCTAACCCTAGTTTAAAACCCTACTTTGAAACCCTAACCCTAGTTTAAAACCCTACTTTTAAACCCTAACCCTAGTTTAAACCATTACTTGGCAACCCTAAACCTAGTTTAAACCCCTACTTTGAAACCCTAACCCTAGTTTTAACCCCTACTTTGAATCCCTAACCCTAGTTTAGATCCCTACTTTGAAACCCTAACCCTAGTTTAAACCCCTACTTTGAAACACTTACCCTACTTTAAACCCCTACTTTGAAACCCTAACCCTAGTTTAAACCCCTACTTTGAATCCCTAACCCTAGTTTAAACCCCTACTTTTAAACCCTAACCCTAGTTGAAACCCCTACGTTGAAACCTTAACCCTAGTTTAAACCACTACTTGGAAACCCTAACCCTAGTTTAAACCCCTACTTTGAATCCCTAACCCTAGTTTAGATCCCTACTTTGAAACCCTAACCCTAGTTTAAACCCCTACTTTGAAACCCTAACCCTACTTTAAACCCCTACTTTGAAACACTTACCCTAGTTTAAAACCCTACTTTGAAACCCTAACCCTAGTTTGAAACCCTATCTCGTTTACACACCTACTTTGAAACCCTTATCCTAGTTTGAAACCCTACTTTGAAACCCTAACCCTAATTTGAAACCCTACTTTGAAACCCTAACCCTAGTTTAAACCCCCACTTTGACACCCTAACCCTAGTTTGAAACCCTTTTTTGGAACCCTAACCCTAGTTTAAACCCCTACTTTTAAACCCTAACCCTAGTTTAAACCCCTACTTTGAAACCTTAACCCTAGTTTAAACAACTACTTTGAAACCCTAACCCTAGTTTAAAACCCTACTTTGAAACCCTAACCCTAGTTTATCCCCTACTTTGAAAACCTAACCCTAGTTTACACCATTACTTTGCAACCCTAACCCTAGTTTACACCATTACTTTGCAACCCTAACCCTTGTTTAAACCCCTACTTTGAAACCCTAACCCTAGTTTAGATCCCTACTTTGAAACCCTAACCCTAGTTTAAACCCCTACTTTGAATCCCTAACCCTAGTTTAAACCCCTACTTTGAAACCCTAACCCGAGTTTAAACCCCTACTTTGAAACCCTAACCCTAGTTTAAACCCCTACTTTGAAACCCTAACCCTAGTTTAAAACCCTACTTTGAAACCCTAACCCTAGTTTAAACCACTACTTTAAAACCCTAACCCTAGTTTAAAATCCTACTTTGAAACCCTAACCCTAGTTTAAACCCCTACTTTGAAACCCCAAACCTAGTTTTAAACCCTACTTTGAAACCCTAACCCTAGTTTGAAACCCTAACCCTAGTTTAAAACCCTACTTTGAAACCCTAACCCTAGTTTGAAAACCTAACCCTAGTTTAAACCCCTACTTTGAAACCCTAACCCTAGTTAAAACCCCTAGTTTGAAACCCTAACCCTAATTTAAACCCCTACTTTAGAACCCTAACCCTAGGTTAAACCCCTACTTTGAAACCCTAACCTTAGTTTAAAATCCTACTTTGAAACCTTAACCCTAGTTTAAACCCCTACTTTGAAACCCTAACCCTAGTTTAAACCCCTACTTTGAAATCCTAATCCTAGTTTAAACCCCTACTTTGAAACCCTAACCCTAGTTTAAACCCCTTCTTTGAAACCCTAACCCTAGTTTGAAACCCTAACCCTAATTTAAACCCCTACTTTGAAACCCTAACCCTAGTTTGAAAACCTAACCCTAGTTTAAACCCCTACTTTGAAACCCTAACCCTAGTTTAAACCCCTAGTTAGAAACCCTAACCCGAGTTTAAACCCCTACTTTGAAACCCTAACCTGAGTTTAAACCCCTACTTTGAAAACCTAACCCTAGTTTAAACCCCTACTTTGAAACCCTAATCCTAGTTTAAACCCCTACTTTGAAACCCTAACCCTAGTTTAAACCCCTACTTTGAAACCCTAACCCTAGTTTAAACCCCTACTTTGAAACCCTAACCCTAGTTTAAACCCCTACTTTGAAACCCTAACCCTAGTTTAAACCCTTACTTTGAAACCCTAACCCTAGTTTGAAACCCTAACCCTAATTTAAACCCCTACTTTAGAACCCTAACCCTAGGTTAAACCCCTACTTTGAAACCCTAACCTTAGTTTAAAATCCTACTTTGAAACCTTAACCCTAGTTTAAACCCCTACTTTGAAACCCTAACCCTGGTTTAAACCCCTACTTTGAAATCCTAATCCTAGTTTAAACCCCTACTTTGAAACCCTATCCCTAGTTTAAACCCCTACTTTGAAACCCTAACCCTAGTTTAAACCCCTTCTTTGAAACCCTAACCCTAGTTTGAAACCCTAACCCTAATTTAAACCCCTACTTTAGAACCCTAACCCTAGGTTAAACCCCTACTTTGAAACCCTCACCTTAGTTTAAAATCCTACTTTGAAACCTTAACCCTAGTTTAAACCCCTACTTTGAAACCCTAACCCTAGTTTAAAACCCTACTTTGAAACCCTATTCCTAGTTTAAAACCAGACTTTGAAACCCTAACCCTAGATTAAACCCCTACTTTGAATCCCTAACCCTAGTTTAAACCCCTACTTTGAAACCCTAACCCTAGTTTAAAACCCTACTTTGAAACCCTAACACTAGTTTGAAAACCTTACCCTAAATTAAACCCCTACTTTGAAACCCTAACCCTAGTTTAAAACCCTACTTTGAAACCCTAACCCTAGTTTGAAAACCTAAACCTAGTTTAAACCCCTACTTTGAAACCTTAACCCTAGTTTGAAACCCTACTTTGAATCCCTAACCCTAGTTTAAACCCCTACTTTGAAACCCTAACCCTAGTTTAAAACCCTACTTTGAAACCCTAACCCTAGTTTAAACCCCTACTTTGAAACACTTACCCTAGTTTAAAACCCTACTTTGAAACCCTAACCCTAGTTTGAAACCCTATCTCGTTTACACACCTACTTTGAAACCCTTACCCTAGTTTGAAACCCTACTTTGAAACCCTAACCCTAATTTGAAACCCTACTTTGAAACCCTAACCCTAGTTTAAACCCCCACTTTGACACCCTAACCCTAGTTTGAAACCCTTTTTTGGAACCCTAACCCTAGTTTAAACCCCTACTTTTAAACCCTAACCCTAGTTTAAACCCCTACTTTGAAACCTTAACCCTAGTTTAAACAACTACTTTGAAACCCTAACCCTAGTTTAAAACCCTACTTTGAAACCCTAACCCTAGTTTATCCCCTACTTTGAAAACCTAACCCTAGTTTACACCATTACTTTGCAACCCTAACCCTAGTTTACACCATTACTTTGCAACCCTAACCCTTGTTTAAACCCCTACTTTGAAACCCTAACCCTAGTTTAGATCCCTACTTTGAAACCCTAACCCTAGTTTAAACCCCTACTTTGAATCCCTAACCCTAGTTTAAACCCCTACTTTGAATCCCTAACCCTAGTTTAAACCACTACTTTGAAACCCTAACCCTAGTTTAAAACCCTACTTTGAAACCCTAACCCTAGTTTAAAACCCTACTTTGAAACCCTAACCCTAGTTTAAACCCCTACTTTGAAACCCTAACCCTAGTTTAAACCATTACTTTGCAACCCTAACCCTAGTTTAAACCCCTACTTTGAAACCCTAATCCTAGTTTAAACCCCTACTTTGAATCCCTAACCCTAGTTTAGATCCCAACTTTGAAACCCTAACCCTAGTTTAAACCCCTACTTTGAAACCCTAACCCTACGTTAAACCCCTACTTTGAAACCCTAACCCTAGTTTAAACCCCTATTTTGAATCCCTAACCCTAGTTTAAACCCCTACTTTGAAACCCTAACCCTAGTTTAAAACCCTACTTTGAAACCCTAACCCTAGTTTAAAACCCTACTTTTAAACCCTAACCCTAGTTTAAACCATTACTTGGCAACCCTAAACCTAGTTTAAACCCCTACTTTGAAACCCTAACCCTAGTTTTAACCCCTACTTTGAATCCCTAACCCTAGTTTAGATCCCTACTTTGAAACCCTAACCCTAGTTTAAACCCCTACTTTGAAACACTTACCCTACTTTAAACCCCTACTTTGAAACCCTAACCCTAGTTTAAACCCCTACTTTGAATCCCTAACCCTAGTTTAAACCCCTACTTTTAAACCCTAACCCTAGTTGAAACCCCTACGTTGAAACCTTAACCCTAGTTTAAACCACTACTTGGAAACCCTAACCCTAGTTTAAACCCCTACTTTGAATCCCTAACCCTAGTTTAGATCCCTACTTTGAAACCCTAACCCTAGTTTAAACCCCTACTTTGAAACCCTAACCCTACTTTAAACCCCTACTTTGAAACACTTACCCTAGTTTAAAACCCTACTTTGAAACCCTAACCCTAGTTTGAAACCCTATCTCGTTTACACACCTACTTTGAAACCCTTACCCTAGTTTGAAACCCTACTTTGAAACCCTAACCCTAATTTGAAACCCTACTTTGAAACCCTAACCCTAGTTTAAACCCCCACTTTGACACCCTAACCCTAGTTTGAAACCCTTTTTTGGAACCCTAACCCTAGTTTAAACCCCTACTTTTAAACCCTAACCCTAGTTTAAACCCCTACTTTGAAACCTTAACCCTAGTTTAAACAACTACTTTGAAACCCTAACCCTAGTTTAAAACCCTACTTTGAAACCCTAACCCTAGTTTATCCCCTACTTTGAAAACCTAACCCTAGTTTACACCATTACTTTGCAACCCTAACCCTAGTTTACACCATTACTTTGCAACCCTAACCCTTGTTTAAACCCCTACTTTGAAACCCTAACCCTAGTTTAGATCCCTACTTTGAAACCCTAACCCTAGTTTAAACCCCTACTTTGAATCCCTAACCCTAGTTTAAACCCCTACTTTGAATCCCTAACCCTAGTTTAAACCACTACTTTGAAACCCTAACCCTAGTTTAAAACCCTACTTTGAAACCCTAACCCTAGTTTAAAACCCTACTTTGAAACCCTAACCCTAGTTTAAACCCCTACTTTGAAACCCTAACCCTAGTTTAAACCATTACTTTGCAACCCTAACCCTAGTTTAAACCCCTACTTTGAAACCCTAATCCTAGTTTAAACCCCTACTTTGAATCCCTAACCCTAGTTTAGATCCCAACTTTGAAACCCTAACCCTAGTTTAAACCCCTACTTTGAAACCCTAACCCTACGTTAAACCCCTACTTTGAAACCCTAACCCTAGTTTAAACCCCTATTTTGAATCCCTAACCCTAGTTTAAACCCCTACTTTGAAACCCTAACCCTAGTTTAAAACCCTACTTTGAAACCCTAACCCTAGTTTAAAACCCTACTTTTAAACCCTAACCCTAGTTTAAACCATTACTTGGCAACCCTAAACCTAGTTTAAACCCCTACTTTGAAACCCTAACCCTAGTTTTAACCCCTACTTTGAATCCCTAACCCTAGTTTAGATCCCTACTTTGAAACCCTAACCCTAGTTTAAACCCCTACTTTGAAACACTTACCCTACTTTAAACCCCTACTTTGAAACCCTAACCCTAGTTTAAACCCCTACTTTGAATCCCTAACCCTAGTTTAAACCCCTACTTTTAAACCCTAACCCTAGTTGAAACCCCTACGTTGAAACCTTAACCCTAGTTTAAACCACTACTTGGAAACCCTAACCCTAGTTTAAACCCCTACTTTGAATCCCTAACCCTAGTTTAGATCCCTACTTTGAAACCCTAACCCTAGTTTAAACCCCTACTTTGAAACCCTAACCCTAGTTTAAACCCCTACTTTGAAACCCTAACGCTAGTTTAAAAACCTACTTTGAAACCCTAACCCTAGTTTAAACCCCTACTTTGAAACCCTAACCCTAGTTTAAACCATTACTTTGCAACCCTAACCCTAGTTTAAACCCCTACTTTGAAACCCTAATCCTAGTTTAAACCCCTACTTTGAATCCCTAACCCTAGTTTAGATCCCAACTTTGAAACCCTAACCCTAGTTTAAACCCCTACTTTGAAACCCTAACCCTACGTTAAACCCCTACTTTGAAACCCTAACCCTAGTTTAAACCCCTATTTTGAATCCCTAACCCTAGTTTAAACCCCTACTTTGAAACCCTAACCCTAGTTTAAAACCCTACTTTGAAACCCTAACCCTAGTTTAAAACCCTACTTTTAAACCCTAACCCTAGTTTAAACCATTACTTGGCAACCCTAAACCTAGTTTAAACCCCTACTTTGAAACCCTAACCCTAGTTTTAACCCCGACTTTGAATCCCTAACCCTAGTTTACATCCCTACTTTGAAACCCTAACCCTAGTTTAAACCCCTACTTTGAAACACTTACCCTACTTTAAACCCCTACTTTGAAACCCTAACCCTAGTTTAAACCCCTACTTTGAATCCCTAACCCTAGTTTAAACCCCTACTTTTAAACCCTAACCCTAGTTGAAACCCCTACGTTGAAACCTTAACCCTAGTTTAAACCACTACTTGGAAACCCTAACCCTAGTTTAAACCCCTACTTTGAATCCCTAACCCTAGTTTAGATCCCTACTTTGAAACCCTAACCCTAGTTTAAACCCCTACTTTGAAACCCTAACCCTAGTTTAAACCCCTACTTTGAAACCCTAACGCTAGTTTAAAAACCTACTTTGAAACCCTAACCCTAGTTTAAACCCCTACTTTGAAACCCTAACCCTAGTTTGAAACCCTAACCCTAATTTAAACCTCTACTTTAGAACCCTAACCCTAGGTTAAACCCCTACTTTGAAACCCTAACCCTAGTTTAAACCCCTACTTTGAAACCCTAACCCTAGTTTAAACCCCTACTTTGAAACACTTACCCTAGTTTAAAACCCTACTTTGAAACCCTAACCCTAGTTTAAAACCCTACTTTAAAACCCTAACCCTAGTTTAAACCCCTACTTTGAAACACTTACCCTAGTTTAAAACCCTACTTTGAAACCCTAACCCTAGTTTGAAACCCTATCTCGTTTACACACCTACTTTGAAACCCTTACCCTAGTTTGAAACCCTACTTTGAAACCCTAACCCTAATTTGAAACCCTACTTTGAAACCCTAACCCTAGTTTAAACCCCCACTTTGAAACCCTAACCCTAGTTTGAAACCCTTTTTTGGAACCCTAACCCTAGTTTAAACCCCTACTTTTAAACCCTAACCCTAGTTTAAACCCCTACTTTGAAACCTTAACCCTAGTTTAAACAACTACTTTGAAACCCTAACCCTAGTTTAAAACCCTACTTTGAAACCCTAACCCTAGTTTAACCCCTACTTTGAAAACCTAACCCTAGTTTACACCATTACTTTGCAACCCTAACCCTAGTTTACACCATTACTTTTTAACCCTAACCCTTGTTTAAACCCCTACTTTGAAACCTTAACCCTAGTTTAGATCCCTACTTTGAAACCCTAACCCTAGTTTAAACCCCTACTTTGAATCCCTAACCCTAGTTTAAACCCCTACTTTGAATCCCTAACCCTAGTTTAAACCCCTACTTTGAATCCCTAACCCTAGTTTAAACCACTACTTTGAAACCCTAACCCTAGTTTAAAACCCTACTTTGAAACCCTAACCCTAGTTTAAAACCCTACTTTGAAACCCTAACCCTAGTTTAAACCCCTACTTTGAAACCCTAACCCTAGTTTAAACCATTACTTTGCAACCCTAACCCTAGTTTAAACCCCTACTTTGAAACCCTAATCCTAGTTTAAACCCCTACTTTGAATCCCTAACCCTAGTTTAGATCCCAACTTTGAAACCCTAACCCTAGTTTAAACCCCTACTTTGAAACCCTAACCCTACGTTAAACCCCTGCTTTGAAACCCTAACCCTAGTTTAAACCCCTATTTTGAATCCCTAACCCTAGTTTAAACCCCTACTTTGAAACCCTAACGCTAGTTTAAAACCCTACTTTGAAACCCTAACCCTAGTTTAAACCCCTACTTTTAAACCCTAACCCTAGTTTAAACCATTACTTGGCAACCCTAAACCTAGTTTAAACCCCTACTTTGAAACCCTAACCCTAGTTTTAACCCCTACTTTGAATCCCTAACCCTAGTTTAGATCCCTACTTTGAAACCCTAACCCTAGTTTAAACCCCTACTTTGAAACACTTACCCTACTTTAAACCCCTACTTTGAAACCCTAACCCTAGTTTAAACCCCTACTTTGAATCCCTAACCCTAGTTTAAACCCCTACTTTTAAACCCTAACCCTAGTTGAAACCCCTACGTTGAAACCTTAACCCTAGTTTAAACCACTACTTGGAAACCCTAACCCTAGTTTAAACCCCTACTTTGAATCCCTAACCCTAGTTTAGATCCCTACTTTGAAACCCTAACCCTAGTTTAAACCCCTACTTTGAAACCCTAACCCTACTTTAAACCGCTACTTTGAAACCCTAACCCTAGTTTAAACCCCTACTTTGAATCCCTAACCCTAGTTTAAATCCCTACTTTGAAACCCTAACCCTAGTTTAAACCCCTACTTTGAAACCCTAACGCTAGTTTAAAAACCTACTTTGAAACCCTAACCCTAGTTTAAACCCCTACTTTGAAACCCTAACCCTAGTTTGAAACCCTAACCCTAATTTAAACCCCTACTTTAGAACCCTAACCCTAGGTTAAACCCCTACTTTGAAACCCTAACCTTAGTTTAAAATCCTACTTTGAAACCTTAACCTTAGTTTAAACCCCTACTTTGAAACACTAACCCTAGTTTAAAACCCTACTTTGAAACCCTAACCCTAGTGTAAAACCCTACTTTGAAACCCTAACCCCAGTTTAAAACCCTACTTTGAAACCCTAACCCTAGTTTAGATCCCTACTTTGAAACCCTAACCCTAGTTTAAACCCCTACTTTGAATCCCTAACCCTAGTTTAAACCCCTACTTTGAATCCCTAACCCTAGTTTAAACCCCTACTTTGAATCCCTAACCCTAGTTTAAACCACTACTTTGAAACCCTAACCCTAGTTTAAAACCCTACTTTGAAACACTAACCCTAGTTTAAAACCCTCCTTTGAAACCCTAACCCTAGTTTAAACCCCTACTTTGAAACCCTAACCCTAGTTTAAACCATTACTTTGCAACCCTAACCCTAGTTTAAACCCCTACTTTGAAACCCTAATCCTAGTTTAAACCCCTACTTTGAATCCCTAACCCTAGTTTAGATCCCAACTTTGAAACCCTAACCCTAGTTTAAACCCCTACTTAAAAACCCTAACCCTACGTTAAACCCCTGCTTTGAAACCCTAACCCTAGTTTAAACCCCTATTTTGAATCCCTAACCCTAGTTTAAACCCCTACTTTGAAACCCTAACGCTAGTTTAAAACCCTACTTTGAAACCCTAACCCTAGTTTAAACCCCTACTTTTAAACCCTAACCCTAGTTTAAACCATTACTTGGCAACCCTAAACCTAGTTTAAACCCCTACTTTGAAACCCTAACCCTAGTTTTAACCCCTACTTTGAATCCCTAACCCTAGTTTAGATCCCTACTTTGAAACCCTAACCCTAGTTTAAACCCCTACTTTGAAACACTTACCCTACTTTAAACCCCTACTTTGAAACCCTAACCCTAGTTTAAACCCCTACTTTGAATCCCTAACCCTAGTTTAAACCCCTGCTTTTAAACCCTAACCCTAGTTGAAACCCCTACGTTGAAACCTTAACCCTAGTTTAAACCACTACTTGGAAACCCTAACCCTAGTTTAAACCCCTACTTTGAATACCTAACCCTAGTTTAGATCCCTACTTTGAAACCCTAACCCTAGTTTAAACCCCTACTTTGAAACCCTAACCCTACTTTAAACCGCTACTTTGAAACCCTAACCCTAGTTTAAACCCCTACTTTGAAACCCTAACGCTAGTTTAAAAACCTACTTTGAAACCCTAACCCTAGTTTAAACCCCTACTTTGAAACCCTAACCCTAGTTTGAAACCCTAACCCTAATTTAAACCCCTACTTTAGAACCCTAACCCTAGGTTAAACCCCTACTTTGAAACCCTAACCTTAGTTTAAAATCCTACTTTGAAACCTTAACCTTAGTTTAAACCCCTACTTTGAAACACTAACCCTAGTTTAAACCCCTACTTTGAAACCCTAACCCTAGTGTAAAACCCTACTTTGAAACCCTAACCCCAGTTTAAAACCCTACTTTGAAACCCTAACCCCAGGTTTAAACCCCTTCTTTGAAACGCTAACCCTAGTTTAAAACCCTACTTTGAAACCCTAACCCTAGTTTAAAACCCTACTTTGAAACCTTAACTCTAGTTTGAAACCCTAACCCTAGTTTGAAACCCTAACCCTAGTTTAAACCCCTACTTTGAAACCCTAACCCTAGTTTAAGCCCCTACTTTGAAACCTTAACCATAGTTTAAAACCCTACTTTGAAACCCTAACTCGAGTTTAAACCCCTACTTAAGAACCCTAACCCTAGGTTAAAACCCTACTTTGAAACCCTTACCCTAGTTTAAACCCCTACTTTAAAACCCTAATCCTAGTTTAAAACCCTACTTTGAAACCCTAACCCTAGTTTAAACCCCAACTTTGAAACCCTAACCATAGTTTAAAACCCTATTTTGAAACCCTAACCCTAGTTTAAACCCCTACTTTGAAACCCTAACCCTAGTTTAAGCCCCTACTTTGAAACCTTAACCATAGTTTAAAACCCCACTTTGAAACCCTAACTCGAGTTTAAACCCCTACTTAAGAACCCTAACCCTAGGTTAAAACCCTACTTTGAAACCCTAACCCTAGTTTAAACCCCTACTTTAAAACACTAACCCTAGTTTAAACCCCTACTTTGAAACCCTAACCCTACTTTAAACCCCTACTTTGAAACCCTAACCCTAGTTTAAACCCCTAATTTGAAAACCCTAACCCTAGTTTAAAACCCTACTTTGAAACCCTAACCCTCTTTTAAAACCCTACTTTGAAACCCTAACCCTAGTTTGAAAACCCAACCCTAGTTTAAACCCCTACTTTGAAACCCTAACCCTAGTTTAAACCCCTACTTTGAAACCCTAACCCTAGTTTAAACCCCTACTTTGAAACCCTAACCCTAGTTTAAGCCCCTACTTTGAAACCTTAACCATAGTTTAAAACCCTACTTTGAAACCCTAACTCGAGTTTTAACCCCTACTTAAGAACCCTAATCCTAGTTTAAAACCCTACTTTGAAACCCTAACCCTAGTTTAAGCCCCTACTTTGAAACACTAACCATAGTTTAAAACCCTACTTTGAAACCCTAACTCGAGTTTTACCCTAGGTTAAAACCCTACTTTGAAACCCTAACCATAGTTTAAACCCCTACTTTAAAACCCTAATCCTAGTTTAAAACCCTACTTTGAAACCCTAACCCTAGTTTAAGCCCCTACTTTGAAACCTTAACCATAGTTTAAAACCCTACTTTGAAACCCTAACTCGAAATTAAACCCCTACTTAAGAACCCTAACCTTAGGTTAAAACCCTACTTTGAAACCCTAACCCTAGTTTAAACCCCTACTTTAAAACCCTAATCCTAGTTTAAAACCCTACTTTGAAACCCTAACCCTAGTTTAAACCCCTACTTTGAAACCCTAACCATAGTTTAAAACCCTACTTTGAAACCCTAACCCTAGTTTGAAACCCTAACCCTAGTTTAAACCCCTACTTTGAATCCCTAACCCTAGTTTAAACCCCTACTTTGAAACCCTAACCCTAGTTTAAAACCCTACCTTGAAACTCTAACCCTAGTTTGAAAACCTAACCCTAGTTTAAACCCCTACTTTGAAACCCTAACCCTAGTTTAAACCCCTACTTTGAAACCCTAACCCTAGTTTAAATCCCTACTTTGAAACCCTAACCCTAGTTTAAAACCCTACTTTGAAACCCTAACCCTACTTTGAAACCCTAACCCTAGTTTAAGCCCCTACTTTGAAACCTTAACCATAGTTTAAAACCCTACTTTGAAACCCTAACTCGAGTTTAAACCCCTACTTAAGAACCCTAACCCTCGGTTAAAACCCTACTTTGAAACCCTAACCCTAGTTTAAACCCCTACTTTGAAACCCTAACCCTAGTTTAAACCCCTACTTTGAAACCCTAACCATAGTTTAAAACCCTACTTTGAAACCCTAACCCTAGTTTGAAACCCTAACCCTAGTTTAAACCCCTACTTTGAAACCCTAACCATAGTTTAAAACCCTACTTTGAAACCCTAACCCTAGTTTAAACCCCTACTTTGAAACCCTAACCATAGTTTAAAAACCTACTTTGAAACCCTAACCCTAGTTTGAAACCCTAACCCTAGTTTAAACACCTAGTTTGAAACCCTAACCCTAGTTTAAACACCTACTTTGAAACATTAACCCTAGTTTAAACCCCTACTTTGAAACCCTAACCCTACTTTAAACCCATACTTTGAAACCCTAACCCTAGTTTAAACCCCTACTTTGAAACCCTAACCCTACTTTAAACCCCTACTTTGAAACCCTAACCCTACTTTAAACCCCTACTTTGAAACCCTAACCCTAGTTTAAACCCCTACTTTGAAACCCTAACCCTAGTTTAAAACCCTACTTTTAAACCCTAACCCTAGTTTAAACCCCTACGTTGAAATCTTAACCCTAGTTTAAACCACTACTTTGAAACCCTAACCCTAGTTTAAAACCCTACTTTGGAACCCTTACCCTAGTTTAAACCCCTACTTTGAAACCCTAACCCTAGTTTAAACCCCTACTTTGAAACCCTAACCATAGTTTAAAAACCTACTTTGAAACCCTAACCCTAGTTTGAAACCCTAACCCTAGTTTAAACACCTAGTTTGAAACCCTAACCCTAGTTTAAACACCTACTTTGAAACATTAACCCTAGTTTAAACCCCTACTTTGAAACCCTAACCCTACTTTAAACCCATACTTTGAAACCCTAACCCTAGTTTAAACCCCTACTTTGAAACCCTAACCCTAGTTTAAAACCCTACTTTGAAACCCTAACCCTACTTTAAACCCCTACTTTGAAACCCTAACCCTAGTTTAAACCCCTACTTTGAAACCCTAACCCTAGTTTAAAACCCTACTTTTAAACCCTAACCCTAGTTTAAACCCCTACGTTGAAATCTTAACCCTAGTTTAAACCACTACTTTGAAACCCTAACCCTAGTTTAAAACCCTACTTTGGAACCCTTACCCTAGTTTAAACCCCTACTTTGAAACCCTAACCCTAGTTTAAACCCCTACTTTAGAACCCTAATCCTAGTTTAAACCCCTACTTTGAAACCCTAACCCTAGTTTAAACCCCTACTTTGAATCCCTAACCCTAGTTTAAACCCTTACTTTGAAACCCTAACCCTAGTTTAAACCCCTACTTTGAATCCCTAACCCTAGTTTAAACCCCTACTTTTAAACCCTAACCCTAGTTGAAACCCCTACTTTGAAACCCTAACCATAGTTTAAAACCCTACTTTGAAACCCTAACCTTACTTTAAACCCCTACTTTGAAACCCTAACCCTACTTTAAACCCCTACTTTGAAACCCTAACCCTAGTTTAAACCCCTACTTTGAATCCCTAACCCTAGTTTAAACCCCTACTTTGAAACCCTAATCCTAGTTTAAACCCCTACTTTGAAACCCAAACCCTAATTTAAACCCCTACTTTGAAACCCTAACCCTAGTTTAAACCCCTACTTTGAAACCCTAACCCTAGTTTAAACCCCTACTTTGAAACCCTAACCCTAGTTTGAAACCCTAACCCTAATTTAAACCCCTACTTTGAAACCCTAACCCTAGTTTAAACCCCTACTTTGAAACCCTAACCTTAGTTTAAAATCCTATTTGAAACCTTAACCTTAGTTTAAACCCCTACTTTGAAACCCTAACCCTAGTTTAAAACCCAACTTTGAAACCCATAACCCTAGTTCAAACCCCTACTTTGAAACCTTAACCCTAGTGTAAAACCCTACTTTGAAACCCTAACCCTTATTTAAACCCTACTTTGAAACCCTAACCCTAGTTTAAACCCCTACTTTGAAACTCTAACCCTAGTTTAAACCACTACTTTGAAACCCTAACCCTAGTTTAAAACCCTACTTTGAAACCCTAACCCTAGTTTAAACCCCTACTTTGAAACCCTAACCCTAGTTTAAAACCCTATTTTGAAACCCTAACCCTAGTTTAAAACCCTACTTTGAAACCTTAACTCTAGTTTGAAACCCTAACCCTAGTTTAAACCCCTACTTTGAAACCCTAACCCTAGTTTAAGCCCCTTCTTTGAAACCTTAACCCTAGTTTAAAACCCTAATTTGAAACCCTAACCCGAGTTTAAACCCCTATTTAAGAACCCTAACCCTAGGTTAAAACCCTACTTTGAAACCCTAACCCTAATTTAAACCCCTACTTTAAAACCCTAACCCTAGTTTAAAACCCTACTTTGAAACCCTAACCCTAGTTTAAACCCCTACTTTGAAACCCTAACCCTAGTTTAAAACCCTACTTTTAAACCCTAACCCTAGTTTAAACCCCTACGTTGAAATCTTAACCCTAGTTTAAACCACTACTTTGAAACCCTAACCCTAGTTTAAACCCCTACTTTGAAACCCTAACCCTAGTTTAAACCCCTACTTTGAAACCCTAACCATAGTTTAAAACCCTACTTTGAAACCCTAACCCTAGTTTGAAACCCTAACCCTAGTTTAAACCCCTACTTTGAAACCCTAACCATAGTTTAAAACCCTACTTTGAAACCCTAACCCTAGTTTAAACCCCTACTTTGAAACCCTAACCATAGTTTAAAAACCTACTTTGAAACCCTAACCCTAGTTTGAAACCCTAACCCTAGTTTAAACACCTAGTTTGAAACCCTAACCCTAGTTTAAACACCTACTTTGAAACATTAACCCTAGTTTAAACCCCTACTTTGAAACCCTAACCCTACTTTAAACCCATACTTTGAAACCCTAACCCTAGTTTAAACCCCTACTTTGAAACCCTAACCCTACTTTAAACCCCTACTTTGAAACCCTAACCCTACTTTAAACCCCTACTTTGAAACCCTAACCCTAGTTTAAACCCCTACTTTGAAACCCTAACCCTAGTTTAAAACCCTACTTTTAAACCCTAACCCTAGTTTAAACCCCTACGTTGAAATCTTAACCCTAGTTTAAACCACTACTTTGAAACCCTAACCCTAGTTTAAAACCCTACTTTGGAACCCTTACCCTAGTTTAAACCCCTACTTTGAAACCCTAACCCTAGTTTAAACCCCTACTTTGAAACCCTAACCATAGTTTAAAAACCTACTTTGAAACCCTAACCCTAGTTTGAAACCCTAACCCTAGTTTAAACACCTAGTTTGAAACCCTAACCCTAGTTTAAACACCTACTTTGAAACATTAACCCTAGTTTAAACCCCTACTTTGAAACCCTAACCCTACTTTAAACCCATACTTTGAAACTCTAACCCTAGTTTAAACCCCTACTTTGAAACCCTAACCCTAGTTTAAAACCCTACTTTGAAACCCTAACCCTACTTTAAACCCCTACTTTGAAACCCTAACCCTAGTTTAAACCCCTACTTTGAATCCCTAACCCTAGTTTAAACCCCTACTTTTAAACCCTAACCCTAGTTTAAAACCCTACTTTTAAACCCTAACCCTAGTTGAAACCCCTACGTTGAAATCTTAACCCTAGTTTAAACCACTACTTTGAAACCCTAACCCTAGTTTAAAACCCTACTTTGGAACCCTTACCCTAGTTTAAACCCCTACATTGAAACCCTAACCCTAGTTTAAACCCCTACTTTAGAACCCTAATCCTAGTTTAAACCCCTACTTTGAAACCCTAACCCGAGTTTAAACCCCTACTTTGAATCCCTAACCCTAGTTTAAACCCTTACTTTGAAACCCTAACCCTAGTTTAAACCCCTACTTTGAATCCCTAACCCTAGTTTAAACCCCTACTTTTAAACCCTAACCCTAGTTGAAACCCCTACTTTGAAACCCTAACCATAGTTTAAAACCCTACTTTGAAACCCTAACCTTACTTTAAACCCCTACTTTGAAACCCTAACCCTACTTTAAACCCCTACTTTGAAACCCTAACCCTAGTTTAAACCCCTACTTTGAATCCCTAACCCTAATTTAAACCCCTACTTTGAAACCCTAATCCTAGTTTAAACCCCTACTTTGAAACCCAAACCCTAATTTAAACCCCTACTTTGAAACCCTAACCCTAGTTTAAACCCCTACTTTGAAACCCTAACCCTAGTTTAAACCCCTACTTTGAAACCCTAACCCTAGTTTGAAACCCTAACCCTAATTTAAACCCCTACTTTGAAACCCTAACCCTAGTTTAAACCCCTACTTTGAAACCCTAACCTTAGTTTAAAATCCTATTTGAAACCTTAACCTTAGTTTAAACCCCTACTTTGAAACCCTAACCCAAGTTTAAAACCCTACTTTGAAAACCATAACCCTAGTTCAAACCCCTACTTTGAAACCTTAACCCTAGTTTAAAACCCTACTTTGAAACCCTAACCCTTATTTAAACCCTACTTTGAAACCCTAACCCTAGTTTAAACCCCTACTTTGAAACTCTAACCCTAGTTTAAACCACTACTTTGAAACCCTAACCCTAGTTTAAAACCCTACTTTGAAACCCTAACCCTAGTTTAAACCCCTACTTTGAAACCCTAACCCTAGTTTAAAACCCTATTTTGAAACCCTAACCCTAGTTTAAAACCCTACTTTGAAACCTTAACTCTAGTTTGAAACCCTAACCCTAGTTTAAACCCCTACTTTGAAACCCTAACCCTAGTTTAAGCCCCTTCTTTGAAACCTTAACCCTAGTTTAAAACCCTAATTTGAAACCCTAACCCGAGTTTAAACCCCTATTTAAGAACCCTAACCCTAGGTTAAAACCCTACTTTGAAACCCTAACCCTAATTTAAACCCCTACTTTAAAACCCTAACCCTAGTTTAAAACCCTACTTTGAAACCCTAACCCTAGTTTAAACCCCTACTTTGAAACCCTAACCCTAGTTTAAAACCCTACTTTTAAACCCTAACCCTAGTTTAAACCCCTACGTTGAAATCTTAACCCTAGTTTAAACCACTACTTTGAAACCCTAACCCTAGTTTAAAACCCTACTTTGGAACCCTTACCCTAGTTTAAACCCCTACTTTGAAACCCTAACCCTAGTTTAAACCCCTACTTTAGAACCCTAATCCTAGTTTAAACCCCTACTTTGAAACCCTAACCCTAGGTTAAAACCCTACTTTGAAACCCTAACCCTAATTTAAACCCCTACTTTAAAACCCTAACCCTAGTTTAAAACCCTACTTTGAAACCCTAACCCTAGTTTAAACCCCTACTTTGAAACCCTAACCCTAGTTTAAAACCCTACTTTTAAACCCTAACCCTAGTTTAAACCCCTACGTTGAAATCTTAACCCTAGTTTAAACCACTACTTTGAAACCCTAACCCTAGTTTAAACCCCTACTTTGAAACCCTAACCCTAGTTTAAACCCCTACTTTGAAACCCTAACCATAGTTTAAAACCCTACTTTGAAACCCTAACCCTAGTTTGAAACCCTAACCCTAGTTTAAACCCCTACTTTGAAACCCTAACCATAGTTTAAAACCCTACTTTGAAACCCTAACCCTAGTTTAAACCCCTACTTTGAAACCCTAACCATAGTTTAAAAACCTACTTTGAAACCCTAACCCTAGTTTGAAACCCTAACCCTAGTTTAAACACCTAGTTTGAAACCCTAACCCTAGTTTAAACACCTACTTTGAAACATTAACCCTAGTTTAAACCCCTACTTTGAAACCCTAACCCTACTTTAAACCCATACTTTGAAACCCTAACCCTAGTTTAAACCCCTACTTTGAAACCCTAACCCTACTTTAAACCCCTACTTTGAAACCCTAACCCTACTTTAAACCCCTACTTTGAAACCCTAACCCTAGTTTAAACCCCTACTTTGAAACCCTAACCCTAGTTTAAAACCCTACTTTTAAACCCTAACCCTAGTTTAAACCCCTACGTTGAAATCTTAACCCTAGTTTAAACCACTACTTTGAAACCCTAACCCTAGTTTAAAACCCTACTTTGGAACCCTTACCCTAGTTTAAACCCCTACTTTGAAACCCTAACCCTAGTTTAAACCCCTACTTTGAAACCCTAACCATAGTTTAAAAACCTACTTTGAAACCCTAACCCTAGTTTGAAACCCTAACCCTAGTTTAAACACCTAGTTTGAAACCCTAACCCTAGTTTAAACACCTACTTTGAAACATTAACCCTAGTTTAAACCCCTACTTTGAAACCCTAACCCTACTTTAAACCCATACTTTGAAACTCTAACCCTAGTTTAAACCCCTACTTTGAAACCCTAACCCTAGTTTAAAACCCTACTTTGAAACCCTAACCCTACTTTAAACCCCTACTTTGAAACCCTAACCCTAGTTTAAACCCCTACTTTGAAACCCTAACCCTAGTTTAAAACCCTACTTTTAAACCCTAACCCTAGTTGAAACCCCTACGTTGAAATCTTAACCCTAGTTTAAACCACTACTTTGAAACCCTAACCCTAGTTTAAAACCCTACTTTGGAACCCTTACCCTAGTTTAAACCCCTACATTGAAACCCTAACCCTAGTTTAAACCCCTACTTTAGAACCCTAATCCTAGTTTAAACCCCTACTTTGAAACCCTAACCCGAGTTTAAACCCCTACTTTGAATCCCTAACCCTAGTTTAAACCCTTACTTTGAAACCCTAACCCTAGTTTAAACCCCTACTTTGAATCCCTAACCCTAGTTTAAACCCCTACTTTTAAACCCTAACCCTAGTTGAAACCCCTACTTTGAAACCCTAACCCTAGTTTAAACCCCTACTTTGAATCCCTAACCCTAATTTAAACCCCTACTTTGAAACCCTAACCCTAGTTTGAAACCCTAACCCTAATTTAAACCCCTACTTTGAAACCCTAACCCTAGTTTAAACCCCTACTTTGAAACCCTAACCTTAGTTTAAAATCCTATTTGAAACCTTAACCTTAGTTTAAACCCCTACTTTGAAACCCTAACCCTAGTTTAAAACCCTACTTTGAAAACCATAACCCTAGTTCAAACCCCTACTTTGAAACCTTAACCCTAGTTTAAAACCCTACTTTGAAACCCTAACCCTTATTTAAACCCTACTTTGAAACCCTAACCCTAGTTTAAACCCCTACTTTGAAACTCTAACCCTAGTTTAAACCACTACTTTGAAACCCTAACCCTAGTTTAAAACCCTACTTTGAAACCCTAACCCTAGTTTAAACCCCTACTTTGAAACCCTAACCCTAGTTTAAAACCCTATTTTGAAACCCTAACCCTAGTTTAAAACCCTACTTTGAAACCTTAACTCTAGTTTGAAACCCTAACCCTAGTTTAAACCCCTACTTTGAAACCCTAACCCTAGTTTAAGCCCCTTCTTTGAAACCTTAACCCTAGTTTAAAACCCTAATTTGAAACCCTAACCCGAGTTTAAACCCCTATTTAAGAACCCTAACCCTAGGTTAAAACCCTACTTTGAAACCCTAACCCTAATTTAAACCCCTACTTTAAAACCCTAACCCTAGTTTAAAACCCTACTTTGAAACCCTAACCCTAGTTTAAACCCCTACTTTGAAACCCTAACCCTAGTTTAAAACCCTACTTTTAAACCCTAACCCTAGTTTAAACCCCTACGTTGAAATCTTAACCCTAGTTTAAACCACTACTTTGAAACCCTAACCCTAGTTTAAAACCCTACTTTGGAACCCTTACCCTAGTTTAAACCCCTACTTTGAAACCCTAACCCTAGTTTAAACCCCTACTTTAGAACCCTAATCCTAGTTTAAACCCCTACTTTGAAACCCTAACCCTAGTTTAAACCCCTACTTTGAATCCCTAACCCTAGTTTAAACCCTTACTTTGAAACCCTAACCCTAGTTTAAACCCCTACTTTGAATCCCTAAACCTAGTTTAAACCCCTACTTTTAAACCCTAACCCTAGTTGAAACCCCTACTTTGAAACCCTAACCATAGTTTAAAACCCTACTTTGAAACCCTAACCTTACTTTAAACCCCTACTTTGAAACCCTAACCCTACTTTAAACCCCTACTTTGAAACCCTAACCCTAGTTTAAACCCCTACTTTGAATCCCTAACCCTAGTTTAAACCCCTACTTTGAAACCCTAATCCTAGTTTAAACCCCTACTTTGAAACCCAAACCCTAATTTAAACCCCTACTTTGAAACCCTAACCCTAGTTTAAACCCCTACTTTGAAACCCTAACCCTAGTTTAAACCCCTACTTTGAAACCCTAACCCTAGTTTGAAACCCTAACCCTAATTTAAACCCCTACTTTGAAACCCTAAACCTAGTTTAAACCCCTACTTTGAAACCCTAACCTTAGTTTAAAATCCTATTTGAAACCTTAACCTTAGTTTAAACCCCTACTTTGAAACCCTAACCCTAGTTTAAAACCCTACTTTGAAACCCATAACCCTAGTTCAAACCCCTACTTTGAAACCTTAACCCTAGTGTAAAACCCTACTTTGAAACCCTAACCCTTATTTAAACCCTACTTTGAAACCCTAACCCTAGTTTAAACCCCTACTTTGAAACTCTAACCCTAGTTTAAACCACTACTTTGAAACCCTAACCCTAGTTTAAAACCCTACTTTGAAACCCTAACCCTAGTTTAAACCCCTACTTTGAAACCCTAACCCTAGTTTAAAACCCTATTTTGAAACCCTAACCCTAGTTTAAAACCCTACTTTGAAACCTTAACTCTAGTTTGAAACCCTAACCCTAGTTTAAACCCCTACTTTGAAACCCTAACCCTAGTTTAAGCCCCTTCTTTGAAACCTTAACCCTAGTTTAAAACCCTAATTTGAAACCCTAACCCGAGTTTAAACCCCTATTTAAGAACCCTAACCCTAGGTTAAAACCCTACTTTGAAACCCTAACCCTAATTTAAACCCCTACTTTAAAACCCTAACCCTAGTTTAAAACCCTACTTTGAAACCCTAACCCTAGTTTAAACCCCTACTTTGAAACCCAAACCATAGTTTAAAACCCTATTTTGAAACCCTAACCCGAGTTTAAGAACCCTAACCCTAGGTTAAAACCCTACTTTGAAACCCTAACCCTAGTTTAAACACCTACTTTGAAACACTAACCCTAGTTTAAACCCCTACTTTGAAACCCTAACCCTACTTTAAACCCCTACTTTGAAACCCTAACCCTAGTTTAAACCCCTACTTTGAATCCCTAACCCTAGTTTAAACCCCTACTTTGAAACCCTAACCCTAGTTTAAAACCCTACCTTGAAACCCTAACCCTAGTTTGAAAACCTAACCCTAGTTTAAACCCCTACTTTGAAACCCTAACCCTAGTTTAAACCCCTACTTTGAAACCCTAACCCTAGTTTAAAACCCTACTTTGAAACCCTAACCCTAGTTTGAAAACCTTACCCTAGTTTAAACCCCTACTTTGAAACCCTAACCCTAGTTTAAACCCCTACTTTGAAACCCTAACCCTAGTTTAAACCCTTACTTTGAAGCCCTAACCCGAGTTTAAACCCCTATTTTGAAAACCTAACCCTAGTTTAAACCACTACTTGGAAACCCTAACCCTAGTTTAAACCCCTACTTTGAATCCCTAACCCTAGTTTAGATCCCTACTTTGAAACCCTAACCCTAGTTTAAACCCCTACTTTGAAACCCTAACCCTGCTTTAAACCGCTACTTTGAAACCCTAACCCTAGTTTAAACCCCTACTTTGAATCCCTAACCCTAGTTTAAACCCCTACTTTGAAACCCAAATCCTAGTTTAAACCCCTACTTTGAAACCCAAACCCTAATTTAAATCCCTACTTTGAAACCCTAACCCTAGTTTAAACCCCTACTTTGAAACCCTAACGCTAGTTTAAAAACCTACTTTGAAACCCTAACCCTAGTTTAAACCCCTACTTTGAAACCCTAACCCTAGTTTGAAACCCTAACCCTAATTTAAACCCCTACTTTAGAACCCTAACCCTAGGTTAAACCCCTACTTTGAAACCCTAACCTTAGTTTAAAATCCTACTTTGAAACCCTAACCCTAGTTTAAACCCCTACTTTGAAACCCTAACCCTAGTTTAAAACCCTACTTTGAATCCCTAACCCTAGTTTAAAACCCTACTTTGAAACCTTAACTCTAGTTTGAAACCCTAACCCTAGTTTGAAACCCTAACCCTAGTTTAAACCCCTACTTTGAATCCCTAACCCTAGTTTAAAACCCTACTTTGAAACCTTAACCATAGTTTAAAACCCTACTTTGAAACCCTAACTCGAGTTTAAACCCCTACTTAAGAACCCTAACCCTAGGTTAAAACCCTACTTTGAAACCCTAACCCTAGTTTAAACCCCTACTTTAAAACCCTAATCCTAGTTTAAAACCCTACTTTGAAACCCTAACCCTAGTTTAAACCCCAACTTTGAAACCCTAACCATAGTTTAAAACCCTATTTTGAAACCCTAACCCTAGTTTGAAACCCTAACCCTAGTTTAAACACCTACTTTGAAACACTAACCCTAGTTTAAACCCCTACTTTGAAACCCTAACCCTACTTTAAACCCCTACTTTGAAACCCTAACCCTAGTTTAAACCCCTAATTTGAAAACCCTAACCCTAGTTTAAACCCCTACTTTGAAACCGTAACCCTAGTTTAAAACCCTACTTTGTAACCCTAACCCTAGTTTGAAAAACCCAACCCTAGTTTAAACCCCTACTTTGAAACCCTAACCCTAGTTTAAACCCCTACTTTGAAACCCTAACCCTAGTTTAAGCCCCTACTTTGAAACCTTAACCATAGTTTAAAACCCTACTTTGAAACCCTAACTCGAGTTTAAACCCCTACTTAAGAACCCTAATCCTAGTTTAAAACCCTACTTTGAAACCCTAACCCTAGTTTAAGCCCCTACTTTGAAACCTTAACCATAGTTTAAAACCCTACTTTGAAACCCTAACTCGAGTTTTACCCTAGGTTAAAACCCTACTTTGAAACCCTAACCCTAGTTTAAACCCCTACTTTAAAACCCTAATCCTAGTTTAAAACCCTACTTTGAAACCCTAACCCTAGTTTAAGCCCCTACTTTGAAACCTTAACCATAGTTTAAAACCCTACTTTGAAACCCTAACTCGAGTTTAAACCCCTACTTAAGAACCCTAACCTTAGGTTAAAACCCTACTTTGAAACCCTAACCCTAGTTTAAACCCCTACTTTGAAACCCTAACCATAGTTTAAAACCCTACTTTGAAACCCTAACCCTAGTTTGAAACCCTAACCCTAGTTTAAACACCTACTTTGAAACACCAGCCCTAGTTTAAACCCCTACTTTGAAACCCTAACCCTACTTTAAACCCCTACTTTGAAACCCTAACCTAGTTTAAACCCCTACTTTGAATCCCTAACCCTAGTTTAAACCCCTACTTTGAAACCCTAACCTTAGTTTAAAACCCTACCTTGAAACCCTAACCCTAGTTTGAAAACCTAACCCTAGTTTAAACCCCTACTTTGAAACCCTAACCCTAGTTTAAACCTCTACTTTGAAACCCTAACCCTAGTTTAAATCCCTACTTTGAAACCCTAACCCTAGTTTAAAACCCTACCTTGAAACCCTAACCCTACTTTGAAACCCTAACCCTAGTTTAAGCCCCTGCTTTGAAACCTTAACCATAGTTTAAAACCCTACTTTGAAACCCTAACTCGAGTTTAAACCCCTACTTAAGAACCCTAACCCTTGGTTAAAACCCTACTTTGAAACCCTAACCCTAGTTTAAACCCCTACTTTGAAACCCTAACCCTAGTTTAAACCCCTACTTTGAAACCCTAACCATAGTTTAAAACCCTACTTTGAAACCCTAACCCTAGTTTGAAACCCTAACCCTAGTTTAAACCCCTACTTTGAAACCCTAACCATAGTTTAAAACCCTACTTTGAAACCCTAACCCTAGTTTAAACCCCTACTTTGAAACCCTAACCATAGTTTAAAAACCTACTTTGAAACCCTAACCCTAGTTTGAAACCCTAACCCTAGTTTAAACACCTAGTTTGAAACCCTAACCCTAGTTTAAACACCTACTTTGAAACATTAACCCTAGTTTAAACCCCTACTTTGAAACCCTAACCCTACTTTAAACCCATACTTTGAAACCCTAACCCTAGTTTAAACCCCTACTTTGAAACCCTAACCCTAGTTTAAAACCCTACTTTGAAACCCTAACCCTACTTTAAACCCCTACTTTGAAACCCTAACCCTAGTTTAAACCCCTACTTTGAAACCCTAACCCTAGTTTAAAACCCTACTTTTAAACCCTAACCCTAGTTTAAACCCCTACGTTGAAATCTTAACCCTAGTTTAAACCACTACTTTGAAACCCTAACCCTAGTTTAAACCCCTACTTTAGAACCCTAACCCTAGTTTAAACCCCTACTTTGAAACCCTAACCCTAGTTTAAACCCCTACTTTGAAACCCTAACCCTAGTTTAAACCCTTACTTTGAAACCCTAACCCTAGTTTAAACCCCTACTTTGAATCCCTAACCCTAGTTTAAACCCCTACTTTTAAACCCTAACCCTAGTTGAAACCCCTACTTTGAAACCCTAACCATAGTTTAAAACCCTACTTTGAAACCCTAACCTTACTTTAAACCCCTACTTTGAAACCCTAACCCTACTTTAAACCCCTACTTTGAAACCCTAACCCTAGTTTAAACCCCTACTTTGAATCCCTAACCCTAGTTTAAACCCCTACTTTGAAACCCTAATCCTAGTTTAAACCCCTACTTTGAAACCCAAACCCTAATTTAAACCCCTACTTTGAAACCCTAACCCTAGTTTAAACCCCTACTTTGAAACCCTAACCCTAGTTTAAACCCCTACTTTGAAACCCTAACCCTAGTTTGAAACCCTAACCCTAATTTAAACCCCTACTTTGAAACCCTAACCCTAGTTTAAACCCCTACTTTGAAACCCTAACCTTAGTTTAAAATCCTATTTGAAACCTTAACCTTAGTTTAAACCCCTACTTTGAAACCCTAACCCTAGTTTAAAACCCTACTTTGAAACCCATAACCCTAGTTCAAACCCCTACTTTGAAACCTTAACCCTAGTGTAAAACCCTACTTTGAAACCCTAACCCTTATTTAAACCCTACTTTGAAACCCTAACCCTAGTTTAAACCCCTACTTTGAAACTCTAACCCTAGTTTAAACCACTACTTTGAAACCCTAACCATAGTTTAAAACCCTAATTTGAAACCCTAACCCGAGTTTAAACCCCTATTTAAGAACCCTAACCCTAGGTTAAAACCCTACTTTGAAACCCTAACCCTAATTTAAACCCCTACTTTAAAACCCTAACCCTAGTTTAAAACCCTACTTTGAAACCCTAACCCTAGTTTAAACCCCTACTTTGAAACCCAAACCATAGTTTAAAACCCTATTTTGAAACCTTAACCCGAGTTTAAACCCCTACTTAAGAACCCTAACCCTAGGTTAAAACCCTACTTTGAAACCCTAACCCTAGTTTAAACACCTACTTTGAAACACTAACCCTAGTTTAAACCCCTACTTTGAAACCCTAACCCTACTTTAAACCCCTACTTTGAAACCCTAACCCTAGTTTAAACCCCTACTTTGAATCCCTAACCCTAGTTTAAACCCCTACTTTGAAACCCTAACCCTAGTTTAAAACCCTACCTTGAAACCCTAACCCTAGTTTGAAAACCTAACCCTAGTTTAAACCCCTACTTTGAAACCCTAACCCTAGTTTAAACCCCTACTTTGAAACCCTAACCCTAGTTTAAAACCCTACTTTGAAACCCTAACCCTAGTTTGAAAACCTTACCCTAGTTTAAACCCCTACTTTGAAACCCTAACCCTAGTTTAAACCCCTACTTTGAAACCCTAACCCTAGTTTAAACCCTTACTTTGAAACCCTAACCCGAGTTTAAACCCCTATTTTGAAACCCTAACCCGAGTTTAAACCCCTATTTTGAAACCCTAACCCTAATTTAAACCCCTACTTTGAAACCCTAATCCTAGTTTAAACCCCTACTTTGAAACCCTAACCCTAGTTTAAACCCCTTCTTTGAAACCCTAACCCTAGTTTGAAACCCTAACCCTAATTTAAACCCCTACTTTAGAACCCTAACCCTAGGTTAAACCCCTACTTTGAAACCCTAACCTTAGTTTAAAATCCTACTTTGAAACCTGAACCCTAGTTTAAACCCCTACTTTGAAACCCTAACCCTAGTTTGAAACCCTAACCCTAATTTAAACCCCTACTTTAGAACCCTAACCCTAGGTTAAACCCCTACTTTGAAACCCTAACCTTAGTTTAAAATCCTACTTTGAAACCTGAACCCTAGTTTAAACCCCTACTTTGAAACCCTAACCCTAGTTTAAAACCCTACTTTGAAACCCTATTCCTAGTTTAAAACCAGACTTTGAAACCCTAACCCTAGATTAAACCATTACATTGCAACCCTAACCCTAGTTTAAACCCTTATTTTGAAACCCTAACCCTAGTTTAAACCCCTACTTTGAATCCCTAACCCTAGTTTAGATCCCTACTTTGAAACCCTAACCCTAGTTTAAACCCCTACTTTGAAACCCTAACCCTAAGTTAAACCCCTACTTTGAAACCCTTACCCTAGTTTAAACCCCTACTTTGAATCCCTAACCCTAGTTTAAACCCCTACTTTGAAAACCTAACCCTATTTTAAAACCCTACTTTGAAACCCTAACCCTTGTTTGAAAACCTAACCCTAGTTTAAACCCCTACTTTGAAACCTTAACCCTAGTTTAAACCCCTACTTTGAAAACCTAACCCTAGTTTAAACCCCTATTTTGTAACCCTATTCCTAGTTTAAAACCCTACTTTGAAACCCTAACCCTAGTTTGAAACCCTAACCCTAGTTTAAACACCTACTTTGAAACACTAACCCTAGTTTAAACCCCTACTTTGAAACCCTAACCTTAGTTTAAGCCCCTACTTTGAAACCTTAACCATAGTTTAAAACCCTACTTTGAAACCCTAACTCGAGTTTAAACCCCTACTTAAGAACCCTAACCCTAGGTTAAAACCCTACTTTGAAACCCTAACCCTAGTTTAAACCCCTACTTTAAAACCCTAACTCTAGTTTAAAACCCTACTTTGAAACCCTAACCCTAGTTTAAACCCCTACTTTGAAACCCTAACCATAGTTTAAAACCCTACTTTGAAACCCTAACCCTAGTTTGAAACCCTAACCCTAGTTTAAACACCTACTTTGAAACACTAACCCTAGTTTAAACCCCTACTTTGAAACCCTAACCCTACTTTAAACCCCTACTTTGAAACCCTAACCCTAGTTTAAACCCCTACTTTGAATCCCTAACCCTAGTTTAAACCCCTACTTTGAAACCCTAGCCTAGTTTAAAACCCTTTCTTGAAACCCTAACCCTAGTTTGAAAACCTAACCCTAGTTTAAACCCCTACTTTGAAACCCTAACCCTAGTTTAAACCCCTACTTTGAAACCTTAACCATAGTTTAAAACCCTACTTTGAAACCCTAACTCGAGTTTAAACCCCTACTTAAGAACCCTAACCTTAGGTTAAAACCCTACTTTGAAACCCTAACCCTAGTTTAAACCCCTACTTTAAAACCCTAATCCTAGTTTAAAACCCTACTTTGAAACCCTAACCCTAGTTTAAACCCCTACTTTGAAACCCTAACCATAGTTTAAAACCCTACTTTGAAACCCTAACCCTAGTTTGAAACCCTAACCCTAGTTTAAACACCTACTTTGAAACACCAACCCTAGTTTAAACCCCTACTTTGAAACCCTAACCCTAGTTTAAATCCCTACTTTGAAACCCTAACCCTAGTTTAAAACCCTACCTTGAAACCCTAACCCTACTTTGAAACCCTAACCCTAGTTTAAGCCCCTGCTTTGAAACCTTAACCATAGTTTAAAACCCTACTTTGAAACCCTAACTCGAGTTTAAACCCCTACTTAAGAACCCTAACCCTCGGTTAAAACCCTACTTTGAAACCCTAACCCTAGTTTAAACCCCTACTTTGAAACCCTAACCCTAGTTTAAACCCCTACTTTGAAACCCTAACCATAGTTTAAAACCCTACTTTGAAACCCTAACCCTAGTTTGAAACCCTAACCCTAGTTTAAACCCCTACTTTGAAACCCTAACCATAGTTTAAAACCCTACTTTGAAACCCTAACCCTAGTTTAAACCCCTACTTTGAAACCCTAACCATAGTTTAAAAACCTACTTTGAAACCCTAACCCTAGTTTGAAACCCTAACCCTAGTTTAAACACCTAGTTTGAAACCCTAACCCTAGTTTAAACACCTACTTTGAAACATTAACCCTAGTTTAAACCCCTACTTTGAAACCCTAACCCTACTTTAAACCCATACTTTGAAACCCTAACCCTAGTTTAAACCCCTACTTTGAAACCCTAACCCTAGTTTAAAACCCTACTTTGAAACCCTAACCCTACTTTAAACCCCTACTTTGAAACCCTAACCCTAGTTTAAACCCCTACTTTGAAACCCTAACCCTAGTTTAAAACCCTACTTTTAAACCCTAACCCTAGTTTAAACCCCTACGTTGAAATCTTAACCCTAGTTTAAACCACTACTTTGAAACCCTAACCCTAGTTTAAAACCCTACTTTGGAACCCTTAAACCTAGTTTAAACCCCTACTTTGAAACCCTAACCCTAGTTTAAACCCCTACTTTAGAACCCTAACCCTAGTTTAAACCCCTACTTTGAAACCCTAACCCTAGTTTAAACCCCTACTTTGAAATCCTAACCCTAGTTTAAACCCTTACTTTGAAACCCTAACCCTAGTTGAAACCCCTACTTTGAAACCCTAACCATAGTTTAAAACCCTACTTTGAAACCCTAACCTTACTTTAAACCCCTACTTTGAAACCCTAACCCTACTTTAAACCCCTAATTTGAAACCCTAACCCTAGTTTAAACCCCTACTTTGAATCCCTAACCCTAGTTTAAACCCCTACTTTGAAACCCTAATCCTAGTTTAAACCCCTACTTTGAAACCCAAACCCTAATTTAAACCCCTACTTTGAAACCCTAACCCTAGTTTAAACCCCTACTTTGAAACCCTAACCCTAGTTTAAACCCCTACTTTGAAACCCTAACCCTAGTTTGAAACCCTAACCCTAATTTAAACCCCTACTTTGAAACCCTAACCCTAGTTTAAACCCCTACTTTGAAACCCTAACCTTAGTTTAAAATCCTATTTGAAACCTTAACCTTAGTTTAAACCCCTACTTTGAAACCCTAACCCTAGTTTAAAACCCTACTTTGAAACCCATAACCCTAGTTCAAACCCCTACTTTGAAACCTTAACCCTAGTGTAAAACCCTACTTTGAAACCCTAACCCTTATTTAAACCCCTACTTTGAAACCCTAACCCTAGTTTAAAACCCTATTTTGAAACCCTAACCCTAGTTTAAAACCCTACTTTGAAACCTTAACTCTAGTTTGAAACCCTAACCCTAGTTTAAACCCCTACTTTGAAACCCTAACCCTAGTTTAAGCCCCTTCTTTGAAACCTTAACCCTAGTTTAAAACCCTAATTTGAAACCCTAACCCGAGTTTAAACCGCTATTTAAGAACCCTAACCCTAGGTTAAAACCCTACTTTGAAACCCTAACCCTAATTTAAACCCCTACTTTAAAACCCTAACCCTAGTTTAAAACCCTACTTTGAAACCCTAACCCTAGTTTAAACCCCTACTTTGAAACCCAAACCATAGTTTAAAACCCTATTTTGAAACCCTAACCCGAGTTTAAACCCCTACTTAAGAACCCTAACCCTAGGTTAAAACCCTACTTTGAAACCCTAACCCTAGTTTAAACCCCTACTTTAAAACACTAACCCTAGTTTAAACCCATACTTTGAAACCCTAACCCTACTTTAAACCCCTACTTTGAAACCCTAACCCTAGTTTAAACCCCTACTTTGAATCCCTAACCCTAGTTTAAACCCCTACTTTGAAACCCTAACCCTAGTTTAAAACCCTACCTTGAAACCCTAACCCTAGTTTAAACCCCTACTTTGAAACCCTAACCCTAGTTTAAACCCCTACTTTGAAACCCTAACCCTAGTTTAAAACCCTACTTTGAAACCCTAACCCTAGTTTGAAAACCTTACCCTAGTTTAAACCCCTACTTTGAAACCCTAACCCTAGTTTAATCCCCTACTTTGAAACCCTAACCCTAGTTTAAACCCTTACTTTGAAACCCTAACCCGAGTTTAAACCCCTATTTTGAAACCCTAACCCGAGTTTAAACCCCTATTTTGAAACCCTAACCCTAATTTAAACCCCTACTTTGAAACCCTAATCCTAGTTTAAACCCCTACTTTGAAACCCTAACCCTAGTTTAAACCCCTTCTTTGAAACCCTAACCCTAACCCTAATTTAAACCCCTACTTTAGAACCCTAACCCTAGGTTAAACCCCTACTTTGAAACTCTAACCTTAGTTTAAAATCCTACTTTGAAACCTGAACCCTAGTTTAAACCCCTACTTTGAAACCCTAACCCTAGTTTAAAACCCTACTTTGAAACCCTATTCCTAGTTTAAAACCAGACTTTGAAACCCTAACCCTAGATTAAACCATTACATTGCAACCCTAACCCTAGTTTAAACCCCTATTTTGAAACCCTTACCCTAGTTTAAACCCCTACTTTGAATCCCTAACCCTAGTTTAGATCCCTACTTTGAAACCCTAACCCTAGTTTAAACCCCTACTTTGAAACCCTAACCCTACGTTAAACCCCTACTTTGAAACCCTTACCCTAGTTTAAACCCCTACTTTGAATCCCTAACCCTAGTTTAAACCCCTACTTTGAAAACCTAACCCTATTTTAAAACCCTACTTTGAAACCCTAACCCTTGTTTGAAAACCTAACCCTAGTTTAAACCCCTACTTTGAAACCTTAACCCTAGTTTAAACCCCTACTTTGAAAACTTAACCCTAGTTTAAACCCCTATTTTGTAACCCTATTCCTAGTTTAAAACCCTACTTTGAAACCCTAACCCTAGTTTGAAACCCTAACCCTAGTTTAAACACCTACTTTGAAACACTAACCCTAGTTTAAACCCCTACTTTGAAACCCTAACCATAGTTTAAAACCCTACTTTGAAACCCTAACTCGAGTTTAAACCCCTACTTAAGAACCCTAACCCTAGGTTAAAACCCTACTTTGAAACCCTAACCCTAGTTTAAACCCCTACTTTAAAACCCTAACTCTAGTTTAAAACCCTACTTTGAAACCCTAACCCTAGTTTAAACCCCTACTTTGAAACCCTAACCATAGTTTAAAACCCTACTTTGAAACCCTAACCCTAGTTTGAAACCCTAACCCTAGTTTAAACACCTACTTTGAAACACTAACCCTAGTTTAAACCCCTACTTTGAAACCCAAACCCTACTTTAAACCCCTACTTTGAAACCCTAACCCTAGTTTAAACCCCTACTTTGAATCCCTAACCCTAGTTTAAACCCCTACTTTGAAACCCTAACCTAGTTTAAAACCCTTTCTTGAAACCCTAACCCTAGTTTGAAAACCTAACCCTAGTTTAAACCCCTACTTTGAAACCCTAACCCTAGTTTAAACCCCTACTTTGAAACCCTAACCCTAGTTTAAAACCCTACTTTGAAACCCTATCCCTAGTTTAAACCCCTACTTTGAATCCCTAACCCGAGTTTAAACCCCTACTTTGCAACCCTAACCCTAGTTTAAAACCCTACTTTGAAACTATAACCCTAGTTTAAACCCCTACTTTGAAACCCTAATCCTAGTTTAAACCCCTACTTTGAAACCCAAACCCTAATTTAAACCCCTACTTTGAAACCCTAACCCAAGTTTAAACCCCTACTTTGAAACCCTAACCCTACTTTAAACCCCTACTTTGAAACCCTAACCCTACTTTAAACCCCTACTTTGAAACCCTAACCCTAGTTTAAACCCCTACTTTGAATCCCTAACCCTAGTTTAAACCCCTACTTTGAAACCCTAATCCTAGTTTAAACCCCTACTTTGAAACCCAAACCCTAATTTAAACCCCTACTTTGAAACCCTAACCCTAGTTTAAACCCCTACTTTGAAACCCTAATCCTAGTTTGAAACCCTAACCCTAATTTAAACCCCTACTTTAGAACCCTAACCCTAGGTTAAACCCCTACTTTGAAACCCTAACCTTAGTTTAAAATCCTACTTTGAAACTTTAACCTTAGTTTAAACCCCTACTTTGAAACCCTAACCGTAGTTTAAAACCCTATTTTAAAACCCTAATCCTAGTTTAAACACCTACTTTGAAACACTAACCCTAGTTTAAACCCCTACTTTGAAACCCTAACCCTACTTTAAACCCTTACTTTGAAACCCTAACCCGAGTTTAAACCCCTACTTTGCAACCCTAACCCTAGTTTAAAACCCTACTTTGAAACTATAACCCTAGTTTAAACCCCTACTTTGAAACCCTAATCCTAGTTTAAACCCCTACTTTGAAACCCGAACCCTAATTTAAACCCCTACTTTGAAACCCTAACCCTAGTTTAAACCCCTACTTTGAAACCCTAACCCTACTTTAAACCCCTACTTTGAAACCCTAACCCTAGTTTGAAACCCTACTTTGAAACCCTAACCCTCGTTTGATACCTTACTTTGAAATCCTAACCCTAGTTTAAACCCCTACTTTGAAACCCAAACGCTAGTTTAAAAACCTACTTTGAAACGCTAACCCTAGTTTGAAACCCCTACTTTAGAACCCTAACCCTAGGTTAAACCCCTACTTTGAAACCCTAACCTTAGTTTAAACCCCTACTTTGAAACCCTAACCCTAGTTTAAACCCCTACTTTGAAACCCTAATCCTAGTTTAAACCCCTACTTTGAAACCCTAACCCTAGTTTAAACCCCTACTTTGAAACCCAAACGCTAGTTTAAAAACCTACTTTGAAACGCTAACCCTAGTTTGAAACCCCTACTTTAGAACCCTAACCCTAGGTTAAACCCCTACTTTGAAACCCTAACCTTAGTTTAAACCCCTACTTTGAAACCCTAACCCTAGTTTAAACCCCTACTTTGAAACCCTAATCCTAGTTTAAACCCCTACTTTGAAACCCTAACCCTAGTTTAAACCCCTACTTTGAAACCCTAACCCTAGTTTAAACCCCTACTTTGAAACCCTAACGCTTGTTTAAAAACCTACTTTGAAACCCTAACCCTAGTTTAAACCCCTACTTTGAAACCCTAACCCTAGTTTGAAACCCTAACCCTAATTTAAACCCCTACTTTAGAACCCTAACCCTAGGTTAAACCCCTACTTTGAAACCCTAACCTTAGTTTAAAATCCTACTTTGAAACCTTAACCCTAGTTTAAACCCCTACTTTGAAACCCTAACCCTAGTTTAAACCCCTACTTTGAAACCCTAATCCTAGTTTAAACCCCTACCTTGAAACCCTAACCCTAGTTTAAACCCCTACTTTGAAACCCTAACCCTAGTTTAAACCCCTTCTTTGAAACCCTAACCCTAGTTTGAATACCTAACCCTAATTTAAACCCCTACTTTAGAACCCTAACCCTAGGTTAAACCCCTACTTTGAAACCCTAACCTTAATTTAAAATCCTATTTTGAAACCTTAACCCTAGTTTAAACCCCTACTTTGAAACCCTAACCCTAGTTTAAAACCCTACTTTGAAACCCTATTCCTAGTTTAAAACTAGACTTTGAAAACCTAACCCTAGATTAAACCATTACTTTGCAACCCTAACCCTAGTTTAAACCCCTACTTTGAAACCCTAACCGTAGTTTAAACTCCTACTTTGAATCCCTAACCCTAGTTTAGATCCCTACTTTGAAACCCTAACCCTAGTTTAAACCCCTACTTTGAAACCCTAACCCTAGTTTAAACCCCTACTTTAAATCCCTAACCCGAGTTTAAACCCCTACTTTGAAACCCTAACCCTAGTTTAAAACCCTACTTTGAAACCCTAACCCTAGTTTGAAAACCTAACCCTAGTTTAAACCACTACTTTGAAACCCTAACCCTAGTTTAAAACCCTACTTTGAAACCCTAACCCTAGTTTAAACCCCTACTTTGAAACCCTAACCCTAGTTTAAACCATTACTTTGAAACCCTAACCCTAGTTTAAACCCCTACTTTGAATCCCTAACCCTAGTTTAGATCCCTACTTTGAAACCCTAACCCTAGTTTAAACCCCTACTTTGAAACCCTAACCCTACTTTAAACCCCTTCTTTGAAATCCTAACCCTAGTTTAAACCCCTACTTTGAATCCCTAACCCTAGTTTAAACCCCTACTTTGAAACCCTAATCCTAGTTTAAACCCCTACTTTGAAACCCAAACCCTAATTTAAACCCCTACTTTGAAACCCTAACCCTAGTTTAAACCCCTACTTTGAAACCCAAACGCTAGTTTAAAAACCTACTTTGAAACGCTAACCCTAGTTTGAAACCCTACTTTAAACTCTAACCCTAGTTTAAACCCCTACTTTGAAACCCTAATCCTAGTTTAAACCCCTACTTTGAAACCCTAACCCTAGTTTAAAACCCTACTTTAAACTCTAACCCTAGTTTAAACCCCTACTTTGAAACCCTAATCCTAGTTTAAATCCCTACTTTGAAACCCTAACCCTAGTTTAAACCCCTACTTTGAAACCCTAACCCTAGTTTAAACCCCTACTTTGAAACCCTCACCCTAATTTAAACCCCTACTTTGAAACCCTAACCCTAGTTTAACCCCTTACTTTGAAACCTTAACCCTAGTTTGAAACCCTAACCCTAATTTAAACCCCTACTTTAGAACCCTAACCCTAGGTTAAACCCCTACTTTGAAACCCTAACCTTAGTTTAAAATCCTACTTTGAAACCTTAACCCTAGTTTAAACCCCTACTTTGAAACCCTAACCCTAGTTTAAACCCCTACTTTGAAACCCTAATCCTAGTTTAAACCCCTACCTTGAAACCCTAACCCTAGTTTAAACCCCTACTTTGAAACCCTAACCCTAGTTTAAACCCCTTCTTTGAAACCCTAACCCTAGTTTGAATACCTAACCCTAATTTAAACCCCTACTTTAGAACCCTAACCCTAGGTTAAACCCTAACCTAACCCTAACCCTAGTTTAAAACCCTACTTTGAAACCCTAACCATAGTTTAAAACCCTACCTTCAAAACCTAACCAGAGTTTAAACCCCTACTTTGCAACCCTAACCCTAGTTTAAACCCCTACTTTGAAACAATAACCCTAGTTTAAACCCCTACTTTGAAAGCCTTACCCTAGTTTAAACCCCTACTTTGAAACCCTAACCCTAGTTTAAAACCCTACTTTGAAACCCTAACACTAGTTTAAACCCCTACTTTGAAACCCTAATCCTAGTTTAAACCACTACTTTGAAACCCTAACCCTAGTTTAAACCCCTTCTTTGAAACCCTAACCCTAGTTTAAACCCCTACTTTGAAACCTTAACCATAGTTTAGACCACTACTTTGAAACCCTAACCCTAGTTTAAAACCCTACTTTGAAACCCTAACACTAGTTTAAACCCCTACTTTGAAACCTTAACCCGAGTTTAAACCCCTACTTTGAAACCCTAACCCTAATTTAAACCCCTACTTTGAAACCCTAACCCTAATTTTAAAACCTACTTTGAAACCCTAACCCTAGTTTAAACCCCTACTTTGAAACCCTAACCCTAGTTTGAAACCCTACTTTGAAACCCTAACCCTAGTTTGAAACCCTACTTTGAAACCCTAACCCTAGTTTAAACCCCTACTTTGAAACCCTAACCTTAGTTTGAAACCCTAACCCTAATTTAAAGACCTACTTTGAAACCCTAACCCTAGTTTAAAACCCTATTCCTAATTTAAACACCTACTTTGAAACCCTAACCCTAGTTTAAAACCCTACTTTGAAACCCTAACCCTAGTTTAAAACCCTACTTTGAAACCTTAACTCTAGTTTGAAACCCTAACCCTAGTTTGAAACCCTAATCCTAGTTTAAACCCCTACTTTGAAACCCTAACCCTAGTTTAAACCCTTACTTTGAAACCCTAACCCTAGTTTAAAACCCTACTTTGAAACCCTAACCCTAGTTTAAACCCCTACTTTAAAACCCTAACCCTAGTTTAAACCCCTACTTTGAAACCCTAACCCTAGTTTAAACCCCTACTTTGAAAACTTAAACCTAGTTTAAAACCCTACTTTGAAACCCTAACCCTAGTTTGAAACCCTAATCCTAGTTTAAAACCCTACCCCTAGTTTGAAAACCTAACCCTAGTTTAAACCCCTACTTTGAAACCCTAACCCTAGTTTAAACCCCTACTTTGAAACCCTAACCCTAGTTTGAAACCCTAACCTGAGTTTAAACCCCTACTTTGAAACCCTAACCTGAGTTTAAACCCCTACTTTGAAACCCTAACCTGAGTTTAAACCCCTACTTTGAAACCCTAACCCGAGTTTAAACCCCTACTTTGAAACCCTTACCCTAGTTTAAACCCCTACTTTGAAACCCTAACCCTAGTTTAAACCCCTACTTTGAAACCCTAACCCTAGTTTGAAACCCTAACCCTAATTTAAACCCCTACTTTAGAACCCTAACCCTAGGTTAAACCCCTACTTTGAAACCCTAACCCTAGTTTAAAACCCTAACCCTAATTTAAACACCTACTTTGAAACCCTAACCCTAGTTTAAAACCCTACTTTGAAACCCTAACCCTAGTTTAAAACCCTACTTTGAAACCTTAACTCTAGTTTGAAACCCTAATCCTAGTTTAAACCCCTACTTTGAAACCCTAACCCTAGGTTAAACCCCTACTTTGAAACCCTAACCCTAGTTTGAAACCCTAATCCTAGTTTAAACCCCTACTTTGAAACCCTAACCCTAGTTTAAACCCTTACTTTGAAACCCTAACCCTAGTTTAAAACCCTACTTTGAAACCCTAAACCTAGTTTAAACCCCTACTTTAAAACCCTAACCCTAGTTTAAAACCCTACTTTGAAACCCTAACCCTAGTTTAAACTCCTACTTTGAAACCCTAAACCTAGTTTAAAACCCTACTTTGAAACCCTAACCCTAGTTTGAAACCCTAATCCTAGTTTAAAACCCTACCCCTAGTTTGAAAACCTAACCCTAGTTTAAACCCCTACTTTGAAACCCTAACCCTAGTTTAAACCCCTACTTTGAAACCCTAACCCGAGTTTAAACCCCTACTTTGAAACCCTAACCTGAGTTTAAACCCCTACTTTGAAACCCTAACCCGAGTTTAAACCCCTACTTTGAAACCCTTACCCTAGTTTAAACCCCTACTTTGAAACCCTAACCCTAGTTTAAACCCCTACTTTAAAACCCTAACCCTAGTTTGAAACACTAACCCTAATTTAAACCCCTACTTTAGAACCCTAACCCTAGGTTAAACCCCTACTTTGAAACCCTAACCTAAGTTTAAAATCCTACTTTGAAACCTTAACCCTAGTTTAAACCCCTACTTTGAAACCCTAACCCTAGTTTAAACCCCTACTTTTAAACCCTAACCCTAGTTTAAACCCCTACTTTGAAACCCTAACCCTAGGTTAAACCCCTACTTTGAAACCCTAACCTTAGTTTAAAATCCTACTTTGAAACCTTAATCCTAGTTTAAACCCCTACTTTGAAACCCTAACCCTAGTTTAAAACCCTACCCCTAGTTTAAAAGCCTACTTTGAAACCCTATTCCTAGTTTAAAACCAGACTTTGAAACCCTAACCCTAGATTAAACCATTACTTTGCAACCCTAACCCTAGTTTAAACACCTACTTTGAAACCCTAACCGTAGTTTAAACCCCTACTTTGAATCCCTAACCCTAGTTTAGATCCCTACTTTGAATCCCTAACCCTAGTTTAAACCCCTACTTTGAAACCCTAACCCTAGTTTAAACCCCTACTTTGAAACCCTAACCTGAGTTTAAACCCCTACTTTGAAACCCTAACCCTAGTTTAAACCCCTACTTTGAATCCCTAACCCGAGTTTAAACCCCTACTTTGAAAGCCTAACCCTAGTTTAAAACCCTAGTTTGAAACCCTAACCCTAGTTTGAAACCCTAACCCTAGTTTGAAACCCTAACCATCGTTTAAACCCCTAATTTGAAACCCTAACCCTCGTTTGAAACCCTACTTTGAAACCCTAACCCTAGTTTAAACCCCCACTTTGAAACCCTAACCCTAGTTTAAACCCCCACTTTGAAACCCTAACCCTAGTTTAAACCCCCACTTTGAAACCCTAACCCTAGTTTAAACCCCCACTTTGAAACCCTAACCCTAGTTTAAACCCCCACTTTGAAACCCTAACCCTAGTTTAAACCCCCACTTTGAAACCCTAACCCTAGTTTAAACCCCCACTTTGAAACCCTAACCCTAGTTTAAACCCCCACTTTGAAACCCTAACCCTAGTTTAAACCCCCACTTTGAAACCCTAACCCTAGTTTAAACCCCCACTTTGAAACCCTAACCCTAGTTTAAACCCCCACTTTGAAACCCTAACCCTAGTTTAAACCCCCACTTTGAAACCCTAACCCTAGTTTAAACCCCCACTTTGAAACCCTAACCCTAGTTTAAACCCCCACTTTGAAACCCTAACCCTAGTTTAAACCCCTACTTTGAAACCCTAACCCTAGTTTAAACCCCTACTTTGAAACCCTAACTCTAGTTTAAACCCATACTTTGAAACCCTAACCCTAGTTTAAAACCCTACTTTTAAACCCTAACCCTAGTTTAAACCCCTACTTTGAAACCCTAACCCTAGTTTAAACCCCTACTTTGAAACCCTAACCTTAGTTTGAAACCCTAACCCTAATTTAAACACCTACTTTGAAACCCTAACCCTAGTTTAAAACCCTATTAACGTGATGTAGTTTAAGATGGGGGAAAACTTGCAAAATCTCACTTATAGCATTATACATCAGACTAAAAATAATTGCCGTGCAACACTTACCTCAGACGAGATGAAATGGGACGTGACCGTCGTCGATAACCTTCTAAAATAGTCTCATTCAAGCGTCTCTAATTGGCCACAGCACAGACAAGCAGAAAACGACCAATCAGGGAAAAGAGACAAGACAACATGAACTCCAACTATCAGCAAGGGGGTCCATCGTCTAGAACCTTCCAAAATCAAGCGAATGTCATTGGCCACAGCACAGACAGGGAAAAAAGCGGACCAATCAGGGTTAGGATTAGAAAAAACCGCGCGAGAGAAGACAACGCGAAGTCCCAACTATCACAAGATGGGTTGCAGCCGGATGGTGAGGTTGGAGCGCGCTGCATCCGAGGAGACCAGTTTAAGGGGGCAAATGCGCTGCGTGCAGCTGCAAGGTTCAATAATGCGGATTGTGTCATACAACACTCGCGGGTTGCGAGTAGGACATACTGCTACATACAGGACAGGCTGTCTGGTGGTGGATGCACTGCTTGACCAATTGTATGTGTTTTTTGCACATCAACATACAAAAATAAATACATATAAAAAGATAAAAATTGTAATTCAAACATCCACTTTTTTAACCACTAAAAAGAACCAACCATTGTCTAATTCATATCTTTGTTTTCAGTGTTAAGGGAGTGACACATATTTTAATTACTATGCATTTAAAAAAATCTGATTAATCTGTTATTTTAATTTCAGCAATTATCACCTGTCTAAATTATTCAACACAGACAAATCTTTACAAGCGATGAAATATTTCTACAAAAAATCCAGTATTATATATTTTATTATTGGCTACATTGTACATGTCACTGATTTTTTTTTTTAAAGTATATTGAACATAAAACAATCTAGTTAAATGAACCTTCCAATTTGAATTTGTTGATTTACACCATTAACCCAATTTTATCAACATCTTACAAATTACTTTTATATGTGTATGTGTGCCCTGAGGAAACTGTGGAGACAACATGCGCACAGTCACTGTTTGTGCATCTTGAAGAACTCATCAATATTATAAAAGAAAACATTTACTTTAGCAAAGGAAATGGACAATTTTTAGTATTAAATAATAAACCATAATCAGCAAAAAACACAGTAATAGTCACGCTACAAATTTGGAAAATAATCAAATAAAAACATTTTGTGACTGAAAAGTCCTGGCTGTACCTAATCAATTGGCCAAGATGGCCGCCGCCCCGGGTGGGCAGAGGGGAGAGAATCCTTGGTGTACCTAATTAATTGGCCAAGATGGCCGCCGCCGCCCTGGGTGGGCGGAGTGGCGAGAATCCAGGGTGTACCTAATTAATTGACCAGAATCCTGGGTGTACCTAATCAATTGGCCAAGATAGTAGTAGTAGTAATAGTATTTGCAATAGTAGTAGTCGTATATAGGCCAAGCCTTGAGTACACCAAGAAAAAAAGGGGCTGAGTTGAGCTCAACAGTGAGAGATGATTGGCTGAGGCAGTTGCTATGCAAAAGTGACAGACCATTCACGCACACACATTTGATTTTAACTTGTTGCGAGACGTCACGCACCCACATTCCATTGATTTTGTATAGGATTACGCTCACCTCAAACAAAAGCCTCTCACGACTTAACGGTTGAAGATGCAGATTCCAGAAATGGCTCGTTAGAACGGCAAGGGTTTGGGGTACGCGAGCATGTTCTCAGTTTTTTTAATCGGATGAAAAATGACCAAATGAGAGCAGGTTAAAAACTTATGATTGATCGAAAACGAAAAGGGAAAAACGGAGAAAATAACATTGAAAAGAGATCGAAATAGTCCGACTTCTCCTCGCTTAAAGTGAAAATAAAGGTACTAAATGACACCTTAGCCAAATAAAACTTAGTTTTTCAGAAAGCAGAGGCTTGTGGCTACAAAATGTGCCAATTTGATGTCTAGTGAGCAAAGATTGTGGCCATGGTGACGAGTTGAAGTGAAACTTTTGGAAATATATTTTTTGGTTCCCGTCACTGAAGCCTTAATTAGTCACACTGTAAATAGGCGACTTTCACCCCTTTGCTCACTGTCTTTGAACCCGCACAGGGGGGGAGCTTTCATTCCTTAATTATTTTTTTTGACACTGAGCTAAAGATGACAAAAATTCCAACAAAATGAGCTAAAATTCATATCGGTCGGTCAACGTATGTGCGCGCAGCGTGTTTTGGAAAAAGGTGCTTGATTGGAGTTGATCTCTTTCGGTTTCCCATTCATTCCTATGGGACTTTATTTGGGAGTTTTTTGGGAATAGCGTCGCCATGGTAACTGGGAATTCCCTTGCGGAAAAATCGGTGGAAGATTAAAAAAAATAATAAAAAGAAGAAGAAGAATAATACTAGAAAAATTTCCGCGGAAATTTTGAATGGGCCTGCTGACTCTTGCAAGGTGGAAAGATGCATGCTCTGAACTGTTTGCCAAATGTTGGTGTACTTTACCTCTCAATTTGTGTCAGCAGGAATAGAGTTCAGGACAATTTGTAATAACTGCAGTTATTACATGTGTAATGGCTTCCCTTATGTCTTGATTGACATTTTAGTCATATCAAAAGGGAATCAGTTTAATTTCTTGCTTATAGTGTAAGTGATTAACTAAAATATAAAATGCAATATACTGTATCATGGAGCAAATACAGTATGAATGCAGTGTTTAAATTTGACATTGCATATTAAAAGGCATGTTGGTGCTGATCAATATTGCAGGAATATTACTCCAAAGTACATGTAAAACGGCTCTTAAAAGAGCCGTTTTGGGTCTTTGTTACACAGCATCTTCATCTTTTCCTGAGCACACAAAGGAACAAGTTGTTAGAAAATAGGCAGCAAAACTGAACAGTTAAAACTTAATCTAAATACTCATCCAATACACATGTGACGGTTTTTCAGTGAGGAATCCTGTAGAATAAATCATTTTGGTCTACGTTTGCGGGATCCCTTTTTTCATCTTTTCTCTCCACCAGTTGTACCAGACATAACAACCTTGATATCCTTGGCCATGTCAAGTAGCGCCCCTTGCTGCGCTCCATCCACCTGTATTGCATGTGAAAATGAAAAATGAGTGTTCAATGTTTGCCTAGATCAATTCAGTAATCAATCATCACTTACCCTCGCAGTTCATCCCTTACCATTGCAGTTCATCCCTTACCATCGCAGTACCTCACTGACACCAACACTTTTCATTGTGTTGTAGTCACAATCACAATAAGGACAAACAAAACATTCAAGTCCAAATGCACGATGTCCTGCTAACAGAAAAGCACACTGATTAAAAGTACCGTCATACAACACTGCTCAAAATAAGGGAGCGCTTAAATGGCATATCCCATGTCTTAAATTCAATTTAAAGCTCAATAAGTTTAGAACTAACTAAATGATAAATATGTCTACAAAAAAAATGATTGGCCGCTCTGATATGACACAAATTTTGAACGAGCAAAGGATTTAACTTTTCAGCCTTTACAATTTAAAGTACAGTATCCCCCTCTTTTGAGCAGTGGTATGAAAGGCTCAATAACATTTGCAAAGGCACACTTGTGAAAATGGTGCCCTTGCGATCTACAATGAGCTGACACAAGAAGTTAACACACAGTAGACCGGACTGTGGTAACTGTAATAAGTGTGCAGAACGCCTGATTGAACACAACAATCTGGGCGAGATATGTAAATGTGATCAATCAGTGTCTGCTTTCCAGTTGTGGCCTGGGTGATCAGCTGTGAAAAGCCACTGGACTGAAACAAGTCCAGAATGGATTTCTTTCCCTTTGAAAGCAAATCCTCATTAAAGTCTCCGCAAACAACAATAGGCTGGCAGTCCATCACGGCCAAGGCATCCAAGAGACTTCCAAGGTTTGGAAGAAAGGTGCCAAGACTCAGGTTGGGTGGCCTGTAGACCGTAGCTATCAAAGCCTGGACGGGAGCGTCAACCCTGATGACAGCAAATTCCAGGTCAACCACATTCCGAATAAACCGACGGGGCTCCGCTTGAAGACAATCGCGATAATAGACTGCGACTCCGCCACCCTCTTTTT
Organism: Leptonotus elevatus; assembly: GCF_054856555.1. Classification (NCBI taxonomy): domain Eukaryota; kingdom Metazoa; phylum Chordata; class Actinopteri; order Syngnathiformes; family Syngnathidae; genus Leptonotus; species Leptonotus elevatus. Next base: position 5,339,040 of record NC_141260.1, on the reverse strand, counting down.
GGGCCATGTCCAGTCTATTTGAATATGAAACTTGTCTGTTGCGCACAAAAGTGCTGCATGCCTCCAGTTGCAAGGGAGGGGGGAAGAAGGATCCAGACAAATGAGTTTCAGTGAGGCAAAGGACATCTGCCAGCCTCAACTCATGATGAGACTTTAAGTCGTCAATATGAGATGGAAGGCCCTCTGTGTTGTGATGAACAATGGTCAAGGTGGGAAAAGCAGTTTGCGGCATTTTGGAAAAGTACAACAATGGTCTTGTACTTTGGAAAGAAGCGCGCGTCATACTGTCCATTGCCGTCGTGATGTTGGGATTTGCATAGATTTTGGATTCGTCAAAGTCTATGACCCTCAATCCCTGAAGTGACGTCGTGCGGCTTAGGGCAACATAGGCCATTCCAGGTTCAAACACACGCTTAAGAGACACCACTGCAGAGGTCATCGTCATGCCTTGCACTTTGTGAGCCGTGCATCCAAAGGCAAGCTTCATGGGGAATTGCCGCCTGACCACGCCTTTCATGCCCAGGTTTTCCTCCGACCTTTCGATATAGACCAAGTCATCCGTCGGCCCCAGAATTTTATCACGCAATTTCTGGCCCGCTTCGGGATTGTCTAGCCTCAGTCCGAGCAAGGTCACTTTCTCCGCCGACCCCTTTGGGGCGCTTTGAACAATGTTGCCTATTGTGCCAAAGGTCCCGTTCACCAATCCGTCCTCGACATCCAAATTCCGAAGAAGCATAACCCGTGCTCCTACACCAGCTTGAAGAGCATCCGGTAGATCCCTTCTCGACCCCATGATCACTTTGGTCACGGTGACCATCGCCCCCGACCGTGGGCTCTTCCTGTAGTCCTCTGCGGGAATATTGACCACAGTCAATTTGAGAGCAGCCACAGTTGCTGCATTGTGCCTATCCACCTCTTTATTGGTGGCAAAGATATGCAGAGTATCCGCAGGGAGGTCTCGCGCATCCGTGACAGCCGTGGTGAGTAACGCCCTGTCACCATCGCCAAGCGGATCAGCCTTCCCCTTCTCCCTGATCCTGTTCAAAAGCTCGGCAAAAGCGACGTCGTCTTTTTGCCGCATGATTTGAGTAAGCTTGACCATCTGAAAATCTGTCCAGAGGTCAAGAAGATCGTTGTCAGAAACGCAGAGGGGTTTGGACCTTCCGAGGGGTGGCAGTTGGTAGAAGTCCCCAACTGCAAGAACGGAGATGCCCCCAAATGGTCTCTGGTTGCCCTTGATTTGCTGAAATCTCCAGTGGACATAGGCAAAGAGTTCCTTGGAGACCATGGAAATCTCGTCGATGATCAAAATTTCCACGTTGCAAAGGGTTGCTCTCAATGCGTCCAACGTATTCCCCAGCGCCTGGTAAGGAGGCTTTAGAGTCCTGGGGAGTTTCAAGAGGGAATGAAGCGTTTTCCCTGAGATGTTGTAAGCCGCCGTGCCAGTAAACGACGTCAGCAGCACAGCAGGCTTGGCCATATCCGCTTCGTCGCGGAACCTGGGAAGCTGGCGGATAATCTTACTGGCCTCCTGGTAAATGCACTTGATGACATGCGATTTACCACAGCCAGCTCCTCCGGAGATGAAATAAAAGAAGGGCTCGAGGAGACGATCCGAAACGAGTTTCAAACACCACTCGCGCACAGCGTAGAAGACGGACGCTTGCGTTTCATTGAGACTGCGGTACATGTTCCTCACAAATTCGGCGCTCAACTTTGGCGCCTCAAACACCGGCAAGACCGCGCCGCTACCAGGAGCGTCCTGGTAGGCCGGAACCTCATCTTGCGGGTCTTCCTGTAACGGATTAGATTCGCGTTCGGTGGCACACTCCAAACGCTCTGCTTCTACCTCCGGCGCAAAAGTGCTCCACGCGTTGAGAACCGCACGAAGCTCTTTCAATTTTTCGAAGGCATTGTCCACGGTCTTTCCCCGTCCTTCGTACCGCCCCCGATTGCGGTCGAATATAGCCCGCACCCGACCGAACTTTGATTCCCGGGCACCGTAGAACTCCTCGTACGTTTTGAGGTTTTCAGACCTGAGCTCGGCGTCGTCTCTGTGGGGGAGGTACAATTTAAGATGGGTCCTGTAATACTTCTCAGCATACTTTTTGATTGAGAAGCGAGTGAATCTGATGACGGCATCTTTTCCAATCCGCTTCTGGATGAATCCCTTGCCGTGTGAGAGGGGAATGACATTCTTGCCCTCAATCTGCTGACCGTAGACGACCCGGTATTCGGATGCGAATTCGGCGAGACACATCCGCTCAAACATTGCCGTTCTAGGTCTTGCCACATATTTGTCTGGCAGACCAGACATCCACACGTTGTCTGCTTCCGGATGCATGGTCCTCAGTCTACTCATGGGTAGACTCAATTTCACGCCATCCTCAGCAGTCTGGATGAAAACTACGCTGCGCGAGCACTTCTTCAGAGGGAGACTGCATGTCCGCGCCACCGCTTCTTGAGCGCTCACCTCTCTGTGCTTGGAATACGCCGCCATTATTTTCCTCATCTCGTCCTTTTTGTCGACAAGAGGCTTTGTCTTCAAGTCTTTGACGACAGACGTGAGGCACTCTGACATCTCGTGCTCCGGTTTGGAAATGTACGACATCATGTACATGAGACACGCGACGTCATCGAGCACGTACTGAATATCCATGTTGGCGTTCCATGCCCGCAGCAGATGTGGGTTGTAAGCATTTATCCAGCTTTCCGTTGGAGCACGCTTCAACATGACAACCATTCCGGAGGTCAGATTAGTGACGCTGTCCTTGTAGCTGTCCATTGTCAAATTGGCCTTTTTGAGAAGCTCCGGCAAGTCCTGCGGGACATCCGCGTCCATGAGGATCTCTCTGATGCGTTTGAGCTCTTCTTTAGCCTCCCTTTGTTTTTCGGTGAGGCGCGCCGATTTGGCCGCCTGCTTCCTATGCTGGCCTTCCACACTCTTGTCCGTTGGGACGTCTTCAGTCTCCGTCTGGAATGGCAACGTGATGGTGGTTTGGTCCGTCGGCAGTTTGGGGTACCCAAATCTGCAAGAAACGTTTCCTTTCCGACAAGACTTTGTGTGTTTTTTGCTGTGTGCCTGAACGCTGGTGACAATGTCGTGCAGTTCAGGGTCCTCAATCGGGTCTGGTATTTTGCAAGTGATGTACTTGTCGATTAAGTCAATGGCTTCTTGACAACATCTGAGGTCGGGTTCTTCGATGACTGGCGCACCCTTAATCCAGAGCAGCATGTGAGCGTGCGGACTTCCTCTGGCTTGAAATTCTACACGATAGAAGTGGTCTTCTACCGGACCCAGGGACTGTGCAGGAGACAGGATGAATGCCATAAGAGCATCCATCCTTTTCTCAAAAAGGCGCATCACTGTGACCGGATTGCTGCGAAGAACATCGCATTTGGCATTCCAGTCGAGATGGGAAAAGTCCTCTTGTTCGCCTTGCTGCGCTTTGACGACCTCGATTACTTCAGGCCATCTCATTTCCGCAGCAGAAAAGGTAAGGAAGAATGTGGGCTTGCCCAACTGCCTGGTCATTGCATGGAGGTCCCTAAGGGCACCCTCCCAAAAAGCCGGCGTGCCTCTCAAGGGCTGCATGAAGCGCATCGCATGCTCTCTTTGGATGAGCTTCTCCAGCTCATCTTTGTCCTGAAGCATCCGGTTTGAAATCTTCTTCCCATCCCGAGTGAGGGCTGTCCCCTTGCGGGCCTGAATGGACATGCTGTTGGTGGCCAGATGCGTTTCTGTCACAAACTGCGCAAAGAAAAGGTAACTTTGATCTTTGGCAAATCGAGTGTCAACGGAGAATAACCTTGCATTGAAATACAAACTGGGTGACAGCTTAATTTCTCTCGCCTCATCGAGTGAATTCTGTCCTGTTGGGAACTGAACGGGAAAGGCCATGGCTTCGAGGTTTGGCACGGCAAAAAATCCCACCGGCTTGTTTCCTTGGGCAGGAGCGATGCTAAATATGCCGTCCCCATATGACAGCTTTTCCTGCGCGATGTCAGGAGGCTGCATACAGGTGTCGAGTGTCAAGCCCGGCCTGAGCTCCTCTTTGCTCTCTTGGGGTGTCTGTTGCCCTTTGGTTGCGGGGGTGTTGCTGCTCTCTGGCTGTGCATCGGCCTCAGGGATGTTCTCTTCTCCTACCCCCTCGTCTTCCTCTTCTTGGAGACTTTCAAACTGAGCGCTTTCATCTATCGATACAGTTTTGTATTCTGCATGAATGCGTTTCAGTGTCCTCAGCGCTGCCAAGACATTTGTCATGTTGACAGTGTAAAAATGCTGGTAACCTTTGTACACAATGCGGCGCTTCAGCTTCACCTGGAGAAGCTGGGCCTCACTGTGCGGCCTTGGGAGGGAGTTCACTACGGCTTCCATCTCTGATGGAACGCACACCACAGAACCGTGTACGGCCCTTTGCCGTCCTTTGGGCAACGCAACAATCTTTGCAAAAGGGATGATTTTTGCAATTAGCTGTCGTTCAAGTACATTTAATTCCGACAGCTCTTCGGGAATGGGTGCCAGTGCCAAGTTATTTGCCACCGCCTGGGGTGGCATGCCACCTCTGAACAGATGGTTGTCACAGGTATGACAAATCCACTCCTGCATCCGTTCTTGAGGAACGGTACATGGGGCGGGGCAACTACAAGTGTGAACAAACTGGCCTGTCAAGCACGCAAGCGCCACATCAACATTTTTGGTGTATCTGGCTCGTTTGCAACGCTTTACTTGATTGGGGAAAAGCGCACGGTGGCACACTGTGCAGATATACGTAGGCCCATGCCGAACCCTTTCCCGGAAAGAAGCGATGGTGGCTTCCATTTCTGGATCTACGAGTGCCTGCTTCAATTCCACAGAGACGTCTACTACACCATTTGCCTGATCCTGCTCAATTTCCTGACACTGGGGAATGACGCGACTATATTTATTTTTGATTTTCACAGCACAATTTAACTTGTGGCGAATACGTTGCAGCGCGTTTGAATCACGCCTGTCCTTTTTGTTTTGTAAACAGCGCCTAATATGAGAAAGCCGAATCTTTTTGGTACCTCTCTCGCACGTAATTTATCTTTTTACTTTGAAAAGATATATCCTTTCTGTACCTCTCTTGCATGTACTTTTTGTGTTTACTTTGAAAAGAAATATCCTTTCTGTACCTCTCTTGCATATAATTTTTGTGTTTACTTTGAAAAGAAATGTCTTTTCTGTACCTCTCTCGCAAGTAATGTTTCCGTTTACTTTGAAAAGAAAGGTCATTTCTGTATTTCTCTCTTACGTACCTTTTCATCAATATCTTCTGCTTTTGTTGAAAAGCAAGATTGTGTTGGTATTTATTAATCAGATATTGCTGCCGTTTTGCCTTAAAAGCAGAATCACTGTTATATCTATTCTTTTGATAGAGCTTCTTTTTTTCCTTAACGCAAGGATCACTGTGATATTTAGAATTAGATGACAGTTGTCGTTGGCACTTACGAATGTGTTGACGTTCCCTATACAAATGTTTTGCACGCCGACTTTTACTACATTTGGAAATATCTATATTAACATCCAGCAGTTTGAGTCCTTGCTGAGGTTCCGGAATATTTTGACTCTCATTAATTTGACTTGCTTGGCTATTTGGTTCAACATGTACCGCACTATGTAGCTCTTGATTTGGTACAATACCGATCACAATTTGTATCGCTTTAGTTGGGGAATCACCTAATTCAATTAGTAGCTCTTCATTTGCCTTTGATATGGTTGTAGTAGAATCCCGATGCGTGTTAATGGAACTGCCGTCAATATGAAAAGAGACTGGCACAAACTCATAGGTTGCAAACCGGCCATGTCCTTCAAAAAGCTGACGCAAATGCTCAACCAAGCCACACAAGTGAGAAAAAGTCAACATAATTGCAGTTCCGTTTGGGTGTGGCAAGCCCACTTCAGATCTGGAATGTGAATCAAATAACCCAAAGTATCCTGATCTGTCACGGAATACTGCAAAACACTCTGGATTCACAATCAAGAAAGCAAGAGTGACATTTTGTGACAAGCACTCAAGCTGAGCTCCAAGAGACAATCCCAAGTCTCTTTTGGTATGACCGTCATCTATGACATAACCAACGCTGAGCTCATGCATCTGTACATTATAGACATTGGTGTCCGTCATGACTTGTTTTGGCATCTCCTCGACAGTCAAGTGATCATTCCCAAAGTTATGGTCCAAAATCAATTGCTGTTTAGCACCCACGTAAAGAGAGTCCCCGTGTTCAAGCACCCTGTCATGGTCAAGCGAATTAAACTGTAACCCCTCAGCGTGGAAGGCCAAGAAAGCGAGAGCCATACAAGTACACTGGTGGTTGCGAGAAAAACTTGAGTACCTTTCATCCATCTGTGAATGTGTGGCCCTCACGGATAGCGTGCGTTGAGGAAGTCCCACAGCAGGATCCTGAAATGATTGAAACTATTTTAATTATCTTAAATTCTAACTAATATAATTTTAAACATTTCATATGTTAATGGTTAATGTTGTGAGTATAAAAAAGTTACCTCAGTCCCAGGACGACGGGGGGATGATGGTCTGGAAGGAACCTCCGCAGGGGCTGGCCTTTCCTCTGGCTGAAACGACAAGCAAACAATAATTTTTTAACACACAGCACTTGTGTGAAGGGTCACTAATTTCTGTTTGTGATTTTAAGTAAGACTTCTCAGGGCTGATAAGAATGCAATGCAAACCTGGTGCTCTCTCCGTGTGCTCTTATGGGCTGGCCGCTGTCGTCTGTGCCCTGAGGTGGATGTCTAACAAGAAAGAGCAAAAAAAAAAAAAAAAGAGAAATATATATATTTTTGCTTTTACTGCAAAGCATTGTTACGACAAGAATGGACAATTAACTATACTTTTTTTTTTGTCATGAAGATAGATATGTAAACATAACGGGCAAACAAAATAGGAAAACGTAAATACCTTCTTATCCTTTGGATCCTGGGCAGTCCTCAGGGCTGGAAAGATGAGCTGGAGACAGCTTGTCCATCGCCTCCAACATGGGTGGGCTGAACCAGAGAGGGTTCAATGGGATGTTGCACTGTAAAAAACACAACAAAATAGAAATAGAGAAATAGAATTTTAACATGTGCCATGGTAAAAGGCTGAATGAATCCATGATCACCATCACAAACCTGGAGAGTGCCCATCCACCCAGTGGGCCCACAGGTGACCTCAGAGTCCACAACCGAGCTGCTCTGAAATGACTAGTGACATTATTGCAACACACACATTCATAAAATTTAAGGTTTTCAAAAACATGTTAGGAGGTTTTCAAAAACATGTTAGGCTTGCGTTTACCTCCTTGGCCTTCCCGACGAGTGTCCAGTCAAAAGGGTTGGAAGGCTGAGGCGCAGTGACCTCACCCTTAACAACCACTTTTGGTCTGAACACTCGAGCTGGTGGCGAACGCTGAGGAGCAGCCGGTGCAGGTGGTGCAGTCCTCTCCATCCGCAGGTTGACGGCAGCCCACAGCAACCGCGCAAGCACCGACATCCCATCGCTGTCACTGAGGTGTACCTTCCAGACATGATCAGAAAAAATATTATACATCTACAAACATACTTTTGATAGGAGGAGCACTAATAAAATGTTTGTTTTTTGCAGCAATTAATGTACTTACCCCGTCTCTACACCACAAGTGAAGATGTGACAGCGGGAAGTGGCCAGCAACAGATAGGTAGCGAATACCTACAGTAACAAAGAAAAAAAAACATTAGCCCAAGAGTCCCCCGCTGAGACACCAATGAAATCAGATCAGGAGGTGACTTAAAGAAAAGTAGAACACTTTGTGTGTGAAAACAATTTTCAACATGAAACGTACCCATAAGTGCTGCCACCCGGTTGTACTCCTGGCGAAGAAGGTCCTGCTGGGCCAGCTCGACGTTCAGACGAGGGGGGAAGTCCAGCACAACGACCTGCACAAAGTTTAAAACTGTAAAATATACATCTGGAGCAAGATGAACTTTCATTCATATTCCATCCTTCAATATTCATTAACTGTTTAACTACGGGAAAAGGCTAAAATGTATTTTAAACAGAACATATTTGACATATGCAAGTACATACTTGAAATGTAAATGTATGATCTATATAAAGGAAATGTGTGAACTTACGTTGGGCCAGCGGCTGCAGACGGTGTGCAAGAACTGGCCAAAGTCAGCCGCTGCCTCAGCGATGGGGCGGCCCAAGTTGTTGCTGGGAGCCAAAATGCAGACCACCTCGGGTGACCGAGGCAGAACAGCATTCAGCACCTCAGCACGCAACTCGGAGGCCCTGGCACCCGGGGTGGACATCACGGCAAACGAGAAACGTCCCTCCGGCATCTTCACAACCCCATCGGCAATGGCTCGCAGGTGGGAGTCACCAACAACCAGGACAAACTATTACAAAAGAAAAAAAAAAAGTAGTAATTGAAAAAAGGAAAGAGGTAATTTAAAAAAATAGACACAAATGAAGGTTGTTAATTTGTTATAAAGGCAGAGTTGATTATAAAACATACCGTGTTGTCCTGGTTCAGTGCTGGAATGACCAGTTTGTGCCTCCGCCCAGTCACAGCTGAAACTGGCCATTCCCGAACTCTGTGGCGCCAGCCAGTGCCTCTGCCTAAAATGATGCACACACAGAATACCATGTCAAGTCTCAACTTCAATTGCTGACAATGCACAGTACAAGTACATGTTCCACTTTGAGTGTATATGAACCTGCAAAATATTGGAATTGTTTAAAATAATCAATTGTAAAACTGCTGCAAAAGCAATTAAAATTATGACTGACCTGGTACCAGAGCCTTGGCACAAACAGGGGACACCTAAAACATAAAGCATAGACATTACACAATTGTAGGCATGTGCAGTCTGTCAAGGAGGGGAAGCTTGAGGACCCAAATGCGGGAAGACAGGGCGAGGAGGCAGAGGCTCAATCAAAAAGGGGATTTTAATTTCTACAAAACAAAAGGTGAGATCTAAATTGCACGGAAAAACATAATATGGAGAAAACAAGGCAAAACGGGCAGCATGACATGGGGGGAAAATTCAAGGCAAAAACGGGCAGCATCACAGGGGGAAATACAACAATGACTCGACACAGACAGAGGGGAGACAGCAGACTAAATACACAGACTAACGACACAACAAGACACACCTGGGGCAAGACACAAGTGGCTGAGGGCACTGATTGGATCACACGAGGAAGGGCAGGATCACACTTAAACAAGACCAAGGGAGACACACAAGGAAAACAGAACCCAAAACATGACAGTCACCATAATATAGAGTAAAAAGCAAACATAGGTTGTAATGGTTAAATTAGTTTCAATTAAAATTGACCAGGTATTTTGTACATACAAGTGATGTTAATTCAGGCCAGGTTTATTAATGAAATTCTTAATCACAAAAGAGATTCAAGGACTTAACTGATACTTTTGTTTGTGTCTGAAATACAGTCACAATTGCTCAATTTTGCTAGAATTTTCTGATCAAATACATGAGCAGAAAGGCAGCAGATTGTACCAGATTAGATTATAGTATAAAGGAAGTATATAGAAATATGTTTTTGACAAAACAATGACATACACTGTTTAGATAGACATGAAGTCTAAAACAAAACATTAGTTGTTAAATATAACCGTCTTAGTTATTATTATTTACATCTGGTCTATGTAATTTAAAAGAAACCATGTGAAATATCTGTGTCCGGGCTCGGCATCTCACAAATTTGTGATCAATGTTAGTGAGTTTATTTTTGACATCAGTAAAAATTTTGAAATCTTGTAGAAAACAGACTTCATCACAATTAAATTCAGAATTAGTTTGACATGAATAAAGCAATGCACAAATATCGCTCAGTCATACACTCTATATTTGTCAAACTATGCCCTGGTGAAGACAATCTTGTGTTGAAACATGTTGGTAGTCCATTTTTAATAAAGGATTTTTTTACATTACTATTGAGTGTCTTGAATACACAGACTGCTTTTTACACAAGCATTTTAGCATTTTTTTCTGCTTGACTATATTTGTAGCCGGAAATAATGTGTATTGCACATTAACAAAGTTAATTGCATTTTGCCTGCTGTGGAACATACCTGGTGGGCAGCCACAGTAGAGGTATGCGGTGGGGAGCGGGCGTCCACAGTGGCGAGCCGACTGGCTGGAGCTGAAGTTCGGACTCTGGCCTTCTAAATAAAAAACTGGAGACTGCATCGTGGTCCCATCACTGGTGGCAGAGGGTGGGGACCGAGGCTGAAAACAAAATATACAGCACATTGAGGACCTAGCAGTGTGACTCAAAATAACTCAACACAGAATACACCACCGCCAAGTGCAGAATTGAATAGAGGCAAAGTACCTGCTGGGGTGCGATGTTTGGGCTCAGTTCCGGAGCAGCAAGGTCCAGCTTCTTCCATCGGCGCTTGGCTGCCTCGGAACGCTTCCCCTTCCGCGGCATGCTGCTACAGCAACCTTTACTGTAAGCAAAAAGAAAAGAAAAAAAACTTCCCAAGACAAAGTCAAAAGTAAACTGGCAGTAAAAAAAGGAAATCAATTTAAACACAACAAAATAGTAAAGTAATGATATTAGAGTGTTTGTAATGTGCTGTTGAGTGCAAGTTCAGCTGTATTTGCGTTCTAGACTCTGTGATGTAGATCTTATATATGTATTATGTTGTTTGAGGGCAAGATGGAAGCAGGTAGATGAGGTGGAAGTCCAAGGCGGTGCTGAAGGTTTGAAATCCAAGTATCACGGTCAGCAGCTTTCCAATTCGCACAGTGCTCAGCGGATCGCTAAAAGATTCAAGATAAAATTTGTAGTTAATCTCAGATGTGTTTGAAACATTAAAAATGTACATTGAGTCTAATGAGGCAGTGGTGTCATTGTAATAAAAATAAGAAACCGTCATCAATTGAAGTATAGTAACATCACACATTGTATAGTTCATTGATTATAAATAATGGATGGGGTGAGCAGAGCCTTCAATAAATCCTCAACAATAGAAAAAAATGGATCCACTATAGACTTCCTTGTTTACTTATTAACAAAGAAAACGGTATTGTAATAACATTGTTACTTTTTTTTTCTTTTAGATTAATTTCCATGAGGTGAAACGGTTTGGCAAAATGGATGGATATTCTGGATGGCCATGAAAAAAACGATCGCTACAGAAACCAACGGTAATCTTTCAAGGGGGAAAATAAAGGCAGCTTTGACAATTTACAAATGTGTGCTGTAGTCAATCAATGAAGGTCATTTAACAGTGTAAAATACTTCCAAAATCCCTCATCGGCGCCGCTCCGCGACACGGTCGAGCAGGACACGCCACTCAACAACCGACGCCCCCCTCCCCCACCCCCACCACGACGATGACAGACGAGACAAAAGCCTTACTGTATATTGTAGCAACGAGGGCTATACACAATTGAGATTTAGAGCCTACTCAAACTTTTCTTTGTTTTTGTTTTCTTTTACTGCACATTAAAACCTTAAAGTGAGATCTGCTAGCTCTAGCTAGCGCTAGCAGGTGTAGTTAGCATGTAGGCTACCATGTCTAGCACTTAACTTTACCTATCTTGTTAAAACAGCAGCCGGATAACACAACGTTCAAACACATCAAATACGTTTCAATACATCGCCAGTATTAACGTGATGTAGTTTAGGATGGGGGAAAACTTGCAAAATCTCACTTATTTAGCATTATACATCAGACTAAAAATAATTGCCGTGCAACACTTACCTCAGACGAGATGAAATGGGACGAGACCGTCGTCGAGAACCTTCTAAAATAGTCTCATTCATGCGTCTTTAATTGGCCACAGCACAGACAAGCAGAAAACGACCAATCAGGGAAAATAGATAGGACAACACGAACTCCAACTATCAGCAAGAGGGGTCCGTCGTCTAGAACCTTCCAAAATCAAGCGAATGTCATTGGCCACAGCACAGACAAGCAGAAAACGACCAATCAGGGAAAAGAGATAGGACAACACGAACTCCAACTATCACAAGATGGGTTGCAGCCCGATGGTGAGGTTGGAGCGCGCTGCATCCGAGGAGACCAGTTTAAGGGGGCAACTGCGCTGCGTGCAGCTGCAAGGTTCAATAATGCGGATTGTGTCATACAACACTCGCGGGTTGCGAGTAGGACATACTGCTACATACAGGACAGGCTGTCTGGTAGTGGATGCGCTGCTTGACCAATTGTATGTGTTTTTTGCACATCAACATAAAAAAATAAATACATATAAAAAGATAAAAATTGTAATTCAAACATCCACTTTTTTAACCACTAAAAAGAACCAACCATTGTCTAATTCATATCTTTGTTTTCAGTGTTAAGGGAGTGACACATATTTTAATTACTATGCATTTAAAAAAATCTGATTAATCTGTTATTTTAATTTCAGCAATTATCACCTGTATAGGTATATATATAAGTATATTGAACATAAAACAATCTAGTTAAATGAACCTTCCAATTTGAATTTGTTGATTTACACCATTAACCAAATTTTATTAACATCTTACAAATTCCTTTTATATGTCTATGTGTGCCCTGAGGAAACTGTGGAGACAACATGCGCACAGTCACTGTTTGTGCATCTTGAAGAACTCATCAATATTATAAAAGAAAACATTTATTTTAGCAAAGGAAATGGACAATTTTTAGTATTAAATAATAAACCATAATCAGCAAAAAACACAGTAATAGTCACGCTACAAATTTGGAAAATAATCAAATAAAAACATTTTGTGACTGAAAAGTCCTGGCTGTACCTAATCAATTGGCCAAGATGGCCGCCGCCCTCGGCGAGCGGAGTGGCGAGAATCCTGGTCATACCTAATCAATTGGCCAAGATGGCCGCCGCCCCGGGTGGGCAGAGGGGAGAGAATCCTTGGTGTACCTAATTAATTGGCCAAGATGGCCGCCGCCCTGGGTGGGCGAAGTGGCGAGAATCCAGGGTGTACCTAATTAATTGACCAGAATCCTGGGTGTACCTAATCAATTGGCCAAGATAGTAGTAGTAGTAATAGTATTTGCAATAGTAGTAGTCGTATATAGGCCAAGCCTTGAGTACACCAAGAAAAAAAGGGGCTGAGTTGAGCTCAACAGTGAGAGATGATTGGCTGAGGCAGTTGCTATGCAAAAGTGACAGACCATTCACGCACACACATTTGATTTTAACTTGTTGCGAGACGTCACGCACCCACATTCCATTGATTTTGTATAGGATACGCTCACCTCAAACAAAAGCCTCTCACGACCTAACGGTTGAAGATGCAGATTCCAGAAATGGCTCGTTAGAACGGCAAGGGTTTGGGGAACGCGAGCATGTTCTCAGTTTTTTAATCGGATGAAAAATGACCAACTTAGGAGCAGGTTGAAAACTTATGATTGATCGAAAACGAAAAGGGAAAAACGGCGAAAATAACATTGAAAAGAGATCGAAATAGTCCGACTTCTCCTCGCTTAAAGTGAAAATAAAGGTACTAAATGACACCTTAGCCAAATAAAACTTAGTTTTTCAGAAAGCAGAGGCTTGTGGCTACAAAATGTGCCAATTTGATGTCTAGTGAGCAAAGATTGTGGCCATGGTGACGAGTTGAAGTGAAACTTTTGGAAATATATTTTTTGGTTCCCGTCACTGAAGCCTTAATTAGTCAAACTCTAAATAGGCGACTTTCACCCCTTTGCTCACTGTCTTTGAACCCGCACAGGGGGGGAGCTTTCATTCCTTAATTATTTTTTTTGACACTGAGCTAAAGATGACAAAAATTCCAACAAAATGAGCTAAAATTCATATCGGAGCTAAAATTCATATCGGTCGGTCAACGTATGCGCGCGCAGCGTGTCTTGGAAAAAGGTGTTTGATTGGAGTTGATGTCTTTCGGATTCCCATTCATTCCTATGGGACTTTATTTGGGAGTTTTTTGGGAATAGCGTCGCCATGGTAACTGGGAATTCACTTGCGGAAAAATCGGTGGAAGATTAAAAAAATAATAAAAAGAAGAAGAAGAAAAATACTAGAAAAATTTCCGCGGAAATTTTGAATGGGCCTGCTGACTCTTGCAAGGTGGAAAGATGCATGCTCTGAACTGTTTGCCAAATGTTGGTGTACTTTACCTCTCAATTTGTGTCAGCAGGAATAGAGTTCAAGACAATTTGTAATAACTGCAGTTATTACATGTGTAATGGCTTCCCTTATGTCTTGATTGACATTTTAGTCATATCAAAAGGGAATCAGTTTAATTTCTTGCTTATAGTGTAAGTGATTAACTAAAATATAAAATGCAATATACTGTATCATGGAGCAAATACAGTATGAATGCAGTGTTTAAATTTGACATTGCATATTAAAAGGCATGTTGGTGCTGATCAATATTGCAGGAATATTACTCCAAAGTACATGTAAAACGGCTCTTAAAAGAGCCGTTTTGGGTCTTTGTTACACAGCATCTTCATCTTTTCCTGAGCACACAAAGGAACAAGTTGTTAGAAAATAGGCAGCAAAACTGAACAGTTAAAACTTAATCTAAATACTCATCCAATACACATGTGACAGTTTTTCAGTGAGGAATCCTGTAGAATAAATCATTTTGGTCTACGTTTGCGGGATCCCTTTTTTCATCTTTTCTCTCCACCAGTTGTACCGGACATAACAACCTTGATATCCTTGGCCATGTCAAGTTGCGCCCCTTGCTGCGCTCCATCCACCTGTATTGCATGTGAAAATGAAAAATGAGTGTTCAATGTTTGCCTAGATCAATTCAGTAATCAATCATCACTTACCATCACAGTTCATTCCTTACCATCGCAGTTCCTCACTGACACCAACACTTTTCATTGTGTTATAGTCACAATCACAATAAGGACAAACAAAACATTCAAGTCCAAATGCACGATGTCCTGCTAACAGAAAAGCACACTGATTAAAAGTACCGTCATACAACACTGCTCAAAATAAGGGAGCGCTTAAATGGCATATCCCATGTCTTAAATTCAATTTAAAGCTCAATAAGTTTAGAACTAACTAAATGATAAATATGTCTACAAAAAAAATGATTGGCCGCTCTGATTTTGAGTGTAGTTCTGTTATGACACAAATTTTGAACGAGCAAAGGATTTAACTTTTCAGCCTTTACAATTTAAAGTACAGTATCCCCCTCTTTTGAGCAGTGGTATGAAAGGCTCAATAACATTTGCAAAGGCACACTTGTGAAAATGGTGCCCTTGCGATCTACAATGAGCTGACACAAGAAGTTAACACACAGTAGACCGGACTGTGGTAACTGTAATAAGTGTGCAGAACGCCTGATTGAACACAACAATCTGGGCGAGATATGTAAATGTGATCAATCAGTGTCTGCTTTCCAGTTGTGGCCTGGGTGATCAGCTGTGAAAAGCCTCTGGACTGAAACAAGTCCAGAATGGATTTCTTTCCCTTTGAAAGCAAATCCTCATTAAAGTCTCCTCAAACAATCAGTGTCTGCTTTCCAGTTGTGGCCTGGGTGATCAGCTGTGAAAAGCCTCTGGACTGAAACAAGTCCAGAATGGATTTCTTTCCCTTTGAAAGCAAATCCTCATTAAAGTCTCCGCAAACAACAATAGGCTGGCAGTCCATCACGGCCAAGGCATCCAAGAGACTTCCAAGGTTTGGAAGAAATGTGCCAAGACTCAGGTTGGGTGGCCTGTAGACCGTAGCTATCAAAGCCTGGACGGGAGCGTCAACCCTGATGACAGCAAATTCCAGGTCAACCACATTCTGAATAAACCGACGGGGCTCCGCTCGAAGACAATCGCGATAATAGACTGCGACTCCGCCACCCTCTTTTTGGGCCACGTCCAGTCTATTTGAATACGAAACTTGTCTGTTGCGCACAAAAGTGCTGCATCCCTCCAGTTGCAAGGGAGGGGGGGAGAAGGATCCAGACAAATGAGTTTCAGTGAGGCAAAGGACATCTGCCAGCCTCAACTCATGATGAGACTTTAAGTCGTCAATATGAGATGGAAGGCCCTCGGTGTTGTGATGAACAATGGTCAAGGTGGGAAAAGCAGTTTGCGGCATTTTGAAAAAGTACAACAGTGGTCTTGTACTTTGGAAAGAAGCGCGCGTCATACTGTCCATTGCCGTCGTGACGTTGGGATTGGCATAGATTTTGGATTCGTCAAAGTCTATGACCCTCAATCCCTGAAGTGACGTCGTGCGGCTTAGGGCAACATAGGCCATTCCAGGTTCAAACACACGCTTAAGAGACACCACTGCAGAAGTCATCGTCATGCCTTGCACTTTGTGAGCCGTGCATCCAAAGGCAAGCTTCATGGGGAATTGCCGCCTGACCACGCCTTTTATGCCCAGGTTTTCCTCCGACCTTTCGATATAGACCAAGTCATCCGTCGGCCCCAGAATTTTATCACGCAATTTCTGGCCCGCTTCGGGATTGTCTAGCCTCAGTCCGAGCAAGGTCACTTTCTCCGCCGACCCCTTTGGGGCGCTTTGAACAATGTTGCCTATTGTGCCAAAGGTCCCGTTCACCAATCCGTCCTCGACATCCAAATTCCGAAGAAGCATAACCCGTGCTCCTACACCAGGTAGAAGGGCATCCGGTAGATCCCTTCTCGACCCCATGATCACTTTGGTCACGGTGACCATCGCCCCCGACCGTGGGCTCTTCCTGTAGTCCTCTGCGGGAATATTGACCACAGTCAATTTGAGAGCAGCCACAGTTGCTGCATTGTGCCTATCCACCTCTTTATTGGTGGCAAAGATATGCAGAGTATCCGCAGGGAGGTCTCGCGCATCCGTGACAGCCGTGGTGAGTAACGCCCTGTCACCATCGCCAAGCGGATCAGCCTTCCCCTTCTCCCTGATCCTGTTCAAAAGCTCGGCAAAAGCGACGTCGTCTTTTTGCCGCATGATTTGAGTAAGCTTGACCATCTGAAAATCTGTCCAGAGGTCAAGAAGATCGTTGTCAGAAACGCAGAGGGGCTTGGACCTTCCGAGGGGTGGCAGTTGGTAGAAGTCCCCAACTGCAAGAACGGAGATGCCCCCAAATGGTCT
Organism: Leptonotus elevatus; assembly: GCF_054856555.1. Taxonomy (NCBI): domain Eukaryota; kingdom Metazoa; phylum Chordata; class Actinopteri; order Syngnathiformes; family Syngnathidae; genus Leptonotus; species Leptonotus elevatus. Next base: position 5,321,966 of record NC_141260.1, on the reverse strand, counting down.
CTGGTTGCCCTTGATTTGCTGAAATCTCCAGTGGACATAGGCAAAGAGTTCCTTGGAGACCATGGAGATCTCGTCGATGATCAAAATTTCCACGTTGCAAAGGGTTGCTCTCAATGCGTCCAACGTATTCCCCAGCGCCTGGTAAGCAGGCTTTAGAGTCCTGGGGAATTTCAAGAGGGAATGAAGCGTTTTCCCTGAGATGTTGTAAGCCGCCGTGCCAGTAAACGACGTCAGCAGCACAGCAGGCTTGGCCATATCCGCTTCGTCGCGGAACCTGGGAAGCTGGCGGAGAATCTTACTGGCCTCCTGGTAAATGCACTTGATGACATGCGATTTACCACAGCCAGCTCCTCCGGGGATTAAATAAAAGAAGGGCTCGAGGAGACGATCCGAAACGCGTTTCAAACACCACTCGCGCACAGCGTAGAAGACGGACGCTTGCGTTTCATTGAGACTGCGGTACATGTTCCTCACAAATTCGGCGCTCAACTTTGGCGCCTCAAACGCCGGCAAGACCGCGCCGCTACCAGGAGCGTCCTGGTAGGCCGGAACCTCATCTTGCGGGTCTTCCTGTAACGGATTAGATTCGCGTTCGGCGGCACACTCCAAACGCTCTGCTTCTACCTCCGGCGCAAAAGTGCTCCACGCGTTGAGAACCGCACGAAGCTCTTTCAATTTTTCGAAGGCATTGTCCACGGTCTTTCCCCGTCCTTCGTACCGCCCCCGATTGCGGTCGACGATAGCCCGCACCCGACCGAACTTTGATTCCCCGGCACCGTAGAACTCCTCGTACGTTTTGAGGTTTTCAGACCTGAGCTCGGCGTCGTCTCTGTGGGGGAGGTACAATTTAAGCTGGGTCCTGTAATACTTCTCAGCATACTTTTTGATTGAGAAGCGAGTGAATCTGATGACGGCATCTTTTCCAATCCGCTTCTGGATGAATCCCTTGCCGTGTGAGAGGGGAATGACATTCTTGCCCTCAATCTGCTGACCGTAGACGACCCGGTATTCGGATGCGAATTCGGCGAGACACATCCGCTCAAACATTGCCGTTCTAGGTCTTGCCACATATTTGTCTGGCAGACCAGACATCCACACGTTGTCTGCGTCCGGATGCATGGTCTTCAGTCTACTCATGGGTAGACTCAATTTCACGCCATCCTCAGCCGTCTGGATGAAAACTACGCTGCGCGAGCACTTCTTCAGGGAGAGACTGCATGTCCGCGCCACCGCTTCTTGAGCGCTCACCTCTCTGTGCTTGGAATACGCCGCCATTATTTTCATCAATTGAAGTATAGTAACATCACACATTGTATAGTTCATTGATTATAAATAATGGATGGGGTGAGCAGAGCCTTCAATAAATCCTCAACAATAGAAAAAAATGGATCCACTATAGACTTCCTTGTTTACTTATTAACAAAGAAAACGGTATTGTAATAACATTGTTACTTTTTTTTTCTTTTAGATTAATTTCCATGAGGTGAAACGGTTTGGCAAAATGGATGGATATTCTGGATGGCCGTGAAAAAAACGATCGCTACAGAAACCAACGGTAATCTTTCAAGGGGGAAAATAAAGGCAGCTTTGACAATTTACAAATGTGTGCTGTAGTCAATCAATGAAGGTCATTTAACAGTGTAAAATACTTCCAAAATCCCTCATCGGCGCCGCTCCGCTACACGATCGAGCAGGACACGCCACTCAACAACCGACGCCCCCTCCCCCAACCCCACCACGACGACGACAGACGAGACAAAAGCCTTACTGTATATTGTAGCAACGATGGATATACACAATTGAGATTTAGAGCATACTCAAACTTTTCTTTGTTTTTCTTTTACTGCACATTAAAACCTTAAAGTGAGATCTGCTAGCTCTAGCTAGCGCTAGCAGGTGTAGTTAGTGTTAGAGTAGACAATATTAAGTATTGTACTCTTTGCGTGTTCAATTAACTGAATGGTGAGATTCTGTTGAAGAAGTTCCTTTGCAAAGGTAAATAATTACCAGAAGCTTCTGATCACACAAATGAAGTCACCCAAGCAGTGCTCTGTTCAAATGTGTGTCTTCTCTCCAGCCCACATCATTATTTATTCAAAGAGGGTTCATAAAAAAGTCAGCCCACAACACACCTGGTTACAACTGAATGAATACAAGAGAATCCGTTCCCATGGGTATAAATCAGATTAGAAAAAATACAATAATAATAAGCCTGACTCCCTTCCGACACAGCAGAATCCCGGCCCTCCCATTAGATAACGAATGAATAGACAGACCCGTTGCTCTTTCTCATGAAAGTAACACAGACAAGAATACAATTCATTGAGCCTACACTGAGTCAACTAAATCCAAAACGGCTAAAATATAAATTAAAACTAAAAAACAATGTTAATAACTCATCATTAGCATGTAGGTTACCATGTCTAGCACTTAACTTTACCTATATCTTGTTAAAACAGCAGCCGGATAACACAACGTTCAAACACATCAAATACGTTTCAATACATTGCCAGTATTAACGTGATGTAGTTTAAGATGGGGGAAAACTTGCAAAATCTCACTTATTTAGCATTATACATCAGACTACAAACAACTGCCGTGCAACACTTACCTCAGACGAGATGAAATGGGAAGAAGCCGTGGTCGAGAACCTTCTAAAATAGTCTCATTCAAGCGTCTCTAATTGGCCACAGCACAGACAAGCAGAAAACGACCAATCAGGGAAAAGAGACAAGACAACATGAACTCCAACTATCAGCAAGGGGGTCCGTCGTCTAGAACCTTCCAAAATCAAGCGAATGTCATTGGCCACAGCACAGACAGGGAAAAAAGCGGACCAATCAGGGTTAGGATTAGAAAAAAACGCGCGAGAGAAGACAACGCGAAGTCCCAACTATCACAAGATGGGTTGCAGCCCGATGGTGAGGTTAGAGCGCGCTGCATCCGAGGAGACCAGTTTAAGGGGGCAACTGCGCTGCGTGCAGCTGCAAGGTTCAATAATGCGGATTGTGTCATACAACACTCGCGGGTTGCGAGTAGGACATACTGCTACATACAGGACAGGCTGTCTGGTGGTGGATGCACTGCTTGACCACTTGTATGTGTTTTTTGCACAACAAAAAAAAAATAATAATAAATAAAAAAAAGATACAAATTGTAATTCAAACATCCACTTTTTTAACCACTAAAAAGAACCAACCATTGTCTAATTCATATCTTTGTTTTCAGTGTTAAGGGAGTGATACATTTTAATTACTATGCATTTAAAATAATGTGATGAATCTGTTATTTTAATTTCAGCAATTATCACCTGTCTAAATTATTCAACACAGACAAATCTTTACAAGTGATGAAATGTTTCTACAAAATATCCAGTATTATATATTTTATTATTGGCTACATTGTACATGTCACTGAATTTTTTTTTAAAGTATATTGAACATAAAACAATCTAGTTAAATGAACCTTCCAATTTGAATTTGTTGATTTACACCATTAACCCAATTTTATCAACATCTTACAAATTACTTTTATATGTGTATGTGTGCCCTGAGGAAACAACATGTGCACAGTCACTGTTTGTGCATCTTGAAGAACTCATCAATATTATAAAATAAAACATTTATTTTAGCAAAGGAAATGGACAATTTATAGTATTTAACTCTTTGACTGCAAGACGTTTTCAGAAAAGGGATGCCGTCAGTGCCAGCCGATTTAAGCATTTTGACTGATCTTTCAAGGTCCACAGAAAATGTTCTGTTTGGACTATGGAAACACACGTACTACCAAATGAAAGATCTTTCATCAGAAAAAAAAAGTTTGTTTCTACCTTATTCCGTTCTTTAGTAATCAACAATAGAAAATGGTTAGTTTGACCCAATTTCGCCTGTTTTGGACCAAAATACGGAGAAATCAAGCTTTTAGTGAAACGATATTATTTCATGCATTCTAGTGAATTTTACACTTCTTTTTGTCCATGAATGATGCCACAAACACCTAAATAGTGCTTTACTTCTATAAAACACTACCACCAAGAATGAAAAAGTGTTTTTTGATAGCAAAATACGTTTATTTACATTCAACAGTGTAACAATTTGACAACAATTTGGCAAACTATTTACAAATGTGTGCAACTGTGGTGCTATTTACAAATATGTGGATGTTTCAACGACAGTTTTTCTTTTTGTAACACTCTCCTGCGTGCAAGGAGTCGCAACAGCATTTGCACAACAGATTGCCTCTTCGCGTGCTCCACTTTCTTGCAGGCCGTTTTTTCCGGGGAATAGCAAGTATATACTGCAGTGTGTGTTGCCATCAAGTCTAATATCAGGATCATGCTACGGTTTCGTTACGTCTCGCTTCCTCGTGTCCTTCAGTTGCTACACCGGGTTGTAAGAGATGTTCTGATCCATTTTATCCACTCCATTCATGGTGGCATCGTAGTCCAGAAACTGTGTCTTCTCCGTGATCAGACTGTACCCGCTCCTCCGATGAATATGCATTGGACTCGGGGTACTCTTCATTGTCCGACAAAATGTCCGCATGTGAAAGCTCCGGCGTTAGCAGCGGTAGCCGCGCTAGCCGGTGAGGCTTACTACGTGATCATAACAGTCGCGTCAAGGCTTCCAACTTTGGTGTCAAGCTCGGAGTCATCATCATCATCATCATCAATCTGCATTGGTCGATGCCAACTCTCCATCGCCCGATCGAATGTCCGATTGTGTAGAAGTACCCGGTCGGCTATTGTGCGCGTTTTGCGGCCTTAGCAGCGGTAGCCGCACTAGCCGCGCTTAGCCGGTGAGGCTTACTACATGATCATAACAGTCGCGTCAAGGCTTCCAACTTTGGCGTCAAGCTCGGAGTCATCATCATCATCATCATCAATCTGCATTGGTCGATGCCAACTCTCCATCGCCCGATCGAATGTCCGATTGTGTAGAAGTACCATGTCGGCTATTGTGCGCGTTTTCCGGCCTTAGCAGCGCTAGCCGCGCTTAGCCGGTGAGGCTTACTACGTGATCATAACAGTTGCGTCAAGGCTTCCAACTTTGGCGTCAAGCTCGGAGTCATCATCATCGTCGACATCAATGCGCTTTTTAGTATTGATTGATGCTTTCCGTCTTTGAAAAAAATGCTCAAGCGTGAGCTGCTTGCAACCGGTTGATTGGTCAGCCATTGTGGGCTTCATCAGCCATGTCTCCTCAACACTCTAGCTCCGCCTCACGTCTTCTACTGACGCCCACGGTGGGCGGCCCATCCAACCTTGTGCAAAGAGAGTCATCGCTGCCCTCTAGGGGCCAAAATGAGTCTTTTACTAATCAGATCTGCCTGATACTTTCAGCACAGCTGCCCAAGGCTTTCCTGCACCCGTTTTCAAAAAAAAAAAAAAACAACATAGGGGACGTCTTTAAACGTCCTCGGCGCCCTTCCCTAGGTTTATGCTAAACGTTTTATAACGTTTATGGCGGTCAAAGAGTTAATAATAAACCACAATCATCAAAAAAAACACAGTAATAGTCACATGCTACAAATTTAGAAAATAATCAAATAAAACAATTTTGTGACTGAAAAGTCCTGGCTGTACCTAATCAATTGGCCAAGATGGCCGCCGCCCCGGGTGGGCGGAGGGGAGAGAATCCTTAGTGTACCTAATTAATTGGCCAAGATGGCCGTTGCCCTGGGTGGGCGGAGTGGCGAGACTCCAGGGTGTACCTAATTAATTGGCCAAGATGGCCGCCGCCCTGGGTGGGCGGAGTGGCAAGAATCCAGGGTGTACCTAATGAATTGACCAGAATCCTGGGTGTACCTAATCAATTGGCCAAGATAGTAGTAGTAGTAATAGTATTTGCAATAGTAGTAGTCGTAGATAGGCCAAGCCTTGAGTACACCAAGAAAAAAAGGGGGTGAGTTGAGCTCAACAGTGAGAGAAATGATTGGCTGAGGCAGTTGCTATGCAAAAGTGAGAGACCAGGCAGTATAGCTAAAAAAGCACTATTTAAATAGCAGTCCATTCCATTTCATTTAAAAATAATAATAATGTGTGTGTATTGTGTGTGTTTTTTTAAACGTTTTTTTTTTTAATGTAAATGAGCTGAACAGTTTAAAATTTAAACCATTGAAATCGGTCAAGAAATGTGGAAGTTCACCATAATCAACATCAACTAAAAGTATCTTACTGCCATTTTACAAAACATGCACATTCACGCACACACATTTGATTTTAAATTGTTAGGAGACGTCACGCACCCACATTCCATTGATTTTGTATAGGATTACGCTCACCTCAAACAAAAGCCTCTCACGACTTAACGGTTGAAGATGCAGATTCCAGAAATGGCTCGTTAGAACGGCAAGGGTTTGGGGAACGCGAGCATGTTCTCAGTTTTGTAATCGGATGAAAAATGACCAAATGAGAGCAGGTTGAAAACTTATAATTGATCGAAAATGAAGAGGGAAAAAACGGCGAAATTAACATGGAGGAGATAGGCGCCAAAGTCCGACTTCTCCTCGCTTAAAGTGAAAATAAAGGTACTAAATGACACCTTAGCCAAATAAAACTTAGTTTTTCAGAAAGCAGAGGCTTGTGGCTACAAAATGTGCGAATTTGATGTCTAGTGAGCAAAGATTGTGGCCATGGTGACGAGTTGAAGTAAAACTTTTGGAAATAGATTTTTTGGTTCCCACCACTGAAAGTTTAATTGCGTAATAGAGTGGCGATTACACTCACTGTCTTTGAACCCGCACAGGGGGAAGAACTTTCATTCCTTAATTTTTTTTTGACACTGAGCTAAAGATAGGAAAAATTCCAACAAAATGAGCTAAAATTCATATCAATCGGTTAACGTATGCGCACGCAGCGTGTCTTGGAAAAAGGTGCTTGATGTGTGATTTTGTCTTTCCTTTTCACATTCATTTCCTATGGGACCTTCTTTCCCTGAATTTTGGGAGTTTTTTGGGAATAGCGTCGCCATGGTAACTGGGAATTCCTAGAAAAATAATGCCGCACCGAGTCAGATCGAGCCGCATCGTTTGATACTTCATTTGTCCTGGTGCGATGTACGGTACGGGCCGCATTCTTGCGGAAAAATCGGTGGAAGATTAAAAAACTAGAAAAATTCCCGCGGAAATTTTGAATGGGCCTGCTAACTCTTGCAACTCTTTTCAATGAGCTGAACAGTTTAAAATTTCAACCGTTGAAATCGCTCAAGAAATGTGGAAGTTATAATCAACTAAAAGTATTACTGCCCCTTTAAGAAACATGCACATTCACGCACACACGTTTGATTTTAACTAACATTTCAATGAGCTGAACAGTTTAAAATTGAAACCATTGAAATCGCTCAAGAAATGTAAAAGTTAACCATAATCAACAGTATGTTACTGCCCCTTTAAGAAACATGCACATTCACGCACACACATTTGATTTTAAGTAACATTTCAATGAGCTGAACAGTTTAAAATTTAAACCATTGAAATCGGTCAAGAAATGTGGAATCTACCATAATCAACAGTATCTTACTGCCCCTTTACAAAACATGCACATTCACGCACACACATTTGATTTTAAGTTGTTAAGAGACGTCACGCACCAACATTCCATTGATTTGTATAGGATTACGCTCACCTCAAACAAAAGCCTCTCGCGACTTAACGGTTGAAGATGCAGATTCCAGAAATGGCTCGTTAGAACGGCAAGGGTTTGGGGAACGCGAGCATGTTCTCAGTTTTTTAATCGGATGAAAAATGACCAAATGAGAGCAGGTTGAAAACTTATGATTGATCGAAAATGAAGAGGGGAAAACGGAAAACATTGAAAAGAGATCAAAATAGTGCGACTTCTCCTCGCTTAAAGTTAAAATAAAGGTACTAAATGACACCTTAGCCAAATAAAACTAACCCTAGTAGAGGCTTGTGGCTACAAAATGTGCGAATTTGATGTCTAGTGAGCAAAGATTGTGGCCATGGTGACGAGTTAAAGTGAAACTTTTGGAAATAGATTTTTTGGTTCCCAGCACTGAAAGTTTAATTGCGTAATAGAGTGGCGATTACACTCACTGTCTTTGAACCCGCACAGGGGGAAGAACCTTCATTCCTTAAGTTTTTTTTTTACACTGAGCTAAAGATGACAAAAATTCCAACAAAATGAGCTAAAATTCATATCGGTCGGTCAACGTATGCGCGCGCAGCGTGTCTTGGAAAAAGGTGCTTGATTGGAGTTGATGTCTTTCGGATTCCCATTCATTCCTATGGGACTTTATTTGGGAGTTTTTTGGGAATAGCGTCGCCTTGGTAACTGGGAATTCTTAGAAAAATAATAGCGCAGCGAGTCAGATCGAGCCGCATCGTTTGATACCTGGTGCCATCTACGGTTCGGGCCGCATTTTTGCCATCGCAGTTCATCCCTTACCATCGCAGTTCCTCACTGACAACAACACTTTTCATTGTGTTGTAGTCACAATCACAATAAGGACAAACAAAACATTCAAGTCCAAATGCACGATGTCCTGCTAACAGAAAAGCACACTGATTAAAAGTACCTTCATACAACACTGCTCAAAATAAGGGAGCGCTTAAATGACATATCCCATGTCTTAAATTCAATTTAAAGCGCAATACGTTTAGAACTAACTAAATGATAAATATGTCTACAAAAAAAAAGATTGGCCGCTCTGATTTAACCCTAGTTTAAACCCCTACTTTGAAACCCTAACCCTAGTTTAAAACCCTACTTTGAAACCCTAACCCTAGTTTGAAACCCTAACCCTAGTTTAAACCCCTACTTTGAAACCCTAACCCTAGTTTAAACCCCTACTTTGAAACCCTTACCCTAGTTTAAAACCCTACTTTGAAACCCTAACCCTAGTTTAAACCCCTACTTTAGAACCCTAACCCTAGGTTAAAACCCTACTTTGAAACCCTAACCCTAGTTTAAACCTCTACTTTGAAACACTAACCCTAGTTTAAAACCTTACTTTGAAACCCTATCCCTAGTTTGAGACCCTAAACCTAGTTTAAACCCCTACTTTGAAACCCTAATCCTAGTTCAAACTACTACTTTGAAACCCTAACCCTAGTTTAAAACCCTACTTTGAAACCCTAACCCTAGTTTAAACCCCTACTTTAGAACCCTAACCCTAGGTTAAAACCCTACTTTGAAACCCTAACCTTAGTTTAAACCCCTACTTTAAAACCCTAACCCTCGTTTAAAACCCTACTTTGAAACCCTAAGCCTAGTTTAAACCTCTACTTTGAAACCCTAACCCTAGTTTAAAACCTTACTTTGAAACCCTATCCCTAGTTTGAGACCCTAAACCTAGTTTAAACCCCTACTTTGAAACCCTAACCCTAGTTTAAACCTGTACTTTGAAACCCTAACCCTAGTTTGAAACCCTACTTTGAAACCCTAACCCTAGTTTGAAACCCTACTTTGAAACCCTAATCCTAGTTTAAAACCCTATTTTGAAACATTAACCCTAGTTTAAACCCGTACTTTGAAACCCTAACCCTAGTTTGAAACCCTACTTTGAAACCCTAACCCTAGTTTGAAACCCTACTTTGAAACCCTAACCCTAGTTTAAACCCCTACTTTGAAACCCTAACTCTAGTTTAAAACCCTACTTTAAAACCCTAACCCTAGTTTAAACCCCTACTTTGAAACCCTAACCCTACTTTAAACCCCTACTTTGAAACCATAACCATAGTTCAAACCCATACTTTGAAACCTTAACCCTAGTTTAAACCCCTACTTTGAAACCCTAACCCTAGTTTAAACCCCTAATTGAAACTTTATCCCTAGTTTAAACCCCTACTTTGAAACCCTAACCCTAGTTTAAACCCCTACTTTGAAACCCTAACCCTAGTTTAAACCCCTAATTGAAACTTTATCCCTAGTTTAAACCCCTACTTTGAAACCCTAACCCTAGTTTAAACCCCTACTTTGAAACCCTAACCCTAGTTTAAACCCCTAATTGAAACTTTATCCCTAGTTTAAACCCCTACTTTGAAACCCTAACCATAGTTTAAACCCCTATTTTGAAACCCTAACCCTTGTTTAAAACCCTACTTTGAAACCCTAACCCTAGTTTAAACCCCTACTTTGAAACCCTAACCCTAGTTTAAACCACCATTTTGAAACCTTAACCTAGTTTAAAACCCTACTTTGAAACCCTAACCCTAGTTTAAACCCCTACTTTGAAACCTTAACCCTAGTTTAAACCCTAACCCTCGTTTAAACACCTACTTTGAAACCCTAACCCTAGTTTAAACCACTACTTTGAAACCCTAACCCTAGTTTAAAACCCTACTTTGAAACCCTAACCCTAGTTTAAACCCCTACTTTGAAACCCTAACCCTAGTTTAAAACCCTACTTTGAAACCCTAACCCTAGTTTAAAACCCTACTTTGAAACCTTAACTCTAGTTTGAAACCCTAACCTTAGTTTGAAACCCTAACCCTAGTTTAAACCCCTACTTTGAAACCCTAACCCTAGTTTAAAACCCTACTTTAACTCTTTGACTGCCATAAACGTTATAAAACGTTTAGCATAAACCTAGGGAAGGGCGCCGAGGACGTTAAAAGACGTCCCCTATGTTTTTTTTTTTTTTTTTTCAAAAACGGGTGCAGGAAAGCCTTGGGCAGCTGTGCTGAAAGTATCAGGCAGATATGATTAGTCAAAGACTCATTTTGGCCCCTAGAGGGCAGCGATGACTCTCTTTGCACAAGGTTGGATGGGCCGCCCACCGTGGGCGTCAGTAGAAGACGTGAGGCGGAGCTAGAGTGTTGAGGAGACAATGGCTGATCCAAGCCACAATGGCTTGACCAAGCAACCGGTTACAAGCAGCTCAGCTTGAGCATTTTTTTCAAAGACGGAAAGCATCAATCAATACTAAAAAGCGCATTGATGTCAACGATGATGATGACTCCGAGCTCTACGCCAAAGTTGGAAGCTTTGGCCTGTTACTATCACGTAGTAAGCCTCACCGGCTAAGCGCGGCTAGCGCGGCTAGCGCTGCTAAGGCCGGAAAACGCGCACAATAGCCGGCCGGGTACTTCTGCACAAGCGGACATTCGATCGGGCGATGGAGAGTTGGCATCGACCAATGCAGATTGATGATGATGATGATGATGACTGCGAGTTTGACGCCAAAGTTGGAAGCCTGGACGTGTTTACGATCACGTAGTAAGCCTCACCGGCTAAGCGCGGCTAGCGCGGCTAGCGCTGCTAAGGCCGGAAAACGCGCACAATAGCCGGCCGGGTACTTCTGCACAAGTGGACATTCGATCGGGCGATGGAGAGTTGGCATCGACCAATGCAGATTGATGATGATGATGATGATGACTGCGAGTTTGACGCCAAAGTTGGAAGCCTGGACGTGTTTACGATCACGTAGTAAGCCTCACCGGCTAGCGCTGCTAACGCCGGAAAACGCGGAGCTGCACAAGCGGACATTCGATCGGACAATGAAGAGTACCCCGAGTCCAATGCATATTCATCGGAGGAGCGGGTACAGTCTGATCACGGAGAAGACACTGTTTCTGGACTACGATGCCACCATGAATGGAGTGGATAAAATGGATCAGAACATCTCCTACCACCCGGTATAGCAACTGAAGGACACGGGGAAGCGAGACGTAACGAAACCGTAGCATGATCCTGATATTAGACTTGATGACACACTGCAGTATATACTTGCTATTCCCCGGAAAAAAACGGCCTGCAAGAAAGTGGCGCACGCGAAGAGGCAATCTGTTGTGCAAATGCTGTTGCGTCTCTTTGCACGCAGGAGAGTGTTACAAAAAGAAAAACTGTCGTTGAAACATCCACATATTTGTAAATAGCACCACAGTTGCACACATTTGTAAATAGTTTGCCAAATTGTTGTCAAATTGTTACACTGTTGAATGTAAATAAACGTATTTTGCTATCAAAAAACACTTTTTCATTCTTGGTGGTAGTGTTTTATAGAAGTAAAGCACTATTTAGGTGTTTGTGGCATCATTCATGGACAAAAAGAAGTGTCAAATTCACTAGAATGCATGAAATAATATCGTTTCACTAAAAGCTTGATTTCTCCGTATTTTGGTCCAACACAGGCGAAATTGGGTCAAACTAACCATTTTCTATTGTTGATTACTAAAGAACGGAATAAGGTAGAAACAAACTCTTTTTTTCTGATGAAAGATGAAAGTCCAATCTTTCATTTGGTAGTACGTGTGTTTCCATAGTCCAAACAGAACATTTTCTGTGGACCTTGAAAATCAGTCAAAAAGCTTAAATCGGCTGGCACTGACGGCATCCCTTTTCTGAAAACGTCTGGCAGTCAAAGAGTTAAAACCCTAACCCTAGTTTAAAATCCTACTTTGAAACCCTAACCCTAGTTTAAACCCCTACTTTGAAACCCTAAACCTAGTTTAAAACCTTACTTTGAAACCCTAACCCTAGTTTGAAACCCTAACCCTAGTTTAAAACCCTACTTTGAAACCCTAACCCTAGTTTGAAAACCTAACCCTAGTTTAAACCCCTACTTTGAAACCCTAACCCTAGTTTAAACCCCTACTTTGAAACCCTAACCCGAGTTTAAACCCCTACTTTGAAACCCTAACCCTAGTTTAAACCCCTACTTTGAAACCCTAACCCTAGTTTAAAACCCTACTTTGAAACCCTAACCCTAGTTTAAAACCCTACTTTGAAACCCTAACCCTAGTTTAAAATCCTACTTTGAAACCCTAACCCTAGTTTAAACCCCTACTTTGAAACCCCAAACCTAGTTTAAAACCCTACTTTGAAACCCTAACCCTAGTTTGAAACCCTAACCCTAGTTTAAAACCCTACTTTGAAACCCTAACCCTAGTTTGAAAACCTAACCCTAGTTTAAACCCCTACTTTGAAACCTTAACCCTAGTTCAAACCCCTAGTTTGAAACCCTAACCCGAGTTTAAACCCCTACTTTGAAACCCTAACCTGAGTTTAAACCCCTACTTTGAAAACCTAACCCTAGTTTAAACCCCTACTTTGAAACCCTAATCCTAGTTTAAACCCCTACTTTGAAACCCTAACCCTAGTTTAAACCCCTACTTTGAAACCCTAACCCTAGTTTAAACCCTTACTTTGAAACCCTAAGCCTAGTTTGAAACCCTAACCCTAATTTAAACCCCTACTTTAGAACCCTAACCCTAGGTTAAACCCCTACTTTGAAACCCTAACCTTAGTTTAAAATCCTACTTTGAAACCTTAACCCTAGTTTAAACCCCTACTTTGAAACCCTAACCCTAGTTTAAACCCCTACTTTGAAATCCTAATCCTAGTTTAAACCCCTACTTTGAAACCCTAACCCGAGTTTAAACCCCTACTTTGAAACCCTAAACCTAGTTTAAAACCCTACTTTGAAACCCTAACCCTACTTTAAACCCCTACTTTGAAACCATAACCATAGTTCAAACCCATACTTTGAAACCTTAACCCTAGTTTAAACCCCTACTTTGAAACCCTAACCCTAGTTTAAACCCCTAATTGAAACTTTATCCCTAGTTTAAACCCCTACTTTGAAACCCTAACCCTAGTTTAAACCCCTACTTTGAAACCCTAACCCTAGTTTAAACCCCTAATTGAAACTTTATCCCTAGTTTAAACCCCTACTTTGAAACCCTAACCCTAGTTTAAACCCCTATTTTGAAACCCTAACCCTAGTTTAAACCCCTAATTGAAACTTTATCCCTAGTTTAAACCCCTACTTTGAAACCCTAACCATAGTTTAAACCCCTACTTTGAAACCCTAACCCTTGTTTAAAACCCTACTTTGAAACCCTAACCCTAGTTTAAACCCCTACTTTGAAACCCTAACCCTAGTTTAAACCACCGTTTTGAAACCTTAACCTAGTTTAAAACCCTACTTTGAAACCCTAACCGTAGTTTAAACCCCTACTTTGAAACCTTAACCCTAGTTTAAACCCTAACCCTCGTTTAAACACCTACTTTGAAACCCTAACCCTAGTTTAAACCACTACTTTGAAACCCTAACCCTAGTTTAAAACCCTACATTGAAACCCTAACCCTAGTTTAAACTTCTACTTTGAAACCCTAACCCTAGTTTAAAACCCTACTTTGAAACCCTAACCCTAGTTTAAAACCCTACTTTGAAACCTTAACTCTAGTTTGAAACCCTAACCTTAGTTTGAAACCCTTACCCTAGTTTAAACCCCTACTTTGAAACCCTAACCCTAGTTTAAACCCCTACTTTGAAACCCTAACCCTAGTTTAAAACCCTACTTTAAAACCCTAACCCTAGTTTAAAATCCTACTTTGAAACCCTAACCCTAGTTTAAACCCCTACTTTGAAACCCTAAACCTAGTTTAAAACCCTACTTTGAAACCCTAACCCTAGTTTGAAACCCTACCCCTAGTTTAAAACCCTACTTTGAAACCCTAACCCTAGTTTGAAAACCTAACCCTAGTTTAAACCCCTACTTTGAAACCCTAACCCTAGTTTAAACCCCTACTTTGAAACCCTAACCCGAGTTTAAACCCCTACTTTGAAACCCTAACCCTAGTTTAAACCCCTACTTTGAAACCCTAACCCTAGTTTAAAACCCTACTTTGAAACCCTAACCCTAGTTTAAACCACTACTTTAAAACCCTAACCCTAGTTTAAAATCCTACTTTGAAACCCTAACCCTAGTTTAAACCCCTACTTTGAAACCCCAAACCTAGTTTTAAACCCTACTTTGAAACCCTAACCCTAGTTTAAAACCCTACTTTGAAACCCTAACCCTAGTTTGAAAACCTAACCCTAGTTTAAACCCCTACTTTGAAACCCTAACCCTAGTTAAAACCCCTAGTTTGAAACCCTAACCCGAGTTTAAACCCCTACTTTGAAACCCTAACCTGAGTTTAAACCCCTACTTTGAAACCCTAACCCTAGTTTAAACCCCTACTTTGAAACCCTAACCCTAGTTTAAAACCTTACTTTGAAACCCTAAGCCTAGTTTGAAACCCTAACCCTAATTTAAACCCCTACTTTAGAACCCTAACCCTAGGTTAAACCCCTACTTTGAAACCCTAACCTTAGTTTAAAATCCTACTTTGAAACCTTAACCCTAGTTTAAACCCCTACTTTGAAACCCTAACCCTAGTTTGAAACCCTAACCCTAATTTAAACCCCTACTTTGAAACCCTAACCCTAGTTTGAAAACCTAACCCTAGTTTAAACCCCTACTTTGAAACCCTAACCCTAGTTTAAACCCCTAGTTAGAAACCCTAACCCGAGTTTAAACCCCTACTTTGAAACCCTAACCTGAGTTTAAACCCCTACTTTGAAAACCTAACCCTAGTTTAAACCCCTACTTTGAAACCCTAATCCTAGTTTAAACCCCTACTTTGAAACCCTAACCCTAGTTTAAACCCCTACTTTGAAACCCTAACCCTAGTTTAAACCCCTACTTTAAAACCCTAACCCTAGTTTAAACCCTTACTTTGAAACCCTAACCCTAGTTTGAAACCCTAACCCTAATTTAAACCCCTACTTTAGAACCCTAACCCTAGGTTAAACCCCTACTTTGAAACCCTAACCTTAGTTTAAAATCCTATTTTGAAACCTTAACCCTAGTTTAAACCCCTACTTTGAAACCCTAACCCTGGTTTAAACCCCTACTTTGAAATCCTAATCCTAGTTTAAACCCCTACTTTGAAACCCTATCCCTAGTTTAAACCCCTACTTTGAAACCCTAACCCTAGTTTAAACCCCTTCTTTGAAACCCTAACCCTAGTTTGAAACCCTAACCCTAATTTAAACCCCTACTTTAGAACCCTAACCCTAGGTTAAACCCCTACTTTGAAACCCTCACCTTAGTTTAAAATCCTACTTTGAAACCTTAACCCTAGTTTAAACCCCTACTTTGAAACCCTAACCCTAGTTTAAAACCCTACTTTGAAACCCTATTCCTAGTTTAAAACCAGACTTTGAAACCCTAACCCTAGATTAAACCCCTACTTTGAATCCCTAACCCTAGTTTAAACCCCTACTTTGAAATCCTAATCCTAGTTTAAACCCCTACTTTGAAACCCTAACCCGAGTTTAAACCCCTACTTTGAAACCCTAAACCTAGTTTAAAACCCTACTTTGAAACCCTAACCCTACTTTAAACCCCTACTTTGAAACCATAACCATAGTTCAAACCCATACTTTGAAACCTTAACCCTAGTTTAAACCCCTACTTTGAAACCCTAACCCTAGTTTAAACCCCTAATTGAAACTTTATCCCTAGTTTAAACCCCTACTTTGAAACCCTAACCCTAGTTTAAACCCCTACTTTGAAACCCTAACCCTAGTTTAAACCCCTAATTGAAACTTTATCCCTAGTTTAAACCCCTACTTTGAAACCCTAACCCTAGTTTAAACCCCTATTTTGAAACCCTAACCCTAGTTTAAACCCCTAATTGAAACCCTAACCATAGTTTAAACCCCTACTTTGAAACCCTAACCCTTGTTTAAAACCCTACTTTGAAACCCTAACCCTAGTTTAAACCCCTACTTTGAAACCCTAACCCTAGTTTAAACCACCGTTTTGAAACCTTAACCTAGTTTAAAACCCTACTTTGAAACCCTAACCGTAGTTTAAACCCCTACTTTGAAACCTTAACCCTAGTTTAAACCCTAACCCTCGTTTAAACACCTACTTTGAAACCCTAACCCTAGTTTAAACCACTACTTTGAAACCCTAACCCTAGTTTAAAACCCTACATTGAAACCCTAACCCTAGTTTAAACCCCTACTTTGAAACCCTAACCCTAGTTTAAAACCCTACTTTGAAACCCTAACCCTAGTTTAAAACCCTACTTTGAAACCTTAACTCTAGTTTGAAACCCTAACCTTAGTTTGAAACCCTTACCCTAGTTTAAACCCCTACTTTGAAACCCTAACCCTAGTTTAAACCCCTACTTTGAAACCCTAACCCTAGTTTAAAACCCTACTTTAAAACCCTAACCCTAGTTTAAAATCCTACTTTGAAACCCTAACCCTAGTTTAAACCCCTACTTTGAAACCCTAAACCTAGTTTAAAACCCTACTTTGAAACCCTAACCCTAGTTTGAAACCCTACCCCTAGTTTAAAACCCTACTTTGAAACCCTAACCCTAGTTTGAAAACCTAACCCTAGTTTAAACCCCTACTTTGAAACCCTAACCCTAGTTTAAACCCCTACTTTGAAACCCTAACCCGAGTTTAAACCCCTACTTTGAAACCCTAACCCTAGTTTAAACCCCTACTTTGAAACCCTAACCCTAGTTTAAAACCCTACTTTGAAACCCTAACCCTAGTTTAAACCACTACTTTAAAACCCTAACCCTAGTTTAAAATCCTACTTTGAAACCCTAACCCTAGTTTAAACCCCTACTTTGAAACCCCAAACCTAGTTTTAAACCCTACTTTGAAACCCTAACCCTAGTTTGAAACCCTAACCCTAGTTTAAAACCCTACTTTGAAACCCTAACCCTAGTTTGAAAACCTAACCCTAGTTTAAACCCCTACTTTGAAACCCTAACCCTAGTTAAAACCCCTAGTTTGAAACCCTAACCCGAGTTTAAACCCCTACTTTGAAACCCTAACCTGAGTTTAAACCCCTACTTTGAAACCCTAACCCTAGTTTAAACCCCTACTTTGAAACCCTAACCCTAGTTTAAAACCTTACTTTGAAACCCTAAGCCTAGTTTGAAACCCTAACCCTAATTTAAACCCCTACTTTAGAACCCTAACCCTAGGTTAAACCCCTACTTTGAAACCCTAACCTTAGTTTAAAATCCTACTTTGAAACCTTAACCCTAGTTTAAACCCCTACTTTGAAACCCTAACCCTAGTTTGAAACCCTAACCCTAATTTAAACCCCTACTTTGAAACCCTAACCCTAGTTTGAAAACCTAACCCTAGTTTAAACCCCTACTTTGAAACCCTAACCCTAGTTTAAACCCCTAGTTAGAAACCCTAACCCGAGTTTAAACCCCTACTTTGAAACCCTAACCTGAGTTTAAACCCCTACTTTGAAAACCTAACCCTAGTTTAAACCCCTACTTTGAAACCCTAATCCTAGTTTAAACCCCTACTTTGAAACCCTAACCCTAGTTTAAACCCCTACTTTGAAACCCTAACCCTAGTTTAAACCCCTACTTTAAAACCCTAACCCTAGTTTAAACCCTTACTTTGAAACCCTAACCCTAGTTTGAAACCCTAACCCTAATTTAAACCCCTACTTTAGAACCCTAACCCTAGGTTAAACCCCTACTTTGAAACCCTAACCTTAGTTTAAAATCCTACTTTGAAACCTTAACCCTAGTTTAAACCCCTACTTTGAAACCCTAACCCTGGTTTAAACCCCTACTTTGAAATCCTAATCCTAGTTTAAACCCCTACTTTGAAACCCTATCCCTAGTTTAAACCCCTACTTTGAAACCCTAACCCTAGTTTAAACCCCTTCTTTGAAACCCTAACCCTAGTTTGAAACCCTAACCCTAATTTAAACCCCTACTTTAGAACCCTAACCCTAGGTTAAACCCCTACTTTGAAACCCTCACCTTAGTTTAAAATCCTACTTTGAAACCTTAACCCTAGTTTAAACCCCTACTTTGAAACCCTAACCCTAGTTTAAAACCCTACTTTGAAACCCTATTCCTAGTTTAAAACCAGACTTTGAAACCCTAACCCTAGATTAAACCCCTACTTTGAATCCCTAACCCTAGTTTAAACCCCTACTTTGAAACCCTAACCCTAGTTTAAAACCCTACTTTGAAACCCTAACACTAGTTTGAAAACCTTACCCTAAATTAAACCCCTACTTTGAAACCCTAACCCTAGTTTAAAACCCTACTTTGAAACCCTAACCCTAGTTTGAAAACCTAAACCTAGTTTAAACCCCTACTTTGAAACCTTAACCCTAGTTTGAAACCCTACTTTGAATCCCTAACCCTAGTTTAAACCCCTACTTTGAAACCCTAACCCTAGTTTAAAACCCTACTTTGAAACCCTAACCCTAGTTTAAACCCCTACTTTGAAACACTTACCCTAGTTTAAAACCCTACTTTGAAACCCTAACCCTAGATTGAAACCCTATCTCGTTTACACACCTACTTTGAAACCCTTACCCTAGTTTGAAACCCTACTTTGAAACCCTAACCCTAATTTGAAACCCTACTTTGAAACCCTAACCCTAGTTTAAACCCCCACTTTGACACCCTAACCCTAGTTTGAAACCCTTTTTTGGAACCCTAACCCTAGTTTAAACCCCTACTTTTAAACCCTAACCCTAGTTTAAACCCCTACTTTGAAACCTTAACCCTAGTTTAAACAACTACTTTGAAACCCTAACCCTATTTTAAAACCCTACTTTGAAACCCTAACCCTAGTTTAACCCCTACTTTGAAAACCTAACCCTAGTTTACACCATTACTTTGCAACCCTAACC
Source organism: Leptonotus elevatus (assembly GCF_054856555.1). NCBI lineage: Eukaryota > Metazoa > Chordata > Actinopteri > Syngnathiformes > Syngnathidae > Leptonotus > Leptonotus elevatus. The sequence goes on along the minus strand of NC_141260.1, from coordinate 5,302,520 downwards.
CTAGTTTACACCATTACTTTGCAACCCTAACCCTTGTTTAAACCCCTACTTTGAAACCCTAACCCTAGTTTAGATCCCTACTTTGAAACCCTAACCCTAGTTTAAACCCCTACTTTGAATCCCTAACCCTAGTTTAAACCCCTACTTTGAATCCCTAACCCTAGTTTAAACAACTACTTTGAAACCCTAACCCTAGTTTAAAACCCTACTTTGAAACCCTAACCCTAGTTTAAAACCCTACTTTGAAACCCTAACCCTAGTTTAAACCCCTACTTTGAAACCCTAACCCTAGTTTAAACCATTACTTTGCAACCCTAACCCTAGTTTAAACCCCTACTTTGAAACCCTAATCCTAGTTTAAACCCCTACTTTGAATCCCTAACCCTAGTTTAGATCCCAACTTTGAAACCCTAACCCTAGTTTAAACCCCTACTTTGAAACCCTAACCCTACGTTAAACCCCTACTTTGAAACCCTAACCCTAGTTTAAACCCCTATTTTGAATCCCTAACCCTAGTTTAAACCCCTACTTTGAAACCCTAACCCTAGTTTAAAACCCTACTTTGAAACCCTAACCCTAGTTTAAAACCCTACTTTTAAACCCTAACCCTAGTTTAAACCATTACTTGGCAACCCTAAACCTAGTTTAAACCCCTACTTTGAAACCCTAACCCTAGTTTTAACCCCTACTTTGAATCCCTAACCCTAGTTTAGATCCCTACTTTGAAACCCTAACCCTAGTTTAAACCCCTACTTTGAAACACTTACCCTACTTTAAACCCCTACTTTGAAACCCTAACCCTAGTTTAAACCCCTACTTTGAATCCCTAACCCTAGTTTAAACCCCTACTTTTAAACCCTAACCCTAGTTGAAACCCCTACGTTGAAACCTTAACCCTAGTTTAAACCACTACTTGGAAACCCTAACCCTAGTTTAAACCCCTACTTTGAATCCCTAACCCTAGTTTAGATCCCTACTTTGAAACCCTAATCCTAGTTTAAACCCCTACTTTGAAACCCAAACCCTAATTTAAATCCCTACTTTGAAACCCTAACCCTAGTTTAAACCCCTACTTTGAAACCCTAACGCTAGTTTAAAAACCTACTTTGAAACCCTAACCCTAGTTTAAACCCCTACTTTGAAACCCTAACCCTAGTTTGAAACCCTAACCCTAATTTAAACCCCTACTTTAGAACCCTAACCCTAGGTTAAACCCCTACTTTGAAACCCTAACCCTAGTTTAAACCCCTACTTTGAAACCCTAACCCTAGTTTAAACCCCTACTTTGAAACACTTACCCTAGTTTAAAACCCTACTTTGAAACCCTAACCCTAGTTTAAAACCCTACTTTGAAACCCTAACCCTAGTTTAAACCCCTACTTTGAAACACTTACCCTAGTTTAAAACCCTACTTTGAAACCCTAACCCTAGTTTGAAACCCTATCTCGTTTACACACCTACTTTGAAACCCTTACCCTAGTTTGAAACCCTACTTTGAAACCCTAACCCTAATTTGAAACCCTACTTTGAAACCCTAACCCTAGTTTAAACCCCCACTTTGAAACCCTAACCCTAGTTTGAAACCCTTTTTTGGAACCCTAACCCTAGTTTAAACCCCTACTTTTAAACCCTTACCCTAGTTTAAACCCCTACTTTGAAACCTTAACCCTAGTTTAAAAAACTACTTTGAAACCCTAACCCTAGTTTAAAACCCTACTTTGAAACCCTAACCCTAGTTTAACCCCTACTTTGAAAACCTAACCCTAGTTTACACCATTACTTTGCAACCCTAACCCTAGTTTACACCATTACTTTTTAACCCTAACCCTTGTTTAAACCCCTACTTTGAAACCTTAACCCTAGTTTAGATCCCTACTTTGAAACCCTAACCCTAGTTTAAACCCCTACTTTGAATCCCTAACCCTAGTTTAAACCCCTACTTTGAATCCCTAACCCTAGTTTAAACCCCTACTTTGAATCCCTAACCCTAGTTTAAACCACTACTTTGAAACCCTAACCCTAGTTTAAAACCCTACTTTGAAACCCTAACCCTAGTTTAAAACCCTACTTTGAAACCCTAACCCTAGTTTAAACCCCTACTTTGAAACCCTAACCCTAGTTTAAACCATTACTTTGCAACCCTAACCCTAGTTTAAACCCCTACTTTGAAACCCTAATCCTAGTTTAAACCCCTACTTTGAATCCCTAACCCTAGTTTAGATCCTAACTTTGAAACCCTAACCCTAGTTTAAACCCCTACTTTGAAACCCTAACCCTACGTTAAACCCCTGCTTTGAAACCCTAACCCTAGTTTAAACCCCTATTTTGAATCCCTAACCCTAGTTTAAACCCCTACTTTGAAACCCTAACGCTAGTTTAAAACCCTACTTTGAAACCCTAACCCTAGTTTAAACCCCTACTTTTAAACCCTAACCCTAGTTTAAACCATTACTTGGCAACCCTAAACCTAGTTTAAACCCCTACTTTGAAACCCTAACCCTAGTTTTAACCCCTACTTTGAATCCCTAACCCTAGTTTAGATCCCTACTTTGAAACCCTAACCCTAGTTTAAACCCCTACTTTGAAACACTTACCCTACTTTAAACCCCTACTTTGAAACCCTAACCCTAGTTTAAACCCCTACTTTGAATCCCTAACCCTAGTTTAAACCCCTACTTTTAAACCCTAACCCTAGTTGAAACCCCTACGTTGAAACCTTAACCCTAGTTTAAACAACTACTTGGAAACCCTAACCCTAGTTTAAACCCCTACTTTGAATCCCTAACCCTAGTTTAGATCCCTACTTTGAAACCCTAACCCTAGTTTAAACCCCTACTTTGAAACCCTAACCCTACTTTAAACCGCTACTTTGAAACCCTAACCCTAGTTTAAACCCCTACTTTGAATCCCTAACCCTAGTTTAAACCCCTACTTTGAAACCCTAATCCTAGTTTAAACCCCTACTTTGAAACCCAAACCCTAATTTAAATCCCTACTTTGAAACCCTAACCCTAGTTTAAACCCCTACTTTGAAACCCTAACGCTAGTTTAAAAACCTACTTTGAAACCCTAACCCTAGTTTAAACTCCTACTTTGAAACCCTAACCCTAGTTTGAAACCCTAACCCTAATTTAAACCCCTACTTTAGAACCCTAACCCTAGGTTAAACCCCTACTTTGAAACCCTAACCTTAGTTTAAAATCCTACTTTGAAACCTTAACCTTAGTTTAAACCCCTACTTTGAAACACTAACCCTAGTTTAAACCCCTACTTTGAAACCCTAACCCTAGTGTAAAACCCTACTTTGAAACCCTAACCCCAGTTTAAAACCCTACTTTGAAACCCTAACCCTAGTTTAAACCCCTACTTTGAAACCCTAACCCTAGTTTAAACCCCTACTTTGAAACCCTAAACCTAGTTTAAACCACTACTTTGAAACCCTAACCCTAGTTTAAAACCCTACTTTGAAACCCTAACCCCAGGTTTAAACCCCTTCTTTGAAACGCTAACCCTAGTTTAAAACCCTACTTTGAAACCCTAACCCTAGTTTAAAACCCTACTTTGAAACTTTAACTCTAGTTTGAAACCCTAACCCTAGTTTGAAACCCTAACCCTAGTTTAAACCCCTACTTTGAAACCCTAACCCTAGTTTAAGCCCCTACTTTGAAACCTTAACCATAGTTTAAAACCCTACTTTGAAACCCTAACTCGAGTTTAAACCCCTACTTAAGAACCCTAACCCTAGGTTAAAACCCTACTTTGAATCCCTAACCCTAGTTTAAACCCCTACTTTAAAACCCTAATCCTAGTTTAAAACCCTACTTTGAAACCCTAACCCTAGTTTAAACCCCAACTTTGAAACCCTAACCATAGTTTAAAACCCTATTTTGAAACCCTAACCCTAGTTTAAACCCCTACTTTGAAACCCTAACCCTAGTTTAAGCCCCTACTTTGAAACCTTAACCATAGTTTAAAACCCTACTTTGAAACCCTAACTCGAGTTTAAACCCCTACTTAAGAACCCTAACCCTAGGTTAAAACCCTACTTTGAAACCCTAACCCTAGTTTAAACCCCTACTTTAAAACACTAACCCTAGTTTAAACCCCTACTTTGAAACCCTAACCCTACTTTAAACCCCTACTTTGAAACCCTAACCCTAGTTTAAACCCCTAATTTGAAAACCCTAACCCTAGTTTAAACCCCTACTTTGAAACCCTAACCCTCTTTTAAAACCCTACTTTGAAACCCTAACCCTAGTTTGAAAACCCAACCCTAGTTTAAACCCCTACTTTGAAACCCTAACCCTAGTTTAAACCCCTACTTTGAAACCCTAACCCTAGTTTAAACCCCTACTTTGAAACCCTAACCCTAGTTTAAGCCCCTACTTTGAAACCTTAACCATAGTTTAAAACCCTACTTTGAAACCCTAACTCGAGTTTAAACCCCTACTTAAGAACCCTAATCCTAGTTTAAAACCCTACTTTGAAACCCTAACCCTAGTTTAAGCCCCTACTTTGAAACACTAACCATAGTTTAAAACCCTACTTTGAAACCCTAACTCGAGTTTTACCCTAGGTTAAAACCCTACTTTGAAACCCTAACCCTAGTTTAAACCCCTACTTTAAAACCCTAATCCTAGTTTAAAACCCTACTTTGAAACCCTAACCCTAGTTTAAGCCCCTACTTTGAAACCTTAACCATAGTTTAAAACCCTACTTTGAAACCCTAACTCGAGTTTAAACCCCTACTTAAGAACCCTAACCTTAGGTTAAAACCCTACTTTGAAACCCTAACCCTAGTTTAAACCCCTACTTTAAAACCCTAATCCTAGTTTAAAACCCTACTTTGAAACCCTAACCCTAGTTTAAACCCCTACTTTGAAACCCTAACCATAGTTTAAAACCCTACTTTGAAACCCTAACCCTAGTTTGAAACCCTAACCCTAATTTAAACCCCTACTTTAGAACCCTAACCCTAGGTTAAACCCCTACTTTGAAACCCTAACCTTAGTTTAAAATCCTACTTTGAAACCTTAACCTTAGTTTAAACCCCTACTTTGAAACACTAACCCTAGTTTAAACCCCTACTTTGAAACCCTAACCCTAGTGTAAAACCCTACTTTGAAACCCTAACCCCAGTTTAAAACCCTACTTTGAAACCCTAACCCTAGTTTAAACCCCTACTTTGAAACCCTAACCCTAGTTTAAACCCCTACTTTGAAACCCTAAACCTAGTTTAAACCACTACTTTGAAACCCTAACCCTAGTTTAAAACCCTACTTTGAAACCCTAACCCCAGGTTTAAACCCCTTCTTTGAAACGCTAACCCTAGTTTAAAACCCTACTTTGAAACCCTAACCCTAGTTTAAAACCCTACTTTGAAACCTTAACTCTAGTTTGAAACCCTAACCCTAGTTTGAAACCCTAACCCTAGTTTAAACCCCTACTTTGAAACCCTAACCCTAGTTTAAGCCCCTACTTTGAAACCTTAACCATAGTTTAAAACCCTACTTTGAAACCCTAACTCGAGTTTAAACCCCTACTTAAGAACCCTAACCCTAGGTTAAAACCCTACTTTGAATCCCTAACCCTAGTTTAAACCCCTACTTTAAAACCCTAATCCTAGTTTAAAACCCTACTTTGAAACCCTAACCCTAGTTTAAACCCCAACTTTGAAACCCTAACCATAGTTTTAAAACCCTATTTTGAAACCCTAACCCTAGTTTAAACCCCTACTTTGAAACCCTAACCCTAGTTTAAGCCCCTACTTTGAAACCTTAACCATAGTTTAAAACCCTACTTTGAAACCCTAACTCGAGTTTAAACCCCTACTTAAGAACCCTAACCCTAGGTTAAAACCCTACTTTGAAACCCTAACCCTAGTTTAAACCCCTACTTTAAAACACTAACCCTAGTTTAAACCCCTACTTTGAAACCCTAACCCTACTTTAAACCCCTACTTTGAAACCCTAACCCTAGTTTAAACCCCTAATTTGAAAACCCTAACCCTAGTTTAAACCCCTACTTTGAAACCCTAACCCTCTTTTAAAACCCTACTTTGAAACCCTAACCCTAGTTTGAAAACCCAACCCTAGTTTAAACCCCTACTTTGAAACCCTAACCCTAGTTTAAACCCCTACTTTGAAACCCTAACCCTAGTTTAAACCCCTACTTTGAAACCCTAATCCTAGTTTAAAACCCTACTTTGAAACCCTAACCCTAGTTTAAGCCCCTACTTTGAAACCCTAACCCTAGTTTAAGCCCCTACTTTGAAACCTTAACCATAGTTTAAAACCCTACTTTGAAACCCTAACTCGAGTTTAAACCCCTACTTAAGAACCCTAATCCTAGTTTAAAACCCTACTTTGAAACCCTAACCCTAGTTTAAGCCCCTACTTTGAAACACTAACCATAGTTTAAAACCCTACTTTGAAACCCTAACTCGAGTTTTACCCTAGGTTAAAACCCTACTTTGAAACCCTAACCCTAGTTTAAACCCCTACTTTAAAACCCTAATCCTAGTTTAAAACCCTACTTTGAAACCCTAACCCTAGTTTAAACCCCTACTTTGAAACCCTAACCATAGTTTAAAACCCTACTTTGAAACCCTAACCCTAGTTTGAAACCCTAACCCTAATTTAAACCCCTACTTTAGAACCCTAACCCTAGGTTAAACCCCTACTTTGAAACCCTAACCTTAGTTTAAAATCCTACTTTGAAACCTTAACCTTAGTTTAAACCCCTACTTTGAAACACTAACCCTAGTTTAAACCCCTACTTTGAAACCCTAACCCTAGTGTAAAACCCTACTTTGAAACCCTAACCCCAGTTTAAAACCCTACTTTGAAACCCTAACCCTAGTTTAAACCCCTACTTTGAAACCCTAACCCTAGTTTAAACCCCTACTTTGAAACCCTAAACCTAGTTTAAACCACTACTTTGAAACCCTAACCCTAGTTTAAAACCCTACTTTGAAACCCTAACCCCAGGTTTAAACCCCTTCTTTGAAACGCTAACCCTAGTTTAAAACCCTACTTTGAAACCCTAACCCTAGTTTAAAACCCTACTTTGAAACCTTAACTCTAGTTTGAAACCCTAACCCTAGTTTGAAACCCTAACCCTAGTTTAAACCCCTACTTTGAAACCCTAACCCTAGTTTAAGCCCCTACTTTGAAACCTTAACCATAGTTTAAAACCCTACTTTGAAACCCTAACTCGAGTTTAAACCCCTACTTAAGAACCCTAACCCTAGGTTAAAACCCTACTTTGAATCCCTAACCCTAGTTTAAACCCCTACTTTAAAACCCTAATCCTAGTTTAAAACCCTACTTTGAAACCCTAACCCTAGTTTAAACCCCAACTTTGAAACCCTAACCATAGTTTAAAACCCTATTTTGAAACCCTAACCCTAGTTTAAACCCCTACTTTGAAACCCTAACCCTAGTTTAAGCCCCTACTTTGAAACCTTAACCATAGTTTAAAACCCTACTTTGAAACCCTAACTCGAGTTTAAACCCCTACTTAAGAACCCTAACCCTAGGTTAAAACCCTACTTTGAAACCCTAACCCTAGTTTAAACCCCTACTTTAAAACACTAACCCTAGTTTAAACCCCTACTTTGAAACCCTAACCCTACTTTAAACCCCTACTTTGAAACCCTAACCCTAGTTTAAACCCCTAATTTGAAAACCCTAACCCTAGTTTAAACCCCTACTTTGAAACCCTAACCCTCTTTTAAAACCCTACTTTGAAACCCTAACCCTAGTTTGAAAACCCAACCCTAGTTTAAACCCCTACTTTGAAACCCTAACCCTAGTTTAAACCCCTACTTTGAAACCCTAACCCTAGTTTAAACCCCTACTTTGAAACCCTAACCCTAGTTTAAGCCCCTACTTTGAAACCTTAACCATAGTTTAAAACCCTACTTTGAAACCCTAACTCGAGTTTAAACCCCTACTTAAGAACCCTAATCCTAGTTTAAAACCCTACTTTGAAACCCTAACCCTAGTTTAAGCCCCTACTTTGAAACACTAACCATAGTTTAAAACCCTACTTTGAAACCCTAACTCGAGTTTTACCCTAGGTTAAAACCCTACTTTGAAACCCTAACCCTAGTTTAAACCCCTACTTTAAAACCCTAATCCTAGTTTAAAACCCTACTTTGAAACCCTAACCCTAGTTTAAGCCCCTACTTTGAAACCTTAACCATAGTTTAAAACCCTACTTTGAAACCCTAACTCGAGTTTAAACCCCTACTTAAGAACCCTAACCTTAGGTTAAAACCCTACTTTGAAACCCTAACCCTAGTTTAAACCCCTACTTTAAAACCCTAATCCTAGTTTAAAACCCTACTTTGAAACCCTAACCCTAGTTTAAACCCCTACTTTGAAACCCTAACCATAGTTTAAAACCCTACTTTGAAACCCTAACCCTAGTTTGAAACCCTAACCCTAGTTTAAACACCTACTTTGAAACACTAACCCTAGTTTAAACCCCTACTTTGAAACCCTAACCCTACTTTAAACCCCTACTTTGAAACCCTAACCTAGTTTAAACCCCTACTTTGAATCCCTAACCCTAGTTTAAACCCCTACTTTGAAACCCTAACCCTAGTTTAAAACCCTAACTTGAAACCCTAACCCTAGTTTGAAAACCTAACCCTAGTTTAAACCCCTACTTTGAAACCCTAACCCTAGTTTAAACCCCTACTTTGAAACCCTAACCCTAGTTTAAATCCCTACTTTGAAACCCTAACCCTAGTTTAAAACCCTACCTTGAAACCCTAACCCTACTTTGAAACCCTAACCCTAGTTTAAGCCCCTACTTTGAAACCTTAACCATAGTTTAAAACCCTACTTTGAAACCCTAACTCGAGTTTAAACCCCTACTTAAGAACCCTAACCCTCGGTTAAAACCCTACTTTGAAACCCTTACCCTAGTTTAAACCCCTACTTTGAAACCCTAACCCTAGTTTAAACCCCTACTTTGAAACCCTAACCATAGTTTAAAACCCTACTTTGAAACCCTAACCCTAGTTTGAAACCCTAACCCTAGTTTAAACCCCTACTTTGAAACCCTAACCATAGTTTAAAACCCTACTTTGAAACCCTAACCCTAGTTTAAACCCCTACTTTGAAACCCTAACCATAGTTTAAAAACCTACTTTGAAACCCTAACCCTAGTTTGAAACCCTAACCCTAGTTTAAACACCTAGTTTGAAACCCTAACCCTAGTTTAAACACCTACTTTGAAACATTAACCCTAGTTTAAACCCCTACTTTGAAACCCTAACCCTACTTTAAACCCATACTTTGAAACCCTAACCCTAGTTTAAACCCCTACTTTGAAACCCTAACCCTAGTTTAAAACCCTACTTTGAAACCCTAACCCTACTTTAAACCCCTACTTTGAAACCCTAACCCTAGTTTAAACCCCTACTTTGAAACCCTAACCCTAGTTTAAAACCCTACTTTTAAACCCTAACCCTAGTTTAAACCCCTACGTTGAAATCTTAACCCTAGTTTAAACCACTACTTTGAAACCCTAACCCTAGTTTAAAACCCTACTTTGGAACCCTTACCCTAGTTTAAACCCCTACTTTGAAACCCTAACCCTAGTTTAAACCCCTACTTTGAAACCCTAACCATAGTTTAAAAACCTACTTTGAAACCCTAACCCTAGTTTGAAACCCTAACCCTAATTTAAACACCTAGTTTGAAACCCTAACCCTAGTTTAAACACCTACTTTGAAACATTAACCCTAGTTTAAACCCCTACTTTGAAACCCTAACCCTACTTTAAACCCATACTTTGAAACCCTAACCCTAGTTTAAACCCCTACTTTGAAACCCTAACCCTAGTTTAAAACCCTACTTTGAAACCCTAACCCTACTTTAAACCCCTACTTTGAAACCCTAACCCTAGTTTAAACCCCTACTTTGAAACCCTAACACTAGTTTAAAACCCTACTTTTAAACCCTAACCCTAGTTTAAACCCCTACGTTGAAATCTTAACCCTAGTTTAAACCACTACTTTGAAACCCTAACCCTAGTTTAAAACCCTACTTTGGAACCCTTACCCTAGTTTAAACCCCTACTTTGAAACCCTAACCCTAGTTTAAACCCCTACTTTAGAACCCTAATCCTAGTTTAAACCCCTACTTTGAAACCCTAACCCTAGTTTAAACCCCTACTTTGAATCCCTAACCCTAGTTTAAACCCTTACTTTGAAACCCTAACCCTAGTTTAAACCCCTACTTTGAATCCCTAACCCTAGTTTAAACCCCTACTTTTAAACCCTAACCCTAGTTGAAACCCCTACTTTGAAACCCTAACCATAGTTTAAAACCCTACTTTGAAACCCTAACCTTACTTTAAACCCCTACTTTGAAACCCTAACCCTACTTTAAACCCCTACTTTGAAACCCTAACCCTAGTTTAAACCCCTACTTTGAATTCCTAACCCTAGTTTAAACCCCTACTTTGAAACCCTAATCCTAGTTTAAACCCCTACTTTGAAACCCAAACCCTAATTTAAACCCCTAATTTGAAACCCTAACCCTAGTTTAAACCCCTACTTTGAAACCCTAACCCTAGTTTAAACCCCTACTTTGAAACCCTAACCCTAGTTTGAAACCCTAACCCTAATTTAAACCCCTACTTTGAAACCCTAACCCTAGTTTAAACCCCTACTTTGAAACCCTAACCTTAGTTTAAAATCCTATTTGAAACCTTAACCTTAGTTTAAACCCCTACTTTGAAACCCTAACCCTAGTTTAAAACCCTACTTTGAAACCCATAACCCTAGTTCAAACCCCTACTTTGAAACCTTAACCCTAGTGTAAAACCCTACTTTGAAACCCTAACCCTAGTTTAAACCCCTACTTTGAAACTCTAACCCTAGTTTAAACCACTACTTTGAAACCCTAACCCTAGTTTAAAACCCTACTTTGAAACCCTAACCCTAGTTTAAACCCCTACTTTGAAACCCTAACCCTAGTTTAAAACCCTATTTTGAAACCCTAACCCTAGTTTAAAACCCTACTTTGAAACCTTAACTCTAGTTTGAAACCCTAACCCTAGTTTAAACCCCTACTTTGAAACCCTAACCCTAGTTTAAGCCCCTTCTTTGAAACCTTAACCCTAGTTTAAAACCCTAATTTGAAACCCTAACCCGAGTTTAAACCCCTATTTAAGAACCCTAACCCTAGGTTAAAACCCTACTTTGAAACCCTAACCCTAATTTAAACCCCTACTTTAAAACCCTAACCCTAGTTTAAAACCCTACTTTGAAACCCTAACCCTAGTTTAAACCCCTACTTTGAAACCCAAACCATAGTTTAAAACCCTATTTTGAAACCCTAACCCGAGTTTAAACCCCTACTTAAGAACCCTAACCCTAGGTTAAAACCCTAACCCTAGTTTAAACACCTACTTTGAAACACTAACCCTAGTTTAAACCCCTACTTTGAAACCCTAACCCTACTTTAAACCCCTACTTTGAAACCCTAACCCTAGTTTAAACCCCTACTTTGAATCCCTAACCCTAGTTTAAACCCCTACTTTGAAACCCTAACCCTAGTTTAAAACCCTACCTTGAAACCCTAACCCTAGTTTGAAAACCTAACCCTAGTTTAAACCCCTACTTTGAAACCCTAACCCTAGTTTAAACCCCTACTTTGAAACCCTAACCCTAGTTTAAAACCCTACTTTGAAACCCTAACCCTAGTTTGAAAACCTTACCCTAGTTTAAACCCCTACTTTGAAACCCTAACCCTAGTTTAAACCCCTACTTTGAAAACCTAACCCTAGTTTAAACCCTTACTTTGAAACCCTAACCCGAGTTTAAACCCCTATTTTGAAAACCTAACCCTAGTTTAAACCACTACTTGGAAACCCTAACCCTAGTTTAAACCCCTACTTTGAATCCCTAACCCTAGTTTAGATCCCTACTTTGAAACCCTAACCCTAGTTTAAACCCCTACTTTGAAACCCTAACCCTACTTTAAACCGCTACTTTGAAACCCTAACCCTAGTTTAAACCCCTACTTTGAATCCCTAACCCTAGTTTAAACCCCTACTTTGAAACCCAAATCCTAGTTTAAACCCCTACTTTGAAACCCAAACCCTAATTTAAATCCCTACTTTGAAACCCTAACCCTAGTTTAAACCCCTACTTTGAAACCCTAACGCTAGTTTAAAAACCTACTTTGAAACCCTAACCCTAGTTTAAACCCCTACTTTGAAACCCTAACCCTAGTTTGAAACCCTAACCCTAATTTAAACCCCTACTTTAGAACCCTAACCCTAGGTTAAACCCCTACTTTGAAAACCTAACCTTAGTTTAAAATCCTACTTTGAAACCTTAACCTTAGTTTAAACCCCTACTTTGAAACACTAACCCTAGTTTAAACCCCTACTTTGAAACCCTAACCCTAGTGTAAAACCCTACTTTGAAACCCTAACCCCAGTTTAAACCCCTACTTTGAAACCCTAACCCTAGTTTAAACCCCTACTTTGAAACCCTAACCCTAGTTTAAAACCCTACTTTGAATCCCTAACCCTAGTTTAAAACCATACTTTGAAACCTTAACTCTAGTTTGAAACCCTAACCCTAGTTTGAAACCCTAACCCTAGTTTAAACCCCTACTTTGAAACCCTAACCCTAGTTTAACTCTTTGACTGCCAGACGTTTTCAGAAAAGGGATGCCGCCAGTGCCAGCCGATTTAAGCATTTTGACTGATTTTCAAGGTCCACAGAAAATGTTCTGTTTGGACTATGGAAACACACGTACTACCAAATGAAAGATTGGACTTTCATCTTTCATCAGAAAAAAAGAGTTTGTTTCTACCTTATTCCGTTCTTTAGTAATCAACAATAGAAAATGGTTAGTTTGACCCAATTTCGCCCGTGTTGGACCAAAATACGGAGAAATCAAGCTTTTAGTGAAACGATATTATTTCATGCATTCTAGTGAATTTGACACTTCTTTTTGTCCATGAATGATGCCACAAACACCTAAATAGTGCTTTACTTCTATAAAACACTACCACCAAGAATGAAAAAGTGTTTTTTGATAGCAAAATACGTTTATTTACATTCAACAGTGTAACAATTTGACAACAATTTGGCAAACTATTTACAAATGTGTGCAACTGTGGTGCTATTTACAAATATGTGGATGTTTCAACGACAGTTTTTCTTTTTGTAACACTCTCCTGCGTGCAAAGAGACGTAACAGCATTTGCACAACAGATTGCCTCTTCGCGTGTGCCACTTTCTTGCAGGCCGTTTTTTTCCGGGGAATAGCAAGTATATACTGCAGTGTGTCATCACGTCTAATATCAGGATCATGCTACGGTTACGTTACAGTGGTGTTACGTCTCGCTTCCCCGTGTCCTTCAGTTGCTATACCGGGTTGGTCGGAGATGTTCTGATCCATTTTATCCACTCCATTCATGGTGGCATCGTAGTCCAGAAACAGTGTCTTCTCCGTGATCAGACTGTACCCGCTCCTCCGATGAATATGCATTGGACTCGGGGTACTCTTCATTGTCCGATCGAATGTCCGCTTGTGCAGCTCCGCGTTTTCCGGCCTTAGCAGCGCTAGCCGCGCTAGCCGCGCTAGCCGCGCTTTGCCGGTGGGGCTTACTACGTGTTCATAACAGTCACGTTGGCGTAGAGCTTCATCTTCATCATCATCATCAATCTGCATTGGTCGATGCCAACTCTCCATCGCCCGATCGAATGTCCGATTGTGTAGAAGTACCCGGCCGGCTATTGTGCGCGTTTTCCGGCCTTAGCAGCGCTAGCCGCGCTAGCCGCGCTTAGCCGTGAGGCTTACTACGTGTTCATAACAGTCACGCCAAAGCTTCCAACTTTGGCGTAGAGCTCGTTGTCATCATCATCGTTGACATCAATGCGCTTTTTAGTATTGATTGATGCTTTCCGTCTTTGAAAAAAATGCTCAAGCTGAGCTGCTTGTAACCGGTTGCTTGGTCAAGCCATTGTGGCTTGGATCAGCCATTGTCTCCTCAACACTCTAGCTCCGCCTCACGTCTTCTACTGACGCCCACGGTGGGCGGCCCATCCAACCTTGTGCAAAGAGAGTCATCGCTGCCCTCTAGGGGCCAAAACGAGTCTTTGACTAATCAGATCAGCCTGATACTTTCAGCACAGCTGCCCAAGGCTTTCCTGCACCCGTTTTTGAAAAAAAAAAAAAAAAACATAGGGGACGTCTTTTAACGTCCTCGGCGCCCTTCCCTAGGTTTATGCTAAACGTTTTATAACGTTTATGGCAGTCAAAGAGTTAAGCCCCTACTTTGAAACCTTAACCATAGTTTAAAACCCTACTTTGAAACCCTAACTCGAGTTTAAACCCCTACTTAAGAACCCTAACCCTAGGTTAAAACCCTACTTTGAAACCCTAACCCTAGTTTAAACCCCTACTTTAAAACCCTAATCCTAGTTTAAAACCCTACTTTGAAACCCTAACCCTAGTTTAAACCCCAACTTTGAAACCCTAACCATAGTTTAAAACCCTATTTTGAAACCATAACCCTAGTTTGAAACCCTAACCCTAGTTTAAACACCTACTTTGAAACACTAACCCTAGTTTAAACCCCTACTTTGAAACCCTAACCCTACTTTAAACCCCTACTTTGAAACCCTAACCCTAGTTTAAACCCCTAATTTGAAAACCCTAACCCTAGTTTAATCCCCTACTTTGAAACCCTAACCCTAGTTTAAAACCCTACTTTGAAACCCTAACCCTAGTTTGAAAAACCCAACCCTAGTTTAAACCCCTACTTTGAAACCCTAACCCTAGTTTAAACCCCTACTTTGAAACCCTAACCCTAGTTTAAGCCCCTACTTTGAAACCTTAACCATAGTTTAAAACCCTACTTTGAAACCCTAACTCGAGTTTAAACCCCTACTTAAGAACCCTAATCCTAGTTTAAAACCCTACTTTGAAACCCTAACCCTAGTTTAAGCCCCTACTTTGAAACCTTAACCATAGTTTAAAACCCTACTTTGAAACCCTAACTCGAGTTTTACCCTAGGTTAAAACCCTACTTTGAAACCCTAACCCTAGTTTAAACCCCTACTTTAAAACCCTAATCCTAGTTTAAAACCCTACTTTGAAACCCTAACCCTAGTTTAAGCCCCTACTTTGAAACCTTAACCATAGTTTAAAACCCTACTTTGAAACCCTAACTCGAGTTTAAACCCCTACTTAAGAACCCTAACCTTAGGTTAAAACCCTACTTTGAAACCCTAACCCTAGTTTAAACCCCTACTTTAAAACCCTAATCCTAGTTTAAAACCCTACTTTGAAACCCTAACCCTAGTTTAAACCCCTACTTTGAAACCCTAACCATAGTTTAAAACCCTACTTTGAAACCCTAACCCTAGTTTGAAACCCTAACCCTAGTTTAAACACCTACTTTGAAACACCAACCCTAGTTTAAACCCCTACTTTGAAACCCTAACCCTACTTTAAACCCCTACTTTGAAACCCTAACCTAGTTTAAACCCCTACTTTGAATCCCTAACCCTAGTTTAAACCCCTACTTTGAAACCCTAACCCTAGTTTAAAACCCTACCTTGAAACCCTAACCCTAGTTTGAAAACCTAACCCTAGTTTAAACCCCTACTTTGAAACCCTAACCCTAGTTTAAACCCTTACTTTGAAACCCTAACCCTAGTTTAAATCCCTACTTTGAAACCCTAACCCTAGTTTAAAACCCTACCTTGAAACCCTAACCCTACTTTGAAACCCTAACCCTAGTTTAAGCCCCTGCTTTGAAAACTTAACCATAGTTTAAAACCCTACTTTGAAACCCTAACTCGAGTTTAAACCCCTACTTAAGAACCCTAACCCTTGGTTAAAACCCTACTTTGAAACCCTAACCCTAGTTTAAACCCCTACTTTGAAACCCTAACCCTAGTTTAAACCCCTACTTTGAAACCCTAACCATAGTTTAAAACCCTACTTTGAAACCCTAACCCTAGTTTGAAACCCTAACCCTAGTTTAAACCCCTACTTTGAAACCCTAACCATAGTTTAAAACCCTACTTTGAAACCCTAACCCTAGTTTAAACCCCTACTTTGAAACCCTAACCATAGTTTAAAAACCTACTTTGAAACCCTAACCCTAGTTTGAAACCCTAACCCTAGTTTAAACACCTAGTTTGAAACCCTAACCCTAGTTTAAACACCTACTTTGAAACATTAACCCTAGTTTAAACCCCTACTTTGAAACCCTAACCCTACTTTAAACCCATACTTTGAAACCCTAACCCTAGTTTAAACCCCTACTTTGAAACCCTAACCCTAGTTTAAAACCCTACTTTGAAACCCTAACCCTACTTTAAACCCCTACTTTGAAACCCTAACCCTAGTTTAAACCCCTACTTTGAAACCCTAACCCTAGTTTAAAACCCTACTTTTAAACCCTAACCCTAGTTTAAACCCCTACGTTGAAATCTTAACCCTAGTTTAAACCACTACTTTGAAACCCTAACCCTAGTTTAAAACCCTACTTTGGAACCCTTACCCTAGTTTAAACCCCTACTTTGAAACCCTAACCCTAGTTTAAACCCCTACTTTGAATCCCTAACCCTAGTTTAAACCCCTACTTTTAAACCCTAACCCTAGTTGAAACCCCTACTTTGAAACCCTAACCATAGTTTAAAACCCTACTTTGAAACCCTAACCTTACTTTAAACCCCTACTTTGAAACCCTAACCCTACTTTAAACCCCTACTTTAAAACCCTAACCCTAGTTTAAACCCCTACTTTGAATCCCTAACCCTAGTTTAAACCCCTACTTTGAAACCCTAATCCTAGTTTAAACCCCTACTTTGAAACCCAAACCCTAATTTAAACCCCTACTTTGAAACCCTAACCCTAGTTTAAACCCCTACTTTGAAACCCTAACCCTAGTTTAAACCCCTTCTTTGAAACCCTAACCCTAGTTTGAAACCCTAACCCTAATTTAAACCCCTACTTTGAAACCCTAACCCTAGTTTAAACCCCTACTTTGAAACCCTAACCTTAGTTTAAAATCCTATTTGAAACCTTAACCTTAGTTTAAACCCCTACTTTGAAACCCTAACCCTAGTTTAAAACCCTACTTTGAAACCCATAACCCTAGTTCAAACCCCTACTTTGAAACCTTAACCCTAGTGTAAAACCCTACTTTGAAACCCTAACCCTTATTTAAACCCTACTTTGAAACCCTAACCCTAGTTTAAACCCCTACTTTGAAACTCTAACCCTAGTTTAAACCACTACTTTGAAACCCTAACCCTAGTTTAAAACCCTAGTTTAAAACCCTACTTTGAAACCCTAACCCTAGTTTAAACCCCTACTTTGAAACCCTAACCCTAGTTTAAAACCCTATTTTGAAACCCTAACCCTAGTTTAAAACCCTACTTTGAAACCTTAACTCTAGTTTGAAACCCTAACCCTAGTTTAAACCCCTACTTTGAAACCCTAACCCTAGTTTAAGCCCCTTCTTTGAAACCTTAACCCTAGTTTAAAACCCTAATTTGAAACCCTAACCCGAGTTTAAACCCCTATTTAAGAACCCTAACCCTAGGTTAAAACCCTACTTTGAAACCCTAACCCTAATTTAAACCCCTACTTTAAAACCCTAACCCTAGTTTAAAACCCTACTTTGAAACCCTAACCCTAGTTTAAACCCCTACTTTGAAACCCAAACCATAGTTTAAAACCCTATTTTGAAACCCTAACCCGAGTTTAAACCCCTACTTAAGAACCCTAACCCTAGGTTAAAACCCTACTTTGAAACCCTAACCCTAGTTTAAACACCTACTTTGAAACACTAACCCTAGTTTAAACCCCTACTTTGAAACCCTAACCCTACTTTAAACCCCTACTTTGAAACCCTAACCCTAGTTTAAACCCCTACTTTGAATCCCTAACCCTAGTTTAAACCCCTACTTTGAAACCCTAACCCTAGTTTAAAACCCTACCTTGAAACCCTAACCCTAGTTTGAAAACCTAACCCTAGTTTAAACCCCTACTTTGAAACCCTAACCCTAGTTTAAACCCCTACTTTGAAACCCTAACCCTAGTTTAAACCCCTACTTTGAATCCCTAACCCGAGTTTAAACCCCTATTTTGAAACCCTAACCCTAATTTAAACCCCTACTTTGAAACCCTAATCCTAGTTTAAACCCCTACTTTGAAACCCTAATCCTAGTTTAAACCCCTACTTTGAAACCCTAACCCTAGTTTAAACCCCTTCTTTGAAACCCTAACCCTAGTTTGAAACCCTAACCCTAATTTAAACCCCTACTTTAGAACCCTAACCCTAGGTTAAACCCCTACTTTGAAACCCTAACCTTAGTTTAAACTCCTACTTTGAAACCTGAACCCTAGTTTAAACCCCTACTTTGAAACCCTAACCCTAGTTTAAAACCCTACTTTGAAACCCTATTCCTAGTTTAAAACCAGACTTTGAAACCCTAACCCTAGATTAAACCATTACATTGCAACCCTAACCCTAGTTTAAACCCCTATTTTGAAACCCTAACCCTAGTTTAAACCCCTACTTTGAATCCCTAACCCTAGTTTAGATCCCTACTTTGAAACCCTAACCCTAGTTTAAACCCCTACTTTGAAACCCTAACCCTAAGTTAAACCCCTACTTTGAAACCCTTACCCTAGTTTAAACCCCTACTTTGAATCCCTAACCCTAGTTTAAACCCCTACTTTGAAAACCTAACCCTATTTTAAAACCCTACTTTGAAACCCTAACCCTTGTTTGAAAACCTAACCCTAGTTTAAACCCCTACTTTGAAACCTTAACCCTAGTTTAAACCCCTACTTTGAAAACCTAACCCTAGTTTAAACCCCTATTTTGTAACCCTATTCCTAGTTTAAAACCCTACTTTGAAACCCTAACCCTAGTTTGAAACCCTAACCCTAGTTTAAACACCTACTTTGAAACACTAACCCTAGTTTAAACCCCTACTTTGAAACCCTAACCTTAGTTTAAGCCCCTACTTTGAAACCTTAACCATAGTTTAAAACCCTACTTTGAAACCCTAACTCGAGTTTAAACCCCTACTTAAGAACCCTAACCCTAGGTTAAAACCCTACTTTGAAACCCTAACCCTAGTTTAAACCCCTACTTTAAAACCCTAACTCTAGTTTAAAACCCTACTTTGAAACCCTAACCCTAGTTTAAACCCCTACTTTGAAACCCTAACCATAGTTTAAAACCCTACTTTGAAACCCTAACCCTAGTTTGAAACCCTAACCCTAGTTTAAACACCTACTTTGAAACACTAACCCTAGTTTAAACCCCTACTTTGAAACCCTAACCCTACTTTAAACCCCTACTTTGAAACCCTAACCCTAGTTTAAACCCCTACTTTGAATCCCTAACCCTAGTTTAAACCCCTACTTTGAAACCCTAACCTAGTTTAAAACCCTTTCTTGAAACCCTAACCCTAGTTTGAAAACCTAACCCTAGTTTAAACCCCTACTTTGAAACCCTAACCCTAGTTTAAACCCCTACTTTGAAACCTTAACCATAGTTTAAAACCCTACTTTGAAACCCTAACTCGAGTTTAAACCCCTACTTAAGAACCCTAACCTTAGGTTAAAACCCTACTTTTAAACCCTAACCCTAGTTTAAACCCCTACTTTAAAACCCTAACCCTAGTTTAAAACCCTACTTTGAAACCCTAACCCTAGTTTAAACCCCTACTTTGAAACCCTAACCATAGTTTAAAACCCTACTTTGAAACCCTAACCCTAGTTTGAAACCCTAACCCTAGTTTAAACACCTACTTTGAAACACCAACCCTAGTTTAAACACCTACTTTGAAACCCTAACCCTAGTTTAAATCCCTACTTTGAAACCCTAACCCTAGTTTAAAACCCTACCTTGAAACCCTAACCCTACTTTGAAACCTTAACCCTAGTTTAAGCCCCTGCTTTGAAACCTTAACCATAGTTTAAAACCCTACTTTGAAACCCTAACTCGAGTTTAAACCCCTACTTAAGAACCCTAACCCTCGGTTAAAACCCTACTTTGAAACCCTAACCCTAGTTTAAACCCCTACTTTGAAACCCTAACCCTAGTTTAAACCCCTACTTTGAAACCCTAACCATAGTTTAAACCCCTACTTTGAAACCCTAACCCTAGTTTAAACCCCTACTTTGAAACCCTAACCATAGTTTAAAACCCTACTTTGAAACCCTAACCCTAGTTTAAACCCCTACTTTGAAACCCTAACCATAGTTTAAAAACCTACTTTGAAACCCTAACCCTAGTTTGAAACCCTAACCCTAGTTTAAACACCTAGTTTGAAACCCTAACCCTAGTTTAAACACCTACTTTGAAACATTTACCCTAGTTTAAACCCCTACTTTGAAACCCTAACCCTACTTTAAACCCATACTTTGAAACCCTAACCCTAGTTTAAACCCCTACTTTGAAACCCTAACCCTAGTTTAAAACCCTACTTTGAAACCCTAACCCTACTTTAAACCCCTACTTTGAAACCCTAACCCTAGTTTAAACCCCTACTTTGAAACCCTAACCCTAGTTTAAAACCCTACTTTTAAACCCTAACCCTAGTTTAAACCCCTACGTTGAAATCTTAACCCTAGTTTAAACCACTACTTTGAAACCCTAACCCTAGTTTAAAACCCTACTTTGGAACCCTTACCCTAGTTTAAACCCCTACTTTGAAACCCTAACCCTAGTTTAAACCCCTACTTTAGAACCCTAACCCTAGTTTAAACCCCTACTTTGAAACCCTAACCCTAGTTTAAACCCCTACTTTGAAACCCTAACCCTAGTTTAAACCCTTACTTTGAAACCCTAACCCTAGTTTAAACCCCTACTTTGAATCCCTAACCCTAGTTTAAACCCCTACTTTTAAACCCTAACCCTAGTTGAAACCCCTACTTTGAAACCCTAACCATAGTTTAAAACCCTACTTTGAAACACTAACCTTACTTTAAACCCCTACTTTGAAACCCTAACCCTACTTTAAACCCCTACTTTGAAACCCTAACCCTAGTTTAAACCCCTACTTTGAATCCCTAACCCTAGTTTAAACCCCTACTTTGAAACCCTAATCCTAGTTTAAACCCCTACTTTGAAACCCAAACCCTAATTTAAACCCCTACTTTGAAACCCTAACCCTAGTTTAAACCCCTACTTTGAAACCCTAACCCTAGTTTAAACCCCTACTTTGAAACCCTAACCCTAGTTTGAAACCCTAACCCTAATTTAAACCCCTACTTTGAAACCCTAACCCTAGTTTAAACCCCTACTTTGAAACCCTAACCTTAGTTTAAAATCCTATTTGAAACCTTAACCTTAGTTTAAACCCCTACTTTGAAACCCTAACCCTAGTTTAAAACCCTACTTTGAAACCCATAACCCTAGTTCAAACCCCTACTTTGAAACCTTAACCCTAGTGTAAAACCCTACTTTGAAACCCTAACCCTTATTTAAACCCTACTTTGAAACCCTAACCCTAGTTTAAACCCCTACTTTGAAACTCTAACCCTAGTTTAAACCACTACTTTGAAACCCTAACCCTAGTTTAAAACCCTACTTTGAAACCCTAAACCTAGTTTAAACCCCTACTTTGAAACCCTAACCCTAGTTTAAAACCCTATTTTGAAACCCTAACCCTAGTTTAAAACCCTACTTTGAAACCTTAACTCTAGTTTGAAACCCTAACCCTAGTTTAAACCCCTACTTTGAAACCCTAACCCTAGTTTAAGCCCCTTCTTTGAAACCTTAACCCTAGTTTAAAACCCTAATTTGAAACCCTAACCCGAGTTTAAACCCCTATTTAAGAACCCTAACCCTAGGTTAAAACCCTACTTTGAAACCCTAACCCTAATTTAAACCCCTACTTTAAAACCCTAACCCTAGTTTAAAACCCTACTTTGAAACCCTAACCCTAGTTTAAACCCCTACTTTGAAACCCAAACCATAGTTTAAAACCCTATTTTGAAACCCTAACCCGAGTTTAAACCCCTACTTAAGAACCCTAACCCTAGGTTAAAACCCTACTTTGAAACCCTAACCCTAGTTTAAACACCTACTTTGAAACACTAACCCTAGTTTAAACCCCTACTTTGAAACCCTAACCCTACTTTAAACCCCTACTTTGAAACCCTAACCCTAGTTTAAACCCCTACTTTGAATCCCTAACCCTAGTTTAAACCCCTACTTTGAAACCCTAACCCTAGTTTAAAACCCTACCTTGAAACCCTAACCCTATTTTAAACCCCTACTTTGAAACCCTAACCCTAGTTTAAACTCCTACTTTGAAACCCTAACCCTAGTTTAAAACCCTACTTTGAAACCCTAACCCTAGTTTGAAAACCTTACCCTAGTTTAAACCCCTACTTTGAAACCCTAACCCTAGTTTAAACCCCTACTTTGAAACCCTAACCCTAGTTTAAACCCTTACTTTGAAACCCTAACCCGAGTTTAAACCCCTATTTTGAAACCCTAACCCGAGTTTAAACCCCTATTTTGAAACCCTAACCCTAATTTAAACCCCTACTTTGAAACCCTAATCCTAGTTTAAACCCCTACTTTGAAACCCTAACCCTAGTTTAAACCCCTTCTTTGAAACCCTAACCCTAATTTAAACCCCTACTTTAGAACCCTAACCCTAGGTTAAACCCCTACTTTGAAACCCTAACCTTAGTTTAAAATCCTACTTTGAAACCTGAACCCTAGTTTAAACCCCTACTTTGAAACCCTAACCCTAGTTTAAAACCCTACTTTGAAACCCTATTCCTAGTTTAAAACCAGACTTTGAAACCCTAACCCTAGATTAAACCATTACATTGCAACCCTAACCCTAGTTTAAACCCCTATTTTGAAACCCTAACCCTAGTTTAAACCCCTACTTTGAATCCCTAACCCTAGTTTAGATCCCTACTTTGAAACCCTAACCCTAGTTTAAACCCCTACTTTGAAACCCTAACCCTACGTTAAACCCCTACTTTGAAACCCTTACCCTAGTTTAAACCCCTACTTTGAATCCCTAACCCTAGTTTAAACCCCTACTTTGAAAACCTAACCCTATTTTAAAACCCTACTTTGAAACCCTAACCCTTGTTTGAAAACCTAACCCTAGTTTAAACCCCTACTTTGAAACCTTAACCCTAGTTTAAACCCCTACTTTGAAAACCTAACCCTAGTTTAAACCCCTATTTTGTAACCCTATTCCTAGTTTAAAACCCTACTTTGAAACCCTAACCCTAGTTTGAAACCCTAACCCTAGTTTAAACACCTACTTTGAAACACTAACCCTAGTTTAAACCCCTACTTTGAAACCCTAACCATAGTTTAAACCCCTACTTTGAAACCTTAACTCGAGTTTAAACCCCTACTTAAGAACCCTAACCCTAGGTTAAAACCCTACTTTGAAACCCTAACCCTAGTTTAAACCCCTACTTTAAAACCCTAACTCTAGTTTAAAACCCTACTTTGAAACCCTAACCCTAGTTTAAACCCCTACTTTGAAACCCTAACCATAGTTTAAAACCCTACTTTGAAACCCTAACCCTAGTTTGAAACCCTAACCCTAGTTTAAACACCTACTTTGAAACACTAACCCTAGTTTAAACCCCTACTTTGAAACCCTAACCCTACTTTAAACCCCTACTTTGAAACCCTAACCCTAGTTTAAACCCCTACTTTGAATCCCTAACCCTAGTTTAAACCCCTACTTTGAAACCCTAACCTAGTTTAAAACCCTTTCTTGAAACCCTAACCCTAGTTTGAAAACCTAATCCTAGTTTAAACCCCTACTTTGAAACCCTAACCCTAGTTTAAACCCCTACTTTGAAACCCTAACCCTAGTTTAAAACCCTACTTTGAAACCCTAACCCTAGTTTAAACCCCTACTTTGAATCCCTAACCCGAGTTTAAACCCCTACTTTGCAACCCTAACCCTAGTTTAAAACCCTACTTTGAAACTATAACCCTAGTTTAAACCCCTACTTTGAAACCCTAATCCTAGTTTAAACCCCTACTTTGAAACCCAAACCCTAATTTAAACCCCTACTTTGAAACCCTAACCCAAGTTTAAACCCCTACTTTGAAACCCTAACCCTACTTTAAACCCCTACTTTGAAACCCTAACCCTACTTTAAACCCCTACTTTGAAACCCTAACCCTAGTTTAAACCCCTACTTTTAATCCCTAACCCTAGTTTAAACCCCTACTTTGAAACCCTAATCCTAGTTTAAACCCCAACTTTGAAACCCAAACCCTAATTTAAACCCCTACTTTGAAACCCTAACCCTAGTTTAAACCCCTACTTTGAAACCCTAACGCTAGTTTAAAAACTTCTTTGAAACCCTAACCCTAGTTTAAACCCCTACTTTGAAACCCTAATCCTAGTTTGAAACCCTAACCCTAATTTAAACCCCTACTTTAGAACCCTAACCCTAGGTTAAACCCCTACTTTGAAACCCTAACCTTAGTTTAAAATCCTACTTTGAAACCTTAACCTTAGTTTAAACCCCTACTTTGAAACCCTAACCGTAGTTTAAAACCCTACTTTAAACTCTAACCCTAGTTTAAACCCCTACTTTGAAACCCTAATCCTAGTTTAAACCCCTACTTTGAAACCCAAACCCTAATTTAAACCCCTACTTTGAAACCCTAACCCTAGTTTAAACCCCTACTTTGAAACCCTAACCCTACTTTAAACCCCTACTTTGAAACCGTAACCCTACTTTAAACCCCTACTTTGAAACCCTAACCCTAGTTTAAACCCCTACTTTGAAACCCTAACCCTAGTTTGAAACCCTACTTTGAAACCCTAACCCTCGTTTGATACCTTACTTTGAAATCCTAACCCTAGTTTAAACCCCTACTTTGAAACCCAAACCCTAATTTAAACCCCTACTTTGAAAACCTAACCCTAGTTTAAACCCCTACTTTGAAACCCAAACGCTAGTTTAAAAACCTACTTTGAAACGCTAACCCTAGTTTGAAACCCCTACTTTAGAACCCTAACCCTAGGTTAAACCCCTACTTTGAAACCCTAACCTTAGTTTAAACCCCTACTTTGAAACCCTAACCCTAGTTTAAACCCCTACTTTGAAACCCTAATCCTAGTTTAACCCCCTACTTTGAAACCCTAACCCTAGTTTAAACCCCTACTTTGAAACCCTAACCCTAGTTTAAACCCCTACTTTGAAACCCTAACGCTTGTTTAAAAACCTACTTTGAAACCCTAACCCTAGTTTAAACCCCTACTTTGAAACCCTAACCCTAGTTTGAAACCCTAACCCTAATTTAAACCCCTACTTTAGAACCCTAACCCTAGGTTAAACCCCTACTTTGAAACCCTAACCTTAGTTTAAAATCTTACTTTGAAACCTTAACCCTAGTTTAAACCCCTACTTTGAAACCCTAACCCTAGTTTAAACCCCTACTTTGAAACCCTAATCCTAGTTTAAACCCCTACCTTGAAACTCTAACCCTAGTTTAAACCCCTACTTTGAAACCCTAACCCTAGTTTGAATACCTAACCCTAATTTAAACCCCTACTTTAGAACCCTAACCCTAGGTTAAACCCCTACTTTGAAACCCTAACCTTAATTTAAAATCCTATTTTGAAACCTTAACCCTAGTTTAAACCCCTACTTTGAAACCCTAACCCTAGTTTAAAACCCTACTTTGAAACCCTATTCCTAGTTTAAAACTAGACTTTGAAAACCTAACCCTAGATTAAACCATTACTTTGCAACCCTAACCCTAGTTTAAACCCCTACTTTGAAACCCTAACCGTAGTTTAAACTCCTACTTTGAATCCCTAACCCTAGTTTAGATCCCTACTTTGAAACCCTAACCCTAGTTTAAACCCCTACTTTGAAACCCTAACCCTAGTTTAAACCCCTACTTTAAATCCCTAACCCGAGTTTAAACCCCTACTTTGAAACCCTAACCCTAGTTTAAAACCCTACTTTGAAACCCTAACCCTAGTTTGAAAACCTAACCCTAGTTTAAACCACTACTTTGAAACCCTAACCCTAGTTTAAAACCCTACTTTGAAACCCTAACCCTAGTTTAAACCCCTACTTTGAAACCCTAACCCTAGTTTAAACCATTACTTTGAAACCCTAACCCTAGTTTAAACCCCTACTTTGAATCCCTAACCCTAGTTTAGATCCCTACTTTGAAACCCTAACCCTAGTTTA
This sequence comes from Leptonotus elevatus, assembly GCF_054856555.1. Lineage (NCBI taxonomy): Eukaryota > Metazoa > Chordata > Actinopteri > Syngnathiformes > Syngnathidae > Leptonotus > Leptonotus elevatus. The sequence goes on along the minus strand of NC_141260.1, from coordinate 5,276,277 downwards.
AACCCCTACTTTGAAACCCTAACCCTACTTTAAACCCCTACTTTGAAATCCTAACCCTAGTTTAAACCCCTACTTTGAATCCCTAACCCTAATTTAAACCCCTACTTTAAAACCCTAACCCTAGTTTAAACCCCTACTTTGAAACCCAAACGCTAGTTTAAAAACCTACTTTGAAACGCTAACCCTAGTTTGAAACCCTACTTTAAACTCTAACCCTAGTTCAAACCCCTACTTTGAAACCCTAATCCTAGTTTAAACCCCTACTTTGAAACCCTAACCCTAGTTTAAAACCCTACTTTAAACTCTAACCCTAGTTTAAACCCCTACTTTGAAACCCTAATCCTAGTTTAAATCCCTACTTTGAAACCCTAACCCTAGTTTAAACCCCTACTTTGAAACCCTAACCCTAGTTTAAACCCCTACTTTGAAACCCTCACCCTAATTTAAACCCCTACTTTGAAACCCTAACCCTAGTTTAACCCCTTACTTTGAAACCTTAACCCTAGTTTGAAACCCTAACCCTAATTTAAACCCCTACTTTAGAACCCTAACCCTAGGTTAAACCCCTACTTTGAAACCCTAACCTTAGTTTAAAATCCTACTTTGAAACCTTAACCCTAGTTTAAACCCCTACTTTGAAACCCTAACCCTAGTTTAAACCCCTACTTTGAAACCCTAATCCTAGTTTAAACCCCTACCTTGAAACCCTAACCCTAGTTTAAACCCCTACTTTGAAACCCTAACCCTAGTTTAAACCCCTTCTTTGAAACCCTAACCCTAGTTTGAATACCTAGCCCTAATTTAAACCCCTACTTTAGAACCCTAACCCTAGGTTAAACCCTAACCTAACCCTAACCCTAGTTTAAAACCCTACTTTGAAACCCTAACCATAGTTTAAACCCCTACCTTCAAAACCTAACCAGAGTTTAAACCCCTACTTTGCAACCCTAACCCTAGTTTAAACCCCTACTTTGAAACAATAACCCTAGTTTAAACCCCTACTTTAGAACCCTAACCCTAGGTTAAACCAATACTTTGAAACCCTAACCCTAGTTTGAAACCCTAATCCTAGTTTAAAACCCTACCCCTAGTTTGAAAACCTAACCCTAGTTTAAACCCCTACTTTGAAACCCTAACCCTAGTTTAAACCCCTACTTTGAAACCCTAACCCGAGTTTAAACCCCTACTTTGAAACCCTAACCTGAGTTTAAACCCCTACTTTGAAACCCTAACCTGAGTTTAAACCCCTACTTTGAAACCCTAACCCGAGTTTAAACCCCTACTTTGAAACCCTTACCCTAGTTTAAACCCCTACTTTGAAACCCTAACCCTAGTTTAAACCCCTACTTTGAAACCCTAACCCTAGTTTGAAACCCTAACCCTAATTTAAACCCCTACTTTAGAACCCTAACCCTAGGTTAAACCCCTACTTTGAAACCCTAACCCTAGTTTAAAACCCTAACCCTAATTTAAACACCTACTTTGAAACCCTAACCCTAGTTTAAACCCCTACTTTGAAACCCTAACCCTAGGTTAAACCCCTACTTTGAAAACCTAACCCTAGTTTGAAACCCTAATCCTAGTTTAAACCCCTACTTTGAAACCCTAACCCTAGTTTAAACCGTTACTTTGAAACCCTAACCCTAGTTTAAAACCCTACTTTGAAACCCTAAACCTAGTTTAAACCCCTACTTTAAAACCCTAACCCTAGTTTAAAACCCTACTTTGAAACCCTAACCCTAGTTTAAACCCCTACTTTGAAACCCTAAACCTAGTTTAAAACCCTACTTTGAAACCCTAACCCTAGTTTGAAACCCTAATCCTAGTTTAAAACCCTACCCCTAGTTTGAAAACCCAACCCTAGTTTAAACCCCTACTTTGAAACCCTAACCCTAGTTTAAACCCCTACTTTGAAACCCTAACCCTAGTTTAAACCCCTACTTTGAAACCCTAACCCGAGTTTAAACCCCTACTTTGAAACCCTAACCTGAGTTAAAACCCCTACTTTGAAACCCTAACCCGAGTTTAAACCCCTACTTTGAAACCCTTACCCTAGTTTAAACCCCTACTTTGAAACCCTAACCCTAGTTTAAACCCCTACTTTAAAACCCTAACCCTAGTTTGAAACACTAACCCTAATTTAAACCCCTACTTTAGAACCCTAACCCTAGGTTAAACCCCTACTTTGAAACCCTAACCTAAGTTTAAAATCCTACTTTGAAACCTTAACCCTAGTTTAAACCCCTACTTTGAAACCCTAACCCTAGTTTAAACCCCTACTTTTAAACCTTAACCCTAGTTTAAACCCCTACTTTGAAACCCTAACCCTAGTTTAAACCCCTACTTTGAAACCCTACCCCTAGTTTAAAACCCTACTTTGAAACCCTATTCCTAGTTTAAAACCAGACTTTGAAACCCTAACCCTAGATTAAACCATTACTTTGCAACCCTAACCCTAGTTTAAACACCTACTTTGAAACCCTAACCGTAGTTTAAACCCCTACTTTGAATCCCTAACCCTAGTTTAGATCCCTACTTTGAAACCCTAACCCTAGTTTAAACCCCTACTTTGAAACCCTAACCCTAGTTTAAACCCCTACTTTGAAACCCTAACCTGAGTTTAAACCCCTACTTTGAAACCCTAACCCTAGTTTAAACCCCTACTTTGAATCCCTAACCCGAGTTTAAACCCCTACTTTGAAAGCCTAACCCTAGTTTAAAACCCTAGTTTGAAACCCTAACCCTAGTTTGAAACCCTAACCCTAGTTTGAAACCCTAACCTTCGTTTAAACCCCTACTTTGAAACCCTAACCCTCGTTTGAAACCCTACTTTGAAACCTAACCCTAGTTTAAACCCCCACTTTGAAACCCTAACCCTAGTTTAAACCCCCACTTTGAAACCCTAACCCTAGTTTAAACCCCCACTTTGAAACCCTAACCCTAGTTTAAACCCCCACTTTGAAACCCTAACCCTAGTTTAAACCCCCACTTTGAAACCCTAACCCTAGTTTAAACCCCCACTTTGAAACCCTAACCCTAGTTTAAACCCCCACTTTGAAACCCTAACCCTAGTTTAAACCCCCACTTTGAAACCCTAACCCTAGTTTAAACCCCCACTTTGAAACCCTAACCCTAGTTTAAACCCCCACTTTGAAACCCTAACCCTAGTTTAAACCCCTACTTTGAAACCCTAACCCTAGTTTAAACCCCTACTTTGAAACCCTAACTCTAGTTTAAACCTATACTTTGAAACCCTAACCCTAGTTTAAAACCCTACTTTGAAACCCTAACCCTAGTTTAAACCCCTACTTTGAAACCCTAACCCTAGTTTAAACCCCTACTTTGAAACCCTAACCTTAGTTTGAAACCCTAACCCTAATTTAAACACCTACTTTGAAACCCTAACCCTAGTTTAAAACCCTATTAACGTGATGTAGTTTAAGATGGGGGAAAACTTGCAAAATCTCACTTATAGCATTATACATCAGACTAAAAATAATTGCCGTGCAACACTTACCTCAGACGAGATGAAATGGGACGAGACCGTCGTCGATAACCTTCTAAAATAGTCTCATTCAAGCGTCTCTAATTGGCCACAGCACAGACAAGCAGAAAACGACCAATCAGGGAAAAGAGACAAGACAACATGAACTCCAACTATCAGCAAGGGGGTCCATCGTCTAGAACCTTCCAAAATCAAGCGAATGTCATTGGCCACAGCACAGACAGGGAAAAAAGCGGACCAATCAGGGTTAGGATTAGAAAAAAACGCGCGAGAGAAGACAACGCGAAGTCCCAACTATCACAAGATGGGTTGCAGCCGGATGGTGAGGTTAGAGCGCGCTGCATCCGAGGAGACCAGTTTAAGGGGGCAACTGCGCTGCGTGCAGCTGCAAGGTTCAATAATGCGGATTGTGTCATACAACACTCGCGGGTTGCGAGTAGGACATACTGCTACATACAGGACAGGCTGTCTGGTGGTGGATGCGCTGCTTGACCAATTGTATGTGTTTTTTGCACATCAACATAAAAAAATAAATACATATAAAAAGATAAAAATTGTAATTCAAACATCCACTTTTTTAACCACTAAAAAGAACCAACCATTGTCTAATTCATATCTTTGTTTTCAGTGTTAAGGGAGTGACACATATTTTAATTACTATGCATTTAAAAAAATCTGATGAATCTGTTATTTTAATTTCAGCAATTATCACCTGTCTAAATTATTCAACACAGACAAATCTTTACAAATGATGAAATGTTTCTACAAAATATCCAGTATTATATATTTTTTTATTGGCTACATTGTACATGTCACTGATTTTTTTTTAAAAGTATATTGAACATAAAACAATCTAGTTAAATGAACCTTCCAATTTGAATTTGTTGATTTACACCATTAACCCAATTTTATCAACATCTTACAAATTACTTTTATATGTGTATGTGTGCCCTGAGGAAACTGTGGAGACAACATGCGCACAGTCACTGTTTGTGCATCTTGAAGAACTCATCAATATTATAAAAGAAAACATTTACTTTAGCAAAGGAAATGGACAATTTTTAGTATTAAATAATAAACCATAATCAGCAAAAAACACAGTAATAGTCACGCTACAAATTTGGAAAATAATCAAATAAAAACATTTTGTGACTGAAAAGTCCTGGCTGTACCTAATCAATTGGCCAAGATGGCCGCCGCCCTGGGCGAGCGGAGTGGCGAGAATCCTGGTCATACCTAATCAATTAGCCAAGATGGCCACCGCCCTGGGTGGGCGGAGTGGCGAGAATCCAGGGTGTACCTAATTAATTGACCAGAATCCTGGGTGTACCTAATCAATTGGCCAAGATAGTAGTAGTAGTAATAGTATTTGCAATAGTAGTAGTCGTATATAGGCCAAGCCTTGAGTACACCAAGAAAAAAAGGGGCTGAGTTGAGCTCAACAGTGAGAGATGATTGGCTGAGGCAGTTGCTATGCAAAAGTGACAGACCATTCACGCACACACATTTGATTTTAACTTGTTGCGAGACGTCACGCACCCACATTCCATTGATTTTGTATAGGATACGCTCACCTCAAACAAAAGCCTCTCACGACCTAACGGTTGAAGATGCAGATTCCAGAAATGTCTCGTTAGAACGGCAAGGGTTTGGGGTACGCGAGCATGTTCTCAGTTTTTTTAATCGGATGAAAAATGACCAAATGAGAGCAGGTTAAAAACTTATGATTGATCGAAAACGAAAAGGGAAAAACGGAGAAAATAACATTGAAAAGAGATCGAAATAGTCCGACTTCTCCTCGCTTAAAGTGAAAATAAAGGTACTAAATGACACCTTAGCCAAATAAAACTTAGTTTTTCAGAAAGCAGAGGCTTGTGGCTACAAAATGTGCCAATTTGATGTCTAGTGAGCAAAGATTGTGGCCATGGTGACGAGTTGAAGTGAAACTTTTGGAAATATATTTTTTGGTTCCCGTCACTGAAGCCTTAATTAGTCACACTGTAAATAGGCGACTTTCACCCCTTTGCTCACTGTCTTTGAACCCGCACAGGGGGGGGAGCTTTCATTCCTTAATTATTTTTTTTGACACTGAGCTAAAGATGACAAAAATTCCAACAAAATGAGCTAAAATTCATATCGGTCGGTCAACGTATGTGCGTGTCTTGGAAAAAGGTGCTTGATTGGAGTTGATCTCTTTCGGTTTCCCATTCATTCCTATGGGACTTTATTTGGGAGTTTTTTGGGAATAGCGTCGCCATGGTAACTGGGAATTCCCTTGCGGAAAAATCGGTGGAAGATTAAAAAAAATAATAAAAAGAAGAAGAAGAATAATACTAGAAAAATTTCCGCGGAAATTTTGAATGGGCCTGCTGACTCTTGCAAGGTGGAAAGATGCATGCTCTGAACTGTTTGCCAAATGTTGGTGTACTTTACCTCTCAATTTGTGTCAGCAGGAATAGAGTTCAGGACAATTTGTAATAACTGCAGTTATTACATGTGTAATGGCTTCCCTTATGTCTTGATTGACATTTTAGTCATATCAAAAGGGAATCAGTTTAATTTCTTGCTTATAGTGTAAGTGATTAACTAAAATATAAAATGCAATATACTGTATCATGGAGCAAATACAGTATGAATGCAGTGTTTAAATTTGACATTGCATATTAAAAGGCATGTTGGTGCTGATCAATATTGCAGGAATATTACTCCAAAGTACATGTAAAACGGCTCTTAAAAGAGCCGTTTTGGGTCTTTGTTACACAGCATCTTCATCTTTTCCTCAGCACACAAAGGAACAAGTTGTTAGAAAATAGGCAGCAAAACTGAATAGTTAAAACTTAATCTAAATACTCATCCAATACACATGTGACGGTTTTTCAGTGAGGAATCCTGTAGAATAAATCATTTTGGTCTACGTTTGCGGGATCCCTTTTTTCATCTTTTCTCTCCACCAGTTGTACCGGACATAACAACCTTGATATCCTTGGCCATGTCAAGTAGCGCCCCTTGCTGCGCTCCATCCACCTGTATTGCATGTGAAAATGAAAAATGAGTGTTCAATGTTTGCCTAGATCAATTCAGTAATCAATCATCACTTACCATCACAGTTCATTCCTTACCATCGCAGTTCCTCACTGACACCAACACTTTTCATTGTGTTATAGTCACAATCACAATAAGGACAAACAAAACATTCAAGTCCAAATGCACGATGTCCTGCTAACAGAAAAGCACACTGATTAAAAGTACCGTCATACAACACTGCTCAAAATAAGGGAGCGCTTAAATGGCATATCCCATGTCTTAAATTCAATTTAAAGCTCAATAAGTTTAGAACTAACTAAATGATAAATATGTCTACAAAAAAAATGATTGGCCGCTCTGATTTTGAGTGTAGTTCTGTTATGACACAAATTTTGAACGAGCAAAGGATTTAACTTTTCAGCCTTTACAATTTAAAGTACAGTATCCCCCTCTTTTGAGCAGTGGTATGAAAGGCTCAATAACATTTGCAAAGGCACACTTGTGAAAATGGTGCCCTTGCGATCTACAATGAGCTGACACAAGAAGTTAACACACAGTAGACCGGACTGTGGTAACTGTAATAAGTGTGCAGAACGCCTGATTGAACACAACAATCTGGGCGAGATATGTAAATGTGATCAATCAGTGTCTGCTTTCCAGTTGTGGCCTGGGTGATCAGCTGTGAAAAGCCACTGGACTGAAACAAGTCCAGAATGGATTTCTTTCCCTTTGAAAGCAAATCCTCATTAAAGTCTCCGCAAACAACAATAGGCTGGCAGTCCATCACGGCCAAGGCATCCAAGAGACTTCCAAGGTTTGGAAGAAATGTGCCAAGACTCAGGTTGGGTGGCCTGTAGACCGTAGCTATCAAAGCCTGGACGGGAGCGTCAACCCTGATGACAGCAAATTCCAGGTCAACCACATTCCGAATAAACCGACGGGGCTCCGCTTGAAGACAATCGCGATAATAGACTGCGACTCCGCCACCCTCTTTTTGGGCCATGTCCAGTCTATTTGAATATGAAACTTGTCTGTTGCGCACAAAAGTGCTGCATGCCTCCAGTTGCAAGGGAGGGGGGAAGAAGGATCCAGACAAATGAGTTTCAGTGAGGCAAAGGACATCTGCCAGCCTCAACTCATGATGAGACTTTAAGTCGTCAATATGAGATGGAAGGCCCTCTGTGTTGTGATGAACAATGGTCAAGGTGGGAAAAGCAGTTTGCGGCATTTTGGAAAAGTACAACAATGGTCTTGTACTTTGGAAAGAAGCGCGCGTCATACTGTCCATTGCCGTCGTGATGTTGGGATTTGCATAGATTTTGGATTCGTCAAAGTCTATGACCCTCAATCCCTGAAGTGACGTCGTGCGGCTTAGGGCAACATAGGCCATTCCAGGTTCAAACACACGCTTAAGAGACACCACTGCAGAGGTCATCGTCATGCCTTGCACTTTGTGAGCCGTGCATCCAAAGGCAAGCTTCATGGGGAATTGCCGCCTGACCACGCCTTTCATGCCCAGGTTTTCCTCCGACCTTTCGATATAGACCAAGTCATCCGTCGGCCCCAGAATTTTATCACGCAATTTCTGGCCCGCTTCGGGATTGTCTAGCCTCAGTCCGAGCAAGGTCACTTTCTCCGCCGACCCCTTTGGGGCGCTTTGAACAATGTTGCCTATTGTGCCAAAGGTCCCGTTCACCAATCCGTCCTCGACATCCAAATTCCGAAGAAGCATAACCCGTGCTCCTACACCAGCTTGAAGAGCATCCGGTAGATCCCTTCTCGACCCCATGATCACTTTGGTCACGGTGACCATCGCCCCCGACCGTGGGCTCTTCCTGTAGTCCTCTGCGGGAATATTGACCACAGTCAATTTGAGAGCAGCCACAGTTGCTGCATTGTGCCTATCCACCTCTTTATTGGTGGCAAAGATATGCAGAGTATCCGCAGGGAGGTCTCGCGCATCCGTGACAGCCGTGGTGAGTAACGCCCTGTCACCATCGCCGAGTGGATCAGCCTTCCCCTTCTCCCTGATCCTGTTCAAAAGCGACGTCGTCTTTTTGCCGCATGATTTGAGTAAGCTTGACCATCTGAAAATCTGTCCAGAGGTCAAGAAGATCGTTGTCAGAAACGCAGAGGGGTTTGGACCTTCCGAGGGGTGGCAGTTGGTAGAAGTCCCCAACTGCAAGAACGGAGATGCCCCCAAATGGTCTCTGGTTGCCCTTGATTTGCTGAAATCTCCAGTGGACATAGGCAAAGAGTTCCTTGGAGACCATGGAAATCTCGTCGATGATCAAAATTTCCACGTTGCAAAGGGTTGCTCTCAATGCGTCCAACGTATTCCCCAGCGCCTGGTAAGGAGGCTTTAGAGTCCTGGGGAGTTTCAAGAGGGAATGAAGCGTTTTCCCTGAGATGTTGTAAGCCGCCGTGCCAGTAAACGACGTCAGCAGCACAGCAGGCTTGGCCATATCCGCTTCGTCGCGGAACCTGGGAAGCTGGCGGATAATCTTACTGGCCTCCTGGTAAATGCACTTGATGACATGCGATTTACCACAGCCAGCTCCTCCGGAGATGAAATAAAAGAAGGGCTCGAGGAGACGATCCGAAACGCGTTTCAAACACCACTCGCGCACAGCGTAGAAGACGGACGCTTGCGTTTCATTGAGACTGCGGTACATGTTCCTCACAAATTCGGCGCTCAACTTTGGCGCCTCAAACACCGGCAAGACCGCGCCGCTACCAGGAGCGTCCTGGTAGGCCGGAACCTCATCTTGCGGGTCTTCCTGTAACGGATTAGATTCGCGTTCGGTGGCACACTCCAAACGCTCTGCTTCTACCTCCGGCGCAAAAGTGCTCCACGCGTTGAGAACCGCACGAAGCTCTTTCAATTTTTCGAAGGCATTGTCCACGGTCTTTCCCCGTCCTTCGTACCGCCCCCGATTGCGGTCGAATATAGCCCGCACCCGACCGAACTTTGATTCCCGGGCACCGTAGAACTCCTCGTACGTTTTGAGGTTTTCAGACCTGAGCTCGGCGTCGTCTCTGTGGGGGAGGTACAATTTAAGATGGGTCCTGTAATACTTCTCAGCATACTTTTTGATTGAGAAGCGAGTGAATCTGATGACGGCATATTTTCCAATCCGCTTCTGGATGAATCCCTTGCCGTGTGAGAGGGGAATGACATTCTTGCCCTCAATCTGCTGACCGTAGACGACCCGGTATTCGGATGCGAATTCGGCGAGACACATCCGCTCAAACATTGCCGTTCTAGGTCTTGCCACATATTTGTCTGGCAGACCAGACATCCACACGTTGTCTGCTTCCGGATGCATGGTCCTCAGTCTACTCATGGGTAGACTCAATTTCACGCCATCCTCAGCAGTCTGGATGAAAACTACGCTGCGCGAGCACTTCTTCAGAGGGAGACTGCATGTCCGCGCCACCGCTTCTTGAGCGCTCACCTCTCTGTGCTTGGAATACGCCGCCATTATTTTCCTCATCTCGTCCTTTTTGTCGACAAGAGGCTTTGTCTTCAAGTCTTTGACGACAGACGTGAGGCACTCTGACATCTCGTGCTCCGGTTTGGAAATGTACGACATCATGTACATGAGACACGCGACGTCGAGCACGTACTGAATATCCATGTTGGCGTTCCATGCCCGCAGCAGATGTGGGTTGTAAGCATTTATCCAGCTTTCCGTTGGAGCACGCTTCAACATGACAACCATTCCGGAGGTCAGATTAGTGACGCTGTCCTTGTAGCTGTCCATTGTCAAATTGGCCTTTTTGAGAAGCTCCGGCAAGTCCTGCGGGACATCCGCGTCCATGAGGATCTCTCTGATGCGTTTGAGCTCTTCTTTAGCCTCCCTTTGTTTTTCGGTGAGGCGCGCCGATTTGGCCGCCTGCTTCCTATGCTGGCCTTCCACACTCTTGTCCGTTGGGACGTCTTCAGTCTCCGTCTGGAATGGCAACGTGATGGTGGTTTGGTCCGTCGGCAGTTTGGGGTACCCAAATCTGCAAGAAACGTTTCCTTTCCGACAAGACTTTGTGTGTTTTTTGCTGTGTGCCTGAACGCTGGTGACAATGTCGTGCAGTTCAGGGTCCTCAATCGGGTCTGGTATTTTGCAAGTGATGTACTTGTCGATTAAGTCAATGGCTTCTTGACAACATCTGAGGTCGGGTTCTTCGATGACTGGCGCACCCTTAATCCAGAGCAGCATGTGAGCGTGCGGACTTCCTCTGGCTTGAAATTCTACACGATAGAAGTGGTCTTCTACCGGACCCAGGGACTGTGCAGGAGACAGGATGAATGCCATAAGAGCATCCATCCTTTTCTCAAAAAGGCGCATCACTGTGACCGGATTGCTGCGAAGAACATCGCATTTGGCATTCCAGTCGAGATGGGAAAAGTCCCCTTGTTCGCCTTGCTGCGCTTTGACGACCTCGATTACTTCAGGCCATCTCATTTCCGCAGCAGAAAAGGTAAGGAAGAATGTGGGCTTGCCCAACTGCCTGGTCATTGCATGGAGGTCCCTAAGGGCACCCTCCCAAAAAGCCGGCGTGCCTCTCAAGGGCTGCATGAAGCGCATCGCATGCTCTCTTTGGATGAGCTTCTCCAGTTCATCTTTGTCCTGAAGCATCCGGTTTGAAATCTTCTTCCCATCCCGAGTGAGGGCTGTCCCCTTGCGGGCCTGAATGGACATGCTGTTGGTGGCCAGATGCGTTTCTGTCACAAACTGCGCAAAGAAAAGGTAACTTTGATCTTTGGCAAATCGAGTGTCAACGGAGAATAACCTTGCATTGAAATACAAACTGGGTGACAGCTTAATTTCTCTCGCCTCATCGAGTGAATTCTGTCCTGTTGGGAACTGAACGGGAAAGGCCATGGCTTCGAGGTTTGGCACGGCAAAAAATCCCACCGGCTTGTTTCCTTGGGCAGGAGCGATGCTAAATATGCCGTCCCCATATGACAGCTTTTCCTGCGCGATGTCAGGAGGCTGCATACAGGTGTCGAGTGTCAAGCCCGGCCTGAGCTCCTCTTTGCTCTCTTGGGGTGTCTGTTGCCCTTTGGTTGCGGGGGTGTTGCTGCTCTCTGGCTGTGCATCGGCCTCAGGGATGTCCTCTTCTCCTACCCCCTCGTCTTCCTCTTCTTGGAGACTTTCAAACTGAGCGCTTTCATCTATCGATACAGTTTTGTATTCTGCATGAATGCGTTTCAGTGTCCTCAGCGCTGCCAAGACATTTGTCATGTTGACAGTGTAAAAATGCTGGTAACCTTTGTACACAATGCGGCGCTTCAGCTTCACCTGGAGAAGCTGGGCCTCACTGTGCGGCCTTGGGAGGGAGTTCACTACGGCTTCCATCTCTGATGGAACGCACACCACAGAACCGTGTACGGCCCTTTGCCGTCCTTTGGGCAACGCAACAATCTTTGCAAAAGGGATGATTTTTGCAATTAGCTGTCGTTCAAGTACATTTAATTCCGACAGCTCTTCGGGAATGGGTGCCAGTGCCAAGTTATTTGCCACCGCCTGGGGTGGCATGCCACCTCTGAACAGATGGTTGTCACAGGTATGACAAATCCACTCCTGCATCCGTTCTTGAGGAACGGTACATGGGGCGGGGCAACTACAAGTGTGAACAAACTGGCCTGTCAAGCACGCAAGCGCCACATCAACATTTTTGGTGTATCTGGCTCGTTTGCAACGCTTTACTTGATTGGGGAAAAGCGCACGGTGGCACACTGTGCAGATATACGTAGGCCCATGCCGAACCCTTTCCCGGAAAGAAGCGATGGTGGCTTCCATTTCTGGATCTACGAGTGCCTGCTTCAATTCCACAGAGACGTCTACTACACCATTTGCCTGATCCTGCTCAATTTCCTGACACTGGGGAATGACGCGACTATATTTATTTTTGATTTTCACAGCACAATTTAACTTGTGGCGAATACGTTGCAGCGCGTTTGAATCACGCCTGTCCTTTTTGTTTTGTAAACAGCGCCTAATATGAGAAAGCCGAATCTTTTTGGTACCTCTCTCGCACGTAATTTATCTTTTTACTTTGAAAAGATATATCCTTTCTGTACCTCTCTTGCATGTACTTTTTGTGTTTACTTTGAAAAGAAATATCCTTTCTGTACCTCTCTTGCATATAATTTTTGTGTTTACTTTGAAAAGAAATGTCTTTTCTGTACCTCTCTCGCAAGTAATGTTTCCGTTTACTTTGAAAAGAAAGGTCATTTCTGTATTTCTCTCTTACGTACCTTTTCATCAATATCTTCTGCTTTTGTTGAAAAGCAAGATTGTGTTGGTATTTATTAATCAGATATTGCTGCCGTTTTGCCTTAAAAGCAGAATCACTGTTATATCTATTCTTTTGATAGAGCTTCTTTTTTTCCTTAACGCAAGGATCACTGTGATATTTAGAATTAGATGACAGTTGTCGTTGGCACTTACGAATGTGTTGACGTTCCCTATACAAATGTTTTGCACGCCGACTTTTACTACATTTGGAAATATCTATATTAACATCCAGCAGTTTGAGTCCTTGCTGAGGTTCCGGAATATTTTGACTCTCATTAATTTGACTTGCTTGGCTATTTGGTTCAACATGTACCGCACTATGTAGCTCTTGATTTGGTACAATACCGATCACAATTTGTATCGCTTTAGTTGGGGAATCACCTAATTCAATTAGTAGCTCTTCATTTGCCTTTGATATGGTTGTAGTAGAATCCCGATGCGTGTTAATGGAACTGCCGTCAATATGAAAAGAGACTGGCACAAACTCATAGGTTGCAAACCGGCCATGTCCTTCAAAAAGCTGACGCAAATGCTCAACCAAGCCACACAAGTGAGAAAAAGTCAACATAATTGCAGTTCCGTTTGGGTGTGGCAAGCCCACTTCAGATCTGGAATGTGAATCAAATAACCCAAAGTATCCTGATCTGTCACGGAATACTGCAAAACACTCTGGATTCACAATCAAGAAAGCAAGAGTGACATTTTGTGACAAGCACTCAAGCTGAGCTCCAAGAGACAATCCCAAGTCTCTTTTGGTATGACCGTCATCTATGACATAACCAACGCTGAGCTCATGCATCTGTACATTATAGACATTGGTGTCCGTCATGACTTGTTTTGGCATCTCCTCGACAGTCAAGTGATCATTCCCAAAGTTATGGTCCAAAATCAATTGCTGTTTAGCACCCACGTAAAGAGAGTCCCCGTGTTCAAGCACCCTGTCAAGGTCAAGCGAATTAAACTGTAACCCCTCAGCGTGGAAGGCCAAGAAAGCGAGAGCCATACAAGTACACTGGTGGTTGCGAGAAAAACTTGAGTACCTTTCATCCATCTGTGAATGTGTGGCCCTCACGGATAGCGTGCGTTGAGGAAGTCCCACAGCAGGATCCTGAAATGATTGAAACTATTTTAATTATCTTAAATTCTAACTAATATAATTTTAAACATTTCATATGTTAATGGTTAATGTTGTGAGTATAAAAAAGTTACCTCAGTCCCAGGACGACGGGGGGGTGATGGTCTGGAAGGAACCTCCGCAGGGGCTGGCCTTTCCTCTGGCTGAAACGACAAGCAAACAATAATTTTTTAACACACAGCACTTGTGTGAAGGGTCACTAATTTCTGTTTGTGATTTTAAGTAAGACTTCTCAGGGCTGATAAGAATGCAATGCAAACCTGGTGCTCTCTCCGTGTGCTCTTATGGGCTGGCTGCTGTCGTCTGTGCCCTGCGGTGGATAGAGATAGAGAGATATATATTATTAAATATTTTTATTTTTTTTGCTTTTACTGCGAAGCATTGTTACGACAAGAATGGACAATTAACTATACTTTTTTTTTTGTCATGAAGATAGATATGTAAACATAACGGGCAAACAAAATAGGAAAACTGAAATACCTTCTTATCCTTTGGATCCTGGGCAGTCCTCAGGGCTGGAAAGACGAGCTGGAGACAGCTTGTCCATCGCCTCCAACATGGGTGGGCTGAACCAGAGAGGGTTCAATGGGATGTTGCACTGTAAAAAACACAACAAAATAGAAATAGAGAAATGGAATTGTAACATGTGCCATGGTAAAAGGCTGAATGAATCCATGATCACCATCACAAACCTGGAGAGTGCCCATCCACCCAGTGGGCCCACAGGTGACCTCAGAGTCCACAACCGAGCTGCTCTGAAATGACTAGTGACATTATTGCATGTTAGGAGGTTTTCAAAAACATGTTAGGCTTGCGTTTACCTCCTTGGCCTTCCCGACGAGTGTCCAGTCAAAAGGGTTTGAAGGCTGAGGCGCAGTGACCTCACCCTTAACAACCACTTTTGGTCTGAACACTCGAGCTGGTGGCGAACGCTGAGGAGCAGCCGGTGCAGGTGGTGCAGTCCTCTCCATCCGCAGGTTGACGGCAGCCCACAGCAACCGCGCAAGCACCGACATCCCATCGCTGTCACTGAGGTGTACCTTCCAGACATGATCAGAAAAAATATTATACATCTACAAACATACTTTTGATAGGAGGAGCACTAATAAAATGTTTGTTTGTTTTTTGCAGCAACTAATGTACTTACCCCGTCTCTACACCAAGTGAAGATGTGACAGCGGGAAGTGGCCAGCAACAGCGATGGGGCGGCCCAAGTTGTTGCTGGGAGCCAAAATGCAGACCACCTCGGGTGACCGAGGCAAAACAGCATTCAGCACCTCAGCACGCAACTCGGAGGCCCTGGCACCCGGGGTGGACATCACGGCAAACAAGAAACGTCCCTCCGGAATCTTCACAACCCCATCGGCAATGGCTCGCAGGTGGGAGTCACCAACAACCAGGACAAACTGTTACAAAAGAAAAAAAAAAGAAGTAGTAATTGAAAAAAGGAAAGAAGTAATTTAAAAAAAATAGACACAAATGAAGGTTGTTAATTTGTTATAAAGGCAGAGTTGATTATAAAACATACCGTGTTGTCCTGGTTCAGTGCTAGAATGACCAGTTTGTGCCTCCGCCCAGTCACAGCTGAAACTGGCCATTCCCAAACTCTGTGGCGCCAGCCAGTGCCTCTGCCTAAAATGATGCACACACAGAATACCATGTCAAGTCTCAACTTCAATTGCTGACAATGCACAGTACAAGTACATGTTCCACTTTGAGTGTATATGAACCTGCAAAATATTGGAATTGCTTAAAATAATCGATTGTAAAACTGCTGCAAAAGCAATTAAAATTATGACTGACCTGGTACCAGAGCCTTGGCACAAACAGGGGACACCTAAAACATAAAGCATAGACATTACACAATTGTAGGCATGTGCAGTCTGTCAAGGAGGGGAAGCTTGAGGACCCAAATGCGGGAAGACAGGGCGAGGAGGCAGAGGCTCAATCAAAAAGGGGATTTTAATTTCTACAAAACAAAAGGCGAGATCTAAATTGCACGGAAAAACATAACCTGGAGAAAACAAGGCAAAACGGGCAGCATGACATGGGGGGAAAATTCAAGGCAAAAACGGGCAGCATCACAGGGGGAAATACAACAATGACCCGACACAGACAGAGGGGAGACAGCAGACTAAATACACAGACTAACGACACAACAAGACACACGTGGCTGAGGGCACTGATTGGATCACACGAGGAAGGGCAGGATCACACTTAAACAAGACCAAGGGAGACACACAAGGAAAACAGAACCCAAAACATGACAGAACCCCTCCCTCAAGGGACGGCTCCCAAAGGTCCCTAACACAAAAAGGTCCAAAAACAGGGCGGGCGGAGGGGGGCCCGGAGGCGGGAACCTGGCACACCCATCAAGGCCAGTCCGGGGGGCGTCCCGGACGCCAGACGAGGGGAGCCCGGCGGCGCCAGTCCGGAGGGCGCCCCGGACACCACACTGGAGCAAAGAGCGACCACAACGTGCGCCGCCAGACAGGGAGAAGACGGCAGTGGGACGTGCACCTCCTTGGCACGGGGTCTTGGGGCTGCCGCGGCACGGGGTCTTGGGGCTGCCGCGGAGGCGGCAGACGTGGCACGGGGTCTTGGGGCTGCCGCGGAGGCGGCAGACGTGGCACGGGGTCTTGGGGCTGCCGCGGAGGCGGCAGACGTGGCACGGGGTCTTGGGGCTGCCGCGGAGGCGGCAGACGTGGCTCGGGGACTTGGAACTGCGGCGGCAGACGTGGCTCGGGGACTTGGAACTGCGGCGGCAGACGTGGCTCGGGGACTTGGAACTGCGGCGGCAGACGTGGCTCGGGGACTTGGAACTGCGGCGGCAGACGTGGCTCGGGGACTTGGAACTGCGGCGGCAGACGTGGCTCGGGGACTTGGAACTGCGGCGGCAGACGTGGCTCGGGGACTTGGAACTGCGGCGGCAGACGTGGCTCGGGGACTTGGAACTGCGGCGGCAGACGTGGCTCGGGGACTTGGAACTGCGGCGGCAGACGTGGCTCGGGGACTTGGAACTGCGGCGGCAGACGTGGCTCGGGGACTTGGAACTGCGGCGGCAGACGTGGCTCGGGGACTTGGAACTGCGGCGGCAGACGTGGTTCGGGGACTTGGAACTGCGGCGGCAGACGTGGTTCGGGGACTGGGAACTGCGGCGGCAGACGTGGTTTCGGGGACTGGGAACTGCGGCGGCAGACGTGGTTCGGAGAGTTGAAGGTGCGACAGACGTGGTTCGGGGAGTTGGGGCTGGTGACTCCGAGCGCCACCAGCTGAAGCCCAACGACGCACGACTCCCTCAATCAAGGACGACAGCAGGTCCAATTGGGCGGCCATGGCGTGCTGGAGCTCCTCATGGCGTGACAGGCGCGCCTCCTGATTCCACATCTTGGCTTTCAGCGCTCCCGCTGGGTCCTTCTCGGGTCGGGTCATTCTGTCAAGGAGGGGAAGCTTGAGGACCCAAATGCGGGAAGACAGGGCGAGGAGGCAGAGGCTCAATCAAAAAGGGGATTTTAATTTCTACAAAACAAAAGGTGAGATCTAAATTGCACGGAAAAACATAATATGGAGAAAACAAGGCAAAACGGGCAGCATGACATGGGGGGAAAATTCAAGGCAAAAACGGGCAGCATCACAGGGGGAAATACAACAATGACTCGACACAGACAGAGGGGAGACAGCAGACTAAATACACAGACTAACGACACAACAAGACACACCTGGGGCAAGACACAAGTGGCTGAGGGCACTGATTGGATCACACGAGGAAGGGCAGGATCACACTTAAACAAGACCAAGGGAGACACACAAGGAAAACAGAACCCAAAACATGACAGTCACCATAATATAGAGTAAAAAGCAAACATAGGTTGTAATGGTTAAATTAGTTTCAATTAAAATTGACCAGGTATTTTGTACATACAAGTGATGTTAATTCAGGCCAGGTTTATTAATGAAATTCTTAATCACAAAAGAGATTCAAGGACTTAACTGATACTTTTGTTTGTGTCTGAAATACAGTCACAATTGCTCAATTTTGCTAGAATTTTCTGATCAAATACATGAGCAGAAAGGCAGCAGATTGTACCAGATTAGATTATAGTATAAAGGAAGTATATAGAAATATGTTTTTGACAAAACAATGACATACACTGTTTAGATAGACATGAAGTCTAAAACAAAACATTAGTTGTTAAATATAACCGTCTTAGTTATTATTATTTACATCTGGTCTATGTAATTTAAAAGAAACCATGTGAAATATCTGTGTCCGGGCTCGGCATCTCACAAATTTGTGATCAATGTTAGTGAGTTTATTTTTGACATCAGTAAAAATTTTGAAATCTTGTAGAAAACAGACTTCATCACAATTAAATTCAGAATTAGTTTGACATGAATAAAGCAATGCACAAATATCGCTCAGTCATACACTCTATATTTGTCAAACTATGCCCTGGTGAAGACAATCTTGTGTTGAAACATGTTGGTAGTCCATTTTTAATAAAGGATTTTTTTACATTACTATTGAGTGTCTTGAATACACAGACTGCTTTTTACATAAGCATTTTAGCATTTTTTTCTGCTTGACTCTATATTTGTAGCCGGAAATAATGTGTATTGCACATTAACAAAGTTAATTGCATTTTGCCTGCTGTGGAACATACCTGGTGGGCAGCCACAGTAGAGGTATGCGGTGGGGAGCGGGCGTCCACAGTGGCGAGCCGACTGGCTGGAGCTGAAGTTCGGACTCTGGCCTTCTAAATACACATTGCAAATGTTTAGGATATTAAAAAAAAGTGTAATAGTAATAAAAAAATGATAAACTCTTGCTAAAATATGGCGTGAAACTCGTACCTTGTTCACTGGAGACTGCATCGTGGTCCCATCACTGGTGGCAGAGGGTGGGGACCGAGGCTGAAAACAAAATATACAGCACATTGAGGACCTAGCAGTGTGACTCAAAATAACTCAACACAGAATACACCACCGCCAAGTGCAGAATTGAATAGAGGCAAAGTACCTGCTGGGGTGCGATGTTTGGGCTCAGTTCCGGAGCAGCAAGGTCCAGCTTCTTCCATCGGCGCTTGGCTGCCTCGGAACGCTTCCCCTTCCGCGGCATGCTGCTACAGCTACCTTTACTGTAAGCAAAAAGAAAAGAAAAAAAACTTCCCAAGACAAAGTCAAAAGTAAACTGGCAGTAAAAAAAGGAAATCAATTTAAACACAACAAAATAGTAAAGTAATGATATTAGAGTGTTTGTAATGTGCTGTTGAGTGCAAGTTCAGCTGTATTTGCGTTCTAGACTCTGTGATGTAGATCTTATATATGTATTATGTTGTTTGAGGGCAAGATGGAAGCAGGTAGATGAGGTGGAAGTCCAAGGCGGTGCTGAAGGTTTGAAATCCAAGTATCACGGTCAGCAGCTTTCCAATTCGCACAGTGCTCAGCGGATCGCTAAAAGATTCAAGATAAAATTTGTAGTTAATCTCAGATGTGTTTGAAACATTAAAAATGTACATTGAGTCTAATGAGGCAGTGGTGTCATTGTAATAAAAATAAGAAACCGTCATCAATTGAAGTATAGTAACATCACACATTGTATAGTTCATTGATTATAAATAATGGATGGGGTGAGCAGAGCCTTCAATAAATCCTCAACAATAGAAAAAAATGGATCCACTATAGACTTCCTTGTTTACTTATTAACAAAGAAAACGGTATTGTAATAACATTGTTACTTTTTTTTTCTTTTAGATTAATTTCCATGAGGTGAAACGGTTTGGCAAAATGGATGGATATTCTGGATGGCCATGAAAAAAACGATCGCTACAGAAACCAACGGTAATCTTTCAAGGGGGAAAATAAAGGCAGCTTTGACAATTTACAAATGTGTGCTGTAGTCAATCAATGAAGGTCATTTAACAGTGTAAAATACTTCCAAAATCCCTCATCGGCGCCGCTCCGCGACACGGTCGAGCAGGACACGCCACTCAACAACCGACGCCCCCCTCCCCCACCCCCACCACGACGATGACAGACGAGACAAAAGCCTTACTGTATATTGTAGCAACGAGGGCTATACACAATTGAGATTTAGAGCCTACTCAAACTTTTCTTTGTTTTTGTTTTCTTTTACTGCACATTAAAACCTTAAAGTGAGATCTGCTAGCTCTAGCTAGCGCTAGCAGGTGTAGTTAGCATGTAGGCTACCATGTCTAGCACTTAACTTTACCTATCTTGTTAATACAGCAGCCGGATAACACAACGTTCAAATATGGAGGTAAATATGGTGCAAAACTAACTTGTGCAAAAAATTTGTACCTGTAGAAAAAAGTCTAAATTTGTGATTTGTATCTGTAAAAAAAATGTGTGCCTGTAAAAAAAAAAATTGTGTCTGTAAAAGAAATTTGTACCTGTAAAAAAAAAAAATGTGTATGTGTAAAACAAATTTGTATCTGTAAAAACAAATTTGTACCTGTAAAAGTCATGATTTGTATCTGTACAAATTTTTTTTGTACCTGTACAAAAACTATAAATTTGTATCTGTAAAAGTTGTGATTTGTACCTGTAGAAATGACAACTTGTAGTCAAAGAAGTCGCCACTAGGAGTCACAAGTGGGCTTTCTGCTGCTGTTCAGTGACGTGAGTTTTGCCCCATTTGTCGCGCTACAAATGGAGCAAAACTAATTTGTACTTGTAGAGCGCCGTGATTTGTACTCGTAAAGAAGGGGGCGGGCTCTGGTGTAATGAAGGGTTGTCTTGACCAATCAAGTGAGAAGGATTTGAGCGGATTGGAGCGCAACCTCATTGGTTTAGCGAACGACGGTGGCGGGACTCGCGGAAGGATACAAGCAGGACACATCGTCGCCAACCAACATACATATTAAGAATACTTCAGTCTCTTTTGGTTTTTGCTATGACAAGGTAAGTATTATGTTACTTCATCATTCTTTCAAATATTGACGATGGTTATCCAACCTGTTTTTATGATTAGCATCACATATTTAGCTTTCTAGCTAGCTGGCATTTGATTTCATGCTAAAGCAGTCTAGTCATTATCGTCATTTCTGGCGCCACGGACTTAATTGCATCTCATGCTTTGGAATATTGTGGCTATATGACAACAATGAACAACTAAACTACTTCATTATATGCCAAGAATGGTGCAGTGCGCTGCTCCCCTGTGTTGGTTAAAATTGTTATTTCTTGTATTAGTTAGCTGGCTAACAAACGAATTCATGTAGCTCACATATGCGCCATTGACAGGTACTGGAGGGAAGATGCACCCAATCGATGTTATGTATGTACACATTTGACTCCATAGTGTTCTTTATCTTGTTTTGCCTTCTAGAAAAATGACCGATCAGAGCAACAGCTCTTCGCTGCAGTAGCAGGTGAGCGGAATATCGCTACTGCCTTGACATTAATGGTGTGTTTTTTGTTATTATTTCTTCCTGTTTGCATAATAATGTAATCAATAATAATGCACATTACACACGACCTATACAGAGTGTCCCAAAAGTCTCTTTACAATTATAACAATTTTGAGATATTTTAAGTACCTTCATTTGTGTGAGTTTTTTTTTAAACTTAATTTAATAGACCTCTATATGGGCATCATCATTTACACCAAGCACATGAAAACGGTACTCGATTTGTTGCCATGTTTGCTGCAGGTTTACCATCCATCAACACAGTATCTGAAACAAATAAATTCAATATGAATGAATACTTTAATTAACAAACACTGGTTAAAATAAAACAAATCTGTTTAAGACATCTCAACAACTGCCTTTGTAATATATTGTTTTAAAAATTGTAAACATGTTATGGACACCCTATATTTCTCTCTAGGAACTGCTGCTGAATCTTTTACTGGCCCGACTCCATAACAGACTATCAGCTGCCCTTGAGCGTGCCCCTCTGGACCTGGACTATCTACAATTTATAATTTCACAGGACATGGTTTTACTGAGTGCACTAGCTAACCAAATTCAGATCCCTCAGCAAGTGTATGAAGCCCTTACTGATGTGCATGGTCTACTCTCTGCCCAAGATGAAATGGAGCTTCATGTAAGTGAAGTGGTAAACACTAACACTTGTAAAACCTAAAAACTTGAAGCTATTTACGACACAAGTCCAAGCTACAGTTTTTCATTTTTGCAATATCGCATGATTTTAAATTTTCATTTGATTTGTAGCTTTATAGGATATCCCCTTGAGATGCAACATCTAATTTTCAAAGGTGACATTCCAACACATACAAATAGTAATAATGTACAAAATAAAGGTAAAGAATTCTGCTATGTTCTTTTTTTTAATCACCCTTACTTTCTCATTACTTGAAATTAATGGAATGTTTGTTTCATTTATGAAACTGCATTTATCATTTTAAACTACTTTTTTTGTTGATAATAGAAAAAAAACATTTGCCATTGAAATGCTTAAATTTAAAAGGATTTAGAACAATTCAAACATGCTCTCAAAAATGATTAAATAATTAATTGGATAGCCAAGTAGTTGATTAATTGTTGCACCCAGTTGCTTGTTTGTCCAAATATGATTCACTTTTTTACATGGTTTAAAATGTCTTCTTTAATTAAAAAAAAAAGGGGGGGGGCACAATTACATTGACATTACAGAATTGAACGTCTTTGGCGAGATGTCTACACAGCAGTTACTTGCCTCTACTATGCTGCGTTGCACCAAATGGAGGAAGATGATCTCCTGGACCTGTCCAGCAGTGTTCACCTTTTCTGCTGCCATTATGTCTTCATTCCTCGCCTACAAGCCCAGCTTGATGTTTTTAAAGATGGCTGGGACAGTCGAGGGAAATCGTACCCCGAACCAAATGTGGCACATGGGACTGCACTATAATTTACAAGAGTCTAATGATGTTGTAAGTACTTTTAAAAATTAGATTTTTGTCTAATAGGTTTTCTGGTGAGCTAACAAATACACACACGCACGCACGCACGCACGCACGCACGCACGCACGCACGCACGCACATACACATACTCACCCACACACACAAAAAAAAAAAAATGTATATATGTATGTATGTATATATGTATATATATATATATATATATATATATGTGTGTGTATGTGTATATGTATATATATATATGTATATATATATATTTAAAAAAAAAAAAAAAGTAAGTACTTTTAAAAAATTGGTAAGCAAAACTTACTTTAAACAGTAGACAATGAGTTGTTTTTCATATCAACTACAGGATTTGAACATCCCCCTGATAAACTGGGAGAGTAGTGGCCTTGTGTCCAGCAACACCGACTCTTGTGTCTATGTGCCTGAAACTGACTGCCCTTTGACACCTCAAGAACTGGCTGGACTCCATGCTGCTGTGGATCCAGCAGGACCTTCTACACGCATGGGAGTAGACCATTATTTGGCTGCAGTGAACTACATGCACAGTGTAAACTATGTGTAGGGTCTAGCCAAGCGCTTCTGGGCTGTTATTTGTTTAAAACTGCCTGCACTAAATTACATTTTATAATTTAGTGCTATATATTGTCTTTTCGTACAAATTGACAATGAACTGTAATAAGAACCTATCTAGCAAAACATCAGAACTACATTATTTAAAGTAATGAAATAAAGATTTTGATCTATACCAAACCAAAACCAGTATCAGTTGTGGCGATGCAGTTCTTTAAATGGTCACTGAATTCTGTGTAATGGCTGTAGTGGCCAGGTAACTTTAAGTTTTGGAAGCATGTAGAAGACGTGGGATGTTCCGCTCTCACCACCTCCACTTTCATATCTGGCATGGGTATCTCCCATCCCACCCAGAACTTCAGGAGTCTTTTAAGATTCTCTTGAGACCCTAAAAAAAAGGAGAAAAAAAGTGGAATTAAGCTGTGCATGCTATTAAGTAACAATAATCAATTAGATTACTGTTTTTATAATTTAATTTATGTATTTTTTTGAGAAAAAAACAGGTTCTGCAACATCTGGGAAAAAAAGTGATCCCTGCTAGAGGATGATCATTTAAGAAAATCAAATCACAGATGTATCTATAAATTAAAATTCTGCCTTGTAGCAATATGTGTATGCTTATGCTTAATACTCATAATACAACTTGTGTTCATAAACAAGAAAAAATGGTTAAAAAAACCTTGATTTTCAACCACATTTGAAAATCTGCATTTATGCATTACAAAATGTGCACAAATATCAACATGTAATTTACCTGTCCTCACAAACTGACGCAAGTACCCCATTATTCTACATCTACAGTCAACGGAGTAACCATCTTCATCGTCCAACCCAGATTCCTCAGGCCATTTGATTAGGTCCAAAACAACCTAGGACAGCAAATGAGACAATCATTATGGCACCATAGTTGGCATTGAACCAATTCATTCTATTTTACAATTTTCTCTCTAATTTATACATATGGTCAATCCACACATGGGGTGTTAATTGTGTGAAGGCTGATGTTGTGGTCTCAACAGCCTAACAATGAAATGTGTATCCTGCTGAGGAGAACATGTGATTGTTGATTTCTCGTCAGACTTTGTTCAAGGTTGGAATTGTTCACTGAAAATGATTCCAAATCAAAATTTCCTTGGAACAAGGAAAAAACATTAAAAATGTTTGCATAACTGAACATATGATGACGAATATTCAATAATATAACCCTAACCCTAAGCAAACACTCTCCCTCTCATTTGGATATGGGCTTAAAGGTTGTATCTAACTGTGCGTCAAAGGTTTGCATGCAAGGGACTGTGCATGTAGCGAGTTTTTCTTTGTTGTCAGTTTTTAATTATTATTTATTCTAAGGTTGCAAAGATGTTCTCAAGACACTTGCAAAGTATATTTACGGCACCAAACATTCTATGTAAATCGCAAAGGAATAATGAACATGTTGAAATTTCTTTGCGAGTGTCTGCCACACAGCGGCCGAAATGAGTTTCTTCCGTTGGGTGTCCGGGCTTTCCCTTAAGAGATTTGGTGAGAAGCTCAGTCATCCGGGAGGGACTCAGGGTCGAGCCGCTGTTCCTCCGCGTGGAAAGGAGCCAGTTAAGGGGGCTCGGGTATCTGGTTCGGAAGCCTCCTGGACGCCTTCCTGGAGAGGTGTTCCGGGCATGTCCCACCGGCGGCAGACCCCGGGGACGACCCAGGACATGCTGGAGAGACTATGTCTCTGGGCTGGCCTGGGAACGCCTTGGGATCCAGCCGGAGGAACTGGTTCAAGTGGCTGAGGAGGTCTGGGCTTCCCTCCTAAAGCTGCTGCCCCCGTGAATCCGACTCCGGATTAGCGGTAATAAATGGATGGATGGGTGGTGGGTCTGGCAAACATCTTTGCAACCTTGAACTAACCCTAATGAAAAAATAAATATTTTTTTGTTTTGCCAGACTGTCACATCAAATCAAAATTGATATAGCTCCTTTCATACATTACATTGCAACTCAAAAGCGTTGAGTGAGTAAAACATCCATAGTACAGCACAAAGAAAACCCTAACCTTCCCCCCAACATGCCCATGAGCAGGCTCACTCAAACTCGCACAACCTTTAAAAAAAAGTGTAATTAAGTTATCTGGTCAATCTTGACCTAATGAATTCCGTTTGCATTCCCATAAATTCCAGTTAATTCCCATGCAAAAAAATTTATTTTGAAAATTACAGACATTTTGGAATCCTAGACATGCTTCATTGAATACCTCCACACTGCACTCAGACTTTGTTTCTGTTGGAAAAACTGATGCCACTGCATCGGGTCGAGACTCCAATAACAGCATAATGAGGGTTTCTTTTAGTCCTTGCTTCAGCTGTTTGAGTTGGCGGGAGTTTCGGCCGAGCACCCTAAAGTATCACAGGGGTGAGTGAGGTATGGATGAAGGGACTCCAAGTAAATATATACATGCAGTAAATTCAATTCAATTATTACTCTGTGCACATTCAAACACTGGTCTGTATATATTGCTGTACAGCCGATCGCCCATACACACCGTGCAAGCCATTGGAGCCACAGGGCGACCATCTTACCTCTCCCATCCTGAGAGAAGACTACTATATATACTATAGGTATACATACAGATTAGACATATACAGCTCCTAGGCTCTTAGTGTCGGGCCGGGAGGCAGGTGTGGCAAGGTGGTCACAATTTTTTTAACAAGTGGACACTGGACAGTATGTGCTGCTTTGACGACCCCTTTTTTCTTTTATCGCTCAGTTCTTTAGACCCCAATATTAGATTTGGCAGAGGCATCTTTTGTTGAGTTAGTTATAATTAATTTATTAAAAAATGTACAATTTTCCTCCTACAACCCTCATTAAGGATATAATGTATACATGTATTTAAGGCAAGTTGTAAAATGTCTGAAGTCCTCTTGTTTATGTTTAATAAATTTATAAACATCGTAAATCAAATGTTCTCCAATTTCAATACGGTAAATATATTCGAGGATCGTGTGTGACATAATGTTCATTGTGACATATTGTGATGGCTGCGAGATATCAGGAGGGTATAATTTGATGCTCAAAGCCTGGTTTCCAGTTGATGCTGACAGGGTTTGTGAGGCTCACTTTATTACCGGTAATTACTTGAGCCTATAGATTTGTTATTTGGAGAGGATTTAAAAAACGAAGAAATCGAGTTTGTGCAGTAGCTATAAAAAAACACTAAGTCATATTTCTTTTTCAGTCTTATTCAGGTGTTCCAAAGCATGATCAACAGCCACCCTGACTTGTTCGTCGCCTTGAAATGGGCGATATTGTTTTACGTCTCATCTATACAGCGCGACTGAGCCCGCTATCATTTTCTGTCACACAACCAACCGCGCATGCGCAAACATTTTTCATCAAAGATCCTCCTATAGGATTGTGTTAGAGTAGACAATATTAAGTATTGTACTCTTTGCGTGTTCAATTAACTGAATGGTGAGATCCTGGTGAAGAAGTCCCCTTGCAAAGGTGAATATTTTTCAGAAGCTTCTGATCACACAATTGAAGTCACCCAAGCAGTGCTCTGTTCAAATGTGTCTTCTCTCCAGCCCACATCATTATTTATTCAAAAGAGGGTTCATAGAAAAGTCAGCCCACAACACACCTGGTTACAACTGAATGAATACAAGAGAATCCGTTCCCATGGGTATAAATCAGATTAGAAAAAATACAATAACAATAAGCCTGACTCCCTTCCGACACAGCAGAATCCGGCCCTCCCATTTAGAGATAGCGAATGAATAGACAGACCCGTTGCTCTTTCTCATGAAAGTAACACAGATAAGAATATATTTCTATTCATTCAGCCATACTGAGTTAACATAATTATACCTACATCTACACAGCTATAACTAATTACAAAATGGTTAAAATATAAAGTAAAACAGTAAAAATGTATACAAAGTTAACAATTGTATGCCGAGAAACATTTATTGAGAGTAGTAATATGGAATTGGCCTATCGGCTATCCAGTTACATATACAGAGGTAATGTGTAAAATGTACATTTATCAAAGCATGATATACTGTTAGATAGGAGACACTTAAGTAGGACAACTTTTGATGGATATAACGCTAGTCAGCCACACTTACTGCATGCTGAAGTAGATTGTGAAGGAGCCAGGTGCTGTTACTAGCCGTTAATATAGGCATGTCCCATGCCAATGCCAGGTCATTAACAGCCGTTGTCTGACACTCATTGAGTCCTCTTTTTTCACTTGTTTCTTCCTTTCCAGCAGATTCTTGATTCTCAAACAGCTTTAAAAAGAAAATACCGCACATTTATTTCCAATAAATTACATTTAAAAAGTAAAAGTATAGTCCATATTTTTTCATTGAATGACAATGTTTTCCAATGGATAACCTTGCACTTTACCGTACTTACCGGGCGTATGGTCTCCCCGATGTCCATGTCTGCCACATCTTCTAACATGATTGTCGCTGTCTGTGGTGATTTACCAAGCAACACATGAATTACTGCTGGGCTAATACCTAACAGACAAGGGCCCCCATGAAGGAAAGAATGCCCAATCATTCTTCCTGCCATGACAAACAGGTCATTCTGTGCAAATACTTGGGAAGTGGCAGGAATTAAATGATCTGGTTGGCCTTCAAACAGCACAGTGCCGCATGCGGTTCCTATAAAAAATTAAAAAAAATGTTAATGGGGTTTGCCATTTTATGTTCAATACGGTTATAATAACCACATGATTGCAATTTCCTGCCTATGATTGTGTATTAATCTTTAGATTGACAGATTTGTCATGTGTTATGGCTATGCTGTCTGTTGTTAGTTATTCATAGTATAGCTGAATGATAACTTGTATTTGCTGAATGATTAATTTACAATAATTTGCAATATAATCACTGACCATAACTAAAGCTGTCTGCCAGGATGGTGCACGTAATTCCTTCATAAGATCATGAGTCAATTATCTAACATTTATGTTCTATTTTGCCTTGCAACTTAAACAAACAAACTTTAGTGGAGTTGGGCCAGTGTCTTTAGGATTCTTTAAGACCTACCGCAATCAAGTTTGAAACCATGTTGTAACTTGTGCATTATCATACTGAAGAAGTGTCTGTTAACCCCTTCTCCAATGGCCACATCTCCTAAAAACACAAGCAATCACATCCATCTTTCAGGTCATGGGTTTTCTGGCCTTCAAATTTGTATTTTTCATGTTTTCATATGTTCATGTGGGATTGCTGTTGTTACAGCATTGTACTCCCACAATAAAAATATTCATGCAACATGCAACATGGACCACTTTCGTGTCATTACGTATTTTGAATGACTGCCGTAGCCACAGTACAGTGATGCGAAGATAACTGTCCTTCTGGCAGCACTTGTACGACGCCTTCAGCCACATCTCCATGCAAATGCATCAGTTTCCAGGGAGATAGGCTACTCAAGCTAGCTGTCTTAGCGGTTGTTCATAGAAAGCTTTAAGTGTGAACTTAAAAAAGAAAAGAAAAAAAAATAAGTTTAACAAGTACATTACTACATTATTGTAATTTTGGTGCTCATGCGCACTAACATGCTACTTATCTGCACCCCTACAAATATATAAAAAGCAAAACATGTTACGAATACAATACTCAAAAACAACATGTTTGAATTGAGGTTTGTTTACAGCACCTTTTAGTTTAGCTTGAAATGGTTTGGCCCAATCTATATTGGGAGTCTTGTAAAAAGTGAGGATTCTGGCTTCCTGGTCCATTACGTCTTCTCCAATGTCTATTATTATTTTTAGGTATGGCTTATCTTCATTGGTTTGCAGACACTGCCTTCTGTACTGGTCAGCTGCTAATTCCGGATCCACTACGTTTTGCCATGCTGTAGTAACACACAAAAAATAGAAGAAAACAACTGTTTATTATAATTGAAGTTGTAATTTAAAAAGTAATGAATTGCACAACATTCACTACTCTACAAATTGTGCCTATAACCAATTTGTAGAATAAACAAAGACATATGCAAGTCTATGACAAACTCAATAATTGTAATTCGATTTTTGGTGAGATGGAAAAAAAATTACAGCACTGTAATGAATATTGGCATTTTAACATCTTTCAATGTGATTGTTTTTCTTAACTTTCACCAAACATGTCATTATTTATTCATAAATTTTTTTAGACAAATACTAACGCATCTCATCCATTTCATCAGGTCTGGACTGTAAAAGGGTATTGTCTGTTGAGAGGGTCGCTGTTGATGTCGTTATATCAGGTGATGAGCAGATAACTGATGCACCAGTGCTGCTTTGAGTCATGTGGTCACTCGGCATATATGATTGTGCAGAAGTGGAGCTACCACATGGAAATCTTGAAAAAGATTGAATGAACACACGTTTTAGCACACATATTAAGAAAAAAAACAAACATTTTATACAGTTTGATTATCACACTTGCATCATCCAAAAAAGAAAACTCATACACAGTGGTCATGTGTCAAATTATGTACAATTTTATATCTTGAAAATGTACCTGACGATTTACATGAAGAAATTTACGCTTTATTTATATATTTTTTATTTTTTTCTTAAAGAGCTCAGTATTGTTCATTCGGAAATGTCATCATCATTGCTCTTTATTTATTTTTATTTATTTTTATTTTTTTATTTTGTTTGTGTGTGTGTGTGGGTGAGTATGTGTATGTGCGTGCGTGCGTGTATTTGTTAGCTCACCAAAAAAACCTATTAGAAAAAATCTCATACCGTTCACCTAAACCGAACACCGCCGTCAGGAGACCCGAGGGGACCAAAGAAAACCAAGGAAGGTGAAATCCAGCACCGACCAGGCACCACCCACCAGAACTCCTCCCCAACCCAAGAAACATCCAGACCCCAACAAATCCAAAAAACATAAAATCAGGGAGGCCTCAAGAGACCGAAGGAGAGACCGAGAAAAGGAAGGAAGGACAGACGAAGCCGAGTGAGATCCACAGACACCAGCCTCCACCGATTCAATGACCTGAGGAGGAAACAGATTGTGTCTGAGTTTCGGTAGATGCTGGTGTGGTGGATCTGGCATGCTTGAAAATCTCCACCAAAGAGGGGAGCCGTTGACCCCTGCCGGAACAGAGCAAGCGCAACACCTCAGGGCCCCCCAGGCCGCGGCAGCGCCAAAGGACGACCCCCGGGCCCCGCCAGGACCACCGGCCGAAGAGCAATCCCAGGAGCAGGAGCACCCCCCGCCCCAACACGGCCCGCGCCCCCGACCCAACGCAGCAGAACGGGGCACTGCAGGCCCGCCAGGCACCCCACCGGCCCCCAACCCCCGCACCCCCCACGAACCCCGCCCCCCATCCACCCCGCCACCCACCCCAACCCAGCCCCAGCCGCCCCCAGGTCCCCAATCCCCCAGACACCCCACCACCCCCACACCCCGCAACCCCCACCACCGCCCCCCCCCAACAAAGCCCCCCCCCCGACCAACCGGCAGCCCCCCAACCCCCGACCCCCGACCCCCAGCCCCCGGGGACCACCCGCACCCAGGCACCGGCGCCGAAGAGGGGCCGGACAGCGGAGCGGAGAGGGCAGCCGCGCCCACCCCACCCCCCGCCGTGTGGAGGGACGGAACACCGGGGGCAGAAGGAGGAGATGGGGGCACCGGAGGGCGGCCGACACCCCCGAACCCCAGGCCCAGCGGGGGAAGGCCCCGGTCGTCACCCCAGCGTTCTTTGTGAAAGTTAACCCCTGTTACTGAGTCCGCCAGCTCGCCGACTGGCGAACTCTACCCCTAAGGGGAAATTTACGCTTTACATTTCAAGCACCATTATAAGTAATAAATTAATTGTAGTATTTTGTGCATATTCTCATGCAGTTTTGATATCTCTAAATTTACGTCTGTCATACCTGTCACCACATGAACTTGCATGGTGTGCAACAATTTCCGCAGGAAATATATTTCCACAAATTGGACAGGAGTCCTAAAAGTACCAAGCATATAGAGACATGGTTTCATAAAGTAGAAGTAACATAACTGTTGAATACAATATAGAACAAAGTATAGCAGATCATGACATTTGAATAAACACACTACTGTTACACAAATACACGGATTGCTTACCTCACTAATTACTTCTAAATCATGTTCTGCTGTCGGGACCGTTTCGTCTTCACAATCATCCTTCGTCTATGGAAAATATGGAATCAAATGAATAGAATTTTCATAAGACAAACTTGACAGTTCCACCGAAAAAGCCAAATGTTCATAGACAGGTGCCTGTGACAGGAGTTTAAAAAAGAAGTAATTTGACAAAAAAATTGCTATGCTTAAAATGACTTTTATCTGTTAACCCTGTGATTTTTAACAAGTGTGCGGTGAGAAATCGTCAGGTTTTCTAGTGGAAAATAATCAAATGTCAATTACTAGTTAATAAAAAAAAAAGTATATTTTTTTATTGATTTATAGCAACCAGCACGTATAGTAGCAGATATGGGCAACATGCCACGGACTTCCAACTTCTGTAACGCTGCTCAATTGAACGTTGCCGTTGATAGGTGTGAGTGTGTAGGCCAGGGTGTCTCAGTTCTCCAAAGCACTTCGGAGAACTGAAACACCCTACACACGAAAACAGCATAGGTGTCTGACTTACTCAATGCTGACTGAAAAAGAAGTGGGTATACTCAGTATACCCGCGTATACCCTGGACTTCACCACTGGGTGTTATCAAGGGCTTAAAGTTTTTAAAAAAATCCTGAGCCTGAACTTTTCCAGGGAGCGGTGGTGCAGTGTCCAACATGCCGATTCGTTGTTCGACCGGCATCAAGCCATTACTATTTGATTTGTCGCCGTGGATGGAATGGGCATTTGGGAAACTCATTAAATTCCCAATTGGCCAGTCCTCCCCAAGCGTCAGGTCATCTCTTTCATTATCCATTTATATTATGTATGGTACAGTATAGCATCCCCTCTAGTGCTGCAGCTATCAAATATTTAGGTATACAAACATCATATGGAAAATTCTATTGAATAATCAGGTATTTGGATTAAATATAAATATTTTCGCACGGTGAAAGAACAATTATGAATAAAGAAGACAATAAAAATATATTCCCACTTACTAATGATCGACCAACTTTCATTTCTAGATAATCAACTTTTTTGTTTTACTTAAATTTAAATTGTGCTTAACAGCACATTATTTTCCTCTCTAGAAAGTTTGGGAGATTTTACAAAAATCTCTCCCCATGGATTGAACTTCCGTTAAATATTAGGACACTTTCATCTCTACCCACTCTTAAAACACACTTACTTACCTACTTTTTTTTCATTTAATTGACTTATTCATTTACCCGCTTAAGATAATTATTGATTTTTTTGGTGATATTTTTGTTTTATCTCTTTACACACTTTTATATCCGCTGTCGCACACACTTGTTTTTCCCACGGACTCTTAGAAACAACCCCCAAACACTTCCACCTTGCCAGCGCTTCTGCAGAGCGTGAGAGCGTGCAAACGCCTGACGTCACGCTCAAGGTGAAACCTTACGTTTCCGTCCCGAAACCGTCATCATTATTTGACAAAACAGGAAAAATAGGGGCAACAGCCATTGTGCCACAGTAGTGCCTCCTGTCCTTTAACATTTTTCTTAAGCATGTGTGGGTGATAAATATGGTTGTTTTAACACTCCAAAATTTGACATGCGCCTTTAAGTTACGTGAACTTCCTGCCACGCATATTCAGCCAACATTCAGCCAGTCACGAACGTACGTATGGATGTAGGCCGTGTGCCTCACAATGAACTGAAATAATAAGTAGAGCCATTATCATTGGCCAGTAAAGGAGTAGTCAAATACAACAAAAATCAAACCAAGTGCAGAGTAGACTGAGCTTTGCACTATATTAGAGCTGGGTACGAAAAGATAGCCCTTAGACTACAAAGATAAAGGGAAAAAATGCTACCACAGCTGAGCAAATGTAATAATTTGATTTTATCTATTAGGGAAACATTTGTAAAGACAACTTACATGAGCTCTACAGGACTCAATGTGGACCTGGATCAGGGGCAATGGAACCATCTGGCCACAGGTCATGCATCCATTTTTGGGCATTTTGTTGAACTCAGCAGCATCATACGGCAGTGGGGTAGTATCTATTTCTTCTTGAAGAGGGACAATGTACAGCACATTTTTCCCATTGTTCGAAGCAGTTTTGAGAGATTTGGCAGTGTATCTTTGTGAACCTTGAGCCACAGGATTTAATCTTCTTTGTCCACCGCCTCCTTAAAAAGTAAGAAAAACAAACAAAGAAACTGTCATGTCTGGGAAGATCTGGTTTTGGTTGAGGGTCCCGATTGGTCCTGAGTGGGTTCCAGCCTTTCCGCGGGTTGACCAATCCGGGCCCTCGGCCACTTGTGCCTGGCCCCAGGTGTGGCGAGTTACCCAATTAGTGTGGGTGTATTTAGTTCCCGGGTGGTGATCAGTCGGCGTGCGATCATTGCCGCTTGTCACGGTCACCACCGGAGTTCTGGCTGTCAGTTTGATTTTGTAACTTTTCAGTTTGTTGTTTAGTTAGCATTAACCAGTACCCTGGTTAGTGTTTTCTGAAAAATAAAGCACGCCAGTCTCGCTCCTGCTGTGGTTCTCCTGCCTCCCTGCATTTTGGGTCCTCCACTTCACACGCCGACAGACACCACGCCGCTCCGTGACCACACCGTAACAGAAACTATACAAACTTGAAGGGCTTTCATCAACAAACAAAATATACCACCATAACCTTTTCAGATATTCACAAAAAATATATATATTTCTGATATGCCGCAAACTATCGGTAGTTTGCAATTCCACTGATCACAAACAGTTGTGGCGATTACTTGACTACTTAGATCATGTTCAGAATAATAACGCATCACCAACTTGCTGCAGTTAAATAACCATCATTACTTTACAGCTTCAATTCGTTGGTGTATGCACATAATTATAATAAAGACAATTACTATGATGGTTAAATTTGCAGCTTGTAACAGCATTCCAGACATTAATAAATAAAATGTTACACTCACAATTAATTCAACTACGCAAAGTTGCAATAATACTAGGAAACCATTCTGTGGCATTAGTAGGCATAATTTAGAAGTATTAAATTGATCAACAAAATTAAAAAAAGAGGTATGTACCTGAAAGGGGGGGATTTTCAAAGATTATGAGTTTCTGCTGAGGCCTTGTGACAAATATGTCATGTTTTGTAACTTTCAGTGTTTTCATTGACAATTGTGATGCTACGTCAAAATGGCAGTCATATACTGCATATGGTTTGGAGTCAGATTTATCCCACTGGGAGTGACCCAGTTCTGGCCTAAAAGCGTTAGAGGCAAATGTAAACAGCAAAGATTGCTGATTACAGTAATTTATTTGTTCTGGTTAATACAGTCATTCCAAAACACATTGTGTCACGTGAACATATTATATCATGTATTTACTGTGCATTTTCCTTGAACGCTTTGAGGTCGGAACTGACAATCTAAGTGGGATAAATCCGATTTTCCACTTTCCTCAAGTGCAGAAATTATCGTTGGTGAAATGAAGCTTTCCACTCGTTGAAAAGTATTAGACTTTGGATCGTCGTAATTTGATTTGTGAGGATTGTTTTGTTTTGAGAACGTGAAAAACTATAATTTTAACAATATGCCTGCTTTGTATGCTTGTCACGTTGTTGTCACGGTGTTACATTGTGGAAATATAAGAGATGCCAGAACTTCGGAATTGTCAATTTGAGTTCGTAAACGGAGAAAGTTGTGAGCAAGCATGTGTGTTCCTGTTTTGATGTTAACTACGGGCGTACAGTAGCTTTGTTTTAGCTGTTAAAAAACACGAGTTAACTGACTAATGTTTACATTACACGTGGCAGTGTGTTAGCGCACCAAACAGGACATCGTGTACCATTACATCAAACACACATGACAACCTGTGTGTGCTCAGGCTATCTTACTGACACGAATGTACCAATGGATTCAGGCATCATCCGCAACGTGCTTTTCTTTTTATATATCACATTTGATAATGCAATTAATTGTCCATGTAGTCATGATTAACCAACTTATCTTAATTTGCAACAACTGGCAGCGTTGAACCTGAACAAGTTAAACGAACAAAAGCCCATTAATGCATGTATATTGCTGCCCGATGCACACTTAAGTTAGTGTGGTTAATTTTGGCATCTGAGAATGGCAGTTCATTTTCATTATACACTGCCAGGTTTCACTAGACATCAATGAGAAAAGCTGTAAACAAGGCTTCAGATGAAGGGGACCAAATGCCTTATTTGGCAACCACAGCCTCGAAGTGTCACACTGTCGGATAATTTAGAGCTTGGTATAAAAAACAAAATTAAATCAAAGAAAATTGAAGTATGTATTGTTAGAGTTTACAATATTTGTATTCTACTCTTTGCGTGTTCAATTAACTGAATGGTGAGATTCTGTCCCTTTGCAAAGGTATTATAATTATCAGAAGCTTCTGATCACACAAATGAAGCCACCCAAGCAGTGTTCTGTTCAAAAGTGTGTGTCCCTCCTTCTCCTGCACATCATTATTTATTGAAAAGTGGGTGAATACGAAAAGTCTCCTCTCCCCTCCCATTCATAAAAAGGCAGAAGTTCCCAGGAATACAAATCAGATTAGACCTAAACAATAATAAGTCAGCCTGTCCTTGGACTCGACCGACTGAGACTGGTACAAACTCTACTCCCTCTTTCCCAGGCAAGAGAGACAGATAAGAATACAATAGACAATACTATTCATTGAGCTACACAGCTATAACTAAATCCAAAACGGCTAAAATATAAATTGAAACTGAAAAACAATGTTAATAATTCAACAGTATCCAATGAAGAACCATACCTGTAACTTTTTTAAGAAACCAGCCACCTTGTAAATCTCGCATCCTGGGATATTCTTCTTGGAGCAGTCTGCTTATCTGAAAGTAGTAAGCAAGTGCTGCTGACATAGTTAATTGTTATATGTATAAATTTTCATAAAACTTTGTTAGCTGCAAATGAAAATTAACAGTTTTGCGATATGGTGGAAAATTCAAATGACGGTATCGGGAGGGTAACCAAACAGACCGACCGACATCTTAAGATTATAATTCGTTGTCCGTTTGACAGAGGGAGTCAATGCGCACAAGGATCAGAATTAATTTATTTATTTGCAGTAATTGCGGAGCAGTTTTGCGTATCATGACTTCATTTGAGGAGCAAATTTCTTTTTTCCTCTCCTTTTTTTTTCTTTCTTTAAGGAGCGAATTTAGAATTTTGTGGAGCAATTTCTTTTTTCTTTTTGTACCCGGTTAATTCCAGGGACGCTTAGCCTGGCCGAGGGTCAAGAAAAGCCTGGCGGCTCGCCGCTCTATTAAAATGCTGGGGAAAACACTGGTTTCCATTTAGTCTTTTCACGATACCGAAATTTTGACTTTGATACTAAAACCTGCATAAAATACCTCAATGCCGGTACTGAAACGCTAGACAAAACTCTAAAACATCAGCAAAAGCAGCAAAATTAAAACTGGCTAAAGAACTTCAAATTATTTTTACTTATTATTAATTTGAAATATTGGGATGTATACATGTTAAATTTATGTACATACGGTATATATTTATGTTTATACTGTATGTGCTTTCACATTGCATTCTGTATTCTTGAAGTGCTATATTTGACTGCATTTGATGTCATCCGTTTTAAAAATTGGCAATAGTGGCACTCCAATAACTCAATGTAACGTTGCTTGATTGTTCGTGCATGTCTCGGCTCTTCTCCATTTCGCTCCTAATTAGTCGAATGCATCATCAAATACTACAAATTGGGAACAAAATAATTCAAACTCCACTTATTTTTAAGGGAAGTGTCAAAAATGCGTCACAACCTGTGTCTGTTGCTCTGTCAGTCGTCTGAGCTTTTACTATGCATAAGTGTGATATCCTACTGTGTGCCTGTTCATTGAACGCACCGTGCCTAAGTCCACTGAAGGAATGATTGCTGCTTTTTCTTCTGCTTCTTCACGAAAAACATTTGCTCTTGTCACAAAACCTTTCTAAAACTGAAAATTGAAAACCACACGTGTTCTTCGTGTGCTGATTGAAAACATGCGTAGGCAATGCCAATGCTGTTGCATAGCTTACGTGGACGTCCAGCGAGCACTACACTTAATAAGCTTAATTAGCGCTTCATGCTTCTCCACGAGGAGTGCACGTCCAGCAAGCGCTTCAGTGCGTGAAGCTATCTTCCTGCGCCCTCTCGCACACACGCTAAAAGAGGCGTGTCGCTTACTTAAGGCGTTTTCCACATATCGGTAGATAGAAAACAAGAGTTGGCGGGTTGTCTCGTATTTTTTTTTTTAAGTACCGGTACTAAGAAAAAAATTATACCGAGCCGTTTTTGACACCAAAACATAAAGGTACGGTACTGGCACCGGTATCCCGTGCAACACTATTTTCATTACACTTTTGCGAAATACTTGTATTTAGACATGTCTCAAAAACCATGGGAAAGCAAATTTTTTGGGCCGATATTTGCATTTTTTTTAAATTACAGTGTTTCCATTAACAGTTTGCTTTTGCACAACTTGCATTTTGCGCAAATCTGAGGGTAATGGAAACACACATATACAGAAGGAAACAAAACATTAAAAAACAATACAATGGCAAGACTCAAGTGTAGAATTGTCTTTTAGGCTTACCTCTGCGTGATCGGCATTGTCACCCATATTTATGGTCCTCCTCCCAAGACCCGCTTCCAAGAGAAAAGTTTCCTCTTTTGGCGTTTTTTCCAGGTTTGTTGATAGCAGACAGAACTGCAGTTCTATCAACTTACACACAGAAACATTAGGAGGATTTGCCAAACTTCTTTTGCGCTTCTGACCTCGAGAAGCAAACACTGGGAAACATCTATGAAGCACAAAAAGTTTTTAATTAGTGAACATTAAATTGTCAAGGATCTAATATCTGTCAGTGACTCAAAGACAAATATATATTCTAAATATATTATATTTAATAAAAAAAATTAAATTCAATGGTACAAAGTTGTTGTTTTTTAAAGCTACATACCACATGAGTACTCTCATTCTAAAATCGTAATATCGTTAACCAATGTAATATGGGCTTCCATTTTTCAAAAACAAGCTAGCACATTGTAATGGCCACTTACCTCTGCATCTCTTGCTGCACTGTGCCTGGTCTGGCTATGACACTGCTGGTAGGCCTCATAGCTGCTGGTTGAACAGTGTGCTGGGATGTAGGTTGAGCAACAGGTGAAGAACTTGTGGTGCTTCCAAGCTGATGACTTAAGCAGTCAAGCAGCACACGGACTGCTGATTCCACATTTAGTGTATTCTGAAAATATAGAGGTATGTGAAGGCTGCATACAGCAATTAGAGACAGCTGGAACATGAGATTTTTGAGTGACTAAATGGATGTGTTGTCACATGTGCTGAACAGCTGAAAAATGAAAATATACATTAATTAAATAATTGTTTAATGGATCAAATACAAGACATTCCCAAAAAAGAGGGGGAAACAACCAACTACAGCACTACAAATCACACAAAAGGGCTCATCTCGATTGTCTTAATTGAAACATACAACTACGAGCTCCAAGTTGTCCTTCAAATCTTTGGAAGCAACTCAAAAGATTTTCTTATGCAGCCGTTTTAAGGAGGGAGTAAATTGTTTTAAAGACACATCTTGGAACAAGGATGGACCACTGAAAAGATTTCATGGGTCAGCTTAAGTAACGGGTCCGCTGATAGATCCTCTAAGGAAGTCATATAGCTTCTTGATGTTGAGGTTTGAAAACCAGCTGGACTGTAAATGATCATAAACTAATATTGCATTGTTTATCATATTGGATAGTACATCATATTTCAGATTTAATATACAGTAAATATTTTGTTGCAGTATGTCTGTTCTTTTTTGTGAAGTGTTTGATACTAATATGACTTAATTATATGGGTGTTAAAAAAAGATTCAGCAATATATCACGAAATTACAGAGCACAGCACAATTCTTGAATTGATTTGATACGCGGCCGAATCTATTTTTAAACCTCAATTTTTTTAATGGAAATATTCAACCAACGTCTTACTTTAGGGTTAGGGTTCATACGTTAAACATGGAAGAATGTTATATTAATGGACATTAAGCCTTAATATTTTATTTCAATACTGTTCAAACATCAAACAGATTTCAACAGATTGTTGTTAAATACAGTGGCTCACAGTTATGAACCTGAAGTTTAGTATTAGTAAATAAATAAATGTTCATACAAATCTTACAGTGTACACGTACAAGTTAACTGATGAGTATTTTCTAAATTTGAGTTAAAAACAAACACACGCAATAAACAATTTATAGATTCGTATCAGGATTAATTGGTATCGAATAGAATCGTGACCTATGAATCGTGATACGGATCAAATCGCCACGTACTAGGCAATTCACACCCCTACTTAATTACACTGGCTCATGATTACCACATCTAAGAAAGTGATACCACCTACGCCTGAGGAATTTGTCAAATTACACAATCAAGGGATGACGTCTCATTTTCCTGAATTATTTACAAAAGGCCAGTTGTTGTTTTTTAAGGTTGGTTGGGTTATTCGAAATGCTCGTCCTGTTGAGTGTAACAGTAGTAGTAGTACGGCATCATAACTGATAAATTAATATTAAAAATGGAAACTCCCGTTAGTTGTTATGTAACTATTGTATACATATATGCTATACATATAAACTTGCTACCGGTAACTCTCCTAAATTAAACTACATCAGGCTCACAACTTTGCGTTTAGACTACTGCATAACTATTACTTTGACAAGAACCGCACCAGGCCCATGGTGTGCGTGCTGAATACTGTATGCAAAATAGACCTGAAAAGAACTCAGACACTGAGTTGAAGCTACGAGAAGCTCAAGGGAGCGCTGGTGAACTATATGTCGACCACCCACTTAAAAAAAACACACCATTAATGTCAAGACAGTAGCGATATTCCGCTCACCTGCTGCTGCAGCGAAGAGCTGTTTCTCTGATCGGTCATTTTTCTAGAAGGCAAAACAAGATAAAGAACACTATGGAGTCAAATGTGTACATACATAACATCGATTGGGTGCATCTTCCCTCCAGTACCTGTCAATGGCGCATATGTGAGCTACATGAATTAGTTTGTTAGCCAGCTAACTTATACAAGAAATAACAATTTTAACCAACACAGGGGAGCAGCGCACTGCACCATTCTTGGCATATAATGAAGTAGTTTAGTTGTTCATTGTTGTCATATAGCCACAATATTCCAAAGCATGAGATGCAATTAAGTCCGTGGCGCCAGAAATGACGATAACGACTAGACTGCTTTAGAATGAAATCAAATGCCAGCTAGCTAGAAAGCTAAATATGTGATGCTAATCATAAAAACAGGTTGGATGACCATCGTCAATATTTGAAAGAATGATGAAGTAACATAATACTTACCTTGTAATAGCAAAAACCAAAAGAGACTGAAGTATTCTTAATATGTATGTTGGTTGGCGACGATGTGTCCTGCTTTTATCCTTCCGCGAGTCCCGCCACCGTCGTTCGCTAAACCAATGAGGTTGCGCTCCAATCCGCTCAAATCCTTCTCACTTGATTGGTCAAAACAACCCTTCATTACACCAAAGCCCACCCCCTTCTTAACGAGTACAAATCACGGCGCTCTACAAGTACAAATTAGTTTTGCTCCATTTGTAGCGCGACAAATGGGGCAAAACTCACGTCACTGAACAGCAGCAGAAAACCCACTTGTGACTCCTAGTGGAGACTTCTTTGACTACAAGTTGTCATTTCTACAGGTACAAATCACAACTTTTACAGATACAAATTTATAGTTTTTGTACAGGTACAAAAAAAAAATTTGTACAGATACAAATCATGACTTTTGCAGGTACAAATTTGTTTTTACAGATACAAATTTGTTTTACACATACACATTTTTTTTTTTACAGGTACAAATTTCTTTTACAGACACAAAATTTTTTTTACAGGCACACTTTTTTTTTACAGATACAAATCACAAATTTAGACTTTTTTCTACAGGTACAAATTTTTTGCACAAGTTAATTTTGCACCATATTTACCTCCATATTCAAACACATCAAATACGTTTCAATACATCGCCAGTATTAACGTGATGTAGTTTAGGATGGGGGAAAACTTGCAAAATCTAACTTATTTAGCATTATACATCAGACTAAAAATAATTGCCGTGCAACACTTACCTCAGACGAGATGAAATGGGACGAGACCGTCGTCGAGAACCTTCTAAAATAGTCTCATTCATGCGTCTTTAATTGGCCACAGCACAGACAAGCAGAAAACGACCAATCAGGGAAAAGAGATAGGACAACACGAACTCCAACTATCAGCAAGAGGGGTCCGTCGTCTAGAACCTTCCAAAATCAAGCGAATGTCATTGGCCACAGCACAGACAGGGAAAAAAGCGGACCAATCAGGGTTAGGATTAGAAAAAAACGCGCGAGAGAAGACAAC
Organism: Leptonotus elevatus; assembly: GCF_054856555.1. Classification (NCBI taxonomy): domain Eukaryota; kingdom Metazoa; phylum Chordata; class Actinopteri; order Syngnathiformes; family Syngnathidae; genus Leptonotus; species Leptonotus elevatus. Next base: position 5,234,305 of record NC_141260.1, on the reverse strand, counting down.
GCGAAGTCCCAACTATCACAAGATGGGTTGCAGCCCGATGGTGAGGTTGGAGCGCGCTGCATCCGAGGAGGAGTCCAGTTTAAGGGGGCAACTGCGCTGCGTGCAGCTGCAAGGTTCAATAATGCGGATTGTGTCATACAACACTCGCGGGTTGCGAGTAGGACATACTGCTACATACAGGACAGGCTGTCTGGTAGTGGATGCGCTGCTTGACCAATTGTATGTGTTTTTTGCACATCAACATAAAAAAATAAATACATATAAAAAGATAAAAATTGTAATTCAAACATCCACTTTTTTAACCACTAAAAAGAACCAACCATTGTCTAATTCATATCTTTGTTTTCAGTGTTAAGGGAGTGACACATATTTTAATTACTATGCATTTAAAAAAATCTGATTAATCTGTTATTTTAATTTCAGCAATTATCACCTGTCTAAATTATTCAACACAAACAAATCTTTACAAGCGATGAAATATTTCTACAAAAAATCCAGTATTATATATTTTATTATTGGCTACATTGTACATGTCACTGATTTTTTTTTTTTTAAGTATATTGAACATAAAACAATCTAGTTAAATGAACCTTCCAATTTGAATTTGTTGATTTACACCATTAACCAAATTTTATTAACATCTTACAAATTCCTTTTATATGTCTATGTGTGCCCTGAGGAAACTGTGGAGACAACATGCGCACAGTCACTGTTTGTGCATCTTGAAGAACTCATCAATATCACAAAAGAAAACATTTACTTTAGCAAAGGAAATGGACAAGTTTTAGTATTAAATAATAAACCATAATCAGCAAAAAACACAGTAATAGTCACGCTACAAATTTGGAAAATAATCAAATAAAAACATTTTGTGACTGAAAAGTCCTGGCTGTACCTAATCAATTGGCCAAGATGGCCGCCGCCCCGGGTGGGCAGAGGGGAGAGAATCCTTGGTGTACCTAATTAATTGGCCAAGATGGCCGCCGCCCTGGGTGGGCAGAGTGGCGAGAATCCAGGGTGTACCTAATTAATTGACCAGAATCCTGGGTGTACCTAATCAATTGGCCAAGATAGTAGTAGTAGTAATAGTATTTGCAATAGTAGTAGTCGTATATAGGCCAAGCCTTGAGTACACCAAGAAAAAAAGGGGCTGAGTTGAGCTCAACAGTGAGAGATGAGTGGCTGAGGCAGTTGCTATGCAAAAACGACAGATCATTCACGCACCCACAGTTGATTTTAACTTGTTGCGAGACGTCACGCACCCACATTCCATTGATTTTGTATAGGATACGCTCACCTCAAACAAAAGCCTCTCACGACCTAACGGTTGAAGATGCAGATTCCAGAAAGGGCTCGTTAGAACGGCAAGGGTTTGGGGAACGCGAGCATGTTCTCAGTTTTTTAATCGGATGAAAAATGACCAACTTAGGAGCAGGTTGAAAACTTATGATTGATCGAAAATGAAGAGGGAAAAACGGCGAAAATAACATTGAAAAGAGATCGAAATAGTCCGACTTCTCCTCGCTTAAAGTGAAAATAAAGGTACTAAATGACACCTTAGCCAAATAAAACTTAGTTTTTCAGAAAGCAGAGGCTTGTGGCTACAAAATGTGCCAATTTGATGTCTAGTGAGCAAAGATTGTGGCCATGGTGACGAGTTGAAGTGAAACTTTTGGAAATATATTTTTTGGTTCCCGTCACTGAAGCCTTAATTAGTCACACTCTAAATAGGCGACTTTCACCCTTTGCTCACTGTCTTTGAACCCGCACAGGGGGGAGAGCTTTCATTCCTTAATTTTTTTTTTGACACTGAGCTAAAGATGACAAAAATTCCAACAAAATGAGCTAAAATTCATATCGGTCGGTCAACGTATGCGCGCGCAGCGTGTCTTGGAAAAAGGTGTTTGATTGGAGTTGATGTCTTTCGGATTCCCATTCATTCCTATGGGACTTTATTTGGGAGTTTTTTGGGAATAGCGTCGCCATGGTAACTGGGAATTCCCTTGCGGAAAAATCGGTGGAAGATTAAAAAAATAATAAAAAGAAGAAGAAGAAAAATACTAGAAAAATTTCCGCGGAAATTTTGAATGGGCCTGCTGACTCTTGCAAGGTGGAAACATGCATGCTCTGAACTGTTTGCCAAATGTTGGTGTACTTTACCTCTCAATTTGTGTCAGCAGGAATAGAGTTCAAGACAATTTGTAATAACTGCAGTTATTACATGTGTAATGGCTTCCCTTATGTCTTGATTGACATTTTAGTCATATCAAAAGGGAATCAGTTTAATTTCTTGCTTATAGTGTAAGTGATTAACTAAAATATAAAATGCAATATACTGTATCATGGAGCAAATACAGTATGAATGCAGTGTTTAAATTTGACATTGCATATTAAAAGGCATGTTGGTGCTGATCAATATTGCAGGAATATTACTCCAAAGTACATGTAAAACGGCTCTTAAAAGAGCCGTTTTGGGTCTTTGTTACACAGCATCTTCATCTTTTCCTGAGCACACAAAGGAACAAGTTGTTAGAAAATAGGCAGCAAAACTGAACAGTTAAAACTTAATCTAAATACTCATCCAATACACATGTGACGGTTTTTCAGTGAGGAATCCTGTAGAATAAATCATTTTGGTCTACGTTTGCGGGATCCCTATTTTCATCTTTTCTCTCCACCAGTTGTACCGGACATAACAACCTTGATATCCTTGGCCATGTCAAGTAGCGCCCCTTGCTGCGCTCCATCCACCTGTATTGCATGTGAAAATGAAAAATGAGTGTTCAATGTTTGCCTAGATCAATTCAGTAATCAATCATCCCTTACCATTGCAGTTCATCCCTTACCATCGCAGTACCTCACTGACACCAACACTTTTCATTGTGTTGTAGTCACAATCACAATAAGGACAAACAAAACATTCAAGTCCAAATGCACGATGTCCTGCTAACAGAAAAGCACACTGATTAAAAGTACCGTCATGCAACACTGCTCAAAATAAGGGAGCGCTTAAATGACATATCCCATGTCTTAAATTCAATTTAAAGCTCAATACGTTTAGAACTAACTAAATGATAAATATGTCTACAAAAAAAATGATTGGCCGCTCTGATTTTGAGTGTAGTTCTGTTATGACACCAATTTTGAACGAGCAAAGGATTTAACTTTTCAGCCTTTACAATTTAAAGTACAGTATCCCCCTCTTTTGAGCAGTGGTATGAAAGGCTCAATAACATTTGCAAAGGCACACTTGTGAAAATGGTGCCCTTGCGATCTACAATGAGCTGACACAAGAAGTTAACACACAGTAGACCGGACTGTGGAAACTGTAATAAGTGTGCAGAACGCCTGATTGAACACAACAATCTGGGCGAGATATGTAAATGTGATCAATCAGTGTCTGCTTTCCAGTTGTGGCCTGGGTGATCAGCTGTGAAAAGCCTCTGGACTGAAACAAGTCCAGAATGGATTTCTTTCCCTTTGAAAGCAAATCCTCATTAAAGTCTCCGCAAACAACAATAGGCTGGCAGTCCATCACGGCCAAGGCATCCAAGAGACTTCCAAGGTTTGGAAGAAAGGTGCCAAGACTCAGGTTGGGTGGCCTGTAGACCGTAGCTATCAAAGCCTGGACGGGAGCGTCAACCCTGATGACAGCAAATTCCAGGTCAACCACATTCCGAATAAACCGACGGGGCTCCGCTCGAAGACAATCGCGATAATAGACTGCGACTCCGCCACCCTCTTTTTGGGCCACGTCCAGTCTATTTGAATACGAAACTTGTCTGTTGCGCACAAAAGTGCTGCATCCCTCCAGTTGCAAGGGAGAGGGGGGGAGAAGGATCTGCGATTGGCTGGCAACCAGTTCAGGGTGTACCCCGCCTACTGCCCGAAGCCAGCTGGGATAGGCTCCAGCAACCCCCGCGACCCTTGTGAGGACAAGCGGTACAGAAAATGGATGGATGGATGGGGAAGAAGAATCCAGACAAATGAGTTTCAGTGAGGCAAAGGACATCTGCCAGCCTCAACTCATGATGAGACTTTAAGTCGTCAATATGAGATGGAAGGCCCTCGGTGTTGTGATGAACAATGGTCAAGGTGGGAAAAGCAGTTTGCGGCATTTTGGAAAAGTACAACAATGGTCTTGTACTTTGGAAAGAAGCGCGCGTCATACTGTCCATTGCCGCCGTGACGTTGGGATTGGCGTAGATTTTGGATTCGTCAAAGTCTATGACCCTCAATCCCTGAAGTGACGTCGTGCGGCTTAGGGCAACATAGGCCATTCCAGGTTCAAACACACGCTTAAGAGACACCACTGCAGAGGTCATCGTCATGCCTTGCACTTTGTGAGCCGTGCATCCAAAGGCAAGCTTCATGGGGAATTGCCGCCTGACCACGCCTTTTATGCCCAGGTTTTCCTCCGACCTTTCGATATAGACCAAGTCATCCGTCGGCCCCAGAATTTTCTTGCTTAATTTCTGGCCCGCTTCGGGATTGTCTAGCCTCAGTCCGAGCAAGGTCACTTTCTCCGCCGACCCCTTTGGGGCGTTTTGAACAATGTTGCCTATTGTGCCAAAGGTCCCGTTCACCAATCCGTCCTCGACATCCAAATTCCGAAGAAGCATAACCCGTGCTCCTACACCAGCTTGAAGGGCATCCGGTAGATCCCTTCTCGACCCAATGATGACTTTGGTCACGGTGACCATCGCCCCCGACCGTGGGCTCTTCCTGTAGTCCTCTGCGGGAATATTGACCACAGTCAATTTGAGAGCAGCCACAGTTGCTGCATTGTGCCTATCCACCTCTTTATTGGTGGCAAAGATATGCAGAGTATACGCAGGGAGGTCTCGCGCATCCGTGACAGCCGTGGTGAGTAACGCCCTGTCACCATCGCCGAGTGGATCAGCCTTCCCCTTCTCCCTGATCCTGTTCAAAAGCGACGTCGTCTTTTTGCCGCATGATTTGAGTAAGCTTGACCATCTGAAAATCTGTCCAGAGGTCAAGAAGATCGTTGTCAGAAACGCAGAGGGGTTTGGACCTTCCGAGGGGTGGCAGTTGGTAGAAGTCCCCAACTGCAAGAACGGAGATGCCCCCAAATGGTCTCTGGTTGCCCTTGATTTGCTGAAATCTCCAGTGGACATAGGCAAAGAGTTCCTTGGAGACCATGGAAATCTCGTCGATGATCAAAATTTCCACGTTGCAAAGGGTTGCTCTCAATGCGTCCAACGTATTCCCCAGCGCCTGGTAAGGAGGCTTTAGAGTCCTGGGGAGTTTCAAGAGGGAATGAAGCGTTTTCCCTGAGATGTTGTAAGCCGCCGTGCCAGTAAACGACGTCAGCAGCACAGCAGGCTTGGCCATATCCGCTTTGTCGCGGAACCTGGGAAGCTGGCGGATAATCTTACTGGCCTCCTGGTAAATGCACTTGATGACATGCGATTTACCACAGCCAGCTCCTCCGGAGATGAAATAAAAGAAGGGCTCGAGGAGACGATCCGAAACGCGTTTCAAACACCACTCGCGCACAGCGTAGAAGACGGACGCTTGCGTTTCATTGAGACTGCGGTACATGTTCCTCACAAATTCGGCGCTCAACTTTGGCGCCTCAAACACCGGCAAGACCGCGCCGCTACCAGGAGCGTCCTGGTAGGCCGGAACCTCATCTTGCGGGTCTTCCTGTAACGGATTAGATTCGCGTTCGGCGGCACACTCCAAACGCTCTGCTTCTACCTCCGGCGCAAAAGTGCTCCACGCGTTGAGAACCGCACGAAGCTCTTTCAATTTTTCGAAGGCATTGTCCACGGTCTTTCCCCGTCCTTCGTACCGCCCCCGATTGCGGTCGACGATAGCCCGCACCCGACCGAACTTTGAATCCCCGGCACCGTAGAACTCCTCGTACGTTTTGAGGTTTTCAGACCTGAGCTCGGCGTCGTCTCTGTGGGGGAGGTACAATTTAAGATGGGTCCTGTAATACTTCTCAGCATACTTTTTGATTGAGAAGCGAGTGAATCTGATGACGGCATCTTTTCCAATCCGCTTCTGGATGAATCCCTTGCCGTGTGAGAGGGGAATGACATTCTTGCCCTCAATCTGCTGACCGTAGACGACCCGGTATTCGGATGCGAATTCGGCGAGACACATCCGCTCAAACATTGCCGTTCTAGGTCTTGCCACATATTTGTCTGGCAGACCAGACATCCACACGTTGTCTGCGTCCGGATGCATGGTCCTCAGTCTACTCATGGGTAGACTCAATTTCACGCCATCCTCAGCAGTCTGGATGAAAACTACGCTGCGCGAGCACTTCTTCAGAGGGAGACTGCATGTCCGCGCCACCGCTTCTTGAGCGCTCACCTCTCTGTGCTTGGAATACGCCGCCATTATTTTCCTCATCTCGTCCTTTTTGTCGACAAGAGGCTTTGTCTTCAAGTCTTTGACGACAGACGTGAGGCACTCTGACATCTCGTGCTCCGGTTTGGAAATGTACGACATCATGTACATGAGACACGTGACGTCGAGCACGTACTGAATATCCATGTTGGCGTTCCATGCCCACAGCAGATGTGGGTTGTAAGCATTGATCCAGCTTTCCGTTGGAGCACGCTTCAACATGACAACCATTCCGGAGGTCAGATTAGTGACGCTGTCCTTGTAGCTGTCCATTGTCAAATTGGCCTTTTTGAGAAGCTCCGGCAAGTCCTGCGGGACATCCGCGTCCATGAGGATCTCTCTGATGCGTTTGAGCTCTTCTTTAGCCTCCCTTTGTTTTTCGGTGAGGCGCGCCGATTTGGCCGCCTGCTTCCTATGCTGGCCTTCCACACTCTTGTCCGTTGGGACGTCTTCAGTCTCCGTCTGGAATGGCAACGTGATGGTGGTTTGGTCCATCGGCAGTTTGGGGTACCCAAATCTGCAAGAAACGTTTCCTTTCCGACAAGACTTTGTGTGTTTTTTGCTGTGTGCCTGAACGCTGGTGACAATGTCGTGCAGTTCAGGGTCCTCAATCGGGTCTGGTATTTTGCAAGTGATGTACTTGTCGATTAAGTCAATGGCTTCTTGACAACATCTGAGGTCGGGTTCTTCGATGACTGGCGCACCCTTAATCCAGAGCAGCATGTGAGCGTGCGGACTTCCTCTGGCTTGAAATTCTACACGATAGAAGTGGTCTTCTACCGGACCCAGGGACTGTGCAGGAGACAGGATGAATGCCATAAGAGCATCCATCCTTTTCTCAAAAAGGCGCATCACTGTGACCGGATTGCTGCGAAGAACATCGCATTTGGCATTCCAGTCGAGATGGGAAAAGTCCCCTTGTTCGCCTTGCTGCGCTTTGACGACCTCGATTACTTCAGGCCATCTCATTTCCGCAGCAGAAAAGGTAAGGAAGAATGTGGGCTTGCCCAACTGCCTGGTCATTGCATGGAGGTCCCTAAGGGCACCCTCCCAAAAAGCCGGCGTGCCTCTCAAGGGCTGCATGAAGCGCATCGCATGCTCTCTTTGGATGAGCTTCTCCAGTTCATCTTTGTCCTGAAGCATCCGGTTTGAAATCTTCTTCCCATCCCGAGTGAGGGCTGTCCGCTTGCGGGCCTGAATGGACATGCTGTTGGTGGCCAGATGCGTTTCTGTCACAAACTGCGCAAAGAAAAGGTAACTTTGATCTTTGGCAAATCGAGTGTCAACGGAGAATAACCTTGCATTGAAATACAAACTGGGTGACAGCTTAATTTCTCTCGCCTCATCGAGTGAATTCTGTCCTGTTGGGAACTGAACGGGAAAGGCCATGGCTTCGAGGTTTGGCACGGCAAAAAATCCCACCGGCTTGTTTCCTTGGGCAGGAGCGATGCTAAATATGCCGTCCGCATATGACAGCTTTTCCTGCGCGATGTCAGGAGGCTGCATACAGGTGTCGAGTGTCAAGCCCGGCCTGAGCTCCTCTTTGCTCTCTTGGGGAGTCTGTTGCTCTTTGTTTGCGGGGGTGTCGCTGCTCTCTGGCTGTGCATCGGCCTCAGGGATGTCCTCTTCTCCTACCCCCTCGTCTTCCTCTTCTTGGAGACTTTCAAACTGAGCGCTTTCATCTATCGATACAGTTTTGTATTCTGCATGAATGCGTTTCAGTGTCCTCAGCGCTGCCAAGACATTTGTCATGTTGACAGTGTAAAAATGCTGGTAACCTTTGTACACAATGCGGCACTTCAGCTTCACCTGGAGAAGCTGGGCCTCACTGCGCGGCCTTGGGAGGGAGTTCACTACGGCTTCCATCTCTGATGGAACGCACACCACAGAACCGTGTACGGCCCTTTGCCGTCCTTTGGGCAACGCAACAATCTTTGCAAAAGGGATGATTTTTGCAATTAGCTGTCGTTCAAGTACATTTAATTCCGACAGCTCTTCGGGAATGGGTGCCAGTGCCAAGTTATTTGCCACCGCCTGGGGTGGCATGCCACCTCTGAACAGATGGTTGTCACAGGTATGACAAATCCACTCCTGCATCCGTTCTTGAGGAACGGTACATGGGGCGGGGCAACTACAAGTGTGAACAAACTGGCCTGTCAAGCACGCAAGCGCCACATCAACATTTTTGGTGTATCTGGCTCGTTTGCAACGCTTTACTTGATTGGGGAAAAGCGCACGGTGGCACACTGTGCAGATATACGTAGGCCCATGCCGAACCCTTTCCCGGAAAGAAGCGATGGTGGCTTCCATTTCTGGATCTACGAGTGCCTGCTTCAATTCCACAGAGACGTCTACTACACCATTTGCCTGATCCTGCTCAATTTCCTGACACTGGGGAATGACGCGACTATATTTATTTTTGATTTTCACAGAACAATTTAACTTGTGGCGAATACGTTGCAGCGCGTTTGAATCACGCCTGCCCTTTTTGTTTTGTAAACAGCGCCTAATATGAGAAAGCCTGAAAGCCGAATCTTTTTGGTACCTCTCTCGCACGTAATTTCTCTTTTTACTTTGAAAATATATATCCTTTCTGTACCTCTCTCGCAAGTTATGTTTTCGTTTACCATGAAAAGAGAGGTCTTTTTCGTACCTCTCTCGCAAGTATCGTTTTTGTTTACTTTGAAAAGAAAGGTCATTTCTGTACCTCTCTCGCAAGTATTGTTTTTGTTTACTTTGAAAAGAAAGGTCTTCCCTGTACCTCTCTCGCAAGTAATGTTTTTGTTTACTTTTAAAAGAAAGGTCATTTCTGTATTTTTCTCTTATGTACCTTTTCATCAATATCTTCCGCTTTTGCTGAAAAGCAAGATCGTGTTGGTATTTATCAATCAGATATTGCTGCCGTTTTGCCTTAAAAGCAGAATCACTGTTGTATCTATTCTTCTGATAGAGCTTCTTTTTTTCCTTAAAGCACAGATCACTGTGATATTTAGAATTAGATGACAGTTGTCGTTGGCACTTACGAATGTGTTGACGTTTCCTATATAAATGTTTTGCACGCTGACTTTTACTCAATTTGGAAACATCTATATTAACATGCAGCAGTTTGAGTCCTTGCTGAGGTTCCGGAATATTTTGACTGTAATTAATTTGACTTGCGTGGCTATTTGGTACAACATGTACCGCACTATGTAGCTCTTGATTTGGTACAATACCGACCACTATTTGTATCGCTTTAGTTGGGAAATCACCTAATTCAATTAGTAGCTCTTCCTTTGCCTTTGATATGGTTGTAGTAGAATCCCGATGCGTGTTAATGGAACTGCCGTCAATATGAAAAGAGACTGGCACAAACTCATATGTTGCAAACCGGCTATTTCCTTCAAAAAGCTGACGCAAATGCTCAACCAAGCCACACAAGTGAGAAAAAGTCAACATAATTGCAGTTCCGTTTGGGTGTGGCAAGCCCACTTCAGATCTGGAATGTGAATCAAATAATCCAAAGTATCCTGATCTGTCACGGAATACTGCAAAACACTCTGGATTCACAATCAAGAAAGCATGAGTGACATTTTGTGACAAGCACTCAAGCTGAGCTCCAAGAGACAATCCCAAGTCTCTTTGGGAATGACCGTCATCTATGACATAACCAACGCTGAGCTCATGCATCTGTACATTATAGACATTGGTGTCCGTCATGACTTGTTTTGGCATCTCCTCGACAGTCAAGTGATCATTCCCAAAGTTATGGTCCAAAATCAATTGCTGTTTAGCACCCACGTAAAGAGAGTCCCCGTGTTCAAGCACTCTGTCAAGTTCAAGCGAATTAAACTGCAACCCCTCAGCGTGGAAGGCCAAGAAAGTGAGAGCCATACAAGTACACTGGTGGTTGCGAGAAAAACTTGAGTACCTTTCATCCATCTGTGAATGTGTGGCCCTCACGGATAGCGTGCGTTGAGGAAGTCCCACAGCAGGATCCTGAAATGATTGAAACCATTTTAATTATCTTAAATTCTAACTAATATAATTTTAAACATTTCATATGTTCATGGTTAATGTTGTGAGTATAAAAAAATTACCTCAGTCCCAGGACGACAGGGAGATGATGGTCTGGAAGTGACCTCTGCAGGGGCTGGCCTTTCCTCTGGCTGAAACGACAAGCAAACAATAATTCTTTAACACACAGCACTTGTGTGAAGAGTCACTAATTTCTGTTTGTGATTTTAAGTAAGACTTCTCAGGGCTGATAAGAATGCAATGCAAACCTGGTGCTCTCTCCGTGTGCTCTTATGGGCTGGCCGCTGTCGTCTGTGCCCTGCGGTGGATGCCTAACAAGAAAGAGCAAAAACAAATAAATAAATATATATGTATATATATATATTTTTTTTTTTTGCTTTTACTGCGAAGCATTGTTACTACAAGAATGGACAATTACCTATACTTTTTTTTTGTCATAAAGATAGATATGTAAACATAACGGGCAAACAAAAAAGGAAAACTGAAATACCTTCTTGTCCTTTGGAACCACTGGGCAGTCCTCAGGGCTGGAAAGATGAGCTGGAGACAGCTTGTCCATCGCCTCCAACATGGGTGGGCTGAACCAGAGAGGGTTCAATGGGACGTTGCACTGTAAAATAACAAAACAAACAAAGAAATAGAGAAATTGAAATTTAACATGTGCCAAGCTAAAAGGCTGAATGAATCCATGATCACCATCACAAACCTGGAGAGTGCCCATCCACCCAGTGGGCCCACAGGTGACCTCAGAGTCCACAACCGAGCTGCTCTGAAATGACTAGTGACATTATTGCAACACACACATTCATAAAATTTAAGGTTTTCAAAAACATGTTAGATGGTTTTCAAAAACATGTTAGGAGGTTCTCAAAAACATGTTAGGCTTGCGTTTACCTCCTTGGCCTTCCCGACGAGTGTCCAGTCAAAAGGGTTGGAAGGCTGAGGCGCAGTGACCTCACCCTTAACAACCACTTTTGGTCTGAACACTCGAGCTGGTGGCGAACGCTGAGGAGCAGCCGGTGCAGGTGGTGCAGTCCTCTCCATCCGCAGGTTGACGGCAGCCCACAGCAACCGCGCAAGCACCGACATCCCATCGCTGTCACTGAGGTGTACCTTCCAGACATGATCAGAAAAAATATTATACATCTACAAACATACTTTTGATAGGAGGAGCACTAATAAAATGTTTGTTTGTTTTTTGCAGCAACTAATGTACTTACCCCGTCTCTACACCACAAGTGAAGATGTGACAGCGGGAAGTGGCCAGCAACAGATAGGTAGCGAATACCTACAGTATCAAAGGAAAAAACATTATTAGCTCAAGAGTCCCCCACACCCCCCCCCCCTGCTGAGACACCAATGAAATCAGATCAGGAGGTGACTTAAAGAAAAGTAGAACTTTGTGTGTGAAAACAATTTTCAACATGGAACGTACCCATAAGTGCTGCCACCCGGTTGTACTCCTGGCGAAGAAGGTCCTGCTGGGCCAGCTCGACGTTCAGACGAGGGGGGAAGTCCAGCACAACGACCTGCACAAAGTTTAAAACTGTAAAATATACATCTGGAGCAAGATGAACTTTCATTCATATTCCATCCTTCAATATTCATTAACTGTTTAACTACGGGAAAAGGCTGAAATGTATTTTAAACAGAACATATTTGACATATGCAAGTACATACTTGAAATGTAAATGTATGATCTATATAAAGGAAATGTGTGAACTTACGTTGGGCCAGCGGCTGCAGACGGTGTGCAAGAGCTGGCCAAAGTCAGCCGCTGCCTCAGCGATGGGGCGGCCCAAGTTGTTGCTGGGAGCCAAAATGCAGACCACCTCGGGTGACCGAGGCAGAACAGCATTCAGCACCTCAGCACGCAACTCGGAGGCCCTGGCACCCGGGGTGGACATCACGGCAAACGAGAAACGTCCCTCCGGCATCTTCACAACCCCATCGGCAATGGCTCGCAGGTGGGAGTCACCAACAACCAGGACAAACTATTACAAAAGAAAAAAAAAAGTAGTAATTGAAAAAAGGAAAGAGGTAATTTAAAAAAATAGACACAAATGAAGGTTGTTAATTTGTTATAAAGGCAGAGTTGATTATAAAACATACCGTGTTGTCCTGGTTCAGTGCTGGAATGACCAGTTTGTGCCTCCGCCCAGTCACAGCTGAAACTGGCCATTCCCGAACTCTGTGGCGCCAGCCAGTGCCTCTGCCTAAAATGATGCACACACAGAATACCATGTCAAGTCTCAACTTCAATTGCTGACAATGCACAGTACAAGTACATGTTCCACTTTGAGTGTATATGAACCTGCAAAATATTGGAATTGTTTAAAATAATCGATTGTAAAACTGCTGCAAAAGCAATTAAAATTATGACTGACCTGGTACCAGAGCCTTGGCACAAACAGGGGACACCTAAAACATAAAGCATAGACATTACACAATTGTAGGCATGTGCAGTCACCATAATGCAGAGTAAAAAGCAAACATGGGTTGTAATGGTTAAATTAGTTTCAATTTAAATTGACCAGGTATTTTGTACATACAAGTGATGTTAATTCAGGCCAGGTTTATTAATGAAATTCTTAATCACAAAAGACATTCAAGGACTTAACTGATACTTTTGTTTGTGTCTGAAATACAGTCACAATTGCTCAATTTTGCTAGAATTTTCTGATCAAATACATGAGCAGAAAGGCAGCAGATTGTACCAGATTAGATTATAGTATAAAGGAAGTATATAGAAATATGTTTATGACAAAACAATGACATACACTGTTTAGATAGACATGAAGTCTAAAACAAAACATTAGTTATTAAATATAACCGTCTTAGTTATTATTATTTACATCTGGTCTATGTAACTTAAAAGAAACCATGTGAAATATCTGTGTCCGGGCTCGGCATCTCACAAATTTGTGATCAATGTTAGTGAGTTTATTTTCGACATCAGTAAAATTTTTGAAATCTTGTTAAAAACAGACTTCATCACAATTAAATTCAGAATTAGTTTGACATGAATAAAGCAATGCACAAATATCGCTCAGTCATACACTATATTTGTCAAACTATGCCCTGGTGAAGACAATCTTGTGTTGAAACATGTTGGTAGTCCATTTTTAATAAAGGATTTTTTTACATTACTATTGAGTGTCTTGAATACACAGACTGCTTTTTACATTTTTCTGCTTGACTCTATATTTGTAGCCGGAAATAATGTGTATTGCACATTAACAAAGTTAATTGCATTTTGCCTGCTGTGGAACATACCTGGTGGGCAGCCACAGTAGAGGTATGCGGTGGGGAGCGGGCGTCCACAGTGGCGAGCCGACTGGCTGGAGCTGAAGTTCGGACTCTGGCCTTCTAAATCACATTGCAAATGTTTAGGATATTAAAAAAAAGTGTAATAGTAATAAAAAAATGATAAACTCTTGCTAAAATATGGCGTGAAACTCGTACCTTGTTCACTGGAGACTGCATCGTGGTCCCATCACTGGTGGCAGAGGGTGGGGACCGAGGCTGAAAACAAAATATACAGCACATTGAGGACCTAGCAGTGTGACTCAAAATAACTCAACACAGAATACACCACCGCCAAGTGCAGAATTGAATAGAGGCAAAGTACCTGCTGGGGTGCGATGTTTGGGCTCAGTTCCGGAGCAGCAAGGTCCAGCTTCTTCCATCGGCGCTTGGCTGCCTCGGAACGCTTCCCCTTCCGCGGCATGCTGCTACAGCAACCTTTACTGTAAGCAAAAAGAAAAGAAAAAAAACTTCCCAAGACAAAGTCAAAAGTAAACTGGCAGTAAAAAAGAAAATAAATTTAAACACAACAAAATAGTAAAGTAATGATATTAGAGTGTTTGTAATGTGCTGTTGAGTGCAAGTTCAGCTGTATTTGCGTTCTAGACTCTGTGATGTAGATCTTATATATGTATTATGTTGTTTGAGGGCAAGATGGAAGCAGGTAGATGAGGTGGAAGTCCAAGGCGGTGCTGAAGGTTTGAAATCCAAGTATCACGGTCAGCAGCTTTCCAATTCGCACAGTGCTCAGCGGATCGCTAAAAGATTCAAGATAAAATTTGTAGTTAATCTCAGATGTGTTTGAAACATTAAAAATGTACATTGAGTCTAATGAGGCAGTGGTGTCATTGTAATAAAAATAAGAAACCGTCATCAATTGAAGTATAGTAACATCACACATTGTATAGTTCATTGATTATAAATAATGGATGGGGTGAGCAGAGCCTTCAATAAATCCTCAACAATAGAAAAAATGGATCCACTATAGACTTCCTTGTTTACTTATTAACAAAGAAAACGGTATTGTAATAACATTGTTACTTTTTTTTTCTTTTAGATTAATTTCCATGAGGTGAAACGGTTTGGCAAAATGGATGGATATTCTGGATGGCCGTGAAAAAAACGATCGCTACAGAAACCAACGGTAATCTTTCAAGGGGGAAAATAAAGGCAGCTTTGACAATTTACAAATGTGTGCTGTAGTCAATCAATGAAGGTCATTTAACAGTGTAAAATACTTCCAAAATCCCTCATCGGCGCCGCTCCGCTACACGATCGAGCAGGACACGCCACTCAACAACCGACGCCCCCCTCCCCCACCCCCACCACGACGACGATAGACGAGACAAAAGCCTTACTGTGTATTGTAGCAACGATGGATATACACAATTGAGATTTAGAGCCTACTCAAACTTTTCTTTGTTTTTGTTTTCTTTTACTGCACATTAAAACCTTAAAGTGAGATCTGCTAGCTCTAGCTAGCGCTAGCAGGTGTAGTTAGCATGTAGGCTACCATGTCTAGCACTTAACTTTACCTATCTTGTTAAAACAGCAGCCGGATAACACAACGTTCAAATATGGAGGTAAATATGGTGCAAAACTAACTTGTGCAAAAAATTTGTACCTGTAGAAAAAAGTCTAAATTTGTATCTGTAAAAGTCGTGATTTGTATCTGTAAAAAAAATGTGTGCCTGTAAAAAAAAAATTTGTGTCTGTAAAAGAAATTTGTACCTGTAAAAAAAAAATGTGTATGTGTAAAACAAATTTGTATCGGTAAAAACAAATTTGTACCTGTAAAAGTCATGATTTGTATCTGTACAAAAATGTATTTGTACCTGTACAAAAACTATAAATTTGTATCTGTAAAAGTTGTGATTTGTACCTGTAGAAATGACAACTTGTAGTCAAAGAAGTCGCCACTAGGAGTCACAAGTGGGTTTTCTGCTGCTGTTCAGTGACGTGAGTTTTGCTCCATTTGTCGCGCTACAAATGGAGCAAAACTAATTTGTACTTGTAGAGCGCCGTGATTTGTACTCGTAAAGAAGGGGGCGGGCTCTGGTGTAATGAAGGGTTGTTTTGACCAATCAAGTGAGAAGGATTTGAGCGGATTGGAGCGCAACCTCATTGGTTTAGCGAACGACGGTGGCGGGACTCGCGGAAGGATACAAGCAGGACACATCGTCGCCAACCAACATACATATTAAGAATACTTCAGTCTCTTTTGGTTTTTGCTATGACAAGGTAAGTATTATGTTACTTCATCATTCTTTCAAATATTGTTGTTTAAACGATGGTCATCCAACCTGTTTTTATGATTAGCATCACATATTTAGCTTTCTAGCTAGCTGGCATTTGATTTCATGCTAAAGCAGTCTAGTCATTATCGTCATTTCTGGCGCCACGGACTTAATTGCATCTCATGCTTTGGAATATTGTGGCTATATGACAACAATGAACAACTAAACTACTTCATTATATGCCAAGAATGGTGCAGTGCGCTGCTCCCCTGTGTTGGTTAAAATTGTTATTTCTTGTATTAGTTAGCTGGCTAACAAACGAATTCATGTAGCTCACATATGCGCCATTGACAGGTACTGGAGGGAAGATGCACCCAATCGATGTTATGTATGTACACATTTGACTCCATAGTGTTCTTTATCTTGTTTTGCCTTCTAGAAAAATGACCGATCAGAGCAACAGCTCTTCGCTGCAGCAGCAGGTGAGCGGAATATCGCTACTGCCTTGACATTAATGGTGTGTTTTTTGTTATTATTTCTTCCTGTTTGCATAATAATGTAATCAATAATAATGCACATTACACACGACCTATACAGAGTGTCCCAAAAGTCTCTTTACAATTATAACAATTTTGAGATATTTTAAGTACCTTCATTTGTGTGAGTTTTTTTTTAAACTTAATTTAATAGACCTCTATATGGGCATCATCATTTACACCAAGCACATGAAAACGGTACTCGATTTGTTGCCATGTTTGCTGCAGGTTTACCATCCATCAACACAGTATCTGAAACAAATAAATTCAATATGAATGAATACTTTAATTAACAAACACTGGTTAAAATAAAACAAATCTGTTTAAGACATCTCAACAACTGCCTTTGTAATATATTGTTTTAAAAATTGTAAACATGTTATGGACACCCTATATTTCTCTCTAGGAACTGCTGCTGAATCTTTTACTGGCCCGACTCCATAACAGACTATCAGCTGCCCTTGGGCGTGCCCCTCTGGACCTGGACTATCTACAATTTATAATTTCACAGGACATGGTTTTACTGAGTGCACTAGCTAACCAAATTCAGATCCCTCAGCAAGTGTATGAAGCCCTTACTGATGTGCATGGTCTACTCTTTGCCCAAGATGAAATGGAGCTTCATGTAACGGTTCCTGTGGGGAGAACAAAACCTGGTTGTCCAAAAATTTTAATATGTAGGGAATATGTTTCGGAGCTCCTCAGCATAGGGCTATCTGCAGCGTACATTGCCAGACTTTTAGGAGTTTCTCGGTGGACGCTGCAGAGAAACATGAACAGCTGGGCTATGTCTGTTAGGGCCTTGTACGGTCAACTGACTAATGATGAGCTTGACAACCTGGTGTCACAAACACACCACTGCAACCCACATGCTGGGTACAGATTAATGATGGGATTGTTGCGGGCACAGGGGCATCGTGTACAGTGGCAGAGGATTCGTGCATCGATGCATAGGGTTGACACAGCAGGAATTGTGCTGAGAATGTCAGCATTGAGGTGTGTTGTTCGCAGAACATACTCTGTCCCAGGCCCAAGATCGCTGATGCATATAGACACAAACCACAAACTTATAAGGTTGGTTATGTTTTTCAAATCAAAACATATTACCTGTACATGACTTAACTATGTGCAAAAAAGTGATAATACCTAATGTTTTTCTTTATCTCAAATGTCATTGAAGGTACAATATGGTGATATTTGGAGGAATCGATGGTTTCTCAAGGAAGGTATAAATAATTGGATATTCCCTTTAAACGTCTAAACTTTTTGTCATTGAATCAGGCATTTCAATTGTGATTAGTTGTTTTTTGTTTTTGAAGACCTTCAGATTGTAGTACTAGTTTAGGATGGCTACCTCAGAAATCGGTTTCATTTTCTTTGGGAGCACCTTTGCATTTGTATTCTTCAATGGTAACATAATAGTACTGTAATACTCTTACTTACAGTCATTTTAGTTGAAAAGCTTTAATTGCACTTACAGTAACAAATCAAAACTCCATCATGTTACCTGTGACTTTATGCTAAGACTTCGCTGGCACTCTTTGTCTGAGAATTAGATTACATGTTTTCTTTGTTGACATTTTATAAAGACTCATTTCTTATGGAATCTCTTAAAACAGATGCAAGGTAGAGAATGAGATATTCTCAAGTGCCATTACACCAATTGCATTGAGTATTATTGTTGCATTTTACCTTTTTAAATATAATCCTGTTTTAACTACTACATGACTGTTAAAGGTTATTGAAATTGTATTTGTTAAGAGCTTTGAAATTGACACTTAAAATTGATATTGTTATTGTTAACGTACTTTGATCATTTGAAAATAAAAAGTACAGTTGTTTGAAGTCACAATGGGACAATTCCATTCTTCTCACATAGATAATGTATCTTGCTGTTGCAAATAATAACAGAGCCTCCACAACCCTTGCCTTCTTCAATGAAGCTGTTGAGAAGTATGGCTTACCTCAAAGGTTAGTCAGACATCATCACCTAGCCTATCCTACCCTTAATAGTGTAAATCTACCTGTTCTAACCATTGACTTGTTTTAAGGTTTTCGTTTCAGTGAAGTGTAATGCATAATTAATAGGAGTTCTCATGTTTGTTACATTTTCTTAAGGGTTCGTGGTGACCATGGGGTGGAAAATGTGGATGTAGCCCAGCTGATGTTCTCCACAAGAGGAGTTGGCAAAAACAGCTTCATTGCAGGGAAAAGTGTGCATAATCAGAGGTACTTTAGAAGACACTTAATTTTTATGGAACTACCACATTCATAACCTTGTAAGTTTACAGGGTGAGTAAAAAAAGAAAGAAAAAAAGAATACGCCAAAATCTATGCAATATTAAAAAATAATAATAACAACAACACAGAAAACTTCCGGTTAGACACATGTAAATACATTCAAATTATTCTTGTTTTTGAAGTGGTTAATGTGGCCACCACCAGCACGGGCAACATCTAGCCTATTTGAAAAAGAGAAAAGAATGAACTGAATGAAAACTTCACTTAGCAGTCGATGGCTGTAATTGGCCTGGCAGAACCTCTGTGTGTGTGATTTTATTTTTTTCTTCTTGTGGTGGTATGTTAAAGACAAAGTTTATGTTCCACCACTTCCATCAAATATCAATTACATGAAAGACCAAGTAACAGTTGCAATCAACATTGGCAACTTACGGTTGTCTTTACTGCCAGTGGTAAACACTAACACTTGTAAAACCTAAAAACTTGAAGCTATTTACGACACAAGTCCAAGCTACAGTTTTTCATTTTTGCAATATCGCATGATTTTAAATTTTTATTTGATTTGTAGCTTTATAGGATATCCCCTTGAGATGCAACATCTAATTTTCAAAGGTGACATTCCAACACATACAAATAGTAATAATGTACAAAATAAAGGTAAAGAATTCTGCTATGTTCTTTTTTTTAATCACCCTTACTTTCTCATTACTTGAAATTAATGGAATGTTTGTTTCATTTATGAAACTGCATTTATCATTTTAAACTACTTTTTTTGTTGATAATAGAAAAAAAACATTTGCCATTGAAATGCTTAAATTTAAAAGGATTTAGAACAATTCAAACATGCTCTCAAAAATGATTAAATAATTAATTGGATAGCCAAGTAGTTGATTAATTGTTGCACCCAGTTGCTTGTTTGTCCAAATATGATTCACTTTTTTACATGGTTTAAAATGTCTTCTTTAATTAAAAAAAAAGGGGGGGGCACAATTACATTGACATTACAGAATTGAACGTCTTTGGCGAGATGTCTACACAGCAGTCACTTGCCTCTACTATGCTGCGTTGCACCAAATGGAGGAAGATGATCTCCTGGACCTGTCCAGCAGTGTTCACCTTTTCTGCTGCCATTATGTCTTCATTCCTCGCCTACAAGCCCAGCTTGATGTTTTTAAAGATGGCTGGGACAGTCGAGGGAAATCGTACCCCGAACCAACTGTGGCACATGGGACTGCACTATAATGTACAAGAGTCTAATGATGTTGTAAGTACTTTTAAAAAATTGGTAAGCAAAACTTACTTTAAACAGTAGACAATGAGTTGTTTTTCATATCAACTACAGGATTTGAACATCCCCCTGATAAACTGGGAGAGTAGTGGCCTTGTGTCCAGCAACACCGACTCTTGTGTCTATGTGCCTGAAACTGACTGCCCTTTGACACCTCAAGAACTGGCTGGACTCCATGCTGCTGTGGATCCAGCAGGACCTTCTACACGCATGGGAGTAGACCATTATTTGGCTGCAGTGAACTACATGCACAGTATAAACTATGTGTAGGGTCTAGCCAAGCGCTTCTGGGCTGTTATTTGTTTAAAACTGCCTGCACTAAATTACATTTTATAATTTAGTGCTATATATTGTCTTTTCGTACAAATTGACAATGAACTGTAATAAGAACCTATCTAGCAAAACATCAGAACTACATTATTTAAAGTAATGAAATAAAGATTTTGATCTATACCAAACCAAAACCAGTATCAGTTGTGGCGATGCAGTTCTTTAAATGGTCACTGAATTCTGTGTAATGGCTGTAGTGGCCAGGTAACTTTAAGTTTTGGAAGCATGTAGAAGACGTGGGATGTTCCGCTCTCACCACCTCCACTTTCATATCTGGCATGGGTATCTCCCATCCCACCCAGAACTTCAGGAGTCTTTTAAGATTCTCTTGAGACCCTAAAAAAAAGGAGAAAAAAAGTGGAATTAAGCTGTGCATGCTATTAAGTAACAATAATCAATTAGATTACTGTTTTTATAATTTAATTTATGTATTTTTTTGAGAAAAAAACAGGTTCTGCAACATCTGGGAAAAAAAGTGATCCCTGCTAGAGGATGATCATTTAAGAAAATCAAATCACAGATGTATCTATAAATTAAAATTCTGCCTTGTAGCAATATGTGTATGCTTATGCTTAATACTCATAATACAACTTGTGTTCATAAACAAGAAAAAATGGTTAAAAAAACCTTGATTTTCAACCACATTTGAAAATCTGCATTTATGCATTACAAAATGTGCACAAATATCAACATGTAATTTACCTGTCCTCACAAACTGACGCAAGTACCCCATTATTCTACATCTACAGTCAACGGAGTAACCATCTTCATCGTCCAACCCAGATTCCTCAGGCCATTTGATTAGGTCCAAAACAACCTAGGACAGCAAATGAGACAATCATTATGGCACCATAGTTGGCATTGAACCAATTCATTCTATTTTACAATTTTCTCTCTAATTTATACATATGGTCAATCCACACATGGGGTGTTAATTGTGTGAAGGCTGATGTTGTGGTCTCAACAGCCTAACAATGAAATGTGTATCCTGCTGAGGAGAACATGTGATTGTTGATTTCTCGTCAGACTTTGTTCAAGGTTGGAATTGTTCACTGAAAATGATTCCAAATCAAAATTTCCTTGGAACAAGGAAAAAACATTAAAAATGTTTGCATAACTGAACATATGATGACGAATATTCAATAATATAACCCTAACCCTAAGCAAACACTCTCCCTCTCATTTGGATATGGGCTTAAAGGTTGTATCTAACTGTGCGTCAAAGGTTTGCATGCAAGGGACTGTGCATGTAGCGAGTTTTTCTTTGTTGTCAGTTTTTAATTATTATTTATTCTAAGGTTGCAAAGATGTTCTCAAGACACTTGCAAAGTATATTTACGGCACCAAACATTCTATGTAAATCGCAAAGGAATAATGAACATGTTGAAATTTCTTTGCGAGTGTCTGCCACACAGCGGCCGAAATGAGTTTCTTCCGTTGGGTGTCCGGGCTTTCCCTTAAGAGATTTGGTGAGAAGCTCAGTCATCCGGGAGGGACTCAGGGTCGAGCCGCTGTTCCTCCGCGTGGAAAGGAGCCAGTTAAGGGGGCTCGGGTATCTGGTTCGGAAGCCTCCTGGACGCCTTCCTGGAGAGGTGTTCCGGGCATGTCCCACCGGCGGCAGACCCCGGGGACGACCCAGGACATGCTGGAGAGACTATGTCTCTGGGCTGGCCTGGGAACGCCTTGGGATCCAGCCGGAGGAACTGGTTCAAGTGGCTGAGGAGGTCTGGGCTTCCCTCCTAAAGCTGCTGCCCCCGTGAATCCGACTCCGGATTAGCGGTAATAAATGGATGGATGGGTGGTGGGTCTGGCAAACATCTTTGCAACCTTGAACTAACCCTAATGAAAAAATAAATATTTTTTTGTTTTGCCAGACTGTCACATCAAATCAAAATTGATATAGCTCCTTTCATACATTACATTGCAACTCAAAAGCGTTGAGTGAGTAAAACATCCATAGTACAGCACAAAGAAAACCCTAACCTTCCCCCCAACATGCCCATGAGCAGGCTCACTCAAACTCGCACAACCTTTAAAAAAAAGTGTAATTAAGTTATCTGGTCAATCTTGACCTAATGAATTCCGTTTGCATTCCCATAAATTCCAGTTAATTCCCATGCAAAAAAATTTATTTTGAAAATTACAGACATTTTGGAATCCTAGACATGCTTCATTGAATACCTCCACACTGCACTCAGACTTTGTTTCTGTTGGAAAAACTGATGCCACTGCATCGGGTCGAGACTCCAATAACAGCATAATGAGGGTTTCTTTTAGTCCTTGCTTCAGCTGTTTGAGTTGGCGGGAGTTTCGGCCGAGCACCCTAAAGTATCACAGGGGTGAGTGAGGTATGGATGAAGGGACTCCAAGTAAATATATACATGCAGTAAATTCAATTCAATTATTACTCTGTGCACATTCAAACACTGGTCTGTATATATTGCTGTACAGCCGATCGCCCATACACACCGTGCAAGCCATTGGAGCCACAGGGCGACCATCTTACCTCTCCCATCCTGAGAGAAGACTACAATATATACTATAGGTATACATACAGATTAGACATATACAGCTCCTAGGCTCTTAGTGTTGGGCCGGGAGGCAGGTGTGGCAAGGTGGTCACAATTTTTTTAACAAGTGGACACTGGACAGTATGTGCTGCTTTGACGACCCCTTTTTTCTTTTATCGCTCAGTTCTTTAGACCCCAATATTAGATTTGGCAGAGGCATCTTTTGTTGAGTTAGTTATAATTCATTTATTAAAAAATGTACAATTTTCCTCCTACAACCCTCATTAAGCATATAATGTATACATGTATTTAAGGCAAGTTGTAAAATGTCTGAAGTCCTCTTGTTTATGTTTAATAAATTTATAAACATCGTAAATCAAATGTTCTCCAATTTCAATACGGTAAATATATTCGAGGATCGTGTGTGACATAATGTTCATTGTGACATATTGTGATGGCTGCGAGATATCAGGAGGGTATAATTTGATGCTCAAAGCCTGGTTTCCAGTTGATGCTGACAGGGTTTGTGAGGCTCACTTTATTACCGGTAATTACTTGAGCCTATAGATTTGTTATTTGGAGAGGATTTAAAAAACGAAGAAATCGAGTTTGTGCAGTAGCTATAAAAAAACACTAAGTCATATTTCTTTTTCAGTCTTATTCAGGTGTTCCAAAGCATGATCAACAGCCACCCTGACTTGTTCCTCGCCTTGAAATGGGCGATATTGTTTGACGTCTCATCTATACAGCGCGACTGAGCCCGCTATCATTTTCTGTCACACAACCAACCGCGCATGCGCAAACATTTTTCATCAAAGATCCTCCTATAGGATTGTATGCCGAGAAACATTTCTTGAGAGTAATAATATGGAATTGGCCTATCGGCTATCCAGTTACATATACAGAGGTAATGTGTAAAATGTACATTTATCAAAGCATGATATACTGTTAGATAGGAGACACTTAAGTAGGACAACTTTTGATGGATATAACGCTAGTCAGCCACACTTACTGCATGCTGAAGTAGATTGTGAAGGAGCCAGGTGCTGTTACTAGCCGTTAATATAGGCATGTCCCATGCCAATGCCAGGTCATTAACAGCCGTTGTCTGACACTCATTGAGTCCTCTTTTTTCACTTGTTTCTTCCTTTCCAGCAGATTCTTGATTCTCAAACAGCTTTAAAAAGAAAATACCGCACATTTATTTCCAATAAATTACATTTAAAAAGTAAAAGTATAGTCCATATTTTTTCATTGAATGACAATGTTTTCCAATGGATAACCTTGCACTTTACCGTACTTACCGGGCGTATGGTCTCCCCGATGTCCATGTCTGCCACATCTTCTAACATGATTGTCGCTGTCTGTGGTGATTTACCAAGCAACACATGAATTACTGCTGGGCTAATACCTAACAGACAAGGGCCCCCATGAAGGAAAGAATGCCCAATCATTCTTCCTGCCATGACAAACAGGTCATTCTGTGCAAATACTTGGGAAGTGGCAGGAATTAAATGATCTGGTTGGCCTTCAAACAGCACAGTGCCGCATGCGGTTCCTATAAAAAATTAAAAAAAATGTTAATGGGGTTTGCCATTTTATGTTCAATACGGTTATAATAACCACATGATTGCAATTTCCTGCCTATGATTGTGTATTAATCTTTAGATTGACAGATTTGTCATGTGTTATGGCTATGCTGTCTGTTGTTAGTTATTCATAGTATAGCTGAATGATAACTTGTATTTGCTGAATGATTAATTTACAATAATTTGCAATATAATCACTGACCATAACTAAAGCTGTCTGCCAGGATGGTGCACGTAATTCCTTCATAAGATCATGAGTCAATTATCTAACATTTATGTTCTATTTTGCCTTGCAACTTAAACAAACAAACTTTAGTGGAGTTGGGCCAGTGTCTTTAGGATTCTTTAAGACCTACCGCAATCAAGTTTGAAACCATGTTGTAACTTGTGCATTATCATACTGAAGAAGTGTCTGTTAACCCCTTCTCCAATGGCCACATCTCCTAAAAACACAAGCAATCACATCCATCTTTCAGGTCATGGGTTTTCTGGCCTTCAAATTTGTATTTTTCATGTTTTCATATGTTCATGTGGGATTGCTGTTACAGCATTGTACTCCCACAATAAAAATATTCATGCAACATGCAACATGGACCACTTTCGTGTCATTACGTATTTTGAATGACTGCCGTAGCCACAGTACAGTGATGCGAAGATAACTGTCCTTCTGGCAGCACTTGTACGACGCCTTCAGCCACATCTCCATGCAAATGCATCAGTTTCCAGGGAGATAGGCTACTCAAGCTAGCTGTCTTAGCGGTTGTTCATAGAAAGCTTTAAGTGTGAACTTAAAAAAGAAAAGAAAAAAAAATAAGTTTAACAAGTACATTACTACATTATTGTAATTTTGGTGCTCATGCGCACTAACATGCTACTTATCTGCACCCCTACAAATATATAAAAAGCAAAACATGTTACGAATACAATACTCAAAAACAACATGTTTGAATTGAGGTTTGTTTACAGCACCTTTTAGTTTAGCTTGAAATGGTTTGGCCCAATCTATATTGGGAGTCTTGTAAAAAGTGAGGATTCTGGCTTCCTGGTCCATTACGTCTTCTCCAATGTCTATTATTATTTTTAGGTATGGCTTATCTTCATTGGTTTGCAGACACTGCCTTCTGTACTGGTCAGCTGCTAATTCCGGATCCACTACGTTTTGCCATGCTGTAGTAACACACAAAAAATAGAAGAAAACAACTGTTTATTATAATTGAAGTTGTAATTTAAAAAGTAATGAATTGCACAACATTCACTACTCTACAAATTGTGCCTATAACCAATTTGTAGAATAAACAAAGACATATGCAAGTCTATGACAAACTCAATAATTGTAATTCGATTTTTGGTGAGATGGAAAAAAAATTACAGCACTGTAATGAATATTGGCATTTTAACATCTTTCAATGTGATTGTTTTTCTTAACTTTCACCAAACATGTCATTATTTATTCATAAATTTTTTTAGACAAATACTAACGCATCTCATCCATTTCATCAGGTCTGGACTGTAAAAGGGTATTGTCTGTTGAGAGGGTCGCTGTTGATGTCGTTATATCAGGTGATGAGCAGATAACTGATGCACCAGTGCTGCTTTGAGTCATGTGGTCACTCGGCATATATGATTGTGCAGAAGTGGAGCTACCACATGGAAATCTTGAAAAAGATTGAATGAACACACGTTTTAGCACACATATTAAGAAAAAAAAAAAACATTTTATACAGTTTGATTATCACACTTGCATCATCCAAAAAAGAAAACTCATACACAGTGGTCATGTGTCAAATTATGTACAATTTTATATCTTGAAAATGTACCTGACGATTTACATGAAGAAATTTACGCTTTATTTATATATTTTTTATTTTTTTCTTAAAGAGCTCAGTATTGTTCATTCGGAAATGTCATCATCATTGCTCTTTATTTATTTTTATTTTTTTATTTTGTTTGTGTGTGTGTGTGGGTGAGTATGTGTATGTACGTGCGTGCGTGTATTTGTTAGCTCACCAAAAAAAACTATTAGAAAAAATCTCATACCGTTCACCTAAACCGAACACCGCCGTCAGGAGACCCGAGGGGACCAAAGAAAACCAAGGAAGGTGAAATCCAGCACCGACCAGGCACCACCCACCAGAACTCCTCCCCAACCCAAGAAACATCCAGACCCCAACAAATCCAAAAAACATAAAATCAGGGAGGCCTCAAGAGACCGAAGGAGAGACCGAGAAAAGGAAGGAAGGACAGACGAAGCCGAGTGAGATCCACAGACACCAGCCTCCACCGATTCAATGACCTGAGGAGGAAACAGATTGTGTCTGAGTTTCGGTAGATGCTGGTGTGGTGGATCTGGCATGCTTGAAAATCTCCACCAAAGAGGGGAGCCGTTGACCCCTGCCGGAACAGAGCAAGCGCAACACCTCAGGGCCCCCCAGGCCGCGGCAGCGCCAAAGGACGACCCCCGGGCCCCGCCAGGACCACCGGCCGAAGAGCAATCCCAGGAGCAGGAGCACCCCCCGCCCCAACACGGCCCGCGCCCCCGACCCAACGCAGCAGAACGGGGCACTGCAGGCCCGCCAGGCACCCCACCGGCCCCCAACCCCCGCACCCCCCACGAACCCCCGCCCCCCATCCACCCCAGCCACCCACCCCAACCCAGCCCCAGCCGCCCCCAGGTCCCCAATCCCCCAGACACCCCACCACCCCCACACCCCGCAACCCCCACCACCGCCCCCCCCAACAAAGCCCCCCCCCCCCGACCCCACCCCGACCAACCGGCAGCCCCCCAACCCCCGACCCCCAGCCCCCGGGGACCACCCGCACCCAGGCACCGGCGCCGAAGAGGGGCCGGACAGCGGAGCGGAGAGGGCAGCCGCGCCCACCCCACCCCCCGCCGTGTGGAGGGACGGAACACCGGGGGCAGAAGGAGGAGATGGGGGCACCGGAGGGCGGCCGACACCCCCGAACCCCAGGCCCAGCGGGGGAAGGCCCCGGTCGTCACCCCAGCGTTCTTTGTGAAAGTTAACCCCTGTTACTGAGTCCGCCAGCTCGCCGACTGGCGAACTCTACCCCTAAGGGGAAATTTACGCTTTACATTTCAAGCACCATTATAAGTAATAAATTAATTGTAGTATTTTGTGCATATTCTCATGCAGTTTTGATATCTCTAAATTTACGTCTGTCATACCTGTCACCACATGAACTTGCATGGTGTGCAACAATTTCCGCAGGAAATATATTTCCACAAATTGGACAGGAGTCCTAAAAGTACCAAGCATATAGAGACATGGTTTCATAAAGTAGAAGTAACATAACTGTTGAATACAATATAGAACAAAGTATAGCAGATCATGACATTTGAATAAACACACTACTGTTACACAAATACACGGATTGCTTACCTCACTAATTACTTCTAAATCATGTTCTGCTGTCGGGACCGTTTCGTCTTCACAATCATCCTTCGTCTATGGAAAATATGGAATCAAATGAATAGAATTTTCATAAGACAAACTTGACAGTTCCACCGAAAAAGCCAAATGTTCATAGACAGGTGACTGTGACAGGAGTTTAAAAAAGAAGTAATTTGACAAAAAAATTGCTATGCTTAAAATGACTTTTATCTGTTAACCCTGTGATTTTTAACAAGTGTGCGGTGAGAAATCGTCAGGTTTTCTAGTGGAAAATAATCAAATGTCAATTACTAGTTAATAAAAAAAAAAGTATATTTTTTTATTGATTTATAGCAACCAGCACGTATAGTAGCAGATATGGGCAACATGCCACGGACTTCCAACTTCTGTAACGCTGCTCAATTTGAACGTTGCCGTTGATAGGTGTGAGTGTGTAGGCCAGGGTGTCTCAGTTCTCCAAAGCACTTCGGAGAACTGAAACACCCTACACACGAAAACAGCATAGGTGTCTGACTTACTCAATGCTGACTGAAAAAGAAGTGGGTATACTCAGTATACCCGCGTATACCCTGGACTTCACCACTGGGTGTTATCAAGGGCTTAAAGTTTTTAAAAAAATCCTGAGCCTGAACTTTTCCAGGGAGCGGTGGTGCAGTGTCCAACATGCCGATTCGTTGTTCGACCGGCATCAAGCCATTACTATTTGATTTGTCGCCGTGGATGGAATGGGCATTTGGGAAACTCATTAAATTCCCAATTGGCCAGTCCTCCCCAAGCGTCAGGTCATCTCTTTCATTATCCATTTATATTATGTATGGTACAGTATAGCATCCCCTCTAGTGCTGCAGCTATCAAATATTTAGGTATACAAACATCATATGGAAAATTCTATTGAATAATCAGGTATTTGGATTAAATATAAATATTTTCGCACGGTGAAAGAACAATTATGAATAAAGAAGACAATAAAAATATATTCCCACTTACTAATGATCGACCAACTTTCATTTCTAGATAATCAACTTTTTTGTTTTACTTAAATTTAAATTGTGCTTAACAGCACATTATTTTCCTCTCTAGAAAGTTTGGGAGATTTTACAAAAATCTCTCCCCATGGATTGAACTTCCGTTAAATATTAGGACACTTTCATCTCTACCCACTCTTAAAACACACTTACTTACCTACTTTTTTTTCATTTAATTGACTTATTCATTTACCCGCTTAAGATAATTATTGATTTTTTTGGTGATATTTTTGTTTTACCTCTTTACACACTTTTATATCCGCTGTCGCACACACTTGTTTTTCCCACGGACTCTTAGAAACAACCCCCAAACACTTCCACCTTGCCAGCGCTTCTGCAGAGCGTGAGAGCGTGCAAACGCCTGACGTCACGCTCAAGGTGAAACCTTACGTTTCCGTCCCGAAACCGTCATCATTATTTGACAAAACAGGAAAAATAGGGGCAACAGCCATTGTGCCACAGTAGTGCCTCCTGTCCTTTAACATTTTTCTTAAGCATGTGTGGGTGATAAATATGGTTGTTTTAACACTCCAAAATTTGACATGCGCCTTTAAGTTACGTGAACTTCCTGCCACGCATATTCAGCCAACATTCAGCCAGTCACGAATGTACGTATGGATGTAGGCCGTGGTGCCTCACAATGAACTGAAATAATAAGTAGAGCCATTATCATTGGCCAGTAAAGGAGTAGTCAAATACAACAAAAATCAAACCAAGTGCAGAGTAGACTGAGCTTTGCACTATATTAGAGCTGGGTACGAAAAGATAGCCCTTAGACTACAAAGATAAAGGGAAAAAATGCTACCACAGCTGAGCAAATGTAATAATTTGATTTTATCTATTAGGGAAACATTTGTAAAGACAACTTACATGAGCTCTACAGGACTCAATGTGGACCTGGATCAGGGGCAATGGAACCATCTGGCCACAGGTCATGCATCCATTTTTGGGCATTTTGTTGAACTCAGCAGCATCATACGGCAGTGGGGTAGTATCTATTTCTTCTTGAAGAGGGACAATGTACAGCACATTTTTCCCATTGTTCGAAGCAGTTTTGAGAGATTTGGCAGTGTATCTTTGTGAACCTTGAGCCACAGGATTTAATCTTCTTTGTCCACCGCCTCCTTAAAAAGTAAGAAAAACAAACAAAGAAACTGTCATGTCTGGGAAGATCTGGTTTTGGTTGAGGGTCCCGATTGGTCCTGAGTGGGTTCCAGCCTTTCCGCGGGTTGACCAATCCGGGCCCTCGGCCACTTGTGCCTGGCCCCAGGTGTGGCGAGTTACCCAATTAGTGTGGGTGTATTTAGTTCCCGGGTGGTGATCAGTCGGCGTGCGATCATTGCCGCTTGTCACGGTCACCACCGGAGTTCTGGCTGTCAGTTTGATTTTGTAACTTTTCAGTTTGTTGTTTAGTTAGCATTAACCAGTACCCTGGTTAGTGTTTTCTGAAAAATAAAGCACGCCAGTCTCGCTCCTGCTGTGGTTCTCCTGCCTCCCTGCATTTTGGGTCCTCCACTTCACACGCCGACAGACACCACACCGCCCCGTGACCACACCGTAACAGAAACTATACAAATTTGAAGGACTTTCATCAACAAACAAAATATACCACCATAACCTTTTCAGATATTCACAAAAAATATATATATTTGTGATATGCCGCAAACTATCGGTAGTTTGCAATTCCACTGATCACAAACAGTTGTGGCGATTACTTGACTACTTAGATCATGTTCAGAATAATAACGCATCACCAACTTGCTGCAGTTAAATAACCATCATTACTTTACAGCTTCAATTCGTTGGTGTATGCACATAATTATAATAAAGACAATTACTATGATGGTTAAATTTGCAGCTTGTAACAGCATTCCAGACATTAATAAATAAAATGTTACACTCACAATTAATTCAACTACGCAAAGTTGCAATAATACTAGGAAACCATTCTGTGGCATTAGTAGGCATAATTTAGAAGTATTAAATTGATCAACAAAATTAAAAAAAGAGGTATGTACCTGAAAGGGGGGGATTTTCAAAGATTATGAGTTTCTGCTGAGGCCTTGTGACAAATATGTCATGTTTTGTAACTTTCAGTGTTTTCATTGACAATTGTGATGCTACGTCAAAATGGCAGTCATATACTGCATATGGTTTGGAGTCAGATTTATCCCACTGGGAGTGACCCAGTTCTGGCCTAAAAGCGTTACAGGCAAATGTAAACAGCAAAGATTGCTGATTACAGTAATTTATTTGTTCTGGTTAATACAGTCATTCCAAAACACATTGTGTCACGTGAACATATTATATCATGTATTTACTGTGCATTTTCCTTGAACGCTTTGAGGTCGGAACTGACAATCTAAGTGGGATAAATCCGATTTTCCACTTTCCTCAAGTGCAGAAATTATCGTTGGTGAAATGAAGCTTTCCACTCGTTGAAAAGTATTAGACTTTGGATCGTCGTAATTTGATTTGTGAGGATTGTTTTGTTTTGAGAACGTGAAAAACTATAATTTTAACAATATGCCTGCTTTGTATGCTTGTCACGTTGTTGTCACGGTGTTACATTGTGGAAATATAAGAGATGCCAGAACTTCGGAATTGTCAATTTGAGTTCGTAAACGGAGAAAGTTGTGAGCAAGCATGTGTGTTCCTGTTTTGATGTTAACTACGGGCGTACAGTAGCTTTGTTTTAGCTGTTAAAAAACACGAGTTAACTGACTAATGTTTACATTACACGTGGCAGTGTGTTAGCGCACCAAACAGGACATCGTGTACCATTACATCAAACACACATGACAACCTGTGTGTGCTCAGGCTATCTTACTGACACGAATGTACCAATGGATTCAGGCATCATCCGCAACGTGCTTTTCTTTTTATATATCACATTTGATAATGCAATTAATTGTCCATGTAGTCATGATTAACCAACTTATCTTAATTTGCAACAACTGGCAGCGTTGAACCTGAACAAGTTAAACGAACAAAAGCCCATTAATGCATGTATATTGCTGCCCGATGCACACTTAAGTTAGTGTGGTTAATTTTGGCATCTGAGAATGGCAGTTCATTTTCATTATACACTGCCAGGTTTCACTAGACATCAATGAGAAAAGCTGTAAACAAGGCTTCAGATGAAGGGGACCAAATGCCTTATTTGGCAACCACAGCCTCGAAGTGTCACACTGTCGGATAATTTAGAGCTTGGTATAAAAAACAAAATTAAATCAAAGAAAATTGAAGTATGTATTGTTAGAGTTTACAATATTTGTATTCTACTCTTTGCGTGTTCAATTAACTGAATGGTGAGATTCTGTCCCTTTGCAAAGGTATTATAATTATCAGAAGCTTCTGATCACACAAATGAAGTCACCCAAGCAGTGTTCTGTTCAAAAGTGTGTGTCCCTCCTTCTCCTGCACATCATTATTTATTGAAAAGTGGGTGAATACGAAAAGTCTCCTCTCCCCTCCCATTCACAAAAAGGCAGAAGTTCCCAGGAATACAAATCAGATTAGACCTAAACAATAATAAGTCAGCCTGTCCTTGGACTCGACCGACTGAGACTGGTACAAACTCTACTCCCTCTTTCCCAGGCAAGAGAGACAGATAAGAATACAATAGACAATACTATTCATTGAGCTACACAGCTATAACTAAATCCAAAACGGCTAAAATATAAATTGAAACTGAAAAACAATGTTAATAATTCAACAGTATCCAATGAAGAACCATACCTGTAACTTTTTTAAGAAACCAGCCACCTTGTAAATCTCGCATCCTGGGATATTCTTCTTGGAGCAGTCTGCTTATCTGAAAGTAGTAAGCAAGTGCTGCTGACATAGTTAATTGTTATATGTATAAATTTTCATAAAACTTTGTTAGCTGCAAATGAAAATTAACAGTTTTGCGATATGGTGGAAAATTCAAATGACGGTATCGGGAGGGTAACCAAACAGACCGACCGACATCTTGTGATTATAATTCGTTGTCCGTTTGACAGAGGGAGTCAATGCGCACAAGGATCAGAATTAATTTATTTATTTGCAGTAATTGCGGAGCAGTTTTGCGTATCATGACTTCATTTGAGGAGCAAATTTCTTTTTTCCTCTCCTTTTTTTTTCTTTCTTTAAGGAGCGAATTTAGAATTTTGTGGAGCAATTTCTTTTTTCTTTTTGTACCCGGTTAATTCCAGGGACGCTTAGCCTGGCCGAGGGTCAAGAAAAGCCTGCCGGCTCGCCGCTCTATTAAAACGCTGGGGAAAACACTGGTTTCCATTTAGTCTTTTCACGATACCGAAATTTTGACTTTGATACTAAAACCTGCATAAAATACCTCAATGCCGGTACTGAAACGCTAGACAAAACTCTAAAACATCAGCAAAAGCAGCAAAATTAAAACTGGCTAAAGAACTTCAAATTATTTTTACTTATTATTAATTTGAAATATTGGGATGTATACATGTTAAATTTATGTACATACGGTATATATTTATGTTTATACTGTATGTGCTTTCACATTGCATTCTGTATTCTTGAAGTGCTGTATTTGACTGCATTTGATGTCATCCGTTTTAAAAATTGGCAATAGTGGCACTCCAATAACTCAATGTAACGTTGCTTGATTGTTCGTGCATGTCTCGGCTCTTCTCCATTTCGCTCCTAATTAGTCGAATGCATCATCAAATACTACAAATTGGGAACAAAATAATTCAAACTCCACTTATTTTTAAGGGAAGTGTCAAAAATGCGTCACAACCTGTGTCTGTTGCTCTGTCAGTCGTCTGAGCTTTTACTATGCATAAGTGTGATATCCTACTGTGTGCCTGTTCATTGAACGCACCGTGCCTAAGTCCACTGCAGGAATGATTGCTGATTTTTCTTCTGCTTCTTCACGAAAAACATTTGCTCTTGTCACAAAACCTTTCTAAAACTGAAAATTGAAAACCACACGTGTTCTTCGTGTGCTGATTGAAAACATGCGTAGGCAATGCCAATGCTGTTGCATAGCTTACGTGGACGTCCAGCGAGCACTACACTTAATAAGCTTAATTAGCGCTTCATGCTTCTCCACGAGGAGTGCACGTCCAGCAAGCGCTTCAGTGCGTGAAGCTATCTTCCTGCGCCCTCTCGCACACACGCTAAAAGAGGCGTGTCGCTTACTTAAGGCGTTTTCCACATATCGGTAGATAGAAAACAAGAGTTGGCGGGCTGTCTCGTATTTTTTTTTTTAAGTACCGGTACTAAGAAAAAAATTATACCGAGCCGTTTTTGACACCAAAACATAAAGGTACGGTACTGGCACCGGTATCCCGTGCAACACTATTTTCATTACACTTTTGCGAAATACTTGTATTTAGACATGTCTCAAAAACCATGGGAAAATAAAAAATTTTGGGCCGATATTTGCATTTTTTTTTAAATTACAGTGTTTCCATTAACAGTTTGCTTTTGCACAACTTGCATTTTGCGCAAATCTGAGGGTAATGGAAACACACATATACAGAAGGAAACAAAACATTAAAAAACAATACAATGGCAAGACTCAAGTGTAGAATTGTCTTTTAGGCTTACCTCTGCGTGATCGGCATTGTCACCCATATTTATGGTCCTCCTCCCAAGACCCGCTTCCAAGAGAAAAGTTTCCTCTTTTGGCGTTTTTTCCAGGTTTGTTGATAGCAGACAGAACTGCAGTTCTATCAACTTACACACAGAAACATTAGGAGGATTTGCCAAACTTCTTTTGCGCTTCTGACCTCGAGAAGCAAACACTGGGAAACATCTATGAAGCACAAAAAGTTTTTAATTAGTGAACATTAAATTGTCAAGGATCTAATATCTGTCAGTGACTCAAAGACAAATATATATTCTAAATATATTATATTTAATAAAAAAAATTAAATTCAATGGTACAAAGTTGTTGTTTTTTAAAGCTACATACCACATGAGTACTCTCATTCTAAAATCGTAATATCGTTAACCAATGTAATATGGGCTTCCATTTTTCAAAAACAAGCTAGCACATTGTAATGGCCACTTACCTCTGCATCTCTTGCTGCACTGTGCCTGGTCTGGCTATGACACTGCTGGTAGGCCTCATAGCTGCTGGTTGAACAGTGTGCTGGGATGTAGGTTGAGCAACAGGTGAAGAACTTGTGGTGCTTCCAAGCTGATGACTTAAGCAGTCAAGCAGCACACGGACTGCTGATTCCACATTTAGTGTATTCTGAAAATATAGAGGTATGTGAAGGCTGCATACAGCAATTAGAGACAGCTGGAACATGAGATTTTTGAGTGACTAAATGGATGTGTTGTCACATGTGCTGAACAGCTGAAAAATGAAAATATACATTAATTAAATAATTGTTTAATGGATCAAATACAAGACATTCCCAAAAAAGAGGGGGAAACAACCAACTACAGCACTACAAATCACACAAAAGGGCTCATCTCGATTGTCTTAATTGAAACATACAACTACGAGCTCCAAGTTGTCCTTCAAATCTTTGGAAGCAACTCAAAAGATTTTCTTATGCAGCCGTTTTAAGGAGGGAGTAAATTGTTTTAAAGACACATCTTGGAACAAGGATGGACCACTGAAAAGATTTCATGGGTCAGCTTAAGTAACGGGTCCGCTGATAGATCCTCTAAGGAAGTCATATAGCTTCTTGATGTTGAGGTTTGAAAACCAGCTGGACTGTAAATGATCATAAACTAATATTGCATTGTTTATCATATTGGATAGTACATCATATTTCAGATTTAATATACAGTAAATATTTTGTTGCAGTATGTCTGTTCTTTTTTGTGAAGTGTTTGATACTAATATGACTTAATTATATGGGTGTTAAAAAAAGATTCAGCAATATATCACGAAATTACAGCGCACAGCACAATTCTTGAATTGATTTGATACGCGGCCGAATCTATTTTTAAACCTCAATTTTTTTAATGGAAATATTCAACCAACGTCTTACTTTAGGGTTAGGGTTCATACGTTAAACATGGAAGAATGTTATATTAATGGACATTAAGCCTTAATATTTTATTTCAATACTGTTCAAACATCAAACAGATTTCAACAGATTGTTGTTAAATACAGTGGCTCACAGTTATGAACCTGAAGTTTAGTATTAGTAAATAAATAAATGTTCATACAAATCTTACAGTGTACACGTACAAGTTAACTGATGAGTATTTTCTAAATTTGAGTTAAAAACAAACACACGCAATAAACAATTTATAGATTCGTATCAGGATTAATTGGTATCGAATAGAATCGTGACCTATGAATCGTGGTACGGATCAAATCGCCACGTACTAGGCAATTCACACCCCTACTTAATTACACTGGCTCATGATTACCACATCTAAGAAAGTGATACCACCTACGCCTGAGGAATTTGTCAAATTACACAATCAAGGGATGACGTCTCATTTTCCTGAATTATTTACAAAAGGCCAGTTGTTGTTTTTTAAGGTTGGTTGGGTTATTCGAAATGCTCGTCCTGTTGAGTGTAACAGTAGTAGTAGTACGGCATCATAACTGATAAATTAATATTAAAAATGGAAACTCCCGTTAGTTGTTATGTAACTATTGTATACATATATGCTATACATATAAACTTGCTACCGGTAACTCTCCTAAATTAAACTACATCAGGCTCACAACTTTGCGTTTAGACTACTGCATAACTATTACTTTGACAAGAACCGCACCAGGCCCATGGTGTGCGTGCTGAATACTGTATGCAAAACAGACCTGAAAATAACTCAGACACTGAGTTGAAGCTACGAGAAGCTCAAGGGAGCGCTGGTGAACTATATGTCGACCACCCACTTAAAAAAAACACACCATTAATGTCAAGACAGTAGCGATATTCCGCTCACCTGCTGCTGCAGCGAAGAGCTGTTGCTCTGATCGGTCATTTTTCTAGAAGGCAAAACAAG
This sequence comes from Leptonotus elevatus, assembly GCF_054856555.1. NCBI lineage: Eukaryota > Metazoa > Chordata > Actinopteri > Syngnathiformes > Syngnathidae > Leptonotus > Leptonotus elevatus. Next base: position 5,197,479 of record NC_141260.1, on the reverse strand, counting down.
ATAAAGAACACTATGGAGTCAAATGTGTACATACATAACATCGATTGGGTGCATCTTCCCTCCAGTACCTGTCAATGGCGCATATGTGAGCTACATGAATTCGTTTGTTAGCCAGCTAACTAATACAAGAAATAACAATTTTAACCAACACAGGGGAGCAGCACACTGCACCATTCTTGGCATATAATGAAGTAGTTTAGTTGTTCATTGTTGTCATATAGCCACAATATTCCAAAGCATGAGATGCAATTACGTCCGTGGCGCCAGAAATGACGATAATGACTAGACTGCTTTAGCATGAAATCAAATGCCAGCTAGCTAGAAAGCTAAATATGTGATGCTAATCATAAAAACAGGTTGGATGACCATCGTTTAAACAACAATATTTGAAAGAATGATGAAGTAACATAATACTTACCTTGTAATAGCAAAAACCAAAAGAGACTGAAGTATTCTTAATATGTATGTTGGTTGGCGACGATGTGTCCTGCTTGTATCCTTCCGCGAGTCCCGCCACCGTCGTTCGCTAAACCAATGAGGTTGCGCTCCAATCCGCTCAAATCCTTCTCACTTGATTGGTCAAAACAACCCTTCATTACACCAGAGCCCGCCCCCTTCTTTACGAGTACAAATCACGGCGCTCTACAAGTACAAATTAGTTTTGCTCCATTTGTAGCGCGACAAATGGAGCAAAACTCACGTCACTGAACAGCAGCAGAAAACCCACTTGTGACTCCTAGTGGCGACTTCTTTGACTACAAGTTGTCATTTCTACAGGTACAAATCACAACTTTTACAGATACAAATTTATAGTTTTTGTACAGGTACAAAAAAATTTTTGTACAGATACAAATCATGACTTTTGCAGGTACAAATTTGTTTTTACAGATACAAATTTGTTTTACACATACACATTTTTTTTTTACAGGTACAAATTTATTTTACAGACACAATTTTTTTTTTACAGGCACACTTTTTTTTTACAGATACAAATCACAAATTTAGACTTTTTTCTACAGGTACAAATTTTTTGCACAAGTTAGTTTTGCACCATATTTACCTCCATATTTGAACGTTGTGTTATCCGGCTGCTGTTTTAACAAGATAGGTAAAGTTAAGTGCTAGACATGGTAGCCTACATGCTAACTACACCTGATAGCGCTAGCTAGAGCTAGCAGATCTTACTTTAAGGTTTTAATGTGCAGTAAAAGAAAAAAAAAACAAAGAAAAGTTTGAGTAGGCTCTAAATCTCAATTGTGTATATCCATCGTTGCTACAATATACAGTAAGGTGTTTGTCTATTCTGTCGTGGTGGTGGGGGTGGGGGAGAGGAGATACAAATCACGACTTTTACAGATAAAAATTTAGACTTTTTTCTACAGGTACAAATTTTTTGCACAAGTTAGTTTTGCACCATATTTACCTCCATATTCAAACACATCAAATACGTTTCAATACATCGCCAGTATTAACGTGATGTAGTTTAGGATGGGGAAAACTTACAAAATCTCACTTATTTAGCATTATACATCAGACTAAAAATAATTGCCGTGCAACACTTAACTCAGACGAGATGAAATGGGACGAGACCGTCGTCGAGAACCTTCTAAAATAGTCTCATTCATGCGTCTTTAATTGGCCACAGCACAGACAAGCAGAAAACGACCAATCAGGGAAAAGAGATAGGACAACACGAACTCCAACTATCAGCAAGAGGGGTCCGTCGTCTAGAACCTTCCAAAATCAAGCGAATGTCATTGGCCACAGCACAGACAGGGAAAAAACGGACCAATCAGGGTTAGGATTAGAAAAAACCGCACGAGAGAAAACAACGCGAAGTCCCAACTATCACAAGATGGGTTGCAGCCGGATGGTGAGGTTGGAGCGCGCTGCATCCGAGGAGACCAGTTTAAGGGGGCAACTGCGCTGCGTGCAGCTGCAAGGTTCAATAATGCGGATTGTGTCATACAACACTCGCGGGTTGCGAGTAGGACATACTGCTACATACAGGACAGGCTGTCTGGTAGTGGATGCACTGCTTGACCAATTGTATGTGTTTTTTGCACATCAACATAAAAAAATAAATACATATAAAAAGATAAAAATTGTAATTCAAACATCCACTTTTTTAACCACTAAAAAGAACCAACCATTGTCTAATTCATATCTTTGTTTTCAGTGTTAAGGGAGTGATACATTTTAATTATTATGCATTTAAAATAATGTGATGAATCTGTTATTTTAATTTCAGCAATTATCACCTGTCTAAATTATTCAACACAGACAAATCTTTACAAGTGATGAAATGTTTCTACAAAATATTCAGTATTATTTATTTTATTTTTGGCTACATTGTACATGTCACTGATTTTTTTTTTTTTTTTTAAGTATATTGAACATAAAACAATCTAGTTAAATGAACCTTCCAATTTGAATTTGTTGATTTACACCATTAACCAAATTTTATTAACATCTTACAAATTCCTTTTATATGTCTATGTGTGCCCTGAGGAAACTGTGGAGACAACATGCGCACAGTCACTGTTTGTGCATCTTGAAGAACTCATCAATATTATAAAAGAAAACATTTATTTTAGCAAAGGAAATGGACAATTTTTAGTATTAAATAATAAACCATAATCAGCAAAAAAACACAGTAATAGTCACGCTACAAATTTGGAAAATAATCAAATAAAAACATTTTGTGACTGAAAAGTCCTGGCTGTACCTAATCAATTGGCCAAGATGGCCGCCGCCCCGGGTGGGCAGAGGGGAGAGAATCCTTGGTGTACCTAATTAATTGGCCAAGATGGCCGCCGCCCTGGGTGGGCGGAGTGGCGAGAATCCAGGGTGTACCTAATTAATTGACCAGAATCCTGGGTGTACCTAATCAATTGGCCAAGATAGTAGTAGTAGTAATAGTATTTGCAATAGTAGTAGTCGTATATAGGCCAAGCCTTGAGTACACCAAGAAAAAAAGGGGCTGAGTTGAGCTCAACAGTGAGAGATGATTGGCTGAGGCAGTTGCTATGCAAAAACGACAGATCATTCACGCACACACATTTGATTTTAACTTGTTGCGAGACGTCACGCACCCACATTCCATTGATTTTGTATAGGATACGCTCACCTCAAACAAAAGCCTCTCACGACCTAACGGTTGAAGATGCAGATTCCAGAAATGGCTCGTTAGAACGGCAAGGGTTTGGGGAACGCGAGCATGTTCTCAGTTTTTTAATCGGATGAAAAATGACCAACTTAGGAGCAGGTTGAAAACTTATGATTGATCGAAAATAAAGAGGGAAAAACGGCGAAAATAACATTGAAAAGAGATCGAAATAGTCCGACTTCTCCTCGCTTAAAGTGAAAATAAAGGTACTAAATGACACCTTAGCCAAATAAAACTTAGTTTTTCAGAAAGCAGAGGCTTGTGGCTACAAAATGTGCCAATTTGATGTCTAGTGAGCAAAGATTGTGGCCATGGTGATGAGTTGAAGTGAAACTTTTGGAAATAGATTTTTTGGTTCCCGTCACTGAAGCCTTAATTAGTCACACTCTAAATAGGCGACTTTCACCCCTTTGCTCGCTGTCTTTGAACCCGCACAGGGGGGAGAGCTTTCATTCCTTAATTTTTTTTTTGACACTGAGCTAAAGATGACAAAAATTCCAACAAAATGAGCTAATTTTCACATCGGTCAGTTAACGTATGCGCGCGCAGCGTGTCTTGGAAAAAGGTGCTTGATTGGAGTTGATCTCTTTCGGTTTCCCATTCATTCCTATGGGACTTTATTTGGGAGTTTTTTGGGAATAGCGTCGCCATGGTAACTGGGAATTCCCTTGCGGAAAAATCGGTGGAAGATTAAAAAAATAATAAAAAGAAGAAGAATAATACTAGAAAATTTTCCGCGGAAATTTTGAATGGGCCTGCTGACTCTTGCAAGGTGGAAAGATGCATGCTCTGAACTGTTTGCCAAATGTTGGTGTACTTTACCTCTCAATTTGTGTCAGCGGGAATAGAGTTCAGGACAATTTGTAATAACTGCAGTTATTACATGTGTAATGGCTTCCCTTATGTCTTGATTGACATTTTAGTCATATCAAAAGGGAATCAGTTTAATTTCTTGCTTATAGTGTAAGTGATTAACTAAAATATAAAATGCAATATACTGTATCATGGAGCAAATACAGTATGAATGCAGTGTTTAAATTTGACATTGCATATTAAAAGGCATATTGGTGCTGATCAATATTGCAGGAATATTACTCCAAAGTACATGTAAAACGGCTCTTAAAAGAGCCGTTTTGGGTCTTTGTTACACAGCATCTTCATCTTTTCCTGAGCACACAAAGGAACAAGTTGTTAGAAAATAGGCAGCAAAACTGAACAGTTAAAACTTAATCTAAATACTCATCCAATACACATGTGACGGTTTTTCAGTGAGGAATCCTGTAGAATAAATCATTTTGGTCTACGTTTGCGGGATCCCTTTTTTCATCTTTTCTCTCCACCAGTTGTACCGGACATAACAACCTTGATATCCTTGGCCATGTCAAGTAGCGCCCCTTGCTGCGCTCCATCCACCTGTATTGCATGTGAAAATGAAAAATGAGTGTTCAATGTTTGCCTAGATCAATTCAGTAATCAATCATCACTTACCATCACAGTTCATCCCTTACCATCGCAGTTCCTCACCGACACCAACACTTTTCATTGTGTTATAGTCACAATCACAATAAGGACAAACAACACATTCAAGTCCAAATGCACGATGTCCTGCTAACAGAAAAGCACACTGATTAAAAGTACCTTCATACAACACTGCTCAAAATAAGGGAGCGCTTAAATGACATATCCCATGACTTAAATTCAATTTAAAGCTCAATACGTTTAGAACTAACTAAATGATAAATATGTCTACAAAAAAAATGATTGGCCGCTCTGATTTTGAGTGTAGTTCTGTTATGACACAAATTTTGAACGAGCAAAGGATTTAACTTTTCAGCCTTTACAATTTAAAGTACAGTATCCCCCTCTTTTGAGCAGTGGTATGAAAGGCTCAATAACATTTGCAAAGGCACACTTGTGAAAATGGTGCCCTTGCGATCGACAATGAGCTGACACAAGAAGTTAACACACAGTAGACCGGACTGTGGTAACTGTAATAAGTGTGCAGAACGCCTGATTGAACACAACAATCTGGGCGAGATATGTAAATGTGATCAATCAGTGTCTGCTTTCCAGTTGTGGCCTGGGTGATCAGCTGTGAAAAGCCTCTGGACTGAAACAAGTCCAGAATGGATTTCTTTCCCTTTGAAAGCAAATCCTCATTAAAGTCTCCGCAAACAACAATAGGCTGGCAGTCCATCACGGCCAAGGCATCCAAGAGACTTCCAAGGTTTGGAAGAAAGGTGCCAAGACTCAGGTTGGGTGGCCTGTAGACCGTAGCTATCAAAGCCTGGACGGGAGCGTCAACCCTGATGACAGCAAATTCCAGGTCAACCACATTCCGAATAAACCGACGGGGCTCCGCTCGAAGACAATCGCGATAATAGACTGCGACTCCGCCACCCTTTTTTTGGGCCACGTCCAGTCTATTTGAATACGAAACTTGTCTGTTGCGCACAAAAGTGCTGCATCCCTCCAGTTGCAAGGGAGGGGGGGAAGAAGGATCCAGACAAATGAGTTTCAGTGAGGCAAAGGACATCTGCCAGCCTCAACTCATGATGAGACTTTAAGTCGTCAATATGAGATGGAAGGCCCTCGGTGTTGTGATGAACAATGGTCAAGGTGGGAAAAGCAGTTTGCGGCATTTTGAAAAAGTACAACAGTGGTCTTGTACTTTGGAAAGAAGCGCGCGTCATACTGTCCATTGCCGTCGTGACGTTGGGATTGGCATAGATTTTGGATTCGTCAAAGTCTATGACCCTCAATCCCTGAAGTGACGTCGTGCGGCTTAGGGCAACATAGGCCATTCCAGGTTCAAACACACGCTTAAGAGACACCACTGCAGAAGTCATCGTCATGCCTTGCACTTTGTGAGCCGTGCATCCAAAGGCAAGCTTCATGGGGAATTGCCGCCTGACCACGCCTTTTATGCCCAGGTTTTCCTCCGACCTTTCGATATAGACCAAGTCATCCGTCGGCCCCAGAATTTTATCACGCAATTTCTGGCCCGCTTCGGGATTGTCTAGCCTCAGTCCGAGCAAGGTCACTTTCTCCGCCGACCCCTTTGGGGCGCTTTGAACAATGTTGCCTATTGTGCCAAAGGTCCCGTTCACCAATCCGTCCTCGACATCCAACTTCCGAAGAAGCATAACCCGTGCTCCTACACCAGCTTGAAGGGCATCCGGTAGATCCCTTCTCGACCCCATGATCACTTTGGTCACGGTGACCATCGCCCCCGACCGTGGGCTCTTCCTGTAGTCCTCTGCGGGAATATTGACCACAGTCAATTTGAGAGCAGCCACAGTTGCTGCATTGTGCCTATCCACCTCTTTATTGGTGGCAAAGATATGCAGAGTATCCGCAGGGAGGTCTCGCGCATCCGTGACAGCCGTGGTGAGTAACGCCCTGTCACCATCGCCAAGTGGATCAGCCTTCCCCTTCTCCCTGATCCTGTTCAAAAGCTCGGCAAAAGCGACGTCGTCTTTTTGCCGCATGATTTGAGTAAGCTTGACCATCTGAAAATCTGTCCAGAGGTCAAGAAGATCGTTGTCAGAAACGCAGAGGGGTTTGGACCTTCCGAGGGGTGGCAGTTGGTAGAAGTCCCCAACTGCAAGAACGGAGATGCCTCCAAATGGTCTCTGGTTGCCCTTGATTTGCTGAAATCTCCAGTGGACATAGGCAAAGAGTTCCTTGGAGACCATGGAGATCTCGTCGATGATCAAAATTTCCACGTTGCAAAGGGTTGCTCTCAATGCGTCCAACGTATTCCCCAGCGCCTGGTAAGGAGGATTTAGAGTCCTGGGGAGTTTCAAGAGGGAATGAAGCGTTTTCCCTGAGATGTTGTAAGCCGCCGTGCCAGTAAACGACGTCAGCAGCACAGCAGGCTTGGCCATATCCGCTTCGTCGCGGAACCTGGGAAGCTGATGGAGAATCTTACTGGCCTCCTGGTAAATGCACTTGATGACATGCGATTTACCACAGCCAGCTCCTCCGGGGATCAAATAAAAGAAGGGCTCGAGGAGACGATCCGAAACGCGTTTCAAACACCACTCGCGCACAGCGTAGAAGACGGACGCTTGCGTTTCATTGAGACTGCGGTACATGTTCCTCACAAATTCGGCGCTCAACTTTGGCGCCTCAAACGCCGGCAAGACCGCGCCGCTACCAGGAGCGTCCTGGTAGGCCGGAACCTCATCTTGCGGGTCTTCCTGTAACGGATTAGATTCGCGTTCGGCGGCACACTCCAAACGCTCTGCTTCTACCTCCGGCGCAAAAGTGCTCCACGCGTTGAGAACCGCACGAAGCTCTTTCAATTTTTCGAAGGCATTGTCCACGGTCTTTCCCCGTCCTTCGTACCGCCCCCGATTGCGGTCCACGATAGCCCGCACCCGACCGAACTTTGATTCCCCGGCACCGTAGAACTCCTCGTACGTTTTGAGGTTTTCAGACCTGAGCTCGGCGTCGTCTCTGTGGGGGAGGTACAATTTAAGATAGGTCCTGTAATACTTCTCAGCATACTTTTTGATTGAGAAGCGAGTGAATCTGATGACGGCATCTTTTCCAATCCGCTTCTGGATGAATCCCTTGCCGTGTGAGAGGGGAATGACATTCTTGCCCTCAATCTGCTGACCGTAGACGACCCGGTATTCGGATGCGAATTCGGCGAGACACATCCGCTCAAACATTGCCGTTCTAGGTCTTGCCACATATTTGTCTGGCAGACCAGACATCCACACGTTGTCTGCGTCCGGATGCATGGTCTTCAGTCTACTCATGGGTAGACTCAATTTCACGCCATCCTCAGCCGTCTGGATGAAAACTACGCTGCGCGAGCACTTCTTCAGAGGGAGACTGCATGTCCGCGCCACCGCTTCTTGAGCGCTCACCTCTCTGTGCTTGGAATACGCCGCCATTATTTTCATCAATTGAAGTATAGTAACATCACACATTGTATAGTTCATTGATTATAAATAATGGATGGGGTGAGCAGAGCCTTCAATAAATCCTCAACAATAGAAAAAAATGGATCCACTATAGACTTCCTTGTTTACTTATTAACAAAGAAAACGGTATTGTAATAACATTGTTACTTTTTTTTTCTTTTAGATTAATTTCCATGAGGTGAAACGGTTTGGCAAAATGGATGGATATTCTGGATGGCCGTGAAAAAAACGATCGCTACAGAAACCAACGGTAATCTTTCAAGGGGGAAAATAAAGGCAGCTTTGACAATTTACAAATGTGTGCTGTAGTCAATCAATGAAGGTCATTTAACAGTGTAAAATACTTCCAAAATCCCTCATCGGCGCCGCTCCGCTACACGATCGAGCAGGACACGCCACTCAACAACCGACGCCCCCCTCCCCCACCCCCACCACGACGACGACAGACGAGACAAAAGCCTTACTGTATATTGTAGCAACGATGGATATACACAATTGAGATTTAGAGCCTACTCAAACTTTTCTTTGTTTTTGTTTTCTTTTACTGCACATTAAAACCTTAAAGTGAGATCTGCTAGCTCTAGCTAGCGCTAGCAGGTGTAGTTAGCATGTAGGTTACCATGTCTAGCACTTAACTTTACCTATATCTTGTTAAAACAGCAGCCGGATAACACAACGTTCAAACACATCAAATACGTTTCAATACATTGCCAGTATTAACGTGATGTAGTTTAAGATGGGGGAAAACTTGCAAAATCTCACTTATTTAGCATTATACATCAGACTACAAACAACTGCCGTGCAACACTTACCTCAGACTAGATGAAATGGGAAGAAGCCGTGGTCGAGAACCTTCTAAAATAGTCTCATTCAAGCGTCTCTAATTGGCCACAGCACAGACAAGCAGAAAACGACCAATCAGGGAAAAGAGACAAGACAACATGAACTCCAACTATCAGCAAGAGGGGTCCGTCGTCTAGAACCTTCCAAAATCAAGCGAATGTCATTGGCCACAGCACAGACAGGGAAAAAAGCGGACCAATCAGGGTTAGGATTAGAAAAAAACGCGCGAGAGAAGACAACGCGAAGTCCCAACTATCACAAGATGGGTTGCAGCCCGATGGTGAGGTTGGAGCGCGCTGCATCCGAGGAGGAGTCCAGTTTAAGGGGGCAACTGCGCTGCGTGCAGCTGCAAGGTTCAATAATGCGGATTGTGTCATACAACACTCGCGGGTTGCGAGTAGGACATACTGCTACATACAGGACAGGCTGTCTGGTGGTGGATGCACTGCTTGACCACTTGTATGTGTTTTTTGCACAAAAAAAAAAATAATAATAAATAAAAAAAGATACAAATTGTAATTCAAACATCCACTTTTTTAACCACTAAAAAGAACCAACCATTGTCTAATTCATATCTTTGTTTTCAGTGTTAAGGGAGTGACACATTTTAATTACTATGCATTTAAAATAATGTGATGAATCTGTTATTTTAATTTCAGCAATTATCACCTGTCTAAATTATTCAACACAGACAAATCTTTACAAGTGATGAAATGTTTCTACAAAATATCTAGTATTATATATTTTATTATTGGCTACATTGTACATGTCACTGATTTTTTTGAACATAAAACAATGTAGTTAAATGAACCTTCCAATTTGAATTTGTTGATTTACACCATTAACCCAATTTTATCAACATCTTACAAATTACTTTTATATGTGTATGTGTGCCCTGAGGAAACAACATGTGCACAGTCACTGTTTGTGCATCTTGAAGAACTCATCAATATTATAAAAGAAAACATTTATTTTAGCAAAGGAAATGGACAATTTGTAGTATTTAATAATAAACCACAATCATCAAAAAAACACAGTAATAGTCACATGCTACAAATTTGGAAAAGAATCAAATAAAACGATTTTGTGACTGAAAAGTCCTGGCTGTACCTAATCAATTGGCCAAGATGGCCGCCGCCCCGGGTGGGCGGAGGGGAGAGAATCCTTAGTGTACCTAATTAATTGGCCAAGATGGCCGTTGCCCTGGGTGGGCGGAGTGGCGAGACTCCAGGGTGTACCTAATTAATTGGCCAAGATGGCCGCCGCCCTGGGTGGGCGGAGTGGCAAGAATCCAGGGTGTACCTAATGAATTGACCAGAATCCTGGGTGTACCTAATCAATTGGCCAAGATAGTAGTAGTAGTAATAGTATTTGCAATAGTAGTAGTCGTAGATAGGCCAAGCCTTGAGTACACCAAGAAAAAAAGGGGGTGAGTTGAGCTCAACAGTGAGAGAAATGATTGGCTGAGGCAGTTGCTATGCAAAAGTGAGAGACCAGGCAGTATAGCTAAAAAAGCACTATTTAAATAGCAGTCCATTCCATTTCATTTAAAAATAATAATAATGTGTGTGTATTGTGTGTGTTTTTTTAAACGTTTTTTTTTTTTTAAATGTAAATGAGCTGAACAGTTTAAAATTTAAACCATTGAAATCGGTCAAGAAATGTGGAAGTTCACCATAATCAACATCAACTAAAAGTATCTTACTGCCATTTTACAAAACATGCACATTCACGCATTTGATTTTAAGTTGTTAGGAGATGTCACGCACCCACATTCCATTGATTTTGTATAGGATTACGCTCACCTCAAACAAAAGCCTCTCACGACTTAACGGTTGAAGATGCAGATTCCAGAAATGTCTCGTTAGAACGGCAAGGGTTTGGGGAACGCGAGCATGTTCTCAGTTTTTTAATCGGATGAAAAATGACCAAATGAGAGCAGGTTGAAAACTTATGATTGATCGAAAATGAAGAGGGAAAAAACGGCGAAATTAACATGGAGGAGATAGGCGCTCAATCCGACTTCTCCTCGCTTAAAGTGAAAATAAAGGTACTAAATGACACCTTAGCCAAATAAAACTTAGTTTTTCAGAAAGCAGAGGCTTGTGGCTACAAAATGTGCGAATTTGATGTCTAGTGAGCAAAGATTGTGGCCATGGTGACGAGTTGAATTAAAACTTTTGGAAATAGATTTTTTGGTTCCCACCACTGAAAGTTTAATTGCGTAATAGAGTGGCGATTACACTCACTGTCTTTGAACCCGCACAGGGGGAAGAACTTTCATTCCTTAATTTTTTTTTTGACACTGAGCTAAAGATAGGAAAAATTCCAACAAAATGAGCTAAAATTCATATCAATCGGTTAACGTATGCGCACGCAGCGTGTCTTGGAAAAAGGTGCTTGATGAGTGATTTTGTCTTTCCTTTTCACATTAATTTCCTATGGGACCTTCTTTCCCTGAATTTTGGGAGTTTTTTGGGAATAGCGTCGCCATGGTAACTGGGAATTCCTAGAAAAATAATGCCGCACCGAGTCAGATCGAGCCGCATCGTTTGATACTTCATTTGTCCTGGTGCGATGTACGGTACGGGCCGCATTCTTGCGGAAAAATCGGTGGAAGATTAAAAAACTAGAAAAATTCCCGCGGAAATTTTGAATGGGCCTGCTAACTCTTGCAACTCTTTTCAATGAGCTGAACAGTTCAAAATTTCAACCGTTGAAATCGCTCAAGAAATGTGGAAGTTATAATCAACTAAAAGTATTACTGCCCCTTTAAGAAACATGCACATTCACGCACACACATTTGATTTTAACTAACATTTCAATGAGCTGAACAGTTTAAAATTGAAACCATTGAAATCGCTCAAGAAATGTAAAAGTTAACCATAATCAACAGTATGTTACTGCCCCTTTAAGAAACATGCACATTCACGCACACACATTTGATTTTAACCAACATTTCAATGAGCTGAACAGTTTAAAATTTAAACCATTGAAATTGGTCAAAAAATGTGGAATCTACCATAATCAACAGTATCTTCCTGCCCCTTTACAAAACATGCACATTCACGCACACACATTTGATTTTAAGTTGTTAGGAGACGTCACGCACCAACGTTCCATTGATTTGTATAGGATTACGCTCACCTCAAACAAAAGCCTCTCGCGACTTAACGGTTGAAGATGCAGATTCCAGAAATGTCTCGTTAGAACGGCAAGGGTTTGGGGAACGCGAGCATGTTCTCAGTTTTTTAATCGGATGAAAAATGACCAAATGAGAGCAGGTTGAAAACTTATGATTGATCGAAAATGAAGAGGGAAAAAACGGAAAACATTAAAAAGAGATCAAAATAGTGCGACTTCTCCTCGCTTAAAGTTAAAATAAAGGTACTAAATGACACCTTAGCCAAATAAAACTTAGTTTTTCAGAAAGCAGAGGCTCGTGGCTACAAAATGTGCGAATTTGATGTCTAGTGAGCAAAGATTGTGGCCATGGTGACGAGTTAAAGTGAAACTTTTGGAAATAGATTTTTTGGTTCCCACCACTGAAAGTTTAATTGCGTAATAGAGTGGCGATTACACTCACTGTCTTTGAACTCGCACAGGGGGAAGAACTTTCATTCCTTAATTTTTTTTTTGACACTGAGCTAAAGATAGGAAAAATTCCAACAAAATGAGCTAAAATTCATATCGGTCGGTCAACGTATGCGCGCGCAGCGTGTCTTGGAAAAAGGTGCTTGATTGGAGTTGATGTCTTTCGGATTCCCATTCATTCCTATGGGACTTTATTTGGGAGTTTTTTGGGAATAGCGTCGCCTTGGTAACTGGGAATTCTTAGAAAAATAATAGCGCAGCGAGTCAGATCGAGCCGCATCGTTTGATACCTCATTTGTCCCGGTGCGATCTACGGTTCGGGCCGCATTTTTGCCATCGCAGTTCATCCCTTACCATCGCAGTTCCTCACTGACACCAACACTTTTCATTGTGTTGTAGTCACAATCACAATAAGGACAAACAAAACATTCAAGTCCAAATGCACGATGTCCTGCTAACAGAAAAGCACACTGATTAAAAGTACCTTCATACAACACTGCTCAAAATAAGGGAGCGCTTAAATGACATATCCCATGTCTTAAATTCAATTTAAAGCTCAATACGTTTAGAACTAACTAAATGATAAATATGTCTACAAAAAAAAAGATTGGCCGCGCTGATTGAACCCTAGTTTAAACCCCTACTTTGAAACCCTAACCCTAGTTTAAAACCCTACTTTGAAACCCTAACCCTAATTTAAACCCCTACTTTGAAACCCTAACCCTAGTTTATACCCCTACTTTGAAACCCTTACCCTAGTTTAAAACCCTACTTTGAAACCCTAACCCTAGTTTAAACCCCTACTTTAGAACCTTAACCCTAGGTTAAAACCCTACTTTGAAACCCTAACCCTAGTTTAAACCTCTACTTTGAAACCCTAACCCTAGTTTAAAACCTTACTTTGAAACCCTATACCTAGTTTGAGACCCTAAACCTAGTTTAAACCCCTACTTTGAAACCCTAATCCTAGTTCAAACTACTACTTTGAAACCCTAACCCTAGTTTAAAACCCTACTTTGAAACCCTAACCCTAGTTTAAACCCCTACTTTAGAACCCTAACTCTAGGTTAAAACCCTACTTTGAAACCCTAACCTTAGTTTAAACCCCTACTTTAAAACCCTAACCCTCGTTTAAAACCCTACTTTGAAACCCTAACCCTAGTTTAAACCTCTACTTTGAAACCCTAACCCTAGTTTAAAACCTTACTTTGAAACCCTATCCCTAGTTTGAGACCCTAAACCTAGTTTAAACCCCTACTTTGAAACCCTAATCCTAGTTCAAACCACTACTTTGAAACCTTAACCCTAGTTTAAAACCCTATTTTGAAACCCTAACCCTAGTTTAAACCCGTACTTTGAAACCCTAACCCTAGTTTGAAACCCTACTTTGAAACCCTAACCCTAGTTTGAAACCCTACTTTGAAACCCTAACCCTAGTTTAAACCCCTACTTTGAAACCCTAACCCTAGTTTAAAACCCTACTTTAAAACCCTAACCCTAGTTTAAACCCCTACTTTGAAACCCTAACCCTACTTTAAACCCCTACTTTGAAACCATAACCATAGTTCAAACCCATACTTTGAAACCTTAACCCTAGTTTAAACCCCTACTTTGAAACCCTAACCCTAGTTTAAACCCCTAATTGAAACTTTATCCCTAATTTAAACCCCTACTTTGAAACCCTAACCCTAGTTTAAACCCCTACTTTGAAACCCTAACCCTAGTTTAAACCCCTAATTGAAACTTTATCCCTAGTTTAAACCCCTACTTTGAAACCCTAACCCTAGTTTAAACCCCTACTTTGAAACCCTAACCCTAGTTTAAACCCCTAATTGAAACTTTATCCCTAGTTTAAACCCCTACTTTGAAACCCTAACCATAGTTTAAACCCCTACTTTGAAACCCTAACCCTTGTTTAAAACCCTACTTTGAAACCCTAACCCTAGTTTAAACCCCTACTTTGAAACCCCAACCCTAGTTTAAACCCCTACTTTGAAACCCTAACACTAGTTTAAAACCCTACTTTGAAACCCTAACCCTAGTTTAAAACCCTACTTTGAAACCTTAACTCTAGTTTGAAACCCTAACCTTAGTTTGAATCCCTAACCCTAGTTTAAACCCCTACTTTGAAACCTTAACCCTAGTTTAAACCCTAACCCTCGTTTAAACACCTACTTTGAAACCCTAACCCTAGTTTAAACCACTACATTGAAACCCTAACCCTAGTTTAAAACCCTACTTTGAAACCCCAACCCTAGTTTAAACCCCTACTTTGAAACCCTAACACTAGTTTAAAACCCTACTTTGAAACCCTAACCCTAGTTTAAAACCCTACTTTGAAACCTTAACTCTAGTTTGAAACCCTAACCTTAGTTTGAATCCCTAACCCTAGTTTAAACCCCTAATTTGAAACCCTAACCCTAGTTTAAACCCCTACTTTGAAACCCTAACCCGAGTTTAAACCCCTATTTAAGAACCCTAACCCTAGGTTAAAACCCTACTTTGAAACCCTAACCCTAATTTAAACCCCTACTTTAAAACCCTAACCCTAGTTTAAAACCCTACTTTGAAACCCTAACCCTAGTTTAAACCCCTACTTTGAAACCCAAACCATAGTTTAAAACCCTATTTTGAAACCCTAACCCGAGTTTAAACCCTTACTTAAGAACCCTAACCTTAGGTTAAAACCCTACTTTGAAACCCTAACCCTAGTTTAAACACCTACTTTGAAACACTAACCCTAGTTTAAACCCCTACTTTGAAACCCTAACCCTACTTTAAACCCCTACTTTGAAACCCTAACCCTAGTTTAAACCCCTACTTTGAATCCCTAACCCTAGTTTAAACCCCTACTTTGAAACCCTAACCCTAGTTTAAAACCCTACCTTGAAACCCTAACCCTAGTTTGAAAACCTAACCCTAGTTTAAACCCCTACTTTGAAACCCTAACCCTAGTTTAAAACCCTACTTTGAAACCCTAACCCTAGTTTGAAAACCTAACCCTAGTTTAAACCCCTACTTTGAAACCCTAACCCTAGTTTAAACCCCTACATTGAAACCCTAACCCTAGTTTAAACCCTTACTTTGAAACCCTAACCCGAGTTTAAACCCCTACTTTGAAACCCTAACCCGAGTTTAAACCCCTATTTTGAAACCCTAACCCTAATTTAAACCCCTACTTTGAAACCCTAATCCTAGTTTAAACCCCTACTTTGAAACCCTAACCCTAGTTTAAACCCCTTCTTTGAAACCCTAACCCTAGTTTGAAACCCTAACCCTAATTTAAACCCCTACTTTAGAACCCTAACCCTAGGTTAAACCCCTACTTTGAAACCCTAACCTTAGTTTAAAATCCTACTTTGAAACCTGAACCCTAGTTCAAACCCTTACTTTGAAACCCTAACCCTAGTTTAAAACCCTACTTTGAAACCCTATTCCTAGTTTAAAACCAGACTTTGAAACCCTAACCCTAGATTAAACCATTACATTGCAACCCTAACCCTAGTTTAAACCCCTATTTTGAAACCCTAACCCTAGTTTAAACCCCTACTTTGAATCCCTAACCCTAGTTTAGATCCCTACTTTGAAACCCTAACCCTAGTTTAAACCCCTACTTTGAAACCCTAACCCTACGTTAAACCCCTACTTTGAAACCCTTACCCTAGTTTAAACCCCTACTTTGAATCCTTAACCCTAGTTTAAACCCCTACTTTGAAAACCTAACCCTATTTTAAAACCCTACTTTGAAACCCTAACCCTTGTTTGAAAACCTAACCCTAGTTTAAACCCCTACTTTGAAACTTTAACCCTAGTTTAAACCCCTACTTTGAAAACCTAACCCTAGTTTAAACCCCTATTTTGTAACCCTATTCCTAGTTTAAAACCCTACTTTGAAACCTTAACTCTAGTTTGAAACCCTAACCCTAGTTTGAAACCCTAACCCTAGTTTAAACCCCTACTTTGAAACCCTAACCCTAGTTTAAGCCCCTACTTTGAAACCTTAACCATAGTTTAAAACCCTACTTTGAAACCCTAACTCGAGTTTAAACCCCTACTTAAGAACCCTAACCCTAGGTTAAAACCCTACTTTGAAACCCTAACCCTAGTTTAAACCCCTACTTTAAAACCCTAACCCTAGTTTAAAACCCTACTTTGAAACCCTAACCCTAGATTAAACCCCTACTTTGAAACCCTAACCATAGTTTAAAACCCTACTTTGAAACCCTAACCCTAGTTTGAAACCCTAACCCTAGTTTAAACACCTACTTTGAAACACTAACCCTACTTTAAACCCCTACTTTGAAACCCTAACCCTACTTTAAACCCCTACTTTGAAACCCTAACCCTAGTTTAAACCCCTACTTTGAATCCCTAACCCTAGTTTAAACCCCTACTTTGAAACCCTAACCTAGTTTAAAACCCTACCTTGAAACCCTAACCCTAGTTTGAAAACCTAACCCTAGTTTAAACCCCTACTTTGAAACCCTAACCCTAGTTTAAACCCCTACTTTGAAACCCTAACCCTAGTTTAAAACCCTACTTTTAAACCCTAACCCTAGTTTAAACCCCTACGTTGAAACCTTAACCCTAGTTTAAACCACTACTTTGAAACCCTAACCCTAGTTTAAAACCCTACTTTGAAACCCTAACCCTAGTTTAAACCCCTACTTTGAATCCCTAACCCGAGTTTAAACCCCTACTTTGCAACCCTAACCCTAGTTTAAAACCCTACTTTGAAACTATAACCCTAGTTTAAACCCCTACTTTGAAACCCTAATCCTAGTTTAAACCCCTACTTTGAAACCCAAACCCTAATTTAAACCCCTACTTTGAAACCCTAACCCTAGTTTAAACCCCTACTTTGAAACCCTAACCCTACTTTAAACCCCTACTTTGAAACCCTAACCCTACTTTAAACCCCTACTTTGAAACCCTAACCCTAGTTTAAACCCCTATTTTGAATCCCTAACCCTAGTTTAAACCCCTACTTTGAAACCCTAATCCTAGTTTAAACCCCTACTTTGAAACCCAAACCCTAATTTAAACCCCTACTTTGAAACCCTAACCCTAGTTTAAACCCCTACTTTGAAACCCTAACGCTAGTTTAAAAACTTCTTTGAAACCCTAACCCTAGTTTAAACCCCTACTTTGAAACCCTAATCGTAGTTTGAAACCCTAACCCTAATTTAAACCCCTACTTTAGAACCCTAACCCTAGGTTAAACCCCTACTTTGAAACCCTAACCTTAGTTTAAAATCCTACTTTGAAACCTTAACCTTAGTTTAAACCCCTACTTTGAAACCCTAACCCTAGTTTAAAACCCTACTTTAAACTCTAACCCTAGTTTAAACCCCTACTTTAAAACCCTAATCCTAGTTTAAACACCTACTTTGAAACACTAACCCTAGTTTAAACCCCTACTTTGAAACCCTAACCCTACTTTAAACCCTTACTTTGAAACCCTAACCCGAGTTTAAACCCCTACTTTGCAACCCTAACCCTAGTTTAAAACCCTACTTTGAAACTATAACCCTAGTTTAAACCCCTACTTTGAAACCCTAATCCTAGTTTAAACCCCTACTTTGAAACCCAAACCCTAATTTAAACCCCTACTTTGAAACCCTAACCCTAGTTTAAACCCCTACTTTGAAACCCTAACCCTACTTTAAACCCCTACTTTGAAACCGTAACCCTACTTTAAACCCCTACTTTGAAACCCTAACCCTACTTTAAACCCCTACTTTGAAACCCTAACCCTAGTTTAAACCCCTACTTTGAATCCCTAACCCTAGTTTAAACCCCTACTTTGAAACCCTAATCCTAGTTTAAACCCCTACTTTGAAACCCAAACCCTAATTTAAACCCCTACTTTGAAACCCTAACCCTAGTTGAATCCCCTACTTTGAAACCCTAACGCTAGTTTAAAAACCTACTTTGAAACCCTAACCCTAGTTTAAACCCCTACTTTGAAACCCTAACCCTAGTTTGAAACCCTAACCCTAATTTAAACCCCTACTTTAGAACCCTAACCCTAGGTTAAACCCCTACTTTGAAACCCTAACCTTAGTTTAAAATCCTACTTTGAAACCTTAACCTTAGTTTAAACCCCTACTTTGAAACCCTTACCCTAGTTTAAAACCCTACTTTAAACTCTAACCCTAGTTTAAACCCCTACTTTGAAACCCTAATCCTAGTTTAAACACCTACTTTGAAACACTAACCCTAGTTTAAACCCCTACTTTGAAACCCTAACCCTACTTTAAACCCCTACTTTGAAATCCTAACCCTAGTTTAAACCCCTACTTTGAATCCCTAACCCTAGTTTAAACCCCTACTTTGAAACCCTAACCCTAGTTTGAAACCCTACTTTGAAACCCTAACCCTAGTTTGATACCTTACTTTGAAATCCTAACCCTAGTTTAAACCCCTACTTTGAATCCCTAACCCTAGTTTAAACCCCTACTTTGAAACCCTAATCCTAGTTTAAACCCCTACTTTGAAACCCAAACCCTAATTTAAACCCCTACTTTGAAACGCTAACCCTAGTTTGAAACCCCTACTTTAGAACCCTAACCCTAGGTTAAACCCCTACTTTGAAACCCTAACCTTAGTTTAAAATCCTACTTTGAAACCTTAACCTTAGTTTAAACCCCTACTTTGAAACCCTAACCCTAGTTTAAAACCCTACTTTAAACTCTAACCCTAGTTTAAACCCCTACTTTGAAACCCTAACCCTAATTTAAACCCCTACTTTGAAACCCTAACCCTAATTTTAAAACCTACTTTGAAACCCTAACCCTAGTTTAAACCCCTACTTTGAAACCCTAACCCTAGTTTGAAACCCTACTTTGAAACCCTAACCCTAGTTTGAAACCCTACTTTGAAACCCTAACCCTAGTTTAAACCCCTACTTTGAAACCCTAACCTTAGTTTGAAACCCTAACCCTAATTTAAAGACCTACTTTGAAACCCTAACCCTAGTTTAAAACCCTATTCCTAATTTAAACACCTACTTTGAAACCCAAACCCTAGTTTAAAACCCTACTTTGAAACCCTAACCCTAGTTTAAAACCATACTTTGAAACCTTAACTCTAGTTTGAAACCCTAACCCTAGTTTGAAACCCTAATCCTAGTTTAAACCCCTACTTTGAAACCCTAACCCTAGTTTAAACCCTTACTTTGAAACCCTAACCCTAGTTTAAAACCCTACTTTGAAACCCTAACCCTAGTTTAAACCCCTACTTTGAAAACCTAAACCTAGTTTAAAACCCTACTTTGAAACCCTAACCCTAGTTTGAAACCCTAATCCTAGTTTAAAACCCTACCCCTAGTTTGAAAACCTAACCCTAGTTTAAACCCCTACTTTGAAACCCTAACCCTAGTTTAAACCCCTACTTTGAAACCCTAACCCGAGTTTAAACCCCTACTTTGAAACCCTAACCTGAGTTTAAACCCCTACTTTGAAACCCTAACCTGAGTTTAAACCCCTACTTTGAAACCCTAACCCGAGTTTAAACCCCTACTTTGAAACCCTTACCCTAGTTTAAACCCCTACTTTGAAACCCTTACCCTAGTTTAAACCCCTACTTTGAAACCCTAACCCTAGTTTGAAACCCTAACCCTAATTTAAACCCCTACTTTAGATTCCTAACCCTAGGTTAAACCCCTACTTTGAAACCCTAACCTAAGTTTAAAATCCTACTTTGAAACCTTAACCCTAGTTTAAACCCCTACTTTGAAACCCTAACCCTAGTTTAAACCCCCACTTTGAAACCCTAATCCTAGTTTAAACCCTACTTTGAAACCCTAAACCTAGTTTAAACCCCTTCTTTGAAACCCTAACCCTAGTTTGAAACCCTAACCCTAATTTAAACCCCTACTTTAGAACCCTAACCCTAGGTTAAACCCCTACTTTGAAACCCTAACCCTAGTTTAAAACCCTAACCCTAATTTAAACACCTACTTTGAAACCCTAACCCTAGTTTAAAACCCTACTTTGAAACCCTAACCCTAGTTTAAAACCCTACTTTGAAACCTTAACTCTAGTTTGAAACCCTAACCCTAGTTTGAAACCCTAATCCTAGTTTAAACCCCTACTTTGAAACCCTAACCCTAGTTTAAACCCTTACTTTGAAACCCTAACCCTAGTTTAAAACCCTACTTTGAAACCCTAAACCTAGTTTAAACCCCTACTTTAAAACCCTAACCCTAGTTTAAAACCCTACTTTGAAACCTTAACCCTAGTTTAAACCCCTACTTTGAAACCCTAAACCTAGTTTAAAACCCTACTTTGAAACCCTAACCCTATTTTTAAACCCTAATCCTAGTTTAAAACCCTACCCCTTGTTTGAAAACCTAACCCTAGTTTAAACCCCTACTTTGAAACCCTAACCCTAGTTTAAACCCCTACTTTGAAACCCTAACCCTAGTTTGAAACCCTAACCCTTATTTAAACCCCTACTTTAGAACCCTAACCCTAGGTTAAACCCCTACTTTGAAACCCTAACCTAAGTTTAAAATCCTACTTTGAAACCTTAACCCTAGTTTAAACCCCTACTTTGAAACCCTAACCCTAGTTTAAACCCCCACTTTGAAACCCTAATCCTAGTTTAAACCCCTACTTTGAAACCCTAACCCTAGTTTAAACCCCTTCTTTGAAACCCTAACCCTAGTTTGAAACCCTAACCCTAATTTAAACCCCTACTTTAGAACCCTAACCCTAGGTTAAACCCCTACTTTGAAACCCTAACCTTAGTTTAAAATCCTACTTTGAAACCTTAATCCTTGTTTAAACCCCTACTTTGAAACCCTAACCCTAGTTTAAAACCCTACCCCTAGTTTAAAACCCTACTTTGAAACCCTATTCCTAGTTTAAAACCAGACTTTGAAACCCTAACCCTAGATTAAACCATTACTTTGCAACCCTAACCCTAGTTTAAACACCTACTTTGAAACCCTAACCGTAGTTTAAACCCCTACTTTGAAACCCTAACTCTACGTTAAACCCCTACTTTGAAACCCTAACCCTAGTTTAGATCCCTACTTTGAAACCCTAACCCTAGTTTAAACCCCTACTTTGAAACCCTAACCCTAGTTTAAACCCCTACTTTGAAACCCTAACTCTACGTTAAACCCCTACTTTGAAAACCTAACCCTAGTTTAAACCCCTACTTTGAATCCCTAACCCGAGTTTAAACCCCTACTTTGAAACCCTCACCCTAGTTTAAAACCCTACTTTGAAACCCTAACCCTAGTTTGAAAACCTAACCCTAGTTTAAACCCCTACTTTGAAACCCTAACCCTAGTTTAAACCCCTACTTTGAAACCCTAACCCTAGTTTAAAACCCTACTTTTAAACCCTAACCCTAGTTTAAACTCCTACGTTGAAACCTTAACCCTAGTTTAAACCACTACTTTGAAACCCTAACCCTAGTTTAAAACACTACTTTGAAACCCTAACCCTAGTTTAAACCCCTACTTTGAATCCCTAACCCGAGTTTAAACCCCTACTTTGCAACCCTAACCCTAGTTTAAAACCCTACTTTGAAACTATAACCCTAGTTTAAACCCCTACTTTGAAACCCTAATCCTAGTTTAAACCCCTACTTTGAAACCCAAACCCTAATTTAAACCCCTACTTTGAAACCCTAACCCTAGTTTAAACCCCTACTTTGAAACCCTAACCCTACTTTAAACCCCTACTTTGAAACCCTAACCCTACTTTAAACCCCTACTTTGAAACCCTAACCCTAGTTTAAACCCCTATTTTGAATCCCTAACCCTAGTTTAAACCCCTATTTTGAATCCCTAACCCTAGTTTAAACCCCTACTTTGAAACCCTAATCCTAGTTTAAACCCCTACTTTGAAACCCAAACCCTAATTTAAACCCCTACTTTGAAACCCTAACCTGAGTTTAAACCCCTACTTTGAAACCCTAACCTGAGTTTAAACCCCTACTTTGAAACCCTAACCCGAGTTTAAACCCCTACTTTGAAACCCTAACCCTAGTTTAAAACCCTACTTTGAAACCCTAACCCTAGATTAAACCATTACTTTGCAACCCTAACCCTAGTTTAAACACCTACTTTGAAACCCTAACCGTAGTTTAAACCCCTACTTTGAAACCCTAACTCTACGTTAAACCCCTACTTTGAAACCCTAACCCTAGTTTAGATCCCTACTTTGAAACCCTAACCCTAGTTTAAACCCCTACTTTGAAACCCTAACCCTAGTTTAAACCCCTACTTTGAAACCCTAACTCTACGTTAAACCCCTACTTTGAAACCCTAACCCTAGTTTAAACCCCTACTTTGAATCCCTAACCCGAGTTTAAACCCCTACTTTGAAACCCTCACCCTAGTTTAAAACCCTACTTTGAAACCCTAACCCTAGTTTGAAAACCTAACCCTAGTTTAAACCCCTACTTTGAAACCCTAACCCTAGTTTAAACCCCTACTTTGAAACCCTAACCCTAGTTTGAAAACCTAACCCTAGTTTAAACCCTTACTTTGAAACCTTAACCCTAGTTTAAACCCCTACTTTGAATCCCTAACCCTAGTTTAAACCCCTACTTTGAAACCCTAACCCTTGTTTAAAACCCTACTTTGAAACCCTAACCCTAGTTTGAAACCCTACTTTGAAACCCTAACCCTAGTTTGAAACCCTAACCCTCGTTTAAACCCCTACTTTGAAACCCTAACCCTCGTTTGAAACCCTACTTTGAAACCCTAACCCTAGTTTGAAACCCTACTTTGAAACCCTAACCCTAGTTTAAACCCCCACTTTGAAACCCTAACCCTAGTTTAAACCCCCACTTTGAAACCCTAACCCTAGTTTAAACCCCCACTTTGAAACCCTAACCCTAGTTTAAACCCCCACTTTGAAACCCTAACCCTAGTTTAAACCCCCACTTTGAAACCCTAACCCTAGTTTAAACCCCCACTTTGAAACCCTAACCCTAGTTTAAACCCCTACTTTGAAACCCTAACCCTAGTTTAAACCCCTACTTTGAAACTCTAACTCTAGTTTAAACCCTTACTTTGAAACCCTAACCCTAGTTTAAAACCCTACTTTGAAACCCTAACCCTAGTTTAAAACCCTAACCCTAGTTTAAACCCCTACTTTGAAACCCTAACCCTAGTTTAAACCCCTACTTTGAAACCCTAACCTTAGTTTGAAACCCTAACCCTAATTTAAACACCTACTTTGAAACCCTAACCCTAGTTTAAAACCCTATTAACGTGATGTAGTTTAAGATGGGGGAAAACTTGCAAAATCTCACTTATTTAGCATTATACATCAGACTAAAAATAATTGCCGTGCAACACTTACCTCAGACGAGATGAAAAGGGACGAGACCGTCGTCGAGAACCTTCTAAAATAGTCTCATTCAAGCGTCTCTAATTGGCCACAGCACAGACAAGCAGAAAACGACCAATCAGGGAAAAGAGATAGGACAACACGAACTCCAACTATCAGCAAGAGGGGTCCGTCGTCTAGAACCTTCCAAAATCAAGCGAATGTCATTGGCCACAGCACAGACAGGGAAAAAAACGGACCAATCAGGGTTAGGATTAGAAAAAACCGCGCGAGAGAAGACAACGCGAAGTCCCAACTATCACAAGATGGGTTGCAGCCGGATGGTGAGGTTGGAGCGCGCTGCATCCGAGGAGACCAGTTTAAGGGGGCAACTGCGCTGCGTGCAAGGTTCAATAATGCGGATTGTGTCATACAACACTCGCGGGTTGCGAGTAGGACATACTGCTACATACAGGACATACTGCTACATACAGGACAGGCTGTCTGGTGGTGGATGCACTGCTTGTATGTGTTTTTTGCACAAAAAAAAAAAAAAAAAGATACAAATTGTAATTCAAACATCCACTTTTTTAACCACTAAAAAGAACCAACCATTGTCTAATTCATATCTTTGTTTTCAGTGTTAAGGGAGTGACACATATTTTAATTACTATGCATTTAAAAAAATCTGATTAATCTGTTATTTTAATTTCAGCAATTATCACCTGTCTAAATTATTCAACACAGACAAATCTTTACAAGTGATGAAATGTTTCTACAAAATATCCAGTATTATATATTTTATTATTGGCTACATTGTACATGTCACTGATTTTTTTTTTTTTTAAGTATATTGAACATAAAACAATCTAGTTAAATGAACCTTCCAATTTGAATTTGTTGATTTACACCATTAACCAAATTTTATTAACATCTTACAAATTCCTTTTATATGTCTATGTGTGCCCTGAGGAAACTGTGGAGACAACATGCGCACAGTCACTGTTTGTGCATCTTGAAGAACTCATCAATATTATAAAAGAAAACATTTACTTTAGCAAAGGAAATGAAAATTTTTAGTATTAAATAATAAACCATAATCAGCAAAAAACACAGTAATAGTCACGCTACAAATTTGGAAAATAATCAAATAAAAACATTTTGTGACTGAAAAGTCCTGGCTGTACCTAATCAATTGGCCAAGATGGCCGCCGCCCTGGGCGAGCGGAGTGGCGAGAATCCTGGTCATACCTAATCAATTAGCCAAGATGGCCGCCGCCCTGGGTGGGCGGAGTGGCGAGAATCCAGGGTGTACCTAATTAATTGACCAGAATCCTGGGTGTACCTAATCAATTGGCCAAGATAGTAGTAGTAGTAATAGTATTTGCAATAGTAGTAGTCGTATATAGGCCAAGCCTTGAGTACACCAAGAAAAAAAGGGGCTGAGTTGAGCTCAACAGTGAGAGATGATTGGCTGAGGCAGTTGCTATGCAAAAACGACAGATCATTCACGCACACACATTTGATTTTAACTTGTTGCGAGACGTCACGCACCCACATTCCATTGATTTTGTATAGGATACGCTCACCTCAAACAAAAGCCTCTCACGACCTAACGGTTGAAGATGCAGATTCCAGAAATGGCTCGTTAGAACGGCAAGGGTTTGGGGAACGCGAGCATGTTCTCAGTTTTTTAATCGGATGAAAAATGACCAACTTAGGAGCAGGTTGAAAACTTATGATTGATCGAAAATGAAGAGGGAAAAACGGCGAAAATAACATTGAAAAGAGATCGAAATAGTCCGACTTCTCCTCGCTTAAAGTGAAAATAAAGGTACTAAATGACACCTTAGCCAAATAAAACTTAGTTTTTCAGAAAGCAGAGGCTTGTGGCTACAAAATGTGCCAATTTGATGTCTAGTGAGCAAAGATTGTGGCCATGGTGACGAGTTGAAGTGAAACTTTTGGAAATATATTTTTTGGTTCCCGTCACTGAAGCCTTAATTAGTCACACTCTAAATAGGCGACTTTCACCCCTTTGCTCACTGTCTTTGAACCCGCACAGGGGGGAGAGCTTTCATTCCTTAATATTTTTTTTTGACACTGAGCTAAAGATGACAAAAATGCCAACAAAATGAGCTAAAATTCATATCGGTCGGTCAACGTATGTGCGCGCAGCGTGTCTTGGAAAAAGGTGTTTGATTGGAGTTGATCTCTTTCGGTTTCCCATTCATTCCTATGGGACTTTATTTGGGAGTTTTTTGGGAATAGCGTCGCCATGGTAACTGGGAATTCCCTTGCGGAAAAATCGGTGGAAGATTAAAAAAATAATAAAAAGAAGAAGAAGAATAATACTAGAAAAATTTCCGCGGAAATTTTGAATGGGCCTGCTGACTCTTGCAAGGTGGAAAGATGCATGCTCTGAACTGTTTGCCAAATGTTGGTGTACTTTACCTCTCAATTTGTGTCAGCAGGAATAGAGTTCAGGACAATTTGTAATAACTGCAGTTATTACATGTGTAATGGCTTCCCTTATGTCTTGATTGACATTTTAGTCATATCAAAAGGGAATCAGTTTAATTTCTTGCTTATAGTGTAAGTGATTAACTAAAATATAAAATGCAATATACTGTATCATGGAGCAAATACAGTATGAATGCAGTGTTTAAATTTGACATTGCATATTAAAAGGCATGTTGGTGCTGATCAATATTGCAGGAATATTACTCCAAAGTACATGTAAAACGGCTCTTAAAAGAGCCGTTTTGGGTCTTTGTTACACAGCATCTTCATCTTTTCCTGAGCACACAAAGGAACAAGTTGTTAGAAAATAGGCTGCAAAACTGAACAGTTAAAACTTAATCTAAATACTCATCCAATACACATGTGACGGTTTTTCAGTGAGGAATCCTGTAGAATAAATCATTTTGGTCTACGTTTGCGGGATCCCTTTTTTCATCTTTTCTCTCCACCAGTTGTACCGGACATAACAACCTTGATATCCTTGGCCATGTCAAGTAGCGCCCCTTGCTGCGCTCCATCCACCTGTATTGCATGTGAAAATGAAAAATGAGTGTTCAATGTTTGCCTAGATCAATTCAGTAATCAATCATCACTTACCATCGCAGTTCATCCCTTACCATTGCAGTTCATCCCTTACCATCGCAGTTCCTCACCGACACCAACACTTTTCATTGTGTTATAGTCACAATCACAACTAGAAAAATTCCCGCGGAAATTTTGAATGGGCCTGCTAACTCTTTTCAATGAGCTGAACAGTTTAAACTTTCAACCATTGAAATCGGTCAAGAAATGTGCAAGTTAACCATTATCTACTAAAAGTATTACTGCCCCTTTAAGAAACATGCACATTCACGCACACACATTTGATTTTAACCAACATTTCAATGAGCTGAACAGTTTAAAATTTAAACCATTGAAATCGCTCAAGAAATGTAAAAGTTAACCATAATCAACAGTATGTTACTGCCCCTTTAAGAAACATGCACATTCACGCACACACATTTGATTTTAAGTAACATTTCAATGAGCTGAACAGTTTAAAATTCAAACCATTGAAATCGGTCAAGAAATGTGGAATCTACCATAATTAACAGTATCTCACTGCCCCTTTACAAAACATGCACATTCACGCACACACATTTGATTTTAAGTTGTGAGGAGACGTCACGCACCAACATTCCATTGATTTGTATAGGATTACGCTCACCTCAAACAAAAGCCTCTCGCGACTTAACGGTTGAAGATGCAGATTCCAGAAATGGCTCGTTAGAACGGCAAGGGTTTGGGGAACGCGAGCATGTTCTCAGTTTTTTAATCGGATGAAAAATGACCAAATGAGAGCAGGTTGAAAACTTATGATTGATCGAAAATGAAGAGGGAAAAAGGGCGAAAATTACATTGAAAAGAGATCAAAAATGTGCGACTTCTCCTCGCTTAAAGTGAAAATAAAGGTACTAAATGAAACCTTAGCCAAATAAAACTTAGTTCTTCAGAAAGCAGAGGCTTGTGGCTACAAAATGTGCGAATTTGATGTCTAGTGAGCAAAGATTGTGGCCATGGTGACGAGTTGAAGTGAAACTTTTGGAAATAGATTTTTTGGTTCCCGTCACTGAAGCCTTAATTGGGTATCAGAGTGGCGATTACACTCACTGTCTTTGAACCCGCACAGGGGGAAGAGCTTTCATTCCTTAATATTTTTTTTGACACTGAGCTAAAGATGGGAAAAATTCCAACAAAATGAGCTAAAATTCATATCAATCGGTTAACGTATGCGCGCGCAGCGTGTCTTTGAAAAAGGTGCTTGAATTGGAGTTGATCTCTTTCGGATTCCCATTCATTCCTATGGGACTTTATTTGGGAGTTTTTTGGGAATAGCGTCGCCATGGTAACTGGGAATTCTTAGAAAAATAATGCCGCACCGAGTCAGATCGAGCCGCATCGTTTGATACCTCATTCGTGCCGGTGCGATCTACGGTACGGGCCGCATTTTAGCAGAAAATTCGTGGAAGGATGATATAATAATAACACCAATAAACCCTTTTTTCTAGGATAGTAATATGTGCCTGCTTGCTCCGCAAGCAGCAGCTTCGCTGCTGCTTGCTCCGCTTAGCAGGCCCATAATAAGGACAAACAAAACATTCAAGTCCAAATGCACGATGTACTGCTAACAGAAAAGCACACTGATTAAAAGTACCGTCATGCAACACTGCTCAAAATAAGGGAGCGCTTAAATGACATATCCCATGTCTTAAATTCAATTTAAAGCTCAATACGTTTAGAACTAACTAAATGATAAATATGTCTACAAAAAAAATGATTGGCCGCTCTGATTTTGAGTGTAGTTCTGTTATGACACCAATTTTGAACGAGCAAAGGATTTAACTTTTCAGCCTTTACAATTTAAAGTACAGTATCCCCCTCTTTTGAGCAGTGGTATGAAAGGCTCAATAACATTTGCAAAGGCACACTTGTGAAAATGGTGCCCTTGCGATCGACAATGAGCTGACACAAGAAGTTAACACACAGTAGACCGGACTGTGGTAACTGTAATAAGTGTGCAGAACGCCTGATTGAACACAACAATCTGGGCGAGATATGTAAATGTGATCAATCAGTGTCTGCTTTCCAGTTGTGGCCTGGGTGATCAGCTGTGAAAAGCCTCTGGACTGAAACAAGTCCAGAATGGATTTCTTTCGCTTTGAAAGCAAATCCTCATTAAAGTCTCCGCAAACAACAATAGGCTGGCAGTCCATCACGGCCAAGGCATCCAAGAGACTTCCAAGGTTTGGAAGAAAGGTGCCAAGACTCAGGTTGGGTGGCCTGTAGACCGTAGCTATCAAAGCCTGGACGGGAGCGTCAACCCTGATGACAGCAAATTCCAGGTCAACCACATTCCGAATAAACCGACGGGGCTCCGCTCGAAGACAATCGCGATAATAGACTGCGACTCCGCCACCCTTTTTTTGGGCCATGTCCAGTCTATTTGAATACGAAACTTGTCTGTTGCGCACAAAAGTGCTGCATCCCTCCAGTTGCAAGGGAGGGGGGGAAGAAGGATCCAGACAAATGAGTTTCAGTGAGGCAAAGGACATCTGCCAGCCTCAACTCATGATGAGACTTTAAGTCGTCAATATGAGATGGAAGCCCCTCGGTGTTGTGATGAACAATGGTCAAGGTGGGAAAAGCAGTTTGCGGCATTTTGAAAAAGTACAACAGTGGTCTTGTACTTTGGAAAGAAGCGCGCGTCATACTGTCCATTGCCGTCGTGACGTTGGGATTGGCATAGATTTTGGATTCGTCAAAGTCTATGACCCTCAATCCCTGAAGTGACGTCGTGCGGCTTAGGGCAACATAGGCCATTCCAGGTTCAAACACACGCTTAAGAGACACCACTGCAGAGGTCATCGTCATGCCTTGCACTTTGTGAGCCGTGCACCCAAAGGCAAGCTTCATGGGGAATTGCCGCCTGACCACGCCTTTCATGCCCAGGTTTTCCTCCGACCTTTCGATATAGACCAAGTCATCCGTCGGCCCCAGAATTTTATGGCGCAATTTCTGGCCCGCTTCGGGATTGTCTAGCCTCAGTCCGAGCAAGGTCACTTTCTCCGCCGACCCCTTTGGGGCGCTTTGAACAATGTTGCCTATTGTGCCAAAGGTCCCGTTCACCAATCCGTCCTCGATATCCAACTTCCGAAGAAGCATAACCCGTGCTCCTACACCAGCTTGAAGGGCATCCGGTAGATCCCTTCTCGACCCCATGATCACAGTGACCATCGCCCCCGACCGTGGGCTCTTCCTGTAGTCCTCTGCGGGAATATTGACCACAGTCAATTTGAGAGCATGCAGCTGCTGCATTGTGCCTATCCACCTCTTTATTGGTGGCAAAGATATGCAGAGTATCCGCAGGGAGGTCTCGCGCATCCGTGACAGCCGTGGTGAGTAACGCCCTGTCACCATCGCCGAGCGGATCAGCCTTCCCCTTCTCCCTGATCCTGTTCAAAAGCGACGACGTCTTTTTGCCGCATGATTTGAGTAAGCTTGACCATCTGAAAATCTGTCCAGAGGTCAAGAAGATCGTTGTCAGAAACGCAGAGGGGTTTGGACCTTCCGAGGGGTGGCAGTTGGTAGAAGTCCCCAACTGCAAGAACGGAGATACCCCCAAATGGTCTGTTGTTGCTCTTGATTTGCTGAAATCTCCGGTGGACATAGGCAAAGAGTTCCTTGGAGACCATGGAGATCTCGTCGATGATCAAAATTTCCACGTTGCAAAGGGTTGCTCTCAATGCGTCCAACGTATTCCCCAGCGCCTGGTAAGGAGGCTTTAGAGTCCTGGGGAGTTTCAAGTGGGAATGAAAAGTTTTCCCTGAGATGTTGTAAGCCGCCGTGCCAGTAAACGACGTCAGCAGCACAGCAGGCTTGGCCATATCCGCTTCGTCGCGGAACCTGGGAAGCTGATGGAGAATCTTACTGGCCTCCTGGTAAATGCACTTGATGACATGCGATTTACCACAGCCAGCTCCTCCGGAGATCAAATAAAAGAAGGGCTCGAGGAGACGATCCGAAACGCGTTTCAAACACCACTCGCGCACAGCGTAGAAGACGGACGCTTGCGTTTCATTGAGACTGCGGTACATGTTCCTCACAAATTCGGCGCTCAACTTTGGCGCCTCAAACGCCGGCAAGACCGCGCCGCTACCAGGAGCGTCCTGGTAGGCCGGAACCTCATCTTGCGGGTCTTCCTGTAACGGATTAGATTCGCGTTCGGCGGCACACTCCAAACGCTCTGCCTCTACCTCCGGCGCAAAAGTGCTCCACGCGTTGAGAACCGCACGAAGCTCTTTCAATTTTTCGAAGGCATTGTCCACGGTCTTTCCCCGTCCTTCGTACCGCCCCCGATTGCGGTCGACGATAGCCCGCACCCGACCGAACTTTGAATCCCCGGCACCGTAGAACTCCTCGTACGTTTTGAGGTTTTCAGACCTGAGCTCGGCGTCGTCTCTGTGGGGGAGGTACAATTTAAGATGGGTCCTGTAATACTTCTCAGCATACTTTTTGATTGAGAAGCGAGTGAATCTGATGACGGCATCTTTTCCAATCCGCTTCTGGATGAATCCCTTGCCGTGTGAGAGGGGAATGACATTCTTGCCCTCAGTCTGCTGACCGTAGACGACTCGGTATTCGGATGCGAATTCGGCGAGACACATACGCTCAAACATTGCCGTTCTAGGTCTTGCCACATATTTGTCTGGCAGACCAGACATCCACACGTTGTCTGCGTCCGGATGCATGGTCCTCAGTCTACTCATGGGTAGACTCAATTTCACGCCATCCTCAGCAGTCTGGATGAAAACTACGCTGCGCGAGCACTTCTTCAGAGGGAGACTGCATGTCCGCGCCACCGCTTCTTGAGCGCTCACCTCTCTGTGCTTGGAATACGCCGCCATTATTTTCCTCATCTCGTCCTTTTTGTCGACAAGAGGCTTTGTCTTCAAGTTTTTGACGACAGACGTGAGGAACTCGTACATCTCGTGCTCCGGTTTGGAAATGTACGACATCATGTACATGAGACCCGCGACGTCATCGAGCACGTACTGAATATCCATGTTGGCGTTCCATGCCCGCAGCAGATGTGGGTTGTAAGCATTGATCCAGCTTTCCGTTGGAGCACGCTTCAACATGACAACCATTCCGGAGGTCAGATTAGTGACGCTGTCCTTGTAGCTGTCCATTGTCAAATTGGCCTTTTTGAGAAGCTCCGGCAAGTCCTGCGGGACATCCGCGTCCATGAGGATCTCTCTGATGCGTTTGAGTTCTTCTTTAGCCTCCCTTTGTTTTTCGGTGAGGCGAGCCGATTTGGCCGCCTGCTTCCTATGCTGGCCTTCCACACTCTTGTCCGTTGGGACGTCTTCAGTCTCCGTCTGGAATGGCAACGTGATGGTGGTTTGGTCCGTCGGCAGTTTGGGGTACCCAAATCTGCAAGAAACGTTTCCTTTCCGACAAGACTTTGTGTGGTTTTTGCTGTGTGCCTGAACGCTGGTGACAATGTCGTGCAGTTCAGGGTCCTCAATCGGGTCTGGTATTTTGCAAGTGATGTACTTGTCGATGAAGTCAATGGCTTCTTGACAACATCTGGGGTCGGGTTCTTCGATGACTGGCGCACCCTTAATCCAGAGCAGCATGTGAGCGTGCGGACTTCCCCTGGCTTGAAATTCTACACGATAGAAGTGGTCTTCTACCGGACCGAGGGGCTGTGCAGGAGACAGGATGAATGCCATAAGAGCATCCATCCTTTTCTCAAAAAGGCGCATCACTGTGACGGGATTGCTGCGAAGAACATCGCATTTGGCATTCCAGTCGAGATGGGAAAAGTCCCCTTGTTCGCCTTGCTGTGCTTTGACTATTTCGATTACTTCGGGCCATCTCATTTCCGCAGCAGAAAAGGTAAGGAAGAATGTGGGCTTGCCCAACTGCCTGGTCATTGCATGGAGGTCCCTAAGGGCACCCTCCCAAAAAGCCGGCGTGCCTCTCAAGGGCTGCATGAAGCGCATCGCATGCTCTCTTTGGATGAGCTTCTCCAGTTCGTCTTTGTCCTGAAGCATCCGGTTTGAAATCTTCTTCCCATCCCAAGTGAGGGCTGTCCCCTTGCGGGCCTGAATGGACATGCTGTTGGTGGCCAGATGCGTTTCTGTCACAAACTGCGCAAAGAAAAGGTAACTTTGATCTTTGGCAAATCGAGTGTCAACGGAGAATAACCTTGCATTGAAATACAAACTGGGTGACAGCTTAATTTCTCTCGCCTCATCGAGTGAATTCTGTCCTGTTGGGAACTGAACGGGAAAGGCCATGGCTTCGAGGTTTGGCACGGCAAAAAATCCCACCGGCTTGTTTCCTTGGGCAGGAGCGATGCTAAATATGCCGTCCCCATATGACAGCTTTTCCTGCGCGATGTCAGGAGGCTGCATACAGGTGTCGAGTGTCAAGCCCGGCCTGAGCTCCTCTTTGCTCTCTTGGGGAGTCTGTTGCTCTTTGTTTGCGGGGGTGTCGCTGCTCTCTGGCTGTGCATCGGCCTCAGGGATGTCCTCTCCTCCTACCCCCTCGTCTTCCTCTTCTTGGAGACTTTCAAACTGAGCGCTTTCATCTATCGATACAGTTTTGTATTCTGCATGAATGCGTTTCAGTGTCCTCAGCGCTGCCAAGACATTTGTCATGTTGACAGTGTAAAAATGCTGGTAACCTTTGTACACAATGCGGCGCTTCAGCTTCACCTGGAGAAGCTGGGCCTCACTGCGCGGCCTTGGGAGGGAGTTCACTACGGCTTCCATCTCTGATGGAACGCACACCACAGAACCGTGTACGGCCCTTTGCCGTCCTTTGGGCAACGCAACAATCTTTGCAAAAGGGATGATTTTTGCAATTAGCTGTCGTTCAAGTACATTTAATTCCGACAGCTCTTCGGGAATGGGTGCCAGTGCCAAGTTATTTGCCACCGCCTGGGGTGGCATGCCACCTCTGAACAGATGGTTGTCACAGGTATGACAAATCCACTCCTGCATCCGTTCTTGAGGAACGGTACATGGGGCGGGGCAACTACAAGTGTGAACAAACTGGCCTGTCAAGCACGCAAGCGCCACATCAACATTTTTGGTGTATCTGGCTCGTTTGCAACGCTTTACTTGATTGGGGAAAAGCGCACGGTGGCACACTGTGCAGATATACGTAGGCCCATGCCGAACCCTTTCCCGGAAAGAAGCGATGGTGGCTTCCATTTCTGGATCTACGAGTGCCTGCTTCAATTCCACAGAGACGTCTACTACACCATTTGCCTGATCCTGCTCAATTTCCTGACACTGGGGAATGACGCGACTATATTTATTTTTGATTTTCACAGAACAATTTAACTTGTGGCGAATACGTTGCAGCGCGTTTGAATCACGCCTGCCCTTTTTGTTTTGTAAACAGCGCCTAATATGAGAAAGCCTGAAAGCCGAATCTTTTTGGTACCTCTCTCGCACGTAATTTCTCTTTTTACTTTGAAAAGATATATCCTTTCTGTACCTCTCTCGCAAGTTATGTTTTCGTTTACCATGAAAAGAGAGGTCTTTTTCGTACCTCTCTCGCAAGTATCGTTTTTGTTTACTTTGAAAAGAAAGGTCATTTCTGTACCTCTCTCGCAAGTATTGTTTTTGTTTACTTTGAAAAGAAAGGTCTTCCCTGTACCTCTCTCGCAAGTAATGTTTTTGTTTACTTTTAAAAGAAAGGTCATTTCTGTATTTTTCTCTTATGTACCTTTTCATCAATATCTTCCGCTTTTGCTGAAAAGCAAGATCGTGTTGGTATTTATCAATCAGATATTGCTGCCGTTTTGCCTTAAAAGCAGAATCACTGTTGTATCTATTCTTCTGATAGAGCTTCTTTTTTTCCTTAAAGCACAGATCACTGTGATATTTAGAATTAGATGACAGTTGTCGTTGGCACTTACGAATGTGTTGACGTTTCCTATATAAATGTTTTGCACGCTGACTTTTACTCAATTTGGAAACATCTATATTAACATGCAGCAGTTTGAGTCCTTGCTGAGGTTCCGGAATATTTTGACTGTAATTAATTTGACTTGCGTGGCTATTTGGTACAACATGTACCGCACTATGTAGCTCTTGATTTGGAACAATACCGACCACTATTTGTATCGCTTTAGTTGGGAAATCACCTAATTCAATTAGTAGCTCTTCCTTTGCCTTTGATATGGTTGTAGTAGAATCCCGATGCGTGTTAATGGAACTGCCGTCAATATGAAAAGAGACTGGCACAAACTCATATGTTGCAAACCGGCTATTTCCTTCAAAAAGCTGACGCAAATGCTCAACCAAGCCACACAAGTGAGAAAAAGTCAACATAATTGCAGTTCCGTTTGGGTGTGGCAAGCCCACTTCAGATCTGGAATGTGAATCAAATAACCCAAAGTATCCTGATCTGTCACGGAATACTGCAAAACACTCTGGATTCACAATCAAGAAAGCATGAGTGACATTTTGTGACAAGCACTCAAGCTGAGCTCCAAGAGACAATCCCAAGTCTCTTTGGGAATGACCGTCATCTATGACATAACCAACGCTGAGCTCATGCTCACAAAAATGTACATTATAGACATTGGTGTCCGTCATGACTTGTTTTGGCATCTCCTCGACAGTCAAGTGATCATTCCCAAAGTTATGGTCCAAAATCAATTGCTGTTTAGCACCCACGTAAAGAGAGTCCCCGTGTTCAAGCACTCTGTCAAGTTCAAGCGAATTAAACTGCAACCCCTCAGCATGGAAGGCCAAGAAAGTGAGAGCCATACAAGTACACTGGTGGTTGCGAGAAAAACTTGAGTACCTTTCATCCATCTGTGAATGTGTGGCCCTCACGGATAGCGTGCGTTGAGGAAGTCCCACAGCAGGATCCTGAAATGATTGAAACCATTTTAATTATCTTAAATTCTAACTAATATAATTTTAAACATTTCATATGTTCATGGTTAATGTTGTGAGTATAAAAAAATTACCTCAGTCCCAGGACGACAGGGGGATGATGGTCTGGAAGTGACCTCTGCAGGGGCTGGCCTTTCCTCTGGCTGAAACGACAAGCAAACAATAATTCTTTAACACACAGCACTTGTGTGAAGAGTCACTAATTTCTGTTTGTGATTTTAAGTAAGACTTCTCAGGGCTGATAAGAATGCAATGCAAACCTGGTGCTCTCTCCGTGTGCTCTTATGGGCTGGCCGCTGTCGTCTGTGCCCTGCGGTGGATGCCTAACAAGAAAGAGCAAAAACAAATAAATAAATATATATGTATATATATATATTTTTTTTTTTTGCTTTTACTGCGAAGCATTGTTACTACAAGAATGGACAATTACCTATACTTTTTTTTTGTCATGAAGATAGATATGTAAACATAACGGGCAAACAAAAAAGGAAAACTGAAATACCTTCTTGTCCTTTGGAACCACTGGGCAGTCCTCAGGGCTGGAAAGATGAGCTGGAGACAGCTTGTCCATCGCCTCCAACATGGGTGGGCTGAACCAGAGAGGGTTCAATGGGACGTTGCACTGTAAAATAACAAAACAAACAAAGAAATAGAGAAATTGAAATTTAACATGTGCCAAGCTAAAAGGCTGAATGAATCCATGATCACCATCACAAACCTGGAGAGTGCCCATCCACCCAGTGGGCCCACAGGTGACCTCAGAGTCCACAACCGAGCTGCTCTGAAATGACTAGTGACATTATTGCAACACACACATTCATAAAATTTAAGGTTTTCAAAAACATGTTAGATGGTTTTCAAAAACATGTTAGGAGGTTCTCAAAAACATGTTAGGCTTGCGTTTACCTCCTTGGCCTTCCCGACGAGTGTCCAGTCAAAAGGGTTGGAAGGCTGAGGCGCAGTGACCTCACCCTTAACAACCACTTTTGGTCTGAACACTCGAGCTGGTGGCGAACGCTGAGGAGCAGCCGGTGCAGGTGGTGCAGGTGGTGCAGTCCTCTCCATCCGCAGGTTGACGGCAGCCCACAGCAACCGCGCAAGCACCGACATCCCATCGCTGTCACTGAGGTGTACCTTCCAGACATGATCAGAAAAAATATTATACATCTACAAACATACTTTTGATAGGAGGAGCACTAATAAAATGTTTGTTTGTTTTTTGCAGCAACTAATGTACTTACCCCGTCTCTACACCACAAGTGAAGATGTGACAGCGGGAAGTGGCCAGCAACAGATAGGTAGCGAATACCTACAGTATCAAAGGAAAAAACATTATTAGCTCAAGAGTCCCCCCCCCCCCCCCCCCCGCTGAGACACCAATGAAATCAGATCAGGAGGTGACTTAAAGAAAAGTAGAACTTTGTGTGTGAAAACAATTTTCAACATGGAACGTACCCATAAGTGCTGCCACCCGGTTGTACTCCTGGCGAAGAAGGTCCTGCTGGGCCAGCTCGACGTTCAGACGAGGGGGGAAGTCCAGCACAACGACCTGCACAAAGTTTAAAACTGTAAAATATACATCTGGAGCAAGATGAACTTTCATTCATATTCCATCCTTCAATATTCATTAACTGTTTAACTACGGGAAAAGGCTGAAATGTATTTTAAACAGAACATATTTGACATATGCAAGTACATACTTGAAATTTAAATGTATGATCTATATGAAGGAAATGTGTGAACTTACGTTGGGCCAGCGGCTGCAGACGGTGTGCAAGAGCTGGCCAAAGTCAGCCGCTGCCTCAGCGATGGGGCGGCCCAAGTTGTTGCTGGGAGCCAAAATGCAGACCACCTCGGGTGACCGAGGCAGAACAGCATTCAGCACCTCAGCACGCAACTCGGAGGCCCTGGCACCCGGGGTGGACATCACGGCAAACGAGAAACGTCCCTCCGGCATCTTCACAACTCCATCGGCAATGGCTCGCAGGTGGGAGTCACCAACAACCAGGACAAACTATTACAAAAGAAAAAAAAAAGTAGTAATTGAAAAAAGGAAAGAGGTAATTTAAAAAAATAGACACAAATGAAGGTTGTTAATTTGTTATAAAGGCAGAGTTGATTATAAAACATACCGTGTTGTCCTGGTTCAGTGCTGGAATGACCAGTTTGTGCCTCCGCCCAGTCACAGCTGAAACTGGCCATTCCCGAACTCTGTGGCGCCAGCCAGTGCCTCTGCCTAAAATGATGCACACACAGAATACCATGTCAAGTCTCAACTTCAATTGCTGACAATGCACAGTACAAGTACATGTTCCACTTTGAGTGTAAATGAACCTGCAAAATATTGGAATTGTTTAAAATAATCGATTGTAAAACTGCTGCAAAAGCAATTAAAATTATGACTGACCTGGTACCAGAGCCTTGGCACAAACAGGGGACACCTAAAACATAAAGCATAGACATTACACAATTGTAGGCATGTGCAGTCACCATAATGCAGAGTAAATAGCAAACATAGGTTAAATTAGTTTCAATTTAAATTGACCAGGTATTTTGTACATACAAGTGATGTTAATTCAGGCCAGGTTTATTCATGAAATTCTTAATCACAAAAGAGATTCAAGGACTTAACTGATACTTTTGTTTGTGTCTGAAATACAGTCACAATTGCTCAATTTTGCTAGAATTTTCTGATCAAATACATGAGCAGAAAGGCAGCAGATTGTACCAGATTAGATTATAGTATAAAGGAAGCATATAGAAATATGTTTTTGACAAAACAATGACATACACTGTTTAGATAGACATGAAGTCTAAAACAAAACATTAGATATTAAATATAACCGTCTTAGTTACTATTTACATCTGGTCTATGTAACTTAAAAGAAACCATGTGAAATATCTGTCTATCTATCCGGGCTCGGCATCTCACAAATTTGTGATCAATGTTAGTGAGTTCATTTTTGACATCAGTAAAATTTTTGAAATCTTGTAGAAAACAGACTTCATCACAATTAAATTCAGAATTAGTTTGACATGAATAAAGCAATGCACAAATATCGCTCAGTCATACACTCTATATTTGTCAAACTATGCCCTGGTGAAGACAATCTTGTGTTGAAACATGTTGGTAGTCCATTTTTAATAAAGGATTTTTTTACATTACTATTGAGTGTCTTGAATACACAGACTGCTTTTTACATTTTTCTGCTTGACTCTATATTTGTAGCCGGAAATAATGTGTATTGCACATTAACAAAGTTAATTGCAATTTGCCTGCTGTGGAACATACCTGGTGGGCAGCCACAGTAGAGGTATGCGGTGGGGAGCGGGCGTCCACAGTGGCGAGCCGACTGGCTGGAGCTGAAGTTCGGACTCTGGCCTTCTAAATCACATTGCAAATGTTTAGGATATTAAAAAAAAGTGTAATAGTAATAAAAAAATGATAAACTCTTGCTAAAATATGGCGTGAAACTCGTACCTTGTTCACTGGAGACTGCATCGTGGTCCCATCACTGGTGGCAGAGGGTGGGGACCGAGGCTGAAAACAAAATATACAGCACATTGAGGACCTAGCAGTGTGACTCAAAATAACTCAACACAGAATACACCACCGCCAAGTGCAGAATTGAATAGAGGCAAAGTACCTGCTGGGGTGCGATGTTTGGGCTCAGTTCCGGAGCAGCAAGGTCCAGCTTCTTCCATCGGCGCTTGGCTGCCTCGGAACGCTTCCCCTTCCGCGGCATGCTGCTACAGCAACCTTTACTGTAAGCAAAAAGAAAAGAAAAAAAACTTCCCAAGACAAAGTCAAAAGTAAACTGGCAGTAAAAAAAGGAAATCAATTTAAACACAACAAAATAGTAAAGTAATGATATTAGAGTGTTTGTAATGTGCTGTTGAGTGCAAGTTCAGCTGTATTTGCGTTCTAGACTCTGTGATGTAGATCTTATATATGTATTATGTTGTTTGAGGGCAAGATGGAAGCAGGTAGATGAGGTGGAAGTCCAAGGCGGTGCTGAAGGTTTGAAATCCAAGTATCACGGTCAGCAGCTTTCCAATTCGCACAGTGCTCAGCGGATCGCTAAAAGATTCAAGATAAAATTTGTAGTTAATCTCAGATGTGTTTGAAACATTAAAAATGTACATTGAGTCTAATGAGGCAGTGGTGTCATTGTAATAAAAATAAGAAACCGTCATCAATTGAAGTATAGTAACATCACACATTGTATAGTTCATTGATTATAAATAATGGATGGGGTGAGCAGAGCCTTCAATAAATCCTCAACAATAGAAAAAAATGGATCCACTATAGACTTCCTTGTTTACTTATTAACAAAGAAAACGGTATTGTAATAACATTGTTACTTTTTTTTTCTTTTAGATTAATTTCCATGAGGTGAAACGGTTTGGCAAAATGGATGGATATTCTGGATGGCCATGAAAAAAACGATCGCTACAGAAACCAACGGTAATCTTTCAAGGGGGAAAATAAAGGCAGCTTTGACAATTTACAAATGTGTGCTGTAGTCAATCAATGAAGGTCATTTAACAGTGTAAAATACTTCCAAAATCCCTCATCGGCGCCGCTCCGCGACACGGTCGAGCAGGACACGCCACTCAACAACCGACGCCCCCCTCCCCCACCCCCACCACGACGATGACAGACGAGACAAAAGCCTTACTGTATATTGTAGCAACGAGGGCTATACACAATTGAGATTTAGAGCCTACTCAAACTTTTCTTTGTTTTTGTTTTCTTTTACTGCACATTAAAACCTTAACGTGAGATCTGCTAGCTCTAGCTAGCGCTAGCAGGTGTAGTTAGCATGTAGGCTACCATGTCTAGCACTTAACTTTACCTATCTTGTTAAAACAGCAGCCGGATAACACAACGTTCAAACACATCAAATACGTTTCAATACATCGCCAGTATTAACGTGATGTAGTTTAGGATGGGGGAAAACTTGCAAAATCTCACTTATTTAGCATTATACATCAGACTAAAAATAATTGCCGTGCAACACTTACCTCAGACGAGATGAAATGGGACGAGACCGTCGTCGAGAACCTTCTAAAATAGTCTCATTCATGCGTCTTTAATTGGCCACAGCACAGACAAGCAGAAAACGACCAATCAGGGAAAATAGATAGGACAACACGAACTCCAACTATCAGCAAGAGGGGTCCGTCGTCTAGAACCTTCCAAAATCAAGCGAATGTCATTGGCCACAGCACAGACAAGCAGAAAACGACCAATCAGGGAAAAGAGATAGGACAACACGAACTCCAACTATCACAAGGTGGGTTGCAGCCCGATGGTGAGGTTGGAGCGCGCTGCATCCGAGGAGACCAGTTTAAGGGGGCAACTGC
The DNA here is from genome assembly GCF_054856555.1 of Leptonotus elevatus. Taxonomy (NCBI): domain Eukaryota; kingdom Metazoa; phylum Chordata; class Actinopteri; order Syngnathiformes; family Syngnathidae; genus Leptonotus; species Leptonotus elevatus. The sequence continues at coordinate 5,156,273 of NC_141260.1, read as the reverse complement.
GCTGCGTGCAGCTGCAAGGTTCAATAATGCGGATTGTGTCATACAACACTCGCGGGTTGCGAGTAGGACATACTGCTACATACAGGACAGGCCGTCTGGTGGTGGATGCGCTGCTTGACCAATTGTATGTGTTTTTTGCACATCAACATAAAAAAATAAATACATATAAAAAGATAAAAATTGTAATTCAAACATCCACTTTTTTAACCACTAAAAAGAACCAACCATTGTCTAATTCATATCTTTGTTTTCAGTGTTAAGGGAGTGACACATATTTTAATTACTATGCATTTAAAAAAATCTGATGAATCTGTTATTTTAATTTCAGCAATTATCACCTGTATAGGTATATATATAAGTATATTGAACATAAAACAATCTAGTTAAATGAACCTTCCAATTTGAATTTGTTGATTTACACCATTAACCAAATTTTATTAACATCTTACAAATTCCTTTTATATGTCTATGTGTGCCCTGAGGAAACTGTGGAGACAACATGCGCACAGTCACTGTTTGTGCATCTTGAAGAACTCATCAATATTATAAAAGAAAACATTTATTTTAGCAAAGGAAATGGACAATTTTTAGTATTAAATAATAAACCATAATCAGCAAAAAACACAGTAATAGTCACGCTACAAATTTGGAAAATAATCAAATAAAAACATTTTGTGACTGAAAAGTCCTGGCTGTACCTAATCAATTGGCCAAGATGGCCGCCGCCCTCGGCGAGCGGAGTGGCGAGAATCCTGGTCATACCTAATCAATTGGCCAAGATGGCCGCCGCCCCGGGTGGGCAGAGGGGAGAGAATCCTTGGTGTACCTAATTAATTGGCCAAGATGGCCGCCGCCCTGGGTGGGCGAAGTGGCGAGAATCCAGGGTGTACCTAATTAATTGACCAGAATCCTGGGTGTACCTAATCAATTGGCCAAGATAGTAGTAGTAGTAATAGTATTTGCAATAGTAGTAGTCGTATATAGGCCAAGCCTTGAGTACACCAAGAAAAAAAGGGGCTGAGTTGAGCTCAACAGTGAGAGATGATTGGCTGAGGCAGTTGCTATGCAAAAACGACAGATCATTCACGCACACACATTTGATTTTAACTTGTTGCGAGACGTCACGCACCCACATTCCATTGATTTTGTATAGGATACGCTCACCTCAAACAAAAGCCTCTCACGACCTAACGGTTGAAGATGCAGATTCCAGAAATGGCTCGTTAGAACGGCAAGGGTTTGGGGAACGCGAGCATGTTCTCAGTTTTTTAATCGGATGAAAAATGACCAACTTAGGAGCAGGTTGAAAACTTATGATTGATCGAAAATGAAGAGGGAAAAACGGCGAAAATAACATTGAAAAGAGATCGAAATAGTCCGACTTCTCCTCGCTTAAAGTGAAAATAAAGGTACTAAATGACACCTTAGCCAAATAAAACTTAGTTTTTCAGAAAGCAGAGGCTTGTGGCTACAAAATGTGCCAATTTGATGTCTAGTGAGCAAAGATTGTGGCCATGGTGACGAGTTGAAGTGAAACTTTTGGAAAAATATTTTTTGGTTCCCGTCACTGAAGCCTTAATTAGTCAAACTCTAAATAGGCGACTTTCACCCCTTTGCTCACTGTCTTTGAACCCGCACAGGGGGGGAGCTTTCATTCCTTAATTATTTTTTTTGACACTGAGCTAAAGATGACAAAAATTCCAACAAAATGAGCTAAAATTCATATCGGAGCTAAAATTCATATCGGTCGGTCAACGTATGCGCGCGCAGCGTGTCTTGGAAAAAGGTGTTTGATTGGAGTTGATGTCTTTCGGATTCCCATTCATTCCTATGGGACTTTATTTGGGAGTTTTTTGGGAATAGCGTCGCCATGGTAACTGGGAATTCCCTTGCGGAAAAATCGGTGGAAGATTAAAAAAATAATAAAAAGAAGAAGAAGAAAAATACTAGAAAAATTTCCGCGGAAATTTTGAATGGGCCTGCTGACTCTTGCAGGGTGGAAAGATGCATGCTCTGAACTGTTTGCCAAATGTTGGTGTACTTTACCTCTCAATTTGTGTCAGCAGGAATAGAGTTCAAGACAATTTGTAATAACTGCAGTTATTACATGTGTAATGGCTTCCCTTATGTCTTGATTGACATTTTAGTCATATCAAAAGGGAATCAGTTTAATTTCTTGCTTATAGTGTAAGTGATTAACTAAAATATAAAATGCAATATACTGTATCATGGAGCAAATACAGTATGAATGCAGTGTTTAAATTTGACATTGCATATTAAAAGGCATGTTGGTGCTGATCAATATTGCAGGAATATTACTCCAAAGTACATGTAAAACGGCTCTTAAAAGAGCCGTTTTGGGTCTTTGTTACACAGCATCTTCATCTTTTCCTGAGCACACAAAGGAACAAGTTGTTAGAAAATAGGCAGCAAAACTGAACAGTTAAAACTTAATCTAAATACTCATCCAATACACATGTGACAGTTTTTCAGTGAGGAATCCTGTAGAATAAATCATTTTGGTCTACGTTTGCGGGATCCCTTTTTTCATCTTTTCTCTCCACCAGTTGTACCGGACATAACAACCTTGATATCCTTGGCCATGTCAAGTTGCGCCCCTTGCTGCGCTCCATCCACCTGTATTGCATGTGAAAATGAAAAATGAGTGTTCAATGTTTGCCTAGATCAATTCAGTAATCAATCATCACTTACCATCACAGTTCATTCTTTACCATCGCAGTTCCTCACTGACACCAACACTTTTCATTGTGTTATAGTCACAATCACAATAAGGACAAACAAAACATTCAAGTCCAAATGCACGATGTCCTGCTAACAGAAAAGCACACTGATTAAAAGTACCGTCATACAACACTGCTCAAAATAAGGGAGCGCTTAAATGGCATATCCCATGTCTTAAATTCAATTTAAAGCTCAATAAGTTTAGAACTAACTAAATGATAAATATGTCTACAAAAAAAATGATTGGCCGCTCTGATTTTGAGTGTAGTTCTGTTATGACACAAATTTTGAACGAGCAAAGGATTTAACTTTTCAGCCTTTACAATTTAAAGTACAGTATCCCCCTCTTTTGAGCAGTGGTATGAAAGGCTCAATAACATTTGCAAAGGCACACTTGTGAAAATGGTGCCCTTGCGATCTACAATGAGCTGACACAAGAAGTTAACACACAGTAGACCGGACTGTGGTAACTGTAATAAATGTGCAGAACGCCTGATTGAACACAACAATCTGGGCGAGATATGTAAATGTGATCAATCAGTGTCTGCTTTCCAGTTGTGGCCTGGGTGATCAGCTGTGAAAAGCCTCTGGACTGAAACAAGTCCAGAATGGATTTCTTTCCCTTTGAAAGCAAATCCTCATTAAAGTCTCCGCAAACAATCAGTGTCTGCTTTCCAGTTGTGGCCTGGGTGATCAGCTGTGAAAAGCCTCTGGACTGAAACAAGTCCAGAATGGATTTCTTTCCCTTTGAAAGCAAATCCTCATTAAAGTCTCCGCAAACAACAATAGGCTGGCAGTCCATCACGGCCAAGGCATCCAAGAGACTTCCAAGGTTTGGAAGAAATGTGCCAAGACTCAGGTTGGGTGGCCTGTAGACCGTAGCTATCAAAGCCTGGACGGGAGCGTCAACCCTGATGACAGCAAATTCCAGGTCAACCACATTCTGAATAAACCGACGGGGCTCCGCTCGAAGACAATCGCGATAATAGACTGCGACTCCGCCACCCTCTTTTTGGGCCACGTCCAGTCTATTTGAATACGAAACTTGTCTGTTGCGCACAAAAGTGCTGCATCCCTCCAGTTGCAAGGGAGGGGGGGAGAAGGATCCAGACAAATGAGTTTCAGTGAGGCAAAGGACATCTGCCAGCCTCAACTCATGATGAGACTTTAAGTCGTCAATATGAGATGGAAGGCCCTCGGTGTTGTGATGAACAATGGTCAAGGTGGGAAAAGCAGTTTGCGGCATTTTGAAAAAGTACAACAGTGGTCTTGTACTTTGGAAAGAAGCGCGCGTCATACTGTCCATTGCCGTCGTGACGTTGGGATTGGCATAGATTTTGGATTCGTCAAAGTCTATGACCCTCAATCCCTGAAGTGACGTCGTGCGGCTTAGGGCAACATAGGCCATTCCAGGTTCAAACACACGCTTAAGAGACACCACTGCAGAAGTCATCGTCATGCCTTGCACTTTGTGAGCCGTGCATCCAAAGGCAAGCTTCATGGGGAATTGCCGCCTGACCACGCCTTTTATGCCCAGGTTTTCCTCCGACCTTTCGATATAGACCAAGTCATCCGTCAGCCCCAGAATTTTATCACGCAATTTCTGGCCCGCTTCGGGATTGTCTAGCCTCAGTCCGAGCAAGGTCACTTTCTCCGCCGACCCCTTTGGGGCGCTTTGAACAATGTTGCCTATTGTGCCAAAGGTCCCGTTCACCAATCCGTCCTCGACATCCAAATTCCGAAGAAGCATAACCCGTGCTCCTACACCAGGTAGAAGGGCATCCGGTAGATCCCTTCTCGACCCCATGATCACTTTGGTCACGGTGACCATCGCCCCCGACCGTGGGCTCTTCCTGTAGTCCTCTGCGGGAATATTGACCACAGTCAATTTGAGAGCAGCCACAGTTGCTGCATTGTGCCTATCCACCTCTTTATTGGTGGCAAAGATATGCAGAGTATCCGCAGGGAGGTCTCGCGCATCCGTGACAGCCGTGGTGAGTAACGCCCTGTCACCATCGCCAAGCGGATCAGCCTTCCCCTTCTCCCTGATCCTGTTCAAAAGCTCGGCAAAAGCGACGTCGTCTTTTTGCCGCATGATTTGAGTAAGCTTGACCATCTGAAAATCTGTCCAGAGGTCAAGAAGATCGTTGTCAGAAACGCAGAGGGGCTTGGACCTTCCGAGGGGTGGCAGTTGGTAGAAGTCCCCAACTGCAAGAACGGAGATGCCCCCAAATGGTCTCTGGTTGCCCTTGATTTGCTGAAATCTCCAGTGGACATAGGCAAAGAGTTCCTTGGAGACCATGGAGATCTCGTCGATGATCAAAATTTCCACGTTGCAAAGGGTTGCTCTCAATGCGTCCAACGTATTCCCCAGCGCCTGGTAAGCAGGCTTTAGAGTCCTGGGGAATTTCAAGAGGGAATGAAGCGTTTTCCCTGAGATGTTGTAAGCCTCCGTGCCAGTAAACGACGTCAGCAGCACAGCAGGCTTGGCCATATCCGCTTCGTCGCGGAACCTGGGAAGCTGGCGGAGAATCTTACTGGCCTCCTGGTAAATGCACTTGATGACATGCGATTTACCACAGCCAGCTCCTCCGGGGATTAAATAAAAGAAGGGCTCGAGGAGACGATCCGAAACGCGTTTCAAACACCACTCGCGCACAGCGTAGAAGACGGACGCTTGCGTTTCATTGAGACTGCGGTACATGTTCCTCACAAATTCGGCGCTCAACTTTGGCGCCTCAAACGCCGGCAAGACCGCGCCGCTACCAGGAGCGTCCTGGTAGGCCGGAACCTCATCTTGCGGGTCTTCCTGTAACGGATTAGATTCGCGTTCGGCGGCACACTCCAAACGCTCTGCTTCTACCTCCGGCGCAAAAGTGCTCCACGCGTTGAGAACCGCACGAAGCTCTTTCAATTTTTCGAAGGCATTGTCCACGGTCTTTCCCCGTCCTTCGTACCGCCCCCGATTGCGGTCGACGATAGCCCGCACCCGACCGAACTTTGATTCCCCGGCACCGTAGAACTCCTCGTACGTTTTGAGGTTTTCAGACCTGAGCTCGGCGTCGTCTCTGTGGGGGAGGTACAATTTAAGCTGGGTCCTGTAATACTTCTCAGCATACTTTTTGATTGAGAAGCGAGTGAATCTGATGACGGCATCTTTTCCAATCCGCTTCTGGATGAATCCCTTGCCGTGTGAGAGGGGAATGACATTCTTGCCCTCAATCTGCTGACCGTAGACGACCCGGTATTCGGATGCGAATTCGGCGAGACACATCCGCTCAAACATTGCCGTTCTAGGTCTTGCCACATATTTGTCTGGCAGACCAGACATCCACACGTTGTCTGCGTCCGGATGCATGGTCTTCAGTCTACTCATGGGTAGACTCAATTTCACGCCATCCTCAGCCGTCTGGATGAAAACTACGCTGCGCGAGCACTTCTTCAGAGGGAGACTGCATGTCCGCGCCACCGCTTCTTGAGCGCTCACCTCTCTGTGCTTGGAATACGCCGCCATTATTTTCATCAATTGAAGTATAGTAACATCACACATTGTATAGTTCATTGATTATAAATAATGGATGGGGTGAGCAGAGCCTTCAATAAATCCTCAACAATAGAAAAAAATGGATCCACTATAGACTTCCTTGTTTACTTATTAACAAAGAAAACGGTATTGTAATAACATTGTTACTTTTTTTTTCTTTTAGATTAATTTCCATGAGGTGAAACGGTTTGGCAAAATGGATGGATATTCTGGATGGCCGTGAAAAAAACGATCGCTACAGAAACCAACGGTAATCTTTCAAGGGGGAAAATAAAGGCAGCTTTGACAATTTACAAATGTGTGCTGTAGTCAATCAATGAAGGTCATTTAACAGTGTAAAATACTTCCAAAATCCCTCATCGGCGCCGCTCCGCTACACGATCGAGCAGGACACGCCACTCAACAACCGACGCCCCCTCCCCCAACCCCACCACGACGACGACAGACGAGACAAAAGCCTTACTGTATATTGTAGCAACGATGGATATACACAATTGAGATTTAGAGCATACTCAAACTTTTCTTTGTTTTTCTTTTACTGCACATTAAAACCTTAAAGTGAGATCTGCTAGCTCTAGCTAGCGCTAGCAGGTGTAGTTAGTGTTAGAGTAGACAATATTAAGTATTGTACTCTTTGCGTGTTCAATTAACTGAATGGTGAGATTCTGTTGAAGAAGTTCCTTTGCAAAGGTAAATAATTACCAGAAGCTTCTGATCACACAAATGAAGTCACCCAAGCAGTGCTCTGTTCAAATGTGTGTCTTCTCTCCAGCCCACATCATTATTTATTCAAAGAGGGTTCATAAAAAAGTCAGCCCACAACACACCTGGTTACAACTGAATGAATACAAGAGAATCCGTTCCCATGGGTATAAATCAGATTAGAAAAAATACAATAATAATAAGCCTGACTCCCTTCCGACTCAGCAGAATCCCGGCCCTCCCATTAGATAACGAATGAATAGACAGACCCGTTGCTCTTTCTCATGAAAGTAACACAGACAAGAATACAATTCATTGAGCCTACACTGAGTCAACTAAATCCAAAACGGCTAAAATATAAATTAAAACTAAAAAACAATGTTAATAACTCATCATTAGCATGTAGGTTACCATGTCTAGCACTTAACTTTACCTATATCTTGTTAAAACAGCAGCCGGATAACACAACGTTCAAACACATCAAATACGTTTCAATACATTGCCAGTATTAACGTGATGTAGTTTAAGATGGGGGAAAACTTGCAAAATCTCACTTATTTAGCATTATACATCAGACTACAAACAACTGCCGTGCAACACTTACCTCAGACGAGATGAAATGGGAAGAAGCCGTGGTCGAGAACCTTCTAAAATAGTCTCATTCAAGCGTCTCTAATTGGCCACAGCACAGACAAGCAGAAAACGACCAATCAGGGAAAAGAGACAAGACAACATGAACTCCAACTATCAGCAAGGGGGTCCGTCGTCTAGAACCTTCCAAAATCAAGCGAATGTCATTGGCCACAGCACAGACAGGGAAAAAAGCGGACCAATCAGGGTTAGGATTAGAAAAAAACGCGCGAGAGAAGACAACGCGAAGTCCCAACTATCACAAGATGGGTTGCAGCCCGATGGTGAGGTTAGAGCGCGCTGCATCCGAGGAGACCAGTTTAAGGGGGCAACTGCGCTGCGTGCAGCTGCAAGGTTCAATAATGCGGATTGTGTCATACAACACTCGCGGGTTGCGAGTAGGACATACTGCTACATACAGGACAGGCTGTCTGGTGGTGGATGCACTGCTTGACCACTTGTATGTGTTTTTTGCACAACAAAAAAAAAATAATAATAAATAAAAAAAAGATACAAATTGTAATTCAAACATCCACTTTTTTAACCACTAAAAAGAACCAACCATTGTCTAATTCATATCTTTGTTTTCAGTGTTAAGGGAGTGATACATTTTAATTACTATGCATTTAAAATAATGTGATGAATCTGTTATTTTAATTTCAGCAATTATCACCTGTCTAAATTATTCAACACAGACAAATCTTTACAAGTGATGAAATGTTTCTACAAAATATCCAGTATTATATATTTTATTATTGGCTACATTGTACATGTCACTGAATTTTTTTTTTAAAGTATATTGAACATAAAACAATCTAGTTAAATGAACCTTCCAATTTGAATTTGTTGATTTACACCATTAACCCAATTTTATCAACATCTTACAAATTACTTTTATATGTGTATGTGTGCCCTGAGGAAACAACATGTGCACAGTCACTGTTTGTGCATCTTGAAGAACTCATCAATATTATAAAATAAAACATTTATTTTAGCAAAGGAAATGGACAATTTATAGTATTTAACTCTTTGACTGCAAGACGTTTTCAGAAAAGGGATGCCGTCAGTGCCAGCCGATTTAAGCATTTTGACTGATCTTTCAAGGTCCACAGAAAATGTTCTGTTTGGACTATGGAAACACACGTACTACCAAATGAAAGATCTTTCATCAGAAAAAAAAAGTTTGTTTCTACCTTATTCCGTTCTTTAGTAATCAACAATAGAAAATGGTTAGTTTGACCCAATTTCGCCTGTTTTGGACCAAAATACGGAGAAATCAAGCTTTTAGTGAAACGATATTATTTCATGCATTCTAGTGAATTTTACACTTCTTTTTGTCCATGAATGATGCCACAAACACCTAAATAGTGCTTTACTTCTATAAAACACTACCACCAAGAATGAAAAAGTGTTTTTTGATAGCAAAATACGTTTATTTACATTCAACAGTGTAACAATTTGACAACAATTTGGCAAACTATTTACAAATGTGTGCAACTGTGGTGCTATTTACAAATATGTGGATGTTTCAACGACAGTTTTTCTTTTTGTAACACTCTCCTGCGTGCAAGGAGTCGCAACAGCATTTGCACAACAGATTGCCTCTTCGCGTGCTCCACTTTCTTGCAGGCCGTTTTTTCCGGGGAATAGCAAGTATATACTGCAGTGTGTGTTGCCATCAAGTCTAATATCAGGATCATGCTACGGTTTCGTTACGTCTCGCTTCCTCGTGTCCTTCAGTTGCTACACCGGGTTGTAAGAGATGTTCTGATCCATTTTATCCACTCCATTCATGGTGGCATCGTAGTCCAGAAACAGTGTCTTCTCCGTGATCAGACTGTACCCGCTCCTCCGATGAATATGCATTGGACTCGGGGTACTCTTCATTGTCCGACAAAATGTCCGCATGTGAAAGCTCCGGCGTTAGCAGCGGTAGCCGCGCTAGCCGGTGAGGCTTACTACGTGATCATAACAGTCGCGTCAAGGCTTCCAACTTTGGTGTCAAGCTCGGAGTCATCATCATCATCATCATCAATCTGCATTGGTCGATGCCAACTCTCCATCGCCCGATCGAATGTCCGATTGTGTAGAAGTACCCGGTCGGCTATTGTGCGCGTTTTGCGGTCTTAGCAGCGGTAGCCGCACTAGCCGCGCTTAGCCGGTGAGGCTTACTACATGATCATAACAGTCGCGTCAAGGCTTCCAACTTTGGCGTCAAGCTCGGAGTCATCATCATCATCATCATCAATCTGCATTGGTCGATGCCAACTCTCCATCGCCCGATCGAATGTCCGATTGTGTAGAAGTACCCGGTCGGCTATTGTGCGCGTTTTCCGGCCTTAGCAGCGCTAGCCGCGCTAGCCGCGCTTAGCCGGTGAGGCTTACTACGTGATCATAACAGTTGCGTCAAGGCTTCCAACTTTGGCGTCAAGCTCGGAGTCATCATCATCGTCGACATCAATGCGCTTTTTAGTATTGATTGATGCTTTCCGTCTTTGAAAAAAATGCTCAAGCGTGAGCTGCTTGCAACCGGTTGATTGGTCAGCCATTGTGGGCTTCATCAGCCATGTCTCCTCAACACTCTAGCTCCGCCTCACGTCTTCTACTGACGCCCACGGTGGGCGGCCCATCCAACCTTGTGCAAAGAGAGTCATCGCTGCCCTCTAGGGGCCAAAATGAGTCTTTTACTAATCAGATCTGCCTGATACTTTCAGCACAGCTGCCCAAGGCTTTCCTGCACCCGTTTTCAAAAAAAAAACAAAAAAACATAGGGGACGTCTTTAAACGTCCTCGGCGCCCTTCCCTAGGTTTATGCTAAACGTTTTATAACGTTTATGGCAGTCAAAGAGTTAAAGTAGGGTTTTAAACTAGGGTTAGGGTTTCAAAGTAGGGGTTTAAACTAGGGTTAGGGTTTCAAACTAAGGTTAGGGTTTCAAACTAGAGTTAAGGTTTCAAAGTAGGGTTTTAAACTAGGGTTAGGGTTTCAAAGTAGGGTTTTAAACTAGGGTTAGGGTTTCAAAGTAGGGGTTTAAACTAGGGTTAGGGTTTCAAAGTAGGGTTTTAAACTAGGGTTAGGGTTTCAAAGTAGTGGTTTAAACTAGGGTTAGGGTTTCAAAGTAGGTGTTTAAACGAGGGTTAGGGTTTAAACTAGGGTTAAGGTTTCAAAGTAGGGGTTTAAACTAGGGTTAGGGTTTCAAAGTAGGGTTTTAAACTAGGTTAAGGTTTCAAAATGGTGGTTTAAACTAGGGTTAGGGTTTCAAAGTAGGGGTTTAAACTAGGGTTAGGGTTTCAAAGTAGGGTTTTAAACAAGGGTTAGGGTTTCAAAATAGGGGTTTAAACTATGGTTAGGGTTTCAAAGTAGGGGTTTAAACTAGGGATAAAGTTTCAATTAGGGGTTTAAACTAGGGTTAGGGTTTCAAAGTAGGGGTTTAAACTAGGGTTAGGGTTTCAAAGTAGGGGTTTAAACTAGGGATAAAGTTTCAATTAGGGGTTTAAACTAGGGTTAGGGTTTCAAAGTAGGGGTTTAAACTAGGGTTAGGGTTTCAAATTAGGGGTTTAAACTAGGGATAAAGTTTCAATTAGGGGTTTAAACTAGGGTTAGGGTTTCAAAGTAGGGGTTTAAACTAGGGTTAAGGTTTCAAAGTATGGGTTTGAACTATGGTTATGGTTTCAAAGTAGGGGTTTAAAGTAGGGTTAGGGTTTCAAAGTAGGGGTTTAAACTAGGGTTAGGGTTTTAAAGTAGGGTTTTAAACTAGAGTTAGGGTTTCAAAGTAGGGGTTTAAACTAGGGTTAGGGTTTCAAAGTAGGGTTTCAAACTAGGGTTAGGGTTTCAAAGTAGGGTTTCAAACTAGGGTTAGGGTTTCAAAGTACGGGTTTAAACTAGGGTTAATGTTTCAAAATAGGGTTTTAAACTAGGGTTAGGGTTTCAAAGTAGGGTTTCAAACTAGGGTTAGGGTTTCAAAGTAGGGTTTCAAACTAGGGTTAGGGTTTCAAAGTACAGGTTTAAACTAGGGTTAGGGTTTCAAAGTAGGGGTTTAAACTAGGTTTAGGGTCTCAAACTAGGGATAGGGTTTCAAAGTAAGGTTTTAAACTAGGGTTAGGGTTTCAAAGTAGAGGTTTAAACTAGGCTTAGGGTTTCAAAGTAGGGTTTTAAACGAGGGTTAGGGTTTTAAAGTAGGGGTTTAAACTAAGGTTAGGGTTTCAAAGTAGGGTTTTAACCTAGGGTTAGGGTTCTAAAGTAGGGGTTTAAACTAGGGTTAGGGTTTCAAAGTAGGGTTTTAAACTAGGGTTAGGGTTTCAAAGTAGTAGTTTGAACTAGGATTAGGGTTTCAAAGTAGGGGTTTAAACTAGGTTTAGGGTCTCAAACTAGGGATAGGGTTTCAAAGTAAGGTTTTAAACTAGGGTTAGTGTTTCAAAGTAGAGGTTTAAACTAGGGTTAGGGTTTCAAAGTAGGGTTTTAACCTAGGGTTAGGGTTCTAAAGTAGGGGTTTAAACTAGGGTTAGGGTTTCAAAGTAGGGTTTTAAACTAGGGTAAGGGTTTCAAAGTAGGGGTTTAAACTAGGGTTAGGGTTTCAAAGTAGGGGTTTAAACTAGGGTTAAATCAGAGCGGCCAATCTTTTTTTTTGTAGACATATTTATCATTTAGTTAGTTCTAAACGTATTGAGCTTTAAATTGAATTTAAGACATGGGATATGTCATTTAAGCGCTCCCTTATTTTGAGCAGTGTTGTATGAAGGTACTTTTAATCAGTGTGCTTTTCTGTTAGCAGGACATCGTGCATTTGGACTTGAATGTTTTGTTTGTCCTTATTGTGATTGTGACTACAACACAATGAAAAGTGTTGTTGTCAGTGAGGAACTGCGATGGTAAGGGATGAACTGCGATGGCAAAAATGCGGCCCGAACCGTAGATCGCACCGGGACAAATGAGGTATCAAACGATGCGGCTCGATCTGACTCGCTGCGCTATTATTTTTCTAAGAATTCCCAGTTACCAAGGCGACGCTATTCCCAAAAAACTCCCAAATAAAGTCCCATAGGAATGAATGGGAATCCGAAAGACATCAACTCCAATCAAGCACCTTTTTCCAAGACACGCTGCGCGCGCATACGTTGACCGACCGATATGAATTTTAGCTCATTTTGTTGGAATTTTTGTCATCTTTAGCTCAGTGTCAAAAAAAAAATTAAGGAATGAAAGCTCTCCCCCTGTGCGGGTTCAAAGACAGTGAGCAAAGGGGTGAAAGTCGCCTTTCTTGCATCAGCTAGAGCGTGACTAATTAAGGACAGAGTGCTGGGAACCAAAAAATATATTTCCAAAAGTTTCACTTTAACTCGTCACCATGGCCACAATCTTTGCTCACTAGACATCAAATTTGCACATTTTGTAGCCACAAGCCTCTACTAGGGTTAGTTTTATTTGGCTAAGGTGTCATTTAGTACCTTTATTTTAACTTTAAGCGAGGAGAAGTCGCACTATTTTGATCTCTTTTCAATGTTTTCCGTTTTCCCCTCTTTATTTTCGATCAATCATAAGTTTTCAACCTGCTCTCATTTGGTCATTTTTCATCCGATTAAAAAACTGAGAACATGCTCGCGTTCCCCAAACCCTTGCCGTTCTAACGAGCCATTTCTGGAATCTGCATCTTCAACCGTTAAGTCGCGAGAGGCTTTTGTTTGAGGTGAGCGTAATCCTATACAAATCAATGGAATGTTGGTGCGTGACGTCTCTTAACAACTTAAAATCAAATGTGTGTGCGTGAATGTGCATGTTTTGTAAAGGGGCAGTAAGATACTGTTGATTATGGTAGATTCCACATTTCTTGACCGATTTCAATGGTTTAAATTTTAAACTGTTCAGCTCATTGAAATGTTACTTAAAATCAAATGTGTGTGCGTGAATGTGCATGTTTCTTAAAGGGGCAGTAACATACTGTTGATTATGGTTAACTTTTACATTTCTTGAGCGATTTCAATGGTTTCAATTTTAAACTGTTCAGCTCATTGAAATGTTAGTTAAAATCAAATGTGTGTGCGTGAATGTGCATGTTTCTTAAAGGGGCAGTAATACTTTTAGTTGATTATAACTTCCACATTTCTTGAGCGATTTCAACGGTTGAAATTTTAAACTGTTCAGCTCATTGAAAAGAGTTGCAAGAGTTAGCAGGCCCATTCAAAATTTCCGCGGGAATTTTTCTAGTTTTTTAATCTTCCACCGATTTTTCCGCAAGAATGCGGCCCGTACCGTACATCGCACCAGGACAAATGAAGTATCAAACGATGCGGCTCGATCTGACTCGGTGCGGCATTATTTTTCTAGGAATTCCCAGTTACCATGGCGACGCTATTCCCAAAAAACTCCCAAAATTCAGGGAAAGAAGGTCCCATAGGAAATGAATGTGAAAAGGAAAGACAAAATCACACATCAAGCACCTTTTTCCAAGACACGCTGCGTGCGCATACGTTAACCGATTGATATGAATTTTAGCTCATTTTGTTGGAATTTTTCCTATCTTTAGCTCAGTGTCAAAAAAAAATTAAGGAATGAAGGTTCTTCCCCCTGTGCGGGTTCAAAGACAGTGAGTGTAATCGCCACTCTATTACGCAATTAAACTTTCAGTGGTGGGAACCAAAAAATCTATTTCCAAAAGTTTTACTTCAACTCGTCACCATGGCCACAATCTTTGCTCACTAAACATCAAATTCGCACATTTTGTAGCCACAAGCCTCTACTTTCTGAAAAACTAAGTTTTATTTGGCTAAGGTGTCATTTAGTACCTTTATTTTCACTTTAAGCGAGGAGAAGTCGGACTTTGGCGCCTATCTCCTCCATGTTAATTTCGCCGTTTTTTCCCTCTTCATTTTCGATCAATTATAAGTTTTCAACCTGCTCTCATTTGGTCATTTTTCATCCGATTACAAAACTGAGAACATGCTCGCGTTCCCCAAACCCTTGCCGTTCTAACGAGCCATTTCTGGAATCTGCATCTTCAACCGTTAAGTCGTGAGAGGCTTTTGTTTGAGGTGAGCGTAATCCTATACAAAATCAATGGAATGTGGGTGCGTGACGTCTCCTAACAACTTAAAATCAAATGTGTGTGCGTGAATGTGCATGTTTTGTAAAATGGCAGTAAGATACTTTTAGTTGATGTTGATTATGGTGAACTTCCACATTTCTTGACCGATTTCAATGGTTTAAATTTTAAACTGTTCAGCTCATTTACATTAAAAAAAAAAACTTTAAAAAAACACACACAATACACACACATTATTATTATTTTTAAATGAAATGGAATGGACTGCTATTTAAATAGTGCTTTTTTAGCTATACTGCCTGGTCTCTCACTTTTGCATAGCAACTGCCTCAGCCAATCATTTCTCTCACTGTTGAGCTCAACTCACCCCCTTTTTTTCTTGGTGTACTCAAGGCTTGGCCTATCTACGACTACTACTATTGCAAATACTATTACTACTACTACTATCTTGGCCAATTGATTAGGTACACCCAGGATTCTGGTCAATTCATTAGGTACACCCTGGATTCTTGCCACTCCGCCCACCCAGGGCGGCGGCCATCTTGGCCAATTGATTAGGTACAGCCAGGACTTTTCAGTCACAAAATTGTTTTATTTGATTATTTTCCAAATTTGTAGCATGTGACTATTACTGTGTTTTTTTGATGATTGTGGTTTATTATTAAATACTACAAATTGTCCATTTCCTTTGCTAAAATAAATGTTTTCTTTTATAATATTGATGAGTTCTTCAAGATGCACAAACAGTGACTGTGCACATGTTGTTTCCTCAGGGCACACATACACATATAAAAGTAATTTGTAAGATGTTGATAAAATTGGGTTAATGGTGTAAATCAACAAATTCAAATTGGAAGGTTCATTTAACTACATTGTTTTATGTTCAAAAAAATCAGTGACATGTACAATGTAGCCAATAATAAAATATATAATACTGGATATTTTGTAGAAACATTTCATCACTTGTAAAGATTTGTCTGTGTTGAATAATTTAGACAGGTGATAATTGCTGAAATTAAAATAACAGATTCATCACATTATTTTAAATGCATAGTAATTAAAATGTGTCACTCCCTTAACACTGAAAACAAAAATATGAATTAGACAATGGTTGGTTCTTTTTAGTGGTTAAAAAAGTGGATGTTTGAATTACAATTTGTATCTTTTTTTATTTTTATTTTTTTTTTTTTTGTTGTGCAAAAAACACATACAAGCAGTGCATCCACCACCAGACAGCCTGTCCTGTATGTAGCAGTATGTCCTGTATGTAGCAGTATGTCCTACTCGCAACCCGCGAGTGTTGTATGACACAATCCGCATTATTGAACCTTGCAGCTGCACGCAGCGCAGTTGCCCCCTTAAACTGGACTCCTCCTCGGATGCAGCGCGCTCCAACCTCACCATCCGGCTGCAACCCATCTTGTGATAGTTGGGACTTCGCGTTGTCTTCTCTCGCGCGTTTTTTTCTAATCCTAACCCTGATTGGTCCGCTTTTTTCCCTGTCTGTGCTGTGGCCAATGACATTCGCTTGATTTTGGAAGGTTCTAGACGACGGACCCCTCTTGCTGATAGTTGGAGTTCATGTTGTCTTGTCTCTTTTCCCTGATTGGTCGTTTTCTGCTTGTCTGTGCTGTGGCCAATTAGAGACGCTTGAATGAGACTATTTTAGAAGGTTCTCGACCACGGCTTCTTCCCATTTCATCTAGTCTGAGGTAAGTGTTGCACGGCAGTTGTTTGTAGTCTGATGTATAATGCTAAATAAGTGAGATTTTGCAAGTTTTCCCCCATCTTAAACTACATCACGTTAATACTGGCAATGTATTGAAACGTATTTGATGTGTTTCAACGTTGTGTTATCCGGCTGCTGTTTTAACAAGATATAGGTAAAGTTAAGTGCTAGACATGGTAACCTACATGCTAACTACACCTGCTAGCGCTAGCTAGAGCTAGCAGATCTCACTTTAAGGTTTTAATGTGCAGTAAAAGAAAACAAAAACAAAGAAAAGTTTGAGTAGGCTCTAAATCTCAATTGTGTATATCCATCGTTGCTACAATATACAGTAAGGCTTTTGTCTCGTCTGTCGTCGTCGTGGTGGGGGTGGGGGAGGGGGGCGTCGGTTGTTGAGTGGCGTGTCCTGCTCGATCGTGTAGCGGAGCGGCGCCGATGAGGGATTTTGGAAGTATTTTACACTGTTAAATGACCTTCATTGATTGACTACAGCACACATTTGTAAATTGTCAAAGCTGCCTTTATTTTCCCCCTTGAAAGATTACCGTTGGTTTCTGTAGCGATCGTTTTTTTCACGGCCATCCAGAATATCCATCCATTTTGCCAAACCGTTTCACCTCATAGAAATTAATCCAAAAGAAAAAAAAAGTAACAATGTTATTACAATACCGTTTTCTTTGTTAATAAGTAAACAAGGAAGTCTATAGTGGATCCATTTTTTTCTATTGTTGAGGATTTATTGAAGGCTCTGCTCACCCCATCCATTATTTATAATCAATGAACTATACAATGTGTGATGTTACTATACTTCAATTGATGAAAATAATGGCGGCGTATTCCAAGCACAGAGAGGTGAGCGCTCAAGAAGCGGTGGCGCGGACATGCAGTCTCCCTCTGAAGAAGTGCTCGCGCAGCGTAGTTTTCATCCAGACGGCTGAGGATGGCGTGAAATTGAGTCTACCCATGAGTAGACTGAAGACCATGCATCCGGACGCAGACAACGTGTGGATGTCTGGTCTGCCAGACAAATATGTGGCAAGACCTAGAACGGCAATGTTTGAGCGGATGTGTCTCGCCGAATTCGCATCCGAATACCGGGTCGTCTACGGTCAGCAGATTGAGGGCAAGAATGTCATTCCCCTCTCACACGGCAGGGGATTCATCCAGAAGCGGATTGGAAAAGATGCCGTCATCAGATTCACTCGCTTCTCAATCAAAAAGTATGCTGAGAAGTATTACAGGACCCATCTTAAATTGTACCTCCCCCACAGAGACGACGCTGAGCTCAGGTCTGAAAACCTCAAAACGTACGAGGAGTTCTACGGTGCCGGGGAATCAAAGTTCGGTCGGGTGCGGGCTATCGCGGACCGCAATCGGGGGCGGTACGAAGGACGGGGAAAGACCGTGGACAATGCCTTCGAAAAATTGAAAGAGCTTCGTGCGGTTCTCAACGCGTGGAGCACTTTTGCGCCGGAGGTAGAAGCAGAGCGTTTGGAGTGTGCCGCCGAACGTGAATCTAATCCGTTACAGGAAGACCCGCAAGATGAGGTTCCGGCCTACCAGGACGCTCCTGGTAGCGGCGCGGTCTTGCCGGCGTTTGAGGCGCCAAAGTTGAGCGCCGAATTTGTGAGGAACATGTACCGCAGTCTCAATGAAACGCAAGCGTCCGTCTTCTACGCTGTGCGCGAGTGGTGTTTGAAACGCGTTTCGGATCGTCTCCTCGAGCCCTTCTTTTATTTCATCTCCGGAGGAGCTGGCTGTGGTAAATCGCATGTCATCAAGTGCATTTACCAGGAGGCCAGTAAGATTCTCCGCCAGCTTCCCAGGCTCCGCGACGAAGCGGATATGGCCAAGCCTGCTGTGCTGCTGACGTCGTTTACTGGCACGGCGGCTTACAACATCTCAGGGAAAACTCTTCATTCCCTCTTGAAACTCCCCAGGACTCTAAATCCTCCTTACCAGGCGCTGGGGAATACGTTGGACGCATTGAGAGCAACCCTTTGCAACGTGGAAATTTTGATCATCGACGAGATCTCCATGGTCTCCAAGGAACTCTTTGCCTATGTCCACCGGAGATTTCAGCAAATCAAGAGCAACAACAGACCATTTGGGGGTATCTCCGTTCTTGCAGTTGGGGACTTCTACCAACTGCCACCCCTCGGAAGGTCCAAACCCCTCTGCGTTTCTGACAACGATCTTCTTGACCTCTGGACAGATTTTCAGATGGTCAAGCTTACTCAAATCATGCGGCAAAAAGACGACGTCGCTTTTGCCGAGCTTTTGAACAGGATCAGGGAGAAGGGGAAGGCTGATCCGCTCGGCGATGGTGACAGGGCGTTACTCACCACGGCTGTCACGGATGCGCGAGACCTCCCTGCGGATACTCTGCATATCTTTGCCACCAATAAAGAGGTGGATAGGCACAATGCAGCAACTGTGGCTGCTCTCAAATTGACTGTGGTCAATGTTCCCGCAGAGGACTACAGAAAGAGCCCACGGTCGGGGGCGATGGTCACCGTGACCAAAGTGATCATGGGGTCGAGAAGGGATCTACCGGATACCCTTCAACCTGGTGTAGGAGCACGGGTTATGCTTCTTCGGAATTTGGATGTCGAGGACGGATTGGTGAACGGGACCTTTGGCACAATAGGCAACAATTTGTTCAAAGCGCCCCAAAGGGGTCGGCGGAGAAAGTGACCTTGCTCGGACTGAGGCTAGACAATCCCGAAGCGGGCCAGAAATTGCGCAAGAAAATTCTGGGGCCAACGGATGACTTGGTCTATATCGAAAGGTCGGAGGAAAACCTGGGCATAAAAGGCGTGGTCAGGCGGCAATTCCCCATGAAGCTTGCCTTTGGATGCACGGCTCACAAAGTGCAAGGCATGACGATGACCTCTGCAGTGGTGTCTCTTAAGCGTGTGTTTGAACCTGGAATGGCCTATGTTGCCCTAAGCCGCACGACGTCACTTCAGAGATTGAGGGTCATAGACTTTGACGAATCCAAAATCTACGCCAATCCCAACGTCACGACGGCAATGGACAGTATGACGCGCGCTTCTTTCCGAAGTACAAGACCATTGTTGTACTTTTCCAAAATGCCGCAAACTGCTTTTCCCACCTTGACCATTGTTCATCACAACACCGAGGGGCTTCCATCTCATATTGACGACTTAAAGTCTCATCATGAGTTGAGGCTGGCAGATGTCCTTTGCCTCACTGAAACTCATTTGTCTGGATCCTTCTTCCCCATCCATCCATCCATTTTCTGTACCGCTTGTCCTCACAAGGGTCGCGGGGGTTGCTGGAGCCTATCCCAGCTGGCTTCGGGCAGTAGGCGGGGTACACCCTGAACTGGTTGCCAGCCAATCGCAGATCCTTCTTCCCCCCCTCCCTTGCAACTGGAGGGATGCAGCACTTTTGTGCGCAACAGACAAGTTTCGTATTCAAATAGACTGGACATGGCCCAAAAAAAGGGTGGCGGAGTCGCAGTCTATTATCGCGATTGTCTTCGAGCGGAGCCCCGTCGGTTTATTCGGAATGTGGTTGACCTGGAATTTGCTGTCATCAGGGTTGACGCTCCCGTCCAGGCTTTGATAGCTACGGTCTACAGGCCACCCAACCTGAGTCTTGGCACCTTTCTTCCAAACCTTGGAAGTCTCTTGGATGCCTTGGCCGTGATGGACTGCCAGCCTATTGTTGTTTGCGGAGACTTTAATGAGGATTTGCTTTCAAAGGGAAAGAAATCCATTCTGGACTTGTTTCAGTCCAGAGGCTTTTCACAGCTGATCACCCAGGCCACAACTGGAAAGCAGACACTGATTGATCACATTTACATATCTCGCCCAGATTGTTGTGTTCAATCAGGCGTTCTGCACACTTATTACAGTTACCACAGTCCGGTCTACTGTGTGTTAACTTCTTGTGTCAGCTCATTGTCGATCGCAAGGGCACCATTTTCACAAGTGCGCCTTTGCAAATGTTATTGAGCCTTTCATACCACTGCTCAAAAGAGGGGGATACTGTACTTTAAATTGTAAAGGCTGAAAAGTTAAATCCTTTGCTCGTTCAAAATTGGTGTCATAACAGAACTACACTCAAAATCAGAGCGGCCAATCATTTTTTTTGTAGACATATTTATCATTTAGTTAGTTCTAAACGTATTGAGCTTTAAATTGAATTTAAGACATGGGATATGTCATTTAAGCGCTCCCTTATTTTGAGCAGTGTTGTATGACGGTACTTTTAATCAGTGTGCTTTTCTGTTAGCAGGACATCGTGCATTTGGACTTGAATGTTTTGTTTGTCCTTATTGTGATTGTGACTACAACACAATGAAAAGTGTTGGTGTCAGTGAGGTACTGCGATGGTAAGGGATGAACTGCAATGGTAAGGGATGAACTGCGAGGGTAAGTGATGATTGATTACTGAATTGATCTAGGCAAACATTGAACACTCATTTTTCATTTTCACATGCAATACAGGTGGATGGAGCGCAGCAAGGGGCGCTACTTGACATGGCCAAGGATATCAAGGTTGTTATGTCCGGTACAACTGGTGGAGAGAAAAGATGAAAAAAGGGATCCCGCAAACGTAGACCAAAATGATTTATTCTACAGGATTCCTCACTGAAAAACCGTCACATGTGTATTGAATGAGTATTTAGATTAAGTTTTAACTGTTCAGTTTTGCTGCCTATTTTCTAACAACTTGTTCCTTTGTGTGCTCAGGAAAAGATGAAGATGCTGTGTAACAAAGACCCAAAACGGCTCTTTTAAGAGCCGTTTTACATGTACTTTGGAGTAATATTCCTGCAATATTGATCAGCACCAACATGCCTTTTAATATGCAATGTCAAATTTAAACACTGCATTCATACTGTATTTGCTCCATGATACAGTATATTGCATTTTATATTTTAGTTAATCACTTACACTATAAGCAAGAAATTAAACTGATTCCCTTTTGATATGACTAAAATGTCAATCAAGACATAAGGGAAGCCATTACACATGTAATAACTGCAGTTATTACAAATTGTCCTGAACTCTATTCCTGCTGACACAAATTGAGAGGTAAAGTACACCAACATTTGGCAAACAGTTCAGAGCATGCATCTTTCCACCTTGCAAGAGTCAGCAGGCCCATTCAAAATTTTTCTAGTATTATTCTTCTTCTTCTTTTTATTATTTTTTTTAATCTTCCACCGATTTTTCCGCAAGGGAATTCCCAGTTACCATGGGGACGCTATTCCCAAAAAACTCCCAAATAAAGTCCCATAGGAATGAATGGGAATCCGAAAGAGATCAACTCCAATCAAGCACCTTTTTCCAAGACACGCTGCGCGCACATACGTTGACCGACCGATATGAATTTTAGCTCATTTTGTTGGAATTTTTGTCATCTTTAGCTCAGTGTCAAAAAAAAAATTAAGGAATGAAAGCTCTCCCCCCTGTGCGGGTTCAAAGACAGTGAGCAAAGGGTGAAAGTCGCCTATTTAGAGTGTGACTAATTAAGGCTTCAGTGACGGGAACCAAAAAATATATTTCCAAAAGTTTCACTTCAACTCGTCACCATGGCCACAATCTTTGCTCACTAGACATCAAATTGGCACATTTTGTAGCCACAAGCCTCTGCTTTCTGAAAAACTAAGTTTTATTTGGCTAAGGTGTCATTTAGTACCTTTATTTTCACTTTAAGCGAGGAGAAGTCGGACTATTTCGATCTCTTTTCAATGTTATTTTCGCCGTTTTTCCCTCTTCATTTTCGATCAATCATAAATTTTCAACCTGCTCCTAAGTTGGTCATTTTTCATCCGATTAAAAAACTGAGAACATGCTCGCGTTCCCCAAACCCTTGCCGTTCTAACGAGCCATTTCTGGAATCTGCATCTTCAACCGTTAGGTCGTGAGAGGCTTTTGTTTGAGGTGAGCGTGTCCTATACAAAATCAATGGAATGTGGGTGCGTGACGTCTCGCAACAAGTTAAAATCAAATGTGTGTGCGTGAATGATCTGTCGTTTTTGCATAGCAACTGCCTCAGCCAATCATCTCTCACTGTTGAGCTCAACTCAGCCCCTTTTTTTCTTGGTGTACTCAAGGCTTGGCCTATATACGACTACTACTATTGCAAATACTATTACTACTACTACTATCTTGGCCAATTGATTAGGTACACCCAGGATTCTGGTCAATTAATTAGGTACACCCTGGATTCTCGCCACTCCGCCCACCCAGGGCGGCGGCCATCTTGGCCAATTAATTAGGTACACCAAGGATTCTCTCCCCTCTGCCCACCCGGGGCGGCGGCCATCTTGGCCAATTGATTAGGTATGACCAGGATTCTCGCCACTCCGCTCGCCGAGGGCGGCGGCCATCTTGGCCAATTGATTAGGTACAGCCAGGACTTTTCAGTCACAAAATGTTTTTATTTGATTATTTTCCAAATTTGTAGCGTGACTATTACTGTGTTTTTTGCTGATTATGGTTTATTATTTAATACTAAAAATTGTCCATTTCCTTTGCTAAAATAAATGTTTTCTTTTATAATATTGATGAGTTCTTCAAGATGCACAAACAGTGACTGTGCGCATGTTGTCTCCACAGTTTCCTCAGGGCACACATAGACATATAAAAGGAATTTGTAAGATGTTAATAAAATTTGGTTAATGGTGTAAATCAACAAATTCAAATTGGAAGGTTCATTTAACTAGATTGTTTTATGTTCAATATACTTAAAAAAAAAAAATCAGTGACATGTACAATGTAGCCAATAATAAAATATATAATACTGGATATTTTGTAGAAACATTTCATCACTTGTAAAGATTTGTCTGTGTTGAATAATTTAGACAGGTGATAATTGCTGAAATTAAAATAACAGATTCATCACATCATTTTAAATGCATAGTAATTAAAATGTGTCACTCCCTTAACACTGAAAACAAAGATATGAATTAGACAATGGTTGGTTCTTTTTAGTGGTTAAAAAAGTGGATGTTTGAATTACAATTTTTATCTTTTTATATGTATTTATTTTTTTATGTTGATGTGCAAAAAACACATACAATTGGTCAAGCAGCGCATCCACTACCAGACAGCCTGTCCTGTATGTAGCAGTATGTCCTACTCGCAACCCGCGAGTGTTGTATGACACAATCCGCATTATTGAACCTTGCAGCTGCACGCAGCGCAGTTGCCCCCTTAAACTGGTCTAATAATGGAAATTTGGACGTTTGTGGATCAATTCAGATTTGTCCCCGTCTGAATCAGAAAGAATCTGAAATTTTCCCACCCCTAGTGTTAACGTCATGACGGCTTTTGACATTTGGTGAATCAAAGGTTAATATAGTACAGAACGTTGAAAATAATGCGGAACTAAGAAGCACGGTACCAGTCCTCTTCGGGATACTTTGGAAAGCGCACACACCAACACACGCAGTGTGCGCTGATGAAAACAAATATGGATGACCATCATCTTGTCACGAGGGTGGTGTTTGAGGACCCAAACGCAGGGCAGCAGAGATGAGGAGGCACAGGCGAGCTCCAAAAAAAGGTTTATTTTAATCGAGCAAAAACAAGGAGGCAAACTAGGCACAGGTCAAAAAGAACAAAACAGAACAAAGTCCAGACCCAGAGTGGGGCTTGACATGGCAAGACATAAACTGATTGCTGTAGTTGCTGCATAATGTCTAACCAATAATTTGAGCCGAGCTACGTTATAACTACAGTATAAGGATGCAATATTCATCAGCCTACACCTGCCACCAGCTGATATCCAATACACCACGTTTTACAATTATTCTCTTTTTCTTTCACCAAATACCTAATGTATAGATAACGTAATACTGTACACTAGGCATGGGACGAGACAGAAATCCCACGAGACCAGATGTCTCACAAGAATGAGTCCACGAGAATGAGATGAGATTTGTAACAAAAAGATGGCTAATATAAATCTTCCAGTTCAAGGCAACGACGAGTCAAGTCGTCATAGGCCGTGACACGCTGCCGAGAATAACTTCAAAATAAGAGCCTAGCAAGGCATTGATGTCCATATATTATTGGTATAGTAAGGTTTATTTTGAAGATGGCCTTCTCACACCGTCATAAAAAAGTTGCTGCGACTGTCTTCCTGACAGTGTACGCTAAATGTGACCTGCTCCAAAAAAAAAAGGGTCCGCATGACGGTGCCATTAGTTTTGAGTTTGGGGCAAAAAAAAAAAAAAAAAAAGATAGTTTAGACAAAAATGTCGATTTTGAAAATTTCCAAAAAATAGCTTCCTTAATGTCTCTATTATTATTTCCCAGCATCATCAAAGTTAAATTTGTAATAGAAATGAATGAAAATAAGTCATTATTGGAACAATTTGGGCAACGTGTTTTTAGCTAGTAGCCCGTCTCGGAAACCTGCCTCAAAATAACCAAGAGTTCCTCGCCTCTAACGTCACTTAACAAATAATTTATATTAATGGAAACCAAAAAAAAGTAAAAAAATAAATAAAAATACACCATAATGTGACCCTTCAGCATGAAAGTGAACAGAAGACACACATCATAACAACGGCATCCAACATTGGAGTAGAACAGCTAAATGTCATCAGTCCGGGGCGAAGGTTTGTAATCCAAACAGTGATAATCTCCAATTCTGGGATCTCTTTCTTAAACAAATATATTTCTACTTTTAATTTAAATGAATGGATTCATGAGCTAAAGCATTTCACATTGGCGAGGGTGAAACTCAAGCGAGAAGCCAAGCAGTTTCCACCAGAGCAGAGTGACAGACTAGTATAAAAGTTGTTAAATACATTGTATGTAATAATGTAGGCTAATGTAATAATGTATTGTATGTAATGTATATATTGTACATAATGTAATAGGGCTGGGTATCGATTCTAATTTCCTCAATCGATTTGATTTCGATTCACAGGAGTTCAGTTCGATTCGATTTAGATTTTTCCCAATTCGATCCGCTTCGATTCAATCAATATTGCTTAATTATGGAACATCAATTCTTCTTAAAAATCAAGGGAATGATTAAAAACGCCACAAACAACTTTCAAATTAAATTATTTTGAGGTCGTAACTGGTTAAATGATTTAGTTTAATGAAAGTAACACAAGTTTTAATCACTTAAGTGTTACACAAACATTGATGAAAATATTTCCATAATTCTAATTTAATAATTCTAAATAAAGATTCTGAATGGACTCAAAGTTCAACCAATTAGGTCTTTCATAAATGTAAAAAAAGACTTTTAAATTAATGTGAACAATATGAAACAAGTGAAGTGTACAACTTGAGTGGGTTACAAAAACTTTCCAAGAAAACAGTAAGATACCTAAAAAATGGCCTTGAAAATTATATTTTCTTAAAATAATTGATTCATGGTTTTATGAATCGATATCAGGCTCAAAAAGGAAAATCGATTCAATATCGATTATTCAATTTTTTTTAAACAAATTTCATCGTGCCAACATTAAAATTGGTGTAACTTTGTATATTTTTTAGGTACGCCCATGTATTTAAATCATTTTAAAGGAAAATAAGTGTAGAATTTGAATATATGAATATCTAAATTTGTATTTATTTAATTTTTTTCTTAACCAATTAGCACACTTTTGTCACAAATAAGCAGATTTATGCCTCGGAAAAAAATACATCTCGTGCTTTGCAGGATGATAAATCTCGTGTCATTCTAATCCCGCAAATTCTCGTATTACGAATTCTCATCCCATCCCTACTATACAAAAATAAAACTGGGATATTTAACATGTTTTTCTCTTTTCGGATCGGTAACCTTCCACATCTATACTTTGCACATTGTACACCATAAAAAACACCGACAATGGAAGTTCAAACACACAACTGTCCAAATGCATTCAGCCAAAAGTCTTTAGTGAATGTCTAGGTCTTAGATGAAACCGGTTGTAGCTGCTGCATATCTTACCAATAATTTCAGCCTAGTTACATTAAAACTACAGTTTAAGGATGCATTGTTAGCAGTTCATCCATCCTCGCCACTAGCTAATATCCACCTCATGTTTTCCATTATCCCATAGATACAGTTGGTTTCACTTTTTTTCTCACCAAAAACCCAATGTATAGATTAGGAAACACTTTACATTCATAAACTAAAATTGAATACATTTTACGTTACTTAAACTTTGCACATTCTACACTAGAACAATATCTACAAGGGAAGCTCAAACCCTCAAGTGCACACTGTCCCCAGCCAAAAGACTTTAATTATTGTCTCTCAATGTCTTAGATGAAGCCTGTTGTAGCTGTTGCATAATTTACTAATAGTTTAAGCCTAGTTACATTATTACTACAGTAGATGCATTACTCGCAGTTCATGACACGACGTGGCAGATTTA
The DNA here is from genome assembly GCF_054856555.1 of Leptonotus elevatus. NCBI lineage: Eukaryota > Metazoa > Chordata > Actinopteri > Syngnathiformes > Syngnathidae > Leptonotus > Leptonotus elevatus. The sequence goes on along the minus strand of NC_141260.1, from coordinate 5,129,517 downwards.
GGACTCAGACGCAGAGATAGGAGTTTGAGGCCAAGGCAGATATTTATTAAACAAAAACAGCTAATATCCACCTCATAACCTTTGTCATTATCTTATAACCAAAGACATTTTCACTTGTTTTCACCTAATGTATAGATAAACAAAGTAATGCTGTACATTCCTTTAGTATAATGAAATAAATAACATGCTTTTCTCTTTTATTTACTTTTCAGCTACTAACGCCCCAGGTAACCTCCCACACCTCTTTGCACATTGCGCACCAGAATAATGATTTGCAAGGGAAGCTAAACACACCCATTTGCGAATGCCTAAAGGTCTAATGTGAAATCTGATGTAGTCTAACCATTAACTGGAGCCTAGGTTAGCTATACGTTATAACTACGGTGAACAGATGGATTATTAGCAGTTCATCTGGCTGCCACTAACTAATATCTACCTCACAACCGTTGTCATTATCTCATAACCTAAGTCGTTTTTTTCCCTCCAAATACTCATGTATAGACAAGGTAATACTGTATATTCCTCAAGTATAATGGAATAAATAATGTTTTTCTCTTTTATTTACTTTTCAGATGCAAGTAAGTCACCAAACCTACACTTTGCACATTGTACACCAAAACTGCTATCTACAAGGGAAGCTCAAACCCTCAATTGCACACTGTCCCCAGCCAAAATACTTCAGTTATTGTCTCTCTCAAAGTCTTAGATGAAGCCGGATGGCTACGTTATTACTACAGTAGATGGATTATTAGCAGTTCATCTGGCTGCCACTAACTAATATCTACCTCACAACCGTTGTCATTATCGCATAACCTAAGTCGTTAGCACATTGTACACCAGAAAATGATCTATTGTACATGGGAAGCTCAAACATTAAGTACTCAACTGCATCCAGCCAAAGGAGTCAGAATTTTCCAAATAACTGTTTCAGTTGGTTCATAATATATTTTTGTTTGTTTTGTTTTATTCATTTTTTCCTTTCGAACACATTATTACAGGTTACATCGATCACATCATATCATTTGTAACAATGACATACGAAAGAAGGGCTGACGGGTAGAAGCCATGGCTTATTAGTAACCCGTCCCCATCGATTCTTGCTCTACGCACGAATAAGTGGTTAAGAAAATGAATGGATGATTTTACTACGACATACTGTATTTGTGTATTTAAATCAAATAAGTAAATGATGTAGAATAAAGGAAACGGTTGTAAACTAGATTATAGTGAATTGCTGTAAAAGTAAATACAGTAACTAATTTATATACAGTAAATGCTTGTAAAAAAGGCAATAATGTACTGAGATTTTACAAGAATTAGCTGGCAACTTTTTTGCCACTTATTTCTTGTAAATTCTAGAGTCAATTCGTTACAGTGCAGCCAAACTTTTGTTGTAGTTGATTCATAATATCGTTTCAAGAATTTACGGCTAGCTAGCTACATTACAACTATAATTTTAGCATGTATTATTATCAGGGACTTGCGGTCAGAGGCAGGTAGGGGAGGCTCCTTTACCTTACTCCGTCCTCCGTTCTACTTGTTCATCAAAAACAACTAGCATTGCTGTGCCTTCACCAGTAGATGCCAGCAAAGCACAAATGGTTGCTATCACTCATGCGCTGTGAGAAAATGCTGTGAAAACTCACCAACAGACTCAGAAGCGTCTCGATGTTATTCCACTTAATGGTTGTAGTAGTCTAGATATCACTTTAATTGGGCTGATGACATAATATTGCCACTCAAAGAGAAAAACAGCAGTTTTCCATCGACATTATGCATAATTTTGTTGTGGACTAAAGCAAGTCACGTTCAACTAAAGAGTAAAGAAATAAGTAATTTAGTTGTTGTGTTTCTTCGTATTGCCCAACAGTGTACGGGCATATAAAAGCTCAGGTTATCCATGCCCTGGGAGTTAACGTGACAGAGATCATCCAACAAGTAAGTGCATGCAATACATGACGCGCCCAGCAAAGAAGTACACATTCTTGCTCTTATTATGAATGTTTGTTCTCTCACAGTTCCTCATTGATTTAACCAGTGGAATATGCCCGGAATGCGAAATTGAGATCAATACAACGGTAACCCAACAGCAGATCCTGGCCTTAGCCTGATGGAGTTCTAACTTCTCCATGTGCAACAGAGGAGATGCCAAGTGTTCCAGTTTATCAAGAGTGGCGTATGCTTGCCATGCACATAGGGAGGACTTAAAGGCATGCTCAACTAAATCTGACAATAAAAGAGTATACCGGCATATTGCTATGAGAAAAACTTCTTCTTTTTTTCAGATCTGGAATGACATGCAGGACAAACATAGTACCAGAATATTATTCATATTTTGAGTGAGTTGATTTTTCTGGACAAATAAGTTTTTGCACTTAATTTTGGTTTGCTGTGAATCCAATTTGTGCCATCCTTGACCTTGAACTGTCTTTTTTATGTACGAGGGTATGAGGTTATTCTTTGATTATTTAAACCCTTTATGTTGAAGGCTATTTTTTTTTTTTAATACATGGGCCATTGAGAGATGCATTTGTCAGACGAGGCCCATTGAATTATCATGTGGTGCAACCAAAAAGAAATAGCCAATGTGGGACTTTTATTTTGAAATACATTTAAAGACAGGAGTTTGTATCATCCACAAGACAACCAAGAACCCATGGAAGCATCTATCAGGTTTGTCTCACAACTATGTAAAATAAATAAATAAATAACTTTTTAGCAACATGTATGTATTTGGACATCATGTGGTATTACCTGAAAAAAATGTTTATATATATTTTTCCCCAACAAATTTATATTTTTATTATAATTTTACTTGATGTTTTGTTTAGTTTCGATGGTGAATGTAGCCACAACATGGCTAAAGGAGCTTGGCGGGGTTATTGGCCCAAAGTGCCCCTTTATCTATTTATTTATAGTTTAAAAAAAAAAATATATATATATATATATTATGATTTGCTTTTCCTTTGTTTGTGAAAGTAATTTTGTTGCCTTGCAAGACTAAAATTCAGCAACATAATTTGCATAAAACAAATGATTATGATCTTGGATGACGCGCTCTCATTCGAAGCCAGGTCGCTCACCGCTCCACCTTCTGTCAGGAAGTTGTTCGCCATAAAGTTGGCTCTGAGGGTACGAGGAACATGTATCCCACACTTTCATAAAGACCACGATCCTTCCCATCCACTTTCGCCACTGCAAAAATCTCCGGTGACCGGTGTACTGCTTCTGCTACAACTACTGATGCGTGTAAGGTACACAGAATATGTCGGAATTTGTATCTAGCTCAGAATTTTACTAAACCCCCCTTCCTGAAGACTCCAACTCAGCAAGGCAGACATTGTATTGATGCTATCCGCTAATCATGTAAACAATGAAGTCACACGTTTTGTTATACTTTAACAAGGGCTGGCAAGCGCTAGGGGCACGTAGGTCTGGGTTGCGAGCAGCACGGGTCTAACCGCGCTGTAAATAAATAAATAATGAAGCTTCTGCTCAATGCGAAAAATAAAACAACTCTCAGTAGATGTTTGTAACTTTTTTTCTGTTAAGCTATATAAGTCTTGTAGTATGTATGTACTCAATTATAGCTGAATTGAAATGTACTTTAAAGGGATAGTTCGGGGGTTTGGACACGAATCTGTATGGCAGCCGCCATCCTCACCTAAAGTGGTGTGGATCAGCACTGACAGTGTCCTGTGACTCGAGACATGGTTTGGTGTCGGTACCGGATGTGATCGGTCTGCTAGATTGTATCGGGGTCGCCTACAGATGATGTCACGCTACAGGATTGGCTGGAAATTGTCCATTGACATTTGTTCAATAAAGTTATATGATAAAAAAATTTGACGGTAAAACATTGGAAAGAAATGATTAAATATGTTATTGAAATATACAAATGAATGGACGGAAATTGTAAAAACGTGAATAAACCTAAGAATATAAAAGCAAGATACTTGAAGATTAAAGAAATAATAAAATTGATAGAAGCGCCTTCGCGCTTGCCGGTGACGTCACTAATGCAGCGCTAGCTAAATGCGCGATTTACTTCGGTTTGGTTTCTTTTTTACTATCTTGGCCAATTGATTAGGTACACCCAGGATTCTGGTCAATTCATTAGGTACACCCTGGATTCTTGCCACTCCGCCCACCCAGGGCGGCGGCCATCTTGGCCAATTAATTAGGTACACCTTGGATTCTCGCCACTCCGCCCACCCAGGGCGGCGGCCATCTTGGCCAAATAATTAGGTACACTAAGGATTCTCTCCCCTCCGCCCACCCGGGGCAGCGGCCATCTTGGCCAATTGATTAGGTACAGCCAGGACTTTTCAGTCACAATTTTTTTTTATTTGATTCTTTTCCAAATTTGTAGCGTGTGACTATTACTGTGTTTTTTTTGCTGATTATGGTTTATTATTAAATACTATAACTTGTCCATTTCCTTTGCTAAAGTAAATGTTTTCTTTTATAATAGTGATGAGTTCTTCAAGATGCGCAAACAGTGACTGTGCGCATGTTGTCTCCACAGTTTCCTCAGGGCACACATACACATATAAAAGTAATTTGTAAGATGTTAATTTTAAACCCTAGTTTTAAACCCTAACCCTAATAAAAAAGCCTAGTTTGAAACCCTAACACTAATATAAAACCCTAGTTTGAAACCCTAACCCTAATGTAAAACCCTAGTTTGAAACCCTAACCCTAGTTTAAAATCCTATTTTGTAACCCTAACCCTAGTTTAAAACCCTACTTTGAAACCCTAACCCTAGTTTCAAACCCTACTTTGAAACCCTAACCCTAGTTTAAACCCCTACTTTGAAACCCTAACCCTAGTTTTAAACCCTACTTTGAAACCCTAACCCTAGTTTAAAACCCTACTTTGAAACCCTAACCCTAGTTTAAAACCCTACTTTGAAAACTTAACCCCTAGTTTCAAACCCTACTTTGTAACCCTAACCCTAGTTTAAAACCCTACTTTGTAACCCTACCCCAAGTTTAAAACCCTTCTTGAAACCCTAACCCTAATCCAAACCCCTACTTTGAAACCCTAACCCTAGTTTAAAACCCTAACCTTACTTTGTAACCCTAACCCTAGTTAAAAAACCCTACTTTGAAACCCATACCCTAGTTTAAAACCCTACTTTGAAACCCTAACCCTAAAATAAAACCCTTGTTTGAAACCCTAACCCTAATATAAAACCCTAGTTTGAAACCCTAACCCTAGTTTAAAACCCTACATTAAAACCCTAACCCTAGTTTAAAACCCTATTTTGAAACCCTAACCATAGTTTTAAACCCTACTTTGAAACCCTAACCCTAGTTCAAACCCCTACTTTGAAACCCTAACCCTAGTTTAAAACCCTACTTTGTAACCCTAACCCTTGTTTAAAACCCTACTTTGTAACCCTAACCCTAGTTTAAAACCCTACTTTGTAACCCTAACCCTAGTTTAAAACCCTAATTTGAAACCCTAACCCTAGTTTTAAATCCTACTTTGAAACCCTCACTCTAGTTTAAAACCCTATTTTGAAACCCTAACCCTAGTTTAAAACCCTACTCTGAAACCTTAAACCTAGTTTAAAACCCTACTTTGAAACCCTAAACCTAGTTTTAAACCCTACTTTAAAACCATAACCCTAGTTTAAAACCCTACTCTGAAACCTTAACCCTAGTTTAAAACCCTAACTTGAAACCCTAACCCTAGTTTAAAACCCTACTTTGAAACTCTAACCCTAATTTAAAAACCCTAGTTTTAAACCCTAACCCTAATGTTAAACCCTATCTTAAAACCCTAACCCTAATATAAAACCCTAGTTTGAAACCCTTACACTAATATAAAACCCTACTTTGAAACCCTAACCCTAGTTCAAACCCCTACTTTGAAAACCTAACCCTAGTTTAAAACCCTACTTTGTAACCCTAACCCTAGTTTAAAACCCTACTTTGAAACCCTAACCCTTGTTTAAAACCCTACTTTGAAACCCTAACCCTAGTTTAAAACCCTACTTTGAAACCCTAACCCTAGTTTAAAACCCTACTTTGAAACCCTAACCCTAGTTAAAAACCCTACTTTGAAACCCTAACCCTAGTTTTAAACCCTACTTTGAAACCCTCACCCTAGTTTAAAACCATACTTTGTAACCCTAACCCTAGTTTAAAACCCTTCTTTGAAACCCTAACCCTAGTTTAAAACCCTACTTTGAAACCCTATCCCTAGTATAAAACCCTACTTTGAAACCCTTACCCTAGTTCAAACCCCTACTTTAAAACCCTAACCCTAGTTTTAAACCCTACTTTGAAACACTAACCCTAGTTTTAAACCCTACTTTGAAACCCTAACCCTCGTTTTAAACCCTACTTTGTAACCCTAACCCTAGTTTAAAACCCTAACCCTAGTTTTAAACCCTACTTTAAAACCATAACCCTAGTTTAAAACCCTACTTTGAAACCCTAACACTAGTTTAAACCCCTACTTTGAAACCCTAACCCTAGTTTTAAAGCCTACTTTGTAACCCTAACCTTAGTTTAAGACCCTACTTTGAAACCCTAACCCTAGTTCAAACCCCTACTTTGAAACCCTAACCCTAGTTTAAAACCCTACTTTGAAACCCTAACCCTAGTTTGAAACCCAACTTTGAAACCCTAACCCTAGTTTAAAACCCTACTTTGAAACTCAAACCCTAGTTTAAAACCCTACTTTGAAACTCTGACCCTAATTTAAAAACCCTAGTTTTAAACCCTAACCCTAATGTAAAACCCTAGTTTTAAACCCTAACCCTAATGTAAAACCCTAGTTTGAAACCCTAACCCTAATGTAAAAGCCTAGTTTGAAACCCTAACACTAATATAAAACCCTAGTTTGAAACCCTAACCCTAATGTAAAACCCTAGTTTTAAACCCTAACCCTAGTTTAAAACCCTATTTTGTAACCCTAACTCTAGTTTAAAACCCTACTTTGAAATCCTAACCCTACTTTCAAACCCTACTTTGAAACCCTAACCCTAGTTTAAAACTCTACTTTGAAACCCTAACCCTAATTTATAAACCCTAGTTTTAAACCCTGACCCTAATGTAAAAACCCTAGTTTTAAACCCTAACCCTAATGTTAAACCCTACTTTGAAACCCTAACCCTAAGTTAAAACCCTACTTTGAAACACTAACCATAGTTTTAAACCCTACTTTGAAACCCTAACCCTAGTTTTAAACCCTACTTTGTAACCCTAAACCTAGTTTAAAACCTTAACTCTAGTTTAAAACCCTAGTTTGTAACCCTAACCCAAGTTTAAAACCCTAACCCTAGTTTTAAACCCTAACCCTAGTTTTAAACCCTACTTTAAAATCATAACCCTAGTTTAAAACCCTACTTTGAAACCCTAACCCCTAGTTTTAAACCCTACTTTGTAACCCTAACCCTAAATTTAAAGCCTACCTTGAAACCCTAACCCTAGTTTAAAACCCTACTTTGAAACCCTAACCCTAGTTTAAAACCCTACTTCGTAACCCTACCCCAAGTTTAAAACCCTTCTTTGAAACCCTAACCCTAGTTTGAAACCCTACTTTGTAACCGTAACCCTAGTTTAAAACCCTACTTTGAAACCCTAACCCTAGTTTAAAACCCTACTTTGAAACCCTAACCCTAGTTTTAAACCTTACTTTGAAACCCTCGTCCTAGTTTGAAACCCTACTTTGAAACCCTAACCTTAGTTTAAAACCCTACTTTGAAACACTTACCCTAGTTTTAAACCCTACTTTGAAACCCTAACCCTCGTTTTAAACCCTACTTTGTAACCCTAACCCTAGTTTAAAACCCTAACCCTAGTTTTAAACCCTACTTCAAAACCATAACCCAAGTTTAAAAGCCTACTTTGAAACCCTAACCCTAGTTTAAAACCCTACTTCGTAACCCTACCCCAAGTTTAAAACCCTTCTTTGAAACCCTAACCCTAGTTTGAAACCCTACTTTGTAACCGTAACCCTAGTTTAAAACCCTACTTTGAAACCCTAACCCTAGTTTTAAACCTTACTTTGAAACCCTCGTCCTAGTTTGAAACCCTACTTTGAAACCCTAACCTTAGTTTAAAACCCTACTTTGAAACACTTACCCTAGTTTTAAACCCTACTTTGAAACCCTAACCCTCGTTTTAAACTCTACTTTGTAACCCTAACCCTAGTTTAAAACCCTAACCCTAGTTTTAAACCCTACTTCAAAACCATAACCCAAGTTTAAAAGCCTACTTTGAAACCCTAACCCTAGTTTAAAACCCTTCTTTGAAACCCTAACCCTAGTTTAAAACCCTACTTTGAAACCCTAACCCTAGTTTTAAAGCCTACTTTGTAACCCTAACCTTAGTTTAAGACCCTACTTTGAAACCCTAACCCTAGTTCAAACCCCTATTTTGAAACCCTAACCCTAGTTTAAAACCTTACTTTGAAACCCTAACCCTAGTTTAAAACCCTACTAAATAACTCTAACCCTAGTTTAAAACCCTAGTTTAAAACCCTAACCCTAGTTTTAAACCCTACTTTAAAACCCTAACCCTAGTTTAAAACCCTACTAAGTAACCCTAACCCTAGTTTAAAACCCTAGCTTAAAACCCTAACCCTAGTTTTAAACCCTACTTTAAAACCCTAACCCTAGTTTAAAACCCTACTTTGAAACCGTAACCCTAGTTTAAAAACATACTTTGTAACCCTAACCCTAGTTTAAAACACTTCTTTGAAAACTTAACCCTAGTTTAAAACCCCTACTTTGAAACCCTAACCCTAGTTTAAAACCCTACTTTGAAACCCTAACCCTAATGTAAAAGCCTAGTTTGAAACCCTAACACTAATATAAAAACCTAGTTTGAAACCCTAACCCTAATGTAAAACCCTAGTTTGAAACCCTAACCCTCGTTTAAAACCCTATTTTGTACCCCTTACCCTAATTTTAAACCCAAGCTTGAAACCCTAACCCTAGTTTAAAACCCTTCTTTGAAACCCTAACCCTAGTTTTAAACCCTACTTTGAAACCCTAACCCTCGTTTTTAACCCTACTTTGTAACCCTAACCCTAGTTTAAAACCCTATTCCTAGTTTTAAACCCTACTTTAAAACCATAACCCTAGTTTAAAACCCTACTTTGATACCCTAACCCTAGTTTAAAACCCTAACACTAGTTTAAAACCCTACTTTGAAACCCTAACCCTAGTTTAAAACCCTACTTTGTAACCCTAACCCTTGTTTAAAACCCTACTTTGTAACCCTAACCCTAGTTTAAAACCCTACTTTTTAACCCTAACCCTAGTTTAAACCCCTACTTAGAAACCATGACCCTAGTTTAAAACCTTTCTTTGAAACCCTAACCCTAGTTTTAAACCCTACTTTGAAACCCTTACCCTAGTTTAAATCCCTACTTTGTAACACTTACCCTAGTTTAAAACCCTACTTTGAATTCCTAACCCTAGTTTAAAACCCTATGTTAAAACCCTAACCCTAGTTTAAAACCCTACTTTGAAACCCTAACCCTAGTTTAAAACCCTACTTTGAAACCCTAACCCTAGTTTAAAACCCTACTTTGTAACCCTACCCCAAGTTTAAAACCCTTCTTTGAAACCCTTACCCTAGTTTAAAACCCTACTTTGAAACCCTAACCCTAGTTTAAAACCCTACTTTGAAACCCTAACCCCTAGTTTTAAACCCTACTTTGTAACCCTAACCCTAGTCGTAACCCCTACTTTGAAACCATAACCCTACTTTAAAACCCTACTTTGAAACCCTAACCCTAGTTTAAAACCCTACTTTGAAACCCTAACCCTAGTTTGAAACCCTACTTTGAAACCGTAACCCTTATTTAAAACTCTACTTTGAAACCCTAACCCTAGTTTAAAACCCTACTTTGAAACCCTAACCCTAGTTTTAAACCCTACTTTAAAACCCTAACCCTAGTTTTAAACCCTACTTTGTAACCCTAACCCTAGTTTAAAACCCTACTTTGAAACCCTAACCCTAGATTTAAATCCTACTTTGAAACCCTCACCCTAGTTTAAAACCCTATTTTGAAACCCTAACCCTAGTTTAAAACCCTACTTTAAAACCATAACCCTAGTTTAAAACCCTACTTTGAAACCCCAACCCTTGTTTAAAACCCTACTTTGAAACCCTAACCCTAGTTTAAAACCCTACTTTGAAACTCTAACCCTAATTTAAAAACCCTAGTTTTAAACCCTAACCTTAATGTAAAACCCTAGTTTGAAACCCTAACCCTCATGTAAAACCCTAGTTTGAAACCCTAACCCTAATGTAAAACCCTAGTTTGAAACCCTAACCCTAATGTAAAACCCTAGTTTGAAACCCTAACCCTAAATTGAAACCCTAGTTTTAAACCCTAACCCTAATGTAAAACCCTAGTTTGAAACCCTAACAATAATATAAAACCCTAGTTTGAAACCCTAACCCTAATGTAAAACCCTAGTTTGAAACCCTAACCCTAGTTTAAAACCCTATTTTTAAACTGTTCAGCTCATTGAAATGTTAGTTAAAATCAAATGTGTGTGCGTGAATGTGCATGTTTCTTTAAGGGACAGTAAGATACTTTTAGTTGATTATGGTTAACTTCCACATTTATTGACCGATTGATGTTCAGCTCATTTACATTTAAAAAAAATAATAAGTTTAAAAAAACACACACAATACACACACATTATTATTATTTTTAAATGAAATGGAATGGACTGCTATTTAAATAGTGCTTTTTTAGCTATACTGCCTGGTCTGTCACTTTTGCATAGCAACTGCCTCAGCCAATCATCTCTCACTGTTGAGCTCAACTCAGCCCCTTTTTTTCTTAGTGTACTCAAGGCTTGGCCTATCTACGACTACTACTATTGCAAATACTATTACTACAACTACTATCTTGGCCAATTGATTAGGTACACCCAGGATTCTGGTCAATTCATTAGGTACACCCTGGATTCTTGCCTCTCCGCCCACCCAGGGCGGCGGCCATCTTGGCCAAGTAATTAGGTACACCCTGGATTCTCGCCACTCCGCCCACCCAGGGCGGTGGCCATCTTGGCCAATTAATTAGGTACACTAAGGATTCTCTCCCCTCTGCCCACCCGGGGCGGCGGCCATCTTGGCCAATTGATTAGGTACAGCCAGGACTTTTCAGTCACAAAATGTTTTTATTTGATTATTTTCCAAATTTGTAGCATGTGACTATTACTGTGTTTTTTTGATGATTATGGTTTATTATTAAATACTATAAATTGTCCATTTCCTTTGCTAAAGTAAATGTTTTCTTTTGTGATATTGATGAGTTCTTAAAGATGCACAAACAGTGACTGTGCGCATGTTGTCTCCACAGTTTCCTCAGGGCACACATAGACATATAAAAGGAATTTGTAAGATGTTAATAAAATTTGGTTAATGGTGTAAATCAACAAATTCAAATTGGAAGGTTCATTTAACTAGATTGTTTTATGTTCAATATACTTTTAAAAAAAAATCAGTGACATGTACAATGTAGCCAATAAAAAAATATATAATACTGGATATTTTGTAGAAACATTTCATCATTTGTAAAGATTTGTCTGTGTTGAATAATTTAGACAGGTGATAATTGCTGAAATTAAAATAACAGATTCATCAGATTTTTTTAAATGCATAGTAATTAAAATATGTGTCACTCCCTTAACACTGAAAACAAAGATATGAATTAGACAATGGTTGGTTCTTTTTAGTGGTTAAAAAAGTGGATGTTTGAATTACAATTTTTATCTTTTTATATGTATTAATTTTTTTATGTTGATGTGCAAAAAACACATACAATTGGTCAAGCAGCGCATCCACTACCAGACAGCCTGTCCTGTATGTAGCAGTATGTCCTACTCGCAACCCGCGAGTGTTGTATGACACAATCCGCATTATTGAACCTTGCAGCTGCACGCAGCGCATTTGCCCCCTTAAACTGGTCTCCTCGGATGCAGCGCGCTCCAACCTCACCCTCCGGCTGCAACCCATCTTGTGATAGTTGGGACTTCGCGTTGTCTTCTCTCGCGCGTTTTTTTCTAATCCTAACCCTGATTGGTCCGCTTTTTTCCCTGTCTGTGCTGTGGCCAATGACATTCGCTTGATTTTGGAAGGTTCTAGACGACGGACCCCTCTTGCTGATAGTTGGAGTTCGTGTTGTCCTATCTATTTTCCCTGATTGGTCGTTTTCTGCTTGTCTGTGCTGTGGCCAATTAAAGACGCATGAATGAGACTATTTTAGAAGGTTCTCGACGACGGTCTCGTCCCATTTCATCTCGTCTGAGGTAAGTGTTGCACGGCAATTATTTTTAGTCTGATGTATAATGCTAAATAAGTGAGATTTTGCAAGTTTTCCCCCATCCTAAACTACATCACGTTAATACTGGCGATGTATTGAAACGTATTTGATGTGTTTGAACGTTGTGTTATCCGGCTGCTGTTTTAACAAGATAGGTAAAGTTAAGTGCTAGACATGGTAGCCTACATGCTAACTACACCTGCTAGCGCTAGCTAGAGCTAGCAGATCTCACTTTAAGGTTTTAATGTGCAGTAAAAGAAAACAAAAACAAAGAAAAGTTTGAGTAGGCTCTAAATCTCAATTGTGTATAGCCCTCGTTGCTACAATATACAGTAAGGCTTTTGTCTCGTCTGTCATCGTCGTGGTGGGGGTGGGGGAGGGGGGCGTCGGTTGTTGAGTGGCGTGTCCTGCTCCACCGTGTCGCGGAGCGGCGCCGATGAGGGATTTTGGAAGTATTTTACACTGTTAAATGACCTTCATTGATTGACTACAGCACACATTTGTAAATTGTCAAAGCTGCCTTTATTTTCCCCCTTGAAAGATTACCGTTGGTTTCTGTAGCGATCGTTTTTTTCATGGCCATCCAGAATATCCATCCATTTTGCCAAACCGTTTCACCTCATGGAAATTAATCTAAAAGAAAAAAAAAGTAACAATGTTATTACAATACCGTTTTCTTTGTTAATAAGTAAACAAGGAAGTCTATAGTGGATCCATTTTTTTCTATTGTTGAGGATTTATTGAAGGCTCTGCTCACCCCATCCATTATTTATAATCAATGAACTATACAATGTGTGATGTTACTATACTTCAATTGATGACGGTTTCTTATTTTTATTACAATGACACCACTGCCTCATTAGACTCAATGTACATTTTTAATGTTTCATACACATCTGAGATTAACTACAAATTTTATCTTGAATGTTTTAGCGATGCACTGAGCACTGTGCGAATTGGAAAGCTGCTGACCGTGATACTTGGATTTCAAACCTTCAGCACCGCCTTGGACTTCCACCTCATCTACCTGCTTCCATCTTGCCCTCAAACAACATAATACATATATAAGATCTACATCACAGAGTCTAGAACGCAAATACAGCTGAACTTACACTCAACAGCACATTACAAACACTCTAATATCATTACTTTACTATTTTGTTGTGTTTAAATTGATTTCCTTTTTTTACTGCCAGTTTACTTTTGACTTTGTCTTGGGAAGTTTTTTTTCTTTTCTTTTTGCTTACAGTAAAGGTAGCTGTAGCAGCATGCCGCGGAAGGGGAAGCGTTCCGAGGCAGCCAAGCGCCGATGGAAGAAGCTGGACCTTGCTGCTCCGGAACTGAGCCCAAACATCGCACCCCAGCAGGTACTTTGCCTCTATTCAATTCTGCACTTGGCGGTGGTGTATTCTGTGTTGAGTTATTTTGAGTCACACTGCTAGGTCCTCAATGTGCTGTATATTTTGTTTTCAGCCTCGGTCCCCACCCTCTGCCACCAGTGATGGGACCACGATGCAGTCTCCAGTTTTTTATTTAGAAGGCCAGAGTCCGAACTTCAGCTCCAGCCAGTCGGCTCGCCACTGTGGACGCCCGCTCCCCACCGCATACCTCTACTGTGGCTGCCCACCAGGTATGTTCCACAGCAGGCAAAATGCAATTAACTTTGTTAATGTGCAATACACATTATTTCCGGCTACAAATATAGAGTCAAGCAGAAAAAAATGCTAAAATGCTTATGTTAAAAGCAGTCTGTGTATTCAAGACACTCATTAGTAATGTAAAAAAAATCCTTTATTTAAAATGGACTACCAACATGTTTCAACACAAGATTGTCTTCACCAGGGCATAGTTTGACAAATATAGAGTGTATGACTGAGCGATATTTGTGCATTGCTTTATTCATGTCAAACTAATTCTGAATTTAATTGTGATGAAGTCTGTTTTCTACAAGATTTCAAAAATTTTACTGATGTCAAAAATAAACTCACTAACATTGATCACAAATTTGTGAGATGCCGAGCCCGGACACAGATATTTCACATGGTTTCTTTTAAGTTACATAGACCAGATGTAAATAATAATAACTAAGACGGTTATATTTAACAACTAATGTTTTGTTTTAGACTTCATGTCTATCTAAACAGTGTATGTCATTGTTTTGTCAAAAACATATTTCTATATACTTCCTTTATACTATAATCTAATCTGGTACAATCTGCTGCCTTTCTGCTCATGTATTTGATCAGAAAATTCTAGCAAAATTGAGCAATTGTGACTGTATTTCAGACACAAACAAAAGTATCAGTTAAGTCCTTGAATCTCTTTTGTGATTAAGAATTTCATTAATAAACCTGGCCTGAATTAACATCACTTGTATGTGCAAAATACCTGGTCAATTTAAATTGAAACTAATTTAACCATTACAACCTATGTTTGCTTTTTACTCTATATTATGGTGACTGTCATGTTTTGGGTTCTGTTTTCCTTGTGTGTCTCCCTTGGTCTTGTTTAAGTGTGATCCTGCCCTTCCTCGTGTGATCCAATCAGTGCCCTCAGCCACTTGTGTCTTGCCCCAGGTGTGTCTTGTTGTGTCGTTAGTCTGTGTATTTAGTCTGCTGTCTCCCCTCTGTCTGTGTCGGGTCATTGTTGTATTTCCCCCTGTGATGCTGCCCGTTTTTGCCTTGAATTTGCCCCCCATGTCATGCTGCCCGTTTTGCCTTGTTTTCTCCATATTATGTTTTTCCGTGCAATTTAGATCTCACCTTTTGTTTTGTAGAAATTAAAATCCCCTTTTTGATTGAGCCTCTGCCTCCTCGCCCTGTCTTCCTGCATTTGGGTCCTCAAGCTTCCCCTCCTTGACAGACTGCACATGCCTACAATTGTGTAATGTCTATGCTTTATGTTTTAGGTGTCCCCTGTTTGTGCCAAGGCTCTGGTACCAGGTCAGTCATAATTTTAATTGCTTTTGCAGCAGTTTTACAATCGATTATTTTAAACAATTCCAATATTTTGCAGGTTCATATACACTCAAAGTGGAACATGTACTTGTACTGTGCATTGTCAGCAATTGAAGTTGAGACTTGACATGGTATTCTGTGTGTGCATCATTTTAGGCAGAGGCACTGGCTGGCGCCACAGAGTTCGGGAATGGCCAGTTTCAGCTGTGACTGGGCGGAGGCACAAACTGGTCATTCCAGCACTGAACCAGGACAACACGGTATGTTTTATAATCAACTCTGCCTTTATAACAAATTAACAACCTTCATTTGTGTCTATTTTTTTAAATTACCTCTTTCCTTTTTTCAATTACTACTTTTTTTTTTTTTCTTTTGTAATAGTTTGTCCTGGTTGTTGGTGACTCCCACCTGCGAGCCATTGCCGATGGGGTTGTGAAGATGCCGGAGGGACGTTTCTCGTTTGCCGTGATGTCCACCCCGGGTGCCAGGGCCTCCGAGTTGCGTGCTGAGGTGCTGAATGCTGTTCTGCCTCGGTCACCCGAGGTGGTCTGCATTTTGGCTCCCAGCAACAACTTGGGCCGCCCCATCGCTGAGGCAGCGGCTGACTTTGGCCAGTTCTTGCACACCGTCTGCAGCCGCTGGCCCAACGTAAGTTCACACATTTCCTTTATATAGATCATACATTTACATTTCAAGTATGTACTTGCATATGTCAAATATGTTCTGTTTAAAATACATTTCAGCCTTTTCCCGTAGTTAAACAGTTAATGAATATTGAAGGATGGAATATGAATGAAAGTTCATCTTGCTCCAGATGTATATTTTACAGTTTTAAACTTTGTGCAGGTCGTTGTGCTGGACTTCCCCCCTCGTCTGAACGTCGAGCTGGCCCAGCAGGACCTTCTTCGCCAGGAGTACAACCGGGTGGCAGCACTTATGGGTACGTTTCATGTTGAAAATTGTTTTCACACACAAAGTGTTCTACTTTTCTTTAAGTCACCTCCTGATCTGATTTCATTGGTGTCTCAGCGGGGGACTCTTGGGCTAATGTTTTTTTTTCTTTGTTACTGTAGGTATTCGCTACCTATCTGTTGCTGGCCACTTCCCGCTGTCACATCTTCACTTGTGGTGTAGAGACGGGGTAAGTACATTAATTGCTGCAAAAAACAAACATTTTATTAGTGCTCCTCCTATCAAAAGTATGTTTGTAGATGTATAATATTTTTTCTGATCATGTCTGGAAGGTACACCTCAGTGACAGCGATGGGATGTCGGTGCTTGCGCGGTTGCTGTGGGCTGCCGTCAACCTGCGGATGGAGAGGACTGCACCACCTGCACCGGCTGCTCCTCAGCGTTCGCCACCAGCTCGAGTGTTCAGACCAAAAGTGGTTGTTAAGGGTGAGGTCACTGCGCCTCAGCCTTCCAACCCTTTTGACTGGACACTCGTCGGGAAGGCCAAGGAGGTAAACGCAAGCCTAACATGTTTTTGAAAACCTCCTAACATGTTTTTGAAAACCTTAAATTTTATGAATGTGTGTGTTGCAATAATGTCACTAGTCATTTCAGAGCAGCTCGGTTGTGGACTCTGAGGTCACCTGTGGGCCCACTGGGTGGATGGGCACTCTCCAGGTTTGTGATGGTGATCATGGATTCATTCAGCCTTTTACCATGGCACATGTTAAAATTCTATTTCTCTATTTCTATTTTGTTGTGTTTTTTACAGTGCAACATCCCATTGAACCCTCTCTGGTTCAGCCCACCCATGTTGGAGGCGATGGACAAGCTGTCTCCAGCTCATCTTTCCAGCCCTGAGGACTGCCCAGGATCCAAAGGATAAGAAGGTATTTACGTTTTCCTATTTTGTTTGCCCGTTATGTTTACATATCTATCTTCATGACAAAAAAAAAAGTATAGTTAATTGTCCATTCTTGTCGTAACAATGCTTCGCAGTAAAAGCAAAAATATATATATTTCTCTTTTTTTTTTTTTTTTTTGCTCTTTCTTGTTAGACATCCACCGCAGGGCACAGACGACAGCGGCCAGCCCATAAGAGCACACGGAGAGAGCACCAGGTTTGCATTGCATTCTTATCAGCCCTGAGAAGTCTTACTTAAAATCACAAACAGAAATTAGTGACTCTTCACTCAAGTGCTGTGTGTTAAAGAATTATTGTTTGCTTGTCGTTTCAGCCAGAGGAAAGGCCAGCCCTTGCGGAGGTTCCTTCCAGACCATCATCCCCCCGTCGTCCTGGGACTGAGGTAACTTTTTTATACTCACAACATTAACCATTAACATATGAAATGTTTAAAATTATATTAGTTAGAATTTAAGATAATTAAAATGGTTTCAATCATTTCAGGATCCTGCTGTGGGACTTCCTCAACGCACGCTATCCGTGAGGGCCACACATTCACAGATGGATGAAAGGTACTCAAGTTTTTCTCGCAACCACCAGTGTACTTGTATGGCTCTCACTTTCTTGGCCTTCCACGCTGAGGGGTTGCAGTTTAATTCGCTTGAACTTGACAGAGTGCTTGAACACGGGGACTCTCTTTACGTGGGTGCTAAACAGCAATTGATTTTGGACCATAACTTTGGGAATGATCACTTGACTGTCGAGGAAATGCCAAAACAAGTCATGACGGACACCAATGTCTATAATGTACAGATGCATGAGCTCAGCGTTGGTTATGTCATACCAAAAGAGACTTGGGATTGTCTCTTGGAGCTCAGCTTGAGTGCTTTTCACAAAATGTCACTCTTGCTTTCTTGATTGTGAATCCAGAGTGTTTTGCAGTATTCCGTGACAGATCAGGATACTTTGGGTTATTTGATTCACATTCCAGATCTGAAGTGGGCTTGCCACACCCAAACGGAACTGCAATTATGTTGACTTTTTCTCACTTGTGTGGCTTGGTTGAGCATTTGCGTCAGCTTTTTGAAGGACATGGCCGGTTTGCAACCTATGAGTTTGTGCCAGTCTCTTTTCATATTGACGGCAGTTCCATTAACACGCATCGGGATTCTACTACAACCATATCAAAGGCAAATGAAGAGCTACTAATTGAATTAGGTGATTCCCCAACTAAAGCGATACAAATTGTGATCGGTATTGTACCAAATCAAGAGCTACATAGTGCGGTACATGTTGAACCAAATAGCCAAGCAAGTCAAATTAATGAGAGTCAAAATATTCCGGAACCTCAGCAAGGACTCAAACTGCTGGATGTTAATATAGATATTTCCAAATGTAGTAAAAGTCGGCGTGCAAAACATTTGTATAGGGAACGTCAACACATTCGTAAGTGCCAACGACAACTGTCATCTAATTCTAAATATCACAGTGATCCTTGCGTTAAGGAAAAAAAGAAGCTCTATCAAAAGAATAGATATAACAGTGATTCTGCTTTTAAGGCAAAACGGCAGCAATATCTGATTAATAAATACCAACACAATCTTGCTTTTCAACAAAAGCAGAAGATATTGATGAAAAGGTACGTAAGAGAGAAATACAGAAATGACCTTTCTTTTCAAAGTAAACGGAAACATTACTTGCGAGAGAGGTACAGAAAAGACATTTCTTTTCGAAGTAAACACAAAAATTATATGCAAGAGAGGTACAGAAAGGATATTTCTTTTCAAAGTAAACACAAAAAGTACATGCAAGAGAGGTACAGAAAGGATATATCTTTTCAAAGTAAAAAGATAAATTACGTGCGAGAGAGGTACCAAAAAGATTCGGCTTTCTCATATTAGGCGCTGTTTACAAAACAAAAAGGACAGGCGTGATTCAAACGCGCTGCAACGTATTCGCCACAAGTTAAATTGTGCTGTGAAAATCAAAAATAAATATAGTCGCGTCATTCCCCAGTGTCAGGAAATTGAGCAGGATCAGGCAAATGGTGTAGTAGACGTCTCTGTGGAATTGAAGCAGGCACTCGTAGATCCAGAAATGGAAGCCACCATCGCTTCTTTCCGGGAAAGGGTTCGGCATGGGCCTACGTATATCTGCACAGTGTGCCACCGTGCGCTTTTCCCCAATCAAGTAAAGCGTTGCAAACGAGCCAGATACACCAAAAATGTTGATGTGGCGCTTGCGTGCTTGACAGGCCAGTTTGTTCACACTTGTAGTTGCCCCGCCCCATGTACCGTTCCTCAAGAACGGATGCAGGAGTGGATTTGTCATACCTGTGACAACCATCTGTTCAGAGGTGGCATGCCACCCCAGGCGGTGGCAAATAACTTGGCACTGGCACCCATTCCCGAAGAGCTGTCGGAATTAAATGTACTTGAACGACAGCTAATTGCAAAAATCATCCCTTTTGCAAAGATTGTTGCGTTGCCCAAAGGACGGCAAAGGGCCGTACACGGTTCTGTGGTGTGCGTTCCATCAGAGATGGAAGCCGTAGTGAACTCCCTCCCAAGGCCGCGCAGTGAGGCCCAGCTTCTCCAGGTGAAGCTGAAGTGCCGCATTGTGTACAAAGGTTACCAGCATTTTTACACTGTCAACATGACAAATGTCTTGGCAGCGCTGAGGACACTGAAACGCATTCATGCAGAATACAAAACTGTATCGATAGATGAAAGCGCTCAGTTTGAAAGTCTCCAAGAAGAGGAAGACGAGGGGGTAGGAGAAGAGGACATCCCTGAGGCCGATGCACAGCCAGAGAGCAGCGACACCCCCGCAACCAAAGGGCAACAGACACCCCAAGAGAGCAAAGAGGAGCTCAGGCCGGGCTTGACACTCGACACCTGTATGCAGCCTCCTGACATCGCGCAGGAAAAGCTGTCATATGGGGACGGCATATTTAGCATCGCTCCTGCCCAAGGAAACAAGCCGGTGGGATTTTTTGCCGTGCCAAACCTCAAAGCCATGGCCTTTCCCGTTCAGTTCCCAACAGGACAGAATTCACTCGATGAGGCGAGAGAAATTAAGCTGTCACCCAGTTTGTATTTCAATGCAAGGTTATTCTCCGTTGACACTCGATTTGCCAAAGATCAAAGTTACCTTTTCTTTGCGCAGTTTGTGACAGAAACGCATCTGGCCACCAACAGCATGTCCATTCAGGCCCGCAAGGGGACAGCCCTCACTCGGGATGGGAAGAAGATTTCAAACCGGATGCTTCAGGACAAAGATGAACTGGAGAAGCTCATCCAAAGAGAGCATGCGATGCGCTTCATGCAGCCCTTGAGAGGCACGCCGGCTTTTTGGGAGGGTGCCCTTAGGGACCTCCATGCAATGACCAGGCAGTTGGGCAAGCCCACATTCTTCCTTACCTTTTCTGCTGCGGAAATGAGATGGCCTGAAGTAATCGAGGTCGTCAAAGCGCAGCAAGGCGAACAAGGGGACTTTTCCCATCTCGACTGGAATGCCAAATGCGATGTTCTTCGCAGCAATCCGGTCACAGTGATGCGCCTTTTTGAGAAAAGGATGGATGCTCTTATGGCATTCATCCTGTCTCCTGCACAGTCCCTGGGTCCGGTAGAAGACCACTTCTATCGTGTAGAATTTCAAGCCAGAGGAAGTCCGCACGCTCACATGCTGCTCTGGATTAAGGGTGCGCCAGTCATCGAAGAACCCGACCTCAGATGTTGTCAAGAAGCCATTGACTTAATCGACAAGTACATCACTTGCAAAATACCAGACCCGATTGAGGACCCTGAACTGCACGACATTGTCACCAGCGTTCAGGCACACAGCAAAAAACACACAAAGTCTTGTCGGAAAGGAAACGTTTCTTGCAGATTTGGGTACCCCAAACTGCCGATGGACCAAACCACCATCACGTTGCCATTCCAGACGGAGACTGAAGACGTCCCAACGGACAAGAGTGTGGAAGGCCAGCATAGGAAGCAGGCGGCCAAATCGGCGCGCCTCACCGAAAAACAAAGGGAGGCTAAAGAAGAGCTCAAACATATCAGAGAGATCCTCATGGACGCGGATGTCCCGCAGGACTTGCCGGAGCTTCTCAAAAAGGCCAATTTGACAATGGACAGCTACAAGGACAGCGTCACTAATCTGACCTCCGGAATGGTTGTCATGTTGAAGCGTGCTCCAACGGAAAGCTGGATCAATGCTTACAACCCACATCTGCTGCGGGCATGGAACGCCAACATGGATATTCAGTACGTGCTCGACGTCGCGTGTCTCATGTACATGATGTCGTACATTTCCAAACCGGAGCACGAGATGTCAGAGTGCCTCACGTCTGTCGTCAAAGACTTGAAGACAAAGCCTCTTGTCGACAAAAAGGACGAGATGAGGAAAATAATGGCGGCGTATTCCAAGCACAGAGAGGTGAGCGCTCAAGAAGCGGTGGCGCGGACATGCAGTCTCCCTCTGAAGAAGTGCTCGCGCAGCGTAGTTTTCATCCAGACTGCTGAGGATGGCGTGAAATTGAGTCTACCCATGAGTAGACTGAGGACCATGCATCCGGACGCAGACAACGTGTGGATGTCTGGTCTGCCAGACAAATATGTGGCAAGACCTAGAACGGCAATGTTTGAGCGGATGTGTCTCGCCGAATTCGCATCCGAATACCGGGTCGTCTACGGTCAGCAGATTGAGGGCAAGAATGTCATTCCCCTCTCACACGGCAAGGGATTCATCCAGAAGCGGATTGGAAAAGATGCCGTCATCAGATTCACTCGCTTCTCAATCAAAAAGTATGCTGAGAAGTATTACAGGACCCATCTTAAATTGTACCTCCCCCACAGAGACGACGCCGAGCTCAGGTCTGAAAACCTCAAAACGTACGAGGAGTTCTACGGTGCCCGGGAATCAAAGTTCGGTCGGGTGCGGGCTATATTCGACCGCAATCGGGGGCGGTACGAAGGACGGGGAAAGACCGTGGACAATGCCTTCGAAAAATTGAAAGAGCTTCGTGCGGTTCTCAACGCGTGGAGCACTTTTGCGTCGGAGGTAGAAGCAGAGCGTTTGGAGTGTGCCACCGAACGCGAATCTAATCCGTTACAGGAAGACCCGCAAGATGAGGTTCCGGCCTACCAGGACGCTCCTGGTAGCGGCGCGGTCTTGCCGGCGTTTGAGGCGCCAAAGTTGAGCGCCGAATTTGTGAGGAACATGTACCGCAGTCTCAATGAAACGCAAGCGTCCGTCTTCTACGCTGTTCGCGAGTGGTGTTTGAAACGCGTTTCGGATCGTCTCCTCGAGCCCTTCTTTTATTTAATCCCCGGAGGAGCTGGCTGTGGTAAATCGCATGTCATCAAGTGCATTTACCAGGAGGCCAGTAAGATTCTCCGCCAGCTTCCCAGGTTCCGCGACGAAGCGGATATGGCCAAGCCTGCTGTGCTGCTGACGTCGTTTACTGGCACGGCGGCTTACAACATCTCAGGGAAAACGCTTCATTCCCTCTTGAAATTCCCCAGGACTCTAAAGCCTGCTTACCAGGCGCTGGGGAATACGTTGGACGCATTGAGAGCAACCCTTTGCAACGTGGAAATTTTGATCATCGACGAGATCTCCATGGTCTCCAAGGAACTCTTTGCCTATGTCCACCGGAGATTTCAGCAAATCAAGGGCAACCAGAGACCATTTGGGGGCATCTCCGTTCTTGCAGTTGGGGACTTCTACCAACTGCCACCCCTCGGAAGGTCCAAACCCCTCTGCGTTTCTGACAACGATCTTCTTGACCTCTGGACAGATTTTCAGATGGTCAAGCTTACTCAAATCATGCGGCAAAAAGACGACGTCGCTTTTGCCGAGCTTTTGAACAGGATCAGGGAGAAGGGGAAGGCTGATCCGCTTGGCGATGGTGACAGGGCGTTACTCACCACGGCTGTCACGGATGCGCGAGACCTCCCTGCGGATACTCTGCATATCTTTGCCACCAATAAAGAGGTGGATAGGCACAATGCAGCAACTGTGGCTGCTCTCAAATTGACTGTGGTCAATATTCCCGCAGAGGACTACAGGAAGAGCCCACGGTCGGGGGCGATGGTCACCGTGACCAAAGTGATCATGGGGTCGAGAAGGGATCTACCGGATGCCCTTCTACCTGGTGTAGGAGCACGGGTTATGCTTCTTCGGAATTTGGATGTCGAGGACGGATTGGTGAACGGGACCTTTGGCACAATAGGCAACATTGTTCAAAGCGCCCCAAAGGGGTCGGCGGAGAAAGTGACCTTGCTCGGACTGAGGCTAGACAATCCCGAAGCGGGCCAGAAATTGCGTGATAAAATTCTGGGGCCGACGGATGACTTGGTCTATATCGAAAGGTCGGAGGAAAACCTGGGCATAAAAGGCGTGGTCAGGCGGCAATTCCCCATGAAGCTTGCCTTTGGATGCACGGCTCACAAAGTGCAAGGCATGACGATGACTTCTGCAGTGGTGTCTCTTAAGCGTGTGTTTGAACCTGGAATGGCCTATGTTGCCCTAAGCCGCACGACGTCACTTCAGGGATTGAGGGTCATAGACTTTGACGAATCCAAAATCTATGCCAATCCCAACGTCACGACGGCAATGGACAGTATGACGCGCGCTTCTTTCCAAAGTACAAGACCACTGTTGTACTTTTTCAAAATGCCGCAAACTGCTTTTCCCACCTTGACCATTGTTCATCACAACACCGAGGGCCTTCCATCTCATATTGACGACTTAAAGTCTCATCATGAGTTGAGGCTGGCAGATGTCCTTTGCCTCACTGAAACTCATTTGTCTGGATCCTTCTCCCCCCCTCCCTTGCAACTGGAGGGATGCAGCACTTTTGTGCGCAACAGACAAGTTTCGTATTCAAATAGACTGGACGTGGCCCAAAAAGAGGGTGGCGGAGTCGCAGTCTATTATCGCGATTGTCTTCGAGCGGAGCCCCGTCGGTTTATTCAGAATGTGGTTGACCTGGAATTTGCTGTCATCAGGGTTGACGCTCCCGTCCAGGCTTTGATAGCTACGGTCTACAGGCCACCCAACCTGAGTCTTGGCACATTTCTTCCAAACCTTGGAAGTCTCTTGGATGCCTTGGCCGTGATGGACTGCCAGCCTATTGTTGTTTGCGGAGACTTTAATGAGGATTTGCTTTCAAAGGGAAAGAAATCCATTCTGGACTTGTTTCAGTCCAGAGGCTTTTCACAGCTGATCACCCAGGCCACAACTGGAAAGCAGACACTGATTGTTTGCGGAGACTTTAATGAGGATTTGCTTTCAAAGGGAAAGAAATCCATTCTGGACTTGTTTCAGTCCAGAGGCTTTTCACAGCTGATCACCCAGGCCACAACTGGAAAGCAGACACTGATTGATCACATTTACATATCTCGCCCAGATTGTTGTGTTCAATCAGGCG
The DNA here is from genome assembly GCF_054856555.1 of Leptonotus elevatus. Classification (NCBI taxonomy): domain Eukaryota; kingdom Metazoa; phylum Chordata; class Actinopteri; order Syngnathiformes; family Syngnathidae; genus Leptonotus; species Leptonotus elevatus. The sequence goes on along the minus strand of NC_141260.1, from coordinate 5,104,954 downwards.
TTCTGCACACTTATTACAGTTACCACAGTCCGGTCTACTGTGTGTTAACTTCTTGTGTCAGCTCATTGTAGATCGCAAGGGCACCATTTTCACAAGTGTGCCTTTGCAAATGTTATTGAGCCTTTCATACCACTGCTCAAAAGAGGGGGATACTGTACTTTAAATTGTAAAGGCTGAAAAGTTAAATCCTTTGCTCGTTCAAAATTGGTGTCATAACAGAACTACACTCAAAATCAGAGCGGCCAATCATTTTTTTTGTAGACATATTTATCATTTAGTTAGTTCTAAACGTATTGAGCTTTAAATTGAATTTAAGACATGGGATATGTCATTTAAGCGCTCCCTTATTTTGAGCAGTGTTGTATGACGGTACTTTTAATCAGTGTGCTTTTCTGTTAGCAGGACATCGTGCATTTGGACTTGAATGTGTTGTTTGTCCTTATTGTGATTGTGACTATAACACAATGAAAAGTGTTGGTGTCAGTGAGGTACTGCGATGGTAAGGAATGAACTGTGATGGTAAGTGATGATTGATTACTGAATTGATCTAGGCAAACATTGAACACTCATTTTTCATTTTCACATGCAATACAGGTGGATGGAGCGCAGCAAGGGGCGCTACTTGACATGGCCAAGGATATCAAGGTTGTTATGTCCGGTACAACTGGTGGAGAGAAAAGATGAAAAAAGGGATCCCGCAAACGTAGACCAAAATGATTTATTCTACAGGATTCCTCACTGAAAAACTGTCACATGTGTATTGGATGAGTATTTAGATTAAGTTTTAACTGTTCAGTTTTGCTGCCTATTTTCTAACAACTTGTTCCTTTGTGTGCTCAGGAATAGATGAAGATGCTGTGTAACAAAGACCCAAAACGGCTCTTTTAAGAGCCGTTTTACATGTACTTTGGAGTAATATTCCTGCAATATTGATCAGCACCAACATGCCTTTTAATATGCAATGTCAAATTTAAACACTGCATTCATACTGTATTTGCTCCATGATACAGTATATTGCATTTTATATTTTAGTTAATCACTTACACTATAAGCAAGAAATTAAACTGATTCCCTTTTGATATGACTAAAATGTCAATCAAGACATAAGGGAAGCCATTACACATGTAATAACTGCAGTTATTACAAATTGTCTTGAACTCTATTCCTGCTGACACAAATTGAGAGGTAAAGTACACCAACATTTGGCAAACAGTTCAGAGCATGCATCTTTCCACCTTGCAAGAGTCAGCAGGCCCATTCAAAATTTCCGCGGAAATTTTTCTAGTATTTTTCTTCTTCTTCTTTTTATTATTTTTTTAATCTTCCACCGATTTTTCCGCAAGGGAATTCCCAGTTACCATGGCGACGCTATTCCCAAAAAACTCCCAAATAAAGTCCCATAGGAATGAATGGGAATCCGAAAGACATCAACTCCAATCAAACACCTTTTTCCAAGACACGCTGCGCGCGCATACGTTGACCGACCGATATGAATTTTAGCTCCGATATGAATTTTAGCTCATTTTGTTGGAATTTTTGTCATCTTTAGCTCAGTGTCAAAAAAAATAATTAAGGAATGAAAGCTCCCCCCCTGTGCGGGTTCAAAGACAGTGAGCAAAGGGGTGAAAGTCGCCTATTTAGAGTTTGACTAATTAAGGCTTCAGTGACGGGAACCAAAAAATATATTTCCAAAAGTTTCACTTCAACTCGTCACCATGGCCACAATCTTTGCTCACTAGACATCAAATTGGCACATTTTGTAGCCACAAGCCTCTGCTTTCTGAAAAACTAAGTTTTATTTGGCTAAGGTGTCATTTAGTACCTTTATTTTCACTTTAAGCGAGGAGAAGTCGGACTATTTCGATCTCTTTTCAATGTTATTTTCGCCGTTTTTCCCTCTTCATTTTCGATCAATCATAAGTTTTCAACCTGCTCCTAAGTTGGTCATTTTTCATCCGATTAAAAAACTGAGAACATGCTCGCGTTCCCCAAACCCTTGCCGTTCTAACGAGCCATTTCTGGAATCTGCATCTTCAACCGTTAGGTCGTGAGAGGCTTTTGTTTGAGGTGAGCGTATCCTATACAAAATCAATGGAATGTGGGTGCGTGACGTCTCGCAACAAGTTAAAATCAAATGTGTGTGCGTGAATGGTCTGTCACTTTTGCATAGCAACTGCCTCAGCCAATCATCTCTCACTGTTGAGCTCAACTCAGCCCCTTTTTTTCTTGGTGTACTCAAGGCTTGGCCTATATACGACTACTACTATTGCAAATACTATTACTACTACTACTATCTTGGCCAATTGATTAGGTACACCCAGGATTCTGGTCAATTAATTAGGTACACCCTGGATTCTCGCCACTCCGCCCACCCAGGGCGGCGGCCATCTTGGCTAATTGATTAGGTATGACCAGGATTCTCGCCACTCCGCTCGCCCAGGGCGGCGGCCATCTTGGCCAATTGATTAGGTACAGCTAGGACTTTTCAGTCACAAAATGTTTTTATTTGATTATTTTCCAAATTTGTAGCGTGACTATTACTGTGTTTTTTTGCTGATTATGGTTTATTATTTAATACTAAAAATTGTCCATTTCCTTTGCTAAAGTAAATGTTTTCTTTTATAATATTGATGAGTTCTTCAAGATGCACAAACAGTGACTGTGCGCATGTTGTCTCCACAGTTTCCTCAGGGCACACATAGACATATAAAAGGAATTTGTAAGATGTTAATAAAATTTGGTTAATGGTGTAAATCAACAAATTCAAATTGGAAGGTTCATTTAACTAGATTGTTTTATGTTCAATATACTTATATATATACCTATACAGGTGATAATTGCTGAAATTAAAATAACAGATTAATCAGATTTTTTTAAATGCATAGTAATTAAAATATGTGTCACTCCCTTAACACTGAAAACAAAGATATGAATTAGACAATGGTTGGTTCTTTTTAGTGGTTAAAAAAGTGGATGTTTGAATTACAATTTTTATCTTTTTATATGTATTTATTTTTTTATGTTGATGTGCAAAAAACACATACAATTGGTCAAGCAGCGCATCCACCACCAGACGGCCTGTCCTGTATGTAGCAGTATGTCCTACTCGCAACCCGCGAGTTTTTGTATGACACAATCCGCATTATTGAACCTTGCAGCTGCACGCAGCGCAGTTGCCCCCTTAAACTGGTCTCCTCGGATGCAGCGCGCTCCAACCTCACCATCGGGCTGCAACCCATCTTGTGATAGTTGGAGTTCGTGTTGTCCTATCTCTTTTCCCTGATTGGTCGTTTTCTGCTTGTCTGTGCTGTGGCCAATTAAAGACGCATGAATGAGACTATTTTAGAAGGTTCTCGACGACGGTCTCGTCCCATTTCATCTCGTCTGAGGTAAGTGTTGCACGGCAATTATTTTTAGTCTGATGTATAATGCTAAATAAGTGAGATTTTGCAAGTTTTCCCCCATCCTAAACTACATCACGTTAATACTGGCGATGTATTGAAACGTATTTGATGTGTTTGAACGTTGTGTTATCCGGCTGCTGTTTTAACAAGATAGGTAAAGTTAAGTGCTAGACATGGTAGCCTACATGCTAACTACACCTGCTAGCGCTAGCTAGAGCTAGCAGATCTCACTTTAAGGTTTTAATGTGCAGTAAAAGAAAACAAAAACAAAGAAAAGTTTGAGTAGGCTCTAAATCTCAATTGTGTATAGCCCTCGTTGCTACAATATACAGTAAGGCTTTTGTCTCGTCTGTCATCGTCGTGGTGGGGGAGGGGGGCGTCGGTTGTTGAGTGGCGTGTCCTGCTCGACCGTGTCGCGGAGCGGCGCCGATGAGGGATTTTGGAAGTATTTTACACTGTTAAATGACCTTCATTGATTGACTACAGCACACATTTGTAAATTGTCAAAGCTGCCTTTATTTTCCCCCTTGAAAGATTACCGTTGGTTTCTGTAGCGATCGTTTTTTTCATGGCCATCCAGAATATCCATCCATTTTGCCAAACCGTTTCACCTCATGGAAATTAATCTAAAAGAAAAAAAAAGTAACAATGTTATTACAATACCGTTTTCTTTGTTAATAAGTAAACAAGGAAGTCTATAGTGGATCCATTTTTTTCTATTGTTGAGGATTTATTGAAGGCTCTGCTCACCCCATCCATTATTTATAATCAATGAACTATACAATGTGTGATGTTACTATACTTCAATTGATGACGGTTTCTTATTTTTATTACAATGACACCACTGCCTCATTAGACTCAATGTACATTTTTAATGTTTCAAACACATCTGAGATTAACTACAAATTTTATCTTGAATCTTTTAGCGATCCGCTGAGCACTGTGCGAATTGGAAAGCTGCTGACCGTGATACTTGGATTTCAAACCTTCAGCACCGCCTTGGACTTCCACCTCATCTACCTGCTTCCATCTTGCCCTCAAACAACATAATACATATATAAGATCTACATCACAGAGTCTAGAACGCAAATACAGCTGAACTTGCACTCAACAGCACATTACAAACACTCTAATATCATTACTTTACTATTTTGTTGTGTTTAAATTGATTTCCTTTTTTTACTGCCAGTTTACTTTTGACTTTGTCTTGGGAAGTTTTTTTTATTTTCTTTTTGCTTACAGTAAAGGTTGCTGTAGCAGCATGCCGCGGAAGGGGAAGCGTTCCGAGGCAGCCAAGCGCCGATGGAAGAAGCTGGACCTTGCTGCTCCGGAACTGAGCCCAAACATCGCACCCCAGCAGGTACTTTGCCTCTATTCAATTCTGCACTTGGCGGTGGTGTATTCTGTGTTGAGTTATTTTGAGTCACACTGCTAGGTCCTCAATGTGCTGTATATTTTGTTTTCAGCCTCGGTCCCCACCCTCTGCCACCAGTGATGGGACCACGATGCAGTCTCCAGTGAACAAGGTACGAGTTTCACGCCATATTTTAGCAAGAGTTTATCATTTTTTTATTACTATTACACTTTTTTTTAATATCCTAAACATTTGCAATGTGATTTAGAAGGCCAGAGTCCGAACTTCAGCTCCAGCCAGTCGGCTCGCCACTGTGGACGCCCGCTCCCCACCGCATACCTCTACTGTGGCTGTCCACCAGGTATGTTCCACAGCAGGCAAAATGCAATTAACTTTGTTAATGTGCAATACACATTATTTCCGGCTACAAATATAGTCAAGCAGAAAAAAATGCTAAAATGCTTATGTAAAAAGCAGTCTGTGTATTCAAGACACTCAATAGTAATGTAAAAAAATCCTTTATTAAAAATGGACTACCAACATGTTTCAACACAAGATTGTCTTCACCAGGGCATAGTTTGACAAATATAGAGTGTATGACTGAGCGATATTTGTGCATTGCTTTATTCATGTCAAACTAATTCTGAATTTAATTGTGATGAAGTCTGTTTTCTACAAGATTTCAAAATTTTTACTGATGTCAAAAATAAACTCACTAACATTGATCACAAATTTGTGAGATGCCGAGCCCGGACACAGATATTTCACATGGTTTCTTTTAAATTACATAGACCAGATGTAAATAATAATAACTAAGACGGTTATATTTAACAACTAATGTTTTGTTTTAGACTTCATGTCTATCTAAACAGTATATGTCATTGTTTTGTCAAAAACATATTTCTATATACTTCCTTTATACTATAATCTAATCTGGTACAATCTGCTGCCTTTCTGCTCATGTATTTGATCAGAAAATTCTAGCAAAATTGAGCAATTGTGACTGTATTTCAGACACAAACAAAAGTATCAGTTAAGTCCTTGAATCTCTTTTGTGATTAAGAATTTCATTAATAAACCTGGCCTGAATTAACATCACTTGTATGTACAAAATACCTGGTCAATTTTAATTGAAACTAATTTAACCATTACAACCTATGTTTGTTTTTTACTCTATATTATGGTGACTGTCATGTTTTGGGTTCTGTTTTCCTTGTGTGTCTCCCTTGGTCTTGTTTAAGTGTGATCCTGCCCTTCCTCGTGTGATCCAATCAGTGCCCTCAGCCACTTGTGTCTTGCCCCAGGTGTGTCTTGTTGTGTCGTTAGTCTGTGTATTTAGTCTGCTGTCTCCCCTCTGTCTGTGTCGAGTCATTGTTGTATTTCCCCCTGTGATGCTGCCCGTTTTTGCCTTGAATTTTCCCCCCATGTCATGCTGCCCGTTTTGCCTTGTTTTCTCCATATTATGTTTTTCCGTGCAATTTAGATCTCACCTTTTGTTTTGTAGAAATTAAAATCCCCTTTTTGATTGAGCCTCTGCCTCCTCGCCCTGTCTTCCCGCATTTGGGTCCTCAAGCTTCCCCTCCTTGACAGAATGACCCGACCCGAGAAGGACCCGAGAAGGACCCAGCGGGAGCGCTGAAAGCCAAGATGTGGAATCAGGAGGCGCGCCTGTCACGCCATGAGGAGCTCCAGCACGCCATGGCCGCCCAATTGGACCTGCTGTCGTCCTTGATTGAGGGAGTCGTGCGTCGTTGGGCTTCAGCTGGTGGCGCTCGGAGTCACCAGCCCCAACTCCCCGAACCACGTCTGTCGCACCTTCAACTCTCCGAACCACGTCTGCCGCCGCAGTTCCCAGTCCCCGAACCACGTCTGCCGCCGCAGTTCCCAGTCCCCGAACCACGTCTGCCGCCGCAGTTCCAAGTCCCCGAACCACGTCTGCCGCCGCAGTTCCAAGTCCCCGAACCACGTCTGCCGCCGCAGTTCCAAGTCCCCGAGCCACGTCTGCCGCCGCAGTTCCAAGTCCCCGAGCCACGTCTGCCGCCGCAGTTCCAAGTCCCCGAGCCACGTCTGCCGCCGCAGTTCCAAGTCCCCGAGCCACGTCTGCCGCCGCAGTTCCAAGTCCCCGAGCCACGTCTGCCGCCGCAGTTCCAAGTCCCCGAGCCACGTCTGCCGCCGCAGTTCCAAGTCCCCGAGCCACGTCTGCCGCCGCAGTTCCAAGTCCCCGAGCCACGTCTGCCGCCGCAGTTCCAAGTCCCCGAGCCACGTCTGCCGCCGCAGTTCCAAGTCCCCGAGCCACGTCTGCCGCCGCAGTTCCAAGTCCCCGAGCCACGTCTGCCGCCGCAGTTCCAAGTCCCCGAGCCACGTCTGCCGCCGCAGTTCCAAGTCCCCGAGCCACGTCTGCCGCCGCAGTTCCAAGTCCCCGAGCCACGTCTGCCGCCTCCGCGGCAGCCCCAAGACCCCGTGCCACGTCTGCCGCCTCCGCGGCAGCCCCAAGACCCCGTGCCACGTCTGCCGCCTCCGCGGCAGCCCCAAGACCCCGTGCCACGTCTGCCGCCTCCGCGGCAGCCCCAAGACCCCGTGCCGCGGCAGCCCCAAGACCCCGTGCCAAGGAGGTGCACGTCCCACTGCCGTCTTCTCCCTGTCTGGCGGCGCACGTTGTGGTCGCTCTTTGCTCCAGTGTGGTGTCCGGGGCGCCCTCCGGACTGGCGCCGCCGGGCTCCCCTCGTCTGGCGTCCGGGACGCCCCCCGGACTGGCCTTGATGGGTGTGCCAGGTTCCCGCCTCCGGGCCCCCCTCCGCCCGCCCTGTTTTTGGACCTTTTTGTGTTAGGGACCTTTGGGAGCCGTCCCTTGAGGGAGGGGTTCTGTCATGTTTTGGGTTCTGTTTTCCTTGTGTGTCTCCCTTGGTCTTGTTTAAGTGTGATCCTGCCCTTCCTCGTGTGATCCAATCAGTGCCCTCAGCCACGTGTGTCTTGTTGTGTCGTTAGTCTGTGTATTTAGTCTGCTGTCTCCCCTCTGTCTGTGTCGGGTCATTGTTGTATTTCCCCCTGTGATGCTGCCCGTTTTTGCCTTGAATTTTCCCCCCATGTCATGCTGCCCGTTTTGCCTTGTTTTCTCCAGGTTATGTTTTTCCGTGCAATTTAGATCTCGCCTTTTGTTTTGTAGAAATTAAAATCCCCTTTTTGATTGAGCCTCTGCCTCCTCGCCCTGTCTTCCCGCATTTGGGTCCTCAAGCTTCCCCTCCTTGACAGACTGCACATGCCTACAATTGTGTAATGTCTATGCTTTATGTTTTAGGTGTCCCCTGTTTGTGCCAAGGCTCTGGTACCAGGTCAGTCATAATTTTAATTGCTTTTGCAGCAGTTTTACAATCGATTATTTTAAGCAATTCCAATATTTTGCAGGTTCATATACACTCAAAGTGGAACATGTACTTGTACTGTGCATTGTCAGCAATTGAAGTTGAGACTTGACATGGTATTCTGTGTGTGCATCATTTTAGGCAGAGGCACTGGCTGGCGCCACAGAGTTTGGGAATGGCCAGTTTCAGCTGTGACTGGGCGGAGGCACAAACTGGTCATTCCAGCACTGAACCAGGACAACACGGTATGTTTTATAATCAACTCTGCCTTTATAACAAATTAACAACCTTCATTTGTGTCTATTTTTTTTAAATTACTTCTTTCCTTTTTTCAATTACTACTTCTTTTTTTTTTCTTTTGTAACAGTTTGTCCTGGTTGTTGGTGACTCCCACCTGCGAGCCATTGCCGATGGGGTTGTGAAGATTCCGGAGGGACGTTTCTTGTTTGCCGTGATGTCCACCCCGGGTGCCAGGGCCTCCGAGTTGCGTGCTGAGGTGCTGAATGCTGTTTTGCCTCGGTCACCCGAGGTGGTCTGCATTTTGGCTCCCAGCAACAACTTGGGCCGCCCCATCGCTGTTGCTGGCCACTTCCCGCTGTCACATCTTCACTTGGTGTAGAGACGGGGTAAGTACATTAGTTGCTGCAAAAAACAAACAAACATTTTATTAGTGCTCCTCCTATCAAAAGTATGTTTGTAGATGTATAATATTTTTTCTGATCATGTCTGGAAGGTACACCTCAGTGACAGCGATGGGATGTCGGTGCTTGCGCGGTTGCTGTGGGCTGCCGTCAACCTGCGGATGGAGAGGACTGCACCACCTGCACCGGCTGCTCCTCAGCGTTCGCCACCAGCTCGAGTGTTCAGACCAAAAGTGGTTGTTAAGGGTGAGGTCACTGCGCCTCAGCCTTCAAACCCTTTTGACTGGACACTCGTCGGGAAGGCCAAGGAGGTAAACGCAAGCCTAACATGTTTTTGAAAACCTCCTAACATGCAATAATGTCACTAGTAATTTCAGAGCAGCTCGGTTGTGGACTCTGAGGTCACCTGTGGGCCCACTGGGTGGATGGGCACTCTCCAGGTTTGTGATGGTGATCATGGATTCATTCAGCCTTTTACCATGGCACATGTTACAATTCCATTTCTCTATTTCTATTTTGTTGTGTTTTTTACAGTGCAACATCCCATTGAACCCTCTCTGGTTCAGCCCACCCATGTTGGAGGCGATGGACAAGCTGTCTCCAGCTCGTCTTTCCAGCCCTGAGGACTGCCCAGGATCCAAAGGATAAGAAGGTATTTCAGTTTTCCTATTTTGTTTGCCCGTTATGTTTACATATCTATCTTCATGACAAAAAAAAAAGTATAGTTAATTGTCCATTCTTGTCGTAACAATGCTTCGCAGTAAAAGCAAAAAAAATAAAAATATTTAATAATATATATCTCTCTATCTCTATCCACCGCAGGGCACAGACGACAGCAGCCAGCCCATAAGAGCACACGGAGAGAGCACCAGGTTTGCATTGCATTCTTATCAGCCCTGAGAAGTCTTACTTAAAATCACAAACAGAAATTAGTGACCCTTCACACAAGTGCTGTGTGTTAAAAAATTATTGTTTGCTTGTCGTTTCAGCCAGAGGAAAGGCCAGCCCCTGCGGAGGTTCCTTCCAGACCATCATCCCCCCGTCGTCCTGGGACTGAGGTAACTTTTTTATACTCACAACATTAACCATTAACATATGAAATGTTTAAAATTATATTAGTTAGAATTTAAGATAATTAAAATAGTTTCAATCATTTCAGGATCCTGCTGTGGGACTTCCTCAACGCACGCTATCCGTGAGGGCCACACATTCACAGATGGATGAAAGGTACTCAAGTTTTTCTCGCAACCACCAGTGTACTTGTATGGCTCTCGCTTTCTTGGCCTTCCACGCTGAGGGGTTACAGTTTAATTCGCTTGACCTTGACAGGGTGCTTGAACACGGGGACTCTCTTTACGTGGGTGCTAAACAGCAATTGATTTTGGACCATAACTTTGGGAATGATCACTTGACTGTCGAGGAGATGCCAAAACAAGTCATGACGGACACCAATGTCTATAATGTACAGATGCATGAGCTCAGCGTTGGTTATGTCATAGATGACGGTCATTCCCAAAGAGACTTGGGATTGTCTCTTGGAGCTCAGCTTGAGTGCTTGTCACAAAATGTCACTCTTGCTTTCTTGATTGTGAATCCAGAGTGTTTTGCAGTATTCCGTGACACATCAGGATACTTTGGGTTATTTGATTCACATTCCAGATCTGAAGTGGGCTTGCCACACCCAAACGGAACTGCAATTATGTTGACTTTTTCTCACTTGTGTGGCTTGGTTGAGCATTTGCGTCAGCTTTTTGAAGGACATAGCCGGTTTGCAACCTATGAGTTTGTGCCAGTCTCTTTTCATATTGATGGCAGTTCCATTAAGACGCATCGGGATTCTACTACAACCATATCAAAGGCAAATGAAGAGCTACTAATTGAATTAGGTGAATCCCCAAGTAAAGCGATACAACTTGTGATCGGTATTGTACCAAATCAAGAGCTACATAGTGCGGTACATGTTGAGCCAAATAGCCAAGCAAGTCAAATTAATGAGAGTCAAAATATTCCGGAACCTCAGCAAGGACTCAAACTGCTGCATGTTAATATAGATCTTTCTAAATGGAGTAAAAGTCAGCGTGCAAAACATTTATATAGAGAACGTCAACCCATTCGTAAGTGCCAAAGAAAACTTTCAATTACATCTAATTCTAAATATCACAGTGATCTGTGCTTTAAGGAAAAAAGAAGCTCTATCAGAAGAATAGATACAACAGTGATTCTGCTTTTAAGGCAAAACGGCAGCAATATCTGATTGATAAATACCAACACGATCTTGCTTTTCAGCAAAAGCGGAAGATATTGATGAAAAGGTACATAAGAGATAAATACAGAAATGACCTTTCTTTTCAAAGTAAACAAAAACAATACTTGCGAGAGAGGTACAAAAATTACCTTTCTTTTCAAAGTAAACAAAAACAATACTGGCGAGAGAGGTACGAAAAAGACCTTTCTTTTCAAAGTCAACGAAAACGATACTTGCGAGAGAGGTACAGAAAAGACCTTTCTTTTCAAAGTCAACGAAAACATTACTTGCGAGAGAGGTACAAAAAGGATATATCTTTTCAGAGTCAACAGAAAAATTTACATGCGAGAAAGGTACCAAAAAGATTCAGCTTTCAGGCTCTCTCATATTAGGCGCTGTTTACAAAACAAAGAGGACAGGCGTGATTCAAACGCGCTAAAACGTATTCGCCACAAGTTAAATTGTGCTGTGAAAATAATAAGGAAATATAGTCACATCATTCCCCAGTGTCAGGAAATTGAGCAGGGTCAGGCAAACGGTGTAGTAGACGTCTCTGTGGAAATGAAGCAGGCACTCGTAGATCCAGAAATGGAAGCCACCATCGCTTCTTTCCGGGAAAGGGTTCGGCATGGGCCGACGTATATCTGCACAGTGTGCCACCGTGCGCTTTTCCCCAATCAAGTAAAGCATTGCAAACGAGCCAGATACACCAAAGATGTTGATGTGGCGTTTGCGTGCTTGACAGGCCAGTTTGTTCACACTTGTAGTTTCCCCGCCCCATGTACCGTTGCTCAAGAACGGATGCAGGAGTGGATTTGTCATACCTGTGACAACCATCTGTTCAGAGGTGGCATGCCACCCCAGGCGGTGGCAAATAACTTGGCACTGGCACCCATTCCCGAAGAGCTGTCGGAATTAAATGTACTTGAACGACAGCTAATTGCAAAAATCATCCCTTTTGCAAAGATTGTTGCGTTGCCCAAAGGACGGCAAAGAGCCGTACACGGTTCTGTGGTGTGCGTTCCATCAGAGATGGAAGCCACAGTGAACTCCCTCCCAAGGCCGCGCAGTGAGGCCCAGCTTCTCCAGGTGAAGCTGAAGCGCCGCATTGTGTACAAAGGTTACCAGCATTTTTACACTGTCAACATGACAAATGTCTTGGCAGCACTGACGATACTGAAACGCATTCATCCAGAATACAAAACTGTATCTATAGATGAAAGCGCTCAGTTTGAAAGTCTCCAAGAAGAGGAAGACGAGGGGGTAGGAGAAGAGAAACATCCCTGAGGCCGATGCACAGCCAGAGAGCAGCGACACCCCCGCAAACAAAGAGCAACAGACTCCCCAAGAGAGCAAAGAGGAGCTCAGGCCGGGCTTGACGCTCGACACCTGTATGCAGCCTCCTGACATCGCGCAGGAAAAGCTGTCATATGGGGACGGCATATTTAGCATCGCTCCTGCCCAAGGAAACAAGCCGGTGGGATTTTTTGCCGTGCCAAACCTCGAAGCCATGGCCTTTCCCGTTCAGTTCCCAACAGGACAGAACTCACTCGATGAGGCGAGAGAAATTAAGCTGTCACCCAGTTTGTATTTCAATGCAAGGTTATTCTCCGTTGACACTCGATTTGCCAAAGATCAAAGTTACCTTTTCTTTGCGCAGTTTGTGACAGAAACGCATCTGGCCACCAACAGCATGTCCATTCAGGCCCGCAAGGGGATAGCCCTCATTTGGGATGGGAGGAAGATTTCAAACCGGATGCTTCAGGACAAAGATGAACTGGAGAAGCTCATCCAAAGAGAGCATGCGATGCGCTTCATGCAGCCCTTGAGAGGCACGCCGGCTTTTTGGGAGGGTGCCCTTAGGGACCTCCATGCAATGACCAGGCAGTTGGGCAACCCCACATTCTTCCTTACCTTTTCTGCTGCGGAAATGAGATGGCCTGAAGTAATCGAGATAGTCAAGGCGAACAAGGGGACTTTTCCCATCTCGACTGGAATGCCAAATGCGATGTTCTTCGCAGCAATCCGGTCACAGTGATGCGCCTTTTTGAGAAAAGGATGGATGCTCTTATGGCATTCATCCTGTCTCCTGCACAGCCTCTCGGTCCGGTAAAAGACCACTTCTATCGTGTAGAATTTCAAGCCAGAGGAAGTCTGCACGCTCACATGCTGCTCTGGATTAAGGGTGCGCCAGTCATCGAAGAACCCGACCTCAGATGTTGTCAAGAAGCCATTGACTTAATCGACAAGTACATCACTTGCAAAATACCAGACCCGATTGAGGACCCTGAACTGCACGACATTGTCACCAGCGTTCAGGCACACAGCAAAAACCACACAAAGTCTTGTCGGAAAGGAAACGTTTCTTGCAGATTTGGATGGACCAAACCACCATCACGTTGCCATTCCAGACGGAGACTGAAGACGTCCCAACGGACAAGAGTGTGGAAGGCCAGCATGGGAAGCAGGCGGCCAAATCGGCTCGCCTCACCGAAAAACAAAGGGAGGCTAAAGAAGAGCTCTAACGCATCAGAGAGATCCTCATGGACGCGGATGTCCCGAAGGACTTGCCGGAGCTTCTCAAAAAGGCCAATTTGACAATGGACAGCTACAAGGACAGCGTCACTAATCTGACCTCCGGAATGGTTGTCATGTTGAAGCGTGCTCCAACGGAAAGCTGGATAAATGCTTACAACCCACATCTGCTGCGGGCATGGAACGCCAACATGGATATTCAGTACGTGCTCGATGACGTCGCGTGTCTCATGTACATGATGTCGTACATTTCCAAACCGGAGCACGAGATGTCAGAGTTCCTCACGTCTGTTGTCAAAGACTTGAAGACAAAGCCTCTTGTCGACAAAAAGGACGAGATGAGGAAAATAATGGCGGCGTATTCCAAGCACAGAGAGGTGAGTGCTCAAGAAGCGGTGGCGCGGACATGCAGTCTCCCTCTGAAGAAGTGCTCGCGCAGCGTAGTTTTCATCCAGACTGCTGAGGATGGCGTGAAATTGAGTCTACCCATGAGTAGACTGAGGACCATGCAACCGGACGCAGACAACGTGTGGATGTCTGGTCTTTCAGACAAATATGTGGCAAGACCTAGAACGGCAATGTTTGAGCGGATGTGTCTCGCCAAATTCGCATCCGAATACCGGGTCGTCTACGGTCAGCAGACTGAGGGCAAGAATGTCATTCCCCTCTCACACGGCAAGGGATTCATCCAGAAGCGGATTGGAAAAGATGCCGTCATCAGATTCACTCGCTTCTCAATCAAAAAGTATGCTGAGAAGTATTACAGGACCCATCTTAAATTGTACCTCCCCCACAGAGACGACGCCGAGCTCAGGTCTGAAAACCTCAAAACGTACGAGGAGTTCTACGGTACCCGGGAATCAAAGTTCGGTCGGGTGCGGGCTATATTCGACCGCAATCGAGGGCGGTACGAAGGACGGGGAAAGACCGTGGACAATGCATTCGAAAAATTGAAAGAGCTTCGTGCGGTTCTCAACGCGTGGAGCACTTTTGCGGCGGAGGTAGAAGCAGAGCGTTTGGAGTGTGTTGCCGAACGCGAATCTAATCCGTTACAGGAAGACCCGCAAGATGAGGTTCCAGCCTACCAGGACGCTCCTGGTAGCGGCGCGGTCTTGCCGGCGTTTGAGGCGCCAAAGTTGAGCGCCGAATTTGTGAGGAACATGTACCGCAGTCTCAATGAAACGCAAGCGTCCGTCTTTTACGCTGTGCGCGAGTGGTGTTTGAAACGCGTTTCGGATCGTCTCCTCGAGCCCTTCTTTTATTTCATCTCCGGAGGAGCTGGCTGTGGTAAATCGCATGTCATCAAGTGCATTTACCAGGAGGCCAGTAAGATTCTCCGTCAGCTTCCCAGGTTCCGCAGCGAAGCGGATATGGCCAAGCCTGCTGTGCTGCTGACGTCGTTTACTGGCACGGCGGCTTACAACATCTCAGGGAAAACGCTTCATTCCCTCTTGAAACTCCCCAGGACTCTAAAGCCTCCTTACCAAGCGCTGGGGAATACGTTGGACGCATTGTGAGCAACCCTTTGCAACGTGGAAATTTTGATCATCGACGAGATCTCCATGGTCTCCAAGGAACTCTTTGCCTATGTCCACTGGAGATTTCAGCAAATCAAGGGCAACCAGAGACCATTTGGGGGCATCTCCGTTCTTGCAGTTGGGGACTTCTACCAACTGCCACCCCTCGGAAGGTCCAAACCCCTCTGCGTTTCTGACAACGATCTTCTTGACCTCTGGACAGATTTTCAGATGGTCAAGCTTACTCAAATCATGCGGCAAAAAGACGACGTCGCTTTTGAACAGGATCAGGGAGAAGGGGAAGGCTGATCCACTCGGCGATGGTGACAGGGCGTTACTCACCACGGCTGTCACGGATGCGCGAGACCTCCCTGCGTATACTCTGCATATCTTTGCCACCAATAAAGAGGTGGATAGGCACAATGCAGCAACTGTGGCTGTTCTCAAATTGACTGTGGTCAATATTCCCGCAGAGGACTACAGGAAGAGCCCACGGTCGGGGGCGATGGTCACTGTGATCATGGGGTCGAGAAGGGATCTACCGGATGCCCTTCAAGCTGGTGTAGGAGCACGGGTTATGCTTCTTCGGAAGTTGGATGTCGAGGATGGATTGGTGAACGGGACCTTTGGCACAATAGGCAACATTGTTCAAAGCGCCCCAAAGGGGTCGGCGGAGAAAGTGACCTTGCTCGGACTGAGGCTAGACAATCCCGAAGCGGGCCAGAAATTGCGCCATAAAATTCTGGGGCCGACGGATGACTTGGTCTATATCGAAAGGTCGGAGGAAAACCTGGGCATGAAAGGCGTGGTCAGGCGGCAATTCCCCATGAAGCTTGCCTTTGGATGCACGGCTCACAAAGTGCAAGGCATGACGATGACCTCTGCAGTGGTGTCTCTTAAGCGTGTGTTTGAACCTGGAATGGCCTATGTTGCCCTAAGTCGCACGACGTCACTTCAGGGATTGAGGGTCATAGACTTTGACGAATCCAAAATCTATGCCAATCCCAACATCACGACGGCAATGGACAGTATGACGCGCGCTTCTTTCCAAAGTACAAGACCATTGTTGTACTTTTCCAAAATGCCGCAAACTGCTTTTCCCACCTTGACCATTGTTCATCACAACACCGAGGGCCTTCCATCTCATATTGACGACTTAAAGTCTCATCATGAGTTGAGGCTGGCAGATGTCCTTTGCCTCACTGAAACTCATTTGTCTGGATCCTTCTCCCCCCCTCCCTTGCAACTGGAGGGATGCAGCACTTTTGTGCGCAACAGACAAGTTTCGTATTCAAATAGACTGGACGTGGCCCAAAAAGAGGGTGGCGGAGTCGCAGTCTATTATCGCGATTGTCTTCGAGCGGAGCCCCGTCGGTTTATTCGGATTGTGGTTGACCTGGAATTTGCTGTCATCAGGGTTGACGCTCCCGTCCAGGCTTTGATAGCTACGGTCTACAGGCCACCCAACCTGAGTCTTGGCACCTTTCTTCCAAACCTTGGAAGTCTCTTGGATGCCTTGGCCGTGATGGACTGCCAGCCTATTGTTGTTTGCGGAGACTTTAATGAGGATTTGCTTTCAAAGGGAAAGAAATCCATTCTGGACTTGTTTCAGTCCAGAGGCTTTTCACAGCTGATCACCCAGGCCACAACTGGAAAGCAGACACTGATTGATCACATTTACATATCTCGCCCAGATTGTTGTGTTCAATCAGGCGTTCTGCACACTTATTACAGTTACCACAGTCCGGTCTACTGTGTGTTAACTTCTTGTGTCAGCTCATTGTAGATCGCAAGGGCACCATTTTCACAAGTGTGCCTTTGCAAATGTTATTGAGCCTTTCATACCACTGCTCAAAAGAGGGGGATACTGTACTTTAAATTGTAAAGGCTGAAAAGTTAAATCCTTTGCTCGTTCAAAATTTGTGTCATAACAGAACTACACTCAAAATCAGAGCGGCCAATCATTTTTTTTGTAGACATATTTATCATTTAGTTAGTTCTAAACTTATTGAGCTTTAAATTGAATTTAAGACATGGGATATGCCATTTAAGCGCTCCCTTATTTTGAGCAGTGTTGTATGACGGTACTTTTAATCAGTGTGCTTTTCTGTTAGCAGGACATCGTGCATTTGGACTTGAATGTTTTGTTTGTCCTTATTGTGATTGTGACTATAACACAATGAAAAGTGTTGGTGTCAGTGAGGAACTGCGATGGTAAGGAATGAACTGTGATGGTAAGTGATGATTGATTACTGAATTGATCTAGGCAAACATTGAACACTCATTTTTCATTTTCACATGCAATACAGGTGGATGGAGCGCAGCAAGGGGCGCTACTTGACATGGCCAAGGATATCAAGGTTGTTATGTCCGGTACAACTGGTGGAGAGAAAAGATGAAAAAAGGGATCCCGCAAACGTAGACCAAAATGATTTATTCTACAGGATTCCTCACTGAAAAACCGTCACATGTGTATTGGATGAGTATTTAGATTAAGTTTTAACTGTTCAGTTTTGCTGCCTATTTTCTAACAACTTGTTCCTTTGTGTGCTCAGGAAAAGATGAAGATGCTGTGTAACAAAGACCCAAAACGGCTCTTTTAAGAGCCGTTTTACATGTACTTTGGAGTAATATTCCTGCAATATTGATCAGCACCAACATGCCTTTTAATATGCAATGTCAAATTTAAACACTGCATTCATACTGTATTTGCTCCATGATACAGTATATTGCATTTTATATTTTAGTTAATCACTTACACTATAAGCAAGAAATTAAACTGATTCCCTTTTGATATGACTAAAATGTCAATCAAGACATAAGGGAAGCCATTACACATGTAATAACTGCAGTTATTACAAATTGTCCTGAACTCTATTCCTGCTGACACAAATTGAGAGGTAAAGTACACCAACATTTGGCAAACAGTTCAGAGCATGCATCTTTCCACCTTGCAAGAGTCAGCAGGCCCATTCAAAATTTCCGCGGAAATTTTTCTAGTATTATTCTTCTTCTTCTTTTTATTATTTTTTTTAATCTTCCACCGATTTTTCCGCAAGGGAATTCCCAGTTACCATGGGGACGCTATTCCCAAAAAACTCCCAAATAAAGTCCCATAGGAATGAATGGGAAACCGAAAGAGATCAACTCCAATCAAGCACCTTTTTCCAAGACACGCTGCGCGCACATACGTTGACCGACCGATATGAATTTTAGCTCATTTTGTTGGAATTTTTGTCATCTTTAGCTCAGTGTCAAAAAAAAAATGAAGGAATGAAAGCTCTCCCCCCTGTGCGGGTTCAAAGACAGTGAGCAAAGGGGTGAAAGTCGCCTATTTAGAGTGTGACTAATTAAGGCTTCAGTGACGGGAACCAAAAAATCTATTTCCAAAAGTTTCACTTCAACTCGTCACCATGGCCACAATCTTTGCTCACTAGACATCAAATTCGCACATTTTGTAGCCACAAGCCTCTGCTTTCTGAAAAACTAAGTTTTATTTGGCTAAGGTGTCATTTAGTACCTTTATTTTCACTTTAAGCGAGGAGAAGTCGGACTATTTCGATCTCTTTTCAATGTTATTTTCGCCGTTTTTCCCTCTTCATTTTCGATCAATCATAAGTTTTCAACCTGCTCCTAAGTTGGTCATTTTTCATCCGATTAAAAAACTGAGAACATGCTCGCGTTCCCCAAACCCTTGCCGTTCTAACGAGCCATTTCTGGAATCTGCATCTTCAACCGTTAGGTCGTGAGAGGCTTTTGTTTGAGGTGAGCGTATCCTATACAAAATCAATGGAATGTGGGTGCGTGACGTCTCGCAACAAGTTAAAATCAAATGTGTGTGCGTGAATGATCTGTCGTTTTTGCATAGCAACTGCCTCAGCCAATCATCTCTCACTGTTGAGCTCAACTCAGCCCCTTTTTTTCTTGGTGTACTCAAGGCTTGGCCTATATACGACTACTACTATTGCAAATACTATTACTACTACTACTATCTTGGCCAATTGATTAGGTACACCCAGGATTCTGGTCAATTAATTAGGTACACCCTGGATTCTCGCCACTCCGCCCACCCAGGGCGGCGGCCATCTTGGCCAATTGATTAGGTACAGCCAGGACTTTTCAGTCACAAAATGTTTTTATTTGATTATTTTCCAAATTTGTAGCGTGACTATTACTGTGTTTTTTGCTGATTATGGTTGATTATTTAATACTAAAAATTGTCCATTTCCTTTGCTAAAGTAAATGTTTTCTTTTGTGATATTGATGAGTTCTTCAAGATGCACAAACAGTGACTGTGCGCATGTTGTCTCCACAGTTTCCTCAGGGCACACATAGACATATAAAAGGAATTTGTAAGATGTTAATAAAATTTGGTTAATGGTGTAAATCAACAAATTCAAATTGGAAGGTTCATTTAACTAGATTGTTTTATGTTCAATATACTTAAAAATAATAATAATCAGTGACATGTACAATGTAGCCAATAATAAAATATATAATACTGGATATTTTGTAGAAACATTTCATCACTTGTAAAGATTTGTCTGTGTTGAATAATTTAGACAGGTGATAATTGCTGAAATTAAAATAACAGATTCATCACATTATTTTAAATGCATAGTAATTAAAATGTGTCACTCCCTTAACACTGAAAACAAAGATATGAATTCGACAATGGTTGGTTCTTTTTAGTGGTTAAAAAAGTGGATGTTTGAATTACAATTTTTATCTTTTTATATGTATTTATTTTTGTATGTTGATGTGCAAAAAACACATACAATTGGTCAAGCAGCGCATCCACCACCAGACAGCCTGTCCTGTATGTAGCAGTATGTCCTACTCGCAACCCGCGAGTGTTGTATGACACAATCCGCATTATTGAACCTTGCAGCTGCACGCAGCGCAGTTGCCCCCTTAAACTGGTCTCCTCGGATGCAGCGCGCTCCAACCTCACCATCCGGCTGCAACCCATCTTGTGATAGTTGGGACTTCGCGTTGTCTTCTCTCGCGCGTTTTTTTCTAATCCTAACCCTGATTGGTCCGTTTTTTTCCCTGTCTGTGCTGTGGCCAATGACATTCGCTTGATTTTGGAAGGTTCTAGACGACGGACCCCTCTTGCTGATAGTTGGAGTTCGTGTTGTCCTATCTCTTTTCCCTGATTGGTCGTTTTCTGCTTGTCTGTGCTGTGGCCAATTAGAGACGCTTGAATGAGACTATTTTAGAAGGTTCTCGACGATGGTCTCGTCCCATTTCATTTCGTCTGAGGTAAGTGTTGCACGGCAATTATTTTTAGTCTGATGTATAATGCTAAATAAGTTAGATTTTGCAAGTTTTCCCCATTCTAAACTACATCACGTTAATACTGGCGATGTATTGAAACGTATTTGATGTGTTTGAATATGGAGGTAAATATGGTGCAAAACTAACTTGTGCAAAAAATTTGTACCTGTAGAAAAAAGTCTAAATTTTTATCTGTAAAAGTCGTGATTTGTATCTCCTCTCCCCCACCCCCACCACCACGACAGAATAGACAAACACCTTACTGTATATTGTAGCAACGAGGGCTATACACAATTGAGATTTAGAGCCTACTCAAACTTTTCTTTGTTTTTGTTTTCTTTTACTGCACATTAAAACCTTAAAGTGAGATCTGCTAGCTCTAGCTAGCGCTAGCAGGTGTAGTTAGCATGTAGGCTACCATGTCTAGCACTTAACTTTACCTATCTTGTTAATACAGCAGCCGGATAACACAACGTTCAAATATGGAGGTAAATATGGTGCAAAACTAACTTGTGCAAAAAATTTGTACCTGTAGAAAAAAGTCTAAATTTGTGATTTGTATCTGTAAAAAAAATGTGTGCCTGTAAAAAAAAAAATTGTGTCTGTAAAAGAAATTTGTACCTGTAAAAAAAAAAAATGTGTATGTGTAAAACAAATTTGTATCTGTAAAAACAAATTTGTACCTGTAAAAGTCATGATTTGTATCTGTACAAATTTTTTTTGTACCTGTACAAAAACTATAAATTTGTATCTGTAAAAGTTGTGATTTGTACCTGTAGAAATGACAACTTGTAGTCAAAGAAGTCGCCACTAGGAGTCACAAGTGGGCTTTCTGCTGCTGTTCAGTGACGTGAGTTTTGCCCCATTTGTCGCGCTACAAATGGAGCAAAACTAATTTGTACTTGTAGAGCGCCGTGATTTGTACTCGTAAAGAAGGGGGCGGGCTCTGGTGTAATGAAGGGTTGTCTTGACCAATCAAGTGAGAAGGATTTGAGCGGATTGGAGCGCAACCTCATTGGTTTAGCGAACGACGGTGGCGGGACTCGCGGAAGGATACAAGCAGGACACATCGTCGCCAACCAACATACATATTAAGAATACTTCAGTCTCTTTTGGTTTTTGCTATGACAAGGTAAGTATTATGTTACTTCATCATTCTTTCAAATATTGACGATGGTCATCCAACCTGTTTTTATGATTAGCATCACATATTTAGCTTTCTAGCTAGCTGGCATTTGATTTCATGCTAAAGCAGTCTAGTCATTATCGTCATTTCTGGCGCCACGGACGTAATTGCATCTCATGCTTTGGAATATTGTGGCTATATGACAACAATGAACAACTAAACTACTTCATTATATGCCAAGAATGGTGCAGTGCGCTGCTCCCCTGTGTTGGTTAAAATTGTTATTTCTTGTATTAGTTAGCTGGCTAACAAACGAATTCATGTAGCTCACATATGCGCCATTGACAGGTACTGGAGGGAAGATGCACCCAATCGATGTTATGTATGTACACATTTGACTCCATAGTGTTCTTTATCTTGTTTTGCCTTCTAGAAAAATGACCGATCAGAGCAACAGCTCTTCGCTGCAGCAGCAGGTGAGCGGAATATCGCTACTGTCTTGACATTAATGGTGTGTTTTTTGTTATTATTTCTTCCTGTTTGCATAATAATGTAATCAATAATAATGCACATTACACACGACCTATACAGAGTGTCCCAAAAGTCTCTTTACAATTATAACAATTTTGAGATATTTTAAGTACCTTCATTTGTGTGAGTTTTTTTTTAAACTTAATTTAATAGACCTCTATATGGGCATCATCATTTACACCAAGCACATGAAAACGGTACTCGATTTGTTGCCATGTTTGCTGCAGGTTTACCATCCATCAACACAGTATCTGAAACAAATAAATTCAATATGAATGAATACTTTAATTAACAAACACTGGTTAAAATAAAACAAATCTGTTTAAGACATCTCAACAACTGCCTTTGTAATATATTGTTTTAAAAATTGTAAACATGTTATGGACACCCTATATTTCTCTCTAGGAACTGCTGCTGAATCTTTTACTGGCCCGACTCCATAACAGACTATCAGCTGCCCTTGGGCGTGCCCCTCTGGACCTGGACTATCTACAATTTATCATTTCACAGGACATGGTTTTACTGAGTGCACTAGCTAACCAAATTCAGATCCCTCAGCAAGTGTATGAAGCCCTTACTGATGTGCATGGTCTACTCTCTGCCCAAGATGAAATGGAGCTTCATGTAACGGTTCCTGTGGGGAGAACAAAACCTGGTTGTCCAAAAATTTTAATATGTAGGGAATATGTTTCGGAGCTCCTCAGCATAGGGCTATCTGCAGCGTACATTGCCAGACTTTTAGGAGTTTCTCGGTGGACGCTGCAGAGAAACATGAACAGCTGGGCTATGTCTGTTAGGGCCTTGTACGGTCAACTGACTAATGATGAGCTTGACAACCTGGTGTCACAAACACACCACTGCAACCCACATGCTGGGTACAGATTAATGATGGGATTGTTGCGGGCACAGGGGCATCGTGTACAGTGGCAGAGGATTCGTGCATCGATGCATAGGGTTGACACAGCAGGAATTGTGCTGAGAATGTCAGCATTGAGGTGTGTTGTTCGCAGAACATACTCTGTCCCAGGCCCAAGATCGCTGATGCATATAGACACAAACCACAAACTTATAAGGTTGGTTATGTTTTTCAAATCAAAACATATTACCTGTACATGACTTAACTATGTGCAAAAAAGTGATAATACCTAATGTTTTTCTTTATCTCAAATGTCATTGAAGGTACAATATGGTGATATTTGGAGGAATCGATGGTTTCTCAAGGAAGGTATAAATAATTGGATATTCCCTTTAAACGTCTAAACTTTTTGTCATTGAATCAGGCATTTCAATTGTGATTAGTTGTTTTTTGTTTTTGAAGACCTTCAGATTGTAGTACTAGTTTAGGATGGCTACCTCAGAAATCGGTTTCATTTTCTTTGGGAGCACCTTTGCATTTGTATTCTTCAATGGTAACATAATAGTACTGTAATACTCTTACTTACAGTCATTTTAGTTGAAAAGCTTTAATTGCACTTACAGTAACAAATCAAAACTCCATCATGTTACCTGTGACTTTATGCTAAGACTTCGCTGGCACTCTTTGTCTGAGAATTAGATTACATGTTTTCTTTTTTGACATTTTATAAAGACTCATTTCTTATGGAATCTCTTAAAACAGATGCAAGGTAGAGAATGAGATATTCTCAAGTGCCATTACACCAATTGCATTGAGTATTATTGTTGCATTTTACCTTTTTAAATATAATCCTGTTTTAACTACTACATGACTGTTAAAGGTTATTGAAATTGTATTTGTTAAGAGCTTTGAAATTGACACTTAAAATTGATATTGTTATTGTTAACGTACTTTGATCATTTGAAAATAAAAAGTACAGTTGTTTGAAGTCACAATGGGACAATTCCATTCTTCTCACATAGATAATGTATCTTGCTGTTGCAAATAATAACAGAGCCTCCACAACCCTTGCCTTCTTCAATGAAGCTGTTGAGAAGTATGGCTTACCTCAAAGGTTAGTCAGACATCATCACCTAGCCTATCCTACCCTTAATAGTGTAAATCTACCTGTTCTAACCATTGACTTGTTTTAAGGTTTTCGTTTCAGTGAAGTGTAATGCATAATTAATAGGAGTTCTCATGTTTGTTACATTTTCTTAAGGGTTCGTGGTGACCATGGGGTGGAAAATGTGGATGTAGCCCAGCTGATGTTCTCCACAAGAGGAGTTGGCAAAAACAGCTTCATTGCAGGGAAAAGTGTGCATAATCAGAGGTACTTTAGAAGACACTTCATTTTTATGGAACTACCACATTCATAACCTTGTAAGTTTACAGGGTGAGTAAAAAAAGAAAGAAAAAAAGAATATGCCAAAATCTATGCAATATTAAAAAATAATAATAACAACAACACAGAAAACTTCCGGTTAGACACATGTAAATACATTCAAATTATTCTTGTTTTTGAAGTGGTTAATGTGGCCACCACCAGCACGGGCAACATCTAGCCTATTTGAAAAAGAGAAAAGAATGAACTGAATGAAAACTTCACTTAGCAGTCGATGGCTGTAATTGGCCTGGCAGAACCTCTGTGTGTGTGATTTTATTTTTTTCTTCTTGTGGTGGTATGTTAAAGACAAAGTTTATGTTCCACCACTTCCATCAAATATCAATTACATGAAAGACCAATTAACAGTTGCAATCAACATTGGCAACTTACGGTTGTCTGTACTGCCAGTGGTAAACACTAACACTTGTAAAACCTAAAAACTTGAATCTATTTACGACACAAGTCCAAGCTACAGTTTTTCATTTTTGCAATATCGCATGATTTTAAATTTTCATTTGATTTGTAGCTTTATAGGATATCCCCTTGAGATGCAACATCTAATTTTCAAAGGTGACATTCCAACACATACAAATAGTAATAATGTACAAAATAAAGGTAAAGAATTCTGCTATGTTCTTTTTTTTAATCACCCTTACTTTCTCATTACTTGAAATTAATGGAATGTTTGTTTCATTTATGAAACTGCATTTATCATTTTAAACTACTTTGTTTGTTGATAATAGAAAAAAAACATTTGCCATTGAAATGCTTAAATTTAAAAGGATTTAGAACAATTCAAACATGCTCTCAAAAATGATTAAATAATTAATTGGATAGCCAAGTAGTTGATTAATTGTTGCACCCAGTTGCTTGTTTGTCCAAATATGATTCACTTTTTTACATGGTTTAAAATTTCTTCTTTAATTAAAAAAAAAAAGGGGGGGGGGCACAATTACATTGACATTACAGAATTGAACGTCTTTGGCGAGATGTCTACACAGCAGTCACTTGCCTCTACTATGCTGCGTTGCACCAAATGGAGGAAGATGATCTCCTGGACCTGTCCAGCAGTGTTCACCTTTTCTGCTGCCATTATGTCTTCATTCCTCGCCTACAAGCCCAGCTTGATGTTTTTAAAGATGGCTGGGACAGTCGAGGGAAATCGTACCCCGAACCAACTGTGGCACATGGGACTGCACTATAATGTACAAGAGTCTAATGATGTTGTAAGTACTTTTAAAAAATTGGTAAGCAAAACTTACTTTAAACAGTAGACAATGAGTTGTTTTTCATATCAACTACAGGATTTGAACATCCCCCTGATAAACTGGGAGAGTAGTGGCCTTGTGTCCAGCAACACCGACTCTTGTGTCTATGTGCCTGAAACTGACTGCCCTTTGACACCTCAAGAACTGGCTGGACTCCATGCTGCTGTGGATCCAGCAGGACCTTCTACACGCATGGGAGTAGACCATTATTTGGCTGCAGTGAACTACATGCACAGTATAAACTATGTGTAGGGTCTAGCCAAGCGCTTCTGGGCTGTTATTTGTTTAAAACTGCCTGCACTAAATTACATTTTATAATTTAGTGCTATATAAAGTTTGTATTATTATTATTATTATTTTTTAATTGCTTACACTTTAAGAAAACAACCTGTTAAAAGTGGAGCACATTAATTTACAGTAAATGTATATTTAAAAAGAAACTATTCAATCAGCAAGCAGACTCTTTATTGACACTGACATAACAATTTGGTTCATTGATTGTGCTGCAAACTACACTAAAACGCTAATAGTTATTTGAATTGTCTTTTCGTACAAATTGACAATGAACTGTAATAAGAACCTATCTAGCAAAACATCAGAACTACATTATTTAAAGTAATGAAATAAAGATTTTGATCTATACCAAACCAAAACCAGTATCAGTTGTGGCGATGCAGTTCTTTAAATGGTCACTGAATTCTGTGTAATGGCTGTAGTGGCCAGGTAACTTTAAGTTTTGGAAGCATGTAGAAGACGTGGGATGTTCCGCTCTCACCACCTCCACTTTCATATCTGGCATGGGTATCTCCCATCCCACCCAGAACTTCAGGAGTCTTAAGATTCTCTTGAGACTCTAAAAAAAAGGAGAAAAAAAAGTGGAATTAAGTTGTGCATGCTATTAAGTAACAATAATCAATTAGATTACTGTTTTTATAATTTAATTTATGTCTTTTTTTGAGAAAAAAAACAGGTTCTGCAACATCTGGGAAAAAAAGTGATCCCTGCTAGAGGATGATCATTTAAGAAAATCAAATCACAGATGTATCTATAAATTAAAATTCTGCCTTGTAGCAATATGTGTATGCTTATGCTTAATACTCATAATACAACTTGTGTTCATAAACAAGAAAAAAATGGTTAAAAAAACCTTGATTTTCAACCACATTTGAAAATCTGCATTTATGCATTACAAAATGTGCACAAATATCAACATGTAATTTACCTGTCCTCACAAACTGACGCAAGTACCCCATTATTCTACATCTACAGTCAACGGAGTAACCATCTTCATCGTCCAACCCAGATTCCTCAGGCCATTTGATTAGGTCCAAAACAACCTAGGACAGCAAATGAGACAATCATTATGGCACCATAGTTGGCATTGAACCAATTCATTCTATTTTACAATTTTCTCTCTAATTTATACATATGGTCAATCCACACATGGGTGTTAATTGTGTGAAGGCTGATGTTGTGGTCTCAACAGCCTAACAATGAAATGTATATCCTGCTGAGGAGAACATGTGATTGTTGATTTCTCGTCAGACTTTGTTCAAGGTTGGAATTGTTCACTGAAAATGATTCCAAATCAAAATTTCCTTGGAACAAGGAAAAAACATTAAAAATGTTTGCATAACTGAACATATGATGACGAATATTCAATAATATAACCCTAACCCTAAGCAAACACTCTCCCTCTCATTTGGATATGGGCTTAAAGGTTGTATCTAACTGTGCGTCAAAGGTTTGCATGCAAGGGACTGTGCATGTAGCGAGTTTTTCTTTGTTGTCAGTTTTTAATTATTATTTATTCTAAGGTTGCAAAGATGTTCTCAAGACACTTGCAAAGTATATTTACGGCACCAAACATTCTATGTAAATCGCAAAGGAATAATGAACATGTTGAAATTTCTTTGCGAGTGTCTGCCACACAGCGGCCGAAATGAGTTTCTTCCGTTGGGTGTCCGGGCTTTCCCTTAAGAGATTTGGTGAGAAGCTCAGTCATCCGGGAGGGACTCAGGGTCGAGCCGCTGTTCCTCCGCGTGGAAAGGAGCCAGTTAAGGGGGCTCGGGTATCTGGTTCGGAAGCCTCCTGGACGCCTTCCTGGAGAGGTGTTCCGGGCATGTCCCACCGGCGGCAGACCCCGGGGACGACCCAGGACATGCTGGAGAGACTATGTCTCTGGGCTGGCCTGGGAACGCCTTGGGATCCAGCCGGAGGAACTGGTTCAAGTGGCTGAGGAGGTCTGGGCTTCCCTCCTAAAGCTGCTGCCCCCGTGAATCCGACTCCGGATTAGCGGTAATAAATGGATGGATGGGTGGTGGGTCTGGCAAACATCTTTGCAACCTTGAACTAACCCTAATGAAAAAATAAATATTTTTTTGTTTTGCCAGACTGTCACATCAAATCAAAATTGATATAGCTCCTTTCATACATTACATTGCAACTCAAAAGCGTTGAGTGAGTAAAACATCCATAGTACAGCACAAAGAAAACCCTAACCTTCCCCCCAACATGCCCATGAGCAGGCTCACTCAAACTCGCACAACCTTTAAAAAAAAGTGTAATTAAGTTATCTGGTCAATCTTGACCTAATGAATTCCGTTTGCATTCCCATAAATTCCAGTTAATTCCCATGCAAAAAAATTTATTTTGAAAATTACAGACATTTTGGAATCCTAGACATGCTTCATTGAATACCTCCACACTGCACTCAGACTTTGTTTCTGTTGGAAAAACTGATGCCACTGCATCGGGTCGAGACTCCAATAACAGCATAATGAGGGTTTCTTTTAGTCCTTGCTTCAGCTGTTTGAGTTGGCGAGAGTTTCGGCCGAGCACCTTAAAGTATCACAGGGGTGAGTGAGGTATGGATGAAGGGACTCCAAGTAAATATATACATGCAGTAAATTCAATTCAATTATTACTCTGTGCACATTCAAACACTGGTCTGTATATATTGCTGTACAGCCGATCGCCCATACACACCGTGCAAGCCATTGAAGCCACAGGGCGACCATCTTACCTCTCCCATCCTGAGAGAAGACTACTATATATACTATAGGTATACATACAGATTAGACATATACAGCTCCTAGGCTCTTAGTGTCGGGCCGGGAGGCAGGTGTGGCAAGGTGGTCACAATTTTTTTAACAAGTGGACACTGGACAGTATGTGCTGCTTTGACGACCCCTTTTTTCTTTTATCGCTCAGTTCTTTAGACCCCAATATTAGATTTGGCAGAGGCATCTTTTGTTGAGTTAGTTATAATTCATTTATTAAAAAATGTACAATTTTCCTCCTACAACCCTCATTAAGCATATAATGTATACATGTATTTAAGGCAAGTTGTAAAATGTCTGAAGTCCTCTTGTTTATTTTTAATAAATTTATAAACATCGTAAATCAAATGTTCTCCAATTTCAATACGGTAAATATATTTGAGGATCGTGTGTGACATAATGTTCATTGTGACATATTGTGATGGCTGCGAGATATCAGGAGGGTATAATTTGATGCTCAAAGCCTGGTTTCCAGTTGATGCTGACAGGGTAGATTTGTTATTTGGAGAGGATTTAAAAAACGAAGAAATCGAGTTTGTGCAATAACTATAAAAAAACACTAAGTCATATTTCTTTTTCAGTCTTATTCAGGTGTTCCAAAGCATGATCAACAGCCACCCTGACTTGTTCGTCGCCTTGAAATGGGCGATATTGTTTTACGTCTCATCTATACAGCGCGACTGAGCCCGCTATCATTTTCTGTCACACAACCAACCGCGCATGCGCAAACATTTTTCATCAAAGATCCTCCTATAGGATTGTGTTAGAGTAGACAATATTAAGTATTGTACTCTTTGCGTGTTCAATTAACTGAATGGTGAGATCCTGGTGAAGAAGTCCCCTTGCAAAGGTGAATATTTTTCAGAAGCTTCTGATCACACAATTGAAGTCACCCAAGCAGTGCTCTGTTCAAATGTGTCTTCTCTCCAGCCCACATCATTATTTATTCAAAAGAGGGTTCATAGAAAAGTCAGCTCACAACACACCTGGTTACAACTGAATGAATACAAGAGAATCCGTTCCCATGGGTATAAATCAGATTAGAAAAAATACAATAACAATAAGCCTGACTCCCTTCCGACACAGATAAGAATATATTTCTATTCATTCAGCCATACTGAGTTAACATAATTATACCTACATCTACACAGCTATAACTAATTACAAAATGGTTAAAATATAAAGTAAAACAGTAAAAATGTATACAAAGTTAACAATTGTATGCCGAGAAACATTTATTGAGAGTAATAATATGGAATTGGCCTATCGGCTATCCAGTTACATATACAGAGGTAATGTGTAAAATGTACATTTATCAAAGCATGATATACTGTTAGATAGGAGACACTTAAGTAGGACAACTTTTGATGGATATAACGCTAGTCAGCCACACTTACTGCATGCTGAAGTAGATTGTGAAGGAGCCAGGTGCTGTTACTAGCCGTTAATATAGGCATGTCCCATGCCAATGCCAGGTCATTAACAGCCGTTGTCTGACACTCATTGAGTCCTCTTTTTTCACTTGTTTCTTCCTTTCCAGCAGATTCTTGATTCTCAAACAGCTTTAAAAAGAAAATACCGCACATTTATTTCCAATAAATTACATTTAAAAAGTAAAAGTATAGTCCATATTTTTTCATTGAATGACAATGTTTTCCAATGGATAACCTTGCACTTTACCGTACTTACCGGGCGTATGGTCTCCCCGATGTCCATGTCTGCCACATCTTCTAACATGATTGTCGCTGTCTGTGGTGATTTACCAAGCAACACATGAATTACTGCTGGACTAATACCTAACAGACAAGGGCCCCCATGAAGGAAAGAATGTCCAATCATTCTTCCTGCCATGACAAACAGGTCATTCTGTGCAAATACTTGGGAAGTGGCAGGAATTAAATGATCTGGTTGGCCTTCAAACAGCACAGTGCCGCATGCGGTTCCTATAAAAAATTAAAAAAAATGTTAATGGGGTTTGCCATTTTATGTTCAATACGGTTATAATAACCACATGATTGCAATTTCCTGCCTATGATTGTGTATTAATCTTTAGATTGACAGATTTGTCATGTGTTATGGCTATGCTGTCTGTTGTTAGTTATTCATAGTATAGCTGAATGATAACTTGTATTTGCTGAATGATTCATTTACAATAATTTGCAATATAATCACTGACCATAACTAAAGCTGTCTGCCAGGATGGTGCACGTAATTCCTTCATAAAATCACGAGTCAATTATCTAACATTTATGTTCTATTTTGCCTTGCAACTTAAACAAACAAACTTTAGTGGAGTTGGGCCAGTGTCTTTAGGATTCTTTAAGACCTACCGCAATCAAGTTTGAAACCATGTTGTAACTTGTGCATTATCATACTGAAGAAGTGTCTGTTAACCCCTTCTCCAATGGCCACATCTCCTAAAAACACAAGCAATCACATCCATCTTTCAGGTCATGGGTTTTCTGGCCTTCAAATTTGTATTTTTCATGTTTTCATATGTTCATGTGGGATTGCTGTTACAGCATTGTACTCCCACAATAAAAATATTCATGCAACATGCAACATGGACCACTTTCGTGTCATTACATATTTTGAATGACTGCCGTAGCCACAGTACAGTGATGCGAAGATAACTGTCCTTCTGGCAGCACTTGTACGACGCCTTCAGCCACATCTCCATGCAAATGCATCAGTTTCCAGGGAGATAGGCTACTCAAGCTAGCTGTCTTAGCGGTTGTTCATAGAAAGGTTTAAGTGTGAACTTAAAAAAGAAAAGAAAAAAAAATAAGTTTAACAAGTACATTACTACATTATTGTAATTTTGGTGCTCATGCGCACTAACATGCTACTTATCTGCACCCCTGCAAATATATAAAAAGCAAAACATGTTACGAATACAATACTCAAAAACAACATGTTTGAATTGAGGTTTGTTTACAGCACCTTTTAGTTTAGCTTGAAATGGTTTGGCCCAATCTATATTGGGAGTCTTGTAAAAAGTGAGGATTCTGGCTTCCTGGTCCATTACGTCTTCTCCAATGTCTATTATTATTTTTAGGTATGGCTTATCTTCATTGGTTTGCAGACACTGCCTTCTGTACTGGTCAGCTGCTAATTCCGGATCCACTACGTTTTGCCATGCTGTAGTAACACACAAAAAATAGAAGAAAACAACTGTTTATTATAATTGAAGTTGTAATTTAAAAAGTAATGAATTGCACAACATTCACTACTCTACAAATTGTGCCTATAACCAATTTGTAGAATAAACAAAGACATATGCAAGTCTATGACAAACTCAATAATTGTAATTCGATTTTTGGTGAGATGGAAAAAAAATTACAGCACTGTAATGAATATTGGCATTTTAACATCTTTCAATGTGATTGTTTTTCTTAACTTTTACCAAACATGTCATTATTTATTCATAAATTTTTTTAGACAAATACTAACGCATCTCATCCATTTCATCAGGTCTGGACTGTAAAAGGGTATTGTCTGTTGAGAGGGTCGCTGTTGATGTCGTTATATCAGGTGATGAGCAGATAACTGATGCACCAGTGCTGCTTTGAGTCATGTGGTCACTCGGCATATATGATTGTGCAGAAGTGGAGCTACCACATGGAAATCTTGAAAAGGATTGAATGAACACATGTTTTAGCACACATATTAAGAAAAAAAAAAACATTTTATACAGTTTGATTATCACACTTGCATCATCCAAAAAAGAAAACTCATACACAGTGGTCATGTGTCAAATGATGTAAAAATTTATATCTTGAAAATGTACCTGACGATTTACATGAAGAAATTTACGCTTTACTTTTTTTTTTTTTTCTTTTCTTAAAGAGCTCAGTATTGTTCATTCGGAAATGTCATCATCATTGCTCTCTATTTATTTTTATTTTTTTTGTGTGTGTGTGTGGGTGAGTATGTGTATGTGCGTGCGTGCGTGTGTGCGTGCGTGCGTGCGTGTATTTGTTAGCTCACCAAAAAAACCTATTAGAAAAAATCTCATACCGTTCACCTAAACCGAACACCGCCGTCAGGAGACCCGAGGGGACCAAAGAAAACCAAGGAAGGTGAAATCCAGCACCGACCAGGCACCACCCACCAGAACTCCTCCCCAACCCAAGAAACATCCAGACCCCAACAAATCCAAAAAACATAAAATCAGGGAGGCCTCAAGAGACCGAAGAAGAGACCGAGAAAAGGAAGGAAGGACAGACGAAGCCGAGTGAGATCCACAGACACCAGCCTCCACCGATTCAATGACCTGAGGAGGAAACAGATTGTGTCTGAGTTTCGGTAGATGCTGGTGTGGTGGATCTGGCATGCTTGAAAATCTCCACCAAAGAGGGGAGCCGTCGACCCCTGCCGGAACAGAGCAAGCGCAACACCTCAGGGCCCCCCAGGCCGCGGCAGCGCCAAAGGACGACCCCCGGGCCCCACCAGGGCCACCGGCCGAAGAGCAATCCCAGGAGCAGGAGCGCCCCCCGCCCCAACACGGCCCGCGCCCCCGACCCAACGCAGCAGAACGGGGCACTGCAGGCCCGCCAGGCACCCCACCGGCCCCCAACCCCCGCCCCCCATCCACCCCCCGCCCCCCATCCACCCCCGCCACCCACCCCCAGCCGCCCCCAGGTCCCCAATCCCCCAGACACCCCACCACCCCCACAACCCCCACCACCGCCCCCCCCCCCCCGACCACACCCCGACCAACCGGCAGCCCCCCAACCCCCGACCCCCAGCCCCCAGGGACCACCCGCACCCAGGCACCGGCGCCGAAGAGGGGCCGGACAGCGGAGCGGAGAGGGCAGCCGCGCCCACCCCACCCCCCGCCGTGTGGAGGGACGGAACACCGGGGGCAGAAGGAGGAGATGGGGGCACCGGAGGGCGGCCGACACCCCCGAACCCCAGGCCCAGCGGGGGAAGGCCCCGGTCGTCACCCCAGCGTTCTTTGTGAAAGTTAACCCCTGTTACTGAGTCCGCCAGCTCGCCGACTGGCGAACTCTACCCCTAAGGGGAAATTTACGCTTTACATTTCAAGCACCATTATAAGTAATAAATTAATTGTAGTATTTTGTGCATATTCTCATGCAGTTTTGATATCTCTATATTTACGTCTGTCATACCTGTCACCACATGAACTTGCATGGTATGCAACAATTTCCGCAGGAAATATATTTCCACAAATTGGACAGGAGTCCTAAAAGTACCAAGCATATAGAGACATGGTTTCATAAAGTAGAAGTAACATAACTGTTGAATACAATATAGAACAAAGTATAGCAGATCATGACATTTGAATAAACACACTACTGTTACACAAATACACGGATTGCTTACCTCACTAATTACTTCTAAATCATGTTCTGCTGTCGGGACCGTTTCGTCTTCACAATCATCCTTCGTCTATGGAAAATATGGAATCAAATGAATAGAATTTTCATAAGACAAACTTGACAGTTCCACCGAAAAAGCCAAATGTTCATAGACAGGTGCTATGCTTAAAATGACTTTTATCTGTTAACCCTGTGATTTTTAACAAGTGTGCGGTGAGAAATCGTCAGGTTTTCTAGTGGAAAATAATCAAATGTCAATTACTAGTTAATAAAAAAAAAAGTATATTTTTTTATTGATTTATAGCAACCAGCACGTATAGTAGCAGATATGGGCTACATGCCACGGACTTCCAACTTCTGTAACGCTGTTTACGGTTACTGTTGCGACATATAGGTTGCGCCCCAATAATTGCACTTCCACCCTTGTGCCCCTCAATTGAACGTTGCCGTTGATAGGTGTGAGTGTGTAGGCCAGGGTGTCTCAGTTCTCCAAAGCGCTTCGGAGAACTGAAACACCCTACACACGAAAACAGCATAGGTGTCTGACTTACTCAATGCTGACTGAAAAAGAAGTGGGTATACTCAGTATACCCGCGTATACCCTGGACTTCACCACTGGGTGTTATCAAGGGCTTAAAGTTTTTAAAAAAATCCTGAGCCTGAACTTTTCCAGGGAGCGGTGGTGCAGTGTCCAACATGCCGATTCGTTGTTCGACCGGCATCAAGCCATTACTATTTGATTTGTCGCCGTGGATGGAATGGGCATTTGGGAAACTCATTAAATTCCCAATTGGCCAGTCCTCCCCAAGCGTCAGGTCATCTCTTTCATTATCCATTTATATTATGTATGGTACAGTATAGCATCCCCTGTAGTGCTGCAGCTATCAAATATTTAGGTATTCAAACATCATATGGAAAATTCTATTGAATAATCAGGTATTTGGATTAAATATAAATATTTTCGCACGGTGAAAGAACAATTATGAATAAAGAAGACAATAAAAATATATTCCCACTTACTAATGATCGACCAACTTTCATTTCTCGATAATCAACTTTTTTGTTTTACTTAAATTTAACTTAACAGCACATTATTTTCCTCTAGAAAGTTTGGGAGATTTTACAAAAATCTCTCCCCATGGATTGAACTTCCGTTAAATATTAGGACACTTTCATCTCTACCCACTCTTAAAACACACTTACTTACCTACTTTTTTTTCATTTAATTGACTTATTCATTTACCCGCTTAAGATAATTATTGATTTTTTTGGTGATATTTTTGTTTTACCTCTTTACACACTTTTATATCCGCTGTCGCACACACTTGTTTTTCCCACGGACTCTTAGAAACAACCCCCAAACACTTCACCTTGCCAGCGCTTCTGCAGAGCGTGAGAGCGTGCAAACGCCTGACGTCAGGCTCAAGGAGAAACCTTACGTTTCCGTCCCGAAACCGTCATCATTATTTGACAAAACAGGAAAAAAGGGGCAACAGCCATTGTGCCTCCTGTCCTTTAACATTTTTCTTAAGCATGTGTGGGTGATAAATATGGTTGTTTTAACACTCCAAAATTTGACATGCGCCTTTAAGTTACGTGAACTTCCTGCCACGCATATTCAGCCAACATTCAGCCAGTCACGAATGTACGTATGGATGTAGGCCGTGTGCCTCACAATGAACTGAAATAATAAGTAGAGCCATTATCATTGGCCAGTAAAGGAGTAGTCAAATACAACAAAAATCAAACCAAGTGCAGAGTAGACTGAGCTTTGCACTATATTAGAGCTGGGTACGAAAAGATAGCCCTTAGACTACAAAGATAAAGGGAAAAAATGCTACCACAGCTGAGCAAATGTAATAATTTGATTTTATCTATTAGGGAAACATTTGTAAAGACAACTTACATGAGCTCTACAGGACTCAATGTGGACCTGGATCAGGGGCAATGGAACCATCTGGCCACAGGTCATGCATCCATTTTTGGGCATTTTGTTGAACTCAGCAGCATCATACGGCAATGGGGTAGTATCTATTTCTTCTTGAAGAGGGACAATGTACAGCACATTTTTCCCATTGTTCGAAGCAGTTTTGAGAGATTTGGCAGTGTATCTTTGTGAACCTTGAGCCACAGGATTTAATCTTCTTTGTCCACCGCCTCCTTAAAAAGTAAGAAAAACAAACAAAGAAACTGTCATGTCTGGGAAGATCTGGTTTTGGTTGAGGGTCCCGATTGGTCCTGAGTGGGTTCCAGCCTTTCCGCGGGTTGACCAATCCGGGCCCTCGGCCACTTGTGCCTGGCCCCAGGTGTGGCGAGTTACCCAATTAGTGTGGGTGTATTTAGTTCCCGGGTGGTGATCAGTCGGCGTGCGATCATTGCCGCTTGTCACGGTCACCACCGGAGTTCTGGCTGTCAGTTTGATTTTGTAACTTTTCAGTTTGTTGTTTAGTTAGCATTAACCAGTACCCTGGTTAGTGTTTTCTGAAAAATAAAGCACGCCAGTCTCGCTCCTGCTGTGGTTCTCCTGCCTCCCTGCATTTTGGGTCCTCCACTTCACACGCCGACAGACACCACACCGCCCCGTGACCACACCGTAACAGAAACTATACAAATTTGAAGGACTTTCATCAACAAACAAAATATACCACCATAACCTTTTCAGATATTCACAAAAAATATATATATTTGTGATATGCCGCAAACTATCGGTAGTTTGCAATTCCACTGATCACAAACAGTTGTGGCGATTACTTGACTACTTAGATCATGTTCAGAATAATAACGCATCACCAACTTGCTGCAGTTAAATAACCATCATTACTTTACAGCTTCAATTCGTTGGTGTATGCACATAATTATAATAAAGACAATTACTATGATGGTTAAATTTGCAGCTTGTAACAGCATTCCAGACATTAATAAATAAAATGTTACACTCACAATTAATTCAACTACGCAAAGTTGCAATAATACTAGGAAACCATTCTGTGGCATTAGTAGGCATAATTTAGAAGTATTAAATTGATCAACAAAATTAAAAAAAGAGGTATGTACCTGAAAGGGGGGGATTTTCAAAGATTATGAGTTTCTGCTGAGGCCTTGTGACAAATATGTCATGTTTTGTAACTTTCAGTGTTTTCATTGACAATTGTGATGCTACGTCAAAATGGCAGTCATATACTGCATATGGTTTGGAGTCAGATTTATCCCACTGGGAGTGACCCAGTTCTGGCCTAAAAGCGTTAGAGGCAAATGTAAACAGCAAAGATTGCTGATTACAGTAATTTATTTGTTCTGGTTAATACAGTCATTCCAAAACACATTGTGTCACGTGAACATATTATATCATGTATTTACTGTGCATTTTCCTTGAACGCTTTGAGGTCGGAACTGACAATCTAAGTGGGATAAATCCGATTTTCCACTTTCCTCAAGTGCAGAAATTATCGTTGGTGAAATGAAGCTTTCCACTCGTTGAAAAGTATTAGACTTTGGATCGTCGTAATTTGATTTGTGAGGATTGTTTTGTTTTGAGAACGTGAAAAACTATAATTTTAACAATATGCCTGCTTTGTATGCTTGTCACGTTGTTGTCACGGTGTTACATTGTGGAAATATAAGAGATGCCAGAACTTCGGAATTGTCAATTTGAGTTCGTAAACGGAGAAAGTTGTGAGCAAGCATGTGTGTTCCTGTTTTGATGTTAACTACGGGCGTACAGTAGCTTTGTTTTAGCTGTTAAAAAACACGAGTTAACTGACTAATGTTTACATTACACGTGGCAGTGTGTTAGCGCACCAAACAGGACATCGTGTACCATTACATCAAACACACATGACAACCTGTGTGTGCTCAGGCTATCTTACTGACACGAATGTACCAATGGATTCAGGCATCATCCGCAACGTGCTTTTCTTTTTATATATCACATTTGATAATGCAATTAATTGTCCATGTAGTCATGATTAACCAACTTATCTTAATTTGCAACAACTGGCAGCGTTGAACCTGAACAAGTTAAACGAACAAAAGCCCATTAATGCATGTATATTGCTGCCCGATGCACACTTAAGTTAGTGTGGTTAATTTTGGCATCTGAGAATGGCAGTTCATTTTCATTATACACTGCCAGGTTTCACTAGACATCAATGAGAAAAGCTGTAAACAAGGCTTCAGATGAAGGGGACCAAATGCCTTATTTGGCAACCACAGCCTCGAAGTGTCACACTGTCGGATAATTTAGAGCTTGGTATAAAAAACAAAATTAAATCAAAGAAAATTGAAGTATGTATTGTTAGAGTTTACAATATTTGTATTCTACTCTTTGCGTGTTCAATTAACTGAATGGTGAGATTCTGTCCCTTTGCAAAGGTATTATAATTATCAGAAGCTTCTGATCACACAAATGAAGTCACCCAAGCAGTGTTCTGTTCAAAAGTGTGTGTCCCTCCTTCTCCTGCACATCATTATTTATTGAAAAGTGGGTGAATACGAAAAGTCTCCTCTCCCCTCCCATTCATAAAAAGGCAGAAGTTCCCAGGAATACAAATCAGATTAGACCTAAACAATAAT
This sequence comes from Leptonotus elevatus, assembly GCF_054856555.1. NCBI lineage: Eukaryota > Metazoa > Chordata > Actinopteri > Syngnathiformes > Syngnathidae > Leptonotus > Leptonotus elevatus. The sequence goes on along the minus strand of NC_141260.1, from coordinate 5,066,433 downwards.
AAGTCAGCCTGTCCTTGGACTCGACCGACTGAGACTGGTACAAACTCTACTCCCTCTTTCCCAGGCAAGAGAGACAGATAAGAATACAATAGACAATACTATTCATTGAGCTACACAGCTATAACTAAATCCAAAACGGCTAAAATATAAATTGAAACTGAAAAACAATGTTAATAATTCAACAGTATCCAATGAAGAACCATACCTGTAACTTTTTTAAGAAACCAGCCACCTTGTAAATCTCGCATCCTGGGATATTCTTCTTGGAGCAGTCTGCTTATCTGAAAGTAGTAAGCAAGTGCTGCTGACATAGTTAATTGTTATATGTATAAATTTTCATAAAACTTTGTTAGCTGCAAATGAAAATTAACAGTTTTGCGATATGGTGGAAAATTCAAATGACGGTATCGGGAGGGTAACCAAACAGACCGACCGACATCTTGTGATTATAATTCGTTGTCCGTTTGACAGAGGGAGTCAATGCGCACAAGGATCAGAATTAATTTATTTATTTGCAGTAATTGCGGAGCAGTTTTGCGTATCATGACTTCATTTGAGGAGCAAATTTCTTTTTTCCTCTCCTTTTTTTTTCTTTCTTTAGGGAGCGAATTTAGAATTTTGTGGAGCAATTTCTTTTTTCTTTTTGTACCCGGTTAATTCCAGGGATGCTTAGCCTGGCCGAGGGTCAAGAAAAGCCTGGCGGCTCACCGCTCTATTAAAACGCTGGGGAAAACACTGGTTTCCATTTAGTCTTTTCACGATACCGAAATTTTGACTTTGATACTAAAACCTGCATAAAATACCTCAATGCCGGTACTGAAACGCTAGACAAAACTCTAAAACATCAGCAAAAGCAGCAAAATTAAAACTGGCTAAAGAACTTCAAATTATTTTTACTTATTATTAATTTGAAATATTGGGATGTATACATGTTAAATTTATGTACATACGGTATATATTTATGTTTATACTGTATGTGCTTTCACATTGCATTCTGTATTCTTGAAGTGCTGTATTTGACTGCATTTGATGTCATCCGTTTTAAAAATTGGCAATAGTGGCACTCCAATAACTCCATGTAACGTTGCTTGATTGTTCGTGCATGTCTCGGCTCTTCTCCATTTCGCTCCTAATTAGTCGAATGCATCATCAAATACTACAAATTGGGAACAAAATAATTCAAATTCCACTTATTTTTAAGGGAAGTGTGAAAAATGTGTCACAACCTGTGTCTGTTGCTCTGTCAGTCGTCTGAGCTTTTACTATGCATAAGTGTGATATCCTACTGTGTGCCTGTTCATTGAACGCACCGTGCCTAAGTCCACTGCAGGAATGATTGTTGCTTTTTCTTCTGCTTCTTCACGAAAAACATTTGCTCTTGTCACAAAACCTTTCTAAAACTGAAAATTGAAAACCACACGTGTTCTTCGTGTGCTGATTGAAAACATGCGTAGGCAATGCCAATGCCAATGCTGTTGCATAGCTTACGTGGACGTCCAGCGAGCACTACACTTAATAAGCTTAATTAGCGCTTCATGCTTCTCCACGAGGAGTGCACGTCCAGCAAGCGCTTCAGTGCGTGAAGCTATCTTCCTGCGCCCTCTCGCACACACGCTAAAAGAGGCGTGTCGCTTACTTAAGGCGTTTTCCACATATCGGTAGATAGAAAACAAGAGTTGGCGGGCTGTCTCGTATTTTTTTTTTTAAGTACCGGTACTAAGAAAAAAATTATACCGAGCCGTTTTTGACACCAAAACATAAAGGTACGGTACTGGCACCGGTATCCCGTGCAACACTATTTTCATTACACTTTTGCGAAATACTTGTATTTAGACATGTCTCAAAAACCATGGGAAAATAAAAAATTTTGGGCCGATATTTGCATTTTTTTTTAAATTACAGTGTTTCCATTAACAGTTTGCTTTTGCACAACTTGCATTTTGCGCAAATCTGAGGGTAATGGAAACACACATATACAGAAGGAAACAAAACATTAAAAAACAATACAATGGCAAGACTCAAGTGTAGAATTGTCTTTTAGGCTTACCTCTGCGTGATCGGCATTGTCACCCATATTTATGGTCCTCCTCCCAAGACCCGCTTCCAAGAGAAAAGTTTCCTCTTTTGGCGTTTTTTCCAGGTTTGTTGATAGCAGACAGAACTGCAGTTCTATCAACTTACACACAGAAACATTAGGAGGATTTGCCAAACTTCTTTTGCGCTTCTGACCTCGAGAAGCAAACACTGGGAAACATCTATGAAGCACAAAAAGTTTTTAATTAGTGAACATTAAATTGTCAAGGATCTAATATCTGTCAGTGACTCAAAGACAAATATATATTCTAAATATATTATATTTAATAAAAAAATTTAAATTCAATGGTACAAAGTTGTTGTTTTTTAAAGCTACATACCACATGAGTACTCTCATTCTAAAATCATAATATCGTTAACCAATGTAATATTGGCTTCCATTTTTCAAAAACAAGCTAGCACATTGTAATGGCCACTTACCTCTGCATCTCTTGCTGCACTGTGCCTGGTCTGGCTATGACACTGCTGGTAGGCCTCATAGCTGCTGGTTGAACAGTGTGCTGGGATGTAGGTTGAGCAACAGGTGAAGAACTTGTGGTGCTTCCAAGCTGATGACTTAAGCAGTCAAGCAGCACACGGACTGCTGATTCCACATTTAGTGTATTCTGAAAATATAGAGGTATGTGAAGGCTGCATACAGCAATTAGAGACAGCTGGAACATGAGATTTTTGAGTGACTAAATGGATGTGTTGTCACATGTGCTGAACAGCTGAAAAATGAAAAGATACATTAATTAAATAATTGTTTAATGGATCAAATACAAGACATTCCCAAAAAAGAGGGGGAAACAACCAACTACAGCACTACAAATCACACAAAAGGGCTCATCTCGATTGTCTTAATTGAAACATACAACTACGAGCTCCAAGTTGTCCTTCAAATCTTTGGAAGCAACTCAAAAGATTTTCTTATGCAGCCGTTTTAAGGAGGGAGTAAATTGTTTTAAAGACACATCTTGGAACAAGGATGGACCACTGAAAAGATTTCATGGGTCAGCTTAAGTAACGGGTCCGCTGATAGATCCTCTAAGGAAGTCATATAGCTTCTTGATGTTGAGGTTTGAAAACCAGCTGGACTGTAAATGATCATAAACTAATATTGCATTGTTTATCATATTGGATAGTATATCATATTTCAGATTTAATATACAGTAAATATTTTGTTGCAGTATGTCTGTTCTTTTTTGTGAAGTGTTTGATACTAATATGACTTAATTATATGGGTGTTAAAAAAAGATTCAGCAATATATCACGAAATTACAGCGCACAGCACAATTCTTGAATTGATTTGATACGCGGCCGAATCTATTTTTAAACCTCAATTTTTTTAATGGAAATATTCAACCAACGTCTTACTTTAGGGTTAGGGTTCATACGTTAAACATGGAAGAATGTTATATTAATGGACATTAAGCCTTAATATTTTATTTCAATACTGTTCAAACATCAAACAGATTTCAACAGATTGTTGTTAAATACAGTGGCTCACAGTTATGAACCTGAAGTTTAGTATTAGTAAATAAATAAATGTTCATACAAATCTTACAGTGTACACGTACAAGTTAACTGATGAGTATTTTCTAAATTTGAGTTAAAAACAAACACACGCAATAAACAATTTATAGATTCGTATCAGGATTAATTGGTATCGAATAGAATCGTGACCTATGAATCGTGGTACGGATCAAATCGCCACGTACTAGGCAATTCACACCCCTACTTAATTACACTGGCTCATGATTACCACATCTAAGAAAGTGATACCACCTACGCCTGAGGAATTTGTCAAATTACACAATCAAGGGATGACGTCTCATTTTCCTGAATTATTTACAAAAGGCCAGTTGTTGTTTTTTAAGGTTGGTTGGGTTATTCGAAATGCTCGTCCTGTTGAGTGTAACAGTAGTAGTAGTACGGCATCATAACTGATAAATTAATATTAAAAATGGAAACTCCCGTTAGTTGTTATGTAACTATTGTATACATATATGCTATACATATAAACTTGCTACCGGTAACTCTCCTAAATTAAACTACATCAGGCTCACAACTTTGCGTTTAGACTACTGCATAACTATTACTTTGACAAGAACCGCACCAGGCCCATGGTGTGCGTGCTGAATACTGTATGCAAAATAGACCTGAAAAGAACTCAGACACTGAGTTGAAGCTACGAGAAGCTCAAGGGAGCGCTGGTGAACTATATGTCGACCACCCACTTAAAAAAAACACACCATTAATGTCAAGACAGTAGCGATATTCCGCTCACCTGCTGCTGCAGCGAAGAGCTGTTGCTCTGATCGGTCATTTTTCTAGAAGGCAAAACAAGATAAAGAACACTATGGAGTCAAATGTGTACATACATAACATCGATTGGGTGCATCTTCCCTCCAGTACCTGTCAATGGCGCATATGTGAGCTACATGAATTCGTTTGTTAGCCAGCTAACTAATACAAGAAATAACAATTTTAACCAACACAGGGGAGCAGCGCACTGCACCATTCTTGGCATATAATGAAGTAGTTTAGTTGTTCATTGTTGTCATATAGCCACAATATTCCAAAGCATGAGATGCAATTAAGTCCGTGGCGCCAGAAATGACGATAATGACTAGACTGCTTTAGCATGAAATCAAATGCCAGCTAGCTAGAAAGCTAAATATGTGATGCTAATCATAAAAACTGGTTGGATGACCATCGTCAATATTTGAAAGAATGATGAAGTAACATAATACTTACCTTGTCATAGCAAAAACCAAAAGAGACTGAAGTATTCTTAATATGTATGTTGGTTGGCGACGATGTGTCCTGCTTGTATCCTTCCGCGAGTCCCGCCACCGTCGTTCGCTAAACCAATGAGGTTGCGCTCCAATCCGCTCAAATCCTTCTCACTTGATTGGTCAAAACAACCCTTCATTACACCAAAGCCCACCCCCTTCTTAACGAGTACAAATCACGGCGCTCTACAAGTACAAATTAGTTTTGCTCCATTTGTAGCGCGACAAATGGGGCAAAACTCACGTCACTGAACAGCAGCAGAAAACCCACTTGTGACTCCTAGTGGAGACTTCTTTGACTACAAGTTGTCATTTCTACAGGTACAAATCACAACTTTTACAGATACAAATTTATAGTTTTTGTACAGGTACAAAAAAATTTTTTGTACAGATACAAATCATGACTTTTGCAGGTAAAAAATTTGTTTTTACAGATACAAATTTGTTTTACACATACACATTTTTTTTTTACAGGTACAAATTTCTTTTACAGACACAAATTTTTTTTTACAGGCACACTTTTTTTTTACAGATACAAATCACAAATTTAGACTTTTTTCTACAGGTACAAATTTTTTGCACAAGTTAATTTTGCACCATATTTACCTCCATATTCAAACACATCAAATACGTTTCAATACATCGCCAGTATTAACGTGATGTAGTTTAGGATGGGGGAAAACTTGCAAAATCTAACTTATTTAGCATTATACATCAGACTAAAAATAATTGCCGTGCAACACTTACCTCAGACGAGATGAAATGGGACGAGACCGTCGTCGAGAACCTTCTAAAATAGTCTCAGTCTTCATGCGTCTTTAATTGGCCACAGCACAGACAAGCAGAAAACGACCAATCAGGGAAAAGAGATAGGACAACACGAACTCCAACTATCAGCAAGAGGGGTCCGTCGTCTAGAACCTTCCAAAATCAAGCGAATGTCATTGGCCACAGCACAGACAGGGAAAAAAACGGACCAATCAGGGTTAGGATTAGAAAAAAACGCGCGAGAGAAGACAACGCGAAGTCCCAACTATCACAAGATGGGTTGCAGCCCGATGGTGAGGTTGGAGCGCGTTGCATCCGAGGAGACCAGTTTAAGGGGGCAACTGCGCTGCGTGCAGCTGCAAGGTTCAATAATGCGGATTGTGTCATACAACACTCGCGGGTTGCGAGTAGGACATACTGCTACATACAGGACAGGCTGTCTGGTGGTGGATGCACTGCTTGACCAATTGTATGTGTTTTTTGCACATCAACATAAAAAAATAAATACATATAAAAAGATAAAAATTGTAATTCAAACATCCACTTTTTTAACCACTAAAAAGAACCAACCATTGTCTAATTCATATCTTTGTTTTCAGTGTTAAAGGAGTGACACATATTTTAATTACTATGCATTTAAAAAAATCTGATTAATCTGTTATTTTAATTTCAGCAATTATCACCTGTCTAAATTATTCAACACAAACAAATCTTTACAAGCGATGAAATATTTCTACAAAAAATCCAGTATTATATATTTTATTATTGGCTACATTGTACATGTCACTGATTTTTTTTTTTTTTAAGTATATTGAACATAAAACAATCTAGTTAAATGAACCTTCCAATTTGAATTTGTTGATTTACACCATTAACCAAATTTTATTAACATCTTACAAATTCCTTTTATATGTCTATGTGTGCCCTGAGGAAACTGTGGAGACAACATGCGCACAGTCACTGTTTGTGCATCTTGAAGAACTCATCAATATCACAAAAGAAAACATTTACTTTAGCAAAGGAAATGGACAAGTTTTAGTATTAAATAATAAACCATAATCAGCAAAAAACACAGTAATAGTCACGCTACAAATTTGGAAAATAATCAAATAAAAACATTTTGTGACTGAAAAGTCCTGGCTGTACCTAATCAATTGGCCAAGATGGCCGCCGCCCCGGGTGGGCAGAGGGGAGAGAATCCTTGGTGTACCTAATTAATTGGCCAAGATGGCCGCCGCCCTGGGTGGGCAGAGTGGCGAGAATCCAGGGTGTACCTAATTAATTGACCAGAATCCTGGGTGTACCTAATCAATTGGCCAAGATAGTAGTAGTAGTAATAGTATTTGCAATAGTAGTAGTCGTATATAGGCCAAGCCTTGAGTACACCAAGAAAAAAAGGGGCTGAGTTGAGCTCAACAGTGAGAGATGATTGGCTGAGGCAGTTGCTATGCAAAAACGACAGATCATTCACGCACCCACAGTTGATTTTAACTTGTTGCGAGACGTCACGCACCCACATTCCATTGATTTTGTATAGGATACGCTCACCTCAAACAAAAGCCTCTCACGACCTAACGATTGAAGATGCAGATTCCAGAAAGGGCTCGTTAGAACGGCAAGGGTTTGGGGAACGCGAGCATGTTCTCAGTTTTTTAATCGGATGAAAAATGACCAACTTAGGAGCAGGTTGAAAACTTATGATTGATCGAAAATGAAGAGGGAAAAACGGCGAAAATAACATTGAAAAGAGATCGAAATAATCCGACTTCTCCTCGCTTAAAGTGAAAATAAAGGTACTAAATGACACCTTAGCCAAATAAAACTTAGTTTTTCAGAAAGCAGAGGCTTGTGGCTACAAAATGTGCCAATTTGATGTCTAGTGAGCAAAGATTGTGGCCATGGTGACGAGTTGAAGTGAAACTTTTGGAAATATATTTTTTGGTTCCCGTCACTGAAGCCTTAATTAGTCACACTCTAAATAGGCGACTTTCACCCTTTGCTCACTGTCTTTGAACCCGCACAGGGGGGAGAGCTTTCATTCCTTAATTTTTTTTTTGACACTGAGCTAAAGATGACAAAAATTCCAACAAAATGAGCTAAAATTCATATCGGTCGGTCAACGTATGCGCGCGCAGCGTGTCTTGGAAAAAGGTGTTTGATTGGAGTTGATGTCTTTCGGATTCCCATTCATTCCTATGGGACTTTATTTGGGAGTTTTTTGGGAATAGCGTCGCCATGGTAACTGGGAATTCCCTTGCGGAAAAATCGGTGGAAGATTAAAAAAATAATAAAAAGAAGAAGAAGAAAAATACTAGAAAAATTTCCGCGGAAATTTTGAATGGGCCTGCTGACTCTTGCAAGGTGGAAACATGCATGCTCTGAACTGTTTGCCAAATGTTGGTGTACTTTACCTCTCAATTTGTGTCAGCAGGAATAGAGTTCAAGACAATTTGTAATAACTGCAGTTATTACATGTGTAATGGCTTCCCTTATGTCTTGATTGACATTTTAGTCATATCAAAAGGGAATCAGTTTAATTTCTTGCTTATAGTGTAAGTGATTAACTAAAATATAAAATGCAATATACTGTATCATGGAGCAAATACAGTATGAATGCAGTGTTTAAATTTGACATTGCATATTAAAAGGCATGTTGGTGCTGATCAATATTGCAGGAATATTACTCCAAAGTACATGTAAAACGGCTCTTAAAAGAGCCGTTTTGGGTCTTTGTTACACAGCATCTTCATCTTTTCCTGAGCACACAAAGGAACAAGTTGTTAGAAAATAGGCAGCAAAACTGAACAGTTAAAACTTAATCTAAATACTCATCCAATACACATGTGACGGTTTTTTAGTGAGGAATCCTGTAGAATAAATCATTTTGGTCTACGTTTGCGGGATCCCTTTTTTCATCTTTTCTCTCCACCAGTTGTACCGGACATAACAACCTTGATATCCTTGGCCATGTCAAGTAGCGCCCCTTGCTGCGCTCCATCCACCTACCTGTATTGCATGTGAAAATGAAAAATGAGTGTTCAATGTTTGCCTAGATCAATTCAGTAATCAATCATCACTTACCATCACAGTTCATCCCTTACCATCGCAGTTCCACACTGACACCAACACTTTTCATTGTGTTATAGTCACAATCACAATAAGGACAAACAAAACATTCAAGTCCAAATGCACGATGTCCTGCTAACAGAAAAGCACACTGATTAAAAGTACCGTCATACAACACTGCTCAAAATAAGGGAGCGCTTAAATGGCATATCCCATGTCTTAAATTCAATTTAAAGCTCAATACGTTTAGAACTAACTAAATGATTGGCCGCTCTGATTTTGAGTGTAGTTCTGTTATGACACCAATTTTGAACGAGCAAAGGATTTAACTTTTCAGCCTTTACAATTTAAAGTACAGTATCCCCCTCTTTTGAGCAGTGGTATGAAAGGCTCAATAACATTTGCAAAAGCACACTTGTGAAAATGGTGCCCTTGCGATCGACAATGAGCTGACACAAGAAGTTAACACACAGTAGACCGGACTGTGGTAACTGTAATAAGTGTGCAGAACGCCTGATTGAACACAACAATCTGGGCCAGATATGTAAATGTGCTTTCCAGTTGTGGCCTGGGTGATCAGCTGTGAAAAGCGTCTGGACTGAAACAAGTCCAGAATGGATTTCTTTCCCTTTGAAAGCAAATCCTCATTAAAGTCTCCGCAAACAACAATAGGCTGGCAGTCCATCACGGCCAAGGCATCCAAGAGACTTCCAAGGTTTGGAAGAAATGTGCCAAGACTCAGGTTGGGTGGCCTGTAGACCGTAGCTATCAAAGCCTGGACGGGAGCGTCAACCCTGATGACAGCAAATTCCAGGTCAACCACATTCTGAATAAACCGACGGGGCTCCGCTCGAAGACAATCGCGATAATAGACTGCGACTCCGCCACCCTCTTTTTGGGCCATGTCCAGTCTATTTGAATACGAAACTTGTCTGTTGCGCACAAAAGTGCTGCATGCCTCCAGTTGCAAGGGAGGGGGGAAGAAGGATCCAGACAAATGAGTTTCAGTGAGGCAAAGGACATCTGCCAGCCTCAACTCATGATGAGACTTCAAGTCGTCAATATGAGATGGAAGCCCCTCGGTGTTGTGATGAACAATGGTCAAGGTGGGAAAAGCAGTTTGCGGCATTTTGGAAAAGTACAACAATGGTCTTGTACTTTGGAAAGAAGCGTGCGTCATACTGTCCATTGCCGTCGTGACGTTGGGATTGGCGTAGATTTTGGATTCGTCAAAGTCTATGACCCTCAATCCCTGAAGTGACGTCGTGCGGCTTAGGGCAACATAGGCCATTCCAGGTTCAAACACACGCTTAAGAGACACCACTGCAGAGGTCATCGTCATGCCTTGCACTTTGTGAGCCGTGCATCCAAAGGCAAGCTTCATGGGGAATTGCCGCCTGACCACGCCTTTCATGCCCAGGTTTTCCTCCGACCTTTCGATATAGACCAAGTCATCCGTCGGCCCCAGAATTTTATGGCGCAATTTCTGGCCCGCTTTGGGATTGTCTAGCCTCAGTCCGAGCAAGGTCACTTTCTCCGCCGACCCCTTTGGGGCGCTTTGAACAATGTTGCCTATTGTGCCAAAGGTCCCGTTCACCAATCCGTCCTCGATATCCAACTTCCGAAGAAGCATAACCCGTGCTCCTACACCAGCTTGAAGGGCATCCGGTAGATCCCTTCTCGACCCCATGATCACAGTGACCATCGCCCCCCGACCGTGGGCTCTTCCTGTAGTCCTCTGCGGGAATATTGACCACAGTCAATTTGAGAGCATGCAGCTGCTGCATTGTGCCTATCCACCTCTTTATTGGTGGCAAAGATATGCAGAGTATCCGCAGGGAGGTCTCGCGCATCCGTGACAGCCGTGGTGAGTAACGCCCTGTCACCATCGCCGAGCGGATCAGCCTTCCCCTTCTCCCTGATCCTGTTCAAAAGCGACGACGTCTTTTTGCCGCATGATTTGAGTAAGCTTGACCATCTGAAAATCTGTCCAGAGGTCAAGAAGATCGTTGTCAGAAACGCAGAGGGGTTTGGACCTTCCGAGGGGTGGCAGTTGGTAGAAGTCCCCAACTGCAAGAACGGAGATACCCCCAAATGGTCTGTTGTTGCTCTTGATTTGCTGAAATCTCCGGTGGACATAGGCAAAGAGTTCCTTGGAGACCATGGAGATCTCGTCGATGATCAAAATTTCCACGTTGCAAAGGGTTGCTCTCAATGCGTCCAACGTATTCCCCAGCGCCTGGTAAGGAGGCTTTAGAGTCCTGGGGAGTTTCAAGTGGGAATGAAAAGTTTTCCCTGAGATGTTGTAAGCCGCCGTGCCAGTAAACGACGTCAGCAGCACAGCAGGCTTGGCCATATCCGCTTCGTCGCGGAACCTGGGAAGCTGATGGAGAATCTTACTGGCCTCCTGGTAAATGCACTTGATGACATGCGATTTACCACAGCCAGCTCCTCCGGAGATCAAATAAAAGAAGGGCTCGAGGAGACGATCCGAAACGCGTTTCAAACACCACTCGCGCACAGCGTAGAAGACGGACGCTTGCGTTTCATTGAGACTGCGGTACATGTTCCTCACAAATTCGGCGCTCAACTTTGGCGCCTCAAACGCCGGCAAGACCGCGCCGCTACCAGGAGCGTCCTGGTAGGCCGGAACCTCATCTTGCGGGTCTTCCTGTAACGGATTAGATTCGCGTTCGGCGGCACACTCCAAACGCTCTGCCTCTACCTCCGGCGCAAAAGTGCTCCACGCGTTGAGAACCGCACGAAGCTCTTTCAATTTTTCGAAGGCATTGTCTACGGTCTTTCCCCGTCCTTCGTACCGCCCCCGATTGCGGTCGACGATAGCCCGCACCCGACCGAACTTTGAATCCCCGGCACCGTAGAACTCCTCGTACGTTTTGAGGTTTTCAGACCTGAGCTCGGCGTCGTCTCTGTGGGGGAGGTACAATTTAAGATGGGTCCTGTAATACTTCTCAGCATACTTTTTGATTGAGAAGCGAGTGAATCTGATGACGGCATCTTTTCCAATCCGCTTCTGGATGAATCCCTTGCCGTGTGAGAGGGGAATGACATTCTTGCCCTCAGTCTGCTGACCGTAGACGACTCGGTATTCGGATGCAAATTCGGCGAGACACATCCGCTCAAACATTGCCGTTCTAGGTCTTGCCACATATTTGTCTGGCAGACCAGACATCCACACGTTGTCTGCGTCCGGATGCATGGTCCTCAGTCTACTCATGGGTAGACTCAATTTCACGCCATCCTCAGCAGTCTGGATGAAAACTACGCTGCGCGAGCACTTCTTCAGAGCGAGACTGCATGTCCGCGCCACCGCTTCTTGAGCGCTCACCTCTCTGTGCTTGGAATACACCGCCATTATTTTCCTCATCTCGTCCTTTTTGTCGACAAGAGGCTTTGTCTTCAAGTTTTTGACGACAGACGTGAGGAACTCGTACATCTCGTGCTCCGGTTTGGAAATGTACGACATCATGTACATGAGACCCGCGACGTCATCGAGCACGTACTGAATATCCATGTTGGCGTTCCATGCCCGCAGCAGATGTGGGTTGTAAGCATTGATCCAGCTTTCCGTTGGAGCACGCTTCAACATGACAACCATTCCGGAGGTCAGATTAATGACGCTGTCCTTGTAGCTGTCCATTGTCAAATTGGCCTTTTTGAGAAGCTCCGGCAAGTCCTGCGGGACATCCGCGTCCATGAGGATCTCTCTGATGCGTTTGAGTTCTTCTTTAGCCTCCCTTTGTTTTTCGGTGAGGCGAGCCGATTTGGCCGCCTGCTTCCTATGCTGGCCTTCCACACTCTTGTCCGTTGGGACGTCTTCAGTCTCCGTCTGGAATGGCAACGTGATGGTGGTTTGGTCCGTCGGCAGTTTGGGGTACCCAAATCTGCAAGAAACGTTTCCTTTCCGACAAGACTTTGTGTGGTTTTTGCTGTGTGCCTGAACGCTGGTGACAATGTCGTGCAGTTCAGGGTCCTCAATCGGGTCTGGTATTTTGCAAGTGATGTACTTGTCGATTAAGTCAATGGCTTCTTGACAACATCTGAGGTCGGGTTCTTCGATGACTGGCGCACCCTTAATCCAGAGCAGCATGTGAGCGTGCGGACTTCCCCTGGCTTGAAATTCTACACGATAGAAGTGGTCTTCTACCGGACCGAGGGGCTGTGCAGGAGACAGGATGAATGCCATAAGAGCATCCATCCTTTTCTCAAAAAGGCGCATCACTGTGACGGGATTGCTGCGAAGAACATCGCATTTGGCATTCCAGTCGAGATGGGAAAAGTCCCCTTGTTCGCCTTGCTGTGCTTTGACTATTTCGATTACTTCGGGCCATCTCATTTCCGCAGCAGAAAAGGTAAGGAAGAATGTGGGCTTGCCCAACTGCCTGGTCATTGCATGGAGGTCCCTAAGGGCACCCTCCCAAAAAGCCGGCGTGCCTCTCAAGGGCTGCATGAAGCGCATCGCATGCTCTCTTTGGATGAGCTTCTCCAGTTCGTCTTTGTCCTGAAGCATCCGGTTTGAAATCTTCTTCCCATCCCAAGTGAGGGCTGTCCCCTTGCGGGCCTGAATGGACATGCTGTTGGTGGCCAGATGCGTTTCTGTCACAAACTGCGCAAAGAAAAGGTAACTTTGATCTTTGGCAAATCGAGTGTCAACGGAGAATAACCTTGCATTGAAATACAAACTGGGTGACAGCTTAATTTCTCTCGCCTCATCGAGTGAATTCTGTCCTGTTGGGAACTGAACGGGAAAGGCCATGGCTTCGAGGTTTGGCACGGCAAAAAATCCCACCGGCTTGTTTCCTTGGGCAGGAGCGATGCTAAATATGCCGTCCCCATATGACAGCTTTTCCTGCGCGATGTCAGGAGGCTGCATACAGGTGTCGAGTGTCAAGCCCGGCCTGAGCTCCTCTTTGCTCTCTTGGGGAGTCTGTTGCTCTTTGTTTGCGGGGGTGTCGCTGCTCTCTGGCTGTGCATCGGCCTCAGGGATGTCCTCTTCTCCTACCCCCTCGTCGTCCTCTTCTTGGAGACTTTCAAACTGAGCGCTTTCATCTATCGATACAGTTTTGTATTCTGCATGAATGCGTTTCAGTGTCCTCAGCGCTGCCAAGACATTTGTCATGTTGACAGTGTAAAAATGCTGGTAACCTTTGTACACAATGCGGCGCTTCAGCTTCACCTGGAGAAGCTGGGCCTCACTGCGCGGCCTTGGGAGGGAGTTCACTACGGCTTCCATCTCTGATGGAACGCACACCACAGAACCGTGTACGGCCCTTTGCCGTCCTTTGGGCAACGCAACAATCTTTGCAAAAGGGATGATTTTTGCAATTAGCTGTCGTTCAAGTACATTTAATTCCGACAGCTCTTCGGGAATGGGCGCCAGTGCCAAGTTATTTGCCACCGCCTGGGGTGGCATGCCACCTCTGAACAGATGGTTGTCACAGGTATGACAAATCCACTCCTGCATCCGTTCTTGAGGAACAGTACATGGGGCGGGGCAACTACAAGTGTGAACAAACTGGCCTGTCAAGCACGCAAACGCCACATCAACATCTTTGGTGTATCTGGCTCGTTTGCAATGCTTTACTTGATTGGGGAAAAGCGCACGGTGGCACACTGCGCAGATATACGTCGGCCCATGCCGAACCCTTTCCCGGAAAGAAGCGATGGTGGCTTCCATTTCTGGATCTACGAGTGCCTGCTTCATTTCCACAGAGACGTCGTCTACTACACCATTTGCCTGATCCTGCTCAATTTCCTGACACTGGGGAATGACGCGACTATATTTATTTTTGATTTTCACAGCACAATTTAACTTGTGGCGAATACGTTGCAGCGCGTTTGAATCACGCCTGTCCTTTTTGTTTTGTAAACAGCGCCTAATATGAGAAAGCCTGAAAGCCGAATCTTTTTGGTACCTCTCTCGCATGTAATTAATCTTTTTACTTTGAAAAGATATATCCTTTCTGTACCTCTCTCGCATGTAATTTTTCTGTTTACTTTGAAAATATATATCCTTTCTGTACCTCTCTCGCAAGTAATGTTTTCGTTTACTTTTAAAATAAAGGTCTTTTTCATACCTCTCTCGCAAGTATCGTTTTTGTTTACTTTGAAAAGAAAGGTCTTTCCTGTACCTCTCTCGCAAGTAATGTTTTTGTTTACTTTGAAAATAAAGGTCATTTCTGTATTTCTCTCTTATGTAACTTTTCATCAATATCTTTCGCTTTTGCTGGAAAGCAAGATCGTGTTGGTATTTATGAATCAGATATTGCTGCCGTTTTGCCTTAAAAGCAGAATCACTGTTGTATCTATTCTTCTGATAGAGCTTCTTTTTTTCCTTAAAGCAAAGATCACTGTGATATTTAGAATTAGATGACAGTTGCCGTTGGCACTTACGAATGTATTGACGTTCCCTATATAAATGTTTTGCACGCTGACTTTTACTCCATTTAGAAAGATCTATATTAACATGCAGCAGTTTGAGTCCTTGCTGAGGTTCCGGAATATTTTGACTCTCATTAATTTGACTTGCTTGGCTATTTGGTTCAACATGTACCGCACTATGTAGCTCTTGATTTGGTACAATACCGATCACTATTTGTATCGCTTTAGTTGGGAAATCACCTAATTCAATTAGTAGCTCTTCCTTTGCCTTTGAGATGGTTGTCGTAGAATCCCGATGCGTGTTAATGGAACTGCCGTCAATATGAAAAGAGACTGGCACAAACTCATATGTTGCAAACCGGCTATTTCCTTCAAAAAGCTGACGCAAATGCTCAACCAAGCCACACAAGTGAGAAAAAGTCAACATAATTGCAGTTCCGTTTGGGTGTGGCAAGCCCACTTCAGATCTGGAATGTGAATCAAATAACCCAAAGTATCCTGATCTGTCACGGAATACTGCAAAACACTCTGGATTCACAATCAAGAAAGCAAGAGTGACATTTTGTGAAAAGCACTCAAGCTGAGCTCCAAGAGACAATCCCAAGTCTCTTTTGGTATGACCGTCATCTATGACATAACCAACGCTGAGCTCATGCATCTGTACATTATAGACATTGGTGTCCGTCATGACTTGTTTTGGCATCTCCTCGACAGTCAAGTGATCATTCCGAAAGTTATGGTCCAAAATCAATTCCTGTTTAGCACCCACGTAAAGCGAGTCCCCGTGTTCAAGCACTCTGTCAAGTTCAAGCGAATTAAACTGCAACCCCTCAGCGTGGAAGGCCAAGAAAGTGAGAGCCATACAAGTACACTGGTGGTTGCGAGAAAAACTTGAGTACCTTTCATCCATCTGTGAATGTGTGGCCCTCACGGATAGCGTGCGTTGAGGAAGTCCCACAGCAGGATCCTGAAATGATTGAAACCATTTTAATTATCTTAAATTCTAACTAATATAATTTTAAACATTTCATATGTTCATGGTTAATGTTGTGAGTATAAAAAAATTACCTCAGTCCCAGGACGACAGGGGGATGATGGTCTGGAAGTGACCTCCGCAGGGGCTGGCCTTTCCTCTGGCTGAAACGACAAGCAAACAATAATTCTTTAACACACAAGCACTTGTGTGAAGAGTCACTAATTATGGGCCTGCTAAGCGGAGCAAGCAGCTGCTGCTTGCGAGGAGAAGTCGGACTTTGGCGCCTATCTCCTCCATGTTAATTTCGCCGTTTTTTCCCTCTTCATTTTTGATCAATCATAAGTTTTCAACCTGCTCTCATTTGGTCATTTTTCATTCGATTAAAAAACTGAGAACATGCTCGCGTTCCCCAAACCCTTGCCGTTCTAACGAGCCATTTCTGGAATCTGCATCTTCAACCGTTAAGTCGCGAGAGGCTTTTGCTTGAGGTGAGCGTAATCCTATACAAAATCAATGGAATGTGGGTGCGTGACGTCTCGCAACAAGTTAAAATCAAATGTGTGTGCGTGAATGTGCATGTTTCATAAAGGGGGCAGTAAGATACTTTTAGTTAATGTTGATTATGGTTAACTTCAACATTTCTTGACCGATTTCAATGGTTTAAATTTTAAACTGTTCAGCTCATTGAAATGTTACTTAAAATCAAATGTGTGTGCGTGAATGTGCATGTTTCTTAAAGGGGCAGTAACATACTGTTGATTTTGGTTAACTTCCACATTTCTTGACCGATTTCAAACAGCTTGGATGAAATTGAAAATGCATGCTATCCCTTTCCTGATTAAAATACAAACAAACAAACAGTGAGTTTATGAGTGAAAAATTGGCAGGATGATCCTTTTTTTAAATACACATTCTTAGGTTAACAACTTTAATATTTAAGTAGCCCTTATGTATAATATATATATATGTGTGTGTGGGGGGGGGGGGGGTGTGTGTGTGTGTGTGTGTGTGTGTGTGTGTGTGTGTATGTATGTATGTATGTATAATTTTTTATCCTAAAAAACAGGTAAAACCCTGCTATTTATCTCTTCCCTTTAGTAGGGCAGCATGGCTTTTTTTTTCTCAATGTAACCTATTGTTCCCTACAAATACCACAACATTAATTTAATAGGCACATGCACTTCAGGACTCTGCAATGATTTATACTTGTGAGTTAGGGGGCATTTGGCGCGTCAGCTCCACTCCTTTTCTTTAATATTACCTTTTCTGCGCCACTCGTTTTCTTTTCTGCTATCTGACTTTACTTTTGACAAGACCGGACAAGTGTGTATTGCTTAAAATAAAAAAATAAAAAAAGAGAGCAATGATGATGACATGTCAAATCGGTAAAATTACCAAATGAACAATACTGAACTCTATTAAAAAAAAAAAAAGAACACAAAGGATTCAATGCTCGAGCCGAGGTCACATTCAACCAACCAAGTCATTAAGAAGAAAATCTTTATTTTTAGAATTGAACGCGATTGGCAAGTATGAGTATCTTGTATTGACACATCAATAACCACATGATGATCATTAAGATTAATGCAGGTGTGTTGTATTCACAAACAGTAACAGGTTATTCAGGTGGGCAAGGTGGTGGTCCTGGTGGGTCGTTTCAGAGCAACTGGTGTTGGCCAGGTAGGTCCTGGTGGAGGCCAAAGTGGTGGTCCAGGTTAAATGTTTTTATCAGACAGATGGTCTGGGTGGTTGTCCAGGTTGGCAGGGTTCTAGTCCAGGTGGGTTGTTTTCATCCAGAATAACCGGTGATGCCAGATATTGTTCTGGTGCTGTGTTGAAGGCAAGTTGGCAATTTGGTGTCCAGGTGGGCAATTTTCATCTGCAGTAACAGGGGGTAAAGGTGGCCCTGGTTGTTAAATTGATTGATCAACAAATTCATATTCAGACGTTGTGTCTGATGGTGGCCCAGGTGGATCAGATGGACCAGATGGACCATGATATGGACCAGATGGACCATGATATGGACCATATGGACCATGATATGGACCATATGGACCGTAATATGGACCATATGGTCCATATGGATTTGGTTGCGGTGGCCAATATGGACAAAGTGGTGGTGCCCCGGGTGGCCCGGGTGGTCCTGGTGGCCCAGGTGGTCCTGATTGACCACTTCCTGATGTATCATTGAGTCCAGGTGGTCCAGGTGGTCCAGGTGGTCCAGGTGGTCCAGGTTCACCATTAGTTCCATTTGTTCCATCTGTGCCATTATAGCCAGGTGGACCTTGTGGCCCAGGTGGTCCTGTGGAACCATTTTGTCCTGGATGACCGTCAGTTCCATTTTGTCCTGGTGCACCGTTTGTTCCATTTGTTCCTGGTGGTCCTGGTGGTCCTTGTGGTCCTGGTGGTCCTGGTGGTCCTGGTGGTCCTGGTGGTCTCGGTAGTCCTGGTGGCCCAGATGGTGGATCAGATGGCGGACCAGATTCCGGATCAGATGGCGGATCAGATTCCGAACTAGATGGTAGACCAGATGGTGGCTCATTTTCATCTGGAGTAACAGCTTGTCTCCTTATTCTAGGAGAGATACAGCTGGCTCCTGCGATAAAGAGGTAATGTCTGTATTACATGGTGGCCTTTCACTTAATCTTTGTTACTTGGTAGTTGAGAGTTTGTTGACTTACCAACCAGGAGGAAGGCAACAGTAAACACCTTGAGAATGATCATCGTGGCTGATAATGTCCTGAAAGGTAGTAAAAGGGAAAGGTAAATGTACATCTAGAGCAAGTCCATCAGGCGCACATGATGGGCTGCTTGGATAGTGACAGGTTGTCGAGGCTCTGGTTCAATGTTTGCCACAACTGTCATGAGGAAGAGGGCTGACAGCTCTCTGCCAATCTTAATTAATGTCAGCGCTGTCAGACGAAATTTTCATATCAACCAAAAACACTACTTTTCAGCAAATACATTTTTGTGTTTAATTGCTAAATAATTGTTTATTTATTATAATGTCATTGATTCACAAGGTTATCTTATAATATACTAGAAGGTAAGTGCATATTACACCAACTTTTAAATATTTGCATTGGCTGTATGTGTGCTTCAGGGTTGACTTTAAGGTATTTTTTAAGTGTCTTAATAGTTTGGGACCTTTATATATTTCCCTGCATCCACTGCCATGTCTTTTTATGTGTTATGTACAGCACCTTGTGATTGTTGTGAAGGTGCTATGTAAATAAAATTGAGGATGTTTAAATTGCTGTCCCTGTCAACTTCTTCTGACTTTCAGTACACAGTACACATGACTTCAGTATACACTTTCCATGGCCAAACCCAGAAAACAGGTTAGCGGACTTCCAGTGTATGCCATGATGATAAACATGATGAATATGACATATGAGATATGGTCATCTCTGGGCGCGCTCAAAGACATCCTATGTAAATCAAAAGACGATGTAGATGTTTCAAGTTACTACAGGTTACCTGCCTCGGGGCTCTGCCAGGTACCTGATTCAGAAGGAAGTCTGGAGCTATCAATTTTTTTTGTACTTCACTATTTATGCTCACGTCTGGGTGATGAAAAGCGGCTCTCGTGTCAGTCTCCACTATATCATATGTTTCTTGTCTATTGGAACATTTCCATCATTATGATAATAGAGGAATGATTATGTTGTGCAAGTTATGTTCTTGACATTATTTTAAAAAATCGGGAAATTCAGACAAATTATCTTGGAAGTGAAATTCTGCAACTCCTGTAAGATGATCCACATAAGACAAAATTTCAAGAAACTTTGTTACTGTGCCTTTTTTAAATCTGCAGTGCACAAACTTTTCAACTTCATTCGACAAGCTTCCCAAAAGTGCATGAAGGAATGTCCACTTTGACCTGAGTCCAAATGCATATACAGTATTTCACTTGAATCTACAAAGTGCAAGACCAAATACTACTGACATGGATGCTGTCTTCCCTGAAAACACTTCAAGATGGAGAAGGTACTCACCACGCTCAATCAAGTTTGGTCTTGAAGTCGCTCTCGGCTCCTATGCTGCCTTACAGCTGTTAACAGAGGTCTTATATCCCTTGTCCAACCGCAGTTAAGGTGGAGTCCTTGTTAAGGTGAGGCATTTAATTGATTTCGCTTTCGTTTTCAAACAATAAATCAGTGAATGGCTTTTATTAGGCGAGTCTTGTCAAACTGCATTTTTTTGTTTCCATACTGTAGTTTAACGGGGAATGGAGTCACTTTGAAGTGAATAGAGAACACAACTTCTGGAATGTTATGTGGTTGTATTTGCAGTCCTTACATGTTTTCAAACGGCCTGCATTATAGAAACATGTTTACTTCTCTTATTTTTTTTTTTACCTACCTAACAACAAGGAGCTATATAATGAAGGCCTATCGACACACCGGTATGTCTCCTAAGTTATGAAGTACCAATCACTATGACATGGCATGTTTGTTGAAATAATCACGTGTTGAACACAAATGTATTCAATTTCACAAAAGTCTTCGAAATAATTTAAATATGCAGCTGGAAAGAAAACACAGCACCTTTTACATATTTTGGTACGTTACAGCAGTGGTTCTCAAACTTTTTTCAATAATGTATTCCCTGTGAAAAAAAAATTCAGCTAAGTTCCCCGTCACCAGTGTGAAGCATTTTTGGATAGGGGGATTGGGTGGGGTTGGGGACGTGGCCTAAACCGGAAGTGGGTGTGCCCCCCCCCCCCCCGAAAAAAAACGGAAAATGGACGAGACCTAAACCAAAAGTGGCCGTTGTTTGGTCGGAAATAAGTGGGACTTACATGATTCGGAAGAAATTTTCAATTTCACTCTTAAAATAAATGGTAAAATAAAGTGTGACATTGATATGGATGATCAAAAGTTGCTACAATTTTTGTTGATTTGAAAACTATTGCCAAAACAGCCTAATTGAGATTTAAATCAGTGCTTTTGATTCCGAAAGTAAGAAATATTTTTCAAACAAGTTTCAACTCAGAAAATGTTTGCATAAATAAATATTTACTGAACAGTCTGAGAATTGAGATTCTGTGTTTTTTCATCACAATAATAAAGAAACTATTTAAGAACAAGTTTTTTATAAACTCAGAAAAAAAACATTTGAAAATAATTTGTAATACTGCTGAATACAGCACATGCAGTAGGAAATAAATAGCTGTTCTATTTCAATAGTTTTTTTATTAAAATGTTTTTGTGTTTTACTACCAAACGTTCTTAATTAGAGAGAGAGAGAGAGACTTTGTATTTCATGGTTTACAAGTGCTCAATGTGCCCCGACCAGCACGCACAGTTAAGCCGGTGATACGAGGTTCCCCGCGGGCACCGACATCCGCTAGTTCTGCGCTTGGAGGAACGGAGGTTTGACAGCCCCAGCGGCGAGGGGACTTGCGCCCCGCTCTCGATCGCTGCAGCGACGCTCAGAACAAGACAGGTGCGTTACAACTTCCAAGTGTCAATGATTTGCGTGTCATGCAATTCACATTTGTTTTTCCCCCTGAATTTCCGAAACAGCTTGAATGAAATTGAAAATGCACTCTAATATCACTTTCCTGATTAAAAAACAAACAAACAAACAATGAGTTTATGAGTGAAAAATGGGCCATCCTGGCAAGATGGTCCTTATTTTAAATACACATTTTAAGGTTAACAACTGTTAAGGCGAGCAGGTCGCGGAAATGGCTCTTGTAGTGCAAATAAACGACGCCTTCAAAGGTGCTTCTTTAGCCTCTTCTCAGGGCATTTTTATTTCTGCTCAACAACTCGAGGCGGCACGGTGAAACAGCAGCCGTGGCCAAGAGTACAACACGCAACTCACAACCGAAGAAGTAAAACTGAAATAGGCAGACAGCGCTCCACTTCTTGAAATAAATCAAATAAAAGCCTCATTTTTGCACAGGGAGTAAGAGCGTAACTGCGTAACACCCCCACTCGCTGTTAGCTCATTGGGTAAAATTTAACATTTTCAATAAATCCCATTTCCATTAAGACACTTTTACATGCCAAACATTTTCTGAGCAAAACATTTTAACTTTTGTTTTGTAGCTGGTTTTGTCAAAGCATCAGCAATCATCCCATCTGTAGGACAATATTCCAAAATGACCTTTCCAGTGGTTACAGTGCTTCTGATGAAATTATGTTTCAAATCAATATGCTTGCATCGTTGTCTTTGAACAGGATTCTTTGTAAGTCCTATTGCACCTTGGTTGTCTTCATACACTTTTGATTTTGTGTATTCATAACCGTCTAAACCTTTTAGTAGCTGTTTTATGTACAGGCACTCCTGTATAGCCGAAGCTAAAGCTATGTACTCTGCTTCACAGGTGGAGAGTGCTACTGTCTTTTGTTTTCTAGTTTTCCAAGAAATAAGTGAACTTGCTTCATATAGGCTGACACAGTATCCTCACGTGCTACGTCTGTCTGTGTCGTTTGATGCCCAACTTGCATCACAGTAAATCTTTAGACCGAGTTTTTCTGTTGTGTCCTTGTTAAAGCATTGTCCAAGTTTAGTTGTACCTTTAAGATATCTAAACACATGCTTCACTGTCTTCCAATGTTCTATGTTTGGTTCACTAAAATGTTGAGAGAGTTTACTGACAACAAAGTTAATGTCAGGTCTAGTGCATGTGGAAAGTGTTAAGTTATTAACATTGTTTTTCAGTTTCAATTTATATTTTAGCCGTTTTGGATTTAGTTAACTCAGTATGGCTCAATGAATAGAATTGTATTCTTATCTGTGTTACTTTCATGAGAAGGGCAACGGGTTCATACATTCATTCGCTATCTCTAAATGGGAGGGCCGGTCTCTGCTGGTCGGAAGGGAGTCAGGCTTATTATTATTGTATTTTTTCTAATCTGATTCATACCCATGGGAACAGATTCTCTTGTTTTTACTGAGTTGTAAACAATGTATTGTGGGCTGATGGGAGGAGACTTTTTCGTATTCTCCCACTTTTGAATAAGTATTGATGCCCCACGTTGGACGAGACAGACAACCTGATAGAACACGGCTTCAGTGTCATCAGCCTTTTGTCTTCAGAAGCTTCTGATAATTATTTACCTTTGCAAAGGGACTTCTTCACCAGGATCTCACCATTCAGTTAATTGAACACGCAAAGAGTACAATACTTAATATTGTCTACTCTAACAAAAGGTAGATCAAACTCCCCACTGCCTCTCTGTACCGTCTGGGTTTCAACTTTTCTGCATCTTCTGTATGATCCAATTTTGGTTCAAAAGGTGTTTCTCTCGGTTTACATTTTTGCATTTCTAACCTTTCCAATATCTTTTCCACATATCTCTCTTTTGACATTTTGACTTGCCAATTTGTTTAATCAAAATCTATTCCCAAGAAATGTTTTAGTCTTCCTAAATCTTTCATTTTGAACCTCTGTGTTAACATTCTTTTCACATCAAGCATTGCTTTGTCATTGTTAGCAGCTAGAATAAGGGCATCTACCCATACAATGAGGATTACTTTTTGACAATCTTTCTCCCCAGTGTACACACAATGATCTGCAGCATTTTGCACAAAATCATTTTTATACAAGTATGAGTATAACACAGCATTCCAGTTTCTGCCTGATTGCTTGAGTCCATACAGAGATTTGTTTAATCTACATACACATTTCTCACCTGTTTTTGATTTTTTTTCTCATAACCTTCTGGTTGCTCTCGGGAAATCTCACAACCAATGGGTGCGTGTAGATATGCCGTTTTAACGTCCATCTGATGTAAGATCAGGTCCTCGTGCGCTGCCTTTTGCATGAGAACTCTGACGCTTGTCATGTCAGCTGCGGGTGAGAATGTCTCTTCGTAGTCCGTTCCAGCCCGCTGGTTGTATCCCTTAGCAACAAATCGTGCCTTGTACCTGTTTGATCCGTCTGTCTCCATTTTAACTGCATAGACCATTCTCTCTCCTAATGCTTGTTTACCTTGTGGTCGATGAGTTAGTTGAAATTTCTCGTTTTCCTCCAGTGAATGCATTTTTTCTTTCATGGCACTTTTTCAGTGTTTTGACTTGATGTTACTGCTTCTTGATAGGTTTTCGGTACGTCACACACTGCTCGGTAACAGAAATCGATACAAGTTTGTAGTTTGTCCATTGTATCCTCCTCTGTCTCAAAGTCTTGTAAGTAAGCTGGTTTCTGTTTTGCTCTTGGTGGATCCCTTCTAATCACACTTTCAACATTGCCATCTACTTGATCAGTCTCAATCTTTTCATTTGACACATCCGGTATGATTTCTGCAATATTCTCAGGTTGATTTTCTTCCTTCTCTCTTGCCACAGAACATCCATCATCGTGACATAGAGGTTTTTACAATCCTTCTGTTCGAGTTCCAGCCAACAGTTATCTGACTTCTATATTTACTCTTTATTGCAACATCAATTAAGCGATGATTTCCGCCACCCTGACTGCCTGGTGGAAGGCACTAGAAATGACAAAAGCCCAAGTGGAGCCCTGCGGGCTTTCTCCCCTATGGCATAACCCCGACTTCCAACTTAACAACCAATCGTTTTATTTGGGTGTGTGGGAGCAGAAAGGAATGACACATCTCCACCATCTCTTCTCAGATAATATGTTTATATCATACACATCCTTGCTCCAAAAATATAAAATAAAAAACTGAAGTTAAAAGTATGATAAAGAAACAAATTCCAACACTTCGGGATACATTCCAACCGCCTCTTTTAGCTAAAGATATTACCAAGCTTTCTTCGACGACAAAAAAACTCTCAAAAATATATAAGTTACTTTTGTATACTGATAAAATGTCTTTACCCATCTCGAAATTGGAGACGGACTTGTCTATAGCTCCGGAATGTGACTTTTGGATTCAAGTTTGTGAAAACGTATTTAAAATGACAAAACACACAAATTTACAACTTATCCAATATAAAATGATTCATAGAACATACATTTCTAAATATATGATGAAGAAAATGGGACTCTCAGACTCCGACATTTGTCTCCAGTGTTTCCAAAACACTACAGTCACTTATTTTCATGCTCTATGGTTATGCACTCCGGTTATGTGTTTCTGGACTAAAGTCTTAGAAAAACTTTCCGCTGTCTTGGACTGTAGGATACCTTTATGTCCAAATGTGTGTTTGCTAGGTGACCTAACAACAACCGATTTACCACGTAAATAATTCCAATCTACACTTGTAGCCGTTACTATCGCGAAAAAAACAATTTGTGTTAACTGGAAAAATAAACAAACTCTGAATATCGACCAATGGTCTAACCTCCTCATAAATGACATTTTAATGGAAAAAATATCTGCCTCAAATAAAAACCAAATATCAAAATTTATAGAAACATGGTCTACGTATATAGAATATTTTAATCTAAATCTGGTTATTTAATTTCTGCCTGTTAGCGAGAGCCACAGCAGCGTTATAACTTGCATTGATGTTTCTGTATTAGGCAATTTGTAACTAATGGTTGTGTTTTTATAGTCAGGAACCCAGTTGCTGCCAGCAGGATCAAACAGACTACATCAAACGACATCTTACAGTCACCAACTCCTCAAGATTCACTTCCAATGGTCCCTAAGGGTCAATATTCTAACTCTATAAGTGCTGTCCCCCCTGGCTGAGCGTGGGCGGCTCTGCCCCTCTGTTGGCTGCTGGGTGGCGGCTGCGTCTTGGCCGTTCCCTGGGTCTCTTGGGGGGTGCTGCGTTGCGGTGCTCTCCCTGGTGTCCGGGGCCTGTTGGCCTCCGGGGTGCCCCGTGGCTCCCTCTCCCCTCCCCCTTTGTCCCCCTTGCTGCCTCTCCCCACCCATCCTCCGCCTCCATGTCCCTTCTCCCTCGTTACTCTTCCTCCTCCTCCTCTCCCCATCTCTTTGCGGCCCTGCCGCCGCCCCTTTTCCTTCTTGTCGTCTCCTTCCCCCGTTAAAAATGTTAAAAAAATAACATTTGAATAAAAAAAGAGAGAGAGAGCAATAATGATGACATGTCGAATCGGTAAAACTACAGAATGAACAATACTGAGCTCTCAAGAGAGAGAGAAATAAAGGAAAGGTAAATGTACATCTAGAGCAAGTCCATCAGGCGCACATGATGGGCTGCTTGGATAGTGACAGGTTGTCGAGGCTCTGGTTCAATGTTTGCCACAACTGTCATGAGGAAGAGGGCTGACAGCTCTCTGCCAATCTTAATTAATGTCAGCGCTGTCAGACGAAATTTTCATATCAACCAAAACCACTACTTTTCAGCAAATACATTTTTGTGTTTAATTGCTAAATAATTGTTCATTTATTATACTGTCATTGATTCACAAGGAACAAACATGGCACCAGCACCAACTATGCACTTCAAAGTTCACGGTTATATTATACCATACTAGAAGGTAAGTGCATACTACACCAACTTTAAAGTCTTTGCATTGGCTGTATGTGTGTTTCAGGTTTGACTTTAAGGTTTTTTTTAAGTGTCTTAATAGTTTGGGACCTTTATATCTTTCCCTGCATCCACTGCCCTGTCTTTTTATGTTTTATCTACAGCACCTTGTGATTGTTGTGAAAGTGCTTTGTAAATAAAATTGAGGATGTTTAAATTGCTGCTCCTGTCAACTTCTTCTGCCTTTCAGTCCGCTTTGTGCATCACTTTCCATGGCCAAATCCAGAAAACAGGTTAGCGGACTTCCAGTGTATGCCATGATGATAAATGATGAACATGACGAACATGACATATGCGATATGGCCATCTCTGGGAGCGCTCAAAGACATAGACTTGTCAAACTGCATTTTTTTGTTTCCATACTGTAATTGATCAGTGAATTGAGTCACAACAGGCCACAACTTCTGGAATGTTTTGTGGTTGTATTTGCAGTCCTTACATGTTTTCAAACGGCCTGCATTATAGAAACATGTTTACGCCTCTTTTTTTTTTTACCCACCTAGCAACAAGGAGCTGGGTGGAGTATATAATGAAGGCCTATCGACACACCGGTATGTCTCCTAAGTTATGAAGTACCAATCACTATGACATGGCATGTTTGTTGAAATAATCACGTGTTGAACACAAATGTATTCAATTTCACAAAATTATTCTATATTATTTAAATATGCAGCTGGAAAGAAAACACAACACCTTTTACGTATGTTGGTATGTTACAGCAGTGGTTCTCAAACTTTTTTCAATAATATAGCCCCTGTGAAATATAAAATATAAAAATGAAAGCTAGTGAGAGAGGAGCGCTGGAGCGTCTGACACGGATAATAAGGAACTAAATCCTAAAAAGTTATGTTCGTGTACGGAATTTTTTTTTTAATCTGTACCGGATACTCGTGTTGGACGGATATCTGGCTCATCCCTGCCTAATTGCTACTCCCATTGCTTCTTGGCTGTCTTGTGGATGCTACAAACTTGTCTTAAAACGTATTTCAAAATAAAAATCCTAAATTGTTTTGTTTTTTTCATCATCGGACAAACTTATCCGTCAATAACCCATTTCACAGAGGGTTTCTTTTCCCCACTTTCCCTTGGGGCTGCCCATACCTTAATGGCATTTCTGTCACACTGAGCAGTGCAGACTGAAGGGGACACAAACGCCAACATGCATTACCGCGGTTGGACGGCAGGGTCCAAATCTCTACCTTCGGCCAAATTCATACCTTATATTGAATACTGTATAGTGGATACCATCTCTACCGTGCACCTTTACTAACCGCATTCAGATCACTCTTTTACAGTTTTTCACATTTCTTGAAACTGAGATTACATTTTAAAAATACCATGGATAAATCCCCAAACCACCTTGCAATTGGTGTCAACCGAATGGCATTTCTCATTGCTTTCATCAAATTGCCAATGTCTTAGGATATGTCTCAATTGCCTCAGTGGATCTGTGCAAATGGTTGTGTACATTTAGCCTACAGTTTGCACAATGTGCCCGCATTTAACACATTTTCCAAATGAAAACATCTTGCTGACCGAACTGGATTAGTGTCACACCGCGGTGAGGTTGTCTTGTCATTCTCCTGTTTTATTTTGAAAATTCTGACTCCTCCCGTTTCAGGTCACTTGCCCTTCCTCGTGTGGTGTCAGTGTCAACCCTGATTCCTGATTGTGTCCACCTGTTTCCCATTACCCTCATGTGTTAAATGGTCTGCGTCTCCCCTGTCTTGTGCCTAAGTGTTTTCGTCAGAGCCACTAAAGCCAGTTACCCTGTCCCTTGAGAGAACTTTGGTTTGTAACTTTGAATAGCCACAGTATTGTTTTAGTTAAGGAGTGATTTTGTTTTGATTGTAGTTTAGACTTCCTCCCGTTTGGAGCGCCTTTAGTTTAACCTTGAATAGCTTTTGTTTTTTCCCTCTCAATGAGGAGCTTTTGTTTTGTTTAATAAAAGCTGCTTTAGCCTCAACCTCTATCTCTGCGTCTGGGTTCTAAAACTACCGCGTTGTGTCAATTAGTTGTTTTTCAGTCTAATGGCTATCCTCTCCAAAACATGTCAACAGTTCTTTTACACTCTTCTAAGTGTAAACATTACTCTAAAACTGAGTCTATTTGGTCCCACTCTAAATAGAGTAAAATTTACTTGACAGAATTTACTGCGCAGTGAAAGTGTTACAGTAGTTGGTTCTTCATTTATGCTGTGCGCTAGATATAATTTTAGTTATTAGTTTTTTATAAATATACATAATTCGATTTACACTTTCTTTTGTTGCACTCTAATGTGTAAGTAACTTTGAAAGAATAAAAGTGTTGCAATTTCCTTGACTGTGAGTGGAGTATGTCACACGGCAAACTTTGAAAACTGCTCTTGTAAAATTGTTTTTTCCTCTCTGTTTAATATATAATTATATTTTGTTAGTGGCACCTCTGTTGTTGTGACAAAACATCTAATGATTTTGACTTGCAGTGCTCACAGAATGCCAAAGGGACGATGCATTGTGGGGGCACTGGCTACTTGTATGACATAGAAATTAGATTTTCACACATACACTGCAAAAAAGACTGTAGAAATTTTAAGAAAAAAATATAGTAAAATAAGAAACCTATTACTTCAAATAAGCAAAATTATCTGCCAACAGAACAAGAACATTTTACTTAAATTTACCTGTAAGATTTTGAAAAATAAGAAAACAATACTAGGCCCATATTAACCACTGCAGTCTTGATTGAAAATAGTATTTTCAGACTAAAAACAAAGAATGTCGACTTTTTTCAAGCTGTAATAAATAGAACTATTTTCTTAAAATACATGAGTCTTATTTTTTACGTGTGGATAACTTAGTCTGAGTGTCAATCAGGGAGGTAACATATTTTCTTTGTCATGACCTAGCCAGGAATTTAACCCACAACCTTCAAGTCTGAGGGTAGCCACTCTGCCACTAGACCACTGAGCTGGTACTGAAAGAAGGGAAAATGAGCTTAGTAAATATAACGAAAGGAACCATATTGCACGTGTCTCTTTTCATACTTGTATTTTTTTTCATTTATCTTATTACTAGATTATGCAAAATCTTAATAAGAAATAATTTTCATAAGAAAACTCATGAAAACCCCAGTTCAGGGCCTTTGATGTTGGTTAGTTGCCATCTTAAAATGTGGGAAATGCTTGTTTTAATCGTCACAGTACTTAAAATTGGCTGTTAACACTCAATGACAAGACTGCTTGATCAAATAAGATAATCAAGTAATAAGTATCTTAAAATAAGCACAATGATCTTGCCTGACAATTTCATTTGAAGTAAAAATAACTTGTCAAATCAAAATAAGCAAATTTAGGTTAAATTTAAGAAATTATATCTTACTTAAGATTTTAGTTTTTGCAGTGTGGTTAAGCTGTTTTGGGAGAGATATGAGCTTTTGCAGATGATCCACGGTGTTGTGCAAAAAACATCCAAGCTATTTTTGGCAAAAGCACTAATTGAATGCAGATGTGCCAAAGCAATTGAGAAGGATCTTTGCAGTTGTGACAGTACCGACTCTTTGTTTGGGAAATGAACTTGGAGTGAAGCATGTGTGACCAGTTTTGGGATAGATATGCGCTTTGCTAATGAACTGATAGGTTGTGCACAAATGTAAATCTGTTTGGCCAAATGAGCTTTCAGTTTTGAAAATGTCATCTCAATTTAAAGAAAGGTGCCAAACCTAAAGAGGAAAACTGTAAGTAGGCCTGCATGGTTGTATCTGTGTGCTAATGCGAGTTTAGGCTAGCCTGCAGCTGCATCCCTTTGTTGGCCTCTGGGAGTTAGCATGTTTCTCTCGTCATCTCTGTGCCTTTTGTCTTCATCTGAATTGATGAATTGCTTTTTTTAATCTTCATTCTGGGTAACCCCCGCCCCCGTTCATTTTTGTTGATGTCCTACTCACACTTTGTCTTTTAATGGGATTAAAAGGGGAATCCTATTGGACTGAGCAGAGCTCTCATTTTAGCTGTGCACAAACTTAATGTGTACCTTTTACTCCAATGATGAAACATTTCTTGGGCCTCATCTTACAGAGCATTATAAATCCTAACTCGATACATTGGGTGAAGATTTGTTTATTTCAATTTTTGAGCCTCAATATCTGTTAAATTAATCATCCAAGATCAACCACATTTCTGGAAAATGTTTAAGATGACACCAAATATACAGGCAGAAGTGATTGAAGTATTTTATCTGCAAAACTGGGAGCTCAGCCTCTCATCAAATTTGCTATTTCATTTCAACAAGCCCAAAATTTGAAGGCGAGTGAGCCCGTTTTCCACTGGGGTCGCGGGCGTGCTGGAGCTTATCCCGACTGTCTTTGGGTGTATTTAGG
Source organism: Leptonotus elevatus (assembly GCF_054856555.1). Classification (NCBI taxonomy): domain Eukaryota; kingdom Metazoa; phylum Chordata; class Actinopteri; order Syngnathiformes; family Syngnathidae; genus Leptonotus; species Leptonotus elevatus. The sequence continues at coordinate 5,035,575 of NC_141260.1, read as the reverse complement.
AATTCCGAGATGAGGGGCTTAGGGGAGAGGCCCTGGGGCCTAATCAGGAGGAAACAAGTATCAGAAGTAGAATTCTTATACCCAGGTTCTTGTAATGTTTAAAGGTGATATTGATATTGGTCTCATTTTCTTAAAATCACAGAAATTGGCCATTTGAACAGGCGTGTAGACTTTCTATATCCATGTAAGTCACATATTGTGTTTACTGAGAGCACATCGAGACGGGCAAAGCAATCACCATACCCAGTCAAGTATGTTTTTGGAGAACGAGCTTGACTTTTCTGATGTTGTCGGTCTTGCTCTGTCTGATGTTTTCTATTTTGGCTCACACCTGCTAATGAAAGCCACAACATGCTTTGCACACCCATTGGAAAGGTCACACCATCATTAGGGTGAGGCATTTAATTGAGTTTTAATTTGTACTCACTTTGGTACAAATGGTGGTTTCTATTAGGCGGGTCTTGCCTAGCTACATTTGCTCTTTGTAATTACACGTGGTAATTAATTAATTACCACAGCCAGTGCGCGTGTTCTCATCTGGCAGGATTCCATTTTCTCAACAGCCTTGTCTTCTTGCTACGTTGACTTTTTTTCATGAGCTTGGCGGTCGTGATTGGCCTCCTGGCAATTTCCAGCCCCCATACAATGGCACAGTCAATGAGATGGCCAGGTGTGCAGCAAAAACAATCCAATTTCACATGATCGAAATGTGAAATATCCTTATTCTTGCTATATAGTGTTGTAACACTCAAGACCACATTTTGAAAATCTTGGGCTTCTCTCATATTTGACTCCCAAAAGTCTTTCTGTCTCAGACTGGCCACTTGGTCAGACTCTGATTTCCTTCAAGACCGGTTAAGACCAGCAGTGATATGCTATTCTTCACCTTGTTTAATTAAAGTTAAAGTTCCACTGATTGTCACACGCATGAAATTTGTTTTCCTTATTTGACCCATCCCGAGGGAGCGGTGAGCAGCAGGGGTGCCACTCTCAGTCATTTGGTGATCTAACCCCTCAATGCCCTATCAAGCAGGGAGCCAATTGGTTCCATTTTTAATAGTTTTTGGTATGACCCAGCCAGGGATTGAACCCATGACCGAGTAGTTCCAAGGCAGACACGCTACCACTAGGTCACTGAGCTGGTTTTAATGTGCAAGGAGAAGCACATGGCCAAATAGCAAATACACTAGATGCTTTGCTTGAGTGCAAAAAGTTTTTAGGGGCGCAAGAGTTAAATGGTTTATATTGGCATATGAGTGCATGCATATATATTAGGGGTGGAACAAAAAAAAAAAAAAACGATTTAAACCAGAAAATATTTGTTTGATTTAAAAGATGTAAGTGCATCGAATCGAACTGAAGCCAGTCGTTCCACATTGAAATATATCGAGATAAGTATCGAATCATCTTTAATTGGAGAGATATATCTTAGAGGGACACGGCACTTTCATAGTACTGAGAAGTTCATTTAAATGTTTCTAAAATGGCAACAAAGAAAGACAAAGCATGGCTCGAAGGACCCCAATGATGCATACAAACTTTGGATTTTCGTTTCCCTTGCCCGGACGCGGGTCACCGGGGCCCCCCTCTGGAGCTAGGCCTGGAGGTGGGGCTCGAAGACGAGCGTCTGGTGGCCGGGCCTACACCCATGGGGCCCGGCCGGGCACAGCCCGAAAAGGCAACGTGGGTCCCCCCTCCCATGGGCTCACCACCGGTGGAAGGGGCCAAAGGGGTCGGGTGCGCAGTGAGCTGGGTGGCAGCCAAAGGCGGGGGCCTTGGCGGTCCGACCCTCGGCTACTGAAGCTAGTTCTGGGGACATGGAATGTCACCTCTCTGACAGGGAAGGAGCCCGAGCTGATGTGCGAGGCTGAGAAGTTCCGACTAGATATAGTCGGACTCACCTCCACACACGGCTTGGGTTCTGGTACCAATCCTCTCGAGAGGGGCTGGACCCTCTTCCACTCTGGAGTTGCCCACGGTGAGAGGCGCAGAGCAGGTGTGGGCATACTCATTGCCCCCCGGCTGGGCGCCTGTGCGTTGGGGTTTACCCCGGTGAACGAGAGGGTAGCCTCCCTCCGCCTACGGGTGGGGGGACGGGTCCTGACTGTTGTTTGTGCTTATGCACCGAACAACAGCTCAGAGTACCCACCCTTTCTGGAGTCCTTGGAGGGTGTGCTGGAGAGCGCTCCCCCCGGGGACTCCCTCGTTCTGCTGGGGGACTTCAACGCTCACGTGGGTAATGACAGTGAGACCTGGAGGGGCGTGATTGGGAGGAACGGCCCCCCCGATCGAAACCCGAGCGGTGTTTTGTTGTTGGACTTCTGTGCTCGTCACGGACTGACCATAACGAACACCATGTTCAAGCACAAGGGTGTCCACATGTGCACTTGGCACCAGGACACCCTAGGCCGCAGTTCGATGATCGACTTTGTAGTCGTGTCATCGGATTTGCGGCCGTATGTGTTGGACACTCGGGTTAAGAGAGGGGCGGAGCTGTCAACTGATCACCACCTGGTGGTGTGTTGGCTCCGATGGCGGGGTAAGATGCTGGTCCGACCAGGCAGGCCCAAACGTATTGTGAGGGTCTGCTGGGAACGTCTGGCAGAATCCCCTGTCAGAAAGAGTTTCAACGCCCACCTGCGGCAGAGCTTCTCCGTTGTCCCGGGGGAGGCGGGGGACGTTGAGTCCGAATGGACCATGTTCCGTGCTTCCATTGTTGAAGCGGCCGATCGGAGCTGTGGCCGTAAGGTGGTTGGTGCCTGTCGGGGCGGCAATCCTCGAACCCGCTGGTGGACACCAGCGGTAAGGGATGCCGTCAAGCTGAAGAAGCAGTCCTATTGGGCCTTTTTGGCCTGTGGGACTCCGGAGGCTGCTGACAGGTACCGGCTGGCCAAGCGGAATGCGGCTTCGGTGGTCGCTGAGGCAAAAACTCGGACATGGGAGGAGTTCGGTGAGGCCATGGAGAACGACTTCCGGACGGCTTCGAGGAAATTCTGGTCCACCATCCGGCGTCTCAGGAGGGGAAAGCAGTGCGCCATTAACACTGTGTATAGTGGAGATGGGGTGCTGTTGACCTCGACTTGGGACATCGTGAATCGGTGGGGAGAATACTTCGAAGACCTCCTCAATTCCACCAACACGCCTTCCTTTGAGGAAGCAGGGTCTGGGGACTCTGAGGTGGGCCCCCCTATCTCTGGGGTCGAAGTCACTGAAGTGGTTGGAAAGCTTCTCGGTGGCAGGGCCTCGGGGGTGGATGAGGTTCGCCCGGAGTTCCTAAAGGCTCTGGATGTAGTGGGGCTGTCGTGGTTGACACGTCTCTACAACATCGCGTGGACATCAGGGACAGTGCCTCTGGATTGGCAGACCGGGGTGGTGGTTCCTCTTTTTAAGAAGGGGGACCGGAGGGTGTGTTCCAACTTTAGAGGGATCACACTCCTCAGCCTCCCAGGTAAGGTCTATTCGGGGGTGCTGCAGAGGAGGATCCGTCGGGAAGTTGAATCTCGGATTCAGGAGGAGCAGTGTGGTTTTCGTCCCGGCCGTGGAACAGTGGACCAGCTCTACACCCTCGGCAGGATTCTTGAGGGTGCGTGGGAGTTCGCCCAACCAGTCCACATGTGTTTTGTGGACTTGGAGAAGGCGTTTGACCGTGTCCCTCGGGGAGTCCTGTGGGGGGTGCTTCGGGAGTATGGGGTACCGGGCCCCCTGATACGGGCTATTCGGTCCCTGTACGACCGATGTCAGAGTTTGGTCCGCATTGCCGGCAGTAAGTCGAATTCGTTTCCTGTGAGGGTCGGACTCCGTCAAGGTTGCCCTTTGTCACCGATTCTGTTCGTAATTTTTATGGACAGAATTTCTAGGCGCAGCCGGAGTGTCGAGGGGGTCCGGTTTGGTGGCCTCAACATTGCATCTCTGCTTTTTGCAGATGATGTGGTGCTGCTGGCTTCTTCAAGCCGTGATCTCCAGCTCTCACTGGAGCGGTTTGCAGCCGAGTGTGAAGCGGTTGGGATGAAGATCAGCACCTCCAAATCCGAGACCCTAGAAAAGTGTTTATTCTTCTTATTTTTATTATTATGGGCCTGCTAAGCGGAGCAAGCAGCAGCGAAGCTGCTGCTTGCGGAGCAAGCAGGCACATATTACTATCCTAGAAAAGGGGTTTATTATGGGCCTGCTAAGCGGAGCAAGCAGCAGCGAAGCTGCTGCTTGCGGAGCAAGCAGGCACATATTACTATCCTAGAAAAAAGGGTTTATTGTTGCGTTTATTATGGGCCTGCTAAGCGGAGCAAGCAGCAGCGAAGCTGCTGCTTGCGGAGCAAGCAGGCACATATTACTATCCACCCTAGAAAAGGGTTTATTATGGGCCTGCTAAGCGGAGCAAGCAGCAGCGAAGCTGCTGCTTGCGGAGCAAGCAGGCACATATTACTATCCTAGAAAAAAGTGTTTAATATTATTATGGGCCTGCTAAGCGGAGCAAGCAGCAGCGAAGCTGCTGCTTGCGGAGCAAGCAGGCACATATTACTATCCTAGAAAAAAGGGTTTATTATTTTTTATTATTCCACGACTTTTCCGCAAAAATGCGGCCCGAACCGTAGATCGCACCGGGACAAATGAGGTATCAAACGATGCGGCTCGCTCTGACTCGCTGCGCTATTATTTTTATAAGAATTCCCAGTTACCATGGCGACGCTATTCCCAAAAAACTCCCCCAAAAAATCCCATAGGAATGAATGGGAAACCGGAAGACATCAACTCCAATCAAGCACCTTTTTCCAAGACACGCTGCGCGCGCATACGTTAACCGACCGATATGAATTTTAGCTCATTTTGTTGGAATTTTTGTCATCTTTAGCTCTGTGTCAAAAAAAAAATTAAGGAATGAAAGCTCTCCCCCCTGTGCGGGTTCAAAGACAGTGAGTGAAATATCCTTTATCCCATGTGTGTGTATTGCATGAGCTAGAGCGGACCAATTAAGAATCAGAGTGTAGACAGAGAAAAAATAGATTTCAAGTTTCACTTCAACTCGTCACCATGGCCACAATCTTTGCTCACTAGACATCAAATTCGCACATTTTGTAGCCACAAGCCTCTGCTTTCTGAAGAACTAAGTTTTATTTGGCTAAGGTGTCATTTAGTACCTTTATTTTCACTTTAAGCGAGGAGAAGTCGCACATTTTTGATCTCTTTTCAATGTAATTTTCGCCCTTTTTGCCTCTTCATTTTCGATCAATCATAAGTTTTCAACCTGCTCTCATTTGGTCATTTTTCATCCGATTAAAAAACTGAGAACATGCTCGCGTTCCCCAAACCCTTGCCGTTCTAACGAGCCATTTCTGGAATCTGCATCTTCAACCGTTAAGTCGCGAGAGGCTTTTGTTTGAGGTGAGCGTAATCCTATACAAATCAATGGAGTGTTGGTGCGTGACGTCTCCTCACAACTTAAAATCAAATGTGTGTGCGTGAATGTGCATGTTTTGTAAAGGGGCAGTGAGATGCTGTTAATTATGGTAGATTCCACATTTCTTGACCGATTTCAATGGTTTGAATTTTAAACTGTTCAGCTCATTGAAATGTTACTTAAAATCAAATGTGTGTGCGTGAATGTGCATGTTTCTTAAAGGGGCAGTAACATACTGTTGATTATGGTAGATTCCACATTTCTTGACCGATTTCAATGGTTTAAATTTTAAACTGTTCAGCTCATTGAAATGTTACTTAAAATCAAATGTGTGTGCGTGAATGTGCATGTTTCTTAAAGGGGCAGTAACATAGTGTTGATTATGGTTAACTTCCACATTTCTTGACCCATTTCAATGGTTGAAAGTTTAAACTGTTCAGCTCATTGAAATGTTACTTAAAATCAAATGTGTGTGCGTGAATGTGCATGTTTCTTAAAGGGGCAGTAACATACTGTTGATTATGGTAGATTCCACATTTCTTGACCGATTTCAATGGTTTGAATTTTAAACTGTTCAGCTCATTGAAATGTTACTTAAAATCAAATGTGTGTGCGTGAATGTGCATGTTTCTTAAAGGGGCAGTAACATACTGTTGATTATGGTAGATTCCACATTTCTTGACCGATTTCAATGGTTTAAATTTTAAACTGTTCAGCTCATTGAAATGTTACTTAAAATCAAATGTGTGTGCGTGAATGTGCATGTTTCTTAAAGGGGCAGTAACATAGTGTTGATTATGGTTAACTTCCACATTTCTTGACCCATTTCAATGGTTGAAAGTTTAAACTGTTCAGCTCATTGAAATGTTACTTAAAATCAAATGTGTGTGCGTGAATGTGCATGTTTCTTAAAGGGGCAGTAACATACTGTTGATTATGGTAGATTCCACATTTCTTGAGCGATTTCAATGGTTTAAATTTTAAACTGTTCAGCTCATTGAAATGTTACTTAAAATCAAATGTGTGTGCGTGAATGTGCATGTTTCTTAAAGGGGCAGTAACATACTGTTGATTTTGGTTAACTTGCACATTTCTTGACCGATTTCAATGGTTGAAAGTTTAAACTGTTCAGCTCATTGAAAAAAGTTAGCAGGCCCATTCAAAATTTCCGCGGGAATTTTTCTAGTTATGGGCCTGCTAAGCGGAGCAAGCAGCAGCGAAGCTGCTGCTTGCGGAGCAAGCAGGCACATATTACTATCCTAGAAAAAGGGTTTATTATGGGCCTGCTAAGCGGAGCAAGCAGCAGCGAAGCTGCTGCTTGCGGAGCAAGCAGGCACATATTACTATCCTAGAAAAAAGGGTTTATTATTTTTTATTATTCCACGACTTTTCCGCAAAAATGCGGCCCGAACCGTAGATCGCACCGGGACAAATGAGGTATCAAACGATGCGGCTCGCTCTGACTCGCTGCGCTATTATTTTTATAAGAATTCCCAGTTACCATGGCGACGCTATTCCCAAAAAACTCCCAAATAAAGTCCCATAGGAATGAATGGGAATCCGAAAGAGATCAACTCCAATCAAGCCCCTTTTTCAAAGACACGCTGCGCGCGCATACGTTAACCGACCGATATGAATTTTAGCTCATTTTGTTGGAATTTTTGTCATCTTTAGCTCAGTGTCAAAAAAAAATTTAAGGAATGAAAGCTCTCCCCCCTGTGCGGGTTCAAAGACAGTGAGTGAAATATCCTTTATCCCATGTGTGTGTATTGCATGAGCTAGAGCGGACCAATTAAGAAACAGAGTGAAGACAGAGAAAAAAATTGATTTCAAGTTTCACTTCAACTCGTCACCATGGCCACAATCTTTGCTCACTAGACATCAAATTCGCACATTTTGTAGCCACAAGCCTCTGCTTTCTGAAGAACTAAGTTTTATTTGGCTAAGGTGTCATTTAGTACCTTTATTTTCACTTTAAGCGAGGAGAAGTCGCACATTTTTGATCTCTTTTCAATGTAATTTTCGCCCTTTTTCCCTCTTCATTTTCGATCAATCATAAGTTTTCAACCTGCTCTCATTTGGTCATTTTTCATCCGATTAAAAAACTGAGAACATGCTCGCGTTCCCCAAACCCTTGCCGTTCTAACAAGCCATTTCTGGAATCTGCATCTTCAACCGTTAAGTCGCGAGAGGCTTTTGTTTGAGGTGAGCGTAATCCTATACAAATCAATGGAGTGTTGGTGCGTGACGTCTCCTCACAACTTAAAATCAAATGTGTGTGCGTGAATGTGCATGTTTTGTAAAGGGGCAGTGAGATACTTGATTGTGTTGAACTTCCACATTTCTTGACCGATTTCAATGGTTTAAATTTTAAACTGTTCAGCTCATTGAAATGTTACTTAAAATCAAATGTGTGTGCGTGAATGTGCATGTTTCTTAAAGGGGCAGTAACATACTGTTGATTATTGTTAACTTCCACATTTCTTGACCGATTTCAATGGTTGAAAGTTTAAACTGTTCAGCTCATTGAAAAGAGTTAGCAGGCCCATTCAAAATTTCCGCGGGAATTTTTCTAGTTTTTTTTCTTATTTTTTAATCTTCCGCGTTTTTTCTGCTAAAATGCGGCCCGTACCGTAGATCGCACCGGGACAAATGAGGTATCAAACGATGCGGCTCGATCTGACTCGGTGCGCTATTATTTTTATAAGAATTCCCAGTTACCATGGCGACGCTATTCCCAAAAAACTCCCAAATAAAAGTCCCATAGGAATGAATGGGAAAAGGAAAGACAAAATCACACATCAAGCACCTTTTTCAAAGAGACGCTGCGCGTGCATACGTTAACCGATTGATATGAATTTTAGCTCATTTTGTTGGAATTTTTCCCATCTTTAGCTCAGTGTCAAAAAAAATATTAAGGAATGAAAGCTCTTCCCCCTGTGCGGGTTCAAAGACAGTGAGTGTAATCGCCACTCTGATATGCAATTAAGGCTTCAGTGACGGGAACCAAAAAATCTTATTTCCAAAAGTTTCACTTCAACTCGTCACCATGGCCACAATCTTTGCTCACTAGACCTCAAATTCGCACATTTTGTAGCCACAAGCCTCTGCTTTCTGAAAAACTAAGTTTTATTTGGCTAAGGTGTCATTTAGTACCTTTATTTTCACTTTAAGCGAGGAGAAGTCGGACTTTGGCGCCTATCTCCTCCATGTTAATTTCGCCGTTTTTTCCCTCTTCATTTTCGATCAATCATAAGTTTTCAACCTGCTCTCATTTGGTCATTTTTCATCCGATTAAAAAACTGAGAACATGCTCGCGTTCCCCAAACCCTTGCCGTTCTAACGAGCCATTTCTGGAATCTGCATCTTCAACCGTTAAGTCGCGAGAGGCTTTTGTTTGAGGTGAGCGTAATCCTATACAAATCAATGGAGTGTTGGTGCGTGACGTCTCCTCACAACTTAAAATCAAATGTGTGTGCGTGAATGTGCATGTTTTGTAAAGGGGCAGTGAGATACTGTTAATTATGGTAGATTCCACATTTCTTGAGCGATTTCAATGGTTTGAATTTTAAACTGTTCAGCTCATTGAAATGTTACTTAAAATCAAATGTGTGTGCGTGAATGTGCATGTTTCTTAAAGGGGCAGTCACATATTGTTGATTATGGTTAACTTTTACATTTCTTGAGCGATTTCAATGGTTTAAATTTTAAACTGTTCAGCTCATTGAAATGTTGGTTAAAATAAAATGTGTGTGCGTGAATGTGCATATTTCTTAAAGGGACAGTAAGATACTTTATTTGATCTTGATTATGGTTAACTTTTACATTTCTTGAGCGATTTCAATGGTTTAAATTTTAAACTTTTCAGCTCATTGAAATGTTGGTTAAAATCAAATGTGTCTGCGTGAATGTGCATGTTTCTTAAAGGGGCAGTAACATACTGTTGATTATGGTTAACTTTTACATTTCTTGAGCGATTTCAATGGTTGAAATTTTAAACTGCTCATTGAAAAGAGTTGCAAGAGTTAGCAGGCCCATTCAAAATTTCCGCGGGAATTTTTCTAGTTATGGGCCTGCTAAGCGGAGCAAGCAGCAGCGAAGCTGCTGCTTGCGGAGCAAGCAGGCACATATTACTATCCTAGAAAAAAGTGTTTAATATTATTATTTTTATATCATCTTCCAGCGACTTTTCCGCAAAAATAGGGCCCGAACCGTAGATCGCACCGGGACAAAAGAGGTATCAAACGATGCGGCTCGATCTGACTCGCTGCGCTATTATTTTTATAAGAATTCCCAGTTACCATGGCGACGCTATTCCCAAAAAACTCCCAAATAAAGTCCCATAGGAATGAATGGGAATCCGAAAGAGATCAACTCCAATCAAGCACCTTTTTCAAAGACACGCTGCGCGCGCATACATTAACCGACCGATATGAAAATTAGCTCATTTTGTTGGAATTTTTGTCATCTTTAGCTCAGTGTCAAAAAAAATTTTAAGGAATGAAAGCTCTCCCCCCTGTGAGGGTTCAAAGACAGTGAGCAAAGGGGAAAAGTCGCCTATTTAGAGTGTGACTAATTAAGGCTTCAGTGACGGGAACCAAAAAATCTATTTCCAAAAGTTTCACTTCAACTCGTCACCATGGCCACAATCTTTGCTCACTAGACATCAAATTCGCACATTTTGTAGCCACAAGCCTCTGCTTTCTGAAGAACTAAGTTTTATTTGGCTACGGTGTCATTTAGTACCTTTATTTTCACTTTAAGCGAGGAGAAGTCGGACTTTGGCGCCTATCTCCTCCATGTAATTTTCGCCGTTTTTGCCTCTTCATTTTCGATCAATCATAAGTTTTCAACCTGCTCTCATTTGGTCATTTTTCATCCGATTAAAAAACTGAGAACATGCTCGCGTTCCCCAAACCCTTGCCGTTCTAACGAGCCATTTCTGGAATCTGCATCTTCAACCGTTAAGTCGCGAGAGGCTTTTGTTTGAGGTGAGCGTAATCCTATACAAATCAATGGAGTGTTGGTGCGTGACGTCTCCTCACAACTTAAAATCAAATGTGTGTGCGTGAATGTGCATGTTTTGTAAAGGGGCAGTGAGATACTTGATTGTGTTGAACTTCCACATTTCTTGACCGATTTCAATGGTTTAAATTTTAAACTGTTCAGCTCATTGAAATGTTACTTAAAATCAAATGTGTGTGCGTGAATGTGCATGTTTCTTAAAGGGGCAGTAACATACTGTTGATTATTGTTAACTTGCACATTTCTTGACCGATTTCAATGGTTGAAAGTTTAAACTGTTCAGCTCATTCAAATGTTGGTTAAAATCAAATGTGTGTGCGTGAATGTGCATATTTCTTAAAGGGACAGTAAGATACTTTATTTGATCTTGATTATGGTTAACTTGCACATTTCTTGACCGATTTCAATGGTTGAAAGTTTAAACTGTTCAGCTCATTGAAAAGAGTTAGCAGGCCCATTCAAAATTTCCGCGGGAATTTTTCTAGTTATTTTTTTTCTTTTTTATTCTTCCACCGACTTTTCCGCAAAAATGCGGCCCGAACCGTAGATCGCACCGGGACAAAAGAGGTATCAAACGATGCGGCTCGCTCTGACTCGCTGCGCTATTATTTTTATAAGAATTCCCAGTTACCATGGCGACGCTATTCCCAAAAAACTCCCAAATAAAGTCCCATAGGAATGAATGGGAATCCGAAAGAGATCAACTCCAATCAAGCACCTTTTTCAAAGACACGCTGCGCGCGCATACGTTAACCGACCGATATGAATTTTAGCTCATTTTGTTGGAATTTTTGTCATCTTTAGCTCAGTGTCAAAAAAAAAATTAAGGAATGAAAGCTCTCCCCCCTGTGCGGGTTCAAAGACAGTGAGCAAAGGGGTGAAAGTCGCCTTTCTTGCATCAGTTAGAGCGTGACTAATTAAGGTCTGAGTGCTGGGAACCAAAAAATATATTTCCAAAAGTTTCACTTCAACTCGTCACCATGGCCACAATCTTTGCTCACTAGACATCAAATTCGCACATTTTGTAGCCACAAGCCTCTGCTTTCTGAAGAACTAAGTTTTATTTGGCTAAGGTGTCATTTAGTACCTTTATTTTCACTTTAAGCGAGGAGAAGTCGCACATTTTTGATCTCTTTTCAATGTAATTTTCGCCGTTTTTGCCTCTTCATTTTCGATCAATCATAAGTTTTCAACCTGCTCTCATTTGGTCATTTTTCATCCGATTAAAAAACTGAGAACATGCTCGCGTTCCCCAAACCCTTGCCGTTCTAACGAGCCATTTCTGGAATCTGCATCTTCAACCGTTAAGTCGCGAGAGGCTTTTGTTTGAGGTGAGCGTAATCCTATACAAATCAATGGAGTGTTGGTGCGTGACGTCTCCTCACAACTTAAAATCAAATGTGTGTGCGTGAATGTGCATGTTTTGTAAAGGGGCAGTGAGATGCTGTTAATTATGGTAGATTCCACATTTCTTGACCGATTTCAATGGTTTGAATTTTAAACTGTTCAGCTCATTGAAATGTTACTTAAAATCAAATGTGTGTGCGTGAATGTGCATGTTTCTTAAAGGGGCAGTAAGATACTTTATTTGATCTTGATTATGGTTAACTTTTACATTTCTTGAGCGATTTCAATGGTTGAAATTTTAAACTGTTCAGCTCATTGAAATGTTACTTAAAATCAAATGTGTGTGCGTGAATGTGCATGTTTCTTAAAGGGGCAGTAACATACTGTTGATTTTGGTTAACTTGCACATTTCTTGACCGATTTCAATGGTTTAAATTTTAAACTGTTCAGCTCATTGAAATGTTGGTTAAAATCAAATGTGTGTGCGTGAATGTGCATATTTCTTAAAGGGACAGTAAGATACTTTATTTGATCTTGATTATGGTTAACTTGCACATTTCTTGAGCGATTTCAATGGTTGAAAGTTTAAACTGTTCAGCTCATTGAAAAGAGTTAGCAGGCCCATTCAAAATTTCCGCGGGAATTTTTCTAGTTATTTTTATATCATCTTCCAGCGACTTTTCCGCAAAAATAGGGCCCGAACCGTAGATCGCACCGGGACAAAAGAGGTATCAAACGATGCGGCTCGATCTGACTCGCTGCGCTATTATTTTTATAAGAATTCCCAGTTACCATGGCGACGCTATTCCCAAAAAACTCCCAAATAAAGTCCCATAGGAATGAATGGGAATCCGAAAGAGATCAACTCCAATCAAGCACCTTTTTCAAAGACACGCTGCGCGCGCATACATTAACCGACCGATATGAAAATTAGCTCATTTTGTTGGAATTTTTGTCATCTTTAGCTCAGTGTCAAAAAAAATTTTAAGGAATGAAAGCTCTCCCCCCTGTGAGGGTTCAAAGACAGTGAGCAAAGGGGAAAAGTCGCCTATTTAGAGTGTGACTAATTAAGGCTTCAGTGACGGGAACCAAAAAATCTATTTCCAAAAGTTTCACTTCAACTCGTCACCATGGCCACAATCTTTGCTCACTAGACATCAAATTCGCACATTTTGTAGCCACAAGCCTCTGCTTTCTGAAGAACTAAGTTTTATTTGGCTACGGTGTCATTTAGTACCTTTATTTTCACTTTAAGCGAGGAGAAGTCGGACTTTGGCGCCTATCTCCTCCATGTAATTTTCGCCGTTTTTGCCTCTTCATTTTCGATCAATCATAAGTTTTCAACCTGCTCTCATTTGGTCATTTTTCATCCGATTAAAAAACTGAGAACATGCTCGCGTTCCCCAAACCCTTGCCGTTCTAACGAGCCATTTCTGGAATCTGCATCTTCAACCGTTAAGTCGCGAGAGGCTTTTGTTTGAGGTGAGCGTAATCCTATACAAATCAATGGAGTGTTGGTGCGTGACGTCTCCTCACAACTTAAAATCAAATGTGTGTGCGTGAATGTGCATGTTTTGTAAAGGGGCAGTGAGATACTTGATTGTGTTGAACTTCCACATTTCTTGACCGATTTCAATGGTTTAAATTTTAAACTGTTCAGCTCATTGAAATGTTACTTAAAATCAAATGTGTGTGCGTGAATGTGCATGTTTCTTAAAGGGGCAGTAACATACTGTTGATTATTGTTAACTTGCACATTTCTTGACCGATTTCAATGGTTGAAAGTTTAAACTGTTCAGCTCATTCAAATGTTGGTTAAAATCAAATGTGTGTGCGTGAATGTGCATATTTCTTAAAGGGACAGTAAGATACTTTATTTGATCTTGATTATGGTTAACTTGCACATTTCTTGACCGATTTCAATGGTTGAAAGTTTAAACTGTTCAGCTCATTGAAAAGAGTTAGCAGGCCCATTCAAAATTTCCGCGGGAATTTTTCTAGTTATTTTTTTTCTTTTTTATTCTTCCACCGACTTTTCCGCAAAAATGCGGCCCGAACCGTAGATCGCACCGGGACAAAAGAGGTATCAAACGATGCGGCTCGCTCTGACTCGCTGCGCTATTATTTTTATAAGAATTCCCAGTTACCATGGCGACGCTATTCCCAAAAAACTCCCAAATAAAGTCCCATAGGAATGAATGGGAATCCGAAAGAGATCAACTCCAATCAAGCACCTTTTTCAAAGACACGCTGCGCGCGCATACGTTAACCGACCGATATGAATTTTAGCTCATTTTGTTGGAATTTTTGTCATCTTTAGCTCAGTGTCAAAAAAAAAATTAAGGAATGAAAGCTCTCCCCCCTGTGCGGGTTCAAAGACAGTGAGCAAAGGGGTGAAAGTCGCCTTTCTTGCATCAGTTAGAGCGTGACTAATTAAGGTCTGAGTGCTGGGAACCAAAAAATATATTTCCAAAAGTTTCACTTCAACTCGTCACCATGGCCACAATCTTTGCTCACTAGACATCAAATTCGCACATTTTGTAGCCACAAGCCTCTGCTTTCTGAAGAACTAAGTTTTATTTGGCTAAGGTGTCATTTAGTACCTTTATTTTCACTTTAAGCGAGGAGAAGTCGCACATTTTTGATCTCTTTTCAATGTAATTTTCGCCGTTTTTGCCTCTTCATTTTCGATCAATCATAAGTTTTCAACCTGCTCTCATTTGGTCATTTTTCATCCGATTAAAAAACTGAGAACATGCTCGCGTTCCCCAAACCCTTGCCGTTCTAACGAGCCATTTCTGGAATCTGCATCTTCAACCGTTAAGTCGCGAGAGGCTTTTGTTTGAGGTGAGCGTAATCCTATACAAATCAATGGAGTGTTGGTGCGTGACGTCTCCTCACAACTTAAAATCAAATGTGTGTGCGTGAATGTGCATGTTTTGTAAAGGGGCAGTGAGATGCTGTTAATTATGGTAGATTCCACATTTCTTGACCGATTTCAATGGTTTGAATTTTAAACTGTTCAGCTCATTGAAATGTTACTTAAAATCAAATGTGTGTGCGTGAATGTGCATGTTTCTTAAAGGGGCAGTAAGATACTTTATTTGATCTTGATTATGGTTAACTTTTACATTTCTTGAGCGATTTCAATGGTTGAAATTTTAAACTGTTCAGCTCATTGAAATGTTACTTAAAATCAAATGTGTGTGCGTGAATGTGCATGTTTCTTAAAGGGGCAGTAACATACTGTTGATTTTGGTTAACTTGCACATTTCTTGACCGATTTCAATGGTTTAAATTTTAAACTGTTCAGCTCATTGAAATGTTGGTTAAAATCAAATGTGTGTGCGTGAATGTGCATATTTCTTAAAGGGACAGTAAGATACTTTATTTGATCTTGATTATGGTTAACTTGCACATTTCTTGAGCGATTTCAATGGTTGAAAGTTTAAACTGTTCAGCTCATTGAAAAGAGTTAGCAGGCCCATTCAAAATTTCCGCGGGAATTTTTCTAGTTATGGGCCTGCTAAGCGGAGCAAGCAGCAGCGAAGCTGCTGCTTGCGGAGCAAGCAGGCACATATTACTATCCACCCTAGAAAAGGGTTTATTATGGGCCTGCTAAGCGGAGCAAGCAGCAGCGAAGCTGCTGCTTGCGGAGCAAGCAGGCACATATTACTATCCTAGAAAAAAGGGTTTAATATTATTCTTCTTATTATGGGCCTGCTAAGCGGAGCAAGCAGCAGCGAAGCTGCTGCTTGCGGAGCAAGCAGGCACATATTACTATCCTAGAAAAAAGGGTTTATTATTTTTTATTATTCCACGACTTTTCCGCAAAAATGCGGCCCGAACCGTAGATCGCACCGGGACAAATGAGGTATCAAACGATGCGGCTCGCTCTGACTCGCTGCGCTATTATTTTTATAAGAATTCCCAGTTACCATGGCGACGCTATTCCCAAAAAACTCCCCCAAAAAATCCCATAGGAATGAATGGGAAACCGGAAGACATCAACTCCAATCAAGCACCTTTTTCCAAGACACGCTGCGCGCGCATACGTTAACCGACCGATATGAATTTTAGCTCATTTTGTTGGAATTTTTGTCATCTTTAGCTCTGTGTCAAAAAAAAAATTAAGGAATGAAAGCTCTCCCCCCTGTGCGGGTTCAAAGACAGTGAGTGAAATATCCTTTATCCCATGTGTGTGTATTGCATGAGCTAGAGCGGACCAATTAAGAATCAGAGTGTAGACAGAGAAAAAATAGATTTCAAGTTTCACTTCAACTCGTCACCATGGCCACAATCTTTGCTCACTAGACATCAAATTCGCACATTTTGTAGCCACAAGCCTCTGCTTTCTGAAGAACTAAGTTTTATTTGGCTAAGGTGTCATTTAGTACCTTTATTTTCACTTTAAGCGAGGAGAAGTCGCACATTTTTGATCTCTTTTCAATGTAATTTTCGCCCTTTTTTCTCTCTTCATTTTCGATCAATCATAAGTTTTCAACCTGCTCTCATTTGGTCATTTTTCATCCGATTAAAAAACTGAGAACATGCTCGCGTTCCCCAAACCCTTGCCGTTCTAACGAGCCATTTCTGGAATCTGCATCTTCAACCGTTAAGTCGCGAGAGGCTTTTGTTTGAGGTGAGCGTAATCCTATACAAATCAATGGAGTGTTGGTGCGTGACGTCTCCTCACAACTTAAAATCAAATGTGTGTGCGTGAATGTGCATGTTTTGTAAAGGGGCAGTGAGATACTGTTAATTATGGTAGATTCCACATTTCTTGACCGATTTCAATGGTTTGAATTTTAAACTGTTCAGCTCATTGAAATGTTACTTAAAATCAAATGTGTGTGCGTGAATGTGCATGTTTTGTAAAGGGGCAGTGAGATACTGTTAATTATGGTAGATTCCACATTTCTTGACCGATTTCAATGGTTTGAATTTTAAACTGTTCAGCTCATTGAAATGTTACTTAAAATCAAATGTGTGTGCGTGAATGTGCATGTTTCTTAAAGGGGCAGTAACATACTGTTGATTATGGTAGATTCCACATTTCTTGACCGATTTCAATGGTTTGAATTTTAAACTGTTCAGCTCATTGAAATGTTACTTAAAATCAAATGTGTGTGCGTGAATGTGCATATTTCTTAAAGGGACAGTAAGATACTTTATTTGATCTTGATTATGGTTAACTTGCACATTTCTTGACCGATTTCAACGGTTGAAAGTTTAAACTGTTCAGCTCATTGAAAAGAGTTAGCAGGCCCATTCAAAATTTCCGCGGGAATTTTTCTAGTTTTTATATCATCTTCCAGCGACTTTTCCGCAAAAATAGGGCCCGAACCGTAGATCGCACCGGGACAAAAGAGGTATCAAACGATGCGGCTCGATCTGACTCGCTGCGCTATTATTTTTATAAGAATTCCCAGTTACCATGGCGACGCTATTCCCAAAAAACTCCCAAATAAAGTCCCATAGGAATGAATGGGAAGCCGAAAGAGATCAACTCCAATCAAGCACCTTTTTCAAAGACACGCTGCGCGCGCATACATTAACCGACCGATATGAAAATTAGCTCATTTTGTTGGAATTTTTGTCATCTTTAGCTCAGTGTCAAAAAAAATTTTAAGGAATGAAAGCTCTCCCCCCTGTGAGGGTTCAAAGACAGTGAGCAAAGGGGAAAAGTCGCCTATTTAGAGTGTGACTAATTAAGGCTTCAGTGACGGGAACCAAAAAATCTATTTCCAAAAGTTTCACTTCAACTCGTCACCATGGCCACAATCTTTGCTCACTAGACATCAAATTCGCACATTTTGTAGCCACAAGCCTCTGCTTTCTGAAGAACTAAGTTTTATTTGGCTACGGTGTCATTTAGTACCTTTATTTTCACTTTAAGCGAGGAGAAGTCGGACTTTGACGCCTATCTCCTCCATGTTAATTTCGCCGTTTTTTCCCTCTTCATTTTCGATCAATCATAAGTTTTCAACCTGCTCTCATTTGGTCATTTTTCATCCGATTAAAAAACTGACAACATGCTCGCGTTCCCCAAACCCTTGCCGTTCTAACGAGCCATTTCTGGAATCTGCATCTTCAACCGTTAAGTCGCGAGAGGCTTTTGTTTGAGGTGAGCGTAATCCTATACAAATCAATGGAGTGTTGGTGCGTGACGTCTCCTCACAACTTAAAATCAAATGTGTGTGCGTGAATGTGCATGTTTTGTAAAGGGGCAGTGAGATACTGTTAATTATGGTAGATTCCACATTTCTTGACCGATTTCAATGGTTTGAATTTTAAACTGTTCAGCTCATTGAAATGTTACTTAAAATCAAATGTGTGTGCGTGAATGTGCATGTTTCTTAAAGGGGCAGTAACATACTGTTGATTTTGGTTAACTTCCACATTTCTTGACCGATTTCAATGGTTGAAAGTTTAAACTGTTCAGCTCATTGAAAAGAGTTAGCAGGCCCATTCAAAATTTCCGCGGGAATTTTTCTAGTTATGGGCCTGCTAAGCGGAGCAAGCAGCAGCGAAGCTGCTGCTTGCGGAGCAAGCAGGCACATATTACTATCCTAGAAAAAAGGGTTTATTATGGGCCTGCTAAGCGGAGCAAGCAGCAGCGAAGCTGCTGCTTGCGGAGCAAGCAGGCACATATTACTATCCTAGAAAAAAGTGTTTAATATTATTATTTTTATATCATCTTCCAGCGACTTTTCCGCAAAAATAGGGCCCGAACCGTAGATCGCACCGGGACAAAAGAGGTATCAAACGATGCGGCTCGATCTGACTCGCTGCGCTATTATTTTTATAAGAATTCCCAGTTACCATGGCGACGCTATTCCCAAAAAACTCCCAAATAAAGTCCCATAGGAATGAATGGGAATCCGAAAGAGATCAACTCCAATCAAGCACCTTTTTCAAAGACACGCTGCGCGCGCATACATTAACCGACCGATATGAAAATTAGCTCATTTTGTTGGAATTTTTGTCATCTTTAGCTCAGTGTCAAAAAAAATTTTAAGGAATGAAAGCTCTCCCCCCTGTGAGGGTTCAAAGACAGTGAGCAAAGGGGAAAAGTCGCCTATTTAGAGTGTGACTAATTAAGGCTTCAGTGACGGGAACCAAAAAATCTATTTCCAAAAGTTTCACTTCAACTCGTCACCATGGCCACAATCTTTGCTCACTAGACATCAAATTCGCACATTTTGTAGCCACAAGCCTCTGCTTTCTGAAGAACTAAGTTTTATTTGGCTACGGTGTCATTTAGTACCTTTATTTTCACTTTAAGCGAGGAGAAGTCGGACTTTGGCGCCTATCTCCTCCATGTAATTTTCGCCGTTTTTGCCTCTTCATTTTCGATCAATCATAAGTTTTCAACCTGCTCTCATTTGGTCATTTTTCATCCGATTAAAAAACTGAGAACATGCTCGCGTTCCCCAAACCCTTGCCGTTCTAACGAGCCATTTCTGGAATCTGCATCTTCAACCGTTAAGTCGCGAGAGGCTTTTGTTTGAGGTGAGCGTAATCCTATACAAATCAATGGAGTGTTGGTGCGTGACGTCTCCTCACAACTTAAAATCAAATGTGTGTGCGTGAATGTGCATGTTTTGTAAAGGGGCAGTGAGATACTTGATTGTGTTGAACTTCCACATTTCTTGACCGATTTCAATGGTTTAAATTTTAAACTGTTCAGCTCATTGAAATGTTACTTAAAATCAAATGTGTGTGCGTGAATGTGCATGTTTCTTAAAGGGGCAGTAACATACTGTTGATTATTGTTAACTTGCACATTTCTTGACCGATTTCAATGGTTGAAAGTTTAAACTGTTCAGCTCATTCAAATGTTGGTTAAAATCAAATGTGTGTGCGTGAATGTGCATATTTCTTAAAGGGACAGTAAGATACTTTATTTGATCTTGATTATGGTTAACTTGCACATTTCTTGACCGATTTCAATGGTTGAAAGTTTAAACTGTTCAGCTCATTGAAAAGAGTTAGCAGGCCCATTCAAAATTTCCGCGGGAATTTTTCTAGTTTTTATTATTTTTTTTATATTTTATTCCACGATTTTTTCTGCTAAAATGCGGCCCGTACCGTAGATCGCACCGGGACAAATGAGGTATCAAACGATGCGGCTCGATCTGACTCGGTGCGGCATTATTTTTATAAGAATTCCCAGTTACCATGGCGACGCTATTCCCAAAAAACTCCCAAATAAAAGTCCCATAGGAATGAATGGGAAAAGGAAAGACAAAATCACACATCAAGCACCTTTTTCAAAGAGACGCTGCGCGCGCATACGTTAACCGATTGATATGAAAATTAGCTCATTTTGTTGGAATTTTTGTCATCTTTAACTCAGTGTCAAAAAAAAAATTAAGGAATGAAAGCTCTTCCCCCTGTGCGGGTTCAAAGACAGTGAGTGTAATCGCCACTCTGATACCCAATTAAGGCTTCAGTGACGGGAACCAAAAAATCTATTTCCAAAAGTTTCACTTCAACTCGTCACCATGGCCACAATCTTTGCTCACTAGACATCAAATTCGCACATTTTGTAGCCACAAGCCTCTGCTTTCTGAAGAACTAATTTTTATTTGGCTAAGGTGTCATTTAGTACCTTTATTTTCACTTTAAGCGAGGAGAAGTCGCACATTTTTGATCTCTTTTCAATGTAATTTTCGCCGTTTTTCCCTCTTCATTTTCGATCAATCATAAGTTTTCAACCTGCTCTCATTTGGTCATTTTTCATCCGATTAAAAAACTGAGAACATGCTCGCGTTCCCCAAACCCTTGCCGTTCTAACAAGCCATTTCTGGAATCTGCATCTTCAACCGTTAAGTCGCGAGAGGCTTTTGTTTGAGGTGAGCGTAATCCTATACAAATCAATGGAGTGTTGGTGCGTGACGTCTCCTCACAACTTAAAATCAAATGTGTGTGCGTGAATGTGCATGTTTTGTAAAGGGGCAGTGAGATACTGTTAATTATGGTAGATTCCACATTTCTTGACCGATTTCAATGGTTTGAATTTTAAACTGTTCAGCTCATTGAAATGTTACTTAAAATGAAATGTGTGTGCGTGAATGTGCATGTTTCTTAAAGGGGCAGTAACATAGTGTTGATTATGGTTAACTTCCACATTTCTTGACCCATTTCAATGGTTGAAAGTTTAAACTGTTCAGCTCATTGAAATGTTACTTAAAATCAAATGTGTGTGCGTGAATGTGCATGTTTCTTAAAGGGGCAGTAACATACTGTTGATTTTGGTTAACTTCCACATTTCTTGAGCGATTTCAATGGTTGAAAGTTTAAACTGTTCAGCTCATTGAAAAGAGTTAGCAGGCCCATTCAAAATTTCCGCGGGAATTTTTCTAGTTATGGGCCTGCTAAGCGGAGCAAGCAGCAGCGAAGCTGCTGCTTGCGGAGCAAGCAGGCACATATTACTATCCTAGAAAAAGGGTTTATTTTTTTTCTTATTTTTTAATCTTCCGCGTTTTTTCTGCTAAAATGCGGCCCGTACCGTAGATCGCACCGGGACAAATGAGGTATCAAACGATGCGGCTCGATCTGACTCGGTGCGCTATTATTTTTATAAGAATTCCCAGTTACCATGGCGACGCTATTCCCAAAAAACTCCCAAATAAAAGTCCCATAGGAATGAATGGGAAAAGGAAAGACAAAATCACACATCAAGCACCTTTTTCAAAGAGACGCTGCGCGCGCATACGTTAACCGATTGATATGAAAATTAGCTCATTTTGTTGGAATTTTTGTCATCTTTAACTCAGTGTCAAAAAAAAAATTAAGGAATGAAAGCTCTTCCCCCTGTGCGGGTTCAAAGACAGTGAGTGTAATCGCCACTCTGATACCCAATTAAGGCTTCAGTGACGGGAACCAAAAAATCTATTTCCAAAAGTTTCACTTCAACTCGTCACCATGGCCACAATCTTTGCTCACTAGACATCAAATTCGCACATTTTGTAGCCACAAGCCTCTGCTTTCTGAAGAACTAAGTTTTATTTGGCTAAGGTTTCATTTAGTACCTTTATTTTCACTTTAAGCGAGGAGAAGTCGCACATTTTTGATCTCTTTTCAATGTAATTTTCGCCCTTTTTCCCTCTTCATTTTCGATCAATCATAAGTTTTCAACCTGCTCTCATTTGGTCATTTTTCATCCGATTAAAAAACTGAGAACATGCTCGCGTTCCCCAAACCCTTGCCGTTCTAACGAGCCATTTCTGGAATCTGCATCTTCAACCGTTAAGTCGCGAGAGGCTTTTGTTTGAGGTGAGCGTAATCCTATACAAATCAATGGAGTGTTGGTGCGTGACGTCTCCTCACAACTTAAAATCAAATGTGTGTGCGTGAATGTGCATGTTTTGTAAAGGGGCAGTGAGATACTGTTAATTATGGTAGATTCCACATTTCTTGACCGATTTCAATGGTTTGAATTTTAAACTGTTCAGCTCATTGAAATGTTACTTAAAATCAAATGTGTGTGCGTGAATGTGCATGTTTCTTAAAGGGGCAGTAACATACTTTATTTGATCTTGATTATGGTTAACTTTTACATTTCTTGAGCGATTTCAATGGTTTAAATTTTAAACTTTTCAGCTCATTGAAATGTTGGTTAAAATCAAATGTGTCTGCGTGAATGTGCATGTTTCTTAAAGGGGCAGTAACATACTGTTGATTATGGTTAACTTTTACATTTCTTGAGCGATTTCAATGGTTTGAATTTTAAACTGTTCAGCTCATTGAAATGTTACTTAAAATCAAATGTGTGTGCGTGAATGTGCATGTTTCTTAAAGGGGCAGTAACATACTTTATTTGATCTTGATTATGGTTAACTTTTACATTTCTTGAGCGATTTCAATGGTTTAAATTTTAAACTTTTCAGCTCATTGAAATGTTGGTTAAAATCAAATGTGTCTGCGTGAATGTGCATGTTTCTTAAAGGGGCAGTAACATACTGTTGATTATGGTTAACTTTTACATTTCTTGAGCGATTTCAATGGTTGAAATTTTAAACTGTTCAGCTCATTGAAATGTTAGTTAAAATCAAATGTGTGTGCGTGAATGTGCATGTTTCTTAAAGGGGCAGTAATACTTTTAGTTGATTATAACTTCCACATTTCTTGAGCGATTTCAACGGTTGAAATTTTAAACTGCTCATTGAAAAGAGTTGCAAGAGTTAGCAGGCCCATTCAAAATTTCCGCGGGAATTTTTCTAGTATTATTATGGGCCTGCTAAGCGGAGCAAGCAGCAGCGAAGCTGCTGCTTGCGGAGCAAGCAGGCACATATTACTATCCTAGAAAAGGGGTTTATTTTTTTTATTCTTAATCTTATTTTTTAATCTTCCACAGTTTTTTCCGCAAGAATGCAGCCCGTACCGTACATCGCACCGGGACAAATGAAGTATCAAACGATGCGGCTCGATCTGACTCGATGCGGCATTATTTTTCTAAGAATTCCCACTTACCATGGCGATGCTATTCCCAAAAAACTCCCAAATAAAAGTCCCATAGGAATGAATGGGAAAAGGAAAGACAAAATCACACATCAAGCACCTTTTTCAAAGACACGCTGCGCGCGCATACGTTAACCGATTGATATGAATTTTAGCTCATTTTGTTGGAATTTTTCCCATCTTTAGCTCAGTGTCAAAAAACAAATTAAGGAATGAAAGCTCTTCCCCCTGTGCGGGTTCAAAGACAGTGAGTGTAATCGCCACTCTGATACCCAATTAAGCTTTCAGTGACGGGAACCAAAAAATATATTTCCAAAAGTTTCACTTCAACTCGTCACCATGGCCACAATCTTTGCTCACTAGACATCAAATTCGCACATTTTGTAGCCACAAGCCTCTGCTTTCTGAAAACCTAAGTTTTATTTGGCTAAGGTGTCATTTAGTACCTTTATTTTCACTTTAAGCGAGGAGAAGTCGGACTTTGGCGCCTATCTCCTCCATGTAAATTTCGCCGTTTTTTCCCTCTTCATTTTCGATCAATCATAAGTTTTCAACCTGCTCTCATTTGGTCATTTTTCATCCGATTAAAAAACTGAGAACATGCTCGCGTTCCCCAAACCCTTGCCGTTCTAACGAGCCATTTCTGGAATCTGCATCTTCAACCGTTAAGTCGCGAGAGGCTTTTGTTTGAGGTGAGCGTAATCCTATACAAATCAATGGAGTGTTGGTGCGTGACGTCTCCTCACAACTTAAAATCAAATGTGTGTGCGTGAATGTGCATGTTTTGTAAAGGGGCAGTGAGATACTGTTAATTATGGTAGATTCCACATTTCTTGACCGATTTCAATGGTTTGAATTTTAAACTGTTCAGCTCATTGAAATGTTACTTAAAATCAAATGTGTGTGCGTGAATGTGCATGTTTCTTAAAGGGGCAGTAACATACTGTTGATTATGGTAGATTCCACATTTCTTGACCGATTTCAATGGTTTAAATTTTAAACTGTTCAGCTCATTGAAATGTTACTTAAAATCAAATGTGTGTGCGTGAATGTGCATGTTTCTTAAAGGGGCAGTAACATACTGTTGATTTTGGTTAACTTGCACATTTCTTGACCGATTTCAATGGTTTAAATTTTAAACTGTTCAGCTCATTGAAATGTTGGTTAAAATCAAATGTGTGTGCGTGAATGTGCATATTTCTTAAAGGGACAGTAAGATACTTTATTTGATCTTGATTATGGTTAACTTGCACATTTCTTGACCGATTTCAATGGTTGAAAGTTTAAACTGTTCAGCTCATTGAAAAGAGTTAGCAGGCCCATTCAAAATTTCCGCGGGAATTTTTCTAGTTATTTTTCTTATTTTTTAATCTTCCGCGTTTTTTTCTGCTAAAATGCGGCCCGTACCGTAGATCGCACCGGGACAAATGAGGTATCAAACGATGCGGCTCGATCTGACTCGGTGCGCTATTATTTTTATAAGAATTCCCAGTTACCATGGCGACGCTATTCCCAAAAAACTCCCAAATAAAGTCCCATAGGAATGAATGGGAATCCGAAAGAGATCAACTCCAATCAAGCACCTTTTTCAAAGACACGCTGCGCGCGCATACGTTAACCGACCGATATGAAAATTAGCTCATTTTGTTGGAATTTTTGTCATCTTTAGCTCAGTGTCAAAAAAAAAATTAAGGAATGAAAGCTCTCCCCCCTGTGCGGGTTCAAAGACAGTGAGTGTAATCGCCACTCTGATATGCAATTAAGGCTTCAGTGACGGGAACCAAAAAATCTTATTTCCAAAAGTTTCACTTCAACTCGTCACCATGGCCACAATCTTTGCTCACTAGACCTCAAATTCGCACATTTTGTAGCCACAAGCCTCTGCTTTCTGAAAAACTAAGTTTTATTTGGCTAAGGTGTCATTTAGTACCTTTATTTTCACTTTAAGCGAGGAGAAGTCGGACTTTGGCGCCTATCTCCTCCATGTTAATTTCGCCGTTTTTTCCCTCTTCATTTTCGATCAATCATAAGTTTTCAACCTGCTCTCATTTGGTCATTTTTCATCCGATTAAAAAACTGAGAACATGCTCGCGTTCCCCAAACCCTTGCCGTTCTAACGAGCCATTTCTGGAATCTGCATCTTCAACCGTTAAGTCGCGAGAGGCTTTTGTTTGAGGTGAGCGTAATCCTATACAAATCAATGGAGTGTTGGTGCGTGACGTCTCCTCACAACTTAAAATCAAATGTGTGTGCGCGAATGTGCATGTTTTGTAAAGGGGCAGTGAGATGCTGTTAATTATGGTAGATTCCACATTTCTTGACCGATTTCAATGGTTTGAATTTTAAACTGTTCAGCTCATTGAAATGTTACTTAAAATCAAATGTGTGTGCGTGAATGTGCATATTTCTTAAAGGGACAGTAAGATACTTTATTTGATCTTGATTATGGTTAACTTGCACATTTCTTGAGCGATTTCAATGGTTGAATTTTTAAACTGTTCAGCTCATTGAAATGTTAGTTAAAATCAAATGTATGCGCGTGAATGTGCATGTTTCTTAAAGGGGCAGTAATACTTTTAGTAGATTATGGTTAACTTGCACATTTCTTGAGCGATTTCAACGGTTGAAATTTTAAACTGTTCAGCTCATTGAAAAGAGTTGCAAGAGTTAGCAGGCCCATTCAAAATTTCCGCGGGAATTTTTCTAGTTATGGGCCTGCTAAGCGGAGCAAGCAGCAGCAAAGCTGCTGCTTGCGGAGCAAGCAGGCACATATTACTATCCTAGAAAAAAGGGTTTATTATTATGGGCCTGCTAAGCGGAGCAAGCAGCAGCGAAGCTGCTGCTTGCGGAGCAAGCAGGCACATATTACTATCCACCCTAGAAAAGGGTTTATTATGGGCCTGCTAAGCGGAGCAAGCAGCAGCGAAGCTGCTGCTTGCGGAGCAAGCAGGCACATATTACTATCCTAGAAAAAGGGTTTATTATGGGCCTGCTAAGCGGAGCAAGCAGCAGCGAAGCTGCTGCTTGCGGAGCAAGCAGGCACATATTACTATCCACCCTAGAAAAGTGTTTAATATTATTTTTATATTATCTTCCAGCGACTTTTCCGCAAAAATAGGGCCCGAACCGTAGATCGCACCGGGACAAAAGAGGTATCAAACGATGCGGCTCGCTCTGACTCGCTGCGCTATTATTTTTATAAGAATTCCCAGTTACCATGGCGACGCTATTCCCAAAAAACTCCCAAATAAAGTCCCATAGGAATGAATGGGAATCCGAAAGAGATCAACTCCAATCAAGCACCTTTTTCAAAGACACGCTGCGCGCGCATATGTTAACCGACCGATATGAAAATTAGCTCATTTTGTTGGAATTTTTGTCATCTTTAGCTCAGTGTCAAAAAAAATTTAAGGAATGAAAGCTCTCCCCCCTGTGCGGGTTCAAAGACAGTGAGCAAAGGGGTAAAAGTCGCCTTTCTTGCATCAGTTAGAGCGTGACTAATTAAGGTCTGAGTGGTGGGAACCAAAAAATATATTTCCAAAAGTTTCACTTCAACTCGTCACCATGGCCACAATCTTTGCTCACTAGACATCAAATTCGCACATTTTGTAGCCACAAGCCTCTGCTTTCTGAAGAACTAAGTTTTATTTGGCTAAGGTGTCATTTAGTACCTTTATTTTCACTTTAAGCGAGGAGAAGTCGCACATTTTTGATCTCTTTTCAATGTAATTTTCGCCGTTTTTGCCTCTTCATTTTCGATCAATCATAAGTTTTCAACCTGCTCTCATTTGGTCATTTTTCATCCGATTAAAAAACTGAGAACATGCTCGCGTTCCCCAAACCCTTGCCGTTCTAACGAGCCATGTCTGGAATCTGCATCTTCAACCGTTAAGTCGCGAGAGGCTTTTGTTTGAGGTGAGCGTAATCCTATACAAATCAATGGAGTGTTGGTGCGTGACGTCTCCTCACAACTTAAAATCAAATGTGTGTGCGTGAATGTGCATGTTTTATAAAGGGGCAGTGAGATACTGTTAATTATGGTAGATTCCACATTTCTTGACCGATTTCAATGGTTTGAATTTTAAACTGTTCAGCTCATTGAAATGTTACTTAAAATCAAATGTGTGTGCGTGAATGTGCATGTTTCTTAAAGGGGCAGTAACATACTGTTGATTTTGGTTAACTTGCACATTTCTTGACCGATTTCAATGGTTTAAATTTTAAACTGTTCAGCTCATTGAAAAGAGTTAGCAGGCCCATTCAAAATTTCCACGGGAATTTTTCTAGTTATTATGGGCCTGCTAAGCGGAGCAAGCAGCAGCGAAGCTGCTGCTTGCGGAGCAAGCAGGCACATATTACTATCCTAGAAAAGGGGTTTATTATGGGCCTGCTAAGCGGAGCAAGCAGCAGCGAAGCTGCTGCTTGCGGAGCAAGCAGGCACATATTACTATCCTAGAAAAAGGGTTTATTATTTTTCTTATTTTTTAATCTTCCGCGTTTTTTTCTGCTAAAATGCGGCCCGTACCGTAGATCGCACCGGGACAAATGAGGTATCAAACGATGCGGCTCGATCTGACTCGGTGCGCTATTATTTTTATAAGAATTCCCAGTTACCATGGCGACGCTATTCCCAAAAAACTCCCAAATAAAGTCCCATAGGAATGAATGGGAATCCGAAAGAGATCAACTCCAATCAAGCACCTTTTTCAAAGACACGCTGCGCGCGCATACATTAACCGACCGATATGAAAATTAGCTCATTTTGTTGGAATTTTTGTCATCTTTAGCTCAGTGTCAAAAAAAATTTTAAGGAATGAAAGCTCTCCCCCCTGTGAGGGTTCAAAGACAGTGAGCAAAGGGGAAAAGTCGCCTATTTAGAGTGTGACTAATTAAGGCTTCAGTGACGGGAACCAAAAAATCTATTTCCAAAAGTTTCACTTCAACTCGTCACCATGGCCACAATCTTTGCTCACTAGACATCAAATTCGCACATTTTGTAGCCACAAGCCTCTGCTTTCTGAAGAACTAAGTTTTATTTGGCTACGGTGTCATTTAGTACCTTTATTTTCACTTTAAGCGAGGAGAAGTCGCACATTTTTGATCTCTTTTCAATGTAATTTTCGCCGTTTTTGCCTCTTCATTTTCGATCAATCATAAGTTTTCAACCTGCTCTCATTTGGTCATTTTTCATCCGATTAAAAAACTGAGAACATGCTCGCGTTCCCCAAACCCTTGCCGTTCTAACGAGCCATTTCTGGAATCTGCATCTTCAACCGTTAAGTCGCGAGAGGCTTTTGTTTGAGGTGAGCGTAATCCTATACAAATCAATGGAGTGTTGGTGCGTGACGTCTCCTCACAACTTAAAATCAAATGTGTGTGCGTGAATGTGCATGTTTTGTAAAGGGGCAGTGAGATACTGTTAATTATGGTAGATTCCACATTTCTTGACCGATTTCAATGGTTTGAATTTTAAACTGTTCAGCTCATTGAAATGTTACTTAAAATCAAATGTGTGTGCGTGAATGTGCATGTTTCTTAAAGGGGCAGTAACATATTGTTGATTATGGTTAACTTTTACATTTCTTGAGCGATTTCAATGGTTTGAATTTTAAACTGTTCAGCTCATTGAAATGTTGGTTAAAATCAAATGTGTGTGCGTGAATGTGCATATTTCTTAAAGGGACAGTAAGATACTTTATTTGATCTTGATTATGGTTAACTTGCACATTTCTTGAGCGATTTCAATGGTTGAAATTTTAAACTGTTCAGCTCATTGAAATGTTAGTTAAAATCAAATGTGTGTGCGTGAATGTGCATGTTTCTTAAAGGGGCAGTAACATACTGTTGATTTTGGTTAACTTGCACATTTCTTGAGCGATTTCAATGGTTTAAATTTTAAACTGTTCAGCTCATTGAAATGTTACTTAAAATCAAATGTGTGTGCGTGAATGTGGATGTTTCTTAAAGGGGCAGTAACATACTGTACATTATGGTTAACTTG
Source organism: Leptonotus elevatus (assembly GCF_054856555.1). Taxonomy (NCBI): domain Eukaryota; kingdom Metazoa; phylum Chordata; class Actinopteri; order Syngnathiformes; family Syngnathidae; genus Leptonotus; species Leptonotus elevatus. Next base: position 5,006,341 of record NC_141260.1, on the reverse strand, counting down.
CACATTTCTTGAGCGATTTCAATGGTTGAAAGTTTAAACTGTTCAGCTCATTGAAATGTTGGTTAAAATCAAATGTGTGTGCGTGAATGTGCATATTTCTTAAAGGGACAGTAAGATACTTTATTTGATCTTGATTATGGTTAACTTCCACATTTCTTGACCGATTTCAATGGTTGAAAGTTTAAACTGTTCGGCTCATTGAAAAGAGTTAGCAGGCCCATTCAAAATTTCCGCGGGAATTTTTCTAGTTATGGGCCTGCTAAGCGGAGCAAGCAGCAGCGAAGCTGCTGCTTGCGGAGCAAGCAGGCACATATTACTATCCTAGAAAAGGGGTTTATTTTTTTTATTTTTATATTATCTTCCAGCGACTTTTCCGCAAGAATAGGGGCCGTACCGTAGATCGCACCGCGACAAATAAGGTATCAAACGATGCGGCTCGATTTGACTCGCTGCGCTATTATTTTTATAAGAATTCCCAGTTACCATGGCGACACAATTCCCCAAAATGTTCCCCAAAAAGTCCCATAGGAATGAATGGGAATCCGAAAATGATCACATCAAATCAAGCACCTTTTTCCAAGACACGCTGCGCGCGCATACGTTAACCGACCGATATGAATTTTAGCTCATTTTGTTGGAATTTTTGTCATCTTTAGCTCAGTGTCAAAAAAAAAATTAAGGAATGAAAGCTCTTCCCCCTGTGCGGGTTCAAAGACAGTGAGTGTAATCGCCACTCTGATACCCAATTAAGCTTTCAGTGACGGGAACCAAAAAATATATTTCCAAAAGTTTCACTTCAACTCGTCACCATGGCCACAATCTTTGCTCACTAGACATCAAATTCGCACATTTTGTAGCCACAAGCCTCTGCTTTCTGAAGAACTAAGTTTTATTTGGCTACGGTGTCATTTAGTACCTTTATTTTCACTTTAAGCGAGGAGAAGTCGGACTTTCTCGCCTATCTCCTCCATGTTAATTTCGCCGTTTTTTCCCTCTTCATTTTCGATCAATCATAAGTTTTCAACCTGCTCTCATTTGGTCATTTTTCATCCGATTAAAAAACTGAGAACATGCTCGCGTTCCCCAAACCCTTGCCGTTCTAACGAGCCATTTCTGGAATCTGCATCTTCAACTGTTAAGTCGTGAGAGGCTTTTGTTTGAGGTGAGCGTAATCCTATACAAATCAATGGAACGTTGGTGCGTGACGTCTCCTAACAACTTAAAATCAAATGTGTGTGCGTGAATGTGCATGTTTTGTAAAGGGGCAGCAAGATACTGTTGATTATGGTAGATTCCACATTTCTTGACCGATTTCAATGGTTTAAATTTTAAACTGTTCAGCTCATTGAAATGTTGGTTAAAATCAAATGTGTGTGCGTGAATGTGCATGTTTCTTAAAGGGGCAGTAACATACTGTTGATTATGGTTAACTTTTACATTTCTTGAGCGATTTCAATGGTTGAAATTTTAAACTGTTCAGCTCATTGAAATGTTAGTTAAAATCAAATGTGTGTGCGTGAATGTGCATGTTTCTTAAAGGGGCAGTAATACTTTTAGTTGATTATAACTTCCACATTTCTTGAGCGATTTCAACGGTTGAAATTTTAAACTGTTCAGCTCATTGAAAAGAGTTGCAAGAGTTAGCAGGCCCATTCAAAATTTCCGCGGGAATTTTTCTAGTTATGGGCCTGCTAAGCGGAGCAAGCAGCAGCGAAGCTGCTGCTTGCGGAGCAAGCAGGCACATATTACTATCCTAGAAAAAAGTGTTTAATATTATTATTTTTATATCATCTTCCAGCGACTTTTCCGCAAAAATAGGGCCCGAACCGTAGATCGCACCGGGACAAAAGAGGTATCAAACGATGCGGCTCGATCTGACTCGCTGCGCTATTATTTTTATAAGAATTCCCAGTTACCATGGCGACGCTATTCCCAAAAAACTCCCAAATAAAGTCCCATAGGAATGAATGGGAATCCGAAAGAGATCAACTCCAATCAAGCACCTTTTTCAAAGACACGCTGCGCGCGCATACATTAACCGACCGATATGAAAATTAGCTCATTTTGTTGGAATTTTTGTCATCTTTAGCTCAGTGTCAAAAAAAATTTTAAGGAATGAAAGCTCTCCCCCCTGTGAGGGTTCAAAGACAGTGAGCAAAGGGGAAAAGTCGCCTATTTAGAGTGTGACTAATTAAGGCTTCAGTGACGGGAACCAAAAAATCTATTTCCAAAAGTTTCACTTCAACTCGTCACCATGGCCACAATCTTTGCTCACTAGACATCAAATTCGCACATTTTGTAGCCACAAGCCTCTGCTTTCTGAAGAACTAAGTTTTATTTGGCTACGGTGTCATTTAGTACCTTTATTTTCACTTTAAGCGAGGAGAAGTCGGACTTTGGCGCCTATCTCCTCCATGTAATTTTCGCCGTTTTTGCCTCTTCATTTTCGATCAATCATAAGTTTTCAACCTGCTCTCATTTGGTCATTTTTCATCCGATTAAAAAACTGAGAACATGCTCGCGTTCCCCAAACCCTTGCCGTTCTAACGAGCCATTTCTGGAATCTGCATCTTCAACCGTTAAGTCGCGAGAGGCTTTTGTTTGAGGTGAGCGTAATCCTATACAAATCAATGGAGTGTTGGTGCGTGACGTCTCCTCACAACTTAAAATCAAATGTGTGTGCGTGAATGTGCATGTTTTGTAAAGGGGCAGTGAGATACTTGATTGTGTTGAACTTCCACATTTCTTGACCGATTTCAATGGTTTAAATTTTAAACTGTTCAGCTCATTGAAATGTTACTTAAAATCAAATGTGTGTGCGTGAATGTGCATGTTTCTTAAAGGGGCAGTAACATACTGTTGATTATTGTTAACTTGCACATTTCTTGACCGATTTCAATGGTTGAAAGTTTAAACTGTTCAGCTCATTCAAATGTTGGTTAAAATCAAATGTGTGTGCGTGAATGTGCATATTTCTTAAAGGGACAGTAAGATACTTTATTTGATCTTGATTATGGTTAACTTGCACATTTCTTGACCGATTTCAATGGTTGAAAGTTTAAACTGTTCAGCTCATTGAAAAGAGTTAGCAGGCCCATTCAAAATTTCCGCGGGAATTTTTCTAGTTATTTTTTTTCTTTTTTATTCTTCCACCGACTTTTCCGCAAAAATGCGGCCCGAACCGTAGATCGCACCGGGACAAAAGAGGTATCAAACGATGCGGCTCGCTCTGACTCGCTGCGCTATTATTTTTATAAGAATTCCCAGTTACCATGGCGACGCTATTCCCAAAAAACTCCCAAATAAAGTCCCATAGGAATGAATGGGAATCCGAAAGAGATCAACTCCAATCAAGCACCTTTTTCAAAGACACGCTGCGCGCGCATACGTTAACCGACCGATATGAATTTTAGCTCATTTTGTTGGAATTTTTGTCATCTTTAGCTCAGTGTCAAAAAAAAAATTAAGGAATGAAAGCTCTCCCCCCTGTGCGGGTTCAAAGACAGTGAGCAAAGGGGTGAAAGTCGCCTTTCTTGCATCAGTTAGAGCGTGACTAATTAAGGTCTGAGTGCTGGGAACCAAAAAATATATTTCCAAAAGTTTCACTTCAACTCGTCACCATGGCCACAATCTTTGCTCACTAGACATCAAATTCGCACATTTTGTAGCCACAAGCCTCTGCTTTCTGAAGAACTAAGTTTTATTTGGCTAAGGTGTCATTTAGTACCTTTATTTTCACTTTAAGCGAGGAGAAGTCGCACATTTTTGATCTCTTTTCAATGTAATTTTCGCCGTTTTTGCCTCTTCATTTTCGATCAATCATAAGTTTTCAACCTGCTCTCATTTGGTCATTTTTCATCCGATTAAAAAACTGAGAACATGCTCGCGTTCCCCAAACCCTTGCCGTTCTAACGAGCCATTTCTGGAATCTGCATCTTCAACCGTTAAGTCGCGAGAGGCTTTTGTTTGAGGTGAGCGTAATCCTATACAAATCAATGGAGTGTTGGTGCGTGACGTCTCCTCACAACTTAAAATCAAATGTGTGTGCGTGAATGTGCATGTTTTGTAAAGGGGCAGTGAGATGCTGTTAATTATGGTAGATTCCACATTTCTTGACCGATTTCAATGGTTTGAATTTTAAACTGTTCAGCTCATTGAAATGTTACTTAAAATCAAATGTGTGTGCGTGAATGTGCATGTTTCTTAAAGGGGCAGTAAGATACTTTATTTGATCTTGATTATGGTTAACTTTTACATTTCTTGAGCGATTTCAATGGTTGAAATTTTAAACTGTTCAGCTCATTGAAATGTTACTTAAAATCAAATGTGTGTGCGTGAATGTGCATGTTTCTTAAAGGGGCAGTAACATACTGTTGATTTTGGTTAACTTGCACATTTCTTGACCGATTTCAATGGTTTAAATTTTAAACTGTTCAGCTCATTGAAATGTTGGTTAAAATCAAATGTGTGTGCGTGAATGTGCATATTTCTTAAAGGGACAGTAAGATACTTTATTTGATCTTGATTATGGTTAACTTGCACATTTCTTGAGCGATTTCAATGGTTGAAAGTTTAAACTGTTCAGCTCATTGAAAAGAGTTAGCAGGCCCATTCAAAATTTCCGCGGGAATTTTTCTAGTTATGGGCCTGCTAAGCGGAGCAAGCAGCAGCGAAGCTGCTGCTTGCGGAGCAAGCAGGCACATATTACTATCCACCCTAGAAAAGGGTTTATTATGGGCCTGCTAAGCGGAGCAAGCAGCAGCGAAGCTGCTGCTTGCGGAGCAAGCAGGCACATATTACTATCCTAGAAAAAAGGGTTTAATATTATTATGGGCCTGCTAAGCGGAGCAAGCAGCAGCGAAGCTGCTGCTTGCGGAGCAAGCAGGCACATATTACTATCCTAGAAAAAAGGGTTTATTGTTGCGTTTATTATTATATCATCTTCCACGATTTTTCCGCAAGAATGCGGCCCGTACCGTAGATCGCACCGGCACGAATGAGGTATCAAACGATGCGGCTCGATCTGACTCGGTGCGGCATTATTTTTCTAAGAATTCCCAGTTACCATGGCGACGCTATTCCCAAAAAACTCCCAAATAAAAGTCCCATAGGAATGAATGGGAAAAGGAAAGACAAAATCACACATCAAGCACCTTTTTCAAAGAGATGCTGCGCGCGCATACGTTAACCGATTGATATGAATTTTAGCTCATTTTGTTGGAATTTTTCCCATCTTTAGCTCAGTGTCAAAAAAAAAATTAAGGAATGAAAGCTCTTCCCCCTGTGCGGGTTCAAAGACAGTGAGTGTAATCGCCACTCTGATACCCAATTAAGCTTTCAGTGACGGGAACCAAAAAATCTATTTCCAAAAGTTTCACTTCAACTCGTCACCATGGCCACAATCTTTGCTCACTAGACATCAAATTCGCACATTTTGTAGCCACAAGCCTCTGCTTTCTGAAAAACTAAGTTTTATTTGGCTAAGGTGTCATTTAGTACCTTTATTTTCACTTTAAGCGAGGAGAAGTCGGACTTTGGCGCCTATCTCCTCCATGTAAATTTCGCCGTTTTTTCCCTCTTCATTTTCGATCAATCATAAGTTTTCAACCTGCTCTCATTTGGTCATTTTTCATCCGATTAAAAAACTGAGAACATGCTCGCGTTCCCCAAACCCTTGCCGTTCTAACGAGCCATTTCTGGAATCTGCATCTTCAACCGTTAAGTCGCGAGAGGCTTTTGTTTGAGGTGAGCGTAATCCTATACAAATCAATGGAGTGTTGGTGCGTGACGTCTCCTCACAACTTAAAATCAAATGTGTGTGCGTGAATGTGCATGTTTTGTAAAGGGGCAGTGAGATACTGTTAATTATGGTAGATTCCACATTTCTTGACCGATTTCAATGGTTTGAATTTTAAACTGTTCAGCTCATTGAAATGTTACTTAAAATCAAATGTGTGTGCGTGAATGTGCATGTTTCTTAAAGGGGCAGTAACATAGTGTTGATTATGGTTAACTTCCACATTTCTTGACCCATTTCAATGGTTGAAAGTTTAAACTGTTCAGCTCATTGAAATGTTACTTAAAATCAAATGTGTGTGCGTGAATGTGCATGTTTCTTAAAGGGGCAGTAACATTCTGTTGATTATGGTAGATTCCACATTTCTTGACCGATTTCAATGGTTTAAATTTTAAACTATTCAGCTCATTGAAATGTTACTTAAAATCAAATGTGTGTGCGTGAATGTGCATGTTTTGTAAAGGGGCAGTAAGATACTTTTAGTTGATGTTGATTATGGTGAACTTCCACATTTCTTGACTGATTTCAATGGTTTAAATTTTAAACTGTTCAGCTCATTGAAATGTTAGTTAAAATCAAATGTGTGTGCGTGAATGTGCATGTTTCTTAAAGGGGCAGTAACATACTGTTGATTTTGGTTAACTTGCACATTTCTTGAGCGATTTCAATGGTTGAAAGTTTAAACTGTTCAGCTCATTGAAAAGAGTTAGCAGGCCCATTCAAAATTTCCGCGGGAATTTTTCTAGTATTTTTATATTATCTTCCAGCGACTTTTCCGCAAAAATAGGGCCCGAACCGTAGATCGCACCGGGACAAAAGAGGTATCAAACGATGCGGCTCGATCTGACTCGCTGCGCTATTATTTTTATAAGAATTCCCAGTTACCATGGCGACGCTATTCCCAAAAAACTCCCAAATAAAGTCCCATAGGAATGAATGGGAATCCGAAAGAGATCAACTCCAATCAAGCACCTTTTTCAAAGACACGCTGCGCGCGCATACATTAACCGACCGATATGAAAAATAGCTCATTTTGTTGGAATTTTTGTCATCTTTAGCTCAGTGTCAAAAAAAAATTTAAGGAATGAAAGCTCTCCCCCCTGTGCGGGTTCAAAGACAGTGAGGAAAGGGGTGAAAGTCGCCTTTCTTGCATCAGTTAGAGTGTGACTAATTAAGGTCTGAGTGCTGGGAACCAAAAAATATATTTCCAAAAGTTCCACTTCAACTCGTCACCATGGCCACAATCTTTGCTCACTAGACATCAAATTCGCACATTTTGTAGCCACAAGCCTCTGCTTTCTGAAGAACTAAGTTTTATTTAGCTACGGTGTCATTTAGTACCTTTATTTTCACTTTAAACGAAGAGAAGTCGCACTATTTTGATCTCTTTTCAATGTAATTTTCGCCGTTTTTCCCTCTTCATTTTCGATCAATCATAAGTTTTCAACCTGCTCTCATTTGGTCATTTTTCATCCGATTAAAAAACTGAGAACATGCTCGCGTTCCCCAAACCCTTGCCGTTCTAACGAGCCATTTCTGGAATCTGCATCTTCAACCGTTAAGTCGCGAGAGGCTTTTGTTTGAGGTGAGCGTAATCCTATACAAATCAATGGAGTGTTGGTGCGTGACGTCTCCTCACAACTTAAAATCAAATGTGTGTGCGTGAATGTGCATGTTTTGTAAAGGGGCAGTGAGATACTGTTAATTATGGTAGATTCCACATTTCTTGACCGATTTCAATGGTTTGAATTTTAAACTGTTCAGCTCATTGAAATGTTACTTAAAATCAAATGTGTGTGCGTGAATGTGCATGTTTCTTAAAGGGGCAGTAACATACTGTACATTATGGTTAACTTGCACATTTCTTGAGCGATTTCAATGGTTGAAAGTTTAAACTGTTCAGCTCATTGAAATGTTGGTTAAAATCAAATGTGTGTGCGTGAATGTGCATATTTCTTAAAGGGTCAGTAAGATACTTTATTTGATCTTGATTATGGTTAACTTGCACATTTCTTGACCGATTTCAATGGTTGAAAGTTTAAACTGTTCAGCTCATGGAAAAGAGTTAGCAGGCCCATTCAAAATTTCCGCGGGAATTTTTCTAGTTCTTCTTATTTTTATATCATCTTCCAGCGACTTTTCCGCAAAAATAGGGCCCGAACCGTAGATCGCACCGGGACAAAAGAGGTATCAAACGATGCGGCTCGATCTGACTCGCTGCGCTATTATTTTTATAAGAATTCCCAGTTACCATGGCGACGCTATTCCCAAAAAACTCCCAAATAAAGTCCCATAGGAATGAATGGGAAGCCGAAAGAGATCAACTCCAATCAAGCACCTTTTTCAAAGACACGCTGCGCGCGCATACATTAACCGACCGATATGAAAATTAGCTCATTTTGTTGGAATTTTTGTCATCTTTAGCTCAGTGTCAAAAAAAATTTTAAGGAATGAAAGCTCTCCCCCCTGTGAGGGTTCAAAGACAGTGAGCAAAGGGGAAAAGTCGCCTATTTAGAGTGTGACTAATTAAGGCTTCAGTGACGGGAACCAAAAAATCTATTTCCAAAAGTTTCACTTCAACTCGTCACCATGGCCACAATCTTTGCTCACTAGACATCAAATTCGCACATTTTGTAGCCACAAGCCTCTGCTTTCTGAAGAACTAAGTTTTATTTGGCTACGGTGTCATTTAGTACCTTTATTTTCACTTTAAGCGAGGAGAAGTCGGACTTTGACGCCTATCTCCTCCATGTTAATTTCGCCGTTTTTTCCCTCTTCATTTTCGATCAATCATAAGTTTTCAACCTGCTCTCATTTGGTCATTTTTCATCCGATTAAAAAACTGACAACATGCTCGCGTTCCCCAAACCCTTGCCGTTCTAACGAGCCATTTCTGGAATCTGCATCTTCAACCGTTAAGTCGCGAGAGGCTTTTGTTTGAGGTGAGCGTAATCCTATACAAATCAATGGAGTGTTGGTGCGTGACGTCTCCTCACAACTTAAAATCAAATGTGTGTGCGTGAATGTGCATGTTTTGTAAAGGGGCAGTGAGATACTGTTAATTATGGTAGATTCCACATTTCTTGACCGATTTCAATGGTTTGAATTTTAAACTGTTCAGCTCATTGAAATGTTACTTAAAATCAAATGTGTGTGCGTGAATGTGCATGTTTCTTAAAGGGGCAGTAACATACTGTTGATTTTGGTTAACTTCCACATTTCTTGACCGATTTCAATGGTTGAAAGTTTAAACTGTTCAGCTCATTGAAAAGAGTTAGCAGGCCCATTCAAAATTTCCGCGGGAATTTTTCTAGTTATGGGCCTGCTAAGCGGAGCAAGCAGCAGCGAAGCTGCTGCTTGCGGAGCAAGCAGGCACATATTACTATCCTAGAAAAAAGGGTTTATTTTTATTATTTTTTTTATATTTTATTCCACGATTTTTTCTGCTAAAATGCGGCCCGTACCGTAGATCGCACCGGGACAAATGAGGTATCAAACGATGCGGCTCGATCTGACTCGGTGCGGCATTATTTTTATAAGAATTCCCAGTTACCATGGCGACGCTATTCCCAAAAAACTCCCAAATAAAAGTCCCATAGGAATGAATGGGAAAAGGAAAGACAAAATCACACATCAAGCACCTTTTTCAAAGAGACGCTGCGCGCGCATACGTTAACCGATTGATATGAAAATTAGCTCATTTTGTTGGAATTTTTGTCATCTTTAACTCAGTGTCAAAAAAAAAATTAAGGAATGAAAGCTCTTCCCCCTGTGCGGGTTCAAAGACAGTGAGTGTAATCGCCACTCTGATACCCAATTAAGGCTTCAGTGACGGGAACCAAAAAATCTATTTCCAAAAGTTTCACTTCAACTCGTCACCATGGCCACAATCTTTGCTCACTAGACATCAAATTCGCACATTTTGTAGCCACAAGCCTCTGCTTTCTGAAGAACTAATTTTTATTTGGCTAAGGTGTCATTTAGTACCTTTATTTTCACTTTAAGCGAGGAGAAGTCGCACATTTTTGATCTCTTTTCAATGTAATTTTCGCCGTTTTTCCCTCTTCATTTTCGATCAATCATAAGTTTTCAACCTGCTCTCATTTGGTCATTTTTCATCCGATTAAAAAACTGAGAACATGCTCGCGTTCCCCAAACCCTTGCCGTTCTAACAAGCCATTTCTGGAATCTGCATCTTCAACCGTTAAGTCGCGAGAGGCTTTTGTTTGAGGTGAGCGTAATCCTATACAAATCAATGGAGTGTTGGTGCGTGACGTCTCCTCACAACTTAAAATCAAATGTGTGTGCGTGAATGTGCATGTTTTGTAAAGGGGCAGTGAGATACTGTTAATTATGGTAGATTCCACATTTCTTGACCGATTTCAATGGTTTGAATTTTAAACTGTTCAGCTCATTGAAATGTTACTTAAAATGAAATGTGTGTGCGTGAATGTGCATGTTTCTTAAAGGGGCAGTAACATAGTGTTGATTATGGTTAACTTCCACATTTCTTGACCCATTTCAATGGTTGAAAGTTTAAACTGTTCAGCTCATTGAAATGTTACTTAAAATCAAATGTGTGTGCGTGAATGTGCATGTTTCTTAAAGGGGCAGTAACATACTGTTGATTTTGGTTAACTTCCACATTTCTTGAGCGATTTCAATGGTTGAAAGTTTAAACTGTTCAGCTCATTGAAAAGAGTTAGCAGGCCCATTCAAAATTTCCGCGGGAATTTTTCTAGTTATGGGCCTGCTAAGCGGAGCAAGCAGCAGCGAAGCTGCTGCTTGCGGAGCAAGCAGGCACATATTACTATCCTAGAAAAAAGGGTTTATTGGTGTTATTATTATATCATCCTTCCACGAATTTTCTGCTAAAATGCGGCCCGTACCGTAGATCGCACCGGCACGAATGAGGTATCAAACGATGCGGCTCGATCTGACTCGGTGCGGCATTATTTTTCTAAGAATTCCCAGTTACCATGGCGACGCTATTCCCAAAAAACTCCCAAATAAAGTCCCATAGGAATGAATGGGAATCCGAAAGAGATCAACTCCAATCAAGCACCTTTTTCAAAGACACGCTGCGCGCGCATACATTAACCGACCGATATGAAAAATAGCTCATTTTGTTGGAATTTTTGTCATCTTTAGCTCAGTGTCAAAAAAAAATTTAAGGAATGAAAGCTCTACCCCCTGTGCGGGTTCAAAGACAGTGAGGAAAGGGGTGAAAGTCGCCTTTCTTGCATCAGTTAGAGTGTGACTAATTAAGGTCTGAGTGCTGGGAACCAAAAAATATATTTCCAAAAGTTTCACTTCAACTCGTCACCATGGCCACAATCTTTGCTCACTAGACATCAAATTCGCACATTTTGTAGCCACAAGCCTCTGCTTTCTGAAGAACTAAGTTTTATTTGGCTAAGGTGTCATTTAGTACCTTTATTTTCACTTTAAGCGAGGAGAAGTCGCACATTTTTGATCTCTTTTCAATGTAATTTTCGCCGTTTTTGCCTCTTCATTTTCGATCAATCATAAGTTTTCAACCTGCTCTCATTTGGTCATTTTTCATCCGATTAAAAAACTGAGAACATGCTCGCGTTCCCCAAACCCTTGCCGTTCTAACGAGCCATTTCTGGAATCTGCATCTTCAACCGTTAAGTCGCGAGAGGCTTTTGTTTGAGGTGAGCGTAATCCTATACAAATCAATGGAGTGTTGGTGCGTGACGTCTCCTCACAACTTAAAATCCAATGTGTGTGCGTGAATGTGCATGTTTTGTAAAGGGGCAGTGAGATACTGTTAATTATGGTAGATTCCACATTTCTTGACCGATTTCAATGGTTTGAATTTTAAACTGTTCAGCTCATTGAAATGTTACTTAAAATCAAATGTGTGTGCGTGAATGTGCATGTTTCTTAAAGGGGCAGTAACATACTGTACATTATGGTTAACTTGCACATTTCTTGAGCGATTTCAATGGTTGAAAGTTTAAACTGTTCAGCTCATTGAAATGTTGGTTAAAATCAAATGTGTGTGCGTGAATGTGCATATTTCTTAAAGGGACAGTAAGATACTTTATTTGATCTTGATTATGGTTAACTTCCACATTTCTTGACCGATTTCAATGGTTGAAAGTTTAAACTGTTCGGCTCATTGAAAAGAGTTAGCAGGCCCATTCAAAATTTCCGCGGGAATTTTTCTAGTATTATTATGGGCCTGCTAAGCGGAGCAAGCAGCAGCGAAGCTGCTGCTTGCGGAGCAAGCAGGCACATATTACTATCCTAGAAAAAAGGGTTTAATATTATTCTTCTTATTTTTATATCATCTTCCAGCGACTTTTCCGCAAAAATAGGGCCCGAACCGTAGATCGCACCGGGACAAAAGAGGTATCAAACGATGCGGCTCGATCTGACTCGCTGCGCTATTATTTTTATAAGAATTCCCAGTTACCATGGCGACGCTATTCCCAAAAAACTCCCAAATAAAGTCCCATAGGAATGAATGGGAATCCGAAAGAGATCAACTCCAATCAAGCACCTTTTTCAAAGACACGCTGCGCGCGCATACATTAACCGACCGATATGAAAATTAGCTCATTTTGTTGGAATTTTTGTCATCTTTAGCTCAGTGTCAAAAAAAAAACTAGAAAAATTCCCGCGGAAATTTTGAATGGGCCTGCTAACTCTTGCAACTCTTTTCAATGAGCAGTTTAAAATTTCAACCGTTGAAATCGCTCAAGAAATGTGGAAGTTATAATCAACTAAAAGTATTACTGCCCCTTTAAGAAACATGCACATTCACGCACATACATTTGATTTTAACTAACATTTCAATGAGCTGAACAGTTTAAAATTTAAACCATTGAAATCGCTCAAGAAATGTGCAAGTTAACCAAAATCAACAGTATGTTACTGCCCCTTTAAGAAACATGCACATTCACGCACACACATTTGATTTTAACTAACATTTCAATGAGCTGAACAGTTTAAAATTTCAACCATTGAAATCGCTCAAGAAATGTGCAAGTTAACCATAATCAAGATCAAATAAAGTATCTTACTGTCCCTTTAAGAAATATGCACATTCACGCACACACATTTGATTTTAACCAACATTTCAATGAGCTGAACAGTTTAAAATTCAAACCATTGAAATCGCTCAAGAAATGTAAAAGTTAACCATAATCAACAATATGTTACTGCCCCTTTAAGAAACATGCACATTCACGCACACACATTTGATTTTAAGTAACATTTCAATGAGCTGAACAGTTTAAAATTCAAACCATTGAAATCGGTCAAGAAATGTGGAATCTACCATAATTAACAGTATCTCACTGCCCCTTTACAAAACATGCACATTCACGCACACACATTTGATTTTAAGTTGTGAGGAGACGTCACGCACCAACACTCCATTGATTTGTATAGGATTACGCTCACCTCAAACAAAAGCCTCTCGCGACTTAACGGTTGAAGATGCAGATTCCAGAAATGGCTCGTTAGAACGGCAAGGGTTTGGGGAACGCGAGCATGTTCTCAGTTTTTTAATCGGATGAAAAATGACCAAATGAGAGCAGGTTGAAAACTTATGATTGATCGAAAATGAAGAGGCAAAAACGGCGAAAATTACATTGAAAAGAGATCAAAAATGTGCGACTTCTCCTCGCTTAAAGTGAAAATAAAGGTACTAAATGACACCGTAGCCAAATAAAACTTAGTTCTTCAGAAAGCAGAGGCTTGTGGCTACAAAATGTGCGAATTTGATGTCTAGTGAGCAAAGATTGTGGCCATGGTGACGAGTTGAAGTGAAACTTTTGGAAATAGATTTTTTGGTTCCCGTCACTGAAGCCTTAATTAGTCACACTCTAAATAGGCGACTTTTCCCCTTTGCTCACTGTCTTTGAACCCTCACAGGGGGGAGAGCTTTCATTCCTTAAATTTTTTTTTGACACTGAGCTAAAGATGACAAAAATTCCAACAAAATGAGCTAATTTTCATATCGGTCGGTTAATGTATGCGCGCGCAGCGTGTCTTTGAAAAAGGTGCTTGATTGGAGTTGATCTCTTTCGGATTCCCATTCATTCCTATGGGACTTTATTTGGGAGTTTTTTGGGAATAGCGTCGCCATGGTAACTGGGAATTCTTATAAAAATAATAGCGCACCGAGTCAGATCGAGCCGCATCGTTTGATACCTCATTTGTCCCGGTGCGATCTACGGTACGGGCCGCATTTTAGCAGAAAAAAACGCGGAAGATTAAAAAATAAGAAAAATAACTAGAAAAATTCCCGCGGAAATTTTGAATGGGCCTGCTAACTCTTTTCAATGAGCTGAACAGTTTAAACTTTCAAGCATTGAAATCGGTCAAGAAATGTGGAAGTTATAATCAACTAAAAGTATTACTGGCCCTTTAAGAAACATGCACATTCACGCACATACATTTGATTTTAACTAACATTTCAATGAGCTGAACAGTTTAAAATTTCAACCATTGAAATCGCTCAAGAAATGTAAAAGTTAACCATAATCAAGATCAAATAAAGTATCTTACTGTCCCTTTAAGAAATATGCACATTCACGCACACACATTAGATTTTAACTAACATTTCAATGAGCTGAACAGTTTAAAATTTAAACCGTTGAAATCGCTCAAGAAATGTGCAAGTTAACCATAATCAAGATCAAATAAAGTATCTTACTGCCCCTTTAAGAAACATGCACATTCACGCACACACATTTGATTTTAAGTAACATTTCAATGAGCTGAACAGTTTAAAATTCAAACCATTGAAATCGGTCAAGAAATGTGGAATCTACCATAATTAACAGTATCTCACTGCCCCTTTACAAAACATGCACATTCACGCACACACATTAGATTTTAAGTTGTGAGGAGACGTCACGCACCAACACTCCATTGATTTGTATAGGATTACGCTCACCTCAAACAAAAGCCTCTCGCGACTTAACGGTTGAAGATGCAGATTCCAGAAATGGCTCGTTAGAACGGCAAGGGTTTGGGGAACGCGAGCATGTTCTCAGTTTTTTAATCGGATGAAAAATGACCAAATGAGAGCAGGTTGAAAACTTATGATTGATCGAAAATGAAGAGGCAAAAACGGCGAAAATTACATTGAAAAGAGATCAAAAATGTGCGACTTCTCCTCGCTTAAAGTGAAAATAAAGGTACTAAATGACACCTTAGCCAAATAAAACTTAGTTCTTCAGAAAGCAGAGGCTTGTGGCTACAAAATGTGCGAATTTGATGTCTAGTGAGCAAAGATTGTGGCCATGGTGACGAGTTGAAGTGAAACTTTTGGAAATATATTTTTTGGTTCCCGTCACTGAAAGCTTAATTGGGTATCAGAGTGGCGATTACACTCACTGTCTTTGAACCCGCACAGGGGGAAGAGCTTTCATTCCTTAATTTGTTTTTTGACACTGAGCTAAAGATGGGAAAAATTCCAACAAAATGAGCTAAAATTCATATCAATCGGTTAACGTATGCGCGCGCAGCGTGTCTTTGAAAAAGGTGCTTGATGTGTGATTTTGTCTTTCCTTTTCCCATTCATTCCTATGGGACTTTTATTTGGGAGTTTTTTGGGAATAGCATCGCCATGGTAAGTGGGAATTCTTAGAAAAATAATGCCGCATCGAGTCAGATCGAGCCGCATCGTTTGATACTTCATTTGTCCCGGTGCGATGTACGGTACGGGCTGCATTCTTGCGGAAAAAACTGTGGAAGATTAAAAAATAAGATTAAGAATAAAAAAAATAAACCCCTTTTCTAGGATAGTAATATGTGCCTGCCTGCTTGCTCCGCAAGCAGCAGCTTCGCTGCTGCTTGCTCCGCTTAGCAGGCCCATAATTAAGGAATGAAAGCTCTCCCCCCTGTGCGGGTTCAAAGACAGTGAGCAAAGGGTGAAAGTCGCCTATTTAGAGTGTGACTAATTAAGGCTTCAGTGACGGGAACCAAAAAATCTATTTCCAAAAGTTTCACTTCAACTCGTCACCATGGCCACAATCTTTGCTCACTAGACATCAAATTCGCACATTTTGTAGCCACAAGCCTCTGCTTTCTGAAGAACTAAGTTTTATTTGGCTACGGTGTCATTTAGTACCTTTATTTTCACTTTAAGCGAGGAGAAGTCGGACTTTGACGCCTATCTCCTCCATGTTAATTTCGCCGTTTTTTCCCTCTTCATTTTCGATCAATCATAAGTTTTCAACCTGCTCTCATTTGGTCATTTTTCATCCGATTAAAAAACTGAGAACATGCTCGCGTTCCCCAAACCCTTGCCGTTCTAACGAGCCATTTCTGGAATCTGCATCTTCAACCGTTAAGTCGCGAGAGGCTTTTGTTTGAGGTGAGCGTAATCCTATACAAATCAATGGAGTGTTGGTGCGTGACGTCTCCTCACAACTTAAAATCAAATGTGTGTGCGTGAATGTGCATGTTTTGTAAAGGGGCAGTGAGATACTGTTAATTATGGTAGATTCCACATTTCTTGACCGATTTCAATAGTTTGAATTTTAAACTGTTCAGCTCATTGAAATGTTACTTAAAATCAAATGTGTGTGCGTGAATGTGCATGTTTCTTAAAGGGGCAGTAACATAGTGTTGATTATGGTTAACTTCCACATTTCTTGACCCATTTCAATGGTTGAAAGTTTAAACTGTTCAGCTCATTGAAATGTTACTTAAAATCAAATGTGTGTGCGTGAATGTGCATGTTTCTTAAAGGGGCAGTAAGATACTTTATTTGATCTTGATTATGGTTAACTTGCACATTTCTTGAGCGATTTCAATGGTTGAATTTTTAAACTGTTCAGCTCATTGAAATGTTAGTTAAAATCAAATGTATGCGCGTGAATGTGCATGTTTCTTAAAGGGGCAGTAATACTTTTAGTAGATTATGGTTAACTTGCACATTTCTTGAGCGATTTCAACGGTTGAAATTTTAAACTGTTCAGCTCATTGAAAAGAGTTAGCAGGCCCATTCAAAATTTCCGCGGGAATTTTTCTAGTTATTTTTATATCATCTTCCAGCGACTTTTCCGCAAAAATAGGGCCCGAACCGTAGATCGCACCGGGACAAAAGAGGTATCAAACGATGCGGCTCGATCTGACTCGCTGCGCTATTATTTTTATAAGAATTCCCAGTTACCATGGCGACGCTATTCCCAAAAAACTCCCAAATAAAGTCCCATAGGAATGAATGGGAATCCGAAAGAGATCAACTCCAATCAAGCACCTTTTTCAAAGACACGCTGCGCGCGCATACATTAACCGACCGATATGAAAATTAGCTCATTTTGTTGGAATTTTTGTCATCTTTAGCTCAGTGTCAAAAAAAAAATTAAGGAATGAAAGCTCTCCCCCCTGTGCGGGTTCAAAGACAGTGAGTGTAATCGCCACTCTGATACCCAATTAAGCTTTCAGTGACGGGAACCAAAAAATATATTTCCAAAAGTTTCACTTCAACTCGTCACCATGGCCACAATCTTTGCTCACTAGACATCAAATTCGCACATTTTGTAGCCACAAGTCTCTGCTTTCTGAAGAACTAAGTTTTATTTGGCTAAGGTGTCATTTAGTACCTTTATTTTCACTTTAAGCGAGGAGAAGTCGCACATTTTTGATCTCTTTTCAATGTAATTTTCGCCGTTTTTGCCTCTTCATTTTCGATCAATCATAAGTTTTCAACCTGCTCTCATTTGGTCATTTTTCATCCGATTAAAAATCTGAGAACATGCTCGCGTTCCCCAAACCCTTGCCGTTCTAACGAGCCATTTCTGGAATCTGTATCTTCAACCGTTAAGTCGCGAGAGGCTTTTGTTTGAGGTGAGCGTAATCCTATACAAATCAATGGAGTGTTGGTGCGTGACGTCTCCTCACAACTTAAAATCAAATGTGTGTGCGTGAATGTGCATGTTTTGTAAAGGGGCAGTGAGATACTGTTAATTATGGTAGATTCCACATTTCTTGACCGATTTCAATGGTTTGAATTTTAAACTGTTCAGCTCATTGAAATGTTACTTAAAATCAAATGTGTGTGCGTGAATGTGCATGTTTCTTAAAGGGGCAGTAACATACTGTTGATTTTGGTTAACTTCCACATTTCTTGACCGATTTCAATGGTTTAAATTTTAAACTGTTCAGCTCATTGAAATGTTGGTTAAAATCAAATGTGTGTGCGTGAATGTGCATATTTCTTAAAGGGACAGTAAGATACTTTATTTGATCTTGATTATGGTTAACTTCCACATTTCTTGACCGATTTCAATGGTTGAAAGTTTAAACTGTTCAGCTCATTGAAAAGAGTTGCAAGAGTTAGCAGGCCCATTCAAAATTTCCGCGGGAATTTTTCTAGTTATGGGCCTGCTAAGCGGAGCAAGCAGCAGCGAAGCTGCTGCTTGCGGAGCAAGCAGGCACATATTACTATCCTAGAAAATGGGTTTATTATTTTTCTTATTTTTTAATCTTCCGCGTTTTTTTCTGCTAAAATGCGGCCCGTACCGTAGATCGCACCGGGACAAATGAGGTATCAAACGATGCGGCTCGATCTGACTCGGTGCGCTATTATTTTTATAAGAATTCCCAGTTACCATGGCGACGCTATTCCCAAAAAACTCCCAAATAAAGTCCCATAGGAATGAATGGGAAAAGGAAAGACAAAATCACACATCAAGCACCTTTTTCAAAGAGACGCTGCGCGCGCATACGTTAACCGATTGATATGAAAATTAGCTCATTTTGTTGGAATTTTTGTCATCTTTAACTCAGTGTCAAAAAAAAAATTAAGGAATGAAAGCTCTTCCCCCTGTGCGGGTTCAAAGACAGTGAGTGTAATCGCCACTCTGATACCCAATTAAGGCTTCAGTGACGGGAACCAAAAAATCTATTTCCAAAAGTTTCACTTCAACTCGTCACCATGGCCACAATCTTTGCTCACTAGACATCAAATTCGCACATTTTGTAGCCACAAGCCTCTGCTTTCTGAAGAACTAATTTTTATTTGGCTAAGGTGTCATTTAGTACCTTTATTTTCACTTTAAGCGAGGAGAAGTCGCACATTTTTGATCTCTTTTCAATGTAATTTTCGCCGTTTTTCCCTCTTCATTTTCGATCAATCATAAGTTTTCAACCTGCTCTCATTTGGTCATTTTTCATCCGATTAAAAAACTGAGAACATGCTCGCGTTCCCCAAACCCTTGCCGTTCTAACGAGCCATTTCTGGAATCTGCATCTTCAACCGTTAAGTCGCGAGAGGCTTTTGTTTGAGGTGAGCGTAATCCTATACAAATCAATGGAGTGTTGGTGCGTGACGTCTCCTCACAACTTAAAATCAAATGTGTGTGCGTGAATGTGCATGTTTTGTAAAGGGGCAGTGAGATACTGTTAATTATGGTAGATTCCACATTTCTTGACCGATTTCAATGGTTTGAATTTTAAACTGTTCAGCTCATTGAAATGTTACTTAAAATCAAATGTGTGTGCGTGAATGTGCATGTTTCTTAAAGGGGCAGTAACATAGTGTTGATTATGGTTAACTTCCACATTTCTTGACCCATTTCAATGGTTGAAAGTTTAAACTGTTCAGCTCATTGAAATGTTACTTAAAATCAAATGTGTGTGCGTGAATGTGCATGTTTCTTAAAGGGGCAGTAACATACTGTACATTATGGTTAACTTGCACATTTCTTGAGCGATTTCAATGGTTGAAAGTTTAAACTGTTCAGCTCATTGAAATGTTGGTTAAAATCAAATGTGTGTGCGTGAATGTGCATATTTCTTAAAGGGACAGTAAGATACTTTATTTGATCTTGATTATGGTTAACTTGCACATTTCTTGAGCGATTTCAATGGTTGAAAGTTTAAACTGTTCAGCTCATTGAAAAGAGTTAGCAGGCCCATTCAAAATTTCCGCGGGAATTTTTCTAGTTATGGGCCTGCTAAGCGGAGCAAGCAGCAGCGAAGCTGCTGCTTGCGGAGCAAGCAGGCACATATTACTATCCACCCTAGAAAAGTGTTTATTCTTCTTATTTTTATTATTATGGGCCTGCTAAGCGGAGCAAGCAGCAGCGAAGCTGCTGCTTGCGGAGCAAGCAGGCACATATTACTATCCACCCTAGAAAAGGGTTTATTATTTTTTTTTTTATATTATCTTCCACCGACTTTTCCGCAAAAATAGGGCCCGAACCGTAGATCGCACCGCGACAAATAAGGTATCAAACGATGCGGCTCGATCTGACTCGCTGCGCTATTATTTTTATAAGAATTCCCAGTTACCATGGCGACGCTATTCCCAAAAAACTCCCAAATAAAGTCCCATAGGAATGAATGGGAATCCGAAAGAGATCAACTCCAATCAAGCACCTTTTTCAAAGACACGCTGCGCGCGCATACATTAACCGACCGATATGAAAATTAGCTCATTTTGTTGGAATTTTTGTCATCTTTAGCTCAGTGTCAAAAAAAATTTTAAGGAATGAAAGCTCTCCCCCCTGTGAGGGTTCAAAGACAGTGAGCAAAGGGGAAAATTCGCCTATTTAGAGTGTGACTAATTAAGGCTTCAGTGACGGGAACCAAAAAATCTATTTCCAAAAGTTTCACTTCAACTCGTCACCATGGCCACAATCTTTGCTCACTAGACCTCAAATTCGCACATTTTGTAGCCACAAGCCTCTGCTTTCTGAAGAACTAAGTTTTATTTGGCTACGGTGTCATTTAGTACCTTTATTTTCACTTTAAGCGAGGAGAAGTCGGACTTTGACGCCTATCTCCTCCATGTTAATTTCGCCGTTTTTTCCCTCTTCATTTTCGATCAATCATAAGTTTTCAACCTGCTCTCATTTGGTCACTTTTCATCCGATTAAAAAACTGAGAACATGCTCGCGTTCCCCAAACCCTTGCCGTTCTAACGAGCCATTTCTGGAATCTGCATCTTCAACCGTTAAGTCGCGAGAGGCTTTTGTTTGAGGTGAGCGTAATCCTATACAAATCAATGGAGTGTTGGTGCGTGACGTCTCCTCACAACTTCAAATCAAATGTGTGTGCGTGAATGTGCATGTTTTGTAAAGGGGCAGTGAGATACTGTTAATTATGGTAGATTCCACATTTCTTGACCGATTTCAATGGTTTGAATTTTAAACTGTTCAGCTCATTGAAATGTTACTTAAAATCAAATGTGTGTGCGTGAATGTGCATGTTTCTTAAAGGGGCAGTAACATATTGTTGATTATGGTTAACTTTTACATTTCTTGAGCGATTTCAATGGTTTGAATTTTAAACTGTTCAGCTCATTGAAATGTTGGTTAAAATCAAATGTGTGTGCGTGAATGTGCATGTTTCTTAAAGGGGCAGTAATACTTTTAGTAGATTATGGTTAACTTGCACATTTCTTGACCGATTTCAATGGTTGAAAGTTTAAACTGTTCAGCTCATTGAAAAGAGTTAGCAGGCCCATTCAAAATTTCCGCGGGAATTTTTCTAGTTTTTATATTATCTTCCAGCGACTTTTCCGCAAGAATAGGGGCCGTACCGTAGATCGCACCGCGACAAATAAGGTATCAAACGATGCGGCTCGATTTGACTCGCTGCGCTATTATTTTCCTCAGAATTCCCAGTTACCATGGCGACACAATTCCCCAAAATGTCCCCCAAAAAGTCCCATAGGAATGAATGGGAATCCGAAAATGATCAACTCCAATCAAGCACCTTTTTCAAAGACACGCTGCGCGCGCATACATTAACCGACCGATATGAAAATTAGCTCATTTTGTTGGAATTTTTGTCATCTTTAGCTCAGTGTCAAAAAAAATTTTAAGGAATGAAAGCTCTCCCCCCTGTGAGGGTTCAAAGACAGTGAGCAAAGGGGAAAAGTCGCCTATTTAGAGTGTGACTAATTAAGGCTTCAGTGACGGGAACCAAAAAATCTATTTCCAAAAGTTTCACTTCAACTCGTCACCATGGCCACAATCTTTGCTCACTAGACATCAAATTCGCACATTTTGTAGCCACAAGCCTCTGCTTTCTGAAGAACTAAGTTTTATTTGGCTACGGTGTCATTTAGTACCTTTATTTTCACTTTAAGCGAGGAGAAGTCGGACTTTGACGCCTATCTCCTCCATGTTAATTTCGCCGTTTTTTCCCTCTTCATTTTCCATCAATCATAAGTTTTCAACCTGCTCTCATTTGGTCATTTTTCATCCGATTAAAAAACTGAGAACATGCTCGCGTTCCCCAAACCCTTGCCGTTCTAACGAGCCATTTCTGGAATCTGCATCTTCAACCGTTAAGTCGCGAGAGGCTTTTGTTTGAGGTGAGCGTAATCCTATACAAATCAATGGAGTGTTGGTGCGTGACGTCTCCTCACAACTTAAAATCAAATGTGTGTGCGTGAATGTGCATGTTTTGTAAAGGGGCAGTGAGATACTGTTAATTATGGTAGATTCCACATTTCTTGACCGATTTCAATGGTTTGAATTTTAAACTGTTCAGCTCATTGAAATGTTACTTAAAATCAAATGTGTGTGCGTGAATGTGCATGTTTCTTAAAGGGGCAGTAACATAGTGTTGATTATGGTTAACTTCCACATTTCTTGACCCATTTCAATGGTTGAAAGTTTAAACTGTTCAGCTCATTGAAATGTTACTTAAAATCAAATGTGTGTGCGTGAATGTGCATGTTTCTTAAAGGGGCAGTAACATTCTGTTGATTATGGTAGATTCCACATTTCTTGACCGATTTCAATGGTTTAAATTTTAAACTGTTCAGCTCATTGAAATGTTACTTAAAATCAAATGTGTGTGCGTGAATGTGCATGTTTTGTAAAGGGGCAGTAAGATACTTTTAGTTGATGTTGATTATGGTGAACTTCCACATTTCTTGACTGATTTCAATGGTTTAAATTTTAAACTGTTCAGCTCATTGAAATGTTAGTTAAAATCAAATGTGTGTGCGTGAATGTGCATGTTTCTTAAAGGGGCAGTAATACTTTTAGTAGATTATGGTTAACTTGCACATTTCTTGAGCGATTTCAATGGTTGAAAGTTTAAACTGTTCAGCTCATTGAAAAGAGTTAGCAGGCCCATTCAAAATTTCCGCGGGAATTTTTCTAGTTATTTTTATATCATCTTCCAGCGACTTTTCCGCAAAAATAGGGCCCGAACCGTAGATCGCACCGGGACAAAAGAGGTATCAAACGATGCGGCTCGATCTGACTCGCTGCGCTATTATTTTTATAAGAATTCCCAGTTACCATGGCGACGCTATTCCCAAAAAACTCCCAAATAAAGTCCCATAGGAATGAATGGGAATCCGAAAGAGATCAACTCCAATCAAGCACCTTTTTCAAAGACACGCTGCGCGCGCATACATTAACCGACCGATATGAAAATTAGCTCATTTTGTTGGAATTTTTGTCATCTTTAGCTCAGTGTCAAAAAAAATTTTAAGGAATGAAAGCTCTCCCCCCTGTGAGGGTTCAAAGACAGTGAGCAAAGGGGAAAAGTCGCCTATTTAGAGTGTGACTAATTAAGGCTTCAGTGACGGGAACCAAAAAATCTATTTCCAAAAGTTTCACTTCAACTCGTCACCATGGCCACAATCTTTGCTCACTAGACATCAAATTCGCACATTTTGTAGCCACAAGCCTCTGCTTTCTGAAGAACTAAGTTTTATTTGGCTACGGTGTCATTTAGTACCTTTATTTTCACTTTAAGCGAGGAGAAGTCGGACTTTGGCGCCTATCTCCTCCATGTAATTTTCGCCGTTTTAATTTCCGCGGGAATTTTTCTAGTTTCGCCGTTTTTGCCTCTTCATTTTCGATCAATCATAAGTTTTCAACCTGCTCTCATTTGGTCATTTTTCATCCGATTAAAAAACTGAGAACATGCTCGCGTTCCCCAAACCCTTGCCGTTCTAACGAGCCATTTCTGGAATCTGCATCTTCAACCGTTAAGTCGCGAGAGGCTTTTGTTTGAGGTGAGCGTAATCCTATACAAATCAATGGAGTGTTGGTGCGTGACGTCTCCTCACAACTTAAAATCAAATGTGTGTGCGTGAATGTGCATGTTTTGTAAAGGGGCAGTGAGATACTGTTAATTATGGTAGATTCCACATTTCTTGACCGATTTCAATGGTTTGAATTTTAAACTGTTCAGCTCATTGAAATGTTAGTTAAAATCAAATGTGTGTGCGTGAATGTGCATGTTTCTTAAAGGGGCAGTAACATATTGTTGATTATGGTTAACTTTTACATTTCTTGAGCGATTTCAATGGTTGAAAGTTTAAACTGTTCAGCTCATTCAAATGTTGGTTAAAATCAAATGTGTGTGCGTGAATGTGCATATTTCTTAAAGGGACAGTAAGATACTTTATTTGATCTTGATTATGGTTAACTTGCACATTTCTTGAGCGATTTCAACGGTTGAAATTTTAAACTGTTCAGCTCATTGAAATGTTAGTTAAAATCAAATGTATGTGCGTGAATGTGCATGTTTCTTAAAGGGGCAGTAATACTTTTAGTAGATTATGGTTAACTTCCACATTTCTTGAGCGATTTCAACGGTTGAAATTTTAAACTGTTCAGCTCATTGAAAAGAGTTGCAAGAGTTAGCAGGCCCATTCAAAATTTCCGCGGGAATTTTTCTAGTTTTTATATCATCTTCCAGCGACTTTTCCGCAAAAATAGGGCCCGAACCGTTGATCGCACCGGGACAAAAGAGGTATCAAACGATGCGGCTCGATCTGACTCGCTGCGCTATTATTTTTATAAGAATTCCCAGTTACCATGGCGACGCTATTCCCAAAAAACTCCCAAATAAAGTCCCATAGGAATGAATGGGAATCCGAAAGAGATCAACTCCAATCAAGCACCTTTTTCAAAGACACGCTGCGCGCGCATACATTAACCGACCGATATGAAAATTAGCTCATTTTGTTGGAATTTTTGTCATCTTTAGCTCAGTGTCAAAAAAAATTTTAAGGAATGAAAGCTCTCCCCCCTGTGAGGGTTCAAAGACAGTGAGCAAAGGGGAAAAGTCGCCTATTTAGAGTGTGACTAATTAAGGCTTCAGTGACGGGAACCAAAAAATCTATTTCCAAAAGTTTCACTTCAACTCGTCACCATGGCCACAATCTTTGCTCACTAGACATCAAATTCGCACATTTTGTAGCCACAAGCCTCTGCTTTCTGAAGAACTAAGTTTTATTTGGCTACGGTGTCATTTAGTACCTTTATTTTCACTTTAAGCGAGGAGAAGTCGCACATTTTTGATCTCTTTTCAATGTAATTTTCGCCCTTTTTCCCTCTTCATTTTCGATCAATCATAAGTTTTCAACCTGCTCTCATTTGGTCATTTTTCATCCGATTAAAAAACTGAGAACATGCTCGCGTTCCCCAAACCCTTGCCGTTCTAACGAGCCATTTCTGGAATCTGCATCTTCAACCGTTAAGTCGCGAGAGGCTTTTGTTTGAGGTGAGCGTAATCCTATACAAATCAATGGAGTGTTGGTGCGTGACGTCTCCTCACAACTTAAAATCCAATGTGTGTGCGTGAATGTGCATGTTTTGTAAAGGGGCAGTGAGATACTGTTAATTATGGTAGATTCCACATTTCTTGACCGATTTCAATGGTTTGAATTTTAAACTGTTCAGCTCATTGAAATGTTACTTAAAATCAAATGTGTGTGCGTGAATGTGCATGTTTCTTAAAGGGACAGTAACATATTGTTGATTATGGTTAACTTTTACATTTCTTGAGCGATTTCAATGGTTTAAATTTTAAACTGTTCAGCTCATTGAAATGTTGGTTAAAATAAAATGTTTGTGCGTGAATGTGCATATTTCTTAAAGGGACAGTAAGATACTTTATTTGATCTTGATTATGGTTAACTTGCACATTTCTTGAGCGATTTCAATGGTTGAATTTTTAAACTGTTCAGCTCATTGAAATGTTAGTTAAAATCAAATGTATGCGCGTGAATGTGCATGTTTCTTAAAGGGGCAGTAATACTTTTAGTAGATTATGGTTAACTTCCACATTTCTTGACCGATTTCAACGGTTGAAATTTTAAACTGTTCAGCTCATTGAAAAGAGTTGCAAGAGTTAGCAGGCCCATTCAAAATTTCCGCGGGAATTTTTCTAGTTATGGGCCTGCTAAGCGGAGCAAGCAGCAGCGAAGCTGCTGCTTGCGGAGCAAGCAGGCACATATTACTATCCACCCTAGAAAAGTGTTTATTCTTCTTATTTTTATTATTTTTATATTATCTTCCAGCGACTTTTCCGCAAGAATAGGGGCCGTACCGTAGATCGCACCGCGACAAATAAGGTATCAAACGATGCGGCTCGATTTGACTCGCTGCGCTATTATTTTCCTCAGAATTCCCAGTTACCATGGCGACACAATTCCCCAAAATGTCCCCCAAAAAGTCCCATAGGAATGAATGGGAATCCGAAAATGATCAACTCCAATCAAGCACCTTTTTCAAAGACACGCTGCGCGCGCATACATTAACCGACCGATATGAAAATTAGCTCATTTTGTTGGAATTTTTGTCATCTTTAGCTCAGTGTCAAAAAAAAAATTAAGGAATGAAAGCTCTCCCCCCTGTGCGGGTTCAAAGACAGTGAGCAAAGGGGTGAAAGTCGCCTTTCTTGCATCAGTTAGAGCGTGACTAATTAAGGTCTGAGTGCTGGGAACCAAAAAATATATTTCCAAAAGTTTCACTTCAACTCGTCACCATGGCCACAATCTTTGCTCACTAGACATCAAATTCGCACATTTTGTAGCCACAAGCCTCTGCTTTCTGAAGAACTAAGTTTTATTTGGCTAAGGTGTCATTTAGTACCTTTATTTTCACTTTAAGCGAGGAGAAGTCGCACATTTTTGATCTCTTTTCAATGTAATTTTCGCCGTTTTTGCCTCTTCATTTTCGATCAATCATAAGTTTTCAACCTGCTCTCATTTGGTCATTTTTCATCCGATTAAAAAACTGAGAACATGCTCGCGTTCCCCAAACCCTTGCCGTTCTAACGAGCCATTTCTGGAATCTGCATCTTCAACCGTTAAGTCGCGAGAGGCTTTTGTTTGAGGTGAGCGTAATCCTATACAAATCAATGGAGTGTTGGTGCGTGACGTCTCCTCACAACTTAAAATCAAATGTGTGTGCGTGAATGTGCATGTTTTGTAAAGGGCAGTGAGATACTGTTAATTATGGTAGATTCCACATTTCTTGACCGATTTCAATGGTTTGAATTTTAAACTGTTCAGCTCATTGAAATGTTACTTAAAATCAAATGTGTGTGCGTGAATGTGCATGTTTCTTAAAGGGGCAGTGAGATACTGTTAATTATGGTAGATTCCACATTTCTTGACCGATTTCAATGGTTTGAATTTTAAACTGTTCAGCTCATTGAAATGTTACTTAAAATCAAATGTGTGTGCGTGAATGTGCATGTTTCTTAAAGGGGCAGTAACATACTGTTGATTTTGGTTAACTTGCACATTTCTTGACCGATTTCAATGGTTTAAATTTTAAACTGTTCAGCTCATTGAAAAGAGTTAGCAGGCCCATTCAAAATTTCCGCGGGAATTTTTCTAGTTATGGGCCTGCTAAGCGGAGCAAGCAGCAGCGAAGCTGCTGCTTGCGGAGCAAGCAGGCACATATTACTATCCACCCTAGAAAAGTGTTTATTCTTCTTATTTTTATTATTTTTATATTATCTTCCAGCGACTTTTCCGCAAGAATAGGGGCCGTACCGTAGATCGCACCGCGACAAATAAGGTATCAAACGATGCGGCTCGATTTGACTCGCTGCGCTATTATTTTCCTCAGAATTCCCAGTTACCATGGCGACACAATTCCCCAAAATGTCCCCCAAAAAGTCCCATAGGAATGAATGGGAATCCGAAAATGATCAACTCCAATCAAGCACCTTTTTCAAAGACACGCTGCGCGCGCATACATTAACCGACCGATATGAAAATTAGCTCATTTTGTTGGAATTTTTGTCATCTTTAGCTCAGTGTCAAAAAAAAAATTAAGGAATGAAAGCTCTCCCCCCTGTGCGGGTTCAAAGACAGTGAGCAAAGGGGTGAAAGTCGCCTTTCTTGCATCAGTTAGAGCGTGACTAATTAAGGTCTGAGTGCTGGGAACCAAAAAATATATTTCCAAAAGTTTCACTTCAACTCGTCACCATGGCCACAATCTTTGCTCACTAGACATCAAATTCGCACATTTTGTAGCCACAAGCCTCTGCTTTCTGAAGAACTAAGTTTTATTTGGCTAAGGTGTCATTTAGTACCTTTATTTTCACTTTAAGCGAGGAGAAGTCGCACATTTTTGATCTCTTTTCAATGTAATTTTCGCCGTTTTTGCCTCTTCATTTTCGATCAATCATAAGTTTTCAACCTGCTCTCATTTGGTCATTTTTCATCCGATTAAAAAACTGAGAACATGCTCGCGTTCCCCAAACCCTTGCCGTTCTAACGAGCCATTTCTGGAATCTGCATCTTCAACCGTTAAGTCGCGAGAGGCTTTTGTTTGAGGTGAGCGTAATCCTATACAAATCAATGGAGTGTTGGTGCGTGACGTCTCCTCACAACTTAAAATCAAATGTGTGTGCGTGAATGTGCATGTTTTGTAAAGGGCAGTGAGATACTGTTAATTATGGTAGATTCCACATTTCTTGACCGATTTCAATGGTTTGAATTTTAAACTGTTCAGCTCATTGAAATGTTACTTAAAATCAAATGTGTGTGCGTGAATGTGCATGTTTCTTAAAGGGGCAGTGAGATACTGTTAATTATGGTAGATTCCACATTTCTTGACCGATTTCAATGGTTTGAATTTTAAACTGTTCAGCTCATTGAAATGTTACTTAAAATCAAATGTGTGTGCGTGAATGTGCATGTTTCTTAAAGGGGCAGTAACATACTGTTGATTTTGGTTAACTTGCACATTTCTTGACCGATTTCAATGGTTTAAATTTTAAACTGTTCAGCTCATTGAAAAGAGTTAGCAGGCCCATTCAAAATTTCCGCGGGAATTTTTCTAGTTATGGGCCTGCTAAGCGGAGCAAGCAGCAGCGAAGCTGCTGCTTGCGGAGCAAGCAGGCACATATTACTATCCACCCTAGAAAAGGGTTTATTATTTTTCTTCCATATATTATCTTCCACCGACTTTTCCGCAAAAATGCGGCCCGAACCGTAGATCGCACCGGGACAAATGAGGTATCAAACGATGCGGCTCGCTCTGACTCGCTGCGCTATTATTTTTCTAAGAATTCCCAGTTACCATGGCGACGCTATTCCCAAAAAACTCCCAAATAAAGTCCCATAGGAATGAATGGGAATCCGAAAGAGATCAACTCCAATCAAGCCCCTTTTTCAAAGACACGCTGCGCGCGCATACGTTAACCGACCGATATGAATTTTAGCTCATTTTGTTGGAATTTTTGTCATCTTTAGCTCAGTGTCAAAAAAAAATTTAAGGAATGAAAGCTCTCCCCCCTGTGCGGGTTCAAAGACAGTGAGTGAAATATCCTTTATCCCATGTGTGTGTATTGCATGAGCTAGAGCGGACCAATTAAGAAACAGAGTGAAGACAGAGAAAAAAATGTATTTCAAGTTTCACTTCAACTCGTCACCATGGCCACAATCTTTGCTCACTAGACATCAAATTCGCACATTTTGTAGCCACAAGCCTCTGCTTTCTGAAGAACTAAGTTTTATTTGGCTAAGGTGTCATTTAGTACCTTTATTTTCACTTTAAGCGAGGAGAAGTCGCACATTTTTGATCTCTTTTCAATGTAATTTTCGCCGTTTTTGCCTCTTCATTTTCGATCAATCATAAGTTTTCAACCTGCTCTCATTTGGTCATTTTTCATCCGATTAAAAAACTGAGAACATGCTCGCGTTCCCCAAACCCTTGCCGTTCTAACGAGCCATTTCTGGAATCTGCATCTTCAACCGTTAAGTCGCGAGAGGCTTTTGTTTGAGGTGAGCGTAATCCTATACAAATCAATGGAGTGTTGGTGCGTGACGTCTCCTCACAACTTAAAATCCAATGTGTGTGCGTGAATGTGCATGTTTTGTAAAGGGGCAGTGAGATACTGTTAATTATGGTAGATTCCACATTTCTTGACCGATTTCAATGGTTTGAATTTTAAACTGTTCAGCTCATTGAAATGTTACTTAAAATCAAATGTGTGTGCGTGAATGTGCATGTTTCTTAAAGGGGCAGTAACATAGTGTTGATTATGGTTAACTTCCACATTTCTTGACCCATTTCAATGGTTGAAAGTTTAAACTGTTCAGCTCATTGAAATGTTACTTAAAATCAAATGTGTGTGCGTGAATGTGCATGTTTCTTAAAGGGGCAGTAACATTCTGTTGATTATGGTAGATTCCACATTTCTTGACCGATTTCAATGGTTTAAATTTTAAACTGTTCAGCTCATTGAAATGTTACTTAAAATCAAATGTGTGTGCGTGAATGTGCATGTTTTGTAAAGGGGTGGTAAGATACTTTTAGTTGATGTTGATTATGGTGAACTTCCACATTTCTTGACTGATTTCAATAGTTTAAATTTTAAACTGTTCAGCTCATTGAAATGTTAGTTAAAATCAAATGTGTGTGCGTGAATGTGCATGTTTCTTAAAGGGGCAGTAATACTTTTAGTAGATTATGGTTAACTTGCACATTTCTTGAGCGATTTCAATGGTTGAAAGTTTAAACTGTTCAGCTCATTGAAAAGAGTTAGCAGGCCCATTCAAAATTTCCGCGGGAATTTTTCTAGTTATTTTTCTTATTTTTTAATCTTCCGCGTTTTTTTCTGCTAAAATGCGGCCCGTACCGTAGATCGCACCGGGACAAATGAGGTATCAAACGATGCGGCTCGATCTGACTCGGTGCGCTATTATTTTTATAAGAATTCCCAGTTACCATGGCGACGCTATTCCCAAAAAACTCCCAAATAAAGTCCCATAGGAATGAATGGGAATCCGAAAGAGATCAACTCCAATCAAGCACCTTTTTCAAAGACACGCTGCGCGCGCATACATTAACCGACCGATATGAAAATTAGCTCATTTTGTTGGAATTTTTGTCATCTTTAGCTCAGTGTCAAAAAAAATTTTAAGGAATGAAAGCTCTCCCCCCTGTGAGGGTTCAAAGACAGTGAGCAAAGGGGAAAAGTCGCCTATTTAGAGTGTGACTAATTAAGGCTTCAGTGACGGGAACCAAAAAATCTATTTCCAAAAGTTTCACTTCAACTCGTCACCATGGCCACAATCTTTGCTCACTAGACATCAAATTCGCACATTTTGTAGCCACAAGCCTCTGCTTTCTGAAGAACTAAGTTTTATTTGGCTACGGTGTCATTTAGTACCTTTATTTTCACTTTAAGCGAGGAGAAGTCGGACTTTGACGCCTATCTCCTCCATGTTAATTTCGCCGTTTTTTCCCTCTTCATTTTCGATCAATCATAAGTTTTCAACCTGCTCTCATTTGGTCATTTTTCATCCGATTAAAAAACTGAGAACATGCTCGCGTTCCCCAAACCCTTGCCGTTCTAACGAGCCATTTCTGGAATCTGCATCTTCAACCGTTAAGTCGCGAGAGGCTTTTGTTTGAGGTGAGCGTAATCCTATACAAATCAATGGAGTGTTGGTGCGTGACGTCTCCTCACAACTTAAAATCAAATGTGTGTGCGTGAATGTGCATGTTTTGTAAAGGGGCAGTGAGATACTGTTAATTATGGTAGATTCCACATTTCTTGACCGATTTCAATGGTTTGAATTTTAAACTGTTCAGCTCATTGAAATGTTACTTAAAATCAAATGTGTGTGCGTGAATGTGCATGTTTCTTAAAGGGGCAGTAACATACTGTTGATTATGGTTAACTTGCACATTTCTTGAGCGATTTCAATGGTTGAAATTTTAAACTGTTCAGCTCATTGAAATGTTGGTTAAAATAAAATGTGTGTGCGTGAATGTGCATATTTCTTAAAGGGACAGTAAGATACTTTATTTGGTCTTGATTATGGTTAACTTGCACATTTCTTGAGCGATTTCAATGGTTGAATTTTTAAACTGTTCAGCTCATTGAAATGTTAGTTAACATCAAATGTATGCGCGTGAATGTGCATGTTTCTTAAAGGGGCAGTAATACTTTTAGTAGATTATGGTTAACTTCCACATTTCTTAAGCGATTTCAATGGTTGAAATTTTAAACTGTTCAGCTCATTGAAATGTTGGTTAAAATCAAATGTGTGTGCGTGAATGTGCATATTTCTTAAAGGGACAGTAAGATACTTTATTTGAT
Source organism: Leptonotus elevatus (assembly GCF_054856555.1). Taxonomy (NCBI): domain Eukaryota; kingdom Metazoa; phylum Chordata; class Actinopteri; order Syngnathiformes; family Syngnathidae; genus Leptonotus; species Leptonotus elevatus. The sequence goes on along the minus strand of NC_141260.1, from coordinate 4,974,210 downwards.
CTTGATTATGGTTAACTTTTACATTTCTTGAGCGATTTCAATGGTTGAAATTTTAAACTGTTCAGCTCATTGAAATGTTAGTTAAAATCAAATGTATGTGCGTGAATGTGCATGTTTCTTAAAGGGGCAGTAATACTTTTAGTTGATTATAACTTCCACATTTCTTGAGCGATTTCAACGGTTGAAATTTTAAACTGCTCATTGAAAAGAGTTGCAAGAGTTAGCAGGCCCATTCAAAATTTCCGCGGGAATTTTTCTAGTTTTTTTTCTTATTTTTTAATCTTCCGCGTTTTTTTCTGCTAAAATGCGGCCCGTACCGTAGATCGCACCGGGACAAATGAGGTATCAAACGATGCGGCTCGATCTGACTCGGTGCGCTATTATTTTTATAAGAATTCCCAGTTACCATGGCGACGCTATTCCCAAAAAACTCCCAAATAAAAGTCCCATAGGAATGAATGGGAAAAGGAAAGACAAAATCACACATCAAGCACCTTTTTCAAAGAGACGCTGCGCGCGCATACGTTAACCGATTGATATGAAAATTAGCTCATTTTGTTGGAATTTTTGTCATCTTTAACTCAGTGTCAAAAAAAAAATTAAGGAATGAAAGCTCTTCCCCCTGTGCGGGTTCAAAGACAGTGAGTGTAATCGCCACTCTGATACCCAATTAAGGCTTCAGTGACGGGAACCAAAAAATCTATTTCCAAAAGTTTCACTTCAACTCGTCACCATGGCCACAATCTTTGCTCACTAGACATCAAATTCGCACATTTTGTAGCCACAAGCCTCTGCTTTCTGAAGAACTAAGTTTTATTTGGCTAAGGTTTCATTTAGTACCTTTATTTTCACTTTAAGCGAGGAGAAGTCGCACATTTTTGATCTCTTTTCAATGTAATTTTCGCCCTTTTTCCCTCTTCATTTTCGATCAATCATAAGTTTTCAACCTGCTCTCATTTGGTCATTTTTCATCCGATTAAAAAACTGAGAACATGCTCGCGTTCCCCAAACCCTTGCCGTTCTAACGAGCCATTTCTGGAATCTGCATCTTCAACCGTTAAGTCGCGAGAGGCTTTTGTTTGAGGTGAGCGTAATCCTATACAAATCAATGGAGTGTTGGTGCGTGACGTCTCCTCACAACTTAAAATCAAATGTGTGTGCGTGAATGTGCATGTTTTGTAAAGGGGCAGTGAGATACTGTTAATTATGGTAGATTCCACATTTCTTGACCGATTTCAATGGTTTGAATTTTAAACTGTTCAGCTCATTGAAATGTTGGTTAAAATCAAATGTGTGTGCGTGAATGTGCATGTTTTGTAAAGGGGCAGTAAGATACTTTTAGTTGATGTTGATTATGGTGAACTTACACATTTCTTGACCGATTTCAATGGTTGAAATTTTAAACTGTTCATCTCATTGAAATGTTAGTTAAAATCAAATGTGTGTGCGTGAATGTGCATGTTTCTTAAAGGGGCAGTAATACTTTTAGTAGATTATGGTTAACTTTTACATTTCTTGAGCGATTTCAATGGTTTAAATTTTAAACTGTTCAGCTCATTGAAATGTTACTCAAAATCAAATGTGTGTGCGTGAATGTGCATGTTTCTTAAAGGGGAAGTAACATACTGTTGATTATGGTTAACTTTTACATTTCTTGACCGATTTCAATGGTTTGAATTTTAAACTGTTCAGCTCATTGAAATGTTACTTAAAATCAAATGTGTGTGCGTGAATGTGCATGTTTCTTAAAGGGGCAGTAACATACTGTTGATTATGGTTAACTTTTACATTTCTTGAGCGATTTCAATGGTTTAAATTTTAAACTGTTCAGCTCATTGAAATGTTGGTTAAAATCAAATGTGTGTGCGTGAATGTGCATGTTTCTTAAAGGGGCAGTAATACTTTTAGTAGATTATGGTTAACTTGCACATTTCTTGACCGATTTCAATGGTTGAAAGTTTAAACTGTTCAGCTCATTGAAAAGAGTTAGCAGGCCCATTCAAAATTTCCGCGGGAATTTTTCTAGTTTTTATATCATCTTCCAGCGACTTTTCCGCAAAAATAGGGCCCGAACCGTAGATCGCACCGGGACAAAAGAGGTATCAAACGATGCGGCTCGATCTGACTCGCTGCGCTATTATTTTTATAAGAATTCCCAGTTACCATGGCGACGCTATTCCCAAAAAACTCCCAAATAAAAGTCCCATAGGAATGAATGGGAAAAGGAAAGACAAAATCACACATCAAGCACCTTTTTCAAAGAGACGCTGCGCGCGCATACGTTAACCGATTGATATGAAAATTAGCTCATTTTGTTGGAATTTTTGTCATCTTTAACTCAGTGTCAAAAAAAAATTAAGGAATGAAAGCTCTTCCCCCTGTGCGGGTTCAAAGACAGTGAGTGTAATCGCCACTCTGATACCCAATTAAGGCTTCAGTGACGGGAACCAAAAAATATATTTCCAAAAGTTTCACTTCAACTCGTCACCATGGCCACAATCTTTGCTCACTAGACATCAAATTCGCACATTTTGTAGCCACAAGCCTCTGCTTTCTGAAGAACTAATTTTTATTTGGCTAAGGTGTCATTTAGTACCTTTATTTTCACTTTAAGCGAGGAGAAGTCGCACATTTTTGATCTCTTTTCAATGTAATTTTCGCCGTTTTTGCCTCTTCATTTTCGATCAATCATAAGTTTTCAACCTGCTCTCATTTGGTCATTTTTCATCCGATTACAAAACTGAGAACATGCTCGCGTTCCCCAAACCCTTGCCGTTCTAACGAGCCATTTCTGGAATCTGCATCTTCAACCGTTAAGTCGCGAGAGGCTTTTGTTTGAGGTGAGCGTAATCCTATACAAATCAATGGAGTGTTGGTGCGTGACGTCTCCTCACAACTTAAAATCAAATGTGTGTGCGTGAATGTGCATGTTTTGTAAAGGGGCAGTGAGATACTGTTAGTTATGGTAGATTCCACATTTCTTGACCGATTTCAATGGTTTGAATTTTAAACTGTTCAGCTCATTGAAATGTTACTTAAAATCAAATGTGTGTGCGTGAATGTGCATGTTTCTTAAAGGGGCAGTAACATAGTGTTGATTATGGTTAACTTCCACATTTCTTGACCCATTTCAATGGTTTAAATTTTAAACTGTTCAGCTCATTGAAATGTTACTTAAAATCAAATGTGTGTGCGTGAATGTGCATGTTTCTTAAAGGGGCAGTAATACTTTTAGTAGATTATGGTTAACTTCCACATTTCTTGAGCGATTTCAATGGTTGAAAGTTTAAACTGTTCAGCTCATTGAAAAGAGTTAGCAGGCCCATTCAAAATTTCCGCGGGAATTTTTCTAGTATTTTTATATTATCTTCCAGCGACTTTTCCGCAAAAATAGGGCCCGAACCGTAGATCGCACCGGGACAAAAGAGGTATCAAACGATGCGGCTCGATCTGACTCGCTGCGCTATTATTTTTATAAGAATTCCCAGTTACCATGGCGACGCTATTCCCAAAAAACTCCCAAATAAAGTCCCATAGGAATGAATGGGAATCCGAAAGAGATCAACTCCAATCAAGCACCTTTTTCAAAGACACGCTGCGCGCGCATACGTTAACCGACCGATATGAAAATTAGCTCATTTTGTTGGAATTTTTGTCATCTTTAGCTCAGTGTCAAAAAAAAAATTAAGGAATGAAAGCTCTCCCCCCTGTGCGGGTTCAAAGACAGTGAGCAAAGGGGTGAAAGTCGCCTTTCTTGCATCAGTTAGAGTGTGACTAATTAAGGTCTGAGTGCTGGGAACCAAAAAATATATTTCCAAAAGTTTCACTTCAACTCGTCACCATGGCCACAATCTTTGCTCACTAGACATCAAATTCGCACATTTTGTAGCCACAAGCCTCTGCTTTCTGAAGAACTAAGTTTTATTTGGCTAAGGTGTCATTTAGTACCTTTATTTTCACTTTAAGCGAGGAGAAGTCGCACAATTTTGATCTCTTTTCAATGTAATTTTCGCCGTTTTTCCCTCTTCATTTTCGATCAATCATAAGTTTTCAACCTGCTCTCATTTGGTCATTTTTCATCCGATTAAAAATCTGAGAACATGCTCGCGTTCCCCAAACCCTTGCCGTTCTAACGAGCCATTTCTGGAATCTGCATCTCCAACCGTTAAGTCGCGAGAGGCTTTTGTTTGAGGTGAGCGTAATCCTATACAAATCAATGGAGTGTTGGTGCGTGACGTCTCCTCACAATTTAAAATCAAATGTGTGTGCGTGAATGTGCATGTTTTGTAAAGGGGCAGTGAGATACTGTTAATTATGGTAGATTCCACATTTCTTGACCGATTTCAATGGTTTGAATTTTAAACTGTTCAGCTCATTGAAATGTTACTTAAAATCAAATGTGTGTGCGTGAATGTGCATGTTTCTTAAAGGGGCAGTAACATAGTGTTGATTATGGTTAACTTCCACATTTCTTGACCCATTTCAATGGTTGAAAGTTTAAACTGTTCAGCTCATTGAAATGTTACATAAAATCAAATGTGTGTGCGTGAATGTGCATGTTTCTTAAAGGGGCAGTAACATACTGTTGATTATGGTAGATTCCACATTTCTTGACCGATTTCAATGGTTTAAATTTTAAACTGTTCAGCTCATTGAAATGTTACTTAAAATCAAATGTGTGTGCGTGAATGTGCATGTTTTGTAAAGGGGCAGTAAGATACTTTTAGTTGATGTTGATTATGGTGAACTTCCACATTTCTTGACTGATTTCAATGGTTTAAATTTTAAACTGTTCAGCTCATTGAAATGTTAGTTAAAATCAAATGTGTGTGCGTGAATGTGCATGTTTCTTAAAGGGGCAGTAATACTTTTAGTAGATTATGGTTAACTTCCACATTTCTTGAGCGATTTCAATGGTTGAAAGTTTAAACTGTTCAGCTCATTGAAAAGAGTTAGCAGGCCCATTCAAAATTTCCGCGGGAATTTTTCTAGTTATGGGCCTGCTAAGCGGAGCAAGCAGCAGCGAAGCTGCTGCTTGCGGAGCAAGCAGGCACATATTACTATCCTAGAAAAAAGGGTTTAATATTTTTCTTATTATGGGCCTGCTAAGCGGAGCAAGCAGCAGCGAAGCTGCTGCTTGCGGAGCAAGCAGGCACATATTACTATCCACCCTAGAAAAGGGTTTATTTTTATATTTTTATGGGCCTGCTAAGCGGAGCAAGCAGCAGCGAAGCTGCTGCTTGCGGAGCAAGCAGGCACATATTACTATCCTAGAAAAGGGGTTTATTTTTTTTCTTCTTATTATTCTTTAATCTTCCGCGTTTTTTCTGCTAAAATGCGGCCCGTACCGTAGATCGCACCGGGACAAAAGAGGTATCAAACGATGCGGCTCGATCTGACTCGGTGCGGCATTATTTTTCTAAGAATTCCCAGTTACCATGGCGACGCTATTCCCAAAAAACTCCCAAATAAAGTCCCATAGGAATGAATGGGAATCCGAAAGAGATCAACTCCAATCAAGCACCTTTTTCAAAGACACGCTGCGCGCGCATACATTAACCGACCGATATGAAAAATAGCTCATTTTGTTGGAATTTTTGTCATCTTTAGCTCAGTGTCAAAAAAAAATTTAAGGAATGAAAGCTCTCCCCCCTGTGCGGGTTCAAAGACAGTGAGCAAAGGGGTAAAAGTCGCCTTTCTTGCATCAGTTAGAGCGTGACTAATTAAGGTCTGAGTGGTGGGAACCAAAAAATATATTTCCAAAAGTTTCACTTCAACTCGTCACCATGGCCACAATCTTTGCTCACTAGACATCAAATTCGCACATTTTGTAGCCACAAGCCTCTGCTTTCTGAAGAACTAAGTTTTATTTGGCTAAGGTGTCATTTAGTACCTTTATTTTCACTTTAAGCGAGGAGAAGTCGCACATTTTTGATCTCTTTTCAATGTAATTTTCGCCGTTTTTGCCTCTTCATTTTCGATCAATCATAAGTTTTCAACCTGCTCTCATTTGGTCATTTTTCATCCGATTAAAAAACTGAGAACATGCTCGCGTTCCCCAAACCCTTGCCGTTCTAACGAGCCATTTCTGGAATCTGCATCTTCAACCGTTAAGTCGCGAGAGGCTTTTGTTTGAGGTGAGCGTAATCCTATACAAATCAATGGAGTGTTGGTGCGTGACGTCTCCTCACAACTTAAAATCAAATGTGTGTGCGTGAATGTGCATGTTTTGTAAAGGGGCAGTGAGATACTGTTAATTATGGTAGATTCCACATTTCTTGACCGATTTCAATGGTTTGAATTTTAAACTGTTCAGCTCATTGAAATGTTACTTAAAATCAAATGTGTGTGCGTGAATGTGCATGTTTCTTAAAGGGGCAGTAACACTTTTAGTAGATTATGGTTAACTTGCACATTTCTTGAGCGATTTCAATGGTTGAAAGTTTAAACTGTTCAGCTCATTGAAAAGAGTTAGCAGGCCCATTCAAAATTTCCGCGGGAATTTTTCTAGTTTTTATATTTTATTCCACGATTTTTTCTGCTAAAATGCGGCCCGTACCGTAGATCGCACCGGCACGAATGAGGTATCAAACGATGCGGCTCGATCTGACTCGGTGCGGCATTATTTTTATAAGAATTCCCAGTTACCATGGCGACGCTATTCCCAAAAAACTCCCAAATAAAGTCCCATAGGAATGAATGGGAATCCGAAAGAGATCAACTCCAATCAAGCACCTTTTTCAAAGACACGCTGCGCGCGCATACGTTAACCGACCGATATGAAAATTAGCTCATTTTGTTGGAATTTTTGTCATCTTTAGCTCAGTGTCAAAAAAAAAATTAAGGAATGAAAGCTCTCCCCCCTGTGCGGGTTCAAAGACAGTGAGTGTAATCGCCACTCTGATACCCAATTAAGCTTTCAGTGACGGGAACCAAAAAATATATTTCCAAAAGTTTCACTTCAACTCGTCACCATGGCCACAATCTTTGCTCACTAGACATCAAATTCGCACATTTTGTAGCCACAAGCCTCTGCTTTCTGAAGAACTAAGTTTTATTTGGCTACGGTGTCATTTAGTACCTTTATTTTCACTTTAAGCGAGGAGAAGTCGCACATTTTTGATCTCTTTTCAATGTAATTTTCGCCGTTTTTCCCTCTTCATTTTCGATCAATCATAAGTTTTCAACCTGCTCTCATTTGGTCATTTTTCATCCGATTAAAAAACTGAGAACATGCTCGCGTTCCCCAAACCCTTGCCGTTCTAACGAGCCATTTCTGGAATCCGCATCTTCAACCGTTAAGTCGCGAGAGGCTTTTGTTTGAGGTGAGCGTAATCCTATACAAATCAATGGAGTGTTGGTGCGTGACGTCTCCTCACAACTTAAAATCAAATGTGTGTGCGTGAATGTGCATGTTTTGTAAAGGGGCAGTGAGATACTGTTAATTATGGTAGATTCCACATTTCTTGACCGATTTCAATGGTTTGAATTTTAAACTGTTCAGCTCATTGAAATGTTACTTAAAATCAAATGTGTGTGCGTGAATGTGCATGTTTCTTAAAGGGGCAGTAACATACTGTTGATTTTGGTTAACTTTTACATTTCTTGAGCGATTTCAATGGTTGAAATTTTAAACTGTTCAGCTCATTGAAATGTTAGTTAAAATCAAATGTGTGTGCGTGAATGTGCATGTTTCTTAAAGGGGCAGTAACATACTGTTGATTATGGTAGATTCCACATTTCTTGACCGATTTCAATGGTTTAAATTTTAAACTGTTCAGCTCATTGAAATGTTAGTTAAAATCAAATGTATGTGCGTGAATGTGCATGTTTCTTAAAGGGGCAGTAATACTTTTAGTAGATTATGGTTAACTTCCACATTTCTTGAGCGATTTCAACGGTTGAAATTTTAAACTGTTCAGCTCATTGAAAAGAGTTGCAAGAGTTAGCAGGCCCATTCAAAATTTCCGCGGGAATTTTTCTAGTTATGGGCCTGCTAAGCGGAGCAAGCAGCAGCGAAGCTGCTGCTTGCGGAGCAAGCAGGCACATATTACTATCCACCCTAGAAAAGTGTTTGGAATTTTTCTAGTTATGGGCCTGCTAAGCGGAGCAAGCAGCAGCGAAGCTGCTGCTTGCGGAGCAAGCAGGCACATATTACTATCCACCCTAGAAAAGGGTTTATTATTATGGGCCTGCTAAGCGGAGCAAGCAGCAGCGAAGCTGCTGCTTGCGGAGCAAGCAGGCACATATTACTATCCTAGAAAAAAGTGTTTAATATTATTATGGGCCTGCTAAGCGGAGCAAGCAGCAGCGAAGCTGCTGCTTGCGGAGCAAGCAGGCACATATTACTATCCACCCTAGAAAAGTGTTTATTCTTCTTATTTTTATTATTTTTATATTATCTTCCAGCGACTTTTCCGCAAGAATAGGGGCCGTACCGTAGATCGCACCGCGACAAATAAGGTATCAAACGATGCGGCTCGATTTGACTCGCTGCGCTATTATTTTCCTCAGAATTCCCAGTTACCATGGCGACACAATTCCCCAAAATGTCCCCCAAAAAGTCCCATAGGAATGAATGGGAATCCGAAAATGATCAACTCCAATCAAGCACCTTTTTCAAAGACACGCTGCGCGCGCATACATTAACCGACCGATATGAAAATTAGCTCATTTTGTTGGAATTTTTGTCATCTTTAGCTCAGTGTCAAAAAAAAAATTAAGGAATGAAAGCTCTCCCCCCTGTGCGGGTTCAAAGACAGTGAGCAAAGGGGTGAAAGTCGCCTTTCTTGCATCAGTTAGAGCGTGACTAATTAAGGTCTGAGTGCTGGGAACCAAAAAATATATTTCCAAAAGTTTCACTTCAACTCGTCACCATGGCCACAATCTTTGCTCACTAGACATCAAATTCGCACATTTTGTAGCCACAAGCCTCTGCTTTCTGAAGAACTAAGTTTTATTTGGCTAAGGTGTCATTTAGTACCTTTATTTTCACTTTAAGCGAGGAGAAGTCGCACATTTTTGATCTCTTTTCAATGTAATTTTCGCCGTTTTTGCCTCTTCATTTTCGATCAATCATAAGTTTTCAACCTGCTCTCATTTGGTCATTTTTCATCCGATTAAAAAACTGAGAACATGCTCGCGTTCCCCAAACCCTTGCCGTTCTAACGAGCCATTTCTGGAATCTGCATCTTCAACCGTTAAGTCGCGAGAGGCTTTTGTTTGAGGTGAGCGTAATCCTATACAAATCAATGGAGTGTTGGTGCGTGACGTCTCCTCACAACTTAAAATCAAATGTGTGTGCGTGAATGTGCATGTTTTGTAAAGGGCAGTGAGATACTGTTAATTATGGTAGATTCCACATTTCTTGACCGATTTCAATGGTTTGAATTTTAAACTGTTCAGCTCATTGAAATGTTACTTAAAATCAAATGTGTGTGCGTGAATGTGCATGTTTCTTAAAGGGGCAGTGAGATACTGTTAATTATGGTAGATTCCACATTTCTTGACCGATTTCAATGGTTTGAATTTTAAACTGTTCAGCTCATTGAAATGTTACTTAAAATCAAATGTGTGTGCGTGAATGTGCATGTTTCTTAAAGGGGCAGTAACATACTGTTGATTTTGGTTAACTTGCACATTTCTTGACCGATTTCAATGGTTTAAATTTTAAACTGTTCAGCTCATTGAAAAGAGTTAGCAGGCCCATTCAAAATTTCCGCGGGAATTTTTCTAGTTATGGGCCTGCTAAGCGGAGCAAGCAGCAGCGAAGCTGCTGCTTGCGGAGCAAGCAGGCACATATTACTATCCACCCTAGAAAAGGGTTTATTATTTTTCTTCCATATATTATCTTCCACCGACTTTTCCGCAAAAATGCGGCCCGAACCGTAGATCGCACCGGGACAAATGAGGTATCAAACGATGCGGCTCGCTCTGACTCGCTGCGCTATTATTTTTCTAAGAATTCCCAGTTACCATGGCGACGCTATTCCCAAAAAACTCCCAAATAAAGTCCCATAGGAATGAATGGGAATCCGAAAGAGATCAACTCCAATCAAGCCCCTTTTTCAAAGACACGCTGCGCGCGCATACGTTAACCGACCGATATGAATTTTAGCTCATTTTGTTGGAATTTTTGTCATCTTTAGCTCAGTGTCAAAAAAAAATTTAAGGAATGAAAGCTCTCCCCCCTGTGCGGGTTCAAAGACAGTGAGTGAAATATCCTTTATCCCATGTGTGTGTATTGCATGAGCTAGAGCGGACCAATTAAGAAACAGAGTGAAGACAGAGAAAAAAATGTATTTCAAGTTTCACTTCAACTCGTCACCATGGCCACAATCTTTGCTCACTAGACATCAAATTCGCACATTTTGTAGCCACAAGCCTCTGCTTTCTGAAGAACTAAGTTTTATTTGGCTAAGGTGTCATTTAGTACCTTTATTTTCACTTTAAGCGAGGAGAAGTCGCACATTTTTGATCTCTTTTCAATGTAATTTTCGCCGTTTTTGCCTCTTCATTTTCGATCAATCATAAGTTTTCAACCTGCTCTCATTTGGTCATTTTTCATCCGATTAAAAAACTGAGAACATGCTCGCGTTCCCCAAACCCTTGCCGTTCTAACGAGCCATTTCTGGAATCTGCATCTTCAACCGTTAAGTCGCGAGAGGCTTTTGTTTGAGGTGAGCGTAATCCTATACAAATCAATGGAGTGTTGGTGCGTGACGTCTCCTCACAACTTAAAATCCAATGTGTGTGCGTGAATGTGCATGTTTTGTAAAGGGGCAGTGAGATACTGTTAATTATGGTAGATTCCACATTTCTTGACCGATTTCAATGGTTTGAATTTTAAACTGTTCAGCTCATTGAAATGTTACTTAAAATCAAATGTGTGTGCGTGAATGTGCATGTTTCTTAAAGGGGCAGTAACATAGTGTTGATTATGGTTAACTTCCACATTTCTTGACCCATTTCAATGGTTGAAAGTTTAAACTGTTCAGCTCATTGAAATGTTACTTAAAATCAAATGTGTGTGCGTGAATGTGCATGTTTCTTAAAGGGGCAGTAACATTCTGTTGATTATGGTAGATTCCACATTTCTTGACCGATTTCAATGGTTTAAATTTTAAACTGTTCAGCTCATTGAAATGTTACTTAAAATCAAATGTGTGTGCGTGAATGTGCATGTTTTGTAAAGGGGTGGTAAGATACTTTTAGTTGATGTTGATTATGGTGAACTTCCACATTTCTTGACTGATTTCAATAGTTTAAATTTTAAACTGTTCAGCTCATTGAAATGTTAGTTAAAATCAAATGTGTGTGCGTGAATGTGCATGTTTCTTAAAGGGGCAGTAATACTTTTAGTAGATTATGGTTAACTTGCACATTTCTTGAGCGATTTCAATGGTTGAAAGTTTAAACTGTTCAGCTCATTGAAAAGAGTTAGCAGGCCCATTCAAAATTTCCGCGGGAATTTTTCTAGTTATGGGCCTGCTAAGCGGAGCAAGCAGCAGCGAAGCTGCTGCTTGCGGAGCAAGCAGGCACATATTACTATCCACCCTAGAAAAGGGTTTATTATTTTTTTTCTTTTTTATTCTTCCACCGACTTTTCCGCAAAAATGCGGCCCGAACCGTAGATCGCACCGGGACAAAAGAGGTATCAAACGATGCGGCTCGCTCTGACTCGCTGCGCTATTATTTTTATAAGAATTCCCAGCTACCATGGCGACGCTATTCCCAAAAAACTCCCAAATAAAGTCCCATAGGAATGAATGGGAATCCGAAAGAGATCAACTCCAATCAAGCACCTTTTTCAAAGACACGCTGCGCGCGCATACATTAACCGACCGATATGAAAATTAGCTCATTTTGTTGGAATTTTTGTCATCTTTAGCTCAGTGTCAAAAAAAAATTTAAGGAATGAAAGCTCTCCCCCCTGTGAGGGTTCAAAGACAGTGAGCAAAGGGGAAAAGTCGCCTATTTAGAGTGTGACTAATTAAGGCTTCAGTGACGGGAACCAAAAAATCTATTTCCAAAAGTTTCACTTCAACTCGTCACCATGGCCACAATCTTTGCTCACTAGACATCAAATTCGCACATTTTGTAGCCACAAGCCTCTGCTTTCTGAAGAACTAAGTTTTATTTGGCTACGGTGTCATTTAGTACCTTTATTTTCACTTTAAGCGAGGAGAAGTCGGACTTTGACGCCTATCTCCTCCATGTTAATTTCGCCGTTTTTTCCCTCTTCATTTTCGATCAATCATAAGTTTTCAACCTGCTCTCATTTGGTCATTTTTCATCCGATTAAAAAACTGAGAACATGCTCGCGTTCCCCAAACCCTTGCCGTTCTAACGAGCCATTTCTGGAATCTGCATCTTCAACCGTTAAGTCGCGAGAGGCTTTTGTTTGAGGTGAGCGTAATCCTATACAAATCAATGGAGTGTTGGTGCGTGACGTCTCCTCACAACTTAAAATCAAATGTGTGTGCGTGAATGTGCATGTTTTGTAAAGGGGCAGTGAGATACTTGATTGTGTTGAACTTCCACATTTCTTGACCGATTTCAATGGTTTAAATTTTAAACTGTTCAGCTCATTGAAATGTTACTTAAAATCAAATGTGTGTGCGTGAATGTGCATGTTTCTTAAAGGGGCAGTAACATACTGTTGATTATTGTTAACTTGCACATTTCTTGACCGATTTCAATGGTTGAAAGTTTAAACTGTTCAGCTCATTCAAATGTTGGTTAAAATCAAATGTGTGTGCGTGAATGTGCATATTTCTTAAAGGGACAGTAAGATACTTTATTTGATCTTGATTATGGTTAACTTGCACATTTCTTGACCGATTTCAATGGTTGAAAGTTTAAACTGTTCAGCTCATTGAAAAGAGTTAGCAGGCCCATTCAAAATTTCCGCGGGAATTTTTCTAGTTATTTTTCTTATTTTTTAATCTTCCGCGTTTTTTTCTGCTAAAATGCGGCCCGTACCGTAGATCGCACCGGGACAAATGAGGTATCAAACGATGCGGCTCGATCTGACTCGGTGCGCTATTATTTTTATAAGAATTCCCAGTTACCATGGCGACGCTATTCCCAAAAAACTCCCAAATAAAGTCCCATAGGAATGAATGGGAATCCGAAAGAGATCAACTCCAATCAAGCACCTTTTTCAAAGACACGCTGCGCGCGCATACATTAACCGACCGATATGAAAATTAGCTCATTTTGTTGGAATTTTTGTCATCTTTAGCTCAGTGTCAAAAAAAATTTTAAGGAATGAAAGCTCTCCCCCCTGTGAGGGTTCAAAGACAGTGAGCAAAGGGGAAAAGTCGCCTATTTAGAGTGTGACTAATTAAGGCTTCAGTGACGGGAACCAAAAAATCTATTTCCAAAAGTTTCACTTCAACTCGTCACCATGGCCACAATCTTTGCTCACTAGACATCAAATTCGCACATTTTGTAGCCACAAGCCTCTGCTTTCTGAAGAACTAAGTTTTATTTGGCTACGGTGTCATTTAGTACCTTTATTTTCACTTTAAGCGAGGAGAAGTCGGACTTTGACGCCTATCTCCTCCATGTTAATTTCGCCGTTTTTTCCCTCTTCATTTTCGATCAATCATAAGTTTTCAACCTGCTCTCATTTGGTCATTTTTCATCCGATTAAAAAACTGAGAACATGCTCGCGTTCCCCAAACCCTTGCCGTTCTAACGAGCCATTTCTGGAATCTGCATCTTCAACCGTTAAGTCGCGAGAGGCTTTTGTTTGAGGTGAGCGTAATCCTATACAAATCAATGGAGTGTTGGTGCGTGACGTCTCCTCACAACTTAAAATCAAATGTGTGTGCGTGAATGTGCATGTTTTGTAAAGGGGCAGTGAGATACTGTTAATTATGGTAGATTCCACATTTCTTGACCGATTTCAATGGTTTGAATTTTAAACTGTTCAGCTCATTGAAATGTTACTTAAAATCAAATGTGTGTGCGTGAATGTGCATGTTTCTTAAAGGGGCAGTAACATACTGTTGATTATGGTTAACTTGCACATTTCTTGAGCGATTTCAATGGTTGAAATTTTAAACTGTTCAGCTCATTGAAATGTTGGTTAAAATAAAATGTGTGTGCGTGAATGTGCATATTTCTTAAAGGGACAGTAAGATACTTTATTTGGTCTTGATTATGGTTAACTTGCACATTTCTTGAGCGATTTCAATGGTTGAATTTTTAAACTGTTCAGCTCATTGAAATGTTAGTTAACATCAAATGTATGCGCGTGAATGTGCATGTTTCTTAAAGGGGCAGTAATACTTTTAGTAGATTATGGTTAACTTCCACATTTCTTAAGCGATTTCAATGGTTGAAATTTTAAACTGTTCAGCTCATTGAAATGTTGGTTAAAATCAAATGTGTGTGCGTGAATGTGCATATTTCTTAAAGGGACAGTAAGATACTTTATTTGATCTTGATTATGGTTAACTTTTACATTTCTTGAGCGATTTCAATGGTTGAAATTTTAAACTGTTCAGCTCATTGAAATGTTAGTTAAAATCAAATGTATGTGCGTGAATGTGCATGTTTCTTAAAGGGGCAGTAATACTTTTAGTTGATTATAACTTCCACATTTCTTGAGCGATTTCAACGGTTGAAATTTTAAACTGCTCATTGAAAAGAGTTGCAAGAGTTAGCAGGCCCATTCAAAATTTCCGCGGGAATTTTTCTAGTTATGGGCCTGCTAAGCGGAGCAAGCAGCAGCGAAGCTGCTGCTTGCGGAGCAAGCAGGCACATATTACTATCCACCCTAGAAAAGGGTTTATTATTTTTTTTCTTTTTTATTCTTCCACCGACTTTTCCGCAAAAATGCGGCCCGAACCGTAGATCGCACCGGGACAAAAGAGGTATCAAACGATGCGGCTCGCTCTGACTCGCTGCGCTATTATTTTTATAAGAATTCCCAGCTACCATGGCGACGCTATTCCCAAAAAACTCCCAAATAAAGTCCCATAGGAATGAATGGGAATCCGAAAGAGATCAACTCCAATCAAGCACCTTTTTCAAAGACACGCTGCGCGCGCATACATTAACCGACCGATATGAAAATTAGCTCATTTTGTTGGAATTTTTGTCATCTTTAGCTCAGTGTCAAAAAAAAATTTAAGGAATGAAAGCTCTCCCCCCTGTGAGGGTTCAAAGACAGTGAGCAAAGGGGAAAAGTCGCCTATTTAGAGTGTGACTAATTAAGGCTTCAGTGACGGGAACCAAAAAATCTATTTCCAAAAGTTTCACTTCAACTCGTCACCATGGCCACAATCTTTGCTCACTAGACATCAAATTCGCACATTTTGTAGCCACAAGCCTCTGCTTTCTGAAGAACTAAGTTTTATTTGGCTACGGTGTCATTTAGTACCTTTATTTTCACTTTAAGCGAGGAGAAGTCGGACTTTGACGCCTATCTCCTCCATGTTAATTTCGCCGTTTTTTCCCTCTTCATTTTCGATCAATCATAAGTTTTCAACCTGCTCTCATTTGGTCATTTTTCATCCGATTAAAAAACTGAGAACATGCTCGCGTTCCCCAAACCCTTGCCGTTCTAACGAGCCATTTCTGGAATCTGCATCTTCAACCGTTAAGTCGCGAGAGGCTTTTGTTTGAGGTGAGCGTAATCCTATACAAATCAATGGAGTGTTGGTGCGTGACGTCTCCTCACAACTTAAAATCAAATGTGTGTGCGTGAATGTGCATGTTTTGTAAAGGGGCAGTGAGATACTGTTAATTATGGTAGATTCCACATTTCTTGACCGATTTCAATGGTTTGAATTTTAAACTGTTCAGCTCATTGAAATGTTACTTAAAATCAAATGTGTGTGCGTGAATGTGCATGTTTCTTAAAGGGGCAGTAACATAGTGTTGATTATGGTTAACTTCCACATTTCTTGACCCATTTCAATGGTTGAAAGTTTAAACTGTTCAGCTCATTGAAATGTTACTTAAAATCAAATGTGTGTGCGTGAATGTGCATGTTTCTTAAAGGGGCAGTAACATTCTGTTGATTATGGTAGATTCCACATTTCTTGACCGATTTCAATGGTTTAAATTTTAAACTGTTCAGCTCATTGAAATGTTACTTAAAATCAAATGTGTGTGCGTGAATGTGCATGTTTTGTAAAGGGGCAGTAAGATACTTTTAGTTGATGTTGATTATGGTGAACTTCCACATTTCTTGACTGATTTCAATGGTTTAAATTTTAAACTGTTCAGCTCATTGAAATGTTAGTTAAAATCAAATGTGTGTGCGTGAATGTGCATGTTTCTTAAAGGGGCAGTAACATACTGTTGATTTTGGTTAACTTGCACATTTCTTGAGCGATTTCAATGGTTGAAAGTTTAAACTGTTCAGCTCATTGAAAAGAGTTAGCAGGCCCATTCAAAATTTCCGCGGGAATTTTTCTAGTTATGGGCCTGCTAAGCGGAGCAAGCAGCAGCGAAGCTGCTGCTTGCGGAGCAAGCAGGCACATATTACTATCCTAGAAAATGGGTTTATTATGGGCCTGCTAAGCGGAGCAAGCAGCAGCGAAGCTGCTGCTTGCGGAGCAAGCAGGCACATATTACTATCCACCCTAGAAAAGGGTTTATTTTTATTTTTTTTATATTTTATTCCACCGACTTTTCCGCAAAAATGCGGCCCGAACCGTAGATCGCACCGGGACAAATGAGGTATCAAACGATGCGGCTCGATCTGACTCGGTGCGGCATTATTTTTCTAAGAATTCCCAGTTACCATGGCGACGCTATTCCCAAAAAACTCCCAAATAAAGTCCCATAGGAATGAATGGGAATCCGAAAGAGATCAACTCCAATCAAGCACCTTTTTCAAAGACACGCTGCACGCGCATACGTTAACCGACCGATATGAAA
Organism: Leptonotus elevatus; assembly: GCF_054856555.1. Classification (NCBI taxonomy): domain Eukaryota; kingdom Metazoa; phylum Chordata; class Actinopteri; order Syngnathiformes; family Syngnathidae; genus Leptonotus; species Leptonotus elevatus. Next base: position 4,957,305 of record NC_141260.1, on the reverse strand, counting down.
ATTAGCTCATTTTGTTGGAATTTTTGTCATCTTTAGCTCAGTGTCAAAAAAAAATTTAAGGAATGAAAGCTCTCCCCCCTGTGCGGGTTCAAAGACAGTGAGCAAAGGGGTGAAAGTCGCCTTTCTTGCATCAGTTAGAGCGTGACTAATTAAGGTCTGAGTGCTGGGAACCAAAAAATATATTTCCAAAAGTTTCACTTCAACTCGTCACCATGGCCACAATCTTTGCTCACTAGACATCAAATTCGCACATTTTGTAGCCACAAGCCTCTGCTTTCTGAAGAACTAAGTTTTATTTGGCTAAGGTGTCATTTAGTACCTTTATTTTCACTTTAAGCGAGGAGAAGTCGCACATTTTTGATCTCTTTTCAATGTAATTTTCGCCGTTTTTGCCTCTTCATTTTCGATCAATCATAAGTTTTCAACCTGCTCTCATTTGGTCATTTTTCTTCCGATTAAAAAACTGAGAACATGCTCGCGTTCCCCAAACCCTTGCCGTTCTAACGAGCCATTTCTGGAATCTGCATCTTCAACCGTTAAGTCGCGAGAGGCTTTTGTTTGAGGTGAGCGTAATCCTATACAAATCAATGGAGTGTTGGTGCGTGACGTCTCCTCACAACTTAAAATCAAATGTGTGTGCGTGAATGTGCATGTTTTGTAAAGGGGCAGTAACATAGTGTTGATTATGGTTAACTTCCACATTTCTTGACCCATTTCAATGGTTGAAAGTTTAAACTGTTCAGCTCATTGAAATGTTACTTAAAATCAAATGTGTGTGCGTGAATGTGCATGTTTCTTAAAGGGGCAGTAACATAGTGTTGATTATGGTTAACTTCCACATTTCTTGACCCATTTCAATGGTTGAAAGTTTAAACTGTTCAGCTCATTGAAATGTTACTTAAAATCAAATGTGTGTGCGTGAATGTGCATGTTTCTTAAAGGGGCAGTAACATACTGTTGATTATGGTAGATTCCACATTTCTTGACCAATTTCAATGGTTTAAATTTTAAACTGTTCAGCTCATTGAAATGTTACTTAAAATCAAATGTGTGTGCGTGAATGTGCATGTTTCTTAAAGGGGCAGTAATACTTTTAGTAGATTATGGTTAACTTCCACATTTCTTGACCGATTTCAATGGTTGAAAGTTTAAACTGTTCAGCTCATTGAAAAGAGTTAGCAGGCCCATTCAAAATTTCCGCGGGAATTTTTCTAGTTATTTTTCTTATTTTTTAATCTTCCGCGTTTTTTTCTGCTAAAATGCGGCCCGTACCGTAGATCGCACCGGGACAAATGAGGTATCAAACGATGCGGCTCGATCTGACTCGGTGCGCTATTATTTTTATAAGAATTCCCAGTTACCATGGCGACGCTATTCCCAAAAAACTCCCAAATAAAAGTCCCATAGGAATGAATGGGAAAAGGAAAGACAAAATCACACATCAAGCACCTTTTTCAAAGAGACGCTGCGCGCGCATACGTTAACCGATTGATATGAAAATTAGCTCATTTTGTTGGAATTTTTGTCATCTTTAACTCAGTGTCAAAAAAAAAATTAAGGAATGAAAGCTCTTCCCCCTGTGCGGGTTCAAAGACAGTGAGTGTAATCGCCACTCTGATACCCAATTAAGGCTTCAGTGACGGGAACCAAAAAATCTATTTCCAAAAGTTTCACTTCAACTCGTCACCATGGCCACAATCTTTGCTCACTAGACATCAAATTCGCACATTTTGTAGCCACAAGCCTCTGCTTTCTGAAGAACTAAGTTTTATTTGGCTAAGGTTTCATTTAGTACCTTTATTTTCACTTTAAGCGAGGAGAAGTCGCACATTTTTGATCTCTTTTCAATGTAATTTTCGCCCTTTTTCCCTCTTCATTTTCGATCAATCATAAGTTTTCAACCTGCTCTCATTTGGTCATTTTTCATCCGATTAAAAAACTGAGAACATGCTCGCGTTCCCCAAACCCTTGCCGTTCTAACAAGCCATTTCTGGAATCTGCATCTTCAACCGTTAAGTCGCGAGAGGCTTTTGTTTGAGGTGAGCGTAATCCTATACAAATCAATGGAGTGTTGGTGCGTGACGTCTCCTCACAACTTAAAATCAAATGTGTGTGCGTGAATGTGCATGTTTTGTAAAGGGGCAGTGAGATACTGTTAATTATGGTAGATTCCACATTTCTTGACCGATTTCAATGGTTTGAATTTTAAACTGTTCAGCTCATTGAAATGTTACTTAAAATCAAATGTGTGTGCGTGAATGTGCATGTTTCTTAAAGGGGCAGTAACATACTGTTGATTTTGGTTAACTTGCACATTTCTTGAGCGATTTCAATGGTTTAAATTTTAAACTGTTCAGCTCATTGAAATGTTGGTTAAAATCAAATGTGTGTGCGTGAATGTGCATATTTCTTAAAGGGACAGTAAGATACTTTATTTGATCTTGATTATGGTTAACTTCCACATTTCTTGACCGATTTCAATGGTTGAAAGTTTAAACTGTTCGGCTCATTGAAAAGAGTTAGCAGGCCCATTCAAAATTTCCGCGGGAATTTTTCTAGTTATTTTTATATCATCTTCCAGCGACTTTTCCGCAAAAATAGGGCCCGAACCGTAGATCGCACCGGGACAAAAGAGGTATCAAACGATGCGGCTCGATCTGACTCGCTGCGCTATTATTTTTATAAGAATTCCCAGTTACCATGGCGACGCTATTCCCAAAAAACTCCCAAATAAAGTCCCATAGGAATGAATGGGAATCCGAAAGAGATCAACTCCAATCAAGCACCTTTTTCAAAGACACGCTGCGCGCGCATACATTAACCGACCGATATGAAAATTAGCTCATTTTGTTGGAATTTTTGTCATCTTTAGCTCAGTGTCAAAAAAAATTTTAAGGAATGAAAGCTCTCCCCCCTGTGAGGGTTCAAAGACAGTGAGCAAAGGGGAAAAGTCGCCTATTTAGAGTGTGACTAATTAAGGCTTCAGTGACGGGAACCAAAAAATCTATTTCCAAAAGTTTCACTTCAACTCGTCACCATGGCCACAATCTTTGCTCACTAGACATCAAATTCGCACATTTTGTAGCCACAAGCCTCTGCTTTCTGAAGAACTAAGTTTTATTTGGCTACGGTGTCATTTAGTACCTTTATTTTCACTTTAAGCGAGGAGAAGTCGGACTTTGGCGCCTATCTCCTCCATGTAATTTTCGCCGTTTTTGCCTCTTCATTTTCGATCAATCATAAGTTTTCAACCTGCTCTCATTTGGTCATTTTTCATCCGATTAAAAAACTGAGAACATGCTCGCGTTCCCCAAACCCTTGCCGTTCTAACGAGCCATTTCTGGAATCTGCATCTTCAACCGTTAAGTCGCGAGAGGCTTTTGTTTGAGGTGAGCGTAATCCTATACAAATCAATGGAGTGTTGGTGCGTGACGTCTCCTCACAACTTAAAATCAAATGTGTGTGCGTGAATGTGCATGTTTTGTAAAGGGGCAGTGAGATACTTGATTGTGTTGAACTTCCACATTTCTTGACCGATTTCAATGGTTTAAATTTTAAACTGTTCAGCTCATTGAAATGTTACTTAAAATCAAATGTGTGTGCGTGAATGTGCATGTTTCTTAAAGGGGCAGTAACATACTGTTGATTATTGTTAACTTGCACATTTCTTGACCGATTTCAATGGTTGAAAGTTTAAACTGTTCAGCTCATTCAAATGTTGGTTAAAATCAAATGTGTGTGCGTGAATGTGCATATTTCTTAAAGGGACAGTAAGATACTTTATTTGATCTTGATTATGGTTAACTTGCACATTTCTTGACCGATTTCAATGGTTGAAAGTTTAAACTGTTCAGCTCATTGAAAAGAGTTAGCAGGCCCATTCAAAATTTCCGCGGGAATTTTTCTAGTTATGGGCCTGCTAAGCGGAGCAAGCAGCAGCGAAGCTGCTGCTTGCGGAGCAAGCAGGCACATATTACTATCCTAGAAAAAAGGGTTTATTATTTTTTATTATTCCACGACTTTTCCGCAAAAATGCGGCCCGAACCGTAGATCGCACCGGGACAAATGAGGTATCAAACGATGCGGCTCGCTCTGACTCGCTGCGCTATTATTTTTATAAGAATTCCCAGTTACCATGGCGACGCTATTCCCAAAAAACTCCCCCAAAAAATCCCATAGGAATGAATGGGAAACCGGAAGACATCAACTCCAATCAAGCACCTTTTTCCAAGACACGCTGCGCGCGCATACGTTAACCGACCGATATGAATTTTAGCTCATTTTGTTGGAATTTTTGTCATCTTTAGCTCTGTGTCAAAAAAAAAATTAAGGAATGAAAGCTCTCCCCCCTGTGCGGGTTCAAAGACAGTGAGTGAAATATCCTTTATCCCATGTGTGTGTATTGCATGAGCTAGAGCGGACCAATTAAGAATCAGAGTGTAGACAGAGAAAAAATAGATTTCAAGTTTCACTTCAACTCGTCACCATGGCCACAATCTTTGCTCACTAGACATCAAATTCGCACATTTTGTAGCCACAAGCCTCTGCTTTCTGAAGAACTAAGTTTTATTTGGCTAAGGTGTCATTTAGTACCTTTATTTTCACTTTAAGCGAGGAGAAGTCGCACATTTTTGATCTCTTTTCAATGTAATTTTCGCCCTTTTTGCCTCTTCATTTTCGATCAATCATAAGTTTTCAACCTGCTCTCATTTGGTCATTTTTCATCCGATTAAAAAACTGAGAACATGCTCGCGTTCCCCAAACCCTTGCCGTTCTAACGAGCCATTTCTGGAATCTGCATCTTCAACCGTTAAGTCGCGAGAGGCTTTTGTTTGAGGTGAGCGTAATCCTATACAAATCAATGGAGTGTTGGTGCGTGACGTCTCCTCACAACTTAAAATCAAATGTGTGTGCGTGAATGTGCATGTTTTGTAAAGGGGCAGTGAGATGCTGTTAATTATGGTAGATTCCACATTTCTTGACCGATTTCAATGGTTTGAATTTTAAACTGTTCAGCTCATTGAAATGTTACTTAAAATCAAATGTGTGTGCGTGAATGTGCATGTTTCTTAAAGGGGCAGTAACATACTGTTGATTATGGTAGATTCCACATTTCTTGACCGATTTCAATGGTTTAAATTTTAAACTGTTCAGCTCATTGAAATGTTACTTAAAATCAAATGTGTGTGCGTGAATGTGCATGTTTCTTAAAGGGGCAGTAACATAGTGTTGATTATGGTTAACTTCCACATTTCTTGACCCATTTCAATGGTTGAAAGTTTAAACTGTTCAGCTCATTGAAATGTTACTTAAAATCAAATGTGTGTGCGTGAATGTGCATGTTTCTTAAAGGGGCAGTAACATACTGTTGATTATGGTAGATTCCACATTTCTTGACCGATTTCAATGGTTTGAATTTTAAACTGTTCAGCTCATTGAAATGTTACTTAAAATCAAATGTGTGTGCGTGAATGTGCATGTTTCTTAAAGGGGCAGTAACATACTGTTGATTATGGTAGATTCCACATTTCTTGACCGATTTCAATGGTTTAAATTTTAAACTGTTCAGCTCATTGAAATGTTACTTAAAATCAAATGTGTGTGCGTGAATGTGCATGTTTCTTAAAGGGGCAGTAACATAGTGTTGATTATGGTTAACTTCCACATTTCTTGACCCATTTCAATGGTTGAAAGTTTAAACTGTTCAGCTCATTGAAATGTTACTTAAAATCAAATGTGTGTGCGTGAATGTGCATGTTTCTTAAAGGGGCAGTAACATACTGTTGATTATGGTAGATTCCACATTTCTTGAGCGATTTCAATGGTTTAAATTTTAAACTGTTCAGCTCATTGAAATGTTACTTAAAATCAAATGTGTGTGCGTGAATGTGCATGTTTCTTAAAGGGGCAGTAACATACTGTTGATTTTGGTTAACTTGCACATTTCTTGACCGATTTCAATGGTTGAAAGTTTAAACTGTTCAGCTCATTGAAAAAAGTTAGCAGGCCCATTCAAAATTTCCGCGGGAATTTTTCTAGTTTTTATATCATCTTCCAGCGACTTTTCCGCAAAAATAGGGCCCGAACCGTAGATCGCACCGGGACAAAAGAGGTATCAAACGATGCGGCTCGATCTGACTCGCTGCGCTATTATTTTTATAAGAATTCCCAGTTACCATGGCGACGCTATTCCCAAAAAACTCCCAAATAAAAGTCCCATAGGAATGAATGGGAAAAGGAAAGACAAAATCACACATCAAGCACCTTTTTCAAAGAGACGCTGCGCGCGCATACGTTAACCGATTGATATGAAAATTAGCTCATTTTGTTGGAATTTTTGTCATCTTTAACTCAGTGTCAAAAAAAAAATTAAGGAATGAAAGCTCTTCCCCCTGTGCGGGTTCAAAGACAGTGAGTGTAATCGCCACTCTGATACCCAATTAAGGCTTCAGTGACGGGAACCAAAAAATATATTTCCAAAAGTTTCACTTCAACTCGTCACCATGGCCACAATCTTTGCTCACTAGACATCAAATTCGCACATTTTGTAGCCACAAGCCTCTGCTTTCTGAAGAACTAATTTTTATTTGGCTAAGGTGTCATTTAGTACCTTTATTTTCACTTTAAGCGAGGAGAAGTCGCACATTTTTGATCTCTTTTCAATGTAATTTTCGCCGTTTTTGCCTCTTCATTTTCGATCAATCATAAGTTTTCAACCTGCTCTCATTTGGTCATTTTTCATCCGATTACAAAACTGAGAACATGCTCGCGTTCCCCAAACCCTTGCCGTTCTAACGAGCCATTTCTGGAATCTGCATCTTCAACCGTTAAGTCGCGAGAGGCTTTTGTTTGAGGTGAGCGTAATCCTATACAAATCAATGGAGTGTTGGTGCGTGACGTCTCCTCACAACTTAAAATCAAATGTGTGTGCGTGAATGTGCATGTTTTGTAAAGGGGCAGTGAGATACTGTTAGTTATGGTAGATTCCACATTTCTTGACCGATTTCAATGGTTTGAATTTTAAACTGTTCAGCTCATTGAAATGTTACTTAAAATCAAATGTGTGTGCGTGAATGTGCATGTTTCTTAAAGGGGCAGTAACATAGTGTTGATTATGGTTAACTTCCACATTTCTTGACCCATTTCAATGGTTGAAAGTTTAAACTGTTCAGCTCATTGAAATGTTACTTAAAATCAAATGTGTGTGCGTGAATGTGCATGTTTCTTAAAGGGGCAGTAACATAGTGTTGATTATGGTTAACTTCCACATTTCTTGACCCATTTCAATGGTTTAAATTTTAAACTGTTCAGCTCATTGAAATGTTACTTAAAATCAAATGTGTGTGCGTGAATGTGCATGTTTCTTAAAGGGGCAGTAATACTTTTAGTAGATTATGGTTAACTTCCACATTTCTTGACCGATTTCAATGGTTGAAAGTTTAAACTGTTCAGCTCATTGAAAAGAGTTAGCAGGCCCATTCAAAATTTCCGCGGGAATTTTTCTAGTTATGGGCCTGCTAAGCGGAGCAAGCAGCAGCGAAGCTGCTGCTTGCGGAGCAAGCAGGCACATATTACTATCCACCCTAGAAAAGGGTTTATTTTTATTTTTTTTATATTTTATTCCACCGACTTTTCCGCAAAAATGCGGCCCGAACCGTAGATCGCACCGGGACAAATGAGGTATCAAACGATGCGGCTCGATCTGACTCGGTGCGGCATTATTTTTCTAAGAATTCCCAGTTACCATGGCGACGCTATTCCCAAAAAACTCCCAAATAAAGTCCCATAGGAATGAATGGGAATCCGAAAGAGATCAACTCCAATCAAGCACCTTTTTCAAAGACACGCTGCGCGCGCATACGTTAACCGACCGATATGAAAATTAGCTCATTTTGTTGGAATTTTTGTCATCTTTAGCTCAGTGTCAAAAAAAAATTTAAGGAATGAAAGCTCTCCCCCCTGTGCGGGTTCAAAGACAGTGAGCAAAGGGGTGAAAGTCGCCTTTCTTGCATCAGTTAGAGCGTGACTAATTAAGGTCTGAGTGCTGGGAACCAAAAAATATATTTCCAAAAGTTTCACTTCAACTCGTCACCATGGCCACAATCTTTGCTCACTAGACATCAAATTCGCACATTTTGTAGCCACAAGCCTCTGCTTTCTGACAAACTAAGTTTTATTTGGCTAAGGTGTCATTTAGTACCTTTATTTTCACTTTAAGCGAGGAGAAGTCGCACTATTTTGATCTCTTTTCAATGTAATTTTCGCCGTTTTTCCCTCTTCATTTTCGATCAATCATAAGTTTTCAACCTGCTCTCATTTGGTCATTTTTCATCCGATTAAAAATCTGAGAACATGCTCGCGTTCCCCAAACCCTTGCCGTTCTAACGAGCCATTTCTGGAATCTGCATCTTCAACCGTTAAGTCGCGAGAGGCTTTTGTTTGAGGTGAGCGTAATCCTATACAAATCAATGGAGTGTTGGTGCGTGACGTCTCCTCACAACTTAAAATCAAATGTGTGTGCGTGAATGTGCATGTTTTGTAAAGGGGCAGTAAGATACTGTTAATTATGGTAGATTCCACATTTCTTGACCGATTTCAATGGTTTGAATTTTAAACTGTTCAGCTCATTGAAATGTTACTTAAAATCAAATGTGTGTGCGTGAATGTGCATGTTTCTTAAAGGGGCAGTAACATACTGTTGATTTTAGTTAACTTGCACATTTCTTGAGCGATTTCAATGGTTGAAATTTTAAACTGTTCAGCTCATTGAAATGTTAGTTAAAATCAAATGTATGTGCGTGAATGTGCATGTTTCTTAAAGGGGCAGTAATACTTTTAGTTGATTATAACTTCCACATTTCTTGAGCGATTTCAACGGTTGAAATTTTAAACTGCTCATTGAAAAGAGTTGCAAGAGTTAGCAGGCCCATTCAAAATTTCCGCGGGAATTTTTCTAGTTATATCATCTTCCACGGGTTTTTCCGCAAGAATGCGGCCTGTACCGTACATCGCACCGGGACAAATGAGGTATCAAACGATGCGGCTCGATCTGACTCGCTGCGGCATTATTTTTATAAGAATTCCCAGTTACCATGGCGATGCTATTCCCAAAAAACTCCCAAATAAAAGTCCCATAGGAATGAATGTGAAACCGAAAGACATCAACTCCAATTCAAGCACCTTTTTCCAAGACACGCTGCGCGCGCATACGGTAACCGATTGATATGAATTTTAGCTCATTTTGTTGGAATTTTTGTCATCTTTAGCTCAGTGTCAAAAAAAAAATTAAGGAATGAAAGCTCTTCCCCCTGTGCGGGTTCAAAGACAGTGAGTGTAATCGCCACTCTGATACCCAATTAAGCTGTCAGTGACGGGAACCAAAAAATCTATTTCCAAAAGTTTCACTTCAACTCGTCACCATGGCCACAATCTTTGCTCACTAGACATCAAATTCGCACATTTTGTAGCCACAAGCCTCTGCTTTCTGAAAAACTAAGTTTTATTTGGCTAAGGTGTCATTTAGTACCTTTATTTTCACTTTAAGCGAGGAGAAGTCGGACTTTGGCGCCTATCTCCTCCATGTTAATTTCGCCGTTTTTTCCCTCTTCATTTTCGATCAATCATAAGTTTTCAACCTGCTCTCATTTGGTCATTTTTCATCCGATTAAAAATCTGAGAACATGCTCGCGTTCCCCAAACCCTTGCCGTTCTAACGAGCCATTTCTGGAATCTGCATCTTCAACCGTTAAGTCGCGAGAGGCTTTTGTTTGAGGTGAGCGTAATCCTATACAAATCAATGGAGTGTTGGTGCGTGACGTCTCCTCACAACTTAAAATCAAATGTGTGTGCGTGAATGTGCATGTTTTGTAAAGGGGCAGTGAGATACTGTTAATTATGGTAGATTCCACATTTCTTGACCGATTTCAATGGTTTGAATTTTAAACTGTTCAGCTCATTGAAATGTTACTTAAAATCAAATGTGTGTGCGTGAATGTGCATGTTTCTTAAAGGGGCAGTAAGATACTTTATTTGATCTTGATTATGGTTAACTTGCACATTTCTTGAGCGATTTCAACGGTTTAAATTTTAAACTGTTCAGCTCATTGAAATGTTAGTTAAAATCTAATGTGTGTGCGTGAATGTGCATATTTCTTAAAGGGACAGTAAGATACTTTATTTGATCTTGATTATGGTTAACTTTTACATTTCTTGAGCGATTTCAATGGTTGAAATTTTAAACTGTTCAGCTCATTGAAATGTTAGTTAAAATCAAATGTATGTGCGTGAATGTGCATGTTTCTTAAAGGGCCAGTAATACTTTTAGTTGATTATAACTTCCACATTTCTTGAGCGATTTCAATGGTTGAAAGTTTAAACTGTTCAGCTCATTGAAAAGAGTTAGCAGGCCCATTCAAAATTTCCGCGGGAATTTTTCTAGTTGAAGTTGTAATTTAAAAAGTAATGAATTGCACAACATTCACTACTCTACAAATTGTGCCTATAACCAATTTGTAGAATAAACAAAGACATATGCAAGTCTATGACAAACTCAATAATTGTAATTCGATTTTTGGTGAGATGGAAAAAAAATTACAGCACTGTAATGAATATTGGCATTTTAACATCTTTCAATGTGATTGTTTTTCTTAACTTTCACCAAACATGTCATTATTTATTCATAAATTTTTTTAGACAAATACTAACGCATCTCATCCATTTCATCAGGTCTGGACTGTAAAAGGGTATTGTCTGTTGAGAGGGTCGCTGTTGATGTCGTTATATCAGGTGATGAGCAGATAACTGATGCACCAGTGCTGCTTTGAGTCATGTGGTCACTCGGCATATATGATTGTGCAGAAGTGGAGCTACCACATGGAAATCTTGAAAAAGATTGAATGAACACACGTTTTAGCACACATATTAAGAAAAAAAACAAACATTTTATACAGTTTGATTATCACACTTGCATCATCCAAAAAAGAAAACTCATACACAGTGGTCATGTGTCAAATTATGTACAATTTTATATCTTGAAAATGTACCTGACGATTTACATGAAGAAATTTACGCTTTATTTATATATTTTTTATTTTTTTCTTAAAGAGCTCAGTATTGTTCATTCGGAAATGTCATCATCATTGCTCTTTATTTATTTTTATTTATTTTTATTTTTTTATTTTGTTTGTGTGTGTGTGTGGGTGAGTATGTGTATGTGCGTGCGTGCGTGTATTTGTTAGCTCACCAAAAAAACCTATTAGAAAAAATCTCATACCGTTCACCTAAACCGAACACCGCCGTCAGGAGACCCGAGGGGACCAAAGAAAACCAAGGAAGGTGAAATCCAGCACCGACCAGGCACCACCCACCAGAACTCCTCCCCAACCCAAGAAACATCCAGACCCCAACAAATCCAAAAAACATAAAATCAGGGAGGCCTCAAGAGACCGAAGGAGAGACCGAGAAAAGGAAGGAAGGACAGACGAAGCCGAGTGAGATCCACAGACACCAGCCTCCACCGATTCAATGACCTGAGGAGGAAACAGATTGTGTCTGAGTTTCGGTAGATGCTGGTGTGGTGGATCTGGCATGCTTGAAAATCTCCACCAAAGAGGGGAGCCGTTGACCCCTGCCGGAACAGAGCAAGCGCAACACCTCAGGGCCCCCCAGGCCGCGGCAGCGCCAAAGGACGACCCCCGGGCCCCGCCAGGACCACCGGCCGAAGAGCAATCCCAGGAGCAGGAGCACCCCCCGCCCCAACACGGCCCGCGCCCCCGACCCAACGCAGCAGAACGGGGCACTGCAGGCCCGCCAGGCACCCCACCGGCCCCCAACCCCCGCACCCCCCACGAACCCCCGCCCCCCATCCACCCCGCCACCCACCCCAACCCAGCCCCAGCCGCCCCCAGGTCCCCAATCCCCCAGACACCCCACCACCCCCACACCCCGCAACCCCCACCACCGCCCCCCCACAACAAAGCCCCCCCCCCCCCCCCGACCAACCGGCAGCCCCCCAACCCCCGACCCCCAGCCCCCGGGGACCACCCGCACCCAGGCACCGGCGCCGAAGAGGGGCCGGACAGCGGAGCGGAGAGGGCAGCCGCGCCCACCCCACCCCCCGCCGTGTGGAGGGACGGAACACCGGGGGCAGAAGGAGGAGATGGGGGCACCGGAGGGCGGCCGACACCCCCGAACCCCAGGCCCAGCGGGGGAAGGCCCCGGTCGTCACCCCAGCGTTCTTTGTGAAAGTTAACCCCTGTTACTGAGTCCGCCAGCTCGCCGACTGGCGAACTCTACCCCTAAGGGGAAATTTACGCTTTACATTTCAAGCACCATTATAAGTAATAAATTAATTGTAGTATTTTGTGCATATTCTCATGCAGTTTTGATATCTCTAAATTTACGTCTGTCATACCTGTCACCACATGAACTTGCATGGTGTGCAACAATTTCCGCAGGAAATATATTTCCACAAATTGGACAGGAGTCCTAAAAGTACCAAGCATATAGAGACATGGTTTCATAAAGTAGAAGTAACATAACTGTTGAATACAATATAGAACAAAGTATAGCAGATCATGACATTTGAATAAACACACTACTGTTACACAAATACACGGATTGCTTACCTCACTAATTACTTCTAAATCATGTTCTGCTGTCGGGACCGTTTCGTCTTCACAATCATCCTTCGTCTATGGAAAATATGGAATCAAATGAATAGAATTTTCATAAGACAAACTTGACAGTTCCACCGAAAAAGCCAAATGTTCATAGACAGGTGCCTGTGACAGGAGTTTAAAAAAGAAGTAATTTGACAAAAAAATTGCTATGCTTAAAATGACTTTTATCTGTTAACCCTGTGATTTTTAACAAGTGTGCGGTGAGAAATCGTCAGGTTTTCTAGTGGAAAATAATCAAATGTCAATTACTAGTTAATAAAAAAAAAAGTATATTTTTTTATTGATTTATAGCAACCAGCACGTATAGTAGCAGATATGGGCAACATGCCACGGACTTCCAACTTCTGTAACGCTGCTCAATTGAACGTTGCCGTTGATAGGTGTGAGTGTGTAGGCCAGGGTGTCTCAGTTCTCCAAAGCACTTCGGAGAACTGAAACACCCTACACACGAAAACAGCATAGGTGTCTGACTTACTCAATGCTGACTGAAAAAGAAGTGGGTATACTCAGTATACCCGCGTATACCCTGGACTTCACCACTGGGTGTTATCAAGGGCTTAAAGTTTTTAAAAAAATCCTGAGCCTGAACTTTTCCAGGGAGCGGTGGTGCAGTGTCCAACATGCCGATTCGTTGTTCGACCGGCATCAAGCCATTACTATTTGATTTGTCGCCGTGGATGGAATGGGCATTTGGGAAACTCATTAAATTCCCAATTGGCCAGTCCTCCCCAAGCGTCAGGTCATCTCTTTCATTATCCATTTATATTATGTATGGTACAGTATAGCATCCCCTCTAGTGCTGCAGCTATCAAATATTTAGGTATACAAACATCATATGGAAAATTCTATTGAATAATCAGGTATTTGGATTAAATATAAATATTTTCGCACGGTGAAAGAACAATTATGAATAAAGAAGACAATAAAAATATATTCCCACTTACTAATGATCGACCAACTTTCATTTCTAGATAATCAACTTTTTTGTTTTACTTAAATTTAAATTGTGCTTAACAGCACATTATTTTCCTCTCTAGAAAGTTTGGGAGATTTTACAAAAATCTCTCCCCATGGATTGAACTTCCGTTAAATATTAGGACACTTTCATCTCTACCCACTCTTAAAACACACTTACTTACCTACTTTTTTTTCATTTAATTGACTTATTCATTTACCCGCTTAAGATAATTATTGATTTTTTTGGTGATATTTTTGTTTTACCTCTTTACACACTTTTATATCCGCTGTCGCACACACTTGTTTTTCCCACGGACTCTTAGAAACAACCCCCAAACACTTCCACCTTGCCAGCGCTTCTGCAGAGCGTGAGAGCGTGCAAACGCCTGACGTCACGCTCAAGGTGAAACCTTACGTTTCCGTCCCGAAACCGTCATCATTATTTGACAAAACAGGAAAAATAGGGGCAACAGCCATTGTGCCACAGTAGTGCCTCCTGTCCTTTAACATTTTTCTTAAGCATGTGTGGGTGATAAATATGGTTGTTTTAACACTCCAAAATTTGACATGCGCCTTTAAGTTACGTGAACTTCCTGCCACGCATATTCAGCCAACATTCAGCCAGTCACGAACGTACGTATGGATGTAGGCCGTGTGCCTCACAATGAACTGAAATAATAAGTAGAGCCATTATCATTGGCCAGTAAAGGAGTAGTCAAATACAACAAAAATCAAACCAAGTGCAGAGTAGACTGAGCTTTGCACTATATTAGAGCTGGGTACGAAAAGATAGCCCTTAGACTACAAAGATAAAGGGAAAAAATGCTACCACAGCTGAGCAAATGTAATAATTTGATTTTATCTATTAGGGAAACATTTGTAAAGACAACTTACATGAGCTCTACAGGACTCAATGTGGACCTGGATCAGGGGCAATGGAACCATCTGGCCACAGGTCATGCATCCATTTTTGGGCATTTTGTTGAACTCAGCAGCATCATACGGCAGTGGGGTAGTATCTATTTCTTCTTGAAGAGGGACAATGTACAGCACATTTTTCCCATTGTTCGAAGCAGTTTTGAGAGATTTGGCAGTGTATCTTTGTGAACCTTGAGCCACAGGATTTAATCTTCTTTGTCCACCGCCTCCTTAAAAAGTAAGAAAAACAAACAAAGAAACTGTCATGTCTGGGAAGATCTGGTTTTGGTTGAGGGTCCCGATTGGTCCTGAGTGGGTTCCAGCCTTTCCGCGGGTTGACCAATCCGGGCCCTCGGCCACTTGTGCCTGGCCCCAGGTGTGGCGAGTTACCCAATTAGTGTGGGTGTATTTAGTTCCCGGGTGGTGATCAGTCGGCGTGCGATCATTGCCGCTTGTCACGGTCACCACCGGAGTTCTGGCTGTCAGTTTGATTTTGTAACTTTTCAGTTTGTTGTTTAGTTAGCATTAACCAGTACCCTGGTTAGTGTTTTCTGAAAAATAAAGCACGCCAGTCTCGCTCCTGCTGTGGTTCTCCTGCCTCCCTGCATTTTGGGTCCTCCACTTCACACGCCGACAGACACCACACCGCCCCGTGACCACACCGTAACAGAAACTATACAAATTTGAAGGACTTTCATCAACAAACAAAATATACCACCATAACCTTTTCAGATATTCACAAAAAATACATATCGTATACAATACGTAATCTACCTATTACAGAAAATTCATGGAACCCTGCAAGCCAGGACCCATACTACTCATTTCCTATAGGTAATTTAAAATACTTAGGCATAAAAATCTCACCTAAATTAACTGATTTAGTTCATTTAAATTTCACTCCACTTCTGGATAGCATTTATAGTGACTTGGAGCGCTGGAATAATCTTCCTATTTCTCTAATAGGACGAATAGCCACTATTAAAATGAAAGTTTTACCCAAAATAAACTATTTTTTCTCAATGATTCCATTTAAACCTACGGCTAACTGGTTCCAGTTGTTGGACTCAGCCGTTACAAAATTTTACTGGAAAAAAAAAAAAGCAAAGATTAGTCTATCTACTCTTCAGAAAAATAAATCCAAAGGAGGTCTAGAGGCACCAAATTTTATGCACTATTATATAGCCAACCAGCTACAATATATTATTTTATGGGCACAACCCAATAGAGATACTAACTGTTGGCTGGAACTAGAACAGAAGGATTGTAATAACCTCAGACTCCTAGATTTACTCTTTATTACAACATCGATTAAGCGCCATAACTGCTTTAAAAATCCAATGATTTCCGCCACCCTGACTGCCTGGTGGAAGGCACTAGAAATGACAAAAGCCAAAGTGGAGCCCAGCGGGCTTTCTCCCCTATGGCATAACCCCGACTTTCAAATTAACAACCAATCGTTTTATTTGAATGTGTGGGAGCAGAAAGGAATTACACATCTCCACCATCTCTTCTCAGATAATATGTTTATATCATATACATCCTTGCTCCAAAAATATAAAATAAAAAACGGAAACTTTTTACATTATTTGCAAGTTAAAAGTATGATAAAGAAACAAATTCCAACACTCCAGGGTACGCTCCAACCGCCTGTTTTAGCTAAAGATATTACCAAGCTTTCTCCAACAACAACAAAAAAACTCTCAAAAATATATAAGTTACTTTCATATACTGATAAAACGTCTTTACCCATCTCAAAATGGGAAACAGACTTGTCTATAGCTCCGGAATCTGTCTTTTGGATTCAAGTTTGTGAAAATGTTTTTAAAATGACAAAACACACAAATTTACAACTTATCCAATATAAAATTATTCACAGAACATACATTACTCAATATATGATGAAGAAAATGGGACTCTCAGACTCCGACATTTGTCTCCAGTGTTTACAAAACACTACAGACACTTATTTTCATGCTTTATGGTTATGTACTCCGGTTATGTGTTTCTGGACTAAAGTCTTAGAAAAACTTTCCGCTGTCTTGGACTGTAGGATACCGTTCTCTCCAAACTTGTGTTTGCTAGGTGACTTAACAACAATTGACTTACCACATAAACAATTTCAATCTATACTTGTAGCCCTTACTATCGCAAAAAAAACAATTCTTGTTAACTGGAAAAATAAACAAACTTTGAATATCGACCAATGGTCTAACCTCCTCATAAATCATATTTTAATGGAAAAAATATCTGCCTCAAATAAAAACCAAATGTCAAAATTTAAAGAAACATGGTCTACGTATATAGAATTTTTTAACCTAAACTTGGATTTTAATTCTGCCTGTTAGCGAGAGCCACAGCAGCGTTATAACTGGCATTGATGTTTCTGTATTAGGCAATTTGTAACTAATGGTTGTGTTTCCATAGTCAGGAACCCGGCTGCTGCCAGCGGGATCGAGCGGATTCACCTCCGATGGGCACCAGGGGTTGATATTCGGATTCACGGCATGCCAGTGGGTTAATTCTGTGGGTGCTGTCCCCCCTGGCGGGGAGTGGGCGGGTCTGCCCCTCTGTTGGCTGCTGGGTGGCGGCTGCGTCTTGGCCGTTCCCTGGGTCTCTTGGGGGGTGCTGCGTTGCGGGGCTTTCCCTGGTGTCGGGGGCGGCGCCGTTCCGGCGCGGTCCGTCGCTCTGGGCCCGGCGACGCGGTTCGGGGCCTGTGGGCCGCCGGGGTGCCCGGTGGTTCCCTCTCCCCTCCCCCTTCCTCCCCCTTGCTGCCTCTCCCTCCTCGCCTCTCCCCGCCCGTCCTCCGCCTCCTTGTCCCCTCTCCCTCGTCGCCCTTCCTCCTCCTCTCCCCCTCTCCTTGCGTCCCTGCCGCTGCCCCCTGCCCTTCTTGTCGTCCCCTTCCCTCCTCCCTTCCCCTTCCCCGGTACGCCTTCCTTCCCCTCCCCTGGGCCGGGGGCTCCATCCATGGCCCGGGTCTCGGTGCTATGGGGGCCGGCGGGGGTGGCTGGGGTTTGGTGTCGTGCCCGCCCCGCTCCGGTGGGCGTCCTGACACCTCGGGCGGGACCCAGTATCCGGGGGGCGAGCCCTATCGCCCCGCCGGACGGGTCCCATATGCCCGCCGGGGTCCTGGTGGGGTGGGTGGGGGCTTGGTGGGCCGGTGCGCCTCCTGCCCCCGCCCGGTTGGGGGGGGCCCCGCTGGTCACACCTCTTAACTCACTACACTAGGTTTGCACAATACACTTTTATAGACATATAGGGCACATAACACACTTTGGGGGGTGGGGTAGGGTGGAAACACCGTCTTCACCCTACAACTCCCCTCCAATTTTAATACACCACACAACTTGTGGGTGGGGGGGGGGGCTTGGGGGCCTGTGGGGGTGCCATCGGTTGGGGGCCGCAGTATAGAGCAGTGCTGCGGTCCCCTGTCCGTGTCGCCACCCCCCCCCCCCCCCCGCCCTATCTATTTTTTTTAATGCACCACATACACTCAGCAACATGCTTGGGTGGCGGGTGGATCGGAGCGTGGGAATATCATTTCCATCGGCTCCGGTTCACCTGCTCCTAATTTTAATGCACCACACACACACACTTGTATATACACTGGGTGGGGTCACATTCACGGTTTAGGGGTAGAGTTCGCCAGTCCGCGAGCTGGCGGACTCAGTAACAGGGGTTAATTTTCACAAAGAACGCTGGGGTGACGACCGGGGCCTTCCCCCGCTGGGCCTGGGATTCGGGGGTGTCGGCCGCCCTCCGGTGCCCCCATCTCCCCCTTCTGCCCCCGGTGTTCCGTCCTTCCACACGGCGGGGGGTGGGGTGGGCGCGGCTGCCCTCTCCGCTCCGCTGTCCGGCCCCTCTTCGGCGCCGGTGCCTGGGTGCGGGTGGTCCCCGGGGGCTGGGGGTCGGGGGTTGGGGGGCTGCCGGTTGGTCGGGGTGGGGTCGGGGGGGGGGCGGCTTTGTTGGGGGGGGGGCGGTGGTGGGGGTTGCGGGGTGGGGGGGTGCTGGGGGTGGGGGGTGTCTGGGGGATTGGGGGCATGGGGGCGGCTGGGGCTGGGTTGGGGTGGGTGGCGGGGGGTGGATGGGGGGCGGGGGGTGGTGGGGGGGGCGGGGGTTGGGGGCCGGTGGGGTGCCTGGTGGGCCTGCAGTGCCCCGTCCTGCTGCGTTGGGCCGGGGGCGCGGGCCGTGTTGGGGCGGGGGGCGCTCCTGCTCCTGGGTTTGCTCTCCGGCCGGTGGCCCTGGTGGGGCCCGGGGGTCGTCCTTTGGCGCTGCTGCGGCCTGGGGGGCCCTGAGGTGTTGCGCTTGCTCTGTTCCGGCGGGGGTCGACGGCTCCCCTCTTTGGTGGAGATTTTCATGCATGCCAGATCCACCACACCAGCATCTACCGAAACTCAGACACAATCTGTTTCCTCCTCAGGTTATTGAATCGGTGGAGGCTGGTGTCTCGGATCTCACGCGGCTTCGTCTGTCCTTCCTTCCTTTTCTCGGTCTCTCCGTTGGTCTCTTGAGGCCTCCCTGACTTTATGTTTTTTGGATTTGTTGGGGTCTGGATGTTTCTTGGGCTGGGGAGGAGTTCTGGTGGGGGGTGTCTGGTCGGTGCTGGATTTCACCTTCCTTGGTTTTCTTCGGTCCCCTCGGGTCTCCTGGTGTTCGATTTAGGTGAACGGTATAAGATTTTTTTTTTCTAATAGGTTTTCTGGTGAGCTAACAAACACACGCACGCACGCACGCACACACACATACTCACCCACACACACACAAAAAAAAAAAAAAAAAAAGTATGTATGTATGTATGTATATATGTATATATGTATGTATATATGTGTATATATATATATATATATATATTTAAAAAAAAAAAAAAAAAAAGAGCAATGATGATGACATTTCCGAATGAACAATACTGAGCTCTTATAGAAAAAAAAAGAAGAAGAAGAAGAAAAAAAGACAAAAAAAAAAAAAAAAGATATTCACAAAAAATATATATATTTGTGATATGCCGCAAACTATCGGTAGTTTGCAATTCCACTGATCACAAACAGTTGTGGCGATTACTTGACTACTTAGATCATGTTCAGAATAATAACGCATCACCAACTTGCTGCAGTTAAATAACCATCATTACTTTACAGCTTCAATTCGTTGGTGTATGCACATAATTATAATAAAGACAATTACTATGATGGTTAAATTTGCAGCTTGTAACAGCATTCCAGACATTAATAAATAAAATGTTACACTCACAATTAATTCAACTACGCAAAGTTGCAATAATACTAGGAAACCATTCTGTGGCATTAGTAGGCATAATTTAGAAGTATTAAATTGATCAACAAAATTAAAAAAAGAGGTATGTACCTGAAAGGGGGGGATTTTCAAAGATTATGAGTTTCTGCTGAGGCCTTGTGACAAATATGTCATGTTTTGTAACTTTCAGTGTTTTCATTGACAATTGTGATGCTACGTCAAAATGGCAGTCATATACTGCATATGGTTTGGAGTCAGATTTATCCCACTGGGAGTGACCCAGTTCTGGCCTAAAAGCGTTAGAGGCAAATGTAAACAGCAAAGATTGCTGATTACAGTAATTTATTTGTTCTGGTTAATACAGTCATTCCAAAACACATTGTGTCACGTGAACATATTATATCATGTATTTACTGTGCATTTTCCTTGAACGCTTTGAGGTCGGAACTGACAATCTAAGTGGGATAAATCCGATTTTCCACTTTCCTCAAGTGCAGAAATTATCGTTGGTGAAATGAAGCTTTCCACTCGTTGAAAAGTATTAGACTTTGGATCGTCGTAATTTGATTTGTGAGGATTGTTTTGTTTTGAGAACGTGAAAAACTATAATTTTAACAATATGCCTGCTTTGTATGCTTGTCACGTTGTTGTCACGGTGTTACATTGTGGAAATATAAGAGATGCCAGAACTTCGGAATTGTCAATTTGAGTTCGTAAACGGAGAAAGTTGTGAGCAAGCATGTGTGTTCCTGTTTTGATGTTAACTACGGGCGTACAGTAGCTTTGTTTTAGCTGTTAAAAAACACGAGTTAACTGACTAATGTTTACATTACACGTGGCAGTGTGTTAGCGCACCAAACAGGACATCGTGTACCATTACATCAAACACACATGACAACCTGTGTGTGCTCAGGCTATCTTACTGACACGAATGTACCAATGGATTCAGGCATCATCCGCAACGTGCTTTTCTTTTTATATATCACATTTGATAATGCAATTAATTGTCCATGTAGTCATGATTAACCAACTTATCTTAATTTGCAACAACTGGCAGCGTTGAACCTGAACAAGTTAAACGAACAAAAGCCCATTAATGCATGTATATTGCTGCCCGATGCACACTTAAGTTAGTGTGGTTAATTTTGGCATCTGAGAATGGCAGTTCATTTTCATTATACACTGCCAGGTTTCACTAGACATCAATGAGAAAAGCTGTAAACAAGGCTTCAGATGAAGGGGACCAAATGCCTTATTTGGCAACCACAGCCTCGAAGTGTCACACTGTCGGATAATTTAGAGCTTGGTATAAAAAACAAAATTAAATCAAAGAAAATTGAAGTATGTATTGTTAGAGTTTACAATATTTGTATTCTACTCTTTGCGTGTTCAATTAACTGAATGGTGAGATTCTGTCCCTTTGCAAAGGTATTATAATTATCAGAAGCTTCTGATCACACAAATGAAGTCACCCAAGCAGTGTTCTGTTCAAAAGTGTGTGTCCCTCCTTCTCCTGCACATCATTATTTATTGAAAAGTGGGTGAATACGAAAAGTCTCCTCTCCCCTCCCATTCATAAAAAGGCAGAAGTTCCCAGGAATACAAATCAGATTAGACCTAAACAATAATAAGTCAGCCTGTCCTTGGACTCGACCGACTGAGACTGGTACAAACTCTACTCCCTCTTTCCCAGGCAAGAGAGACAGATAAGAATACAATAGACAATACTATTCATTGAGCTACACAGCTATAACTAAATCCAAAACGGCTAAAATATAAATTGAAACTGAAAAACAATGTTAATAATTCAACAGTATCCAATGAAGAACCATACCTGTAACTTTTTTAAGAAACCAGCCACCTTGTAAATCTCGCATCCTGGGATATTCTTCTTGGAGCAGTCTGCTTATCTGAAAGTAGTAAGCAAGTGCTGCTGACATAGTTAATTGTTATATGTATAAATTTTCATAAAACTTTGTTAGCTGCAAATGAAAATTAACAGTTTTGCGATATGGTGGAAAATTCAAATGACGGTATCGGGAGGGTAACCAAACAGACCGACCGACATCTTGTGATTATAATTCGTTGTCCGTTTGACAGAGGGAGTCAATGCGCACAAGGATCAGAATTTATTTATTTATTTGCAGTAATTGCGGAGCAGTTTTGCGTATCATGACTTCATTTGAGGAGCAAATTTCTTTTTTCCTCTCCTTTTTTTTTCTTTCTTTAAGGAGCGAATTTAGAATTTTGTGGAGCAATTTCTTTTTTCTTTTTGTACCCGGTTAATTCCAGGGACGCTTAGCCTGGCAGAGGGTCAAGAAAAGCCTGGCGGCTCGCCGCTCTATTAAAACGCTGGGGAAAACACTGGTTTCCATTTAGTCTTTTCACGATACCGAAATTTTGACTTTGATACTAAAACCTGCATAAAATACCTCAATGCCGGTACTGAAACGCTAGACAAAACTCTAAAACATCAGCAAAAGCAGCAAAATTAAAACTGGCTAAAGAACTTCAAATTATTTTTACTTATTATTAATTTGAAATATTGGGATGTATACATGTTAAATTTATGTACATACGGTATATATTTATGTTTATACTGTATGTGCTTTCACATTGCATTCTGTATTCTTGAAGTGCTATATTTGACTGCATTTTATGTCATCCGTTTTAAAAATTGGCAATAGTGGCACTCCAATAACTCAATGTAACGTTGCTTGATTGTTCGTGCATGTCTCGGCTCTTCTCCATTTCGCTCCTAATTAGTCGAATGCATCATCAAATACTACAAATTGGGAACAAAATAATTCAAACTCCACTTATTTTTAAGGGAAGTGTCAAAAATGCGTCACAACCTGTGTCTGTTGCTCTGTCAGTCGTCTGAGCTTTTACTATGCATAAGTGTGATATCCTACTGTGTGCCTGTTCATTGAACGCACCGTGCCTAAGTCCACTGCAGGAATGATTGCTGCTTTTTCTTCTGCTTCTTCACGAAAAACATTTGCTCTTGTCACAAAACCTTTCTAAAACTGAAAATTGAAAACCACACGTGTTCTTCGTGTGCTGATTGAAAACATGCGTAGGCAATGCCAATGCTGTTGCATAGCTTACGTGGACGTCCAGCGAGCACTACACTTAATAAGCTTAATTAGCGCTTCATGCTTCTCCACGAGGAGTGCACGTCCAGCAAGCGCTTCAGTGCGTGAAGCTATCTTCCTGCGCCCTCTCGCACACACGCTAAAAGAGGCGTGTCGCTTACTTAAGGCGTTTTCCACATATCGGTAGATAGAAAACAAGAGTTGGCGGGCTGTCTCGTATTTTTTTTTTTAAGTACCGGTACTAAGAAAAAAATTATACCGAGCCGTTTTTGACACCAAAACATAAAGGTACGGTACTGGCACCGGTATCCCGTGCAACACTATTTTCATTACACTTTTGCGAAATACTTGTATTTAGACCTGTCTCAAAAACCATGGGAAAGCAAATTTTTTGGGCCGATATTTGCATTTTTTTTAAATTACAGTGTTTCCATTAACAGTTTGCTTTTGCACAATTTGCATTTTGCGCAAATCTGAGGGTAATGGAAACACACATATACAGAAGGAAACAAAACATTAAAAAACAATACAATGGCAAGACTCAAGTGTAGAATTGTCTTTTAGGCTTACCTCTGCGTGATCGGCATTGTCACCCATATTTATGGTCCTCCTCCCAAGACCCGCTTCCAAGAGAAAAGTTTCCTCTTTTGGCGTTTTTTCCAGGTTTGTTGATAAGGTTGGTTGGGTTATTCGAAAATGCTCGTCCTGTTGAGTGTAACAGTAGTAGTAGTACGGCATCATAACTGATAAATTAATATTAAAAATGGAAACTCCCGTTAGTTGTTATGTAACTATTGTATACATATATGCTATACATATAAACTTGCTACCGGTAACTCTCCTAAATTAAACTACATCAGGCTCACAACTTTGCGTTTAGACTACTGCATAACTATTACTTTGACAAGAACCGCACCAGGCCCATGGTGTGCGTGCTGAATACTGTATGCAAAATAGACCTGAAAAGAACTCAGACACTGAGTTGAAGCTACGAGAAGCTCAAGGGAGCGCTGGTGAACTATATGTCGACCACCCACTTAAAAAAAACACACCATTAATGTCAAGACAGTAGCGATATTCCGCTCACCTGCTGCTGCAGCGAAGAGCTGTTGCTCTGATCGGTCATTTTTCTAGAAGGCAAAACAAGATAAAGAACACTATGGAGTCAAATGTGTACATACATAACATCGATTGGGTGCATCTTCCCTCCAGTACCTGTCAATGGCGCATATGTGAGCTACATGAATTCGTTTGTTAGCCAGCTAACTAATACAAGAAATAACAATTTTAACCAACACAGGGGAGCAGCGCACTGCACCATTCTTGGCATATAATGAAGTAGTTTAGTTGTTCATTGTTGTTATATAGCCACAATATTCCAAAGCATGAGATGAAATTACGTCCGTGGCGCCAGAAATGACGATAATGACTAGACTGCTTTAGCATGAAATCAAATGCCAGCTAGCTAGAAAGCTAAATATGTGATGCTAATCATAAAAACAGGTTGGATGACCATCGTTTAAACAACAATATTTGAAAGAATGATGAAGTAACATAATACTTACCTTGTAATAGCAAAAACCAAAAGAGACTGAAGTATTCTTAATATGTATGTTGGTTGGCGACGATGTGTCCTGCTTGTATCCTTCCGCGAGTCCCGCCACCGTCGTTCGCTAAACCAATGAGGTTGCGCTCCAATCCGCTCAAATCCTTCTCACTTGATTGGTCAAAACAACCCTTCATTACACCAGAGCCCGCCCCCTTCTTTACGAGTACAAATCACGGCGCTCTACAAGTACAAATTAGTTTTGCTCCATTTGTAGCGCGACAAATGGGGCAAAACTCACGTCACTGAACAGCAGCAGAAAACCCACTTGTGACTCCTAGTGGAGACTTCTTTGACTACAAGTTGTCATTTCTACAGGTACAAATCACAACTTTTACAGATACAAATTTATAGTTTTTGTACAGGTACAAAATTTTTTTTGTACAGATACAAATCATGACTTTTGCAGGTACAAATTTGTCTTTACAGATACAAATTTGTTTTACACATACACATTTTTTTTTTACAGGTACAAATTTATTTTACAGACACAATTTTTTTTTACAGGCACACTTTTTTTTTACAGATACAAATCACAAATTTAGACTTTTTTTCTACAGGTACAAATTTTTTGCACAAGTTAGTTTTGCACCATATTTACCTCCATATTTGAACGTTGTGTTATCCGGCTGCTGTTTTAACAAGATAGGTAAAGTTAAGTGCTAGACATGGTAGCCTACATGCTAACTACACCTGCTAGCGCTAGCTAGCGCTAGCAGATCTCACTTTAAGGTTTTAATGTGCAGTAAAAGAAAACAAAAACAAAGAAAAGTTTGAGTAGGCTCTAAATCTCAATTGTGTATAGCCCTCGTTGCTACAATATACAGTAAGGTGTTTGTCTATTCTGTCGTGGTGGTGGGGGTGGGGGAGAGGAGATACAAATCACGACTTTTACAGATAAAAATTTAGACTTTTTTCTACAGGTACAAATTTTTTGCACAAGTTAGTTTTGCACCATATTTACCTCCATATTCAAACACATCAAATACGTTTCAATACATCGCCAGTATTAACGTGATGTAGTTTAGGATGGGGAAAACTTGCAAAATCTAACTTATTTAGCATTATACATCAGACTAAAAATAATTGCCGTGCAACACTTACCTCAGACGAAATGAAATGGGACGAGACCATCGTCGAGAACCTTCTAAAATAGTCTCATTCAAGCGTCTCTAATTGGCCACAGCACAGACAAGCAGAAAACGACCAATCAGGGAAAAGAGATAGGACAACACGAACTCCAACTATCAGCAAGAGGGGTCCGTCGTCTAGAACCTTCCAAAATCAAGCGAATGTCATTGGCCACAGCACAGACAGGGAAAAAAACGGACCAATCAGGGTTAGGATTAGAAAAAAACGCGCGAGAGAAGACAACGCGAAGTCCCAACTATCACAAGATGGGTTGCAGCCGGATGGTGAGGTTGGAGCGCGCTGCATCCGAGGAGACCAGTTTAAGGGGGCAACTGCGCTGCGTGCAGCTGCAAGGTTCAATAATGCGGATTGTGTCATACAACACTCGCGGGTTGCGAGTAGGACATACTGCTACATACAGGACAGGCTGTCTGGTAGTGGATGCGCTGCTTGACCAATTGTATGTGTTTTTTGCACATCAACATACAAAAATAAATACATATAAAAAGATAAAAATTGTAATTCAAACATCCACTTTTTTAACCACTAAAAAGAACCAACCATTGTCTAATTCATATCTTTGTTTTCAGTGTTAAGGGAGTGACACATTTTAATTACTATGCATTTAAAATAATGTGATGAATCTGTTATTTTAATTTCAGCAATTATCACCTGTCTAAATTATTCAACACAGACAAATCTTTACAAGTGATGAAATGTTTCTACAAAATATCCAGTATTATATATTTTATTATTGGCTACATTGTACATGTCACTGATTATTTTTTTTTTTAAGTATATTGAACATAAAACAATCTAGTTAAATGAACCTTCCAATTTGAATTTGTTGATTTACACCATTAACCAAATTTTATTAACATCTTACAAATTCCTTTTATATGTCTATGTGTGCCCTGAGGAAACTGTGGAGACAACATGCGCACAGTCACTGTTTGTGCATCTTGAAGAACTCATCAATATCACAAAAGAAAACATTTACTTTAGCAAAGGAAATGGACAATTTTTAGTATTAAATAATCAACCATAATCAGCAAAAAACACAGTAATAGTCACGCTACAAATTTGGAAAATAATCAAATAAAAACATTTTGTGACTGAAAAGTCCTGGCTGTACCTAATCAATTGGCCAAGATGGCCGCCGCCCTGGGTGGGCGGAGTGGCGAGAATCCAGGGTGTACCTAATTAATTGACCAGAATCCTGGGTGTACCTAATCAATTGGCCAAGATAGTAGTAGTAGTAATAGTATTTGCAATAGTAGTAGTCGTATATAGGCCAAGCCTTGAGTACACCAAGAAAAAAAGGGGCTGAGTTGAGCTCAACAGTGAGAGATGATTGGCTGAGGCAGTTGCTATGCAAAAGTGACAGACCATTCACGCACACACATTTGATTTTAACTTGTTGCGAGACGTCACGCACCCACATTCCATTGATTTTGTATAGGATACGCTCACCTCAAACAAAAGCCTCTCACGACCTAACGGTTGAAGATGCAGATTCCAGAAATGGCTCGTTAGAACGGCAAGGGTTTGGGGAACGCGAGCATGTTCTCAGTTTTTTAATCGGATGAAAAATGACCAACTTAGGAGCAGGTTGAAAACTTATGATTGATCGAAAATAAAGAGGGAAAAACGGCGAAAATAACATTGAAAAGAGATCGAAATAGTCCGACTTCTCCTCGCTTAAAGTGAAAATAAAGGTACTAAATGACACCTTAGCCAAATAAAACTTAGTTTTTCAGAAAGCAGAGGCTTGTGGCTACAAAATGTGCCAATTTGATGTCTAGTGAGCAAAGATTGTGGCCATGGTGACGAGTTGAAGTGAAACTTTTGGAAATAGATTTTTTTGTTCCCGTCACTGAAGCCTTAATTAGTCACACTCTAAATAGGCGACTTTCACCCTTTGCTCACTGTCTTTGAACCCGCACAGGGGGGAGAGCTTTCATTCCTTAATTTTTTTTTTGACACTGAGCTAAAGATGACAAAAATTCCAACAAAATGAGCTAAAATTCATATTGGTCGGTCAACGTATGCGCGCGCAGCGTGTCTTGGAAAAAGGTGTTTGATTGGTGTTGATGTCTTTCGGATTCCCATTCATTCCTATGGGACTTTATTTGGGAGTTTTTTGGGAATAGCGTCGCCATGGTAACTGGGAATTCCCTTGCGGAAAAATCGGTGGAAGATTAAAAAAATAATAAAATGAAGAAGAAGAAAAATACTAGAAAAATTTCCGCGGAAATTTTGAATGGGCCTGCTGACTCTTGCAAGGTGGAAAGATGCATGCTCTGAACTGTTTGCCAAATGTTGGTGTACTTTACCTCTCAATTTGTGTCAGCAGGAATAGAGTTCAAGACAATTTGTAATAACTGCAGTTATTACATGTGTAATGGCTTCCCTTATGTCTTGATTGACATTTTAGTCATATCAAAAGGGAATCAGTTTAATTTCTTGCTTATAGTGTAAGTGATTAACTAAAATATAAAATGCAATATACTGTATCATGGAGCAAATACAGTATGAATGCAGTGTTTAAATTTGACATTGCATATTAAAAGGCATGTTGGTGCTGATCAATATTGCAGGAATATTACTCCAAAGTACATGTAAAACGGCTCTTAAAAGAGCCGTTTTGGGTCTTTGTTACACAGCATCTTCATCTTTTCCTGAGCACACAAAGGAACAAGTTGTTAGAAAATAGGCAGCAAAACTGAACAGTTAAAACTTAATCTAAATACTCATCCAATACACATGTGACAGTTTTTCAGTGAGGAATCCTGTAGAATAAATCATTTTGGTCTACGTTTGCGGGATCCCTTTTTTCATCTTTTCTCTCCACCAGTTGTACCGGACATAACAACCTTGATATCCTTGGCCATGTC
Organism: Leptonotus elevatus; assembly: GCF_054856555.1. NCBI lineage: Eukaryota > Metazoa > Chordata > Actinopteri > Syngnathiformes > Syngnathidae > Leptonotus > Leptonotus elevatus. The sequence continues at coordinate 4,928,768 of NC_141260.1, read as the reverse complement.
AAGTTGCGCCCCTTGCTGCGCTCCATCCACCTGTATTGCATGTGAAAATGAAAAATGAGTGTTCAATGTTTGCCTAGATCAATTCAGTAATCAATCATCACTTACCATCACAGTTCATTCCTTACCATCGCAGTTCCTCACTGACACCAACACTTTTCATTGTGTTATAGTCACAATCACAATAAGGACAAACAAAACATTCAAGTCCAAATGCACGATGTCCTGCTAACAGAAAAGCACACTGATTAAAAGTACCGTCATACAACACTGCTCAAAATAAGGGAGCGCTTAAATGGCATATCCCATGTCTTAAATTCAATTTAAAGCTCAATAAGTTTAGAACTAACTAAATGATAAATATGTCTACAAAAAAAATGATTGGCCGCTCTGATTTTGAGTGTAGTTCTGTTATGACACAAATTTTGAACGAGCAAAGGATTTAACTTTTCAGCCTTTACAATTTAAAGTACAGTATCCCCCTCTTTTGAGCAGTGGTATGAAAGGCTCAATAACATTTGCAAAGGCACACTTGTGAAAATGGTGCCCTTGCGATCTACAATGAGCTGACACAAGAAGTTAACACACAGTAGACCGGACTGTGGTAACTGTAATAAGTGTGCAGAACGCCTGATTGAACACAACAATCTGGGCGAGATATGTAAATGTGATCAATCAGTGTCTGCTTTCCAGTTGTGGCCTGGGTGATCAGCTGTGAAAAGCCTCTGGACTGAAACAAGTCCAGAATGGATTTCTTTCCCTTTGAAAGCAAATCCTCATTAAAGTCTCCGCAAACAACAATAGGCTGGCAGTCCATCACGGCCAAGGCATCCAAGAGACTTCCAAGGTTTGGAAGAAAGGTGCCAAGACTCAGGTTGGGTGGCCTGTAGACCGTAGCTATCAAAGCCTGGACGGGAGCGTCAACCCTGATGACAGCAAATATCCAGGTCAACCACAATCCGAATAAACCGACGGGGCTCCGCTCGAAGACAATCGCGATAATAGACTGCGACTCCGCCACCCTCTTTTTGGGCCACGTCCAGTCTATTTGAATACGAAACTTGTCTGTTGCGCACAAAAGTGCTGCATCCCTCCAGTTGCAAGGGAGGGGGGGAGAAGGATCCAGACAAATGAGTTTCAGTGAGGCAAAGGACATCTGCCAGCCTCAACTCATGATGAGACTTTAAGTCGTCAATATGAGATGGAAGGCCCTCGGTGTTGTGATGAACAATGGTCAAGGTGGGAAAAGCAGTTTGCGGCATTTTGGAAAAGTACAACAATGGTCTTGTACTTTGGAAAGAAGCGCGCGTCATACTGTCCATTGCCGTCGTGATGTTGGGATTGGCATAGATTTTGGATTCGTCAAAGTCTATGACCCTCAATCCCTGAAGTGACGTCGTGCGACTTAGGGCAACATAGGCCATTCCAGGTTCAAACACACGCTTAAGAGACACCACTGCAGAGGTCATCGTCATGCCTTGCACTTTGTGAGCCGTGCATCCAAAGGCAAGCTTCATGGGGAATTGCCGCCTGACCACGCCTTTCATGCCCAGGTTTTCCTCCGACCTTTCGATATAGACCAAGTCATCCGTCGGCCCCAGAATTTTATGGCGCAATTTCTGGCCCGCTTCGGGATTGTCTAGCCTCAGTCCGAGCAAGGTCACTTTCTCCGCCGACCCCTTTGGGGCGCTTTGAACAATGTTGCCTATTGTGCCAAAGGTCCCGTTCACCAATCCGTCCTCGACATCCAAATTCCGAAGAAGCATAACCCGTGCTCCTACACCAGCTTGAAGAGCATCCGGTAGATCCCTTCTCGACCCCATGATCACGGTGACCATCGCCCCCGACCGTGGGCTCTTCCTGTAGTCCTCTGCGGGAATATTGACCACAGTCAATTTGAGAGCAGCCACAGTTGCTGCATTGTGCCTATCCACCTCTTTATTGGTGGCAAAGATATGCAGAGTATCCGCAGGGAGGTCTCGCGCATCCGTGACAGCCGTGGTGAGTAACGCCCTGTCACCATCGCCGAGTGGATCAGCCTTCCCCTTCTCCCTGATCCTGTTCAAAAGCGACGTCGTCTTTTTGCCGCATGATTTGAGTAAGCTTGACCATCTGAAAATCTGTCCAGAGGTCAAGAAGATCGTTGTCAGAAACGCAGAGGGGTTTGGACCTTCCGAGGGGTGGCAGTTGGTAGATGCCCCCAAATGGTCTCTGGTTGCCCTTGATTTGCTGAAATCTCCAGTGGACATAGGCAAAGAGTTCCTTGGAGACCATGGAAATCTCGTCGATGATCAAAATTTCCACGTTGCAAAGGGTTGCTCTCAATGCGTCCAACGTATTCCCCAGCGCCTGGTAAGGAGGCTTTAGAGTCCTGGGGAGTTTCAAGAAGGAATGAAGCGTTTTCCCTGAGATGTTGTAAGCCGCCGTGCCAGTAAACGACGTCAGCAGCACAGCAGGCTTGGCCATATCCGCTTCGTCGCGGAACCTGGGAAGCTGGCGGATAATCTTACTGGCCTCCTGGTAAATGCACTTGATGACATGCGATTTACCACAGCCAGCTCCTCCGGAGATGAAATAAAAGAAGGGCTCGAGGAGACGATCCGAAACGCGTTTCAAACACCACTCGCGCACAGCGTAGAAGACGGACGCTTGCGTTTCATTGAGACTGCGGTACATGTTCCTCACAAATTCGGCGCTCAACTTTGGCGCCTCAAACACCGGCAAGACCGCGCCGCTACCAGGAGCGTCCTGGTAGGCCGGAACCTCATCTTGCGGGTCTTCCTGTAACGGATTAGATTCGCGTTCGGTGGCACACTCCAAACGCTCTGCTTCTACCTCCGGCGCAAAAGTGCTCCACGCGTTGAGAACCGCACGAAGCTCTTTCAATTTTTCGAAGGCATTGTCCACGGTCTTTCCCCGTCCTTCGTACCGCCCCCGATTGCGGTCGAATATAGCCCGCACCCGACCGAACTTTGATTCCCGGGCACCGTAGAACTCCTCGTACGTTTTGAGGTTTTCAGACCTGAGCTCGGCGTCGTCTCTGTGGGGGAGGTACAATTTAAGATGGGTCCTGTAATACTTCTCAGCATACTTTTTGATTGAGAAGCGAGTGAATCTGATGACGGCATCTTTTCCAATCCGCTTCTGGATGAATCCCTTGCCGTGTGAGAGGGGAATGACATTCTTGCCCTCAATCTGCTGACCGTAGACGACCCGGTATTCGGATGCGAATTCGGCGAGACACATCCGCTCAAACATTGCCGTTCTAGGTCTTGCCACATATTTGTCTGGCAGACCAGACATCCACACGTTGTCTGCTTCCGGATGCATGGTCCTCAGTCTACTCATGGGTAGACTCAATTTCACGCCATCCTCAGCAGTCTGGATGAAAACTACGCTGCGCGAGCACTTCTTCAGAGGGAGACTGCATGTCCGCGCCACCGCTTCTTGAGCGCTCACCTCTCTGTGCTTGGAATACGCCGCCATTATTTTCCTCATCTCGTCCTTTTTGTCGACAAGAGGCTTTGTCTTCAAGTCTTTGACGACAGACGTGAGGCACTCTGACATCTCGTGCTCCGGTTTGGAAATGTACGACATCATGTACATGAGACACGCGACGTCGAGCACGTACTGAATATCCATGTTGGCGTTCCATGCCCGCAGCAGATGTGGGTTGTAAGCATTTATCCAGCTTTCCGTTGGAGCACGCTTCAACATGACAACCATTCCGGAGGTCAGATTAGTGACGCTGTCCTTGTAGCTGTCCATTGTCAAATTGGCCTTTTTGAGAAGCTCCGGCAAGTCCTGCGGGACATCCGCGTCCATGAGGATCTCTCTGATGCGTTTGAGCTCTTCTTTAGCCTCCCTTTGTTTTTCGGTGAGGCGCGCCGATTTGGCCGCCTGCTTCCTATGCTGGCCTTCCACACTCTTGTCCGTTGGGACGTCTTCAGTCTCCGTCTGGAATGGCAACGTGATGGTGGTTTGGTCCGTCGGCAGTTTGGGGTACCCAAATCTGCAAGAAACGTTTCCTTTCCGACAAGACTTTGTGTGTTTTTTGCTGTGTGCCTGAACGCTGGTGACAATGTCGTGCAGTTCAGGGTCCTCAATCGGGTCTGGTATTTTGCAAGTGATGTACTTGTCGATTAAGTCAATGGCTTCTTGACAACATCTGAGGTCGGGTTCTTCGATGACTGGCGCACCCTTAATCCAGAGCAGCATGTGAGCGTGCGGACTTCCTCTGGCTTGAAATTCTACACGATAGAAGTGGTCTTCTACCGGACCCAGGGACTGTGCAGGAGACAGGATGAATGCCATAAGAGCATCCATCCTTTTCTCAAAAAGGCGCATCACTGTGACCGGATTGCTGCGAAGAACATCGCATTTGGCATTCCAGTCGAGATGGGAAAAGTCCCCTTGTTCGCCTTGCTGCGCTTTGACGACCTCGATTACTTCAGGCCATCTCATTTCCGCAGCAGAAAAGGTAAGGAAGAATGTGGGCTTGCCCAACTGCCTGGTCATTGCATGGAGGTCCCTAAGGGCACCCTCCCAAAAAGCCGGCGTACCTCTCAAGGGCTGCATGAAGCGCATCGCATGCTCTCTTTGGATGAGCTTCTCCAGTTCATCTTTGTCCTGAAGCATCCGGTTTGAAATCTTCTTCCCATCCCGAGTGAGGGCTGTCCCCTTGCGGGCCTGAATGGACATGCTGTTGGTGGCCAGATGCGTTTCTGTCACAAACTGCGCAAAGAAAAGGTAACTTTGATCTTTGGCAAATCGAGTGTCAACGGAGAATAACCTTGCATTGAAATACAAACTGGGTGACAGCTTAATTTCTCTCGCCTCATCGAGTGAATTCTGTCCTGTTGGGAACTGAACGGGAAAGGCCATGGCTTCGAGGTTTGGCACGGCAAAAAATCCCACCGGCTTGTTTCCTTGGGCAGGAGCGATGCTAAATATGCCGTCCCCATATGACAGCTTTTCCTGCGCGATGTCAGGAGGCTGCATACAGGTGTCGAGTGTCAAGCCCGGCCTGAGCTCCTCTTTGCTCTCTTGGGGTGTCTGTTGCCCTTTGGTTGCGGGGGTGTCGCTGCTCTCTGGCTGTGCATCGGCCTCAGGGATGTCCTCTTCTCCTACCCCCTCGTCTTCCTCTTCTTGGAGACTTTCAAACTGAGCGCTTTCATCTATCGATACAGTTTTGTATTCTGCATGAATGCGTTTCAGTGTCCTCAGCGCTGCCAAGACATTTGTCATGTTGACAGTGTAAAAATGCTGGTAACCTTTATACACAATGCGGCGCTTCAGCTTCACCTGGAGAAGCTGGGCCTCACTGTGCGGCCTTGGGAGGGAGTTCACTACGGCTTCCATCTCTGATGGAACGCACACCACAGAACCGTGTACGGCCCTTTGCCGTCCTTTGGGCAACGCAACAATCTTTGCAAAAGGGATGATTTTTGCAATTAGCTGTCGTTCAAGTACATTTAATTCCGACAGCTCTTCGGGAATGGGTGCCAGTGCCAAGTTATTTGCCACCGCCTGGGGTGGCATGCCACCTCTGAACAGATGGTTGTCACAGGTATGACAAATCCACTCCTGCATCCGTTCTTGAGGAACGGTACATGGGGCGGGGCAACTACAAGTGTGAACAAACTGGCCTGTCAAGCACGCAAGCGCCACATCAACATTTTTGGTGTATCTGGCTCGTTTGCAACGCTTTACTTGATTGGGGAAAAGCGCACGGTGGCACACTGTGCAGATATACGTAGGCCCATGCCGAACCCTTTACCGGAAAGAAGCGATGGTGGCTTCCATTTCTGGATCTACGAGTGCCTGCTTCAATTCCACAGAGACGTCTACTACACCATTTGCCTGATCCTGCTCAATTTCCTGACACTGGGGAATGACGCGACTATATTTATTTTTGATTTTCACAGCACAATTTAACTTGTGGCGAATACGTTGCAGCGCGTTTGAATCACGCCTGTCCTTTTTGTTTTGTAAACAGCGCCTAATATGAGAAAGCCGAATCTTTTTGGTACCTCTCTCGCACGTAATTTATCTTTTTACTTTGAAAAGATATATCCTTTCTGTACCTCTCTTGCATGTACTTTTTGTGTTTACTTTGAAAAGAAATATCCTTTCTGTACCTCTCTTGCATATAATTTTTGTGTTTACTTTGAAAAGAAATGTCTTTTCTGTACCTCTCTCGCAAGTAATGTTTCCGTTTACTTTGAAAAGAAAGGTCATTTCTGTATTTCTCTCTTACGTACCTTTTCATCAATATCTTCTGCTTTTGTTGAAAAGCAAGATTGTGTTGGTATTTATTAATCAGATATTGCTGCCGTTTTGCCTTAAAAGCAGAATCACTGTTATATCTATTCTTTTGATAGAGCTTCTTTTTTTCCTTAACGCAAGGATCACTGTGATATTTAGAATTAGATGTAATTGAAAGTTTTCTTTGGCACTTACGAATGGGTTGACGTTCTCTATATAAATGTTTTGCACGCTGACTTTTACTCCATTTAGAAAGATCTATATTAACATGCAGCAGTTTGAGTCCTTGCTGAGGTTCCGGAATATTTTGACTCTCATTAATTTGACTTGCTTGGCTATTTGGCTCAACATGTACCGCACTATGTAGCTCTTGATTTGGTACAATGCCGATCACAAGTTGTATCGCTTTACTTGGGGATTCACCTAATTCAATTAGTAGCTCTTCATTTGCCTTTGATATGGTTGTAGTAGAATCCCGATGCGTCTTAATGGAACTGCCATCAATATGAAAAGAGACTGGCACAAACTCATAGGTTGCAAACCGGCTATGTCCTTCAAAAAGCTGACGCAAATGCTCAACCAAGCCACACAAGTGAGAAAAAGTCAACATAATTGCAGTTCCGTTTGGGTGTGGCAAGCCCACTTCAGATCTGGAATGTGAATCAAATAACCCAAAGTATCCTGATGTGTCACGGAATACTGCAAAACACTCTGGATTCACAATCAAGAAAGCAAGAGTGACATTTTGTGACAAGCACTCAAGCTGAGCTCCAAGAGACAATCCCAAGTCTCTTTGGGAATGACCGTCATCTATGACATAACCAACGCTGAGCTCATGCATCTGTACATTATAGACATTGGTGTCCGTCATGACTTGTTTTGGCATCTCCTCGACAGTCAAGTGATCATTCCCAAAGTTATGGTCCAAAATCAATTGCTGTTTAGCACCCACGTAAAGAGAGTCCCCGTGTTCAAGCACTCTGTCAAGTTCAAGCGAATTAAACTGCAACCCCTCAGCGTGGAAGGCCAAGAAAGTGAGAGCCATACAAGTACACTGGTGGTTGCGAGAAAAACTTGAGTACCTTTCATCCATCTGTGAATGTGTGGCCCTCACGGATAGCGTGCGTTGAGGAAGTCCCACAGCAGGATCCTGAAATGATTGAAACCATTTTAATTATCTTAAATTCTAACTAATATAATTTTAAACATTTCATATGTTAATGGTTAATGTTGTGAGTATAAAAAAGTTACCTCAGTCCCAGGACGACGGGGGGATGATGGTCTGGAAGGAACCTCCGCAAGGGCTGGCCTTTCCTCTGGCTGAAACGACAAGCAAACAATAATTCTTTAACACACAGCACTTGAGTGAAGAGTCACTAATTTCTGTTTGTGATTTTAAGTAAGACTTCTCAGGGCTGATAAGAATGCAATGCAAACCTGGTGCTCTCTCCGTGTGCTCTTATGGGCTGGCCGCTGTCGTCTGTGCCCTGCGGTGGATGTCTAACAAGAAAGAGCAAAAAAAAAAAAAAAGAGAAATATATATATTTTTGCTTTTACTGCGAAGCATTGTTACGACAAGAATGGACAATTAACTATACTTTTTTTTTTGTCATGAAGATAGATATGTAAACATAACGGGCAAACAAAATAGGAAAACGTAAATACCTTCTTATCCTTTGGATCCTGGGCAGTCCTCAGGGCTGGAAAGATGAGCTGGAGACAGCTTGTCCATCGCCTCCAACATGGGTGGGCTGAACCAGAGAGGGTTCAATGGGATGTTGCACTGTAAAAAACACAACAAAATAGAAATAGAGAAATAGAATTTTAACATGTGCCATGGTAAAAGGCTGAATGAATCCATGATCACCATCACAAACCTGGAGAGTGCCCATCCACCCAGTGGGCCCACAGGTGACCTCAGAGTCCACAACCGAGCTGCTCTGAAATGACTAGTGACATTATTGCAACACACACATTCATAAAATTTAAGGTTTTCAAAAACATGTTAGGAGGTTTTCAAAAACATGTTAGGCTTGCGTTTACCTCCTTGGCCTTCCCGACGAGTGTCCAGTCAAAAGGGTTGGAAGGCTGAGGCGCAGTGACCTCACCCTTAACAACCACTTTTGGTCTGAACACTCGAGCTGGTGGCGAACGCTGAGGAGCAGCCGGTGCAGGTGGTGCAGTCCTCTCCATCCGCAGGTTGACGGCAGCCCACAGCAACCGCGCAAGCACCGACATCCCATCGCTGTCACTGAGGTGTACCTTCCAGACATGATCAGAAAAAATATTATACATCTACAAACATACTTTTGATAGGAGGAGCACTAATAAAATGTTTGTTTGTTTTTTGCAGCAATTAATGTACTTACCCCGTCTCTACACCACAAGTGAAGATGTGACAGCGGGAAGTGGCCAGCAACAGATAGGTAGCGAATACCTACAGTAACAAAGAAAAAAAAACATTAGCCCAAGAGTCCCCCGCTGAGACACCAATGAAATCAGATCAGGAGGTGACTTAAAGAAAAGTAGAACACTTTGTGTGTGAAAACAATTTTCAACATGAAACGTACCCATAAGTGCTGCCACCCGGTTGTACTCCTGGCGAAGAAGGTCCTGCTGGGCCAGCTCGACGTTCAGACGAGGGGGGAAGTCCAGCACAACGACCTGCACAAAGTTTAAAACTGTAAAATATACATCTGGAGCAAGATGAACTTTCAATCGTATTCCATCCTTCAATATTCATTAACTGTTTAACTACGGGAAAAGGCTGAAATGTATTTTAAACAGAACATATTTGACATATGCAAGTACATACTTGAAATGTAAATGTATGATCTATATAAAGGAAATGTGTGAACTTACGTTGGGCCAGCGGCTGCAGACGGTGTGCAAGAACTGGCCAAAGTCAGCCGCTGCCTCAGCGATGGGGCGGCCCAAGTTGTTGCTGGGAGCCAAAATGCAGACCACCTCGGGTGACCGAGGCAGAACAGCATTCAGCACCTCAGCACGCAACTCGGAGGCCCTGGCACCCGGGGTGGACATCACGGCAAACGAGAAACGTCCCTCCGGCATCTTCACAACCCCATCGGCAATGGCTCGCAGGTGGGAGTCACCAACAACCAGGACAAACTATTACAAAAGAAAAAAAAAAGTAGTAATTGAAAAAAGGAAAGAAGTAATTTAAAAAAATAGACACAAATGAAGGTTGTTAATTTGTTATAAAGGCAGAGTTGATTATAAAACATACCGTGTTGTCCTGGTTCAGTGCTGGAATGACCAGTTTGTGCCTCCGCCCAGTCACAGCTGAAACTGGCCATTCCCGAACTCTGTGGCGCCAGCCAGTGCCTCTGCCTAAAATGATGCACACACAGAATACCATGTCAAGTCTCAACTTCAATTGCTGACAATGCACAGTACAAGTACATGTTCCACTTTGAGTGTATATGAACCTGCAAAATATTGGAATTGTTTAAAATAATCGATTGTAAAACTGCTGCAAAAGCAATTAAAATTATGACTGACCTGGTACCAGAGCCTTGGCACAAACAGGGGACACCTAAAACATAAAGCATAGACATTACACAATTGTAGGCATGTGCAGTCACCATAATGCAGAGTAAAAAGCAAACATGGGTTGTAATGGTTAAATTAGTTTCAATTTAAATTGACCAGGTATTTTGTACATACAAGTGATGTTAATTCAGGCCAGGTTTATTAATGAAATTCTTAATCACAAAAGACATTCAAGGACTTAACTGATACTTTTGTTTGTGTCTGAAATACAGTCACAATTGCTCAATTTTGCTAGAATTTTCTGATCAAATACATGAGCAGAAAGGCAGCAGATTGTACCAGATTAGATTATAGTATAAAGGAAGTATATAGAAATATGTTTATGACAAAACAATGACATACACTGTTTAGATAGACATGAAGTCTAAAACAAAACATTAGTTATTAAATATAACCGTCTTAGTTATTATTATTTACATCTGGTCTATGTAACTTAAAAGAAACCATGTGAAATATCTGTGTCCGGGCTCGGCATCTCACAAATTTGTGATCAATGTTAGTGAGTTTATTTTCGACATCAGTAAAATTTTTGAAATCTTGTTAAAAACAGACTTCATCACAATTAAATTCAGAATTAGTTTGACATGAATAAAGCAATGCACAAATATCGCTCAGTCATACACTATATTTGTCAAACTATGCCCTGGTGAAGACAATCTTGTGTTGAAACATGTTGGTAGTCCATTTTTAATAAAGGATTTTTTTACATTACTATTGAGTGTCTCGAATACACAGACTGCTTTTTACATTTTTCTGCTTGACTCTATATTTGTAGCCGGAAATAATGTGTATTGCACATTAACAAAGTTAATTGCATTTTGCCTGCTGTGGAACATACCTGGTGGGCAGCCACAGTAGAGGTATGCGGTGGGGAGCGGGCGTCCACAGTGGCGAGCCGACTGGCTGGAGCTGAAGTTCGGACTCTGGCCTTCTGAATACACATTGCAAATGTTTAGGATATTAAAAAAAAGTGTAATAGTAATAAAAAAATGATAAACTCTTGCTAAAATATGGCGTGAAACTCGTACCTTGTTCACTGGAGACTGCATCGTGGTCCCATCACTGGTGGCAGAGGGTGGGGACCGAGGCTGAAAACAAAATATACAGCACATTGAGGACCTAGCAGTGTGACTCAAAATAACTCAACACAGAATACACCACCGCCAAGTGCAGAATTGAATAGAGGCAAAGTACGTGCTGGGGTGCGATGTTTGGGCTCAGTTCCGGAGCAGCAAGGTCCAGCTTCTTCCATCGGCGCTTGGCTGCCTCGGAACGCTTCCCCTTCCGCGGCATGCTGCTACAGCTACCTTTACTGTAAGCAAAAAGAAAATAAAAAAAACTTCCCAAGACAAAGTCAAAAGTAAACTGGCAGTAAAAAAGAAAATAAATTTAAACACAACAAAATAGTAAAGTAATGATATTAGAGTGTTTGTAATGTGCTGTTGAGTGCAAGTTCAGCTGTATTTGCGTTCTAGACTCTGTGATGTAGATCTTATATATGTATTATGTTGTTTGAGGGCAAGATGGAAGCAGGTAGATGAGGTGGAAGTCCAAGGCGGTGCTGAAGGTTTGAAATCCAAGTATCACGGTCAGCAGCTTTCCAATTCGCACAGTGCTCAGCGGATCGCTAAAAGATTCAAGATAAAATTTGTAGTTAATCTCAGATGTGTATGAAACATTAAAAATGTACATTGAGTCTAATGAGGCAGTGGTGTCATTGTAATAAAAATAAGAAACCGTCATCAATTGAAGTATAGTAACATCACACATTGATTATAAATAATGGATGGGGTGAGCAGAGCCTTCAATAAATCCTCAACAATAGAAAAAATGGATCCACTATAGACTTCCTTGTTTACTTATTAACAAAGAAAACGGTATTGTAATAACATTGTTACTTTTTTTTTCTTTTAGATTAATTTCCATGAGGTGAAACGGTTTGGCAAAATGGATGGATATTCTGGATGGCCATGAAAAAAACGATCGCTACAGAAACCAACGGTAATCTTTCAAGGGGGAAAATAAAGGCAGCTTTGACAATTTACAAATGTGTGCTGTAGTCAATCAATGAAGGTCATTTAACAGTGTAAAATACTTCCAAAATCCCTCATCGGCGCCGCTCCGCTACACGATCGAGCAGGACACGCCACTCAACAACCGACGCCCCCCTCCCCCACCACAACGACGACAGAATAGACAAAAACCTTACTGTATATTGTAGCAACGAGAGCCTACTCAAACTTTTCTTTGTTTTTGTTTTCTTTTACTGCACATTAAAACCTTAAAGTGAGATCTGCCAGCTCTAGCTAGCGCTAGCAGGTGTAGTTAGCATGTAGGCTACCATGTCTAGCACTTAACTTTACCTATCTTGTTAAAACAGCAGCCGGATAACACAACGTTCAAATATGGAGGTAAATATGGTGCAAAACTAACTTGTGCAAAAAATTTGTACCTGTAGAAAAAAGTCTAAATTTGTATCTGTAAAAGTCGTGATTTGTATCTGTAAAAAAAATGTGTGCCTGTAAAAAAAAAATTTGTGTCTGTAAAAGAAATTTGTACCTGTAAAAAAAAAATGTGTATGTGTAAAACAAATTTGTATCGGTAAAAACAAATTTGTACCTGTAAAAGTCATGATTTGTATCTGTACAAAAATGTATTTGTACCTGTACAAAAACTATAAATTTGTATCTGTAAAAGTTGTGATTTGTACCTGTAGAAATGACAACTTGTAGTCAAAGAAGTCGCCACTAGGAGTCACAAGTGGGTTTTCTGCTGCTGTTCAGTGACGTGAGTTTTGCCCCATTTGTCGCGCTACAAATGGAGCAAAACGAATTTGTACTTGTAGAGCGCCGTGATTTGTACTCGTAAAGAAGGGGGCGGGCTCTGGTGTAATGAAGGGTTGTTTTGACCAATCAAGTGAGAAGGATTTGAGCGGATTGGAGCGCAACCTCATTGGTTTAGCGAACGACGGTGGCGGGACTCGCGGAAGGATACAAGCAGGACACATCGTCGCCAACCAACATACATATTAAGAATACTTCAGTCTCTTTTGGTTTTTGCTATTACAAGGTAAGTATTATGTTACTTCATCATTCTTTCAAATATTGTTGTTTAAACGATGGTCATCCAACCTGTTTTTATGATTAGCATCACATATTTAGCTTTCTAGCTAGCTGGCATTTGATTTCATGCTAAAGCAGTCTAGTCATTATCGTCATTTCTGGCGCCACGGACTTAATTGCATCTCATGCTTTGGAATATTGTGGCTATATGACAACAATGAACAACTAAACTACTTCATTATATGCCAAGAATGGTGCAGTGCGCTGCTCCCCTGTGTTGGTTAAAATTGTTATTTCTTGTATTAGTTAGCTGGCTAACAAACGAATTCATGTAGCTCACATATGCGCCATTGACAGGTACTGGAGGGAAGATGCACCCAATCGATGTTATGTATGTACACATTTGACTCCATAGTGTTCTTTATCTTGTTTTGCCTTCTAGAAAAATGACCGATCAGAGCAACAGCTCTTCGCTGCAGCAGCAGGTGAGCGGAATATCGCTACTGCCTTGACATTAATGGTGTGTTTTTTGTTATTATTTCTTCCTGTTTGCATAATAATGTAATCAATAATAATGCACATTACACACGACCTATACAGAGTGTCCCAAAAGTCTCTTTACAATTATAACAATTTTGAGATATTTTAAGTACCTTCATTTGTGTGAGGTTTTTTTTAAACTTAATTTAATAGACCTCTATATGGGCATCATCATTTACACCAAGCACATGAAAACGGTACTCGATTTGTTGCCATGTTTGCTGCAGGTTTACCATCCATCAACACAGTATCTGAAACAAATAAATTCAATATGAATGAATACTTTAATTAACAAACACTGGTTAAAATAAAACAAATCTGTTTAAGACATCTCAACAACTGCCTTTGTAATATATTGTTTTAAAAATTGTAAACATGTTATGGACACCCTATATTTCTCTCTAGGAACTGCTGCTGAATCTTTTACTGGCCCGAACTCCATAACAGACTATCGGCTGCCCTTGAGCGTGCCCCTCTGGACCTGGACTATCTACAATTTATAATTTCACAGGACATGGTTTTACTGAGTGCACTAGCTAACCAAATTCAGATCCCTCAGCAAGTGTATGAAGCCCTTACTGATGTGCATGGTCTACTCTCTGCCCAAGATGAAATGGAGCTTCATGTAACGGTTCCTGTGGGGAGAACAAAACCTGGTTGTCCAAAAATTTTAATATGTAGGGAATATGTTTCGGAGCTCCTCAGCATAGGGCTATCTGCAGCGTACATTGCCAGACTTTTAGGAGTTTCTCGGTGGACGCTGCAGAGAAACATGAACAGCTGGGCTATGTCTGTTAGGGCCTTGTACGGTCAACTGACTAATGATGAGCTTGACAACCTGGTGTCACAAACACACCACTGCAACCCACATGCTGGGTACAGATTAATGATGGGATTGTTGCGGGCACAGGGGCATCGTGTACAGTGGCAGAGGATTCGTGCATCGATGCATAGGGTTGACACAGCAGGAATTGTGCTGAGAATGTCAGCATTGAGGTGTGTTGTTCGCAGAACATACTCTGTCCCAGGCCCAAGATCGCTGATGCATATAGACACAAACCACAAACTTATAAGGTTGGTTATGTTTTTCAAATCAAAACATATTACCTGTACATGACTTAACTATGTGCAAAAAAGTGATAATACCTAATGTTTTTCTTTATCTCAAATGTCATTGAAGGTACAATATGGTGATATTTGGAGGAATCGATGGTTTCTCAAGGAAGGTATAAATAATTGGATATTCCCTTTAAACGTCTAAACTTTTTGTCATTGAATCAGGCATTTCAATTGTGATTAGTTGTTTTTTGTTTTTGAAGACCTTCAGATTGTAGTACTAGTTTAGGATGGCTACCTCAGAAATCGGTTTCATTTTCTTTGGGAGCACCTTTGCATTTGTATTCTTCAATGGTAACATAATAGTACTGTAATACTCTTACTTACAGTCATTTTAGTTGAAAAGCTTTAATTGCACTTACAGTAACAAATCAAAACTCCATCATGTTACCTGTGACTTTATGCTAAGACTTCGCTGGCACTCTTTGTCTGAGAATTAGATTACATGTTTTCTTTGTTGACATTTTATAAAGACTCATTTCTTATGGAATCTCTTAAAACAGATGCAAGGTAGAGAATGAGATATTCTCAAGTGCCATTACACCAATTGCATTGAGTATTATTGTTGCATTTTACCTTTTTAAATATAATCCTGTTTTAACTACTACATGACTGTTAAAGGTTATTGAAATTGTATTTGTTAAGAGCTTTGAAATTGACACTTAAAATTGATATTGTTATTGTTAACGTACTTTGATCATTTGAAAATAAAAAGTACAGTTGTTTGAAGTCACAATGGGACAATTCCATTCTTCTCACATAGATAATGTATCTTGCTGTTGCAAATAATAACAGAGCCTCCACAACCCTTGCCTTCTTCAATGAAGCTGTTGAGAAGTATGGCTTACCTCAAAGGTTAGTCAGACATCATCACCTAGCCTATCCTACCCTTAATAGTGTAAATCTACCTGTTCTAACCATTGACTTGTTTTAAGGTTTTCGTTTCAGTGAAGTGTAATGCATAATTAATAGGAGTTCTCATGTTTGTTACATTTTCTTAAGGGTTCGTGGTGACCATGGGGTGGAAAATGTGGATGTAGCCCAGCTGATGTTCTCCACAAGAGGAGTTGGCAAAAACAGCTTCATTGCAGGGAAAAGTGTGCATAATCAGAGGTACTTTAGAAGACACTTCATTTTTATGGAACTACCACATTCATAACCTTGTAAGTTTACAGGGTGAGTAAAAAAAAAAGAAAAAAAGAATACGCCAAAATCTATGCAATATTAAAAAATAATAATAACAACAACACAGAAAACTTCCGGTTAGACACATGTAAATACATTCAAATTATTCTTGTTTTTGAAGTGGTTAATGTGGCCACCACCAGCAGCACGGGCAACATCTAGCCTATTTGAAAAAGAAAAAAGAATGAACTGAATGAAAACTTCACTTAGCAGTCGATGGCTGTAATTGGCCTGGCAGAACCTCTGTGTGTTTGATTTTATTTTTTTCTTCTTGTGGTGGTATGTTAAAGACAAAGTTTATGTTCCACCACTTCCATCAAATATCAATTACATGAAAGACCAAGTAACAGTTGCAATCAACATTGGCAACTTACGGTTGTCTGTACTGCCAGTGGTAAACACTAACACTTGTAAAACCTAAAAACTTGAATCTATTTACGACACAAGTCCAAGCTACAGTTTTTCATTTTTGCAATATCGCATGATTTTAAATTTTCATTTGATTTGTAGCTTTATAGGATATCCCCTTGAGATGCAACATCTAATTTTCAAAGGTGACATTCCAACACATACAAATAGTAATAATGTACAAAATAAAGGTAAAGAATTCTGCTATGTTCTTTTTTTTAATCACCCTTACTTTCTCATTACTTGAAATTAATGGAATGTTTGTTTCATTTATGAAACTGCATTTATCATTTTAAACTACTTTTTTTGTTGATAATAGAAAAAAAACATTTGCCATTGAAATGCTTAAATTTAAAAGGATTTAGAACAATTCAAACATGCTCTCAAAAATGATTAAATAATTAATTGGATAGCCAAGTAGTTGATTAATTGTTGCACCCAGTTGCTTGTTTGTCCAAATATGATTCACTCTTTTACATGGTTTAAAAGGTTATCTATATGTCTTCTTTAATTAAAAAAAGGGGGGGGGGGGCACAATTACATTGACATTACAAAATTGAACGTCTTTGGCGAGATGTCTACACAGCAGTCACTTGCCTCTACTATGCTGCGTTGCACCAAATGGAGGAAGATGATCTCCTGGACCTGTCCAGCAGTGTTCACCTTTTCTGCTGCCATTATGTCTTCATTCCTCGCCTACAAGCCCAGCTTGATGTTTTTAAAGATGGCTGGGACAGTCGAGGGAAATCGTACCCCGAACCAACTGTGGCACATGGGACTGCACTATAATGTACAAGAGTCTAATGATGTTGTAAGTACTTTTAAAAAATTGGTAAGCAAAACTTACTTTAAACAGTAGACAATGAGTTGTTTTTCATATCAACTACAGGATTTGAACATCCCCCTGATAAACTGGGAGAGTAGTGGCCTTGTGTCCAGCAACACCGACTCTTGTGTCTATGTGCCTGAAACTGACTGCCCTTTGACACCTCAAGAACTGGCTGGACTCCATGCTGCTGTGGATCCAGCAGGACCTTCTACACGCATGGGAGTAGACCATTATTTGGCTGCAGTGAACTACATGCACAGTATAAACTATGTGTAGGGTCTAGCCAAGCGCTTCTGGGCTGTTATTTGTTTAAAACTGCCTGCACTAAATTACATTTTATAATTTAGTGCTATATATTGTCTTTTCGTACAAATTGACAATGAACTGTAATAAGAACCTATCTAGCAAAACATCAGAACTACATTATTTAAAGTAATGAAATAAAGATTTTGATCTATACCAAACCAAAACCAGTATCAGTTGTGGCGATGCAGTTCTTTAAATGGTCACTGAATTCTGTGTAATGGCTGTAGTGGCCAGGTAACTTTAAGTTTTGGAAGCATGTAGAAGATGTGGGATGTTCCGCTCTCACCACCTCCACTTTCATATCTGGCATGGGTATCTCCCATCCCACCCAGAACTTCAGGAGTCTTTTAAGATTCTCTTGAGACTCTAAAAAAAAAGGAGAAAAAAAAGTGGAATTAAGTAACAATAATCAATTAGATAACTGTTTTTATAATTTAATTTAAGTCTTTTTTTGAGAAAAAAACAGGTTCTGCAACATCTGGGAAAAAAAGTGATCCCTGCTAGAGGATGATCATTTAAGAAAATCAAATCACAGATGTATCTATAAATTAAAATTCTGCCTTGTAGCAATATGTGTATGCTTATGCTTAATACTCATAATACAACTTGTGTTCATAAACAAGAAAAAATGGTTAAAAAAACCTTGATTTTCAACCACATTTGAAAATCTGCATTTATGCATTACAAAATGTGCACAAATATCAACATGTAATTTACCTGTCCTCACAAACTGACGCAAGTACCCCATTATTCTACATCTACAGTCAACGGAGTAACCATCTTCATCGTCCAACCCAGATTCCTCAGGCCATTTGATTAGGTCCAAAACAACCTAGGACAGCAAATGAGACAATCATTATGGCACCATAGTTGGCATTGAACCAATTCATTCTATTTTACAATTTTCTCTCTAATTTATACATATGGTCAATCCACACATGGGGTGTTAATTGTGTGAAGGCTGATGTTGTGGTCTCAACAGCCTAACAATGAAATGTGTATCCTGCTGAGGAGAACATGTGATTGTTGATTTCTCGTCAGACTTTGTTCAAGGTTGGAATTGTTCACTGAAAATGATTCCAAATCAAAATTTCCTTGGAACAAGGAAAAAACATTAAAAATGTTTGCATAACTGAACATATGATGACGAATATTCAATAATATAACCCTAACCCTAAGCAAACACTCTCCCTCTCATTTGGATATGGGCTTAAAGGTTGTATCTAACTGTGCGTCAAAGGTTTGCATGCAAGGGACTGTGCATGTAGCGAGTTTTTCTTTGTTGTCAGTTTTTAATTATTATTTATTCTAAGGTTGCAAAGATGTTCTCAAGACACTTGCAAAGTATATTTACGGCACCAAACATTCTATGTAAATCGCAAAGGAATAATGAACATGTTGAAATTTCTTTGCGAGTGTCTGCCACACAGCGGCCGAAATGAGTTTCTTCCGTTGGGTGTCCGGGCTTTCCCTTAAGAGATTTGGTGAGAAGCTCAGTCATCCGGGAGGGACTCAGGGTCGAGCCGCTGTTCCTCCGCGTGGAAAGGAGCCAGTTAAGGGGGCTCGGGTATCTGGTTCGGAAGCCTCCTGGACGCCTTCCTGGAGAGGTGTTCCGGGCATGTCCCACCGGCGGCAGACCCCGGGGACGACCCAGGACATGCTGGAGAGACTATGTCTCTGGGCTGGCCTGGGAACGCCTTGGGATCCAGCCGGAGGAACTGGTTCAAGTGGCTGAGGAGGTCTGGGCTTCCCTCCTAAAGCTGCTGCCCCCGTGAATCCGACTCCGGATTAGCGGTAATAAATGGATGGATGGGTGGTGGGTCTGGCAAACATCTTTGCAACCTTGAACTAACCCTAATGAAAAAATAAATATTTTTTTGTTTTGCCAGACTGTCACATCAAATCAAAATTGATATAGCTCCTTTCATACATTACATTGCAACTCAAAAGCGTTGAGTGAGTAAAACATCCATAGTACAGCACAAAGAAAACCCTAACCTTCCCCCCAACATGCCCATGAGCAGGCTCACTCAAACTCGCACAACCTTTAAAAAAAAGTGTAATTAAGTTATCTGGTCAATCTTGACCTAATGAATTCCGTTTGCATTCCCATAAATTCCAGTTAATTCCCATGCAAAAAAAATTATTTTGAAAATTACAGACATTTTAGAATCCTAGACATGCTTCATTGAATACCTCCACACTGCACTCAGACTTTGTTTCTGTTGGAAAAACTGATGCCACTGCATCGGGTCGAGACTCCAATAACAGCATAATGAGGGTTTCTTTTAGTCCTTGCTTCAGCTGTTTGAGTTGGCGGGAGTTTCGGCCGAGCACCCTAAAGTATCACAGGGGTGAGTGAGGTATGGATGAAGGGACTCCAAGTAAATATATACATGCAGTAAATTCAATTCAATTATTACTCTGTGCACATTCAAACACTGGTCTGTATATATTGCTGTACAGCCGATCGCCCATACACACCGTGCAAGCCATTGAAGCTACAGGGCGACCATCTTACCTCTCCCATCCTGAGAGAAGACTACTATATATACTATAGGTATACATACAGATTAGACATATACAGCTCCTAGGCTCTTAGTGTCGGGCCGGGAGGCAGGTGTGGCAAGGTGGTCACAATTTTTTAACAAGTGGACACTGGACAGTATGTGCTGCTTTGACGACCCCTTTTTTCTTTTATCGCTCAGTTCTTTAGACCCCAATATTAGATTTGGCAGAGGCATCTTTTGTTGAGTTAGTTATAATTAATTTATTAAAAAATGTACAATTTTCCTCCTACAACCCTCATTAAGCATATAATGTATACATGTATTTAAGGCAAGTTGTAAAATGTCTGAAGTCCTCTTGTTTATGTTTAATAAATTTATAAACATCGTAAATCAAATGTTCTCCAATTTCAATACGGTAAATATATTCGAGGATCGTGTGTGACATAATGTTCATTGTGACATATTGTGATGGCTGCGAGATATCAGGAGGGTATAATTTGATGCTCAAAGCCTGGTTTCCAGTTGATGCTGACAGGGTTTGTGAGGCTCACTTTATTACCGGTAATTACTTGAGCCTATAGATTTGTTATTTGGAGAGGATTTAAAAAACGAAGAAATCGAGTTTGTGCAGTAGCTATAAAAAAACACTAAGTCATATTTCTTTTTCAGTCTTATTCAGGTGTTCCAAAGCATGATCAAC
The DNA here is from genome assembly GCF_054856555.1 of Leptonotus elevatus. Taxonomy (NCBI): domain Eukaryota; kingdom Metazoa; phylum Chordata; class Actinopteri; order Syngnathiformes; family Syngnathidae; genus Leptonotus; species Leptonotus elevatus. The sequence goes on along the minus strand of NC_141260.1, from coordinate 4,908,275 downwards.
AGCCACCCTGACTTGTTCCTCGCCTTGAAATGGGCGATATTGTTTGACGTCTCATCTATACAGCGCGACTGAGCCCGCTATCATTTTCTGTCACACAACCAACCGCGCATGCGCAAACATTTTTCATCAAAGATCCTCCTATAGGATTGTATGCCGAGAAACATTTCTTGAGAGTAATAATATGGAATTGGCCTATCGGCTATCCAGTTACATATACAGAGGTAATGTGTAAAATGTACATTTATCAAAGCATGATATACTGTTAGATAGGAGACACTTAAGTAGGACAACTTTTGATGGATATAACGCTAGTCAGCCACACTTACTGCATGCTGAAGTAGATTGTGAAGGAGCCAGGTGCTGTTACTAGCCGTTAATATAGGCATGTCCCATGCCAATGCCAGGTCATTAACAGCCGTTGTCTGACACTCATTGAGTCCTCTTTTTTCACTTGTTTCTTCCTTTCCAGCAGATTCTTGATTCTCAAACAGCTTTAAAAAGAAAATACCGCACATTTATTTCCAATAAATTACATTTAAAAAGTAAAAGTATAGTCCATATTTTTTCATTGAATGACAATGTTTTCCAATGGATAACCTTGCACTTTACCGTACTTACCGGGCGTATGGTCTCCCTGATGTCCATGTCTGCCACATCTTCTAACATGATTGTCGCTGTCTGTGGTGATTTACCAAGCAACACATGAATTACTGCTGGGCTAATACCTAACAGACAAGGGCCCCCATGAAGGAAAGAATGCCCAATCATTCTTCCTGCCATGACAAACAGGTCATTCTGTGCAAATACTTGGGAAGTGGCAGGAATTAAATGATCTGGTTGGCCTTCAAACAGCACAGTGCCGCATGCGGTTCCTATAAAAAATTAAAAAAAATGTTAATGGGGTTTGCCATTTTATGTTCAATACGGTTATAATAACCACATGATTGCAATTTCCTGCCTATGATTGTGTATTAATCTTTAGATTGACAGATTTGTCATGTGTTATGGCTATGCTGTCTGTTGTTAGTTATTCATAGTATAGCTGAATGATAACTTGTATTTGCTGAATGATTAATTTACAATAATTTGCAATATAATCACTGACCATAACTAAAGCTGTCTGCCAGGATGGTGCACGTAATTCCTTCATAAGATCATGAGTCAATTATCTAACATTTATGTTCTATTTTGCCTTGCAACTTAAACAAACAAACTTTAGTGGAGTTGGGCCAGTGTCTTTAGGATTCTTTAAGACCTACCGCAATCAAGTTTGAAACCATGTTGTAACTTGTGCATTATCATACTGAAGAAGTGTCTGTTAACCCCTTCTCCAATGGCCACATCTCCTAAAAACACAAGCAATCACATCCATCTTTCAGGTCATGGGTTTTCTGGCCTTCAAATTTGTATTTTTCATGTTTTCATATGTTCATGTGGGATTGCTGTTGTTACAGCATTGTACTCCCACAATAAAAATATTCATGCAACATGCAACATGGACCACTTTCGTGTCATTACGTATTTTGAATGACTGCCGTAGCCACAGTACAGTGATGCGAAGATAACTGTCCTTCTGGCAGCACTTGTACGACGCCTTCAGCCACATCTCCATGCAAATGCATCAGTTTCCAGGGAGATAGGCTACTCAAGCTAGCTGTCTTAGCGGTTGTTCATAGAAAGCTTTAAGTGTGAACTTAAAAAAGAAAAGAAAAAAAAATAAGTTTAACAAGTACATTACTACATTATTGTAATTTTGGTGCTCATGCGCACTAACATGCTACTTATCTGCACCCCTACAAATATATAAAAAGCAAAACATGTTACGAATACAATACTCAAAAACAACATGTTTGAATTGAGGTTTGTTTACAGCACCTTTTAGTTTAGCTTGAAATGGTTTGGCCCAATCTATATTGGGAGTCTTGTAAAAAGTGAGGATTCTGGCTTCCTGGTCCATTACGTCTTCTCCAATGTCTATTATTATTTTTAGGTATGGCTTATCTTCATTGGTTTGCAGACACTGCCTTCTGTACTGGTCAGCTGCTAATTCCGGATCCACTACGTTTTGCCATGCTGTAGTAACACACAAAAAATAGAAGAAAACAACTGTTTATTATAATTGAAGTTGTAATTTAAAAAGTAATGAATTGCACAACATTCACTACTCTACAAATTGTGCCTATAACCAATTTGTAGAATAAACAAAGACATATGCAAGTCTATGACAAACTCAATAATTGTAATTCGATTTTTGGTGAGATGGAAAAAAAATTACAGCACTGTAATGAATATTGGCATTTTAACATCTTTCAATGTGATTGTTTTTCTTAACTTTCACCAAACATGTCATTATTTATTCATAAATTTTTTTAGACAAATACTAACGCATCTCATCCATTTCATCAGGTCTGGACTGTAAAAGGGTATTGTCTGTTGAGAGGGTCGCTGTTGATGTCGTTATATCAGGTGATGAGCAGATAACTGATGCACCAGTGCTGCTTTGAGTCATGTGGTCACTCGGCATATATGATTGTGCAGAAGTGGAGCTACCACATGGAAATCTTGAAAAAGATTGAATGAACACACGTTTTAGCACACATATTAAGAAAAAAAACAAACATTTTATACAGTTTGATTATCACACTTGCATCATCCAAAAAAGAAAACTCATACACAGTGGTCATGTGTCAAATTATGTACAATTTTATATCTTGAAAATGTACCTGACGATTTACATGAAGAAATTTACGCTTTATTTATATATTTTTTATTTTTTTCTTAAAGAGCTCAGTATTGTTCATTCGGAAATGTCATCATCATTGCTCTTTATTTATTTTTATTTATTTTTATTTTTTTATTTTGTTTGTGTGTGTGTGTGGGTGAGTATGTGTATGTGCGTGCGTGCGTGTATTTGTTAGCTCACCAAAAAAACCTATTAGAAAAAATCTCATACCGTTCACCTAAACCGAACACCGCCGTCAGGAGACCCGAGGGGACCAAAGAAAACCAAGGAAGGTGAAATCCAGCACCGACCAGGCACCACCCACCAGAACTCCTCCCCAACCCAAGAAACATCCAGACCCCAACAAATCCAAAAAACATAAAATCAGGGAGGCCTCAAGAGACCGAAGGAGAGACCGAGAAAAGGAAGGAAGGACAGACGAAGCCGAGTGAGATCCACAGACACCAGCCTCCACCGATTCAATGACCTGAGGAGGAAACAGATTGTGTCTGAGTTTCGGTAGATGCTGGTGTGGTGGATCTGGCATGCTTGAAAATCTCCACCAAAGAGGGGAGCCGTTGACCCCTGCCGGAACAGAGCAAGCGCAACACCTCAGGGCCCCCCAGGCCGCGGCAGCGCCAAAGGACGACCCCCGGGCCCCGCCAGGACCACCGGCCGAAGAGCAATCCCAGGAGCAGGAGCACCCCCCGCCCCAACACGGCCCGCGCCCCCGACCCAACGCAGCAGAACGGGGCACTGCAGGCCCGCCAGGCACCCCACCGGCCCCCAACCCCCGCACCCCCCACGAACCCCCGCCCCCCATCCACCCCGCCACCCACCCCAACCCAGCCCCAGCCGCCCCCAGGTCCCCAATCCCCCAGACACCCCACCACCCCCACACCCCGCAACCCCCACCACCGCCCCCCCACAACAAAGCCCCCCCCCCCCCCCCCCCCCCGACCAACCGGCAGCCCCCCAACCCCCGACCCCCAGCCCCCGGGGACCACCCGCACCCAGGCACCGGCGCCGAAGAGGGGCCGGACAGCGGAGCGGAGAGGGCAGCCGCGCCCACCCCACCCCCCGCCGTGTGGAGGGACGGAACACCGGGGGCAGAAGGAGGAGATGGGGGCACCGGAGGGCGGCCGACACCCCCGAACCCCAGGCCCAGCGGGGGAAGGCCCCGGTCGTCACCCCAGCGTTCTTTGTGAAAGTTAACCCCTGTTACTGAGTCCGCCAGCTCGCCGACTGGCGAACTCTACCCCTAAGGGGAAATTTACGCTTTACATTTCAAGCACCATTATAAGTAATAAATTAATTGTAGTATTTTGTGCATATTCTCATGCAGTTTTGATATCTCTAAATTTACGTCTGTCATACCTGTCACCACATGAACTTGCATGGTGTGCAACAATTTCCGCAGGAAATATATTTCCACAAATTGGACAGGAGTCCTAAAAGTACCAAGCATATAGAGACATGGTTTCATAAAGTAGAAGTAACATAACTGTTGAATACAATATAGAACAAAGTATAGCAGATCATGACATTTGAATAAACACACTACTGTTACACAAATACACGGATTGCTTACCTCACTAATTACTTCTAAATCATGTTCTGCTGTCGGGACCGTTTCGTCTTCACAATCATCCTTCGTCTATGGAAAATATGGAATCAAATGAATAGAATTTTCATAAGACAAACTTGACAGTTCCACCGAAAAAGCCAAATGTTCATAGACAGGTGCCTGTGACAGGAGTTTAAAAAAGAAGTAATTTGACAAAAAAATTGCTATGCTTAAAATGACTTTTATCTGTTAACCCTGTGATTTTTAACAAGTGTGCGGTGAGAAATCGTCAGGTTTTCTAGTGGAAAATAATCAAATGTCAATTACTAGTTAATAAAAAAAAAAGTATATTTTTTTATTGATTTATAGCAACCAGCACGTATAGTAGCAGATATGGGCAACATGCCACGGACTTCCAACTTCTGTAACGCTGCTCAATTGAACGTTGCCGTTGATAGGTGTGAGTGTGTAGGCCAGGGTGTCTCAGTTCTCCAAAGCACTTCGGAGAACTGAAACACCCTACACACGAAAACAGCATAGGTGTCTGACTTACTCAATGCTGACTGAAAAAGAAGTGGGTATACTCAGTATACCCGCGTATACCCTGGACTTCACCACTGGGTGTTATCAAGGGCTTAAAGTTTTTAAAAAAATCCTGAGCCTGAACTTTTCCAGGGAGCGGTGGTGCAGTGTCCAACATGCCGATTCGTTGTTCGACCGGCATCAAGCCATTACTATTTGATTTGTCGCCGTGGATGGAATGGGCATTTGGGAAACTCATTAAATTCCCAATTGGCCAGTCCTCCCCAAGCGTCAGGTCATCTCTTTCATTATCCATTTATATTATGTATGGTACAGTATAGCATCCCCTCTAGTGCTGCAGCTATCAAATATTTAGGTATACAAACATCATATGGAAAATTCTATTGAATAATCAGGTATTTGGATTAAATATAAATATTTTCGCACGGTGAAAGAACAATTATGAATAAAGAAGACAATAAAAATATATTCCCACTTACTAATGATCGACCAACTTTCATTTCTAGATAATCAACTTTTTTGTTTTACTTAAATTTAAATTGTGCTTAACAGCACATTATTTTCCTCTCTAGAAAGTTTGGGAGATTTTACAAAAATCTCTCCCCATGGATTGAACTTCCGTTAAATATTAGGACACTTTCATCTCTACCCACTCTTAAAACACACTTACTTACCTACTTTTTTTTCATTTAATTGACTTATTCATTTACCCGCTTAAGATAATTATTGATTTTTTTGGTGATATTTTTGTTTTACCTCTTTACACACTTTTATATCCGCTGTCGCACACACTTGTTTTTCCCACGGACTCTTAGAAACAACCCCCAAACACTTCCACCTTGCCAGCGCTTCTGCAGAGCGTGAGAGCGTGCAAACGCCTGACGTCACGCTCAAGGTGAAACCTTACGTTTCCGTCCCGAAACCGTCATCATTATTTGACAAAACAGGAAAAATAGGGGCAACAGCCATTGTGCCACAGTAGTGCCTCCTGTCCTTTAACATTTTTCTTAAGCATGTGTGGGTGATAAATATGGTTGTTTTAACACTCCAAAATTTGACATGCGCCTTTAAGTTACGTGAACTTCCTGCCACGCATATTCAGCCAACATTCAGCCAGTCACGAACGTACGTATGGATGTAGGCCGTGTGCCTCACAATGAACTGAAATAATAAGTAGAGCCATTATCATTGGCCAGTAAAGGAGTAGTCAAATACAACAAAAATCAAACCAAGTGCAGAGTAGACTGAGCTTTGCACTATATTAGAGCTGGGTACGAAAAGATAGCCCTTAGACTACAAAGATAAAGGGAAAAAATGCTACCACAGCTGAGCAAATGTAATAATTTGATTTTATCTATTAGGGAAACATTTGTAAAGACAACTTACATGAGCTCTACAGGACTCAATGTGGACCTGGATCAGGGGCAATGGAACCATCTGGCCACAGGTCATGCATCCATTTTTGGGCATTTTGTTGAACTCAGCAGCATCATACGGCAGTGGGGTAGTATCTATTTCTTCTTGAAGAGGGACAATGTACAGCACATTTTTCCCATTGTTCGAAGCAGTTTTGAGAGATTTGGCAGTGTATCTTTGTGAACCTTGAGCCACAGGATTTAATCTTCTTTGTCCACCGCCTCCTTAAAAAGTAAGAAAAACAAACAAAGAAACTGTCATGTCTGGGAAGATCTGGTTTTGGTTGAGGGTCCCGATTGGTCCTGAGTGGGTTCCAGCCTTTCCGCGGGTTGACCAATCCGGGCCCTCGGCCACTTGTGCCTGGCCCCAGGTGTGGCGAGTTACCCAATTAGTGTGGGTGTATTTAGTTCCCGGGTGGTGATCAGTCGGCGTGCGATCATTGCCGCTTGTCACGGTCACCACCGGAGTTCTGGCTGTCAGTTTGATTTTGTAACTTTTCAGTTTGTTGTTTAGTTAGCATTAACCAGTACCCTGGTTAGTGTTTTCTGAAAAATAAAGCACGCCAGTCTCGCTCCTGCTGTGGTTCTCCTGCCTCCCTGCATTTTGGGTCCTCCACTTCACACGCCGACAGACACCACACCGCCCCGTGACCACACCGTAACAGAAACTATACAAATTTGAAGGACTTTCATCAACAAACAAAATATACCACCATAACCTTTTCAGATATTCACAAAAAATATATATATTTGTGATATGCCGCAAACTATCGGTAGTTTGCAATTCCACTGATCACAAACAGTTGTGGCGATTACTTGACTACTTAGATCATGTTCAGAATAATAACGCATCACCAACTTGCTGCAGTTAAATAACCATCATTACTTTACAGCTTCAATTCGTTGGTGTATGCACATAATTATAATAAAGACAATTACTATGATGGTTAAATTTGCAGCTTGTAACAGCATTCCAGACATTAATAAATAAAATGTTACACTCACAATTAATTCAACTACGCAAAGTTGCAATAATACTAGGAAACCATTCTGTGGCATTAGTAGGCATAATTTAGAAGTATTAAATTGATCAACAAAATTAAAAAAAGAGGTATGTACCTGAAAGGGGGGGATTTTCAAAGATTATGAGTTTCTGCTGAGGCCTTGTGACAAATATGTCATGTTTTGTAACTTTCAGTGTTTTCATTGACAATTGTGATGCTACGTCAAAATGGCAGTCATATACTGCATATGGTTTGGAGTCAGATTTATCCCACTGGGAGTGACCCAGTTCTGGCCTAAAAGCGTTAGAGGCAAATGTAAACAGCAAAGATTGCTGATTACAGTAATTTATTTGTTCTGGTTAATACAGTCATTCCAAAACACATTGTGTCACGTGAACATATTATATCATGTATTTACTGTGCATTTTCCTTGAACGCTTTGAGGTCGGAACTGACAATCTAAGTGGGATAAATCCGATTTTCCACTTTCCTCAAGTGCAGAAATTATCGTTGGTGAAATGAAGCTTTCCACTCGTTGAAAAGTATTAGACTTTGGATCGTCGTAATTTGATTTGTGAGGATTGTTTTGTTTTGAGAACGTGAAAAACTATAATTTTAACAATATGCCTGCTTTGTATGCTTGTCACGTTGTTGTCACGGTGTTACATTGTGGAAATATAAGAGATGCCAGAACTTCGGAATTGTCAATTTGAGTTCGTAAACGGAGAAAGTTGTGAGCAAGCATGTGTGTTCCTGTTTTGATGTTAACTACGGGCGTACAGTAGCTTTGTTTTAGCTGTTAAAAAACACGAGTTAACTGACTAATGTTTACATTACACGTGGCAGTGTGTTAGCGCACCAAACAGGACATCGTGTACCATTACATCAAACACACATGACAACCTGTGTGTGCTCAGGCTATCTTACTGACACGAATGTACCAATGGATTCAGGCATCATCCGCAACGTGCTTTTCTTTTTATATATCACATTTGATAATGCAATTAATTGTCCATGTAGTCATGATTAACCAACTTATCTTAATTTGCAACAACTGGCAGCGTTGAACCTGAACAAGTTAAACGAACAAAAGCCCATTAATGCATGTATATTGCTGCCCGATGCACACTTAAGTTAGTGTGGTTAATTTTGGCATCTGAGAATGGCAGTTCATTTTCATTATACACTGCCAGGTTTCACTAGACATCAATGAGAAAAGCTGTAAACAAGGCTTCAGATGAAGGGGACCAAATGCCTTATTTGGCAACCACAGCCTCGAAGTGTCACACTGTCGGATAATTTAGAGCTTGGTATAAAAAACAAAATTAAATCAAAGAAAATTGAAGTATGTATTGTTAGAGTTTACAATATTTGTATTCTACTCTTTGCGTGTTCAATTAACTGAATGGTGAGATTCTGTCCCTTTGCAAAGGTATTATAATTATCAGAAGCTTCTGATCACACAAATGAAGTCACCCAAGCAGTGTTCTGTTCAAAAGTGTGTGTCCCTCCTTCTCCTGCACATCATTATTTATTGAAAAGTGGGTGAATACGAAAAGTCTCCTCTCCCCTCCCATTCACAAAAAGGCAGAAGTTCCCAGGAATACAAATCAGATTAGACCTAAACAATAATAAGTCAGCCTGTCCTTGGACTCGACCGACTGAGACTGGTACAAACTCTACTCCCTCTTTCCCAGGCAAGAGAGACAGATAAGAATACAATAGACAATACTATTCATTGAGCTACACAGCTATAACTAAATCCAAAACGGCTAAAATATAAATTGAAACTGAAAAACAATGTTAATAATTCAACAGTATCCAATGAAGAACCATACCTGTAACTTTTTTAAGAAACCAGCCACCTTGTAAATCTCGCATCCTGGGATATTCTTCTTGGAGCAGTCTGCTTATCTGAAAGTAGTAAGCAAGTGCTGCTGACATAGTTAATTGTTATATGTATAAATTTTCATAAAACTTTGTTAGCTGCAAATGAAAATTAACAGTTTTGCGATATGGTGGAAAATTCAAATGACGGTATCGGGAGGGTAACCAAACAGACCGACCGACATCTTGTGATTATAATTCGTTGTCCGTTTGACAGAGGGAGTCAATGCGCACAAGGATCAGAATTAATTTATTTATTTGCAGTAATTGCGGAGCAGTTTTGCGTATCATGACTTCATTTGAGGAGCAAATTTCTTTTTTCCTCTCCTTTTTTTTTCTTTCTTTAAGGAGCGAATTTAGAATTTTGTGGAGCAATTTCTTTTTTCTTTTTGTACCCGGTTAATTCCAGGGACGCTTAGCCTGGCCGAGGGTCAAGAAAAGCCTGCCGGCTCGCCGCTCTATTAAAACGCTGGGGAAAACACTGGTTTCCATTTAGTCTTTTCACGATACCGAAATTTTGACTTTGATACTAAAACCTGCATAAAATACCTCAATGCCGGTACTGAAACGCTAGACAAAACTCTAAAACATCAGCAAAAGCAGCAAAATTAAAACTGGCTAAAGAACTTCAAATTATTTTTACTTATTATTAATTTGAAATATTGGGATGTATACATGTTAAATTTATGTACATACGGTATATATTTATGTTTATACTGTATGTGCTTTCACATTGCATTCTGTATTCTTGAAGTGCTGTATTTGACTGCATTTGATGTCATCCGTTTTAAAAATTGGCAATAGTGGCACTCCAATAACTCAATGTAACGTTGCTTGATTGTTCGTGCATGTCTCGGCTCTTCTCCATTTCGCTCCTAATTAGTCGAATGCATCATCAAATACTACAAATTGGGAACAAAATAATTCAAACTCCACTTATTTTTAAGGGAAGTGTCAAAAATGCGTCACAACCTGTGTCTGTTGCTCTGTCAGTCGTCTGAGCTTTTACTATGCATAAGTGTGATATCCTACTGTGTGCCTGTTCATTGAACGCACCGTGCCTAAGTCCACTGCAGGAATGATTGCTGATTTTTCTTCTGCTTCTTCACGAAAAACATTTGCTCTTGTCACAAAACCTTTCTAAAACTGAAAATTGAAAACCACACGTGTTCTTCGTGTGCTGATTGAAAACATGCGTAGGCAATGCCAATGCTGTTGCATAGCTTACGTGGACGTCCAGCGAGCACTACACTTAATAAGCTTAATTAGCGCTTCATGCTTCTCCACGAGGAGTGCACGTCCAGCAAGCGCTTCAGTGCGTGAAGCTATCTTCCTGCGCCCTCTCGCACACACGCTAAAAGAGGCGTGTCGCTTACTTAAGGCGTTTTCCACATATCGGTAGATAGAAAACAAGAGTTGGCGGGCTGTCTCGTATTTTTTTTTTTAAGTACCGGTACTAAGAAAAAAATTATACCGAGCCGTTTTTGACACCAAAACATAAAGGTACGGTACTGGCACCGGTATCCCGTGCAACACTATTTTCATTACACTTTTGCGAAATACTTGTATTTAGACATGTCTCAAAAACCATGGGAAAATAAAAAATTTTGGGCCGATATTTGCATTTTTTTTTAAATTACAGTGTTTCCATTAACAGTTTGCTTTTGCACAACTTGCATTTTGCGCAAATCTGAGGGTAATGGAAACACACATATACAGAAGGAAACAAAACATTAAAAAACAATACAATGGCAAGACTCAAGTGTAGAATTGTCTTTTAGGCTTACCTCTGCGTGATCGGCATTGTCACCCATATTTATGGTCCTCCTCCCAAGACCCGCTTCCAAGAGAAAAGTTTCCTCTTTTGGCGTTTTTTCCAGGTTTGTTGATAGCAGACAGAACTGCAGTTCTATCAACTTACACACAGAAACATTAGGAGGATTTGCCAAACTTCTTTTGCGCTTCTGACCTCGAGAAGCAAACACTGGGAAACATCTATGAAGCACAAAAAGTTTTTAATTAGTGAACATTAAATTGTCAAGGATCTAATATCTGTCAGTGACTCAAAGACAAATATATATTCTAAATATATTATATTTAATAAAAAAAATTAAATTCAATGGTACAAAGTTGTTGTTTTTTAAAGCTACATACCACATGAGTACTCTCATTCTAAAATCGTAATATTGTTAACCAATGTAATATGTGCTTCCATTTTTCAAAAACAAGCTAGCACATTGTAATGGCCACTTACCTCTGCATCTCTTGCTGCACTGTGCCTGGTCTGGCTATGACACTGCTGGTAGGCCTCATAGCTGCTGGTTGAACAGTGTGCTGGGATGTAGGTTGAGCAACAGGTGAAGAACTTGTGGTGCTTCCAAGCTGATGACTTAAGCAGTCAAGCAGCACACGGACTGCTGATTCCACATTTAGTGTATTCTGAAAATATAGAGGTATGTGAAGGCTGCATACAGCAATTAGAGACAGCTGGAACATGAGATTTTTGAGTGACTAAATGGATGTGTTGTCACATGTGCTGAACAGCTGAAAAATGAAAATATACATTAATTAAATAATTGTTTAATGGATCAAATACAAGACATTCCCAAAAAAGAGGGGGAAACAACCAACTACAGCACTACAAATCACACAAAAGGGCTCATCTCGATTGTCTTAATTGAAACATACAACTACGAGCTCCAAGTTGTCCTTCAAATCTTTGGAAGCAACTCAAAAGATTTTCTTATGCAGCCGTTTTAAGGAGGGAGTAAATTGTTTTAAAGACACATCTTGGAACAAGGATGGACCACTGAAAAGATTTCATGGGTCAGCTTAAGTAACGGGTCCGCTGATAGATCCTCTAAGGAAGTCATATAGCTTCTTGATGTTGAGGTTTGAAAACCAGCTGGACTGTAAATGATCATAAACTAATATTGCATTGTTTATCATATTGGATAGTACATCATATTTCAGATTTAATATACAGTAAATATTTTGTTGCAGTATGTCTGTTCTTTTTTGTGAAGTGTTTGATACTAATATGACTTAATTATATGGGTGTTAAAAAAAGATTCAGCAATATATCACGAAATTACAGCGCACAGCACAATTCTTGAATTGATTTGATACGCGGCCGAATCTATTTTTAAACCTCAATTTTTTTAATGGAAATATTCAACCAACGTCTTACTTTAGGGTTAGGGTTCATACGTTAAACATGGAAGAATGTTATATTAATGGACATTAAGCCTTAATATTTTATTTCAATACTGTTCAAACATCAAACAGATTTCAACAGATTGTTGTTAAATACAGTGGCTCACAGTTATGAACCTGAAGTTTAGTATTAGTAAATAAATAAATGTTCATACAAATCTTACAGTGTACACGTACAAGTTAACTGATGAGTATTTTCTAAATTTGAGTTAAAAACAAACACACGCAATAAACAATTTATAGATTCGTATCAGGATTAATTGGTATCGAATAGAATCGTGACCTATGAATCGTGGTACGGATCAAATCGCCACGTACTAGGCAATTCACACCCCTACTTAATTACACTGGCTCATGATTACCACATCTAAGAAAGTGATACCACCTACGCCTGAGGAATTTGTCAAATTACACAATCAAGGGATGACGTCTCATTTTCCTGAATTATTTACAAAAGGCCAGTTGTTGTTTTTTAAGGTTGGTTGGGTTATTCGAAATGCTCGTCCTGTTGAGTGTAACAGTAGTAGTAGTACGGCATCATAACTGATAAATTAATATTAAAAATGGAAACTCCCGTTAGTTGTTATGTAACTATTGTATACATATATGCTATACATATAAACTTGCTACCGGTAACTCTCCTAAATTAAACTACATCAGGCTCACAACTTTGCGTTTAGACTACTGCATAACTATTACTTTGACAAGAACCGCACCAGGCCCATGGTGTGCGTGCTGAATACTGTATGCAAAACAGACCTGAAAATAACTCAGACACTGAGTTGAAGCTACGAGAAGCTCAAGGGAGCGCTGGTGAACTATATGTCGACCACCCACTTAAAAAAAACACACCATTAATGTCAAGACAGTAGCGATATTCCGCTCACCTGCTGCTGCAGCGAAGAGCTGTTGCTCTGATCGGTCATTTTTCTAGAAGGCAAAACAAGATAAAGAACACTATGGAGTCAAATGTGTACATACATAACATCGATTGGGTGCATCTTCCCTCCAGTACCTGTCAATGGCGCATATGTGAGCTACATGAATTCGTTTGTTAGCCAGCTAACTAATACAAGAAATAACAATTTTAACCAACACAGGGGAGCAGCACACTGCACCATTCTTGGCATATAATGAAGTAGTTTAGTTGTTCATTGTTGTCATATAGCCACAATATTCCAAAGCATGAGATGCAATTACGTCCGTGGCGCCAGAAATGACGATAATGACTAGACTGCTTTAGCATGAAATCAAATGCCAGCTAGCTAGAAAGCTAAATATGTGATGCTAATCATAAAAACAGGTTGGATGACCATCGTTTAAACAACAATATTTGAAAGAATGATGAAGTAACATAATACTTACCTTGTAATAGCAAAAACCAAAAGAGACTGAAGTATTCTTAATATGTATGTTGGTTGGCGACGATGTGTCCTGCTTGTATCCTTCCGCGAGTCCCGCCACCGTCGTTCGCTAAACCAATGAGGTTGCGCTCCAATCCGCTCAAATCCTTCTCACTTGATTGGTCAAAACAACCCTTCATTACACCAGAGCCCGCCCCCTTCTTTACGAGTACAAATCACGGCGCTCTACAAGTACAAATTAGTTTTGCTCCATTTGTAGCGCGACAAATGGAGCAAAACTCACGTCACTGAACAGCAGCAGAAAACCCACTTGTGACTCCTAGTGGCGACTTCTTTGACTACAAGTTGTCATTTCTACAGGTACAAATCACAACTTTTACAGATACAAATTTATAGTTTTTGTACAGGTACAAAAAAATTTTTGTACAGATACAAATCATGACTTTTGCAGGTACAAATTTGTTTTTACAGATACAAATTTGTTTTACACATACACATTTTTTTTTTACAGGTACAAATTTCTTTTACAGACACAATTTTTTTTTTACAGGCACACTTTTTTTTTACAGATACAAATCACAAATTTAGACTTTTTTCTACAGGTACAAATTTTTTGCACAAGTTAGTTTTGCACCATATTTACCTCCATATTTGAACGTTGTGTTATCCGGCTGCTGTTTTAACAAGATAGGTAAAGTTAAGTGCTAGACATGGTAGCCTACATGCTAACTACACCTGATAGCGCTAGCTAGAGCTAGCAGATCTTACTTTAAGGTTTTAATGTGCAGTAAAAGAAAAAAAAAACAAAGAAAAGTTTGAGTAGGCTCTAAATCTCAATTGTGTATATCCATCGTTGCTACAATATACAGTAAGGTGTTTGTCTATTCTGTCGTGGTGGTGGGGGTGGGGGAGAGGAGATACAAATCACGACTTTTACAGATAAAAATTTAGACTTTTTTCTACAGGTACAAATTTTTTGCACAAGTTAGTTTTGCACCATATTTACCTCCATATTCAAACACATCAAATACGTTTCAATACATCGCCAGTATTAACGTGATGTAGTTTAGGATGGGGAAAACTTACAAAATCTCACTTATTTAGCATTATACATCAGACTAAAAATAATTGCCGTGCAACACTTAACTCAGACGAGATGAAATGGGACGAGACCGTCGTCGAGAACCTTCTAAAATAGTCTCATTCATGCGTCTTTAATTGGCCACAGCACAGACAAGCAGAAAACGACCAATCAGGGAAAAGAGATAGGACAACACGAACTCCAACTATCAGCAAGAGGGGTCCGTCGTCTAGAACCTTCCAAAATCAAGCGAATGTCATTGGCCACAGCACAGACAGGGAAAAAACGGACCAATCAGGGTTAGGATTAGAAAAAACCGCACGAGAGAAAACAACGCGAAGTCCCAACTATCACAAGATGGGTTGCAGCCGGATGGTGAGGTTGGAGCGCGCTGCATCCGAGGAGACCAGTTTAAGGGGGCAACTGCGCTGCGTGCAGCTGCAAGGTTCAATAATGCGGATTGTGTCATACAACACTCGCGGGTTGCGAGTAGGACATACTGCTACATACAGGACAGGCTGTCTGGTAGTGGATGCACTGCTTGACCAATTGTATGTGTTTTTTGCACATCAACATAAAAAAATAAATACATATAAAAAGATAAAAATTGTAATTCAAACATCCACTTTTTTAACCACTAAAAAGAACCAACCATTGTCTAATTCATATCTTTGTTTTCAGTGTTAAGGGAGTGATACATTTTAATTATTATGCATTTAAAATAATGTGATGAATCTGTTATTTTAATTTCAGCAATTATCACCTGTCTAAATTATTCAACACAGACAAATCTTTACAAGTGATGAAATGTTTCTACAAAATATTCAGTATTATTTATTTTATTTTTGGCTACATTGTACATGTCACTGATTTTTTTTTTTTTTTTTAAGTATATTGAACATAAAACAATCTAGTTAAATGAACCTTCCAATTTGAATTTGTTGATTTACACCATTAACCAAATTTTATTAACATCTTACAAATTCCTTTTATATGTCTATGTGTGCCCTGAGGAAACTGTGGAGACAACATGCGCACAGTCACTGTTTGTGCATCTTGAAGAACTCATCAATATTATAAAAGAAAACATTTATTTTAGCAAAGGAAATGGACAATTTTTAGTATTAAATAATAAACCATAATCAGCAAAAAAACACAGTAATAGTCACGCTACAAATTTGGAAAATAATCAAATAAAAACATTTTGTGACTGAAAAGTCCTGGCTGTACCTAATCAATTGGCCAAGATGGCCGCCGCCCCGGGTGGGCAGAGGGGAGAGAATCCTTGGTGTACCTAATTAATTGGCCAAGATGGCCGCCGCCCTGGGTGGGCGGAGTGGCGAGAATCCAGGGTGTACCTAATTAATTGACCAGAATCCTGGGTGTACCTAATCAATTGGCCAAGATAGTAGTAGTAGTAATAGTATTTGCAATAGTAGTAGTCGTATATAGGCCAAGCCTTGAGTACACCAAGAAAAAAAGGGGCTGAGTTGAGCTCAACAGTGAGAGATGATTGGCTGAGGCAGTTGCTATGCAAAAACGACAGATCATTCACGCACACACATTTGATTTTAACTTGTTGCGAGACGTCACGCACCCACATTCCATTGATTTTGTATAGGATACGCTCACCTCAAACAAAAGCCTCTCACGACCTAACGGTTGAAGATGCAGATTCCAGAAATGGCTCGTTAGAACGGCAAGGGTTTGGGGAACGCGAGCATGTTCTCAGTTTTTTAATCGGATGAAAAATGACCAACTTAGGAGCAGGTTGAAAACTTATGATTGATCGAAAATAAAGAGGGAAAAACGGCGAAAATAACATTGAAAAGAGATCGAAATAGTCCGACTTCTCCTCGCTTAAAGTGAAAATAAAGGTACTAAATGACACCTTAGCCAAATAAAACTTAGTTTTTCAGAAAGCAGAGGCTTGTGGCTACAAAATGTGCCAATTTGATGTCTAGTGAGCAAAGATTGTGGCCATGGTGATGAGTTGAAGTGAAACTTTTGGAAATAGATTTTTTGGTTCCCGTCACTGAAGCCTTAATTAGTCACACTCTAAATAGGCGACTTTCACCCCTTTGCTCGCTGTCTTTGAACCCGCACAGGGGGGAGAGCTTTCATTCCTTAATTTTTTTTTTGACACTGAGCTAAAGATGACAAAAATTCCAACAAAATGAGCTAATTTTCACATCGGTCGGTCAACGTATGTGCGCGCAGCGTGTCTTGGAAAAAGGTGTTTGATTGGAGTTGATGTCTTTCGGATTCCCATTCATTCCTATGGGACTTTATTTGGGAGTTTTTTTGGGAATAGCGTCGCCATGGTAACTGGGAATTCCCTTGCGGAAAAATCGGTGGAAGATTAAAAAAATAATAAAAAGAAGAAGAAGAATAATACTAGAAAAATTTCCGCGGAAATTTTGAATGGGCCTGCTGACTCTTGCAAGGTGGAAAGATGCATGCTCTGAACTGTTTGCCAAATGTTGGTGTACTTTACCTCTCAATTTGTGTCAGCAGGAATAGAGTTCAGGACAATTTGTAATAACTGCAGTTATTACATGTGTAATGGCTTCCCTTATGTCTTGATTGACATTTTAGTCATATCAAAAGGGAATCAGTTTAATTTCTTGCTTATAGTGTAAGTGATTAACTAAAATATAAAATGCAATATACTGTATCATGGAGCAAATACAGTATGAATGCAGTGTTTAAATTTGACATTGCATATTAAAAGGCATGTTGGTGCTGATCAATATTGCAGGAATATTACTCCAAAGTACATGTAAAACGGCTCTTAAAAGAGCCGTTTTGGGTCTTTGTTACACAGCATCTTCATCTTTTCCTGAGCACACAAAGGAACAAGTTGTTAGAAAATAGGCAGCAAAACTGAACAGTTAAAACTTAATCTAAATACTCATCCAATACACATGTGACGGTTTTTCAGTGAGGAATCCTGTAGAATAAATCATTTTGGTCTACGTTTGCGGGATCCCTTTTTTCATCTTTTCTCTCCACCAGTTGTACCGGACATAACAACCTTGATATCCTTGGCCATGTCAAGTAGCGCCCCTTGCTGCGCTCCATCCACCTGTATTGCATGTGAAAATGAAAAATGAGTGTTCAATGTTTGCCTAGATCAATTCAGTAATCAATCATCACTTACCATCGCAGTTCATCCCTTACCATCACAGTTCCTCACTGACACCAACACTTTTCATTGTGTTATAGTCACAATCACAATAAGGACAAACAAAACATTCAAGTCCAAATGCACGATGTCCTGCTAACAGAAAAGCACACTGATTAAAAGTACCGTCATACAACACTGCTCAAAATAAGGGAGCGCTTAAATGACATATCCCATGTCTTAAATTCAATTTAAAGCTCAATACGTTTAGAACTAACTAAATGATAAATATGTCTACAAAAAAAATGATTGGCCGCTCTGATTTTGAGTGTAGTTCTGTTATGACACCAATTTTGAACGAGCAAAGGATTTAACTTTTCAGCCTTTACAATTTAAAGTACAGTATCCCCCTCTTTTGAGCAGTGGTATGAAAGGCTCAATAACATTTGCAAAGGCGCACTTGTGAAAATGGTGCCCTTGCGATCGACAATGAGCTGACACAAGAAGTTAACACACAGTAGACCGGACTGTGGTAACTGCAATAAGTGTGCAGAACGCCTGATTGAACACAACAATCTGGGCGAGATATGTAAATGTGATCAATCAGTGTCTGCTTTCCAGTTGTGGCCTGGGTGATCAGCTGTGAAAAGCGTCTGGACTGAAACAAGTCCAGAATGGATTTCTTTCCCTTTGAAAGCAAATCCTCATTAAAGTCTCCGCAAACAACAATAGGCTGGCAGTCCATCACGGCCAAGGCATCCAAGAGACTTCCAAGGTTTGGAAGAAAGGTGCCAAGACTCAGGTTGGGTGGCCTGTAGACCGTAGCTATCAAAGCCTGGACGGGAGCGTCAACCCTGATGACAGCAAATTCCAGGTCAACCACATTCCGAATAAACCGACGGGGCTCCGCTCGAAGACAATCGCGATAATAGACTGCGACTCCGCCACCCTTTTTTTGGGCCATGTCCAGTCTATTTGAATACGAAACTTGTCTGTTGCGCACAAAAGTGCTGCATCCCTCCAGTTGCAAGGGAGGGGGGGAAGAAGGATCTGCGATTGGCTGGCAACCAGTTCAGGGTGTACCCCGCCTACTGCCCGAAGCCAGCTGGGATAGGCTCCAGCAACCCCCGCGACCCTTGTGAGGACAAGCGGTACAGAAAATGGATGGATGGATGGGGAAGAAGGATCCAGACAAATGAGTTTCAGTGAGGCAAAGGACATCTGCCAGCCTCAACTCATGATGAGACTTTAAGTCGTCAATATGAGATGGAAGCCCCTCGGTGTTGTGATGAACAATGGTCAAGGTGGGAAAAGCAGTTTGCGGCATTTTGGAAAAGTACAACAATGGTCTTGTACTTCGGAAAGAAGCGCGCGTCATACTGTCCATTGCCGTCGTGACGTTGGGATTGGCGTAGATTTTGGATTCGTCAAAGTCTATGACCCTCAATCCCTGAAGTGACGTCGTGCGGCTTAGGGCAACATAGGCCATTCCAGGTTCAAACACACGCTTAAGAGACACCACTGCAGAGGTCATCGTCATGCCTTGCACTTTGTGAGCCGTGCATCCAAAGGCAAGCTTCATGGGGAATTGCCGCCTGACCACGCCTTTTATGCCCAGGTTTTCCTCCGACCTTTCGATATAGACCAAGTCATCCGTTGGCCCCAGAATTTTCTTGCGCAATTTCTGGCCCGCTTCGGGATTGTCTAGCCTCAGTCCGAGCAAGGTCACTTTCTCCGCCGACCCCTTTGGGGCGCTTTGAACAATGTTGCCTATTGTGCCAAAGGTCCCGTTCACCAATCCGTCCTCGACATCCAAATTCCGAAGAAGCATAACCCGTGCTCCTACACCAGCTTGAAGGGCATCCGGTAGATCCCTTCTCGACCCCATGATCACTTTGGTCACGGTGACCATCGCCCCCGACCGTGGGCTCTTCCTGTAGTCCTCTGCGGGAATATTGACCACAGTCAATTTGAGAGCAGCCACAGTTGCTGCATTGTGCCCATCAACCTCTTTATTGGTGGCAAAGATATGCAGAGTATCCGCAGGGAGGTCTCGCGCATCCGTGACAGCCGTGGTGAGTAACGCCCTGTCACCATCGCCGAGCGGATCAGCCTTCCCCTTCTCCCTGATCCTGTTCAAAAGCTCGGCAAAAGCGACGTCGTCTTTTTGCCGCATGATTTGAGTAAGCTTGACCATCTGAAAATCTGTCCAGAGGTCAAGAAGATCGTTGTCAGAAACGCAGAGGGGTTTGGACCTTCCGAGGGGTGGCAGTTGGTAGAAGCCCCAACTGCAAGAACGGAGATACCCCCAAATGGTCTGTTGTTGCTCTTGATTTGCTGAAATCTCCGGTGGACATAGGCAAAGAGTTCCTTGGAGACCATGGAGATCTCGTCGATGATCAAAATTTCCACGTTGCAAAGGGTTGCTCTCAATGCGTCCAACGTATTCCCCAGCGCCTGGTAAGGAGGATTTAGAGTCCTGGGGAGTTTCAAGAGGGAATGAAGAGTTTTCCCTGAGATGTTGTAAGCCGCCGTGCCAGTAAACGACGTCAGCAGCACAGCAGGCTTGGCCATATCCGCTTCGTCGCGGAGCCTGGGAAGCTGGCGGAGAATCTTACTGGCCTCCTGGTAAATGCACTTGATGACATGCGATTTACCACAGCCAGCTCCTCCGGAGATGAAATAAAAGAAGGGCTCGAGGAGACGATCCGAAACGCGTTTCAAACACCACTCGCGCACAGCGTAGAAGACGGACGCTTGCGTTTCATTGAGACTGCGGTACATGTTCCTCACAAATTCGGCGCTCAACTTTGGCGCCTCAAACGCCGGCAAGACCGCGCCGCTACCAGGAGCGTCCTGGTAGGCCGGAACCTCATCTTGCGGGTCTTCCTGTAACGGATTAGATTCGCGTTCGGCAACACACTCCAAACGCTCTGCTTCTACCTCCGGCGCAAAAGTGCTCCACGCGTTGAGAACCGCACGAAGCTCTTTCAGTTTTTCGAAGGCATTGTCCACGGTCTTTCCCCGTCCTTCGTACCGCCCCCGATTGCGGTCCACGATAGCCCGCACCCGACCGAACTTTGATTCCCCGGCACCGTAGAACTCCTCGTACGTTTTGAGGTTTTCAGACCTGAGCTCAGCGTCGTCTCTGTGGGGGAGGTACAATTTAAGCTGTGTCCTGTAATACTTCTCAGCATACTTTTTGATTGAGAAGCGAGTGAATCTGATGACGGCATCTTTTCCAATCCGCTTCTGGATGAATCCCCTGCCGTGTGAGAGGGGAATGACATTCTTGCCCTCAATCTGCTGACCGTAGACGACCCGGTATTCGGATGCGAATTCGGCGAGACACATCCGCTCAAACATTGCCGTTCTAGGTCTTGCCACATATTTGTCTGGCAGACCAGACATCCACACGTTGTCTGCGTCCGGATGCATGGTCTTCAGTCTACTCATGGGTAGACTCAATTTCACGCCATCCTCAGCCGTCTGGATGAAAACTACGCTGCGCGAGCACTTCTTCAGAGGGAGACTGCATGTCCGCGCCACCGCTTCTTGAGCGCTCACCTCTCTGTGCTTGGAATACGCCGCCATTATTTTCATCAATTGAAGTATAGTAACATCACACATTGTATAGTTCATTGATTATAAATAATGGATGGGGTGAGCAGAGCCTTCAATAAATCCTCAACAATAGAAAAAAATGGATCCACTATAGACTTCCTTGTTTACTTATTAACAAAGAAAACGGTATTGTAATAACATTGTTACTTTTTTTTTCTTTTAGATTAATTTCCATGAGGTGAAACGGTTTGGCAAAATGGATGGATATTCTGGATGGCCGTGAAAAAAACGATCGCTACAGAAACCAACGGTAATCTTTCAAGGGGGAAAATAAAGGCAGCTTTGACAATTTACAAATGTGTGCTGTAGTCAATCAATGAAGGTCATTTAACAGTGTAAAATACTTCCAAAATCCCTCATCGGCGCCGCTCCGCTACACGATCGAGCAGGACACGCCACTCAACAACCGACGCCCCCCTCCCCCACCCCCACCACGACGACGACAGACGAGACAAAAGCCTTACTGTATATTGTAGCAACGATGGATATACACAATTGAGATTTAGAGCCTACTCAAACTTTTCTTTGTTTTTGTTTTCTTTTACTGCACATTAAAACCTTAAAGTGAGATCTGCTAGCTCTAGCTAGCGCTAGCAGGTGTAGTTAGCATGTAGGTTACCATGTCTAGCACTTAACTTTACCTATATCTTGTTAAAACAGCAGCCGGATAACACAACGTTCAAACACATCAAATACGTTTCAATACATTGCCAGTATTAACGTGATGTAGTTTAAGATGGGGGAAAACTTGCAAAATCTCACTTATTTAGCATTATACATCAGACTACAAACAACTGCCGTGCAACACTTACCTCAGACTAGATGAAATGGGAAGAAGCCGTGGTCGAGAACCTTCTAAAATAGTCTCATTCAAGCGTCTCTAATTGGCCACAGCACAGACAAGCAGAAAACGACCAATCAGGGAAAAGAGACAAGACAACATGAACTCCAACTATCAGCAAGAGGGGTCCGTCGTCTAGAACCTTCCAAAATCAAGCGAATGTCATTGGCCACAGCACAGACAGGGAAAAAAGCGGACCAATCAGGGTTAGGATTAGAAAAAAACGCGCGAGAGAAGACAACGCGAAGTCCCAACTATCACAAGATGGGTTGCAGCCCGATGGTGAGGTTGGAGCGCGCTGCATCCGAGGAGGAGTCCAGTTACAGGACAGGCTGTCTGGTGGTGGATGCGCTGCTTGACCAATTGTATGTGTTTTTTGCACAAAAAAAAAAAAAAAGATACAAATTGTAATTCAAACATCCACTTTTTTAACCACTAAAAAGAACCAACCATTGTCTAATTCATATCTTTGTTTTCAGTGTTAAGGGAGTGACACATTTTAATTACTATGCATTTAAAATAATGTGATGAATCTGTTATTTTAATTTCAGCAATTATCACCTGTCTAAATTATTCAACACAGACAAATCTTTACAAGTGATGAAATGTTTCTACAAAATATCCAGTATTATATATTTTATTATTGGCTACATTGTACATGTCACTGATTTCTTTGAACATAAAACAATGTAGTTAAATGAACCTTCCAATTTGAATTTGTTGATTTACACCATTAACCCAATTTTATCAACATCTTACAAATTACTTTTATATGTGTATGTGTGCCCTGAGGAAACAACATGTGCACAGTCACTGTTTGTGCATCTTGAAGAACTCATCAATATTATAAAATAAAACATTTATTTTAGCAAAGGAAATGGACAATTTGTAGTATTTAATAATAAACCACAATCATCAAAAAAACACACTAATAGTCACATGCTACAAATTTGGAAAATAATCAAATAAAACAATTTTGTGACTGAAAAGTCCTGGCTGTACCTAATCAATTGGCCAAGATGGCCGCCGCCCTGGGTGGGCGGAGTGGCAAGAATCCAGGGTGTACCTAATGAATAGACCAGAATCCTGGGTGTACCTAATCAATTGGCCAAGATAGTAGTAGTAGTAATAGTATTTGCAATAGTAGTAGTCGTATATAGGCCAAGCCTTGAGTACACCAAGAAAAAAAGGGGCTGAGTTGAGCTCAACAGTGAGAGATGATTGGCTGAGGCAGTTGCTATGCAAAAACGACAGATCATTCACGCACACACATTTGATTTTAACTTGTTGCGAGACGTCACGCACCCACATTCCATTGATTTTGTATAGGATACGCTCACCTCAAACAAAAGCCTCTCACGACCTAACGGTTGAAGATGCAGATTCCAGAAATGGCTCGTTAGAACGGCAAGGGTTTGGGGTACGCGAGCATGTTCTCAGTTTTTTAATCGGATAAAAAATGACCAACTTAGGAGCAGGTTGAAAACTTATGATTGATCGAAAATGAAGAGGGAAAAACGGCGAAAATAACATTGAAAAGAGATCGAAATAGTCCGACTTCTCCTCGCTTAAAGTGAAAATAAAGGTACTAAATGACACCTTAGCCAAATAAAACTTAGTTTTTCAGAAAGCAGAGGCTTGTGGCTACAAAATGTGCCAATTTGATGTCTAGTGAGCAAAGATTGTGGCCATGGTGACGAGTTGAAGTGAAACTTTTGGAAATATATTTTTTGGTTCCCGTCACTGAAGCCTTAATTAGTCACACTGTAAATAGGCGACTTTCACCCCTTTGCTCACTGTCTTTGAACCCGCACAGGGGGGGAGCTTTCATTCCTTAATTTTTTTTTTGACACTGAGCTAAAGATGACAAAAATTCCAACAAAATGAGCTAAAATTCATATCGGTCGGTCAACGTATGCGCGCGCAGCGTGTCTTGGAAAAAGGTGTTTGATTGGAGTTGATGTCTTTCGGTTTCCCATTCATTCCTATGGGACTTTATTTGGGAGTTTTTTGGGAATAGCGTCGCCTTGGTAACTGGGAATTCTTAGAAAAATAATAGCGCAGCGAGTCAGATCGAGCCGCATCGTTTGATACCTCATTTGTCCCGGTGCGATCTACGGTTCGGGCCGCATTTTTGCCATCGCAGTTCATCCCTTACCATCGCAGTTCCTCACTGACAACAACACTTTTCATTGTGTTGTAGTCACAATCACAATAAGGACAAAAAAAACATTCAAGTCCAAATGCACGATGTCCTGCTAACAGAAAAGCACACTGATTAAAAGTACCTTCATACAACACTGCTCAAAATAAGGGAGCGCTTAAATGACATATCCCATGTCTTAAATTCAATTTAAAGCTCAATACGTTTAGAAATAACTAAATGATAAATATGTCTACAAAAAAAAAGATTGGCCGCTCTGATTTAACCCTAGTTTAAACCCCTACTTTGAAACCCTAACCCTAGTTTAAAACCCTACTTTGAAACCCTAACCCTAGTTTGAAACCCTAACCCTAGTTTAAACCCCTACTTTGAAACCCTAACCCTAGTTTAAACCCCTACTTTGAAACCCTTACCCTAGTTTAAAACCCTACTTTGAAACCCTAACCCTAGTTTAAACCCCTACTTTAGAACCCTAACCCTAGGTTAAAACCCTACTTTGAAACCCTAACCTTAGTTTAAACCCCTACTTTAAAACCCTAACCCTCGTTTAAAACCCTACTTTGAAACCCTAAGCCTAGTTTAAACCTCTACTTTGAAACCCTAACCCTAGTTTAAAACCTTACTTTGAAACCCTATCCCTAGTTTGAGACCCTAAACCTAATTTAAACCCCTACTTTGAAACCCTAACCCTAGTTTAAACCTGTACTTTGAAACCCTAACCCTAGTTTGAAACCCTACTTTGAAACCCTAACCCTAGTTTGAAACCCTACTTTGAAACCCTAACCCTAGTTTAAAACCCTATTTTGAAACATTAACCCTAGTTTAAACCCGTACTTTGAAACCCTAACCCTAGTTTGAAACCCTACTTTGAAACCCTAACCCTAGTTTGAAACCCTACTTTGAAACCCTAACCCTAGTTTAAACCCCTACTTTGAAACCCTAACCCTAGTTTAAACCCCTAATTGAAACTTTATCCCTAGTTTAAACCCCTACTTTGAAACCCTAACCCTAGTTTAAACCCCTACTTTGAAACCCTAACCCTAGTTTAAACCCCTAATTGAAACTTTATCCCTAGTTTAAACCCCTACTTTGAAACCCTAACCCTAGTTTAAACCCCTACTTTGAAACCCTAACCCTAGTTTAAACCCCTAATTGAAACTTTATCCCTAGTTTAAACCCCTACTTTGAAACCCTAACCATAGTTTAAACCCCTATTTTGAAACCCTAACCCTTGTTTAAAACCCTACTTTGAAACCCTAACCCTAGTTTAAACCCCTACTTTGAAACCCTAACCCTAGTTTAAACCACCATTTTGAAACCTTAACCTAGTTTAAAACCCTACTTTGAAACCCTAACCCTAGTTTAAACCCCTACTTTGAAACCTTAACCCTAGTTTAAACCCTAACCCTCGTTTAAACACCTACTTTGAAACCCTAACCCTAGTTTAAACCACTACTTTGAAACCCTAACCCTAGTTTAAAACCCTACTTTGAAACCCTAACCCTAGTTTAAACCCCTACTTTGAAACCCTAACCCTAGTTTAAAACCCTACTTTGAAACCCTAACCCTAGTTTAAAACCCTACTTTGAAACCTTAACTCTAGTTTGAAACCCTAACCTTAGTTTGAAACCCTAACCCTAGTTTAAACCCCTACTTTGAAACCCTAACCCTAGTTTAAACCCCTACTTTGAAACCCTAACCCTAGTTTAAAACCCTACTTTAAAACCCTAACCCTAGTTTAAAATCCTACTTTGAAACCCTAACCCTAGTTTAAACCCCTACTTTGAAACCCTAAACCTAGTTTAAAACCCTACTTTGAAACCCTAACCCTAGTTTAAAACCCTACTTTGAAACCTTAACTCTAGTTTGAAACCCTAACCTTAGTTTGAAACCCTAACCCTAGTTTAAACCCCTACTTTGAAACCCTAACCCTAGTTTAAACCCCTACTTTGAAACCCTAACCCTAGTTTAAAACCCTACTTTAAAACCCTAACCCTAGTTTAAAATCCTACTTTGAAACCCTAACCCTAGTTTAAACCCCTACTTTGAAACCCTAAACCTAGTTTAAAACCCTACTTTGAAACCCTAACCCTAGTTTGAAACCCTAACCCTAGTTTAAAACCCTACTTTGAAACCCTAACCCTAGTTTGAAAACCTAACCCTAGTTTAAACCCCTACTTTGAAACCCTAACCCTAGTTTAAACCCCTACTTTGAAACCCTAACCCGAGTTTAAACCCCTACTTTGAAACCCTAACCCTAGTTTAAACCCCTACTTTGAAACCCTAACCCTAGTTTAAAACCCTACTTTGAAACCCTAACCCTAGTTTAAACCACTACTTTAAAACCCTAACCCTAGTTTAAAATCCTACTTTGAAACCCTAACCCTAGTTTAAACCCCTACTTTGAAACCCCAAACCTAGTTTAAAACCCTACTTTGAAACCCTAACCCTAGTTTGAAACCCTAACCCTAGTTTAAAACCCTACTTTGAAACCCTAACCCTAGTTTGAAAACCTAACCCTAGTTTAAACCCCTACTTTGAAACCCTAACCCTAGTTCAAACCCCTAGTTTGAAACCCTAACCCGAGTTTAAACCCCTACTTTGAAACCCTAACCTGAGTTTAAACCCCTACTTTGAAAACCTAACCCTAGTTTAAACCCCTACTTTGAAACCCTAATCCTAGTTTAAACCCCTACTTTGAAACCCTAACCCTAGTTTAAACCCCTACTTTGAAACCCTAACCCTAGTTTAAACCCTTACTTTGAAACCCTAAGCCTAGTTTGAAACCCTAACCCTAATTTAAACCCCTACTTTAGAACCCTAACCCTAGGTTAAACCCCTACTTTGAAACCCTAACCTTAGTTTAAAATCCTACTTTGAAACCTTAACCCTAGTTTAAACCCCTACTTTGAAACCCTAACCCTAGTTTAAACCCCTACTTTGAAATCCTAATCCTAGTTTAAACCCCTACTTTGAAACCCTAACCCGAGTTTAAACCCCTACTTTGAAACCCTAAACCTAGTTTAAAACCCTACTTTGAAACCCTAACCCTACTTTAAACCCCTACTTTGAAACCATAACCATAGTTCAAACCCATACTTTGAAACCTTAACCCTAGTTTAAACCCCTACTTTGAAACCCTAACCCTAGTTTAAACCCCTAATTGAAACTTTATCCCTAGTTTAAACCCCTACTTTGAAACCCTAACCCTAGTTTAAACCCCTACTTTGAAACCCTAACCCTAGTTTAAACCCCTAATTGAAACTTTATCCCTAGTTTAAACCCCTACTTTGAAACCCTAACCCTAGTTTAAACCCCTACTTTGAAACCCTAACCCTAGTTTAAACCCCTAATTGAAACTTTATCCCTAGTTTAAACCCCTACTTTGAAACCCTAACCATAGTTTAAACCCCTACTTTGAAACCCTAACCCTTGTTTAAAACCCTACTTTGAAACCCTAACCCTAGTTTAAACCCCTACTTTGAAACCCTAACCCTAGTTTAAACCACCTTTTTGAAACCTTAACCTAGTTTAAAACCCTACTTTGAAACCCTAACCCTAGTTTAAACCCCTACTTTGAAACCTTAACCCTAGTTTAAACCCTAACCCTCGTTTAAACACCTACTTTGAAACCCTAACCCTAGTTTAAACCACTACTTTGAAACCCTAACCCTAGTTTAAAACCCTACTTTGAAACCCTAACCCTAGTTTAAACCCCTACTTTGAAACCCTAACCCTAGTTTAAAACCCTATTTTGAAACCCTAACCCTTGTTTAAAACCCTACTTTGAAACCCTAACCCTAGTTTAAACCCCTACTTTGAAACCCTAACCCTAGTTTAAACCACCATTTTGAAACCTTAACCTAGTTTAAAACCCTACTTTGAAACCCTAACCCTAGTTTAAACCCCTACTTTGAAACCTTAACCCTAGTTTAAACCCTAACCCTCGTTTAAACACCTACTTTGAAACCCTAACCCTAGTTTAAAACCCTACTTTGAAACCCTAACCCTAGTTTAAACCCCTACTTTGAAACCCTAACCCTAGTTTAAAACCCTACTTTGAAACCCTAACCCTAGTTTAAAACCCTACTTTGAAACCTTAACTCTAGTTTGAAACCCTAACCTTAGTTTGAAACCCTAACCCTAGTTTAAACCCCTACTTTGAAACCCTAACCCTAGTTTAAACCCCTACTTTGAAACCCTAACCCTAGTTTAAAACCCTACTTTAAAACCCTAACCCTAGTTTAAAATCCTACTTTGAAACCCTAACCCTAGTTTAAACCCCTACTTTGAAACCCTAAACCTAGTTTAAAACCCTACTTTGAAACCCTAACCCTAGTTTAAAACCCTACTTTGAAACCTTAACTCTAGTTTGAAACCCTAACCTTAGTTTGAAACCCTAACCCTAGTTTAAACCCCTACTTTGAAACCCTAACCCTAGTTTAAACCCCTACTTTGAAACCCTAACCCTAGTTTAAAACCCTACTTTAAAACCCTAACCCTAGTTTAAAATCCTACTTTGAAACCCTAACCCTAGTTTAAACCCCTACATTGAAACCCTAAACCTAGTTTAAAACCCTACTTTGAAACCCTAACCCTAGTTTGAAACCCTAACCCTAGTTTAAAACCCTACTTTGAAACCCTAACCCTAGTTTGAAAACCTAACCCTAGTTTAAACCCCTACTTTGAAACCCTAACCCTAGTTTAAACCCCTACTTTGAAACCCTAACCCGAGTTTAAACCCCTACTTTGAAACCCTAACCCTAGTTTAAACCCCTACTTTGAAACCCTAACCC
Source organism: Leptonotus elevatus (assembly GCF_054856555.1). Lineage (NCBI taxonomy): Eukaryota > Metazoa > Chordata > Actinopteri > Syngnathiformes > Syngnathidae > Leptonotus > Leptonotus elevatus. The sequence goes on along the minus strand of NC_141260.1, from coordinate 4,878,924 downwards.
TTGTTTAAAACCCTACTTTGAAACCCTAACCCTAGTTTAAACCACTACTTTAAAACCCTAACCCTAGTTTAAAATCCTACTTTGAAACCCTAACCCTAGTTTAAACCCCTACTTTGAAACCCCAAACCTAGTTTAAAACCCTACTTTGAAACCCTAACCCTAGTTTGAAACCCTAACCCTAGTTTAAAACCCTACTTTGAAACCCTAACCCTAGTTTGAAAACCTAACCCTAGTTCAAACCCCTAGTTTGAAACCCTAACCCGAGTTTAAACCCCTACTTTGAAACCCTAACCTGAGTTTAAACCCCTACTTTGAAAACCTAACCCTAGTTTAAACCCCTACTTTGAAACCCTAATCCTAGTTTAAACCCCTACTTTGAAACCCTAACCCTAGTTTAAACCCCTACTTTGAAACCCTAACCCTAGTTTAAACCCTTACTTTGAAACCCTAAGCCTAGTTTGAAACCCTAACCCTAATTTAAACCCCTACTTTAGAACCCTAACCCTAGGTTAAACCCCTACTTTGAAACCCTAACCTTAGTTTAAAATCCTACTTTGAAACCTTAACCCTAGTTTAAACCCCTACTTTGAAACCCTAACCCTAGTTTAAACCCCTACTTTGAAATCCTAATCCTAGTTTAAACCCCTACTTTGAAACCCTAACCCGAGTTTAAACCCCTACTTTGAAACCCTAAACCTAGTTTAAAACCCTACTTTGAAACCCTAACCCTACTTTAAACCCCTACTTTGAAACCATAACCATAGTTCAAACCCATACTTTGAAACCTTAACCCTAGTTTAAACCCCTACTTTGAAACCCTAACCCTAGTTTAAACCCCTAATTGAAACTTTATCCCTAGTTTAAACCCCTACTTTGAAACCCTAACCCTAGTTTAAACCCCTACTTTGAAACCCTAACCCTAGTTTAAACCCCTAATTGAAACTTTATCCCTAGTTTAAACCCCTACTTTGAAACCCTAACCCTAGTTTAAACCCCTACTTTGAAACCCTAACCCTAGTTTAAACCCCTAATTGAAACTTTATCCCTAGTTTAAACCCCTACTTTGAAACCCTAACCATAGTTTAAACCCCTACTTTGAAACCCTAACCCTTGTTTAAAACCCTACTTTGAAACCCTAACCCTAGTTTAAACCCCTACTTTGAAACCCTAACCCTAGTTTAAACCACCTTTTTGAAACCTTAACCTAGTTTAAAACCCTACTTTGAAACCCTAACCCTAGTTTAAACCCCTACTTTGAAACCTTAACCCTAGTTTAAACCCTAACCCTCGTTTAAACACCTACTTTGAAACCCTAACCCTAGTTTAAACCACTACTTTGAAACCCTAACCCTAGTTTAAAACCCTACTTTGAAACCCTAACCCTAGTTTAAACCCCTACTTTGAAACCCTAACCCTAGTTTAAAACCCTACTTTGAAACCCTAACCCTAGTTTAAAACCCTACTTTGAAACCTTAACTCTAGTTTGAAACCCTAACCCTAGTTTGAAAACCTAACCCTAGTTTAAACCCCTACTTTGAAACCCTAACCCTAGTTCAAACCCCTAGTTTGAAACCCTAACCCGAGTTTAAACCCCTACTTTGAAACCCTAACCTGAGTTTAAACCCCTACTTTGAAAACCTAACCCTAGTTTAAACCCCTACTATGAAACCCTAATCCTAGTTTAAACCCCTACTTTGAAACCCTAACCCTAGTTTAAACCCCTACTTTGAAACCCTAACCCTAGTTTAAACCCTTACTTTGAAACCCTAAGCCTAGTTTGAAACCCTAACCCTAATTTAAACCCCTACTTTAGAACCCTAACCCTAGGTTAAACCCCTACTTTGAAACCCTAACCTTAGTTTAAAATCCTACTTTGAAACCTTAACCCTAGTTTAAACCCCTACTTTGAAACCCTAACCCTAGTTTAAACCCCTACTTTGAAATCCTAATCCTAGTTTAAACCCCTACTTTGAAACCCTAACCCGAGTTTAAACCCCTACTTTGAAACCCTAAACCTAGTTTAAAACCCTACTTTGAAACCCTAACCCTACTTTAAACCCCTACTTTGAAACCATAACCATAGTTCAAACCCATACTTTGAAACCTTAACCCTAGTTTAAACCCCTACTTTGAAACCCTAACCCTAGTTTAAACCCCTAATTGAAACTTTATCCCTAGTTTAAACCCCTACTTTGAAACCCTAACCCTAGTTTAAACCCCTACTTTGAAACCCTAACCCTAGTTTAAACCCCTAATTGAAACTTTATCCCTAGTTTAAACCCCTACTTTGAAACCCTAACCCTAGTTTAAACCCCTACTTTGAAACCCTAACCCTAGTTTAAACCCCTAATTGAAACTTTATCCCTAGTTTAAACCCCTACTTTGAAACCCTAACCATAGTTTAAACCCCTACTTTGAAACCCTAACCCTTGTTTAAAACCCTACTTTGAAACCCTAACCCTAGTTTAAACCCCTACTTTGAAACCCTAACCCTAGTTTAAACCACCTTTTTGAAACCTTAACCTAGTTTAAAACCCTACTTTGAAACCCTAACCCTAGTTTAAACCCCTACTTTGAAACCTTAACCCTAGTTTAAACCCTAACCCTCGTTTAAACACCTACTTTGAAACCCTAACCCTAGTTTAAACCACTACTTTGAAACCCTAACCCTAGTTTAAAACCCTACTTTGAAACCCTAACCCTAGTTTAAACCCCTACTTTGAAACCCTAACCCTAGTTTAAAACCCTATTTTGAAACCCTAACCCTTGTTTAAAACCCTACTTTGAAACCCTAACCCTAGTTTAAACCCCTACTTTGAAACCCTAACCCTAGTTTAAACCACCATTTTGAAACCTTAACCTAGTTTAAAACCCTACTTTGAAACCCTAACCCTAGTTTAAACCCCTACTTTGAAACCTTAACCCTAGTTTAAACCCTAACCCTCGTTTAAACACCTACTTTGAAACCCTAACCCTAGTTTAAAACCCTACTTTGAAACCCTAACCCTAGTTTAAACCCCTACTTTGAAACCCTAACCCTAGTTTAAAACCCTACTTTGAAACCCTAACCCTAGTTTAAAACCCTACTTTGAAACCTTAACTCTAGTTTGAAACCCTAACCTTAGTTTGAAACCCTAACCCTAGTTTAAACCCCTACTTTGAAACCCTAACCCTAGTTTAAACCCCTACTTTGAAACCCTAACCCTAGTTTAAAACCCTACTTTAAAACCCTAACCCTAGTTTAAAATCCTACTTTGAAACCCTAACCCTAGTTTAAACCCCTACTTTGAAACCCTAAACCTAGTTTAAAACCCTACTTTGAAACCCTAACCCTAGTTTAAAACCCTACTTTGAAACCTTAACTCTAGTTTGAAACCCTAACCTTAGTTTGAAACCCTAACCCTAGTTTAAACCCCTACTTTGAAACCCTAACCCTAGTTTAAACCCCTACTTTGAAACCCTAACCCTAGTTTAAAACCCTACTTTAAAACCCTAACCCTAGTTTAAAATCCTACTTTGAAACCCTAACCCTAGTTTAAACCCCTACATTGAAACCCTAAACCTAGTTTAAAACCCTACTTTGAAACCCTAACCCTAGTTTGAAACCCTAACCCTAGTTTAAAACCCTACTTTGAAACCCTAACCCTAGTTTGAAAACCTAACCCTAGTTTAAACCCCTACTTTGAAACCCTAACCCTAGTTTAAACCCCTACTTTGAAACCCTAACCCGAGTTTAAACCCCTACTTTGAAACCCTAACCCTAGTTTAAACCCCTACTTTGAAACCCTAACCCTAGTTTAAAACCCTACTTTGAAACCCTAACCCTAGTTTAAACCACTACTTTAAAACCCTAACCCTAGTTTAAAATCCTACTTTGAAACCCTAACCCTAGTTTAAACCCCTACTTTGAAACCCCAAACCTAGTTTAAAACCCTACTTTGAAACCCTAACCCTAGTTTGAAACCCTAACCCTAGTTTAAAACCCTACTTTGAAACCCTAACCCTAGTTTGAAAACCTAACCCTAGTTCAAACCCCTAGTTTGAAACCCTAACCCGAGTTTAAACCCCTACTTTGAAACCCTAACCTGAGTTTAAACCCCTACTTTGAAAACCTAACCCTAGTTTAAACCCCTACTTTGAAACCCTAATCCTAGTTTAAACCCCTACTTTGAAACCCTAACCCTAGTTTAAACCCCTACTTTGAAACCCTAACCCTAGTTTAAACCCTTACTTTGAAACCCTAAGCCTAGTTTGAAACCCTAACCCTAATTTAAACCCCTACTTTAGAACCCTAACCCTAGGTTAAACCCCTACTTTGAAACCCTAACCTTAGTTTAAAATCCTACTTTGAAACCTTAACCCTAGTTTAAACCCCTACTTTGAAACCCTAACCCTAGTTTAAACCCCTACTTTGAAATCCTAATCCTAGTTTAAACCCCTACTTTGAAACCCTAACCCGAGTTTAAACCCCTACTTTGAAACCCTAAACCTAGTTTAAAACCCTACTTTGAAACCCTAACCCTACTTTAAACCCCTACTTTGAAACCATAACCATAGTTCAAACCCATACTTTGAAACCTTAACCCTAGTTTAAACCCCTACTTTGAAACCCTAACCCTAGTTTAAACCCCTAATTGAAACTTTATCCCTAGTTTAAACCCCTACTTTGAAACCCTAACCCTAGTTTAAACCCCTACTTTGAAACCCTAACCCTAGTTTAAACCCCTAATTGAAACTTTATCCCTAGTTTAAACCCCTACTTTGAAACCCTAACCCTAGTTTAAACCCCTACTTTGAAACCCTAACCCTAGTTTAAACCCCTAATTGAAACTTTATCCCTAGTTTAAACCCCTACTTTGAAACCCTAACCATAGTTTAAACCCCTACTTTGAAACCCTAACCCTTGTTTAAAACCCTACTTTGAAACCCTAACCCTAGTTTAAACCCCTACTTTGAAACCCTAACCCTAGTTTAAACCACCTTTTTGAAACCTTAACCTAGTTTAAAACCCTACTTTGAAACCCTAACCCTAGTTTAAACCCCTACTTTGAAACCTTAACCCTAGTTTAAACCCTAACCCTCGTTTAAACACCTACTTTGAAACCCTAACCCTAGTTTAAACCACTACTTTGAAACCCTAACCCTAGTTTAAAACCCTACTTTGAAACCCTAACCCTAGTTTAAACCCCTACTTTGAAACCCTAACCCTAGTTTAAAACCCTACTTTGAAACCCTAACCCTAGTTTAAAACCCTACTTTGAAACCTTAACTCTAGTTTGAAACCCTAACCCTAGTTTGAAAACCTAACCCTAGTTTAAACCCCTACTTTGAAACCCTAACCCTAGTTCAAACCCCTAGTTTGAAACCCTAACCCGAGTTTAAACCCCTACTTTGAAACCCTAACCTGAGTTTAAACCCCTACTTTGAAAACCTAACCCTAGTTTAAACCCCTACTATGAAACCCTAATCCTAGTTTAAACCCCTACTTTGAAACCCTAACCCTAGTTTAAACCCCTACTTTGAAACCCTAACCCTAGTTTAAACCCTTACTTTGAAACCCTAAGCCTAGTTTGAAACCCTAACCCTAATTTAAACCCCTACTTTAGAACCCTAACCCTAGGTTAAACCCCTACTTTGAAACCCTAACCTTAGTTTAAAATCCTACTTTGAAACCTTAACCCTAGTTTAAACCCCTACTTTGAAACCCTAACCCTAGTTTAAACCCCTACTTTGAAATCCTAATCCTAGTTTAAACCCCTACTTTGAAACCCTAACCCGAGTTTAAACCCCTACTTTGAAACCCTAAACCTAGTTTAAAACCCTACTTTGAAACCCTAACCGTACTTTAAACCCCTACTTTGAAACCATAACCATAGTTCAAACCCATACTTTGAAACCTTAACCCTAGTTTAAACCCCTACTTTGAAACCCTAACCCTAGTTTAAACCCCTAATTGAAACTTTATCCCTAGTTTAAACCCCTACTTTGAAACCCTAACCCTAGTTTAAACCCCTACTTTGAAACCCTAACCCTAGTTTAAACCCCTAATTGAAACTTTATCCCTAGTTTAAACCCCTACTTTGAAACCCTAACCCTAGTTTAAACCCCTAATTGAAACTTTATCCCTAGTTTAAACCCCTACTTTGAAACCCTAACCCTAGTTTAAACCACCATTTTGAAACCTTAACCTAGTTTAAAACCCTACTTTGAAACCCTAACCCTAGTTTAAACCCCTACTTTGAAACCTTAACCCTAGTTTAAACCCTAACCCTCGTTTAAACACCTACTTTGAAACCCTAACCCTAGTTTAAACCACTACTTTGAAACCCTAACCCTAGTTTAAAACCCTACTTTGAAACCCTAACCCTAGTTTAAACCCCTACTTTGAAACCCTAACCCTAGTTTAAAACCCTACTTTGAAACCCTAACCCTAGTTTAAAACCCTACTTTGAAACCTTAACTCTAGTTTGAAACCCTAACCTTAGTTTGAAACCCTAACCCTAGTTTAAACCCCTACTTTGAAACCCTAACCCTAGTTTAAACCCCTACTTTGAAACCCTAACCCTAGTTTAAAACCCTACTTTAAAACCCTAACCCTAGTTTAAAATCCTACTTTGAGACCCTAACCCTAGTTTAAACCCCTACTTTGAAACCCTAAACCTAGTTTAAAACCCTACTTTGAAACCCTAACCTTAGTTTGAAACCCTAACCCTAGTTTAAAACCCTACTTTGAAACCCTAACCCTAGTTTGAAAACCTAACCCTAGTTTAAACCCCTACTTTGAAACCCTAACCCTAGTTTAAACCCCTACTTTGAAACCCTAACCCGAGTTTAAACCCCTACTTTGAAACCCTAACCCTAGTTTAAACCCCTACTTTGAAACCCTAACCCTAGTTTAAAACCCTACTTTGAAACCCTAACCCTAGTTTAAACCACTACTTTAAAACCCTAACCCTAGTTTAAAATCCTACTTTGAAACCCTAACCCTAGTTTAAACCCCTAATTGAAACTTTATCCCTAGTTTAAACCCCTACTTTGAAACCCTAACCCTAGTTTAAACCCCTACTTTGAAACCCTAACCCTAGTTTAAACCCCTAATTGAAACTTTATCCCTAGTTTAAACCCCTACTTTGAAACCCTAACCCTAGTTTAAACCCCTAATTGAAACTTTATCCCTAGTTTAAACCCCTACTTTGAAACCCTAACCATAGTTTAAACCCCTACTTTGAAACCCTAACCCTTGTTTAAACCCCTACTTTGAAACCCTAACCCTAGTTTAAACCACCATTTTGAAACCTTAACCTAGTTTAAAACCCTACTTTGAAACCCTAACCCTAGTTTAAACCCCTACTTTGAAACCTTAACCCTAGTTTAAACCCTAACCCTCGTTTAAACACCTACTTTGAAACCCTAACCCTAGTTTAAACCACTACTTTGAAACCCTAACCCTAGTTTAAAACCCTACTTTGAAACCCTAACCCTAGTTTAAACCCCTACTTTGAAACCCTAACCCTAGTTTAAAACCCTACTTTGAAACCCTAACCCTAGTTTAAAACCCTACTTTGAAACCTTAACTCTAGTTTGAAACCCTAACCTTAGTTTGAAACCCTAACCCTAGTTTAAACCCCTACTTTGAAACCCTAACCCTAGTTTAAACCCCTACTTTGAAACCCTAACCCTAGTTTAAAACCCTACTTTAAAACCCTAACCCTAGTTTAAAATCCTACTTTGAGACCCTAACCCTAGTTTAAACCCCTACTTTGAAACCCTAAACCTAGTTTAAAACCCTACTTTGAAACCCTAACCTTAGTTTGAAACCCTAACCCTAGTTTAAAACCCTACTTTGAAACCCTAACCCTAGTTTGAAAACCTAACCCTAGTTTAAACCCCTACTTTGAAACCCTAACCCTAGTTTAAACCCCTACTTTGAAACCCTAACCCGAGTTTAAACCCCTACTTTGAAACCCTAACCCTAGTTTAAACCCCTACTTTGAAACCCTAACCCTAGTTTAAAACCCTACTTTGAAACCCTAACCCTAGTTTAAACCACTACTTTAAAACCCTAACCCTAGTTTAAAATCCTACTTTGAAACCCTAACCCTAGTTTAAACCCCTACTTTGAAACCCCAAACCTAGTTTAAAACCCTACTTTGAAACCCTAACCCTAGTTTGAAACCCTAACCCTAGTTTAAAACCCTACTTTGAAACCCAAACCCTAATTTGAAACCCTAACCCTAGTTTAAACCCCTACTTTGAAACCCTAACCCTAGTTCAAACCCCTAGTTTGAAACCCTAACCCGAGTTTAAACCCCTACTTTGAAACCCTAACCTGAGTTTAAACCCCTACTTTGAAAACCTAACCCTAGTTTAAACCCCTACTTTGAAACCCTAATCCTAGTTTAAACCCCTACTTTGAAACCCTAACCCTAGTTTAAACCCCTACTTTGAAACCCTAACCCTAGTTTAAACCCTTACTTTGAAACCCTAAGCCTAGTTTGAAACCCTAACCCTAATTTAAACCCCTACTTTAGAACCCTAACCCTAGGTTAAACCCCTACTTTGAAACCCTAACCTTAGTTTAAAATCCAACTTTGAAACCTTAACCCTAGTTTAAACCCCTACTTTGAAACCCTAACCCTAGTTTAAACCCCTACTTTGAAATCCTAATCCTAGTTTAAACCCCTACTTTGAAACCCTAACCCTAGTTTAAACCCCTACTTTGAAACCCTAACCCTAGTTTAAACCCCTTCTTTGAAACCCTAACCCTAGTTTGAAACCCTAACCCTAATTTAAACCCCTACTTTGAAACCCTAACCCTAGTTTGAAAACCTAACCCTAGTTTAAACCCCTACTTTGAAACCCTAAACCTAGTTTAAACCCCTAGTTAGAAACCCTAACCCGAGTTTAAACCCCTACTTTGAAACCCTAACCTGAGTTTAAACCCCTACTTTGAAAACCTAACCCTAGTTTAAACCCCTACTTTGAAACCCTAATCCTAGTTTAAACCCCTACTTTGAAACCCTAACCCTAGTTTAAACCCCTACTTTGAAACCCTAACCCTAGTTTAAACCCCTACTTTGAAACCCTAACCCTAATTTAAACCCTTACTTTGAAACCCTAAGCCTAGTGTGAAACCCTAACCCTAATTTAAACCCCTACTTTAGAACCCTAACCCTAGGTTAAACCCCTACTTTGAAACCCTAACCTTAGTTTAAAATCCTACTTTGAAACCTTAACCCTAGTTTAAACCCCTACTTTGAAACCCTAACCCTAGTTTAATCCCCTACTTTGAAATCCTAATCCTAGTTTAAACCCCTACTTTGAAACCCTATCCATAGTTTAAACCCCTACTTTGAAACCCTAACCCTAGTTTAAACCCCTTCTTTGAAACCCTAACCCTAGTTTGAAACCCTAACCCTAATTTAAACCCCTACTTTAGAACCCTAACCCTAGGTTAAACCCCTACTTTGAAACCCTCACCTTAGTTTAAAATCCTACTTTGAAACCTTAACCCTAGTTTAAACCCCTACTTTGAAACCCTAACCCTAGTTTAAAACCCTACTTTGAAACCCTATTCCTAGTTTAAAACCAGACTTTGAAACCCTAACCCTAGATTAAACCCCTACTTTGAAACCCTAACCCTAGTTTAAAACCCTACTTTGAAACCCTAACACTAGTTTGAAAACCTTACCCTAAATTAAACCCCTACTTTGAAACCCTAACCCTAGTTTAAAACCCTAGTTTGAAACCCTACTTTGAATCCCTAACCCTAGTTTAAACCCCTACTTTGAAACCTTAACCCTAGTTTGAAACCCTACTTTGAATCCCTAACCCTAGTTTAAACCCCTACTTTGAAACCCTAACCCTAGTTTAAACCCCTACTTTGAAACACTTACCCTAGTTTAAAACCCTTCTTTGAAACCCTAACCCTAGTTTAAAACCCTACTTTGAAACCCTAACCCTAGTTTAAACCCCTACTTTGAAACACTTACCCTAGTTTAAAACCCTACTTTGAAACCCTAACCCTAGTTTGAAACCCTAACCCTCGTTTACACACCTACTTTGAAACCCTTACCCTAGTTTGAAACCCTACTTTGAAACCCTAACCCTAGTTTGAAACCCTACTTTGAAACCCTAACCCTAGTTTAAACCCCCACTTTGAAACCCTAACCCTAGTTTGAAACCCTTTTTTGGAACCCTAACCCTAGTTTAAACCCCTACTTTTAAACCCTAACCCTAGTTTAAACCCCTACTTTGAAACCTTAACCCTAGTTTAAACAACTACTTTGAAACCCTAACCCTAGTTTAAAACCCTACTTTGAAACCCTAACCCTAGTTTAACCCCTACTTTGAAAACATAACCCTCGTTTACACCATTACTTTGCAACCCTAACCCTAGTTTACACCATTACTTTGCAACCCTAACCCTTGTTTAAACCCCTACTTTGAAACCCTAACCCTAGTTTAGATCCCTACTTTGAAACCCTAACCCTAGTTTAAACCCCTACTTTGAATCCCTAACCCTAGTTTAAACCCCTACTTTGAATCCCTAACCCTAGTTTAAACCCCTACTTTGAATCCCTAACCCTAGTTTAAACCACTACTTTGAAACCCTAACCCTAGTTTAAAACCCTACTTTGAAACCCTAACCCTAGTTAAAAACCCTACTTTGAAACCCTAACCCTAGTTTTAACCCCTACTTTGAAACCCTAACCCTAGTTTAAACCATTACTTTGCAACCCTAACCCTAGTTTAAACCCCTACTTTGAAACCCTAATCCTAGTTTAAACCCCTACTTTGAATCCCTAACCCTAGTTTAGATCCCAACTTTGAAACCCTAACCCTAGTTTAAACCCCTACTTTGAAACCCTAACCCTACGTTAAACCCCTACTTTGAAACCCTAACCCTAGTTTAAACCCCTATTATGAATCCCTAAGCCTAGTTTAAACCCCTACTTTGAAACCCTAACCCTAGTTTAAAACCCTACTTTGAAACCCTAACCCTAGTTTAAACCCCTACTTTTAAACCCTAACCCTAGTTTAAACCATTACTTGGCAACCCTAAACCTAGTTTAAACCCCTACTTTGAAACCCTAACCCTAGTTTTAACCCCTACTTTGAATCCCTAACCCTAGTTTAGATCCCTTCTTTGAAACCCTAACCCTAGTTTAAACCCCTACTTTGAAACACTTACCCTACTTTAAACCCCTACTTTGAAACCCTAACCCTAGTTTAAACCCCTACTTTGAATTCCTAACCCTAGTTTAAACCCCTACTTTTAAACCCTAACCCTAGTTGAAACCCCTACGTTGAAACCTTAACCCTAGTTTAAACCACTACTTGGAAACCCTAACCCTAGTTTAAACCCCTACTTTGAATCCCTAACCCTAGTTTAGATCCCTACTTTGAAACCCTAACCCTAGTTTAAACCCCTACTTTGAAACCCTAACCCTACTTTAAACCGCTACTTTGAAACCCTAACCCTAGTTTAAACCCCTACTTTGAATCCCTAACCCTAGTTTAAACCCCTACTTTGAAACCCAAACCCTAATTTAAATCCCTACTTTGAAACCCTAACCCTAGTTTAAACCCCTACTTTGAAACCCTAACGCTAGTTTAAAAACCTACTATGAAACCCTAACCCTAGTTTAAACCCCTACTTTGAAACCCTAACCCTAATTTAAACCCCTACTTTAGAACCCTAAACCTAGGTTAAACCCCTACTTTGAAACCCTAACCTTAGTTTAAAATCCTACTTTGAAACCTTAACCTTAGTTTAAACCCCTACTTTGAAACACTAACCCTAGTTTAAACCCCTACTTTGAAACCCTAACCCTAGTGTAAAACCCTACTTTGAAACCCTAACCCCAGTTTTAAACCCTACTTTGAAACCCTAACCCTAGTTTAAACCCCTACTTTGAAACCCTAACCCTAGTTTAAACCCCTACTTTGAAACCCTAAACCTAGTTTAAACCACTACTTTGAAACCCTAACCCTAGTTTAAAACCCTACTTTGAAACCTTAACCCTAGTTTAAACCCCTTCTTTGAAACGCTAACCCTAGTTTAAAACCCTACTTTGAAACCCTAACCCTAGTTTAAAACCCTACTTTGAAACCTTAACTCTAGTTTGAAACCCTAACCCTACTTTGAAACCCTAACCCTAGTTTAAACCCCTACTTTGAAACCCTAACCCTAGTTTAAGCCCCTACTTTGAAACCTTAACCATAGTTTAATACCCTACTTTGAAACCCTAACTCGAGTTTAAACCCCTACTTAAGAACCCTAACCTTAGGTTAAAACCCTACTTTGAAACCCTAACCCTAGTTTAAACCCCTACTCTAAAACCCTAATCCTAGTTTAAAACCCTACTTTGAAACCCAAACCCTAGTTTAAACCCCTACTTTGAAACCCTAACCATAGTTTAAAACCCTACTTTGAAACCCTAACCCTAGTTTGAAACCCTAACCCTAGTTTAAACACCTACTTTGAAACACTAACCCTAGTTTAAACCCCTACTTTGAAACCCTAACCCTACTTTAAACCCCTACTTTGAAACCCTAACCTAGTTTAAACCCCTACTTTGAATCCCTAACCCTAGTTTAAACCCCTACTTTGAAACCCTAACCCTAGTTTAAAACCCTACCTTGAAACCCTAACCCTAGTTTGAAAACCTAACCCTAGTTTAAACCCCTAATTTGAAACCCTAACCCTAGTTTAAACCCCTACTTTGAAACCCTAACCCTAGTTTAAATCCCTACTTTGAAACCCTAACCCTAGTTTAAAACCCTACTTTGAAACCCTAACCCTACTTTGAAACCCTAACCCTAGTTTAAGCCCCTACTTTGAAACCTTAACCATAGTTTTAAACCCTACTTTGAAACCCTAACTCGAGTTTAAACCCCTACTTAAGAACCCTAACCCTTGGTTAAAACCCTACTTTGAAACCCTAACCCTAGTTTAAACCCCTACTTTGAAACCCTAACCCTAGTTTAAACCCCTACTTTGAAACCCTAACCATAGTTTAAAACCCTACTTTGAAACCCTAACCCTAGTTTGAAACCCTAACCCTAGTTTAAACCCCTACTTTGAAACCCTAACCATAGTTTAAAACCCTACTTTGAAACCCTAACCCTAGTTTAAACCCCTACTTTGAAACCCTAACCATAGTTTAAAACCCTACTTTGAAACCCTAACCCTAGTTTGAAACCCTAACCCTAGTTTAAACACCTAGTTTGAAACCCCAACCCTAGTTTAAACACCTACTTTGAAACATTAACCCTAGTTTAAACCCCTACTTTGAAACCCTAACCCTACTTTAAACCCATACTTTGAAACCCTAACCCTAGTTTAAAACCCTACTTTGAAACCCAAACCCTAGTTTAAAACCCTACTTTGAAACCCTAACCCTACTTTAAACCCCTACTTTGAAACCCTAACCCTAGTTTAAACCCCTACTTTGAAACCCTAACCCTAGTTTAAAACCCTACTTTTAAACCCTAACCCTAGTTTAAACCCCTACGTTGAAACCTTAACCCTAGTTTAAACCACTACTTTGAAACCCTAACCCTAGTTTAAAACCCTACTTTGGAACCCTTACCCTAGTTTAAACCCCTACTTTGAAACCCTAACCCTAGTTTAAACCCCTACTTTAGAACCCTAACCCTGGTTTAAACCCCTACTTTGAAACCCAAACCCTAGTTTAAACCCCTACTTTGAAACCCTAACCCTAGTTTAAACCCTTACTTTGAAACCCTAACCCTAGTTTAAACCCCTACTTTGAATCCCTAACCCTAGTTTAAACCCCTACTTTTAAACCCTAACCCTAGTTGAAACCCCTACTTTGAAACCCTAACCATAGTTTAAAACCCTACTTTGAAACCCTAACCTTACTTTAAACCCCTACTTTGAAACCCTAACCCTACTTTAAACCCCTACTTTGAAACCCTAACCCTAGTTTAAACCCCTACTTTGAATTCCTAACCCTAGTTTAAACCCCTACTTTGAAACCCTAATCCTAGTTTAAACCCCTACTTTGAAACCCAAACCCTAATTTAAACCCCTACTTTGAAACCCTAACCCTAGTTTAAACCCCTACTTTGAAACCCTAACCCTAGTTTAAACCCCTACTTTGAAACCCTAACCCTAGTTTGAAACCCTAACCCTAATTTAAACCCCTACTTTGAAACCCTAACCCTAGTTTAAACCCATACTTTGAAACCCTAACCTTAGTTTAAAATCCTATTTGAAACCTTAACCTTAGTTTAAACCCCTACTTTGAAACCCTAACCCTAGTTTAAAACCCTACTTTGAAACCCATAACCCTAGTTCAAACCCCTACTTTGAAACCTTAACCCTAGTGTAAAACCCTACTTTGAAACCCTAACCCTTATTTAAACCCTACTTTGAAACCCTAACCCTAGTTTAAACCCCTACTTTGAAACTCTTACCCTAGTTTAAACCACTACTTTGAAACCCTAACCCTAGTTTAAAACCCTACTTTGAAACCCTAACCCTAGTTTAAACCCCTACTTTGAAACCCTAACCCTAGTTTAAAACCCTACTTTGAAACCTTAACTCTAGTTTGAAACCCTAACCCTAGTTTGAAACCCTAACCCTAGTTTAAACCCCTACTTTGAAACCCTAACCCTAGTTAAAGCCCCTACTTTGAAACCTTAACCCTAGTTTAAAACCCTACTTTGAAACCCTAACCCGAGTTTAAACCCCTATTTAAGAACCCTAACCCTAGGTTAAAACCCTACTTTTAAACCCTAACCCTAATTTAAACCCCTACTTTAAAACCCTAACCCTAGTTTAAAACCCTACTTTGAAACCCTAACCCTAGTTTAAACCCCTACTTTGAAACCCAAACCATAGTTTAAAACCCTATTTTGAAACCCTAACCCGAGTTTAAACCCCTACTTAAGAACCCTAACCTTAGGTTAAAACCCTACTTTGAAACCCTAACCCTAGTTTAAACACCTACTTTGAAACACTAACCCTAGTTTAAACCCCTACTTTGAAACCCTAACCCTACTTTAAACCCCTACTTTGAAACCCTAACCCTAGTTTAAACCCCTACTTTGAATCCCTAACCCTAGTTTAAACCCCTACTTTGAAACCCTAACCCTAGTTTAAAACCCTACCTTGAAACCCTAACCCTAGTTTGAAAACCTAACCCTAGTTTAAACCCCTACTTTGAAACCCTAACCCTAGTTTAAACCCCTACTTTGAAACCCTAACCCTAGTTTAAAACCCTACTTTGAAACCCTAACCCTAGTTTGAAAACCTAACCCTAGTTTAAACCCCTACTTTGAAACCCTAACCCTAGTTTAAACCCCTACATTGAAACCCTAACCCTAGTTTAAACCCTTACTTTGAAACCCTAACCCGAGTTTAAACCCCTACTTTGAAACCCTAACCCGAGATTAAACCCCTATTTTGAAACCCTAACCCTAATTTAAACCCCTACTTTGAAACCCTAATCCTAGTTTAAACCCCTACTTTGAAACCCTAACCCTAGTTTAAACCCCTTCTTTGAAACCCTAACCCTAGTTTGAAACCCTAACCCTAATTTAAACCCCTACTTTAGAACCCTAACCCTAGGTTAAACCCCTACTTTGAAACCCTAACCTTAGTTTAAAATCCTACTTTGAAACCTGAACCCTAGTTTAAACCCTTACTTTGAAACCCTAACCCTAGTTTAAAACCCTACTTTGAAACCCTATTCCTAGTTTAAAACCAGACTTTGAAACCCTAACCCTAGATTAAACCATTACATTGCAACCCTAACCCTAGTTTAAACCCCTATTTTGAAACCCTAACCCTAGTTTAAACCCCTACTTTGAATCCCTAACCCTAGTTTAGATCCCTACTTTGAAACCCTAACCCTAGTTTAAACCCCTACTTTGAAACCCTAACCCTACGTTAAACCCCTACTTTGAAACCCTTACCCTAGTTTAAACCCCTACTTTGAATCCTTAACCCTAGTTTAAACCCCTACTTTGAAAACCTAACCCTACTTTAAACCCCTATTTTGTAACCCTATTCCTAGTTTAAAACCCTACTTTGAAACCTTAACTCTAGTTTGAAACCCTAACCCTAGTTTGAAACCCTAACCCTAGTTTAAACCCCTACTTTGAAACCCTAACCCTAGTTTAAGCCCCTACTTTGAAACCTTAACCATAGTTTAAAACCCTACTTTGAAACCCTAACTCGAGTTTAAACCCCTACTTAAGAACCCTAACCCTAGGTTAAAACCCTACTTTGAAACCCTAACCCTAGTTTAAACCCCTACTTTAAAACCCTAACCCTAGTTTAAAACCCTACTTTGAAACCCTAACCCTAGATTAAACCCCTACTTTGAAACCTTAACCATAGTTTAAAACCCTACTTTGAAACCCTAACCCTAGTTTGAAACCCTAACCCTAGTTTAAACACCTACTTTGAAACACTAACCCTAGTTTAAACCCCTACTTTGAAACCCTAACCCTACTTTAAACCCCTACTTTGAAACCCTAACCCTAGTTTAAACCCCTACTTTGAATCCCTAACCCTAGTTTAAACCCCTACTTTGAAACCCTAACCTAGTTTAAAACCCTACCTTGAAACCCTAACCCTAGTTTGAAAACCTAACCCTAGTTTAAACCCCTACTTTGAAACCCTAACCCTAGTTTAAACCCCTACTTTGAAACCCTAACCCTAGTTTAAAACCCTACTTTTAAACCCTAACCCTAGTTTAAACCCCTACGTTGAAACCTTAACCCTAGTTTAAACTACTACTTTGAAACCCTAACCCTAGTTTAAAACCCTACTTTGAAACCCTAACCCTAGTTTAAACCCCTACTTTGAATCCCTAACCCGAGTTTAAACCCCTACTTTGCAACCCTAACCCTAGTTTAAAACCCTACTTTGAAACTATAACCCTAGTTTAAACCCCTACTTTGAAACCTTAATCCTAGTTTAAACCCCTACTTTGAAACCCAAACCCTAATTTAAACCCCTACTTTGAAACCCTAACCCTAGTTTAAACCCCTACTTTGAAACCCTAACCCTACTTTAAACCCCTACTTTGAAACCCTAACCCTACTTTAAACCCCTACTTTGAAACCCTAACCCTAGTTTAAACCCCTATTTTGAATCCCTAACCCTAGTTTAAACCCCTACTTTGAAACCCTAATCCTAGTTTAAACCCCTACTTTGAAACCCAAACCCTAATTTAAACCCCTACTTTGAAACCCTAACCCTAGTTTAAACCCCTACTTTGAAACCCTAACGCTAGTTTAAAAACTTCTTTGAAACCCTAACCCTAGTTTAAACCCCTACTTTGAAACCCTAATCGTAGTTTGAAACCCTAACCCTAATTTAAACCCCTACTTTAGAACCCTAACCCTAGGTTAAACCCCTACTTTGAAACCCTAACCTTAGTTTAAAATCCTACTTTGAAACCTTAACCTTAGTTTAAACCCCTACTTTGAAACCCTAACCCTAGTTTAAAACCCTACTTTAAACTCTAACCCTAGTTTAAACCCCTACTTTAAAACCCTAATCCTAGTTTAAACACCTACTTTGAAACACTAACCCTAGTTTAAACCCCTACTTTGAAACCCTAACCCTACTTTAAACCCTTACTTTGAAACCCTAACCCGAGTTTAAACCCCTACTTTGCAACCCTAACCCTAGTTTAAAACCCTACTTTGAAACTATAACCCTAGTTTAAACCCCTACTTTGAAACCCTAATCCTAGTTTAAACCCCTACTTTGAAACCCAAACCCTAATTTAAACCCCTACTTTGAAACCCTAACCCTAGTTTAAACCCCTACTTTGAAACCCTAACCCTAGTTTAAACCCCTACTTTGAAACCCTAACCCTACTTTAAACCCCTACTTTGAAACCGTAACCCTACTTTAAACCCCTACTTTGAAACCCTAACCCTACTTTAAACCCCTACTTTGAAACCCTAACCCTAGTTTAAACCCCTACTTTGAATCCCTAACCCTAGTTTAAACCCCTACTTTGAAACCCTAATCCTAGTTTAAACCCCTACTTTGAAACCCAAACCCTAATTTAAACCCCTACTTTGAAACCCTAACCCTAGTTGAATCCCCTACTTTGAAACCCTAACGCTAGTTTAAAAACCTACTTTGAAACCCTAACCCTAGTTTAAACCCCTACTTTGAAACCCTAACCCTAGTTTGAAACCCTAACCCTAATTTAAACCCCTACTTTAGAACCCTAACCCAAGGTTAAACCCCTACTTTGAAACCCTAACCTTAGTTTAAAATCCTACTTTGAAACCTTAACCTTAGTTTAAACCCCTACTTTGAAACCCTTACCCTAGTTTAAAACCCTACTTTAAACTCTAACCCTAGTTTAAACCCCTACTTTGAAACCCTAATCCTAGTTTAAACACCTACTTTGAAACACTAACCCTAGTTTAAACCCCTACTTTGAAACCCTAACCCTACTTTAAACCCCTACTTTGAAACCCTAACCCTAGTTTAAACCCCTACTTTGAATCCCTAACCCTAGTTTAAACCCCTACTTTGAATCCCTAACCCTAGTTTAAACCCCTACTTTGAAACCCTAACCCTAGTTTGAAACCCTACTTTGAAACCCTAACCCTAGTTTGATACCTTACTTTGAAATCCTAACCCTAGTTTAAACCCCTACTTTGAATCCCTAACCCTAGTTTAAACCCCTACTTTGAAACCCTAATCCTAATTTAAACCCCTACTTTGAAACCCAAACCCTAATTTAAACCCCTACTTTGAAACGCTAACCCTAGTTTGAAACCCCTACTTTAGAACCCTAACCCTAGGTTAAACCCCTACTTTGAAACCTTAACCTTAGTTTAAACCCCTACTTTGAAACCCTAACCCTAGTTTAAAACCCTACTTTAAACTCTAACCCTAGTTTAAACCCCTACTTTGAAACCCTAATCCTAGTTTAAACCCCTACTTTGAAACCCTAACCCTAGTTTAAACCCCTACTTTGAAACCCTAACCCTAGTTTAAACCCCTACTTTGAAACCCTAACCCTAATTTAAACCCCTACTTTGAAACCCTAACCCTAGTTTAACCCCTTACTTTGAAACCTTAACCCTAGTTTGAAACCCTAACCCTAATTTAAACCCCTACTTTAGAACCCTAACCCTAGGTTAAACCCCTACTTTGAAACCCTAACCTTAGTTTAAAATCCTACTTTGAAACCTTAACCCTAGTTTAAACCCCTACTTTGAAACCCTAACCCTAGTTTAAACCCCTACTTTGAAACCCTAATCCTAGTTTAAACCCCTACCTTGAAACCCTAACCCTAGTTTAAACCCCTACTTTGAAACCCTAACCCTAGTTTAAACCCCTTCTTTGAAACCCTAACCCTAGTTTGAATACCTAACCCTAATTTAAACCCCTACTTTAGAACCCTAACCCTAGGTTAAACCCTAACCTAACCCTAACCCTAGTTTAAAACCCTACTTTGAAACACTAACCATAGTTTAAACCCCTACCTTCAAACCCTAACCAGAGTTTAAACCCCTACTTTGCAACCCTAACCCTAGTTTAAACCCCTACTTTAGAACCCTAACCCTAGGTTAAACCAATACTTTGAAACCCTAACCCTAGTTTAAAACCCTACTTTGAAAGCCTAACCCTAGTTTAAACCCCTACTTTGAAACCTTAACCCTAGTTTAAAACCCTACTTTGAAACCCTAACCCTAGTTTAAACCCCTACTTTGAAACCCTAATCCTAGTTTAAACCACTACTTTGAAACCCTAACCCTAGTTTAAACCCCTTCTTTGAAACCCTAACCCTAGTTTAAACCCCTACTTTGAAACCTTAACCCTAGTTTAAACCACTACTTTGAAACCCTAACCCTAGTTTAAAACCCTACTTTGAAACCCTAACCCTAGTTTAAACCCCTACTTTGAAACCCTAACCCGAGTTTAAACCCCTACTTTGAAACCCTAACCCTAGGTTAAACCCCTACTTTGAAACCCTAACCTTAGTTTAAAATCCTACTTTGAAACCTTAACCTTAGTTTAAACCCCTACTTTGAAACCCTAACCCTAGTTTAAAACCCTACTTTAAACTCTAACCCTAGTTTAAACCCCTACTTTAAAACCCTAATCCTAGTTTAAACACCTACTTTGAAACACTAACCCTAGTTTAAACCCCTACTTTGAAACCCTAACCCTACTTTAAACCCTTACTTTGAAACCCTAACCCGAGTTTAAACCCCTACTTTGCAACCCTAACCCTAGTTTAAAACCCTACTTTGAAACTATAACCCTAGTTTAAACCCCTACTTTGAAACCCTAATCCTAGTTTAAACCCCTACTTTGAAACCCAAACCCTAATTTAAACCCCTACTTTGAAACCCTAACCCTAGTTTAAACCCCTACTTTGAAACCCTAACCCTAGTTTAAACCCCTACTTTGAAACCCTAACCCTACTTTAAACCCCTACTTTGAAACCGTAACCCTACTTTAAACCCCTACTTTGAAACCCTAACCCTACTTTAAACCCCTACTTTGAAACCCTAACCCTAGTTTAAACCCCTACTTTGAATCCCTAACCCTAGTTTAAACCCCTACTTTGAAACCCTAATCCTAGTTTAAACCCCTACTTTGAAACCCAAACCCTAATTTAAACCCCTACTTTGAAACCCTAACCCTAGTTGAATCCCCTACTTTGAAACCCTAACGCTAGTTTAAAAACCTACTTTGAAACCCTAACCCTAGTTTAAACCCCTACTTTGAAACCCTAACCCTAGTTTGAAACCCTAACCCTAATTTAAACCCCTACTTTAGAACCCTAACCCTAGGTTAAACCCCTACTTTGAAACCCTAACCTTAGTTTAAAATCCTACTTTGAAACCTTAACCTTAGTTTAAACCCCTACTTTGAAACCCTTACCCTAGTTTAAAACCCTACTTTAA
Source organism: Leptonotus elevatus (assembly GCF_054856555.1). NCBI lineage: Eukaryota > Metazoa > Chordata > Actinopteri > Syngnathiformes > Syngnathidae > Leptonotus > Leptonotus elevatus. Next base: position 4,857,987 of record NC_141260.1, on the reverse strand, counting down.
ACTCTAACCCTAGTTTAAACCCCTACTTTGAAACCCTAATCCTAGTTTAAACACCTACTTTGAAACACTAACCCTAGTTTAAACCCCTACTTTGAAACCCTAACCCTACTTTAAACCCCTACTTTGAAATCCTAACCCTAGTTTAAACCCCTACTTTGAATCCCTAACCCTAGTTTAAACCCCTACTTTGAAACCCTAACCCTAGTTTGAAACCCTACTTTGAAACCCTAACCCTAGTTTGATACCTTACTTTGAAATCCTAACCCTAGTTTAAACCCCTACTTTGAATCCCTAACCCTAGTTTAAACCCCTACTTTGAAACCCTAATCCTAATTTAAACCCCTACTTTGAAACCCAAACCCTAATTTAAACCCCTACTTTGAAACGCTAACCCTAGTTTGAAACCCCTACTTTAGAACCCTAACCCTAGGTTAAACCCCTACTTTGAAACCTTAACCTTAGTTTAAACCCCTACTTTGAAACCCTAACCCTAGTTTAAAACCCTACTTTAAACTCTAACCCTAGTTTAAACCCCTACTTTGAAACCCTAATCCTAGTTTAAACCCCTACTTTGAAACCCTAACCCTAGTTTAAACCCCTACTTTGAAACCCTAACCCTAGTTTAAACCCCTACTTTGAAACCCTAACCCTAATTTAAACCCCTACTTTGAAACCCTAACCCTAGTTTAACCCCTTACTTTGAAACCTTAACCCTAGTTTGAAACCCTAACCCTAATTTAAACCCCTACTTTAGAACCCTAACCCTAGGTTAAACCCCTACTTTGAAACCCTAACCTTAGTTTAAAATCCTACTTTGAAACCTTAACCCTAGTTTAAACCCCTACTTTGAAACCCTAACCCTAGTTTAAACCCCTACTTTGAAACCCTAATCCTAGTTTAAACCCCTACCTTGAAACCCTAACCCTAGTTTAAACCCCTACTTTGAAACCCTAACCCTAGTTTAAACCCCTTCTTTGAAACCCTAACCCTAGTTTGAATACCTAACCCTAATTTAAACCCCTACTTTAGAACCCTAACCCTAGGTTAAACCCTAACCTAACCCTAACCCTAGTTTAAAACCCTACTTTGAAACACTAACCATAGTTTAAACCCCTACCTTCAAACCCTAACCAGAGTTTAAACCCCTACTTTGCAACCCTAACCCTAGTTTAAACCCCTACTTTAGAACCCTAACCCTAGGTTAAACCAATACTTTGAAACCCTAACCCTAGTTTAAAACCCTACTTTGAAAGCCTAACCCTAGTTTAAATCCCTACTTTGAAACCCTAACCCTAGTTTAAAACCCTACTTTGAAACCCTAACCCTAGTTTAAACCCCTACTTTGAAACCCTAATCCTAGTTTAAACCACTACTTTGAAACCCTAACCCTAGTTTAAACCCCTTCTTTGAAACCCTAACCCTAGTTTAAACCCCTACTTTGAAACCTTAACCCTAGTTTAAACCACTACTTTGAAACCCTAACCCTAGTTTAAAACCCTACTTTGAAACCCTAACCCTAGTTTAAACCCCTACTTTGAAACCCTAACCCGAGTTTAAACCCCTACTTTGAAACCCTAACCTTAGTTTGAAACCCTTTTTTGAAACCCTAACCCTAATTTAAACCCCTACTTTGAAACCCTAACCCTAATTTTAAAACCTACTTTGAAACCCTAACCCTAGTTTAAACCCCTACTTTGAAACCCTAACCCTAGTTTGAAACCCTACTTTGAAACCCTAACCCTAGTTTGAAACCCTACTTTGAAACCCTAACCCTAGTTTAAACCCCTACTTTGAAACCCTAACCTTAGTTTGAAACCCTAACCCTAATTTAAAGACCTACTTTGAAACCCTAACCCTAGTTTAAAACCCTATTCCTAATTTAAACACCTACTTTGAAACCCAAACCCTAGTTTAAAACCCTACTTTGAAACCCTAACCCTAGTTTAAAACCCTACTTTGAAACCTTAACTCTAGTTTGAAACCCTAACCCTAGTTTGAAACCCTAATCCTAGTTTAAACCCCTACTTTTAAACCCTAACCCTAGTTTAAACCCTTACTTTGAAACCCTAACCCTAGTTTAAAACCCTACTTTGAAACCCTAACCCTAGTTTAAACCCCTACTTTGAAAACCTAAACCTAGTTTAAAACCCTACTTTGAAACCCTAACCCTAGTTTGAAACCCTAATCCTAGTTTAAAACCCTACCCCTAGTTTGAAAACCTAACCCTAGTTTAAACCCCTACTTTGAAACCCTAACCCTAGTTTAAACCCCTACTTTGAAACCCTAACCCGAGTTTAAACCCCTACTTTGAAACCCTAACCTGAGTTTAAACCCCTACTTTGAAACCCTAACCTGAGTTTAAACCCCTACTTTGAAACCCTAACCCGAGTTTAAACCCCTACTTTGAAACCCTTACCCTAGTTTAAACCCCTACTTTGAAACCCTTACCCTAGTTTAAACCCCTACTTTGAAACCCTAACCCTAGTTTGAAACCCTAACCCTAATTTAAACCCCTACTTTAGATTCCTAACCCTAGGTTAAACCCCTACTTTGAAACCCTAACCTAAGTTTAAAATCCTACTTTGAAACCTTAACCCTAGTTTAAACCCCTACTTTGAAACCCTAACCCTAGTTTAAACCCCCACTTTGAAACCCTAATCCTAGTTTAAACCCTACTTTGAAACCCTAAACCTAGTTTAAACCCCTTCTTTGAAACCCTAACCCTAGTTTGAAACCCTAACCCTAATTTAAACCCCTACTTTAGAACCCTAACCCTAGGTTAAACCCCTACTTTGAAACCCTAACCCTAGTTTAAAACCCTAACCCTAATTTAAACACCTACTTTGAAACCCTAACCCTAGTTTAAAACCCTACTTTGAAACCCTAACCCTAGTTTAAAACCCTACTTTGAAACCTTAACTCTAGTTTGAAACCCTAACCCTAGTTTGAAACCCTAATCCTAGTTTAAACCCCTACTTTGAAACCCTAACCCTAGTTTAAACCCTTACTTTGAAACCCTAACCCTAGTTTAAAACCCTACTTTGAAACCCTAAACCTAGTTTAAACCCCTACTTTAAAACCCTAACCCTAGTTTAAAACCCTACTTTGAAACCCTAACCCTAGTTTAAACCCCTACTTTGAAACCATAAAACCTAGTTTAAAACCCTACTTTGAAACCCTAACCCTAGTTTGAAACCCTAATCCTAGTTTAAAACCCTACCCCTAGTTTGAAAACCTAACCCTAGTTTAAACCCCTACTTTGAAACCCTAACCCTAGTTTAAACCCCTACTTTGAAACCCTAACCCGAGTTTAAACCCTTACCCTATTTTAAACCCCTACTTTGAAACCCTAACCCTAGTTTAAACCCCTACTTTGAAACCCTAACCCTAGTTTGAAACCCTAACCCTTATTTAAACCCCTACTTTAGAACCCTAACCCTAGGTTAAACCCCTACTTTGAAACCCTAACCTAAGTTTAAAATCCTACTTTGAAACCTTAACCCTAGTTTAAACCCCTACTTTGAAACCCTAACCCTAGTTTAAAACCCTACTTTGAAACCCTATTCCTAGTTTAAAACCAGACTTTGAAACCCTAACCCTAGATTAAACCCCTACTTTGAAACCCTAACCCTAGTTTAAAACCCTACTTTGAAACCCTAACACTAGTTTGAAAACCTTACCCTAAATTAAACCCCTACTTTGAAACCCTAACCCTAGTTTAAACCCCTTCTTTGAAACCCTAACCCTAGTTTGAAACCCTAACCCTAATTTAAACCCCTACTTTAGAACCCTAACCCTAGGTTAAACCCCTACTTTGAAACCCTAACCTTAGTTTAAAATCCTACTTTGAAACCTTAATCCTTGTTTAAACCCCTACTTTGAAACCCTAACCCTAGTTTAAAACCCTACCCCTAGTTTAAAACCCTACTTTGAAACCCTATTCCTAGTTTAAAACCAGACTTTGAAACCCTAACCCTAGATTAAACCATTACTTTGCAACCCTAACCCTAGTTTAAACACCTACTTTGAAACCCTAACCGTAGTTTAAACCCCTACTTTGAATCCCTAACCCTAGTTTAGATCCCTACTTTGAAACCCTAACCCTAGTTTAAACCCCTACTTTGAAACCCTAACCCTAGTTTAAACCCCTACTTTGAAACCCTAACTCTACGTTAAACCCCTACTTTGAAACCCTAACCCTAGTTTAAACCCCTACTTTGAATCCCTAACCCGAGTTTAAACCCCTACTTTGAAACCCTCACCCTAGTTTAAAACCCTACTTTGAAACCCTAACCCTAGTTTGAAAACCTAACCCTAGTTTAAACCCCTACTTTGAAACCCTAACCCTAGTTTAAACCCCTACTTTGAAACCCTAACCCTAGTTTGAAAACCTAACCCTAGTTTAAACCCTTACTTTGAAACCTTAACCCTAGTTTAAACCCCTACTTTGAATCCCTAACCCTAGTTTAAACCCCTACTTTGAAACCCTAACCCTTGTTTAAAACCCTACTTTGAAACCCTAACCCTAGTTTGAAACCCTACTTTGAAACCCTAACCCTAGTTTGAAACCCTAACCCTCGTTTAAACCCCTACTTTGAAACCCTAACCCTCGTTTGAAACCCTAACCCTAGTTTGAAACCCTACTTTGAAACCCTAACCCTAGTTTAAACCCCCACTTTGAAACCCTAACCCTAGTTTAAACCCCCACTTTGAAACCCTAACCCTAGTTTAAACCCCCACTTTGAAACCCTAACCCTAGTTTAAACCCCCACTTTGAAACCCTAACCCTAGTTTAAACCCCCACTTTGAAACCCTAACCCTAGTTTAAACCCCCACTTTGAAACCCTAACCCTAGTTTAAACCCCCACTTTGAAACCCTAACCCTAGTTTAAACCCCTACTTTGAAACCCTAACCCTAGTTTAAACCCCTACTTTGAAACTCTAACTCTAGTTTAAACCCTTACTTTGAAACCCTAACCCTAGTTTAAAACCCTACTTTGAAACCCTAACCCTAGTTTAAAACCCTAACCCTAGTTTAAACCCCTACTTTGAAACCCTAACCTTAGTTTGAAACCCTAAACCTAATTTAAACACCTACTTTGAAACCCTAACCCTAGTTTAAAACCCTATTAACGTGATGTAGTTTAAGATGGGGGAAAACTTGCAAAATCTCACTTATTTAGCATTATACATCAGACTAAAAATAATTGCCGTGCAACACTTACCTCAGACGAGATGAAAAGGGACGAGACCGTCGTCGAGAACCTTCTAAAATAGTCTCATTCAAGCGTCTCTAATTGGCCACAGCACAGACAAGCAGAAAACGACCAATCAGGGAAAAGAGATAGGACAACACGAACTCCAACTATCAGCAAGAGGGGTCCGTCGTCTAGAACCTTCCAAAATCAAGCGAATGTCATTGGCCACAGCACAGACAGGGAAAAAAACGGACCAATCAGGGTTAGGATTAGAAAAAACCGCGCGAGAGAAGACAACGCGAAGTCCCAACTATCACAAGATGGGTTGCAGCCGGATGGTGAGGTTGGAGCGCGCTGCATCCGAGGAGACCAGTTTAAGGGGGCAACTGCGCTGCGTGCAGCTGCAAGGTTCAATAATGCGGATTGTGTCATACAACACTCGCGGGTTGCGAGTAGGACATACTGCTACATACAGGACAGGCCGTCTGGTGGTGGATGCGCTGCTTGACCAATTGTATGTGTTTTTTGCACATCAACATACAAAAATAAATACATATAAAAAGATAAAAATTGTAATTCAAACATCCACTTTTTTAACCACTAAAAAGAACCAACCATTGTCGAATTCATATCTTTGTTTTCAGTGTTAAGGGAGTGACACATTTTAATTACTATGCATTTAAAATAATGTGATGAATCTGTTATTTTAATTTCAGCAATTATCACCTGTCTAAATTATTCAACACAGACAAATCTTTACAAGTGATGAAATGTTTCTACAAAATATCCAGTATTATATATTTTATTATTGGCTACATTGTACATGTCACTGATTTTTTTTTTTTTTAAGTATATTGAACATAAAACAATCTAGTTAAATGAACCTTCCAATTTGAATTTGTTGATTTACACCATTAACCAAATTTTATTAACATCTTACAAATTCCTTTTATATGTCTATGTGTGCCCTGAGGAAACTGTGGAGACAACATGCGCACAGTCACTGTTTGTGCATCTTGAAGAACTCATCAATATCACAAAAGAAAACATTTACTTTAGCAAAGGAAATGGACAATTTTTAGTATTAAATAATAAACCATAATCAGCAAAAAACACAGTAATAGTCACGCTACAAATTTGGAAAATAATCAAATAAAAACATTTTGTGACTGAAAAGTCCTGGCTGTACCTAATCAATTGGCCAAGATGGCCGCCGCCCTGGGTGGGCGGAGTGGCGAGAATCCAGGGTGTAGCTAATTAATTGACCAGAATCCTGGGTGTACCTAATCAATTGGCCAAGATAGTAGTAGTAGTAATAGTATTTGCAATAGTAGTAGTCGTATATAGGCCAAGCCTTGAGTACACCAAGAAAAAAAGGGGCTGAGTTGAGCTCAACAGTGAGAGATGATTGGCTGAGGCAGTTGCTATGCAAAAACGACAGATCATTCACGCACACACATTTGATTTTAACTTGTTGCGAGACGTCACGCACCCACATTCCATTGATTTTGTATAGGATACGCTCACCTCAAACAAAAGCCTCTCACGACCTAACGGTTGAAGATGCAGATTCCAGAAATGGCTCGTTAGAACGGCAAGGGTTTGGGGTACGCGAGCATGTTCTCAGTTTTTTAATCGGATGAAAAATGACCAACTTAGGAGCAGGTTGAAAACTTATGATTGATCGAAAATGAAGAGGGAAAAACGGCGAAAATAACATTGAAAAGAGATCGAAATAGTCCGACTTCTCCTCGCTTAAAGTGAAAATAAAGGTACTAAATGACACCTTAGCCAAATAAAACTTAGTTTTTCAGAAAGCAGAGGCTTGTGGCTACAAAATGTGCCAATTTGATGTCTAGTGAGCAAAGATTGTGGCCATGGTGACGAGTTGAAGTGAAACTTTTGGAAATATATTTTTTGGTTCCCGTCACTGAAGCCTTAATTAGTCACACTCTAAATAGGCGACTTTCACCCTTTGCTCACTGTCTTTGAACCCGCACAGGGGGGAGAGCTTTCATTCCTTAATTTTTTTTTTTGACACTGAGCTAAAGATGACAAAAATTCCAACAAAATGAGCTAAAATTCATATCGGTCGGTCAACGTATGTGCGCGCAGCGTGTCTTGGAAAAAGGTGCTTGATTGGAGTTGATCTCTTTCGGTTTCCCATTCATTCCTATGGGACTTTATTTGGGAGTTTTTTGGGAATAGCGTCCCCATGGTAACTGGGAATTCCCTTGCGGAAAAATCGGTGGAAGATTAAAAAAAATAATAAAAAGAAGAAGAAGAATAATACTAGAAAAATTTCCGCGGAAATTTTGAATGGGCCTGCTGACTCTTGCAAGGTGGAAAGATGCATGCTCTGAACTGTTTGCCAAATGTTGGTGTACTTTACCTCTCAATTTGTGTCAGCAGGAATAGAGTTCAAGACAATTTGTAATAACTGCAGTTATTACATGTGTAATGGCTTCCCTTATGTCTTGATTGACATTTTAGTCATATCAAAAGGGAATCAGTTTAATTTCTTGCTTATAGTGTAAGTGATTAACTAAAATATAAAATGCAATATACTGTATCATGGAGCAAATACAGTATGAATGCAGTGTTTAAATTTGACATTGCATATTAAAAGGCATGTTGGTGCTGATCAATATTGCAGGAATATTACTCCAAAGTACATGTAAAACGGCTCTTAAAAGAGCCGTTTTGGGTCTTTGTTACACAGCATCTTCATCTTTTCCTCAGCACACAAAGGAACAAGTTGTTAGAAAATAGGCAGCAAAACTGAACAGTTAAAACTTAATCTAAATACTCATCCAATACACATGTGACGGTTTTTCAGTGAGGAATCCTGTAGAATAAATCATTTTGGTCTACGTTTGCGGGATCCCTTTTTTCATCTTTTCTCTCCACCAGTTGTACCGGACATAACAACCTTGATATCCTTGGCCATGTCAAGTAGCGCCCCTTGCTGCGCTCCATCCACCTGTATTGCATGTGAAAATGAAAAATGAGTGTTCAATGTTTGCCTAGATCAATTCAGTAATCAATTATCACTTACCATCACAGTTCATTCCTTACCATCGCAGTTCCTCACTGACACCAACACTTTTCATTGTGTTATAGTCACAATCACAATAAGGACAAACAAAACATTCAAGTCCAAATGCACGATGTCCTGCTAACAGAAAAGCACACTGATTAAAAGTACCGTCATACAACACTGCTCAAAATAAGGGAGCGCTTAAATAGCATATCCCATGTCTTAAATTCAATTTAAAGCTCAATAAGTTTAGAACTAACTAAATGATAAATATGTCTACAAAAAAAATGATTGGCCGCTCTGATTTTGAGTGTAGTTCTGTTATGACACAAATTTTGAACGAGCAAAGGATTTAACTTTTCAGCCTTTACAATTTAAAGTACAGTATCCCCCTCTTTTGAGCAGTGGTATGAAAGGCTCAATAACATTTGCAAAGGCACACTTGTGAAAATGGTGCCCTTGCGATCTACAATGAGCTGACACAAGAAGTTAACACACAGTAGACCGGACTGTGGTAACTGTAATAAGTGTGCAGAACGCCTGATTGAACACAACAATCTGGGCGAGATATGTAAATGTGATCAATCAGTGTCTGCTTTCCAGTTGTGGCCTGGGTGATCAGCTGTGAAAAGCCTCTGGACTGAAACAAGTCCAGAATGGATTTCTTTCCCTTTGAAAGCAAATCCTCATTAAAGTCTCCGCAAACAACAATAGGCTGGCAGTCCATCACGGCCAAGGCATCCAAGAGACTTCCAAGGTTTGGAAGAAAGGTGCCAAGACTCAGGTTGGGTGGCCTGTAGACCGTAGCTATCAAAGCCTGGACGGGAGCGTCAACCCTGATGACAGCAAATTCCAGGTCAACCACAATCCGAATAAACCGACGGGGCTCCGCTCGAAGACAATCGCGATAATAGACTGCGACTCCGCCACCCTCTTTTTGGGCCACGTCCAGTCTATTTGAATACGAAACTTGTCTGTTGCGCACAAAAGTGCTGCATCCCTCCAGTTGCAAGGGAGGGGGGGAGAAGGATCCAGACAAATGAGTTTCAGTGAGGCAAAGGACATCTGCCAGCCTCAACTCATGATGAGACTTTAAGTCGTCAATATGAGATGGAAGGCCCTCGGTGTTGTGATGAACAATGGTCAAGGTGGGAAAAGCAGTTTGCGGCATTTTGGAAAAGTACAACAATGGTCTTGTACTTTGGAAAGAAGCGCGCGTCATACTGTCCATTGCCGTCGTGATGTTGGGATTGGCATAGATTTTGGATTCGTCAAAGTCTATGACCCTCAATCCCTGAAGTGACGTCGTGCGACTTAGGGCAACATAGGCCATTCCAGGTTCAAACACACGCTTAAGAGACACCACTGCAGAGGTCATCGTCATGCCTTGCACTTTGTGAGCCGTGCATCCAAAGGCAAGCTTCATGGGGAATTGCCGCCTGACCACGCCTTTCATGCCCAGGTTTTCCTCCGACCTTTCGATATAGACCAAGTCATCCGTCGGCCCCAGAATTTTATGGCGCAATTTCTGGCCCGCTTCGGGATTGTCTAGCCTCAGTCCGAGCAAGGTCACTTTCTCCGCCGACCCCTTTGGGGCGCTTTGAACAATGTTGCCTATTGTGCCAAAGGTCCCGTTCACCAATCCGTCCTCGACATCCAACTTCCGAAGAAGCATAACCCGTGCTCCTACACCAGCTTGAAGGGCATCCGGTAGATCCCTTCTCGACCCCATGATCACAGTGACCATCGCCCCCGACCGTGGGCTCTTCCTGTAGTCCTCTGCGGGAATATTGACCACAGTCAATTTGAGAACAGCCACAGTTGCTGCATTGTGCCTATCCACCTCTTTATTGGTGGCAAAGATATGCAGAGTATACGCAGGGAGGTCTCGCGCATCCGTGACAGCCGTGGTGAGTAACGCCCTGTCACCATCGCCGAGTGGATCAGCCTTCCCCTTCTCCCTGATCCTGTTCAAAAGCGACGTCGTCTTTTTGCCGCATGATTTGAGTAAGCTTGACCATCTGAAAATCTGTCCAGAGGTCAAGAAGATCGTTGTCAGAAACGCAGAGGGGTTTGGACCTTCCGAGGGGTGGCAGTTGGTAGAAGTCCCCAACTGCAAGAACGGAGATGCCCCCAAATGGTCTCTGGTTGCCCTTGATTTGCTGAAATCTCCAGTGGACATAGGCAAAGAGTTCCTTGGAGACCATGGAGATCTCGTCGATGATCAAAATTTCCACGTTGCAAAGGGTTGCTCACAATGCGTCCAACGTATTCCCCAGCGCTTGGTAAGGAGGCTTTAGAGTCCTGGGGAGTTTCAAGAGGGAATGAAGAGTTTTCCCTGAGATGTTGTAAGCCGCCGTGCCAGTAAACGACGTCAGCAGCACAGCAGGCTTGGCCATATCCACTTCGCTGCGGAACCTGGGAAGCTGACGGAGAATCTTACTGGCCTCCTGGTAAATGCACTTGATGACATGCGATTTACCACAGCCAGCTCCTCCGGAGATGAAATAAAAGAAGGGCTCGAGGAGACGATCCGAAACGCGTTTCAAACACCACTCGCGCACAGCGTAAAAGACGGACGCTTGCGTTTCATTGAGACTGCGGTACATGTTCCTCACAAATTCGGCGCTCAACTTTGGCGCCTCAAACGCCGGCAAGACCGCGCCGCTACCAGGAGCGTCCTGGTAGGCTGGAACCTCATCTTGCGGGTCTTCCTGTAACGGATTAGATTCGCGTTCGGCAACACACTCCAAACGCTCTGCTTCTACCTCCGGCGCAAAAGTGCTCCACGCGTTGAGAACCGCACGAAGCTCTTTCAATTTTTCGAATGCATTGTCCACGGTCTTTCCCCGTCCTTCGTACCGCCCCCGATTGCGGTCGAATATAGCCCGCACCCGACCGAACTTTGATTCCCGGGTACCGTAGAACTCCTCGTACGTTTTGAGGTTTTCAGACCTGAGCTCGGCGTCGTCTCTGTGGGGGAGGTACAATTTAAGATGGGTCCTGTAATACTTCTCAGCATACTTTTTGATTGAGAAGCGAGTGAATCTGATGACGGCATCTTTTCCAATCCGCTTCTGGATGAATCCCTTGCCGTGTGAGAGGGGAATGACATTCTTGCCCTCAGTCTGCTGACCGTAGACGACCCGGTATTCGGATGCGAATTTGGCGAGACACATCCGCTCAAACATTGCCGTTCTAGGTCTTGCCACATATTTGTCTGAAAGACCAGACATCCACACGTTGTCTGCGTCCGGTTGCATGGTCCTCAGTCTACTCATGGGTAGACTCAATTTCACGCCATCCTCAGCAGTCTGGATGAAAACTACGCTGCGCGAGCACTTCTTCAGAGGGAGACTGCATGTCCGCGCCACCGCTTCTTGAGCACTCACCTCTCTGTGCTTGGAATACGCCGCCATTATTTTTTTCATCTCGTCCTTTTTGTCGACAAGAGGCTTTGTCTTCAAGTCTTTGACAACAGACGTGAGGAACTCTGACATCTCGTGCTCCGGTTTGGAAATGTACGACATCATGTACATGAGACACGCGACGTCATCGAGCACGTACTGAATATCCATGTTGGCGTTCCATGCCCGCAGCAGATGTGGGTTGTAAGCATTAATCCAGCTTTCCGTTGGAGCACGCTTCAACATGACAACCATTCCGGAGGTCAGATTAGTGACGCTGTCCTTGTAGCTGTCCATTGTCAAATTGGCCTTTTTGAGAAGCTCCGGCAAGTCCTTCGGGACATCCGCGTCCATGAGGATCTCTCTGATGCGTTAGAGCTCTTCTTTAGCCTCCCTTTGTTTTTCGGTGAGGCGAGCCGATTTGGCCGCCTGCTTCCCATGCTGGCCTTCCACACTCTTGTCCGTTGGGACGTCTTCAGTCTCCGTCTGGAATGGCAACGTGATGGTGGTTTGGTCCATCCAAATCTGCAAGAAACGTTTCCTTTCCGACAAGACTTTGTGTGGTTTTTGCTGTGTGCCTGAACGCTGGTGACAATGTCGTGCAGTTCAGGGTCCTCAATCGGGTCTGGTATTTTGCAAGTGATGTACTTGTCGATTAAGTCAATGGCTTCTTGACAACATCTGAGGTCGGGTTCTTCGATGACTGGCGCACCCTTAATCCAGAGCAGCATGTGAGCGTGCGGACTTCCTCTGGCTTGAAATTCTACACGATAGAAGTGGTCTTTTACCGGACCGAGAGGCTGTGCAGGAGACAGGATGAATGCCATAAGAGCATCCATCCTTTTCTCAAAAAGGCGCATCACTGTGACCGGATTGCTGCGAAGAACATCGCATTTGGCATTCCAGTCGAGATGGGAAAAGTCCCCTTGTTCGCCTTGCTGCGCTTTGACTATCTCGATTACTTCAGGCCATCTCATTTCCGCAGCAGAAAAGGTAAGGAAGAATGTGGGGTTGCCCAACTGCCTGGCCATTGCATGGAGGTCCCTAAGGGCACCCTCCCAAAAAGCCGGCGTGCCTCTCAAGGGCTGCATGAAGCGCATCGCATGCTCTCTTTGGATGAGCTTCTCCAGTTCATCTTTGTCCTGAAGCATCCGGTTTGAAATCTTCCTCCCATCCCAAATGAGGGCTATCCCCTTGCGGGCCTGAATGGACATGCTGTTGGTGGCCAGATGCGTTTCTGTCACAAACTGCGCAAAGAAAAGGTAACTTTGATCTTTGGCAAATCGAGTGTCAACGGAGAATAACCTTGCATTGAAATACAAACTGGGTGACAGCTTAATTTCTCTCGCCTCATCGAGTGAGTTCTGTCCTGTTGGGAACTGAACGGGAAAGGCCATGGCTTCGAGGTTTGGCACGGCAAAAAATCCCACCGGCTTGTTTCCTTGGGCAGGAGCGATGCTAAATATGCCGTCCCCATATGACAGCTTTTCCTGCGCGATGTCAGGAGGCTGCATACAGGTGTCGAGCGTCAAGCCCGGCCTGAGCTCCTCTTTGCTCTCTTGGGGAGTCTGTTGCTCTTTGTTTGCGGGGGTGTCGCTGCTCTCTGGCTGTGCATCGGCCTCAGGGATGTTCTCTTCTCCTACCCCCTCGTCTTCCTCTTCTTGGAGACTTTCAAACTGAGCGCTTTCATCTATAGATACAGTTTTGTATTCTGGATGAATGCGTTTCAGTATCGTCAGTGCTGCCAAGACATTTGTCATGTTGACAGTGTAAAAATGCTGGTAACCTTTGTACACAATGCGGCGCTTCAGCTTCACCTGGAGAAGCTGGGCCTCACTGCGCGGCCTTGGGAGGGAGTTCACTGTGGCTTCCATCTCTGATGGAACGCACACCACAGAACCGTGTACGGCTCTTTGCCGTCCTTTGGGCAACGCAACAATCTTTGCAAAAGGGATGATTTTTGCAATTAGCTGTCGTTCAAGTACATTTAATTCCGACAGCTCTTCGGGAATGGGTGCCAGTGCCAAGTTATTTGCCACCGCCTGGGGTGGCATGCCACCTCTGAACAGATGGTTGTCACAGGTATGACAAATCCACTCCTGCATCCGTTCTTGAGCAACGGTACATGGGGCGGGGAAACTACAAGTGTGAACAAACTGGCCTGTCAAGCACGCAAACGCCACATCAACATCTTTGGTGTATCTGGCTCGTTTGCAATGCTTTACTTGATTGGGGAAAAGCGCACGGTGGCACACTGTGCAGATATACGTCGGCCCATGCCGAACCCTTTCCCGGAAAGAAGCGATGGTGGCTTCCATTTCTGGATCTACGAGTGCCTGCTTCATTTCCACAGAGACGTCTACTACACCGTTTGCCTGACCCTGCTCAATTTCCTGACACTGGGGAATGATGTGACTATATTTCCTTATTATTTTCACAGCACAATTTAACTTGTGGCGAATACGTTTTAGCGCGTTTGAATCACGCCTGTCCTCTTTGTTTTGTAAACAGCGCCTAATATGAGAGAGCCTGAAAGCTGAATCTTTTTGGTACCTTTCTCGCATGTAAATTTTTCTGTTGACTCTGAAAAGATATATCCTTTTTGTACCTCTCTCGCAAGTAATGTTTTCGTTGACTTTGAAAAGAAAGGTCTTTTCTGTACCTCTCTCGCAAGTATCGTTTTCGTTGACTTTGAAAAGAAAGGCCTTTTTCGTACCTCTCTCACCAGTATCGTTTTTGTTTACTTTGAAAAGAAAGGTCATTTTTGTACCTCTCTCGCAAGTATTGTTTTTGTTTACTTTGAAAAGAAAGGTCATTTCTGTATTTATCTCTTATGTACCTTTTCATCAATATCTTCCGCTTTTGCTGAAAAGCAAGATCGTGTTGGTATTTATCAATCAGATATTGCTGCCGTTTTGCCTTAAAAGCAGAATCACTGTTGTATCTATTCTTCTGATAGAGCTTCTTTTTTCCTTAAAGCACAGATCACTGTGATATTTAGAATTAGATGTAATTGAAAGTTTTCTTTGGCACTTACGAATGGGTTGACGTTCTCTATATAAATGTTTTGCACGCTGACTTTTACTCCATTTAGAAAGATCTATATTAACATGCAGCAGTTTGAGTCCTTGCTGAGGTTCCGGAATATTTTGACTCTCATTAATTTGACTTGCTTGGCTATTTGGCTCAACATGTACCGCACTATGTAGCTCTTGATTTGGTACAATGCCGATCACAAGTTGTATCGCTTTACTTGGGGATTCACCTAATTCAATTAGTAGCTCTTCATTTGCCTTTGATATGGTTGTAGTAGAATCCCGATGCGTCTTAATGGAACTGCCATCAATATGAAAAGAGACTGGCACAAACTCATAGGTTGCAAACCGGCTATGTCCTTCAAAAAGCTGACGCAAATGCTCAACCAAGCCACACAAGTGAGAAAAAGTCAACATAATTGCAGTTCCGTTTGGGTGTGGCAAGCCCACTTCAGATCTGGAATGTGAATCAAATAACCCAAAGTATCCTGATGTGTCACGGAATACTGCAAAACACTCTGGATTCACAATCAAGAAAGCAAGAGTGACATTTTGTGACAAGCACTCAAGCTGAGCTCCAAGAGACAATCCCAAGTCTCTTTGGGAATGACCGTCATCTATGACATAACCAACGCTGAGCTCATGCATCTGTACATTATAGACATTGGTGTCCGTCATGACTTGTTTTGGCATCTCGACAGTCAAGTGATCATTCCCAAAGTTATGGTCCAAAATCAATTGCTGTTTAGCACCCACGTAAAGAGAGTCCCCGTGTTCAAGCACCCTGTCAAGGTCAAGCGAATTAAACTGTAACCCCTCAGCGTGGAAGGCCAAGAAAGCGAGAGCCATACAAGTACACTGGTGGTTGCGAGAAAAACTTGAGTACCTTTCATCCATCTGTGAATGTGTGGCCCTCACGGATAGCGTGCGTTGAGGAAGTCCCACAGCAGGATCCTGAAATGATTGAAACTATTTTAATTATCTTAAATTCTAACTAATATAATTTTAAACATTTCATATGTTAATGGTTAATGTTGTGAGTATAAAAAAGTTACCTCAGTCCCAGGACGACGGGGGGATGATGGTCTGGAAGGAACCTCCGCAGGGGCTGGCCTTTCCTCTGGCTGAAACGACAAGCAAACAATAATTTTTTAACACACAGCACTTGTGTGAAGGGTCACTAATTTCTGTTTGTGATTTTAAGTAAGACTTCTCAGGGCTGATAAGAATGCAATGCAAACCTGGTGCTCTCTCCGTGTGCTCTTATGGGCTGGCTGCTGTCGTCTGTGCCCTGCGGTGGATAGAGATAGAGAGATATATATTATTAAATATTTTTATTTTTTTTGCTTTTACTGCGAAGCATTGTTACGACAAGAATGGACAATTAACTATACTTTTTTTTTTGTCATGAAGATAGATATGTAAACATAACGGGCAAACAAAATAGGAAAACTGAAATACCTTCTTATCCTTTGGATCCTGGGCAGTCCTCAGGGCTGGAAAGACGAGCTGGAGACAGCTTGTCCATCGCCTCCAACATGGGTGGGCTGAACCAGAGAGGGTTCAATGGGATGTTGCACTGTAAAAAACACAACAAAATAGAAATAGAGAAATGGAATTGTAACATGTGCCATGGTAAAAGGCTGAATGAATCCATGATCACCATCACAAACCTGGAGAGTGCCCATCCACCCAGTGGGCCCACAGGTGACCTCAGAGTCCACAACCGAGCTGCTCTGAAATGACTAGTGACATTATTGCATGTTAGGAGGTTTTCAAAAACATGTTAGGCTTGCGTTTACCTCCTTGGCCTTCCCGACGAGTGTCCAGTCAAAAGGGTTTGAAGGCTGAGGCGCAGTGACCTCACCCTTAACAACCACTTTTGGTCTGAACACTCGAGCTGGTGGCGAACGCTGAGGAGCAGCCGGTGCAGGTGGTGCAGTCCTCTCCATCCGCAGGTTGACGGCAGCCCACAGCAACCGCGCAAGCACCGACATCCCATCGCTGTCACTGAGGTGTACCTTCCAGACATGATCAGAAAAAATATTATACATCTACAAACATACTTTTGATAGGAGGAGCACTAATAAAATGTTTGTTTGTTTTTTGCAGCAACTAATGTACTTACCCCGTCTCTACACCAAGTGAAGATGTGACAGCGGGAAGTGGCCAGCAACAGCGATGGGGCGGCCCAAGTTGTTGCTGGGAGCCAAAATGCAGACCACCTCGGGTGACCGAGGCAAAACAGCATTCAGCACCTCAGCACGCAACTCGGAGGCCCTGGCACCCGGGGTGGACATCACGGCAAACAAGAAACGTCCCTCCGGAATCTTCACAACCCCATCGGCAATGGCTCGCAGGTGGGAGTCACCAACAACCAGGACAAACTGTTACAAAAGAAAAAAAAAAGAAGTAGTAATTGAAAAAAGGAAAGAAGTAATTTAAAAAAAATAGACACAAATGAAGGTTGTTAATTTGTTATAAAGGCAGAGTTGATTATAAAACATACCGTGTTGTCCTGGTTCAGTGCTGGAATGACCAGTTTGTGCCTCCGCCCAGTCACAGCTGAAACTGGCCATTCCCAAACTCTGTGGCGCCAGCCAGTGCCTCTGCCTAAAATGATGCACACACAGAATACCATGTCAAGTCTCAACTTCAATTGCTGACAATGCACAGTACAAGTACATGTTCCACTTTGAGTGTATATGAACCTGCAAAATATTGGAATTGCTTAAAATAATCGATTGTAAAACTGCTGCAAAAGCAATTAAAATTATGACTGACCTGGTACCAGAGCCTTGGCACAAACAGGGGACACCTAAAACATAAAGCATAGACATTACACAATTGTAGGCATGTGCAGTCTGTCAAGGAGGGGAAGCTTGAGGACCCAAATGCGGGAAGACAGGGCGAGGAGGCAGAGGCTCAATCAAAAAGGGGATTTTAATTTCTACAAAACAAAAGGCGAGATCTAAATTGCACGGAAAAACATAACCTGGAGAAAACAAGGCAAAACGGGCAGCATGACATGGGGGGAAAATTCAAGGCAAAAACGGGCAGCATCACAGGGGGAAATACAACAATGACCCGACACAGACAGAGGGGAGACAGCAGACTAAATACACAGACTAACGACACAACAAGACACACGTGGCTGAGGGCACTGATTGGATCACACGAGGAAGGGCAGGATCACACTTAAACAAGACCAAGGGAGACACACAAGGAAAACAGAACCCAAAACATGACAGAACCCCTCCCTCAAGGGACGGCTCCCAAAGGTCCCTAACACAAAAAGGTCCGAAAACAGGGCGGGCGGAGGGGGGCCCGGAGGCGGGAACCTGGCACACCCATCAAGGCCAGTCCGGGGGGCGTCCCGGACGCCAGACGAGGGGAGCCCGGCGGCGCCAGTCCGGAGGGCGCCCCGGACACCACACTGGAGCAAAGAGCGACCACAACGTGCGCCGCCAGACAGGGAGAAGACGGCAGTGGGACGTGCACCTCCTTGGCACGGGGTCTTGGGGCTGCCGCGGCACGGGGTCTTGGGGCTGCCGCGGCACGGGGTCTTGGGGCTGCCGCGGAGGCGGCAGACGTGGCACGGGGTCTTGGGGCTGCCGCGGAGGCGGCAGACGTGGCACGGGGTCTTGGGGCTGCCGCGGAGGCGGCAGACGTGGCACGGGGTCTTGGGGCTGCCGCGGAGGCGGCAGACGTGGCTCGGGGACTTGGAACTGCGGCGGCAGACGTGGCTCGGGGACTTGGAACTGCGGCGGCAGACGTGGCTCGGGGACTTGGAACTGCGGCGGCAGACGTGGCTCGGGGACTTGGAACTGCGGCGGCAGACGTGGCTCGGGGACTTGGAACTGCGGCGGCAGACGTGGCTCGGGGACTTGGAACTGCGGCGGCAGACGTGGCTCGGGGACTTGGAACTGCGGCGGCAGACGTGGCTCGGGGACTTGGAACTGCGGCGGCAGACGTGGCTCGGGGACTTGGAACTGCGGCGGCAGACGTGGCTCGGGGACTTGGAACTGCGGCGGCAGACGTGGCTCGGGGACTTGGAACTGCGGCGGCAGACGTGGCTCGGGGACTTGGAACTGCGGCGGCAGACGTGGTTCGGGGACTTGGAACTGCGGCGGCAGACGTGGTTCGGGGACTTGGAACTGCGGCGGCAGACGTGGTTCGGGGACTGGGAACTGCGGCGGCAGACGTGGTTCGGGGACTGGGAACTGCGGCGGCAGACGTGGTTCGGAGAGTTGAAGGTGCGACAGACGTGGTTCGGGGAGTTGGGGCTGGTGACTCCGAGCGCCACCAGCTGAAGCCCAACGACGCACGACTCCCTCAATCAAGGACGACAGCAGGTCCAATTGGGCGGCCATGGCGTGCTGGAGCTCCTCATGGCGTGACAGGCGCGCCTCCTGATTCCACATCTTGGCTTTCAGCGCTCCCGCTGGGTCCTTCTCGGGTCGGGTCATTCTGTCAAGGAGGGGAAGCTTGAGGACCCAAATGCGGGAAGACAGGGCGAGGAGGCAGAGGCTCAATCAAAAAGGGGATTTTAATTTCTACAAAACAAAAGGTGAGATCTAAATTGCACGGAAAAACATAATATGGAGAAAACAAGGCAAAACGGGCAGCATGACATGGGGGGAAAATTCAAGGCAAAAACGGGCAGCATCACAGGGGGAAATACAACAATGACTCGACACAGACAGAGGGGAGACAGCAGACTAAATACACAGACTAACGACACAACAAGACACACCTGGGGCAAGACACAAGTGGCTGAGGGCACTGATTGGATCACACGAGGAAGGGCAGGATCACACTTAAACAAGACCAAGGGAGACACACAAGGAAAACAGAACCCAAAACATGACAGTCACCATAATATAGAGTAAAAAGCAAACATAGGTTGTAATGGTTAAATTAGTTTCAATTAAAATTGACCAGGTATTTTGTACATACAAGTGATGTTAATTCAGGCCAGGTTTATTAATGAAATTCTTAATCACAAAAGAGATTCAAGGACTTAACTGATACTTTTGTTTGTGTCTGAAATACAGTCACAATTGCTCAATTTTGCTAGAATTTTCTGATCAAATACATGAGCAGAAAGGCAGCAGATTGTACCAGATTAGATTATAGTATAAAGGAAGTATATAGAAATATGTTTTTGACAAAACAATGACATATACTGTTTAGATAGACATGAAGTCTAAAACGAAACATTAGTTGTTAAATATAACCGTCTTAGTTATTATTATTTACATCTGGTCTATGTAATTTAAAAGAAACCATGTGAAATATCTGTGTCCGGGCTCGGCATCTCACAAATTTGTGATCAATGTTAGTGAGTTTATTTTTGACATCAGTAAAAATTTTGAAATCTTGTAGAAAACAGACTTCATCACAATTAAATTCAGAATTAGTTTGACATGAATAAAGCAATGCACAAATATCGCTCAGTCATACACTCTATATTTGTCAAACTATGCCCTGGTGAAGACAATCTTGTGTTGAAACATGTTGGTAGTCCATTTTTAATAAAGGATTTTTTTACATTACTATTGAGTGTCTTGAATACACAGACTGCTTTTTACATAAGCATTTTAGCATTTTTTTCTGCTTGACTATATTTGTAGCCGGAAATAATGTGTATTGCACATTAACAAAGTTAATTGCATTTTGCCTGCTGTGGAACATACCTGGTGGGCAGCCACAGTAGAGGTATGCGGTGGGGAGCGGGCGTCCACAGTGGCGAGCCGACTGGCTGGAGCTGAAGTTCGGACTCTGGCCTTCTAAATCACATTGCAAATGTTTAGGATATTAAAAAAAAGTGTAATAGTAATAAAAAAATGATAAACTCTTGCTAAAATATGGCGTGAAACTCGTACCTTGTTCACTGGAGACTGCATCGTGGTCCCATCACTGGTGGCAGAGGGTGGGGACCGAGGCTGAAAACAAAATATACAGCACATTGAGGACCTAGCAGTGTGACTCAAAATAACTCAACACAGAATACACCACCGCCAAGTGCAGAATTGAATAGAGGCAAAGTACCTGCTGGGGTGCGATGTTTGGGCTCAGTTCCGGAGCAGCAAGGTCCAGCTTCTTCCATCGGCGCTTGGCTGCCTCGGAACGCTTCCCCTTCCGCGGCATGCTGCTACAGCAACCTTTACTGTAAGCAAAAAGAAAAGAAAAAAAACTTCCCAAGACAAAGTCAAAAGTAAACTGGCAGTAAAAAAAGGAAATCAATTTAAACACAACAAAATAGTAAAGTAATGATATTAGAGTGTTTGTAATGTGCTGTTGAGTGCAAGTTCAGCTGTATTTGCGTTCTAGACTCTGTGATGTAGATCTTATATATGTATTATGTTGTTTGAGGGCAAGATGGAAGCAGGTAGATGAGGTGGAAGTCCAAGGCGGTGCTGAAGGTTTGAAATCCAAGTATCACGGTCAGCAGCTTTCCAATTCGCACAGTGCTCAGCGGATCGCTAAAAGATTCAAGATAAAATTTGTAGTTAATCTCAGATGTGTTTGAAACATTAAAAATGTACATTGAGTCTAATGAGGCAGTGGTGTCATTGTAATAAAAATAAGAAACCGTCATCAATTGAAGTATAGTAACATCACACATTGTATAGTTCATTGATTATAAATAATGGATGGGGTGAGCAGAGCCTTCAATAAATCCTCAACAATAGAAAAAAATGGATCCACTATAGACTTCCTTGTTTACTTATTAACAAAGAAAACGGTATTGTAATAACATTGTTACTTTTTTTTTCTTTTAGATTAATTTCCATGAGGTGAAACGGTTTGGCAAAATGGATGGATATTCTGGATGGCCATGAAAAAAACGATCGCTACAGAAACCAACGGTAATCTTTCAAGGGGGAAAATAAAGGCAGCTTTGACAATTTACAAATGTGTGCTGTAGTCAATCAATGAAGGTCATTTAACAGTGTAAAATACTTCCAAAATCCCTCATCGGCGCCGCTCCGCGACACGGTCGAGCAGGACACGCCACTCAACAACCGACGCCCCCCTCCCCCACCCCCACCACGACGATGACAGACGAGACAAAAGCCTTACTGTATATTGTAGCAACGAGGGCTATACACAATTGAGATTTAGAGCCTACTCAAACTTTTCTTTGTTTTTGTTTTCTTTTACTGCACATTAAAACCTTAAAGTGAGATCTGCTAGCTCTAGCTAGCGCTAGCAGGTGTAGTTAGCATGTAGGCTACCATGTCTAGCACTTAACTTTACCTATCTTGTTAAAACAGCAGCCGGATAACACAACGTTCAAACACATCAAATACGTTTCAATACATCGCCAGTATTAACGTGATGTAGTTTAGGATGGGGGAAAACTTGCAAAATCTCACTTATTTAGCATTATACATCAGACTAAAAATAATTGCCGTGCAACACTTACCTCAGACGAGATGAAATGGGACGAGACCGTCGTCGAGAACCTTCTAAAATAGTCTCATTCATGCGTCTTTAATTGGCCACAGCACAGACAAGCAGAAAACGACCAATCAGGGAAAAGAGATAGGACAACACGAACTCCAACTATCACAAGATGGGTTGCAGCCCGATGGTGAGGTTGGAGCGCGCTGCATCCGAGGAGACCAGTTTAAGGGGGCAACTGCGCTGCGTGCAGCTGCAAGGTTCAATAATGCGGATTGTGTCATACAACACTCGCGGGTTGCGAGTAGGACATACTGCTACATACAGGACAGGCCGTCTGGTGGTGGATGCGCTGCTTGACCAATTGTATGTGTTTTTTGCACATCAACATAAAAAAATAAATACATATAAAAAGATAAAAATTGTAATTCAAACATCCACTTTTTTAACCACTAAAAAGAACCAACCATTGTCTAATTCATATCTTTGTTTTCAGTGTTAAGGGAGTGACACATATTTTAATTACTATGCATTTAAAAAAATCTGATTAATCTGTTATTTTAATTTCAGCAATTATCACCTGTATAGGTATATATATAAGTATATTGAACATAAAACAATCTAGTTAAATGAACCTTCCAATTTGAATTTGTTGATTTACACCATTAACCAAATTTTATTAACATCTTACAAATTCCTTTTATATGTCTATGTGTGCCCTGAGGAAACTGTGGAGACAACATGCGCACAGTCACTGTTTGTGCATCTTGAAGAACTCATCAATATTATAAAAGAAAACATTTACTTTAGCAAAGGAAATGGACAATTTTTAGTATTAAATAATAAACCATAATCAGCAAAAAACACAGTAATAGTCACGCTACAAATTTGGAAAATAATCAAATAAAAACATTTTGTGACTGAAAAGTCCTAGCTGTACCTAATCAATTGGCCAAGATGGCCGCCGCCCTGGGCGAGCGGAGTGGCGAGAATCCTGGTCATACCTAATCAATTAGCCAAGATGGCCGCCGCCCTGGGTGGGCGGAGTGGCGAGAATCCAGGGTGTACCTAATTAATTGACCAGAATCCTGGGTGTACCTAATCAATTGGCCAAGATAGTAGTAGTAGTAATAGTATTTGCAATAGTAGTAGTCGTATATAGGCCAAGCCTTGAGTACACCAAGAAAAAAAGGGGCTGAGTTGAGCTCAACAGTGAGAGATGATTGGCTGAGGCAGTTGCTATGCAAAAGTGACAGACCATTCACGCACACACATTTGATTTTAACTTGTTGGGAGACGTCACGCACCCACATTCCATTGATTTTGTATAGGATACGCTCACCTCAAACAAAAGCCTCTCACGACCTAACGGTTGAAGATGCAGATTCCAGAAATGGCTCGTTAGAACGGCAAGGGTTTGGGGAACGCGAGCATGTTCTCAGTTTTTTAATCGGATGAAAAATGACCAACTTAGGAGCAGGTTGAAAACTTATGATTGATCGAAAATGTAGAGGGAAAAACGGCGAAAATAACATTGAAAAGAGATCGAAATAGTCCGACTTCTCCTCGCTTAAAGTGAAAATAAAGGTACTAAATGACACCTTAGCCAAATAAAACTTAGTTTTTCAGAAAGCAGAGGCTTGTGGCTACAAAATGTGCCAATTTGATGTCTAGTGAGCAAAGATTGTGGCCATGGTGACGAGTTGAAGTGAAACTTTTGGAAATATATTTTTTGGTTCCCGTCACTGAAGCCTTAATTAGTCAAACTCTAAATAGGCGACTTTCACCCCTTTGCTCACTGTCTTTGAACCCGCACAGGGGGGGAGCTTTCATTCCTTAATTATTTTTTTTGACACTGAGCTAAAGATGACAAAAATTCCAACAAAATGAGCTAAAATTCATATCGGAGCTAAAATTCATATCGGTCGGTCAACGTATGCGCGCGCAGCGTGTCTTGGAAAAAGGTGTTTGATTGGAGTTGATGTCTTTCGGATTCCCATTCATTCCTATGGGACTTTATTTGGGAGTTTTTTGGGAATAGCGTCGCCATGGTAACTGGGAATTCCCTTGCGGAAAAATCGGTGGAAGATTAAAAAAATAATAAAAAGAAGAAGAAGAAAAATACTAGAAAAATTTCCGCGGAAATTTTGAATGGGCCTGCTGACTCTTGCAAGGTGGAAAGATGCATGCTCTGAACTGTTTGCCAAATGTTGGTGTACTTTACCTCTCAATTTGTGTCAGCAGGAATAGAGTTCAAGACAATTTGTAATAACTGCAGTTATTACATGTGTAATGGCTTCCCTTATGTCTTGATTGACATTTTAGTCATATCAAAAGGGAATCAGTTTAATTTCTTGCTTATAGTGTAAGTGATTAACTAAAATATAAAATGCAATATACTGTATCATGGAGCAAATACAGTATGAATGCAGTGTTTAAATTTGACATTGCATATTAAAAGGCATGTTGGTGCTGATCAATATTGCAGGAATATTACTCCAAAGTACATGTAAAACGGCTCTTAAAAGAGCCGTTTTGGGTCTTTGTTACACAGCATCTTCATCTTTTCCTGAGCACACAAAGGAACAAGTTGTTAGAAAATAGGCAGCAAAACTGAACAGTTAAAACTTAATCTAAATACTCATCCAATACACATGTGACAGTTTTTCAGTGAGGAATCCTGTAGAATAAATCATTTTGGTCTACGTTTGCGGGATCCCTTTTTTCATCTTTTCTCTCCACCAGTTGTACCGGACATAACAACCTTGATATCCTTGGCCATGTCAAGTTGCGCCCCTTGCTGCGCTCCATCCACCTGTATTGCATGTGAAAATGAAAAATGAGTGTTCAATGTTTGCCTAGATCAATTCAGTAATCAATCATCACTTACCATCACAGTTCATTCCTTACCATCGCAGTTCCTCACTGACACCAACACTTTTCATTGTGTTATAGTCACAATCACAATAAGGACAAACAAAACATTCAAGTCCAAATGCACGATGTCCTGCTAACAGAAAAGCACACTGATTAAAAGTACCGTCATACAACACTGCTCAAAATAAGGGAGCGCTTAAATGGCATATCCCATGTCTTAAATTCAATTTAAAGCTCAATAAGTTTAGAACTAACTAAATGATAAATATGTCTACAAAAAAAATGATTGGCCGCTCTGATTTTGAGTGTAGTTCTGTTATGACACAAATTTTGAACGAGCAAAGGATTTAACTTTTCAGCCTTTACAATTTAAAGTACAGTATCCCCCTCTTTTGAGCAGTGGTATGAAAGGCTCAATAACATTTGCAAAGGCACACTTGTGAAAATGGTGCCCTTGCGATCTACAATGAGCTGACACAAGAAGTTAACACACAGTAGACCGGACTGTGGTAACTGTAATAAGTGTGCAGAACGCCTGATTGAACACAACAATCTGGGCGAGATATGTAAATGTGATCAATCAGTGTCTGCTTTCCAGTTGTGGCCTGGGTGATCAGCTGTGAAAAGCCTCTGGACTGAAACAAGTCCAGAATGGATTTCTTTCCCTTTGAAAGCAAATCCTCATTAAAGTCTCCGCAAACAATCAGTGTCTGCTTTCCAGTTGTGGCCTGGGTGATCAGCTGTGAAAAGCCTCTGGACTGAAACAAGTCCAGAATGGATTTCTTTCCCTTTGAAAGCAAATCCTCATTAAAGTCTCCGCAAACAACAATAGGCTGGCAGTCCATCACGGCCAAGGCATCCAAGAGACTTCCAAGGTTTGGAAGAAATGTGCCAAGACTCAGGTTGGGTGGCCTGTAGACCGTAGCTATCAAAGCCTGGACGGGAGCGTCAACCCTGATGACAGCAAATTCCAGGTCAACCACATTCTGAATAAACCGACGGGGCTCCGCTCGAAGACAATCGCGATAATAGACTGCGACTCCGCCACCCTCTTTTTGGGCCACGTCCAGTCTATTTGAATACGAAACTTGTCTGTTGCGCACAAAAGTGCTGCATCCCTCCAGTTGCAAGGGAGGGGGGGAGAAGGATCCAGACAAATGAGTTTCAGTGAGGCAAAGGACATCTGCCAGCCTCAACTCATGATGAGACTTTAAGTCGTCAATATGAGATGGAAGGCCCTCGGTGTTGTGATGAACAATGGTCAAGGTGGGAAAAGCAGTTTGCGGCATTTTGAAAAAGTACAACAGTGGTCTTGTACTTTGGAAAGAAGCGCGCGTCATACTGTCCATTGCCGTCGTGATGTTGGGATTGGCATAGATTTTGGATTCGTCAAAGTCTATGACCCTCAATCCCTGAAGTGACGTCGTGCGACTTAGGGCAACATAGGCCATTCCAGGTTCAAACACACGCTTAAGAGACACCACTGCAGAGGTCATCGTCATGCCTTGCACTTTGTGAGCCGTGCATCCAAAGGCAAGCTTCATGGGGAATTGCCGCCTGACCACGCCTTTCATGCCCAGGTTTTCTTCCGACCTTTCGATATAGACCAAGTCATCCGTCGGCCCCAGAATTTTATCACGCAATTTCTGGCCCGCTTCGGGATTGTCTAGCCTCAGTCCGAGCAAGGTCACTTTCTCCGCCGACCCCTTTGGGGCGCTTTGAACAATGTTGCCTATTGTGCCAAAGGTCCCGTTCACCAATCCGTCCTCGACATCCAAATTCCGAAGAAGCATAACCCGTGCTCCTATACCAGCTTGAAGGGCATCCGGTAGATCCCTTCTCGACCCCATGATCACTTTGGTCACAGTGACCATCGCCCCCGACCGTGGGCTCTTCCTGTAGTCCTCTGCGGGAATATTGACCACAGTCAATTTGAGAGCAGCCACAGTTGCTGCATTGTGCCCATCAACCTCTTTTTATTGGTGGCAAAGATATGCAGAGTATCCGCAGGGAGGTCTCGCGCATCCGTGACAGCCGTGGTGAGTAACGCCCTGTCACCATCGCCAAGCGGATCAGCCTTCCCCTTCTCCCTGATCCTGTTCAAAAGCTCGGCAAAAGCGACGTCGTCTTTTTGCCGCATGATTTGTGTAAGCTTGATCATCTGAAAATCTGTCCAGAGGTCAAGAAGATCGTTGTCAGAAACGCAGAGGGGCTTGGACCTTCCGAGGGGTGGCAGTTGGTAGAAGTCCCCAACTGCAAGAACGGAGATGCCCCCAAATGGTCTCTGGTTGCCCTTGATTTGCTGAAATCTCCGGTGGACATAGGCAAAGAGTTCCTTGGAGACCATGGAGATCTCGTCGATGATCAAAATTTCCACGTTGCAAAGGGTTTCTCTCAATGCGTCCAACGTATTCCCCAGCGCCTGGTAAGGAGGCTTTAGAGTCCTGGGGAGTTTCAAGAGGGAATGAAGAGTTTTCCCTGAGATGTTGTAAGCCGCCGTGCCAGTAAACGACGTCAGCAGCACAGCAGGCTTGGCCATATCCGCTTCGTCGCGGAACCTGGGAAGCTGGCGGAGAATCTTACTGGCCTCCTGGTAAATGCACTTGATGACATGCGATTTACCACAGCCAGCTCCTCCGGAGATGAAATAAAAGAAGGGCTCGAGGAGACGATCCGAAACGCGTTTCAAACACCACTCGCGCACAGCGTAAAAGACGGACGCTTGCGTTTCATTGAGACTGCGGTACATGTTCCTCACAAACTCGGCGCTCAACTTTGGCGCCTCAAACGCCGGCAAGACCGCGCCGCTACCAGGAGCGTCCTGGTAGGCCGGAACCTCATCTTGCGGGTCTTCCTGTAACGGATTAGATTCGCGTTCGGCAACACACTCCAAACGCTCTGCTTCTACCTCCGGCGCAAAAGTGCTCCACGCGTTGAGAACCGCACGAAGCTCTTTCAATTTTTCAAAGGCATTGTCCACGGTCTTTCCCCGTCCTTCGTACCGCCCCCGATTGCGGTCGACGATAGCCCGCACCCGACCGAACTTTGAATCCCCGGCACCGTAGAACTCCTCGTACTTTTTGAGGTTTTCAGACCTGAGCTCGGCGTCGTCTCTGTGGGGGAGGTACAATTTAAGCTGGGTCCTGTAATACTTCTCAGCATACTTTTTGATCGAGAAGCGAGTGAATCTGATGACGGCATCTTTTCCAATCCGCTTCTGGATGAATCCCTTGCCGTGTGAGAGGGGAATGACATTCTTGCCCTCAGTCTGCTGACCGTAGACGACTCGGTATTCGGATGCGAATTCGGCGAGACACATCCGCTCAAACATTGCCGTTCTAGGTCTTGCCACATATTTGTCTGGCAGACCAGACATCCACACGTTGTCTGCGTCCGGATGCATGGTCTTCAGTCTACTCATGGGTAGACTCAATTTCACGCCATCCTCAGCAGTCTGGATGAAAACTACGCTGCGCGAGCACTTCTTCTGAGGGAGACTGCATGTCCGCGCCACCGCTTCTTGAGCGCTCACCTCTCTGTGCTTGGAATACGCCGCCATTATTTTCCTCATCTCGTCCTTTTTGTCGACAAGAGGCTTTGTCTTCAAGTCTTTGACGACAGACGTGAGGAACTCGGACATCTCGTGCTCCGGTTTGGAAATGTACGACATCATGTACATGAGACACGCGACGTCATCGAGCACGTACTGAATATCCATGTTGGCGTTCCATGCCCGCAGCAGATGTGGGTTGTAAGCATTGATCCAGCTTTCCGTTGGAGCACGCTTCAACATGACAACCATTCCGGAGGTCAGATTAGTGACGCTGTCCTTGTAGCTGTCCATTGTCAAATTGGCCTTTTTGAGAAGCTCCGGCAAGTCCTGCGGGACATCCGCGTCCATGAGGATCTCTCTGATGCGTTTGAGCTCTTCTTTAGCCTCCCTTTGTTTTTCGGTGAGGCGCGCCGATTTGGCCGCCTGCTTCCTATGCTGGCCTTCCACACTCTTGTCCGTTGGGACGTCTTCAGTCTCCGTCTGGAATGGCAACGTGATGGTGGTTTGGTCCATCGGCAGTTTGGGGTACCCAAATCTGCAAGAAACGTTTCCTTTCCGACAAGACTTTGTGTGGTTTTTGCTGTGTGCCTGAACGCTGGTGACAATGTCGTGCAGTTCAGGGTCCTCAATCGGGTCTGGTATTTTGCAAGTGATGTACTTGTCGATGAAGTCAACGGCTTCTTGACAACATCTGGGGTCGGGTTCTTCGATGACTGGCGCACCCTTAATCCAGAGCAGCATGTGAGCGTGCGGACTTCCCCTGGCTTGAAATTCCACACGATAGAAGTGGTCTTCTACCGGACCGAGGGGCTGTGCGGGAGACAGGATGAATGCCATAAGAGCATCCATCCTTTTCTCAAAAAGGCGCATCACTGTGACCGGATTGCTGCGAAGAACATCGCATTTGGCATTCCAGTCGAGATGGGAAAAGTCCCCTTGTTCGCCTTGCTGCGCTTTGACTATTTCGATTACTTCGGGCCATCTCATTTCCGCAGCAGAAAAGGTAAGGAAGAATGTGGGCTTGCCCAACTGCCTGGTCATTGCATGGAGGTCCCTAAGGGCACCCTCCCAAAAAGCCGGCGTGCCTCTCAAGGGCTGCATGAAGCGCATCGCATGCTCTCTTTGGATGAGCTTCTCCAGTTCGTCTTTGTCCTGAAGCATCCGGTTTGAAATCTTCTTCCCATCCCAAGTGAGGGCTGTCCCCTTGCGGGCCTGAATGGACATGCTGTTGGTGGCCAGATGCGTTTCTGTCACAAACTGCGCAAAGAAAAGGTAACTTTGATCTTTGGCAAATCGAGTGTCAACGGAGAATAACCTTGCATTGAAATACAAACTGGGTGACAGCTTAATTTCTCTCGCCTCATCGAGTGAATTCTGTCCTGTTGGGAACTGAACGGGAAAGGCCATGGCTTTGAGGTTTGGCACGGCAAAAAATCCCACCGGCTTGTTTCCTTGGGCAGGAGCGATGCTAAATATGCCGTCCCCATATGACAGCTTTTCCTGCGCGATGTCAGGAGGCTGCATACAGGTGTCGAGTGTCAAGCCCGGCCTGAGCTCCTCTTTGCTCTCTTGGGGAGTCTGTTGCTCTTTGTTTGCGGGGGTGTCGCTGCTCTCTGGCTGTGCATCGGCCTCAGGGATGTCCTCTTCTCCTACCCCCTCGTCTTCCTCTTCCTGGAGACTTTCAAACTGAGCGCTTTCATCTATCGATACAGTTTTGTATTCTGCATGAATGCGTTTCAGTGTCCTCAGCGCTGCCAAGACATTTGTCATGTTGACAGTGTAAAAATGCTGGTAACCTTTGTACACAATGCGGCGCTTCAGCTTCACCTGGAGAAGCTGGGCCTCACTGCGCGGCCTTGGGAGGGAGTTCACTGTGGCTTCCATCTCTGATGGAACGCACACCACAGAACCGTGTACGGCTCTTTGCCGTCCTTTGGGCAACGCAACAATCTTTGCAAAAGGGATGATTTTTGCAATTAGCTGTCGTTCAAGTACATTTAATTCCGACAGCTCTTCGGGAATGGGCGCCAGTGCCAAGTTATTTGCCACCGCCTGGGGTGGCATGCCACCTCTGAACAGATGGTTGTCACAGGTATGACAAATCCACTCCTGCATCCGTTCTTGAGGAACGGTACATGGGGCGGGGCAACTACAAGTGTGAACAAACTGGCCTGTCAAGCACGCAAGCGCCACATCAACATTTTTGGTGTATCTGGCTCGTTTGCAATGCTTTACTTGATTGGGGAAAAGCGCACGGTGGCACACTGTGCAGATATACGTCGGCCCATGCCGAACCCTTCCCCGGAAAGAAGCGATGGTGGCTTCCATTTCCGGATCTACGAGTGCCTGCTTCATTTCCACAGAGACGTCTACTACGCCGTTTGCCTGATCCTGCTCAATTTCCTGACACTGGGGAATGACGCGACTATATTTATTTTTGATTTTCACAGCACAATTTAACTTGTGGCGAATACGTTGCAGCGCGTTTGAATCACGCCTGTCCTTTCTTTTTTGTAAACAGCGCCTAATATGAGAAAGCCTGAAAGCCGAATCTTTTTGGTACCTCTCTCGCATGTAATTTTTCTGTTTACTTTGAAATGAAATGTCTCTCCTGTACCTCTCTCGCATGTAATTTTTCTGTTTACTTTGAAATGAAATGTCTCTCCTGTACCTCTCTCGCAAGTAATGTTTTCGTCGACTTTGAAAAGAAAGGTCATTTCTGTATTTCTCTCCTACGTACCTTTTCATCAATATCTTCTGCTTTTGCTGAAAAGCAAGATTGTGTTGGTATTTGCCAATCAGATATTGCTGCTGTTTTGCCTTAAAAGCAGAATCACTGTTATATCTACTCTTCTGATAGAGCTTCTTTTTTTCCTTAAAGCAAGGATCACTGTGATATTTAGAATTAGATGTAGTTGACAGTTGTCTTTGGCACTTACGAATGGGTTGACGTTGTCTATATAAATGTTTTGCACGCTGACTTTTACTCCATTTGGTAAGATCTATATTAACATGCAGCAGTTTGAGTCCTTGCTGAGGGTCCAGAATATTTTGACCCTCATTAATTTGGCTTGCTTGGCTATTTGGTTCAACATATACCGCACTATGTAGCTCTTGATGTGGTACAATACCGACCCCAATTTGTAGCGCTTTAGTTTGGGAATCACCTAATTCAATTAATAGCTCTTCCTTTGCCTTTGGGATGGTTGTAGTAGAATCCCGATGCGTGTCAATGGAACTGCCGTCAATATGAAAAGAGACTGGCACAAACTCATATGTTGCAAACCGGCTATGTCCTTCAAAAAGCTGACGCAAATGCTCAACCAAGCCACACAAGTGAGAAAAAGTCAACATAATTGCAGTTCCGTTTGGGTGTGGCAAGCCCACTTCAGATCTGGAATGTGAATCAAATAACCCAAAGTATCCTGATCTGTCACGGAATACTGCAAAACACTCTGGATTCACAATCAAGAAAGCAAGAGTGACATTTTGTGACAAGCACTCAAGCTGAGCTCCAAGAGACAATCCCAAGTCTCTTTGGGAATGACAGTCATCTATGACATAACCAACGCTGAGCTCATGCATCTGTACATTATAGACATTGGTGTCCGTCATGACTTGTTTTGGCATCTCCTCGACAGTCAAGTGATCATTCCGAAAGTTATGGTCCAAAATCAATTGCTGTTTAGCACCCATGTAAAGCGAGTCCCCGTGTTCAAGCACCCTGTCAAGATCAAGCGAATTAAACTGCAACCCCTCAGCGTGGAAGGCCAAGAAAGTGAGAGCCATACAAGTACACTGGTGGTTGCGAGAAAAACTCGAGTACCTTTCATCCATCTGTGAATGTGTGGCCCTCACGGATAGCGTGCGTTGAGGCAGTCCCACAGCAGGATCCTGAAATGATTGAAACCATTTTAATTATCTTAAATTCTAACTAATATAATTTTAAACATTTCATATGTTAATGGTTAATGTTGTGAGTATAAAAAAATTACCTCAGTTCCAGGACGATGGGGGGATGATGGTCTGGAAGGAACCTCCGCAGGGGCTGGCCTTTCCTCTGGCTGAAACAACAAGCAAACAATAATTCTTTAACACACAGCACTTGTGTGAAGAGTCACTAATTTCTGTTTGTGATTTTAAGTAAGAGTTCTCAGGGCTGATAAGAATGCAATGCAAACCTGGTTCTCTCTCCGTGTGCTCTTATGGGCTGGCTGCTGTCGTCTGTGCCCTGCGGTGGATGTCTAACAAGAAAGAGCAAAAATAAATATATATATATTTTTGCTTTTACTGCGAAGCATTGTTACTACAAGAATGGACAATTAACTATACTTTTTTTTTTGTCATGAAGATAGATATGTAAACATAACGGGCAAACAAAAAAGGAAAACTGAAATACCTTCTTGTCCTTTGGAACCACTGGGCAGTCCTCAGGGCTGGAAAGATGAGCTGGAGACAGCTTGTCCATCGCCTCCAACATGGGTGGGCTGAACCAGAGAGGGTTCAATGGGATGTTGCACTGTAAAAAACAAAACAAAATAGAAATAGAAAAATAGAATTTTAACATGTGCCATGGTAAAAGGCTTAATGAATCCATGATCACCATCACAAACCTGGAGAGTGCCCAATTTGCCTGCTGTGGAACATACCTGGTGGGCAGCCACAGTAGAGGTATGCGGTGGGGAGCAGG
The DNA here is from genome assembly GCF_054856555.1 of Leptonotus elevatus. Classification (NCBI taxonomy): domain Eukaryota; kingdom Metazoa; phylum Chordata; class Actinopteri; order Syngnathiformes; family Syngnathidae; genus Leptonotus; species Leptonotus elevatus. The sequence continues at coordinate 4,824,774 of NC_141260.1, read as the reverse complement.
CGTCCACAGTGGCGAGCCGACTGGCTGGAGCTGAAGTTTGGACTCTGGCCTTCTAAATACACATTGCAAATGTTTAGGATATTAAAAAAAAGTGTAATAGTAAAAAAAAAAAGATAAAGTCTTGCTAAAATATGGCGTGAAACTCGTACCTTGCTCACTGGAGACTGCATCGTGGTCCCATCACTGGTGGCAGAGGGTGGGGACCGAGGCTGAAAACAAAATATACAGCACATTGAGGACCTAGCAGTGTGACTCAAAATAACTCAACACAGAATACACCACCGCCAAGTGCAGAATTGAATAGAGGCAAAGTACCTGCTGGGGTGCGATGTTTGGGCTCAGTTCCGGAGCAGCAAGGTCCAGCTTCTTCCATCGGCGCTTGGCTGCCTCGGAACGCTTCCCCTTCCGCGGCATGCTGCTACAGCTACCTTTACTGTAAGCAAAAAGAAAAGAAAAAAAACTTCCCAAGACAAAGTCAAAAGTAAACTGACTGGCAGTAAAAAAGAAATGAAATTTAAACACAACAAAATAGTAAAGTAATGATATTAGAGTGTTTGTAATGTGCTGTTGAGTGCAAGTTCAGCTGTATTTGCGTTCTAGACTCTGTGATGTAGATCTTATATATGTATTATGTTGTTTGAGGGCAAGATGAAAGCAGGTAGATGAGGTGGAAGTCCAAGGGGGTGCTGAAGGTTAGAAATCCAAGTATCACGGTCAGCAGCTTTCCAATTCGCACAGTGCTTAGTGGATCGCTAAAAGATTCAAGATAAAATTTGTATTTAATCTCAGATGTGTATGAAACATTAAACATGTACATTGAGTCTGATGAGGCAGTGGTGTCATTGTAATAAAAATAAGAAACCGTCATCAACTGAAGTATAGTAACATCACACATTGTATAGTTCATTGATTATAAATAATGGATGGGGTGAACAGAGCCTTGAATAAATCCTCAACAATAGAAAAAATGGATACACTATAGACTTCCTTGTTTACTTATTAACAAAGAAAACGGTATTGTAATAACATTGTTACTTTTTTTTTCTTTTACATTAATTTCCATGAGGTGAAACGGTTTGGGAAATGGATGGATATTCTGGATGGCCATGAAAAAAACGATCGCTACAGAAACCAACGGTAATCTTTCAAGGGGGAAAATAAAGGCAGCTTAGACAATTTACAAATTTGTGCTGTAATCAATCAATGAAGGTCATTTAACAGTGTAAAATACTTCCAAAATCCCTCATCTGCGCCGCTCCGCTACACGGTCGCGCAGGACACGCCACTCAACAACCGACGCCCCCCTCCCCCACCCCCACCACGACGACGACAACAACCGCGACAACAACCGACGCCCCCCTCCCCCACCCCCACCACGACGACGACAGACGAGACAAAAGCCTTACTGTATATTGTAGCAACGATGGATATACACAATTGAGATTTAGAGCCTACTCAAACTTGTCTTTGTTTTTGTTTTCTTTTACTGCACATTAAAACCTTAAAGTAAGATCTGCTAGCTCTAGCTAGCGCTAGCACGTGTAGTTAGCATGTAGGCTACCATGTCTAGCACTTAACTTTACCTATCTTGTTAAAACAGCAGCCGGATAACACAACGTTCAAACACATCAAATACGTTTCAATACATCGCCAGTATTAACGTGATGTAGTTTAGGATGGGGGGAAACTTGCAAAATCTCACTTATTTAGCATTATACATCAGACTACAAACAACTGCCGTGCAACACTTACCTCAGACCAGATGAAATGGGAAGAGACCGTGGTCGAGAACCTTCTGAAATAGTCTCATTCAAGCTTCTCTAATTGGCCACAGCACAGACAGGGAAAAAAAAAGGACCAATCAGGGTTAGGATTAGAAGAAAACGCGCGAGAGAAGACAACGCGAACTCCCAATTATCACAAGATGGGTTGCAGCACGATGGTGAGGTTGGAGCGCGCTGCATCCGAGGAGGAGTCCAGTTTAAGGGTTTAAGCAACTGCGCTGCGTGCAGCTGCAAGGTTCAATAATGCGGATTGTGTCATACATCACTCGCGGGTTGCGAGTAGGACATACTGCTACATACAGGACAGGCCGTCTGGTGGTGGATGCACTGCTTGACCAATTGTATGTGTTTTTTGCACATCAACAAAAAAAATAAAAAAATAAAAAGATACAAATTGCAATTCAAACATCCACTTTTTTAACCGCTAAAAAGAACCAATAATTGTCTAATTCATATTTTTGTTTTCAGTGTTAAGGGAGTGACACATTTTAATTAATATGCATTTAAAATAATCTGATGAATCTGTTATTTTAATTTCAGCAATTATCACCTGTCTAAATTATTCAACACAGACAAATCTTCACAAGTGATGAAATGTTTATACAAAATATCTAGTATTATATATTTTTTTATTGGCTACATTGTACATGTCACTGATTTTTTTTTTTTTAAGTATATTGAACATAAAACAATCTAGTTAAATGAACCTTCCAATTTGAGTTTGTTGATTTACACCATTAACCCAATTTTATCAACATCTTACAAATAACTTTTATATGTGTATGTGTGCTCTGAGGAAACTGTGGAGACAACATGCGCACAGTTACTGTTTGTGCATCTTGAAGAAGTCATCAATATTATAAAAGAAAACAGAAAACATTTACTTTAGCAAAGGAAATGGACATGGACAATTTGTAGTATTTAATAATAAACCATAATCAGCAAAAAAAACAGTAATAGTCACACGCTACAAAATCGCTCAAGAAATGTAAAAGTTAACCATAATCGACTAAAAGTATTACTGCCCCTTTAAGAAACATGCACATTCACGCACACACATTTGATTTTAAGTAACATTTCAATGAGCTGAACAGTTTAAAATTCAAACCATTGAAATCGGTCAAGAAATGTGGAATCTACCATAATTAACAGTATCTCACTGCCCCTTTACAAAACATGCACATTCACGCACACACATTTGATTTTAAGTTGTGAGGAGACGTCACGCACCAACACTCCATTGATTTGTATAGGATTACGCTCACCTCAAACAAAAGCCTCTCGCGACTTAACGGTTGAAGATGCAGATTCCAGAAATGGCTCGTTAGAACGGCAAGGGTTTGGGGAACGCGAGCATGTTCTCAGTTTTTTAATCGGATGAAAAATGACCAAATGAGAGCAGGTTGAAAACTTATGATTGATCGAAAATGAAGAGGGGAAAACGGAAAACATTGAAAAGAGATCAAAATAGTGCGACTTCTCCTCGCTTAAAGTTAAAATAAAGGTACTAAATGACACCTTAGCCAAATAAAACTAACCCTAGCAGAGGTTTGTGGCTACAAAATGTGCGAATTTGATGTCTAGTGAGCAAAGATTGTGGCCATGGTGACGAGTTAAAGTGAAACTTTTGGAAATATATTTTTTGGTTCCCAGCACTCTGTCCTTAATTAGTCACGCTCTAGCTGATGCAAGAAAGGCGACTTTCACCCCTTTGCTCACTGTCTTTGAACCCGCACAGGGGGAGAGCTTTCATTCCTTAATTTTTTTTTTGACACTGAGCTAAAGATGACAAAAATTCCAACAAAATGAGCTAAAATTCATATCGGTCGGTCAACGTATGCGCGCGCAGCGTGTCTTGGAAAAAGGTGCTTGATTGGAGTTGATGTCTTTCGGATTCCCATTCATTCCTATGGGACTTTATTTGGGAGTTTTTTGGGAATAGCGTCGCCTTGGTAACTGGGAATTCTTAGAAAAATAATAGCGCAGCGAGTCAGATCGAGCCGCATCGTTTGATACCTCATTTGTCCCGGTGCGATCTACGGTTCGGGCCGCATTTTTGCCATCGCAGTTCATCCCTTACCATCGCAGTTCCTCACTGACAACAACACTTTTCATTGTGTTGTAGTCACAATCACAATAAGGACAAAAAAAACATTCAAGTCCAAATGCACGATGTCCTGCTAACAGAAAAGCACACTGATTAAAAGTACCTTCATACAACACTGCTCAAAATAAGGGAGCGCTTAAATGACATATCCCATGTCTTAAATTCAATTTAAAGCTCAATACGTTTAGAACTAACTAAATGATAAATATGTCTACAAAAAAAAAGATTGGCCGCTCTGATTTAACCCTAGTTTAAACCCCTACTTTGAAACCCTAACCCTAGTTTAAAACCCTACTTTGAAACCCTAACCCTAGTTTGAAACCCTAACCCTAGTTTAAACCCCTACTTTGAAACCCTAACCCTAGTTTAAACCCCTACTTTGAAACCCTTACCCTAGTTTAAAACCCTACTTTGAAACCCTAACCCTAGTTTAAACCCCTACTTTAGAACCCTAACCCTAGGTTAAAACCCTACTTTGAAACCCTAACCCTAGTTTAAACCTCTACTTTGAAACACTAACCCTAGTTTAAAACCTTACTTTGAAACCCTATCCCTAGTTTGAGACCCTAAACCTAGTTTAAACCCCTACTTTGAAACCCTAATCCTAGTTCAAACTACTACTTTGAAACCCTAACCCTAGTTTAAAACCCTACTTTGAAACCCTAACCCTAGTTTAAACCCCTACTTTAGAACCCTAACCCTAGGTTAAAACCCTACTTTGAAACCCTAACCTTAGTTTAAACCCCTACTTTAAAACCCTAACCCTCGTTTAAAACCCTACTTTGAAACCCTAAGCCTAGTTTAAACCTCTACTTTGAAACCCTAACCCTAGTTTAAAACCTTACTTTGAAACCCTATCCCTAGTTTGAGACCCTAAACCTAATTTAAACCCCTACTTTGAAACCCTAACCCTAGTTTAAACCTGTACTTTGAAACCCTAACCCTAGTTTGAAACCCTACTTTGAAACCCTAACCCTAGTTTGAAACCCTACTTTGAAACCCTAACCCTAGTTTAAAACCCTATTTTGAAACATTAACCCTAGTTTAAACCCGTACTTTGAAACCCTAACCCTAGTTTGAAACCCTACTTTGAAACCCTAACCCTAGTTTGAAACCCTACTTTGAAACCCTAACCCTAGTTTAAACCCCTACTTTGAAACCCTAACCCTAGTTTAAACCCCTAATTGAAACTTTATCCCTAGTTTAAACCCCTACTTTGAAACCCTAACCCTAGTTTAAACCCCTACTTTGAAACCCTAACCCTAGTTTAAACCCCTAATTGAAACTTTATCCCTAGTTTAAACCCCTACTTTGAAACCCTAACCCTAGTTTAAACCCCTACTTTGAAACCCTAACCCTAGTTTAAACCCCTAATTGAAACTTTATCCCTAGTTTAAACCCCTACTTTGAAACCCTAACCATATTTTTAAACCCCTATTTTGAAACCCTAACCCTTGTTTAAAACCCTACTTTGAAACCCTAACCCTAGTTTAAACCCCTACTTTGAAACCCTAACCCTAGTTTAAACCACCATTTTGAAACCTTAACCTAGTTTAAAACCCTACTTTGAAACCCTAACCCTAGTTTAAACCCCTACTTTGAAACCTTAACCCTAGTTTTAAAACCTACTTTGTAACCCTAACCTTAGTTTAAGACCCTACTTTGAAACCCTAACCCTAGTTCAAACCCCTACTTTGAAACCCTAACCCTCGTTTAAACACCTACTTTGAAACCCTAACCCTAGTTTAAACCACTACTTTGAAACCCTAACCCTAGTTTAAAACCCTACTTTGAAACCCTAACCCTAGTTTAAACCCCTACTTTGAAACCCTAACCCTAGTTTAAAACCCTACTTTGAAACCCTAACCCTAGTTTAAAACCCTACTTTGAAACCTTAACTCTAGTTTGAAACCCTAACCTTAGTTTGAAACCCTAACCCTAGTTTAAACCCCTACTTTGAAACCCTAACCCTAGTTTAAACCCCTACTTTGAAACCCTAACCCTAGTTTAAAACCCTACTTTAAAACCCTAACCCTAGTTTAAAATCCTACTTTGAAACCCTAACCCTAGTTTAAACCCCTACTTTGAAACCCTAAACCTAGTTTAAAACCCTACTTTGAAACCCTAACCCTAGTTTGAAACCCTAACCCTAGTTTAAAACCCTACTTTGAAACCCTAACCCTAGTTTGAAAACCTAACCCTAGTTTAAACCCCTACTTTGAAACCCTAACCCTAGTTTAAACCCCTACTTTGAAACCCTAACCCGAGTTTAAACCCCTACTTTGAAACCCTAACCCTAGTTTAAACCCCTACTTTGAAACCCTAACCCTAGTTTAAAACCCTACTTTGAAACCCTAACCCTAGTTTAAACCACTACTTTAAAACCCTAACCCTAGTTTAAAATCCTACTTTGAAACCCTAACCCTAGTTTAAACCCCTACTTTGAAACCCCAAACCTAGTTTAAAACCCTACTTTGAAACCCTAACCCTAGTTTGAAACCCTAACCCTAGTTTAAAACCCTACTTTGAAACCCTAACCCTAGTTTGAAAACCTAACCCTAGTTTAAACCCCTACTTTGAAACCCTAACCCTAGTTCAAACCCCTAGTTTGAAACCCTAACCCGAGTTTAAACCCCTACTTTGAAACCCTAACCTGAGTTTAAACCCTACTTTGAAAACCTAACCCTAGTTTAAACCCCTACTTTGAAACCCTAATCCTAGTTTAAACCCCTACTTTGAAACCCTAACCCTAGTTTAAACCCCTACTTTGAAACCCTAACCCTAGTTTAAACCCTTACTTTGAAACCCTAAGCCTAGTTTGAAACCCTAACCCTAATTTAAACCCCTACTTTAGAACCCTAACCCTAGGTTAAACCCCTACTTTGAAACCCTAACCTTAGTTTAAAATCCTACTTTGAAACCTTAACCCTAGTTTAAACCCCTACTTTGAAACCCTAACCCTAGTTTAAACCCCTACTTTGAAATCCTAATCCTAGTTTAAACCCCTACTTTGAAACCCTAACCCGAGTTTAAACCCCTACTTTGAAACCCTAAACCTAGTTTAAAACCCTACTTTGAAACCCTAACCCTACTTTAAACTCCTACTTTGAAACCATAACCATAGTTCAAACCCATACTTTGAAACCTTAACCCTAGTTTAAACCCCTACTTTGAAACCCTAACCCTAGTTTAAACCCCTAATTGAAACTTTATCCCTAGTTTAAACCCCTACTTTGAAACCCTAACCCTAGTTTAAACCCCTACTTTGAAACCCTAACCCTAGTTTAAACCCCTAATTGAAACTTTATCCCTAGTTTAAACCCCTACTTTGAAACCCTAACCCTAGTTTAAACCCCTACTTTGAAACCCTAACCCTAGTTTAAACCCCTAATTGAAACTTTATCCCTAGTTTAAACCCCTACTTTGAAACCCTAACCATAGTTTAAACCCCTACTTTGAAACCCTAACCCTTGTTTAAAACCCTACTTTGAAACCCTAACCCTAGTTTAAACCCCTACTTTGAAACCCTAACCCTAGTTTAAACCACCTTTTTGAAACCTTAACCTAGTTTAAAACCCTACTTTGAAACCCTAACCCTAGTTTAAACCCCTACTTTGAAACCTTAACCCTAGTTTAAACCCTAACCCTCGTTTAAACACCTACTTTGAAACCCTAACCCTAGTTTAAACCACTACTTTGAAACCCTAACCCTAGTTTAAAACCCTACTTTGAAACCCTAACCCTAGTTTAAACCCCTACTTTGAAACCCTAACCCTAGTTTAAAACCCTACTTTGAAACCCTAACCCTAGTTTAAAACCCTACTTTGAAACCTTAACTCTAGTTTGAAACCCTAACCCTAGTTTGAAAACCTAACCCTAGTTTAAACCCCTACTTTGAAACCCTAACCCTAGTTCAAACCCCTAGTTTGAAACCCTAACCCGAGTTTAAACCCCTACTTTGAAACCCTAACCTGAGTTTAAACCCCTACTTTGAAAACCTAACCCTAGTTTAAACCCCTACTTTGAAACCCTAATCCTAGTTTAAACCCCTACTTTGAAACCCTAACCCTAGGTTAAACCCCTACTTTGAAACCCTAACCTTAGTTTAAAATCCTACTTTGAAACCTTAACCCTAGTTTAAACCCCTACTTTGAAACCCTAACCCTAGTTTAAACCCCTACTTTGAAATCCTAATCCTAGTTTAAACCCCTACTTTGAAACCCTAACCCGAGTTTAAACCCCTACTTTGAAACCCTAAACCTAGTTTAAAACCCTACTTTGAAACCCTAACCCTACTTTAAACCCCTACTTTGAAACCATAACCATAGTTCAAACCCATACTTTGAAACCTTAACCCTAGTTTAAACCCCTACTTTGAAACCCTAACCCTAGTTTAAACCCTAACCCTAATTGAAACCCCTACTTTAGAACCCTAACCCTAGGTTAAACCCCTACTTTGAAACCCTCACCTTAGTTTAAAATCCTACTTTGAAACCTTAACCCTAGTTTAAACCCCTACTTTGAAACCCTAACCCTAGTTTAAACCCCTACTTTGAAACCCTAACCCTAGTTCAAACCCCTAGTTTGAAACCCTAACCCGAGTTTAAACCCCTACTTTGAAACCCTAACCTGAGTTTAAACCCTACTTTGAAAACCTAACCCTAGTTTAAACCCCTACTTTGAAACCCTAATCCTAGTTTAAACCCCTACTTTGAAACCCTAACCCTAGTTTAAACCCCTACTTTGAAACCCTAACCCTAGTTTAAACCCTTACTTTGAAACCCTAAGCCTAGTTTGAAACCCTAACCCTAATTTAAACCCCTACTTTAGAACCCTAACCCTAGGTTAAACCCCTACTTTGAAACCCTAACCTTAGTTTAAAATCCTACTTTGAAACCTTAACCCTAGTTTAAACCCCTACTTTGAAACCCTAACCCTAGTTTAAACCCCTACTTTGAAATCCTAATCCTAGTTTAAACCCCTACTTTGAAACCCTAACCCGAGTTTAAACCCCTACTTTGAAACCCTAAACCTAGTTTAAAACCCTACTTTGAAACCCTAACCCTACTTTAAACCCCTACTTTGAAACCATAACCATAGTTCAAACCCATACTTTGAAACCTTAACCCTAGTTTAAACCCCTACTTTGAAACCCTAACCCTAGTTTAAACCCCTAATTGAAACTTTATCCCTAGTTTAAACCCCTACTTTGAAACCCTAACCCTAGTTTAAACCCCTACTTTGAAACCCTAACCCTAGTTTAAACCCCTAATTGAAACTTTATCCCTAGTTTAAACCCCTACTTTGAAACCCTAACCCTAGTTTAAACCCCTACTTTGAAACCCTAACCCTAGTTTAAACCCCTAATTGAAACTTTATCCCTAGTTTAAACCCCTACTTTGAAACCCTAACCATAGTTTAAACCCCTACTTTGAAACCCTAACCCTTGTTTAAAACCCTACTTTGAAACCCTAACCCTAGTTTAAACCCCTACTTTGAAACCCTAACCCTAGTTTAAACCACCTTTTTGAAACCTTAACCTAGTTTAAAACCCTACTTTGAAACCCTAACCCTAGTTTAAACCCCTACTTTGAAACCTTAACCCTAGTTTAAACCCTAACCCTCGTTTAAACACCTACTTTGAAACCCTAACCCTAGTTTAAACCACTACTTTGAAACCCTAACCCTAGTTTAAAACCCTACTTTGAAACCCTAACCCTAGTTTAAACCCCTACTTTGAAACCCTAACCCTAGTTTAAAACCCTACTTTGAAACCCTAACCCTAGTTTAAAACCCTACTTTGAAACCTTAACTCTAGTTTGAAACCCTAACCCTAGTTTGAAAACCTAACCCTAGTTTAAACCCCTACTTTGAAACCCTAACCCTAGTTCAAACCCCTAGTTTGAAACCCTAACCCGAGTTTAAACCCCTACTTTGAAACCCTAACCTGAGTTTAAACCCCTACTTTGAAAACCTAACCCTAGTTTAAACCCCTACTTTGAAACCCTAATCCTAGTTTAAACCCCTACTTTGAAACCCTAACCCTAGGTTAAACCCCTACTTTGAAACCCTAACCTTAGTTTAAAATCCTACTTTGAAACCTTAACCCTAGTTTAAACCCCTACTTTGAAACCCTAACCCTAGTTTAAACCCCTACTTTGAAATCCTAATCCTAGTTTAAACCCCTACTTTGAAACCCTAACCCGAGTTTAAACCCCTACTTTGAAACCCTAAACCTAGTTTAAAACCCTACTTTGAAACCCTAACCCTACTTTAAACCCCTACTTTGAAACCATAACCATAGTTCAAACCCATACTTTGAAACCTTAACCCTAGTTTAAACCCCTACTTTGAAACCCTAACCCTAGTTTAAACCCTAACCCTAATTGAAACCCCTACTTTAGAACCCTAACCCTAGGTTAAACCCCTACTTTGAAACCCTCACCTTAGTTTAAAATCCTACTTTGAAACCTTAACCCTAGTTTAAACCCCTACTTTGAAACCCTAACCCTAGTTTAAACCCCTACTTTGAAACCCTAACCCTAGTTTAAACCCCTAATTGAAACTTTATCCCTAGTTTAAACCCCTACTTTGAAACCCTAACCCTAGTTTAAACCCCTACTTTGAAACCCTAACCCTAGTTTAAACCCCTAATTGAAACTTTATCCCTAGTTTAAACCCCTACTTTGAAACCCTAACCATAGTTTAAACCCCTACTTTGAAACCCTAACCCTTGTTTAAAACCCTACTTTGAAACCCTAACCCTAGTTTAAACCCCTACTTTGAAACCCTAACCCTAGTTTAAACCACCATTTTGAAACCTTAACCTAGTTTAAAACCCTACTTTGAAACCCTAACCCTAGTTTAAACCCCTACTTTGAAACCTTAACCCTAGTTTAAACCCTAACCCTCGTTTAAACACCTACTTTGAAACCCTAACCCTAGTTTAAACCACTACTTTGAAACCCTAACCCTAGTTTAAAACCCTACTTTGAAACCCTAACCCTAGTTTAAACCCCTACTTTGAAACCCTAACCCTAGTTTAAAACCCTACTTTGAAACCCTAACCCTAGTTTAAAACCCTACTTTGAAACCTTAACTCTAGTTTGAAACCCTAACCTTAGTTTGAAACCCTAACCCTAGTTTAAACCCCTACTTTGAAACCCTAACCCTAGTTTAAACCCCTACTTTGAAACCCTAACCCTAGTTTAAAACCCTACTTTAAAACCCTAACCCTAGTTTAAAATCCTACTTTGAGACCCTAACCCTAGTTTAAACCCCTACTTTGAAACCCTAACCCTAGTTTAAAACCCTACTTTGAAACCCTAACCCTAGTTTAAACCACTACTTTAAAACCCTAACCCTAGTTTAAAATCCTACTTTGAAACCCTAACCCTAGTTTAAACCCCTACTTTGAAACCCCAAACCTAGTTTAAAACCCTACTTTGAAACCCTAACCCTAGTTTGAAACCCTAACCCTAGTTTAAAACCCTACTTTGAAACCCTAACCCTAGTTTGAAAACCTAACCCTAGTTTAAACCCCTACTTTGAAACCCTAACCCTAGTTCAAACCCCTAGTTTGAAACCCTAACCCGAGTTTAAACCCCTACTTTGAAACCCTAACCTGAGTTTAAACCCCTACTTTGAAAACCTAACCCTAGTTTAAACCCCTACTTTGAAACCCTAATCCTAGTTTAAACCCCTACTTTGAAACCCTAACCCTAGTTTAAACCCCTACTTTGAAACCCTAACCCTAGTTTAAACCCTTACTTTGAAACCCTAAGCCTAGTTTGAAACCCTAACCCTAATTTAAACCCCTACTTTAGAACCCTAACCCTAGGTTAAACCCCTACTTTGAAACCCTAACCTTAGTTTAAAATCCTACTTTGAAACCTTAACCCTAGTTTAAACCCCTACTTTGAAACCCTAACCCTAGTTTAAAACCCTACTTTGAAATCCTAATCCTAGTTTAAACCCCTACTTTGAAACCCTAACCCGAGTTTAAACCCCTACTTTGAAACCCTAAACCTAGTTTAAAACCCTACTTTGAAACCCTAACCCTACTTTAAACCCCTACTTTGAAACCATAACCATAGTTCAAACCCATACTTTGAAACCTTAACCCTAGTTTAAACCCCTACTTTGAAACCCTAACCCTAGTTTAAAACCCTACTTTGAAACCCTAACCCTAGTTTAAACCACTACTTTAAAACCCTAACCCTAGTTTAAAATCCTACTTTGAAACCCTAACCCTAGTTTAAACCCCTACTTTGAAACCCCAAACCTAGTTTAAAACCCTACTTTGAAACCCTAACCCTAGTTTGAAACCCTAACCCTAGTTTAAAACCCTACTTTGAAACCCTAACCCTAGTTTGAAAACCTAACCCTAGTTTAAACCCCTACTTTGAAACCCTAACCCTAGTTCAAACCCCTAGTTTGAAACCCTAACCCGAGTTTAAACCCCTACTTTGAAACCCTAACCTGAGTTTAAACCCCTACTTTGAAAACCTAACCCTAGTTTAAACCCCTACTTTGAAACCCTAATCCTAGTTTAAACCCCTACTTTGAAACCCTAACCCTAGTTTAAACCCCTACTTTGAAACCCTAACCCTAGTTTAAACCACCTTTTTGAAACCTTAACCTAGTTTAAAACCCTACTTTGAAACCCTAACCCTAGTTTAAACCCCTACTTTGAAACCTTAACCCTAGTTTAAACCCTAACCCTCGTTTAAACACCTACTTTGAAACCCTAACCCTAGTTTAAACCACTACTTTGAAACCCTAACCCTAGTTTAAAACCCTACTTTGAAACCCTAACCCTAGTTTAAACCCCTACTTTGAAACCCTAACCCTAGTTTAAAACCCTACTTTGAAACCCTAACCCTAGTTTAAAACCCTACTTTGAAACCTTAACTCTAGTTTGAAACCCTAACCTTAGTTTGAAACCCTAACCCTAGTTTAAACCCCTACTTTGAAACCCTAACCCTAGTTTAAACCCCTACTTTGAAACCCTAACCCTAGTTTAAAACCCTACTTTAAAACCCTAACCCTAGTTTAAAATCCTACTTTGAGACCCTAACCCTAGTTTAAACCCCTACTTTGAAACCCTAAACCTAGTTTAAAACCCTACTTTGAAACCCTAACCCTAGTTTGAAACCCTAACCCTAGTTTAAAACCCTACTTTGAAACCCTAACCCTAGTTTGAAAACCTAACCCTAGTTTAAACCCCTACTTTGAAACCCTAACCCTAGTTTAAACCCCTACTTTGAAACCCTAACCCGAGTTTAAACCCCTACTTTGAAACCCTAACCCTAGTTTAAACCCCTACTTTGAAACCCTAACCCTAGTTTAAAACCCTACTTTGAAACCCTAACCCTAGTTTAAACCACTACTTTAAAACCCTAACCCTAGTTTAAAATCCTACTTTGAAACCCTAACCCTAGTTTAAACCCCTACTTTGAAACCCCAAACCTAGTTTAAAACCCTACTTTGAAACCCTAACCCTAGTTTGAAACCCTAACCCTAGTTTAAAACCCTACTTTGAAACCCTAACCCTAGTTTGAAAACCTAACCCTAGTTTAAACCCCTACTTTGAAACCCTAACCCTAGTTCAAACCCCTAGTTTGAAACCCTAACCCGAGTTTAAACCCCTACTTTGAAACCCTAACCTGAGTTTAAACCCCTACTTTGAAAACCTAACCCTAGTTTAAACCCCTACTTTGAAACCCTAATCCTAGTTTAAACCCCTACTTTGAAACCCTAACCCTAGTTTAAACCCCTACTTTGAAACCCTAACCCTAGTTTAAACCCTTACTTTGAAACCCTAAGCCTAGTTTGAAACCCTAACCCTAATTTAAACCCCTACTTTAGAACCCTAACCCTAGGTTAAACCCCTACTTTGAAACCCTAACCTTAGTTTAAAATCCTACTTTGAAACCTTAACCCTAGTTTAAACCCCTACTTTGAAACCCTAACCCTAGTTTAAACCCCTACTTTGAAATCCTAATCCTAGTTTAAACCCCTACTTTGAAACCCTAACCCGAGTTTAAACCCCTACTTTGAAACCCTAAACCTAGTTTAAAACCCTACTTTGAAACCCTAACCCTACTTTAAACCCCTACTTTGAAACCATAACCATAGTTCAAACCCATACTTTGAAACCTTAACCCTAGTTTAAACTCCTACTTTGAAACCCTAACCCTAGTTTAAAACCCTACTTTGAAACCCTAACCCTAGTTTAAACCACTACTTTAAAACCCTAACCCTAGTTTAAAATCCTACTTTGAAACCCTAACCCTAGTTTAAACCCCTACTTTGAAACCCCAAACCTAGTTTAAAACCCTACTTTGAAACCCTAACCCTAGTTTGAAACCCTAACCCTAGTTTAAAACCCTACTTTGAAACCCTAACCCTAGTTTGAAAACCTAACCCTAGTTTAAACCCCTACTTTGAAACCCTAACCCTAGTTCAAACCCCTAGTTTGAAACCCTAACCCGAGTTTAAACCCCTACTTTGAAACCCTAACCTGAGTTTAAACCCCTACTTTGAAAACCTAACCCTAGTTTAAACCCCTACTTTGAAACCCTAATCCTAGTTTAAACCCCTACTTTGAAACCCTAACCCTAGTTTAAACCCCTACTTTGAAACCCTAACCCTAGTTTAAACCCTTACTTTGAAACCCTAAGCCTAGTTTGAAACCCTAACCCTAATTTAAACCCCTACTTTAGAACCCTAACCCTAGGTTAAACCCCTACTTTGAAACCCTAACCTTAGTTTAAAATCCTACTTTGAAACCTTAACCCTAGTTTAAACCCCTACTTTGAAACCCTAACCCTAGTTTAAACCCCTACTTTGAAATCCTAATCCTAGTTTAAACCCCTACTTTGAAACCCTAACCCGAGTTTAAACCCCTACTTTGAAACCCTAAACCTAGTTTAAAACCCTACTTTGAAACCCTAACCCTACTTTAAACCCCTACTTTGAAACCATAACCATAGTTCAAACCCATACTTTGAAACCTTAACCCTAGTTTAAACCCCTACTTTGAAACCCTAACCCTAGTTTAAACCCCTAATTGAAACTTTATCCCTAGTTTAAACCCCTACTTTGAAACCCTAACCCTAGTTTAAACCCCTACTTTGAAACCCTAACCCTAGTTTAAACCCCTAATTGAAACTTTATCCCTAGTTTAAACCCCTACTTTGAAACCCTAACCCTAGTTTAAACCCCTACTTTGAAACCCTAACCCTAGTTTAAACCCCTAATTGAAACTTTATCCCTAGTTTAAACCCCTACTTTGAAACCCTAACCATAGTTTAAACCCCTACTTTGAAACCCTAACCCTTGTTTAAAACCCTACTTTGAAACCCTAACCCTAGTTTAAACCCCTACTTTGAAACCCTAACCCTAGTTTAAACCACCTTTTTGAAACCTTAACCTAGTTTAAAACCCTACTTTGAAACCCTAACCCTAGTTTAAACCCCTACTTTGAAACCTTAACCCTAGTTTAAACCCTAACCCTCGTTTAAACACCTACTTTGAAACCCTAACCCTAGTTTAAACCACTACTTTGAAACCCTAACCCTAGTTTAAAACCCTACTTTGAAACCCTAACCCTAGTTTAAACCCCTACTTTGAAACCCTAACCCTAGTTTAAAACCCTACTTTGAAACCCTAACCCTAGTTTAAAACCCTACTTTGAAACCTTAACTCTAGTTTGAAACCCTAACCCTAGTTTGAAAACCTAACCCTAGTTTAAACCCCTACTTTGAAACCCTAACCCTAGTTCAAACCCCTAGTTTGAAACCCTAACCCGAGTTTAAACCCCTACTTTGAAACCCTAACCTGAGTTTAAACCCCTACTTTGAAAACCTAACCCTAGTTTAAACCCCTACTTTGAAACCCTAATCCTAGTTTAAACCCCTACTTTGAAACCCTAACCCTAGGTTAAACCCCTACTTTGAAACCCTAACCTTAGTTTAAAATCCTACTTTGAAACCTTAACCCTAGTTTAAACCCCTACTTTGAAACCCTAACCCTAGTTTAAACCCCTACTTTGAAATCCTAATCCTAGTTTAAACCCCTACTTTGAAACCCTTACCCGAGTTTAAACCCCTACTTTGAAACCCTAAACCTAGTTTAAAACCCTACTTTGAAACCCTAACCCTACTTTAAACCCCTACTTTGAAACCATAACCATAGTTCAAACCCATACTTTGAAACCTTAACCCTAGTTTAAACCCCTACTTTGAAACCCTAACCCTAGTTTAAACCCTAACCCTAATTGAAACCCCTACTTTAGAACCCTAACCCTAGGTTAAACCCCTACTTTGAAACCCTCACCTTAGTTTAAAATCCTACTTTGAAACCTTAACCCTAGTTTAAACCCCTACTTTGAAACCCTAACCCTAGTTTAAACCCCTACTTTGAAACCCTAACCCTAGTTTAAACCCCTAATTGAAACTTTATCCCTAGTTTAAACCCCTACTTTGAAACCCTAACCCTAGTTTAAACCCCTACTTTGAAACCCTAACCCTAGTTTAAACCCCTAATTGAAACTTTATCCCTAGTTTAAACCCCTACTTTGAAACCCTAACCATAGTTTAAACCCCTACTTTGAAACCCTAACCCTTGTTTAAAACCCTACTTTGAAACCCTAACCCTAGTTTAAACCCCTACTTTGAAACCCTAACCCTAGTTTAAACCACCATTTTGAAACCTTAACCTAGTTTAAAACCCTACTTTGAAACCCTAACCCTAGTTTAAACCCCTACTTTGAAACCTTAACCCTAGTTTAAACCCTAACCCTCGTTTAAACACCTACTTTGAAACCCTAACCCTAGTTTAAACCACTACTTTGAAACCCTAACCCTAGTTTAAAACCCTACTTTGAAACCCTAACCCTAGTTTAAACCCCTACTTTGAAACCCTAACCCTAGTTTAAAACCCTACTTTGAAACCCTAACCCTAGTTTAAAACCCTACTTTGAAACCTTAACTCTAGTTTGAAACCCTAACCTTAGTTTGAAACCCTAACCCTAGTTTAAACCCCTACTTTGAAACCCTAACCCTAGTTTAAACCCCTACTTTGAAACCCTAACCCTAGTTTAAAACCCTACTTTAAAACCCTAACCCTAGTTTAAAATCCTACTTTGAGACCCTAACCCTAGTTTAAACCCCTACTTTGAAACCCTAAACCTAGTTTAAAACCCTACTTTGAAACCCTAACCTTAGTTTGAAACCCTAACCCTAGTTTAAAACCCTACTTTGAAACCCTAACCCTAGTTTGAAAACCTAACCCTAGTTTAAACCCCTACTTTGAAACCCTAACCCTAGTTTAAACCCCTACTTTGAAACCCTAACCCGAGTTTAAACCCCTACTTTGAAACCCTAACCCTAGTTTAAACCCCTACTTTGAAACCCTAACCCTAGTTTAAAACCCTACTTTGAAACCCTAACCCTAGTTTAAACCACTACTTTAAAACCCTAACCCTAGTTTAAAATCCTACTTTGAAACCCTAACCCTAGTTTAAACCCCTACTTTGAAACCCCAAACCTAGTTTAAAACCCTACTTTGAAACCCTAACCCTAGTTTGAAACCCTAACCCTAGTTTAAAACCCTACTTTGAAACCCAAACCCTAATTTGAAACCCTAACCCTAGTTTAAACCCCTACTTTGAAACCCTAACCCTAGTTCAAACCCCTAGTTTGAAACCCTAACCCGAGTTTAAACCCCCACTTTGAAACCCTAACCTGAGTTTTAACCCCTACTTTGAAAACCTAACCCTAGTTTAAACCCCTACTTTGAAACCCTAATCCTAGTTTAAACCCCTACTTTGAAACCCTAACCCTAGTTTAAACCCCTACTTTGAAACCCTAACCCTAGTTTAAACCCTTACTTTGAAACCCTAAGCCTAGTTTGAAACCCTAACCCTAATTTAAACCCCTACTTTAGAACCCTAACCCTAGGTTAAACCCCTACTTTGAAACCCTAACCTTAGTTTAAAATCCAACTTTGAAACCTTAACCCTAGTTTAAACCCCTACTTTGAAACCCTAACCCTAGTTTAAACCCCTACTTTGAAATCCTAATCCTAGTTTAAACCCCTACTTTGAAACCCTAACCCTAGTTTAAACCCCTACTTTGAAACCCTAACCCTAGTTTAAACCCCTTCTTTGAAACCCTAACCCTAGTTTGAAACTCTAACCCTAATTTAAACCCCTACTTTGAAACCCTAACCCTAGTTTGAAAACCTAACCCTAGTTTAAACCCCTACTTTGAAACCCTAACCCTAGTTTAAACCCCTAGTTAGAAACCCTAACCCGAGTTTAAACCCCTACTTTGAAACCCTAACCTGAGTTTAAACCCCTACTTTGAAAACCTAACCCTAGTTTAAACCCCTACTTTGAAACCCTAATCCTAGTTTAAACCCCTACTTTGAAACCCTAACCCTAGTTTAAACCCCTACTTTGAAACCCTAACCCTAGTTTAAACCCCTACTTTGAAACCCTAACCCTAATTTAAACCCTTACTTTGAAACCCTAAGCCTAGTTTTAAACCCTAACCCTAATTTAAACCCCTACTTTAGAACCCTAACCCTAGGTTAAACCCCTACTTTGAAACCCTAACCTTAGTTTAAAATCCAACTTTGAAACCTTAACCCTAGTTTAAACCCCTACTTTGAAACCCTAACCCTAGTTTAAACCCCTACTTTGAAATCCTAATCCTAGTTTAAACCCCTACTTTGAAACCCTAACCCTAGTTTAAACCCCTACTTTGAAACCCTAACCCTAGTTTAAACCCCTTCTTTGAAACCCTAACCCTAGTTTGAAACCCTAACCCTAGTTTAAACCCCTAGTTAGAAACCCTAACCCGAGTTTAAACCCCTACTTTGAAACCCTAACCTGAGTTTAAACCCCTACTTTGAAAACCTAACCCTAGTTTAAATCCCTACTTTGAAACCCTAATCCTAGTTTAAACCCCTACTTTGAAACCCTAACCCTAGTTTAAACCCCTACTTTGAAACCCTAACCCTAGTTTAAACCCCTACTTTGAAACCCTAACCCTAATTTAAACCCTTACTTTGAAACCCTAAGCCTAGTTTGAAACCCTAACCCTAATTTAAACCCCTACTTTAGAACCCTAACCCTAGGTTAAACCCCTACTTTGAAACCCTAACCTTAGTTTAAAATCCTACTTTGAAACCTTAACCCTAGTTTAAACCCCTACTTTGAAACCCTAACCCTAGTTTAATCCCCTACTTTGAAATCCTAATCCTAGTTTAAACCCCTACTTTGAAACCCTATCCATAGTTTAAACCCCTACTTTGAAACCCTAACCCTAGTTTAAACCCCTTCTTTGAAACCCTAACCCTAGTTTGAAACCCTAACCCTAATTTAAACCCCTACTTTAGAACCCTAACCCTAGGTTAAACCCCTACTTTGAAACCCTCACCTTAGTTTAAAATCCTACTTTGAAACCTTAACCCTAGTTTAAACCCCTACTTTGAAACCCTAACCCTAGTTTAAAACCCTACTTTGAAACCCTATTCCTAGTTTAAAACCAGACTTTGAAACCCTAACCCTAGATTAAACCCCTACTTTGAAACCCTAACCCTAGTTTAAAACCCTACTTTGAAACCCTAACACTAGTTTGAAAACCTTACCCTAAATTAAACCCCTACTTTGAAACCCTAACCCTAGTTTAAAACCCTACTTTGAAACCCTAACCCTAGTTTGAAAACCTAACCCTAGTTTAAACCCCTACTTTGAAACCTTAACCCTAGTTTGAAACCCTACTTTGAATCCCTAACCCTAGTTTAAACCCCTACTTTGAAACCCTAACCCTAGTTTAAACCCCTACTTTGAAACACTTACCCTAGTTTAAAACCCTACTTTGAAACCCTAACCCTAGTTTAAAACCCTACTTTGAAACCCTAACCCTAGTTTAAACCCCTACTTTGAAACACTTACCCTAGTTTAAAACCCTACTTTGAAACCCTAACCCTAGTTTAAAACCCTAACCCTCGTTTACACACCTACTTTGAAACCCTTACCCTAGTTTGAAACCCTACTTTGAAACCCTAACCCTAGTTTGAAACCCTACTTTGAAACCCTAACCCTAGTTTAAACCCCCACTTTGAAACCCTAACCCTAGTTTGAAACCCTTTTTTGAAACCCTAACCCTAGTTTGAAAACCTAACCCTAGTTTAAACCCCTACTTTGAAACCTTAACCCTAGTTTGAAACCCTACTTTGAATCCCTAACCCTAGTTTAAACCCCTACTTTGAAACCCTAACCCTAGTTTAAACCCCTACTTTGAAACACTTACCCTAGTTTAAAACCCTACTTTGAAACCCTAACCCTAGTTTAAAACCCTACTTTGAAACCCTAACCCTAGTTTAAACCCCTACTTTGAAACACTTACCCTAGTTTAAAACCCTACTTTGAAACCCTATCCATAGTTTAAACCCCTACTTTGAAACCCTAACCCTAGTTTAAACCCCTTCTTTGAAACCCTAACCCTAGTTTGAAACCCTAACCCTAATTTAAACCCCTACTTTAGAACCCTAACCCTAGGTTAAACCCCTACTTTGAAACCCTCACCTTAGTTTAAAATCCTACTTTGAAACCTTAACCCTAGTTTAAACCCCTACTTTGAAACCCTAACCCTAGTTTAAAACCCTACTTTGAAACCCTATTCCTAGTTTAAAACCAGACTTTGAAACCCTAACCCTAGATTAAACCCCTACTTTGAAACCCTAACCCTAGTTTAAAACCCTACTTTGAAACCCTAACACTAGTTTGAAAACCTTACCCTAAATTAAACCCCTACTTTGAAACCCTAACCCTAATTTAAACCCCTACTTTGAAACCCTAACCCTAATTTAAACCCTTACTTTGAAACCCTAAGCCTAGTTTGAAACCCTAACCCTAATTTAAACCCCTACTTTAGAACCCTAACCCTAGGTTAAACCCCTACTTTGAAACCCTAACCTTAGTTTAAAATCCTACTTTGAAACCTTAACCCTAGTTTAAACCCCTACTTTGAAACCCTAACCCTAGTTTAATCCCCTACTTTGAAATCCTAATCCTAGTTTAAACCCCTACTTTGAAACCCTATCCATAGTTTAAACCCCTACTTTGAAACCCTAACCCTAGTTTAAACCCCTTCTTTGAAACCCAAACCCTAGTTTGAAACCCTAACCCTAATTTAAACCCCTACTTTAGAACCCTAACCCTAGGTTAAACCCCTACTTTGAAACCCTCACCTTAGTTTAAAATCCTACTTTGAAACCTTAACCCTAGTTTAAACCCCTACTTTGAAACCCTAACCCTAGTTTAAAACCCTACTTTGAAACCCTATTCCTAGTTTAAAACCAGACTTTGAAACCCTAACCCTAGATTAAACCCCTACTTTGAAACCCTAACCCTAGTTTAAAACCCTACTTTGAAACCCTAACACTAGTTTGAAAACCTTACCCTAAATTAAACCCCTACTTTGAAACCCTAACCCTAGTTTAAAACCCTACTTTGAAACCCTAACCCTAGTTTGAAAACCTAACCCTAGTTTAAACCCCTACTTTGAAACCTTAACCCTAGTTTGAAACCCTACTTTGAAACCCTAACCCTAGTTTAAAACCCTACTTTGAAACCCTAACCCTAGTTTAAAACCCTACTTTGAAACCTTAACTCTAGTTTGAAACCCTAACCTTAGTTTGAAACCCTAACCCTAGTTTAAACCCCTACTTTGAAACCCTAACCCTAGTTTAAACCCCTACTTTGAAACCCTAACCCTAGTTTAAAACCCTACTTTAAAACCCTAACCCTAGTTTAAAATCCTACTTTGAGACCCTAACCCTAGTTTAAACCCCTACTTTGAAACCCTAAACCTAGTTTAAAACCCTACTTTGAAACCCTAACCTTAGTTTGAAACCCTAACCCTAGTTTAAAACCCTACTTTGAAACCCTAACCCTAGTTTGAAAACCTAACCCTAGTTTAAACCCCTACTTTGAAACCCTAACCCTAGTTTAAACCCCTACTTTGAAACCCTAACCCGAGTTTAAACCCCGACTTTGAAACCCTAACCCTAGTTTAAACCCCTACTTTGAAACCCTAACCCTAGTTTAAAACCCTACTTTGAAACCCTAACCCTAGTTTAAACCACTACTTTAAAACCCTAACCCTAGTTTAAAATCCTACTTTGAAACCCTAACCCTAGTTTAAACCCCTACTTTGAAACCCCAAACCTAGTTTAAAACCCTACTTTGAAACCCTAACCCTAGTTTGAAACCCTAACCCTAGTTTAAAACCCTACTTTGAAACCCAAACCCTAATTTGAAACCCTAACCCTAGTTTAAACCCCTACTTTGAAACCCTAACCCTAGTTCAAACCCCTAGTTTGAAACCCTAACCCGAGTTTAAACCCCCACTTTGAAACCCTAACCTGAGTTTAAACCCCTACTTTGAAAACCTAACCCTAGTTTAAACCCCTACTTTGAAACCCTAA
Organism: Leptonotus elevatus; assembly: GCF_054856555.1. NCBI lineage: Eukaryota > Metazoa > Chordata > Actinopteri > Syngnathiformes > Syngnathidae > Leptonotus > Leptonotus elevatus. The sequence goes on along the minus strand of NC_141260.1, from coordinate 4,802,376 downwards.
TCCTAGTTTAAACCCCTACTTTGAAACCCTAACCCTAGTTTAAACCCCTACTTTGAAACCCTAACCCTAGTTTAAACCCTTACTTTGAAACCCTAAGCCTAGTTTGAAACCCTAACCCTAATTTAAACCCCTACTTTAGAACCCTAACCCTAGGTTAAACCCCTACTTTGAAACCCTAACCTTAGTTTAAAATCCAACTTTGAAACCTTAACCCTAGTTTAAACCCCTACTTTGAAACCCTAACCCTAGTTTAAACCCCTACTTTGAAATCCTAATCCTAGTTTAAACCCCTACTTTGAAACCCTAACCCTAGTTTAAACCCCTACTTTGAAACCCTAACCCTAGTTTAAACCCCTTCTTTGAAACCCTAACCCTAGTTTGAAACCCTAACCCTAATTTAAACCCCTACTTTGAAACCCTAACCCTAGTTTAAAAACCTAACCCTAGTTTAAACCCCTACTTTGAAACCCTAACCCTAGTTTAAACCCCTAGTTAGAAACCCTAACCCGAGTTTAAACCCCTACTTTGAAACCCTAACCTGAGTTTAAACCCCTACTTTGAAAACCTAACCCTAGTTTAAACCCCTACTTTGAAACCCTAATCCTAGTTTAAACCCCTACTTTGAAACCCTAACCCTAGTTTAAACCCCTACTTTGAAACCCTAACCCTAGTTTAAACCCCTACTTTGAAACCCTAACCCTAATTTAAACCCTTACTTTGAAACCCTAAGCCTAGTTTGAAACCCTAACCCTAATTTAAACCCCTACTTTAGAACCCTAACCCTAGGTTAAACCCCTACTTTGAAACCCTAACCTTAGTTTAAAATCCAACTTTGAAACCTTAACCCTAGTTTAAACCCCTACTTTGAAACCCTAACCCTAGTTTAAACCCCTACTTTGAAATCCTAATCCTAATTTAAACCCCTACTTTGAAACCCTAACCCTAGTTTAAACCCCTACTTTGAAACCCTAACCCTAGTTTAAACCCCTTCTTTGAAACCCTAACCCTAGTTTGAAACCCTAACCCTAGTTTAAACCCCTAGTTAGAAACCCTAACCCGAGTTTAAACCCCTACTTTGAAACCCTAACCTGAGTTTAAACCCCTACTTTGAAAACCTAACCCTAGTTTAAATCCCTACTTTGAAACCCTAATCCTAGTTTAAACCCCTACTTTGAAACCCTAACCCTAGTTTAAACCCCTACTTTGAAACCCTAACCCTAGTTTAAACCCCTACTTTGAAACCCTAACCCTAATTTAAACCCTTACTTTGAAACCCTAAGCCTAGTTTGAAACCCTAACCCTAATTTAAACCCCTACTTTAGAACCCTAACCCTAGGTTAAACCCCTACTTTGAAACCCTAACCTTAGTTTAAAATCCTACTTTGAAACCTTAACCCTAGTTTAAACCCCTACTTTGAAACCCTAACCCTAGTTTAATCCCCTACTTTGAAATCCTAATCCTAGTTTAAACCCCTACTTTGAAACCCTATCCATAGTTTAAACCCCTACTTTGAAACCCTAACCCTAGTTTAAACCCCTTCTTTGAAACCCTAACCCTAGTTTGAAACCCTAACCCTAATTTAAACCCCTACTTTAGAACCCTAACGCTAGGTTAAACCCCTACTTTGAAACCCTCACCTTAGTTTAAAATCCTACTTTGAAACCTTAACCTTAGTTTAAACCCCTACTTTGAAACCCTAACCCTAGTTTAAAACCCTACTTTGAAACCCTATTCCTAGTTTAAAACCAGACTTTGAAACCCTAACCCTAGATTAAACCCCTACTTTGAAACCCTAACCCTAGTTTAAAACCCTACTTTGAAACCCTAACACTAGTTTGAAAACCTTACCCTAAATTAAACCCCTACTTTGAAACCCTAACCCTAGTTTAAAACCCTACTTTGAAACCCTAACCCTAGTTTGAAACCCTACTTTGAATCCCTAACCCTAGTTTAAACCCCTACTTTGAAACCCTAACCCTAGTTTAAACCCCTACTTTGAAACACTTACCCTAGTTTAAAACCCTACTTTGAAACCCTAACCCTAGTTTAAAACCCTACTTTGAAACCCTAACCCTAGTTTAAACCACTACTTTAAAACCCTAACCCTAGTTTAAAATCCTACTTTGAAACCCTAACCCTAGTTTAAACCCCTACTTTGAAACCCCAAACCTAGTTTAAAACCCTACTTTGAAACCCTAACCCTACTTTAAACCCCTACTTTGAAACCATAACCATAGTTCAAACCCATACTTTGAAACCTTAACCCTAGTTTAAACCCCTACTTTGAAACCCTAACCCTAGTTTAAACCCTAACCCTAATTGAAACCCCTACTTTAGAACCCTAACCCTAGGTTAAACCCCTACTTTGAAACCCTCACCTTAGTTTAAAATCCTACTTTGAAACCTTAACCCTAGTTTAAACCCCTACTTTGAAACCCTAACCCTAGTTTAAACCCCTACTTTGAAACCCTAACCCTAGTTTAAACCCCTAATTGAAACTTTATCCCTAGTTTAAACCCCTACTTTGAAACCCTAACCCTAGTTTAAACCCCTACTTTGAAACCCTAACCCTAGTTTAAACCCCTAATTGAAACTTTATCCCTAGTTTAAACCCCTACTTTGAAACCCTAACCATAGTTTAAACCCCTACTTTGAAACCCTAACCCTTGTTTAAAACCCTACTTTGAAACCCTAACCCTAGTTTAAACCCCTACTTTGAAACCCTAACCCTAGTTTAAACCACCATTTTGAAACCTTAACCTAGTTTAAAACCCTACTTTGAAACCCTAACCCTAGTTTAAACCCCTACTTTGAAACCTTAACCCTAGTTTAAACCCTAACCCTCGTTTAAACACCTACTTTGAAACCCTAACCCTAGTTTAAACCACTACTTTGAAACCCTAACCCTAGTTTAAAACCCTACTTTGAAACCCTAACCCTAGTTTAAACCCCTACTTTGAAACCCTAACCCTAGTTTAAAACCCTACTTTGAAACCCTAACCCTAGTTTAAAACCCTACTTTGAAACCTTAACTCTAGTTTGAAACCCTAACCTTAGTTTGAAACCCTAACCCTAGTTTAAACCCCTACTTTGAAACCCTAACCCTAGTTTAAACCCCTACTTTGAAACCCTAACCCTAGTTTAAAACCCTACTTTAAAACCCTAACCCTAGTTTAAAATCCTACTTTGAGACCCTAACCCTAGTTTAAACCCCTACTTTGAAACCCTAAACCTAGTTTAAAACCCTACTTTGAAACCCTAACCCTAGTTTGAAACCCTAACCCTAGTTTAAAACCCTACTTTGAAACCCTAACCCTAGTTTGAAAACCTAACCCTAGTTTAAACCCCTACTTTGAAACCCTAACCCTAGTTTAAACCCCTACTTTGAAACCCTAACCCGAGTTTAAACCCCTACTTTGAAACCCTAACCCTAGTTTAAACCCCTACTTTGAAACCCTAACCCTAGTTTAAAACCCTACTTTGAAACCCTAACCCTAGTTTAAACCACTACTTTAAAACCCTAACCCTAGTTTAAAATCCTACTTTGAAACCCTAACCCTAGTTTAAACCCCTACTTTGAAACCCCAAACCTAGTTTAAAACCCTACTTTGAAACCCTAACCCTAGTTTGAAACCCTAACCCTAGTTTAAAACCCTACTTTGAAACCCTAACCCTAGTTTGAAAACCTAACCCTAGTTTAAACCCCTACTTTGAAACCCTAACCCTAGTTCAAACCCCTAGTTTGAAACCCTAACCCGAGTTTAAACCCCTACTTTGAAACCCTAACCTGAGTTTAAACCCCTACTTTGAAAACCTAACCCTAGTTTAAACCCCTACTTTGAAACCCTAATCCTAGTTTAAACCCCTACTTTGAAACCCTAACCCTAGTTTAAACCCCTACTTTGAAACCCTAACCCTAGTTTAAACCCTTACTTTGAAACCCTAAGCCTAGTTTGAAACCCTAACCCTAATTTAAACCCCTACTTTAGAACCCTAACCCTAGGTTAAACCCCTACTTTGAAACCCTAACCTTAGTTTAAAATCCTACTTTGAAACCTTAACCCTAGTTTAAACCCCTACTTTGAAACCCTAACCCTAGTTTAAACCCCTACTGTGAAATCCTAATCCTAGTTTAAACCCCTACTTTGAAACCCTAACCCGAGTTTAAACCCCTACTTTGAAACCCTAAACCTAGTTTAAAACCCTACTTTGAAACCCTAACCCTACTTTAAACCCCTACTTTGAAACCATAACCATAGTTCAAACCCATACTTTGAAACCTTAACCCTAGTTTAAACCCCTACTTTGAAACCCTAACCCTAGTTTAAACCCCTAATTGAAACTTTATCCCTAGTTTAAACCCCTACTTTGAAACCCTAACCCTAGTTTAAACCCCTACTTTGAAACCCTAACCCTAGTTTAAACCCCTAATTGAAACTTTATCCCTAGTTTAAACCCCTACTTTGAAACCCTAACCCTAGTTTAAACCCCTACTTTGAAACCCTAACCCTAGTTTAAACCCCTAATTGAAACTTTATCCCTAGTTTAAACCCCTACTTTGAAACCCTAACCATAGTTTAAACCCCTACTTTGAAACCCTAACCCTTGTTTAAAACCCTACTTTGAAACCCTAACCCTAGTTTAAACCCCTACTTTGAAACCCTAACCCTAGTTTAAACCACCTTTTTGAAACCTTAACCTAGTTTAAAACCCTACTTTGAAACCCTAACCCTAGTTTAAACCCCTACTTTGAAACCTTAACCCTAGTTTAAACCCTAACCCTCGTTTAAACACCTACTTTGAAACCCTAACCCTAGTTTAAACCACTACTTTGAAACCCTAACCCTAGTTTAAAACCCTACTTTGAAACCCTAACCCTAGTTTAAACCCCTACTTTGAAACCCTAACCCTAGTTTAAAACCCTACTTTGAAACCCTAACCCTAGTTTAAAACCCTACTTTGAAACCTTAACTCTAGTTTGAAACCCTAACCCTAGTTTGAAAACCTAACCCTAGTTTAAACCCCTACTTTGAAACCCTAACCCTAGTTCAAACCCCTAGTTTGAAACCCTAACCCGAGTTTAAACCCCTACTTTGAAACCCTAACCTGAGTTTAAACCCCTACTTTGAAAACCTAACCCTAGTTTAAACCCCTACTTTGAAACCCTAATCCTAGTTTAAACCCCTACTTTGAAACCCTAACCCTAGGTTAAACCCCTACTTTGAAACCCTAACCTTAGTTTAAAATCCTACTTTGAAACCTTAACCCTAGTTTAAACCCCTACTTTGAAACCCTAACTCTAGTTTAAACCCCTACTTTGAAATCCTAATCCTAGTTTAAACCCCTACTTTGAAACCCTAACCCGAGTTTAAACCCCTACTTTGAAACCCTAAACCTAGTTTAAAACCCTACTTTGAAACCCTAACCCTACTTTAAACCCCTACTTTGAAACCATAACCATAGTTCAAACCCATACTTTGAAACCTTAACCCTAGTTTAAACCCCTACTTTGAAACCCTAACCCTAGTTTAAACCCTAACCCTAATTGAAACCCCTACTTTAGAACCCTAACCCTAGGTTAAACCCCTACTTTGAAACCCTCACCTTAGTTTAAAATCCTACTTTGAAACCTTAACCCTAGTTTAAACCCCTACTTTGAAACCCTAACCCTAGTTTAAACCCCTACTTTGAAACCCTAACCCTAGTTTAAACCCCTAATTGAAACTTTATCCCTAGTTTAAACCCCTACTTTGAAACCCTAACCCTAGTTTAAACCCCTACTTTGAAACCCTAACCCTAGTTTAAACCCCTAATTGAAACTTTATCCCTAGTTTAAACCCCTACTTTGAAACCCTAACCATAGTTTAAACCCCTACTTTGAAACCCTAACCCTTGTTTAAAACCCTACTTTGAAACCCTAACCCTAGTTTAAACCCCTACTTTGAAACCCTAACCCTAGTTTAAACCACCATTTTGAAACCTTAACCTAGTTTAAAACCCTACTTTGAAACCCTAACCCTAGTTTAAACCCCTACTTTGAAACCTTAACCCTAGTTTAAACCCTAACCCTCGTTTAAACACCTACTTTGAAACCCTAACCCTAGTTTAAACCACTACTTTGAAACCCTAACCCTAGTTTAAAACCCTACTTTGAAACCCTAACCCTAGTTTAAACCCCTACTTTGAAACCCTAACCCTAGTTTAAAACCCTACTTTGAAACCCTAACCCTAGTTTAAAACCCTACTTTGAAACCTTAACTCTAGTTTGAAACCCTAACCTTAGTTTGAAACCCTAACCCTAGTTTAAACCCCTACTTTGAAACCCTAACCCTAGTTTAAACCCCTACTTTGAAACCCTAACCCTAGTTTAAAACCCTACTTTAAAACCCTAACCCTAGTTTAAAATCCTACTTTGAGACCCTAACCCTAGTTTAAACCCCTACTTTGAAACCCTAAACCTAGTTTAAAACCCTACTTTGAAACCCTAACCTTAGTTTGAAACCCTAACCCTAGTTTAAAACCCTACTTTGAAACCCTAACCCTAGTTTGAAAACCTAACCCTAGTTTAAACCCCTACTTTGAAACCCTAACCCTAGTTTAAACCCCTACTTTGAAACCCTAACCCGAGTTTAAACCCCTACTTTGAAACCCTAACCCTAGTTTAAACCCCTACTTTGAAACCCTAACCCTAGTTTAAACCCCTACTTTGAAACCCCAAACCTAGTTTAAAACCCTACTTTGAAACCCTAACCCTAGTTTGAAACCCTAACCCTAGTTTAAAACCCTACTTTGAAACCCAAACCCTAATTTGAAACCCTAACCCTAGTTTAAACCCCTACTTTGAAACCCTAACCCTAGTTCAAACCCCTAGTTTGAAACCCTAACCCGAGTTTAAACCCCCACTTTGAAACCCTAACCTGAGTTTAAACCCCTACTTTGAAAACCTAACCCTAGTTTAAACCCCTACTTTGAAACCCTAATCCTAGTTTAAACCCCTACTTTGAAACCCTAACCCTAGTTTAAACCCCTACTTTGAAACCCTAACCCTAGTTTAAACCCTTACTTTGAAACCCTAAGCCTAGTTTGAAACCCTAACCCTAATTTAAACCCCTACTTTAGAACCCTAACCCTAGGTTAAACCCCTACTTTGAAACCCTAACCTTAGTTTAAAATCCAACTTTGAAACCTTAACCCTAGTTTAAACCCCTACTTTGAAACCCTAACCCTAGTTTAAACCCCTACTTTGAAATCCTAATCCTAGTTTAAACCCCTACTTTGAAACCCTAACCCTAGTTTAAACCCCTACTTTGAAACCCTAACCCTAGTTTAAACCCCTTCTTTGAAACCCTAACCCTAGTTTGAAACCCTAACCCTAATTTAAACCCCTACTTTGAAACCCTAACCCTAGTTTGAAAACCTAACCCTAGTTTAAACCCCTACTTTGAAACCCTAACCCTAGTTTAAACCCCTAGTTAGAAACCCTAACCTGAGTTTAAACCCCTACTTTGAAACCCTAACCTGAGTTTAAACCCCTACTTTGAAAACCTAACCCTAGTTTAAACCCCTACTTTGAAACCCTAATCCTAGTTTAAACCCCTACTTTGAAACCCTAACCCTAGTTTAAACCCCTACTTTGAAACCCTAACCCTAGTTTAAACCCCTACTTTGAAACCCTAACCCTAATTTAAACCCTTACTTTGAAACCCTAAGCCTAGTTTTAAACCCTAACCCTAATTTAAACCCCTACTTTAGAACCCTAACCCTAGGTTAAACCCCTACTTTGAAACCCTAACCTTAGTTTAAAATCCAACTTTGAAACCTTAACCCTAGTTTAAACCCCTACTTTGAAACCCTAACCCTAGTTTAAACCCCTACTTTGAAATCTTAATCCTAGTTTAAACCCCTACTTTGAAACCCTAACCCTAGTTTAAACCCCTACTTTGAAACCCTAACCCTAGTTTAAACCCCTTCTTTGAAACCCTAACCCTAGTTTGAAACCCTAACCCTAGTTTAAACCCCTAGTTAGAAACCCTAACCCGAGTTTAAACCCCTACTTTGAAACCCTAACCTGAGTTTAAACCCCTACTTTGAAAACCTAACCCTAGTTTAAATCCCTACTTTGAAACCCTAATCCTAGTTTAAACCCCTACTTTGAAACCCTAACCCTAGTTTAAACCCCTACTTTGAAACCCTAACCCTAGTTTAAACCCCTACTTTGAAACCCTAACCCTAATTTAAACCCTTACTTTGAAACCCTAAGCCTAGTTTGAAACCCTAACCCTAATTTAAACCCCTACTTTAGAACCCTAACCCTAGGTTAAACCCCTACTTTGAAACCCTAACCTTAGTTTAAAATCCTACTTTGAAACCTTAACCCTAGTTTAAACCCCTACTTTGAAACCCTAACCCTAGTTTAATCCCCTACTTTGAAATCCTAATCCTAGTTTAAACCCCTACTTTGAAACCCTATCCATAGTTTAAACCCCTACTTTGAAACCCTAACCCTAGTTTAAACCCCTTCTTTGAAACCCTAACCCTAGTTTGAAACCCTAACCCTAATTTAAACCCCTACTTTAGAACCCTAACCCTAGGTTAAACCCCTACTTTGAAACCCTCACCTTAGTTTAAAATCCTACTTTGAAACCTTAACCCTAGTTTAAACCCCTACTTTGAAACCCTAACCCTAGTTTAAAACCCTACTTTGAAACCCTATTCCTAGTTTAAAACCAGACTTTGAAACCCTAACCCTAGATTAAACCCCTACTTTGAAACCCTAACCCTAGTTTAAAACCCTACTTTGAAACCCTAACACTAGTTTGAAAACCTTACCCTAAATTAAACCCCTACTTTGAAACCCTAACCCTAGTTTAAAACCCTACTTTGAAACCCTAACCCTAGTTTGAAAACCTAACCCTAGTTTAAACCCCTACTTTGAAACCTTAACCCTAGTTTGAAACCCTACTTTGAATCCCTAACCCTAGTTTAAACCCCTACTTTGAAACCCTAACCCTAGTTTAAACCCCTACTTTGAAACACTTACCCTAGTTTAAAACCCTACTTTGAAACCCTAACCCTAGTTTGAAACCCTAACCCTCGTTTACACACCTACTTTGAAACCCTTACCCTAGTTTGAAACCCTACTTTGAAACCCTAACCCTAGTTTGAAACCCTACTTTGAAACCCTAACCCTAGTTTAAACCCCCACTTTGAAACCCTAACCCTAGTTTGAAACCCTTTTTTGAAACCCTAACCCTAGTTTGAAAACCTAACCCTAGTTTAAACCCCTACTTTGAAACCTTAACCCTAGTTTGAAACCCTACTTTGAATCCCTAACCCTAGTTTAAACCCCTACTTTGAAACCCTTACCCTAGTTTAAACCCCTACTTTGAAACCCTAACCCTAGTTTAAAACCCTACTTTGAAACCCTAACCCTAGTTTAAACCCCTACTTTGAAACACTTACCCTAGTTTAAAACCCTACTTTGAAACCCTAACCCTAGTTTAAAACCCTACTTTGAAACCCTAACCCTAGTTTAAACCCCTACTTTGAAACACTTACCCTAGTTTAAAACCCTACTTTGAAACCCTATCCATAGTTTAAACCCCTACTTTGAAACCCTAACCCTAGTTTAAACCCCTTCTTTGAAACCCTAACCCTAGTTTGAAACCCTAACCCTAATTTAAACCCCTACTTTAGAACCCTAACCCTAGGTTAAACCCCTACTTTGAAACCCTCACCTTAGTTTAAAATCCTACTTTGAAACCTTAACCCTAGTTTAAACCCCTACTTTGAAACCCTAACCCTAGTTTAAAACCCTACTTTGAAACCCTATTCCTAGTTTAAAACCAGACTTTGAAACCCTAACCCTAGATTAAACCCCTACTTTGAAACCCTAACCCTAGTTTAAAACCCTACTTTGAAACCCTAACACTAGTTTGAAAACCTTACCCTAAATTAAACCCCTACTTTGAAACCCTAACCCTAATTTAAACCCCTACTTTGAAACCCTAACCCTAATTTAAACCCTTACTTTGAAACCCTAAGCCTAGTTTGAAACCCTAACCCTAATTTAAACCCCTACTTTAGAACCCTAACCCTAGGTTAAACCCCTACTTTGAAACCCTAACCTTAGTTTAAAATCCTACTTTGAAACCTTAACCCTAGTTTAAACCCCTACTTTGAAACCCTAACCCTAGTTTAATCCCCTACTTTGAAATCCTAATCCTAGTTTAAACCCCTACTTTGAAACCCTATCCATAGTTTAAACCCCTACTTTGAAACCCTAACCCTAGTTTAAACCCCTTCTTTGAAACCCAAACCCTAGTTTGAAACCCTAACCCTAATTTAAACCCCTACTTTAGAACCCTAACCCTAGGTTAAACCCCTACTTTGAAACCCTCACCTTAGTTTAAAATCCTACTTTGAAACCTTAACCCTAGTTTAAACCCCTACTTTGAAACCCTAACCCTAGTTTAAAACCCTACTTTGAAACCCTATTCCTAGTTTAAAACCAGACTTTGAAACCCTAACCCTAGATTAAACCCCTACTTTGAAACCCTAACCCTAGTTTAAAACCCTACTTTGAAACCCTAACACTAGTTTGAAAACCTTACCCTAAATTAAACCCCTACTTTGAAACCCTAACCCTAGTTTAAAACCCTACTTTGAAACCCTAACCCTAGTTTGAAAACCTAACCCTAGTTTAAACCCCTACTTTGAAACCTTAACCCTAGTTTGAAACCCTACTTTGAAACCCTAACCCTAGTTTAAAACCCTACTTTGAAACCCTAACCCTAGTTTAAAACCCTACTTTGAAACCTTAACTCTAGTTTGAAACCCTAACCTTAGTTTGAAACCCTAACCCTAGTTTAAACCCCTACTTTGAAACCCTAACCCTAGTTTAAACCCCTACTTTGAAACCCTAACCCTAGTTTAAAACCCTACTTTAAAACCCTAACCCTAGTTTAAAATCCTACTTTGAGACCCTAACCCTAGTTTAAACCCCTACTTTGAAACCCTAAACCTAGTTTAAAACCCTACTTTGAAACCCTAACCTTAGTTTGAAACCCTAACCCTAGTTTAAAACCCTACTTTGAAACCCTAACCCTAGTTTGAAAACCTAACCCTAGTTTAAACCCCTACTTTGAAACCCTAACCCTAGTTTAAACCCCTACTTTAGAACCCTAACCCTAGGTTAAAACCCTACTTTGAAACCCTAACCCTAGTTTAAACCTCTACTTTGAAACACTAACCCTAGTTTAAAACCTTACTTTGAAACCCTATCCCTAGTTTGAGACCCTAAACCTAGTTTAAACCCCTACTTTGAAACCCTAATCCTAGTTCAAACTACTACTTTGAAACCCTAACCCTAGTTTAAAACCCTACTTTGAAACCCTAACCCTAGTTTAAACCCCTACTTTAGAACCCTAACCCTAGGTTAAAACCCTACTTTGAAACCCTAACCTTAGTTTAAACCCCTACTTTAAAACCCTAACCCTCGTTTAAAACCCTACTTTGAAACCCTAAGCCTAGTTTAAACCTCTACTTTGAAACCCTAACCCTAGTTTAAAACCTTACTTTGAAACCCTATCCCTAGTTTGAGACCCTAAACCTAATTTAAACCCCTACTTTGAAACCCTAACCCTAGTTTAAACCTGTACTTTGAAACCCTAACCCTAGTTTGAAACCCTACTTTGAAACCCTAACCCTAGTTTGAAACCCTACTTTGAAACCCTAACCCTAGTTTAAAACCCTATTTTGAAACATTAACCCTAGTTTAAACCCGTACTTTGAAACCCTAACCCTAGTTTGAAACCCTACTTTGAAACCCTAACCCTAGTTTGAAACCCTACTTTGAAACCCTAACCCTAGTTTAAACCCCTACTTTGAAACCCTAACCCTAGTTTAAACCCCTAATTGAAACTTTATCCCTAGTTTAAACCCCTACTTTGAAACCCTAACCCTAGTTTAAACCCCTACTTTGAAACCCTAACCCTAGTTTAAACCCCTAATTGAAACTTTATCCCTAGTTTAAACCCCTACTTTGAAACCCTAACCCTAGTTTAAACCCCTACTTTGAAACCCTAACCCTAGTTTAAACCCCTAATTGAAACTTTATCCCTAGTTTAAACCCCTACTTTGAAACCCTAACCATATTTTTAAACCCCTATTTTGAAACCCTAACCCTTGTTTAAAACCCTACTTTGAAACCCTAACCCTAGTTTAAACCCCTACTTTGAAACCCTAACCCTAGTTTAAACCACCATTTTGAAACCTTAACCTAGTTTAAAACCCTACTTTGAAACCCTAACCCTAGTTTAAACCCCTACTTTGAAACCTTAACCCTAGTTTAAACCCTAACCCTCGTTTAAACACCTACTTTGAAACCCTAACCCTAGTTTAAACCACTACTTTGAAACCCTAACCCTAGTTTAAAACCCTAATTTGAAACCCTAACCCTAGTTTAAACCCCTACTTTGAAACCCTAACCCTAGTTTAAAACCCTACTTTGAAACCCTAACCCTAGTTTAAAACCCTACTTTGAAACCTTAACTCTAGTTTGAAACCCTAACCTTAGTTTGAAACCCTAACCCTAGTTTAAACCCCTACTTTGAAACCCTAACCCTAGTTTAAACCCCTACTTTGAAACCCTAACCCTAGTTTAAAACCCTACTTTAAAACCCTAACCCTAGTTTAAAATCCTACTTTGAAACCCTAACCCTAGTTTAAACCCCTACTTTGAAACCCTAAACCTAGTTTAAAACCCTACTTTGAAACCCTAACCCTAGTTTGAAACCCTAACCCTAGTTTAAAACCCTACTTTGAAACCCTAACCCTAGTTTGAAAACCTAACCCTAGTTTAAACCCCTACTTTGAAACCCTAACCCTAGTTTAAACCCCTACTTTGAAACCCTAACCCGAGTTTAAACCCCTACTTTGAAACCCTAACCCTAGTTTAAACCCCTACTTTGAAACCCTAACCCTAGTTTAAAACCCTACTTTGAAACCCTAACCCTAGTTTAAACCACTACTTTGAAACCCTAACCCTAGTTTAAAATCCTACTTTGAAACCCTAACCCTAGTTTAAACCCCTACTTTGAAACCCCAAACCTAGTTTAAAACCCTACTTTGAAACCCTAACCCTAGTTTGAAACCCTAACCCTAGTTTAAAACCCTACTTTGAAACCCTAACCCTAGTTTGAAAACCTAACCCTAGTTTAAACCCCTACTTTGAAACCCTAACCCTAGTTCAAACCCCTAGTTTGAAACCCTAACCCGAGTTTAAACCCCTACTTTGAAACCCTAACCTGAGTTTAAACCCTACTTTGAAAACCTAACCCTAGTTTAAACCCCTACTTTGAAACCCTAATCCTAGTTTAAACCCCTACTTTGAAACCCTAACCCTAGTTTAAACCCCTACTTTGAAACCCTAACCCTAGTTTAAACCCTTACTTTGAAACCCTAAGCCTAGTTTGAAACCCTAACCCTAATTTAAACCCCTACTTTAGAACCCTAACCCTAGGTTAAACCCCTACTTTGAAACCCTAACCTTAGTTTAAAATCCTACTTTGAAACCTTAACCCTAGTTTAAACCCCTACTTTGAAACCCTAACCCTAGTTTAAACCCCTACTTTGAAATCCTAATCCTAGTTTAAACCCCTACTTTGAAACCCTAACCCGAGTTTAAACCCCTACTTTGAAACCCTAAACCTAGTTTAAAACCCTACTTTGAAACCCTAACCCTACTTTAAACTCCTACTTTGAAACCATAACCATAGTTCAAACCCATACTTTGAAACCTTAACCCTAGTTTAAACCCCTACTTTGAAACCCTAACCCTAGTTTAAACCCCTAATTGAAACTTTATCCCTAGTTTAAACCCCTACTTTGAAACCCTAACCCTAGTTTAAACCCCTACTTTGAAACCCTAACCCTAGTTTAAACCCCTAATTGAAACTTTATCCCTAGTTTAAACCCCTACTTTGAAACCCTAACCCTAGTTTAAACCCCTACTTTGAAACCCTAACCCTAGTTTAAACCCCTAATTGAAACTTTATCCCTAGTTTAAACCCCTACTTTGAAACCCTAACCATAGTTTAAACCCCTACTTTGAAACCCTAACCCTTGTTTAAAACCCTACTTTGAAACCCTAACCCTAGTTTAAACCCCTACTTTGAAACCCTAACCCTAGTTTAAACCACCTTTTTGAAACCTTAACCTAGTTTAAAACCCTACTTTGAAACCCTAACCCTAGTTTAAACCCCTACTTTGAAACCTTAACCCTAGTTTAAACCCTAACCCTCGTTTAAACACCTACTTTGAAACCCTAACCCTAGTTTAAACCACTACTTTGAAACCCTAACCCTAGTTTAAAACCCTACTTTGAAACCCTAACCCTAGTTTAAACCCCTACTTTGAAACCCTAACCCTAGTTTAAAACCCTACTTTGAAACCCTAACCCTAGTTTAAAACCCTACTTTGAAACCTTAACTCTAGTTTGAAACCCTAACCCTAGTTTGAAAACCTAACCCTAGTTTAAACCCCTACTTTGAAACCCTAACCCTAGTTCAAACCCCTAGTTTGAAACCCTAACCCGAGTTTAAACCCCTACTTTGAAACCCTAACCTGAGTTTAAACCCCTACTTTGAAAACCTAACCCTAGTTTAAACCCCTACTTTGAAACCCTAATCCTAGTTTAAACCCCTACTTTGAAACCCTAACCCTAGGTTAAACCCCTACTTTGAAACCCTAACCTTAGTTTAAAATCCTACTTTGAAACCTTAACCCTAGTTTAAACCCCTACTTTGAAACCCTAACCCTAGTTTAAACCCCTACTTTGAAATCCTAATCCTAGTTTAAACCCCTACTTTGAAACCCTAACCCGAGTTTAAACCCCTACTTTGAAACCCTAAACCTAGTTTAAAACCCTACTTTGAAACCCTAACCCTACTTTAAACCCCTACTTTGAAACCATAACCATAGTTCAAACCCATACTTTGAAACCTTAACCCTAGTTTAAACCCCTACTTTGAAACCCTAACCCTAGTTTAAACCCTAACCCTAATTGAAACCCCTACTTTAGAACCCTAACCCTAGGTTAAACCCCTACTTTGAAACCCTCACCTTAGTTTAAAATCCTACTTTGAAACCTTAACCCTAGTTTAAACCCCTACTTTGAAACCCTAACCCTAGTTTAAACCCCTACTTTGAAACCCTAACCCTAGTTCAAACCCCTAGTTTGAAACCCTAACCCGAGTTTAAACCCCTACTTTGAAACCCTAACCTGAGTTTAAACCCTACTTTGAAAACCTAACCCTAGTTTAAACCCCTACTTTGAAACCCTAATCCTAGTTTAAACCCCTACTTTGAAACCCTAACCCTAGTTTAAACCCCTACTTTGAAACCCTAACCCTAGTTTAAACCCTTACTTTGAAACCCTAAGCCTAGTTTGAAACCCTAACCCTAATTTAAACCCCTACTTTAGAACCCTAACCCTAGGTTAAACCCCTACTTTGAAACCCTAACCTTAGTTTAAAATCCTACTTTGAAACCTTAACCCTAGTTTAAACCCCTACTTTGAAACCCTAACCCTAGTTTAAACCCCTACTTTGAAATCCTAATCCTAGTTTAAACCCCTACTTTGAAACCCTAACCCGAGTTTAAACCCCTACTTTGAAACCCTAAACCTAGTTTAAAACCCTACTTTGAAACCCTAACCCTACTTTAAACCCCTACTTTGAAACCATAACCATAGTTCAAACCCATACTTTGAAACCTTAACCCTAGTTTAAACCCCTACTTTGAAACCCTAACCCTAGTTTAAACCCCTAATTGAAACTTTATCCCTAGTTTAAACCCCTACTTTGAAACCCTAACCCTAGTTTAAACCCCTACTTTGAAACCCTAACCCTAGTTTAAACCCCTAATTGAAACTTTATCCCTAGTTTAAACCCCTACTTTGAAACCCTAACCCTAGTTTAAACCCCTACTTTGAAACCCTAACCCTAGTTTAAACCCCTAATTGAAACTTTATCCCTAGTTTAAACCCCTACTTTGAAACCCTAACCATAGTTTAAACCCCTACTTTGAAACCCTAACCCTTGTTTAAAACCCTACTTTGAAACCCTAACCCTAGTTTAAACCCCTACTTTGAAACCCTAACCCTAGTTTAAACCACCTTTTTGAAACCTTAACCTAGTTTAAAACCCTACTTTGAAACCCTAACCCTAGTTTAAACCCCTACTTTGAAACCTTAACCCTAGTTTAAACCCTAACCCTCGTTTAAACACCTACTTTGAAACCCTAACCCTAGTTTAAACCACTACTTTGAAACCCTAACCCTAGTTTAAAACCCTACTTTGAAACCCTAACCCTAGTTTAAACCCCTACTTTGAAACCCTAACCCTAGTTTAAAACCCTACTTTGAAACCCTAACCCTAGTTTAAAACCCTACTTTGAAACCTTAACTCTAGTTTGAAACCCTAACCCTAGTTTGAAAACCTAACCCTAGTTTAAACCCCTACTTTGAAACCCTAACCCTAGTTCAAACCCCTAGTTTGAAACCCTAACCCGAGTTTAAACCCCTACTTTGAAACCCTAACCTGAGTTTAAACCCCTACTTTGAAAACCTAACCCTAGTTTAAACCCCTACTTTGAAACCCTAATCCTAGTTTAAACCCCTACTTTGAAACCCTAACCCTAGGTTAAACCCCTACTTTGAAACCCTAACCTTAGTTTAAAATCCTACTTTGAAACCTTAACCCTAGTTTAAACCCCTACTTTGAAACCCTAACCCTAGTTTAAACCCCTACTTTGAAATCCTAATCCTAGTTTAAACCCCTACTTTGAAACCCTAACCCGAGTTTAAACCCCTACTTTGAAACCCTAAACCTAGTTTAAAACCCTACTTTGAAACCCTAACCCTACTTTAAACCCCTACTTTGAAACCATAACCATAGTTCAAACCCATACTTTGAAACCTTAACCCTAGTTTAAACCCCTACTTTGAAACCCTAACCCTAGTTTAAACCCTAACCCTAATTGAAACCCCTACTTTAGAACCCTAACCCTAGGTTAAACCCCTACTTTGAAACCCTCACCTTAGTTTAAAATCCTACTTTGAAACCTTAACCCTAGTTTAAACCCCTACTTTGAAACCCTAACCCTAGTTTAAACCCCTACTTTGAAACCCTAACCCTAGTTTAAACCCCTAATTGAAACTTTATCCCTAGTTTAAACCCCTACTTTGAAACCCTAACCCTAGTTTAAACCCCTACTTTGAAACCCTAACCCTAGTTTAAACCCCTAATTGAAACTTTATCCCTAGTTTAAACCCCTACTTTGAAACCCTAACCATAGTTTAAACCCCTACTTTGAAACCCTAACCCTTGTTTAAAACCCTACTTTGAAACCCTAACCCTAGTTTAAACCCCTACTTTGAAACCCTAACCCTAGTTTAAACCACCATTTTGAAACCTTAACCTAGTTTAAAACCCTACTTTGAAACCCTAACCCTAGTTTAAACCCCTACTTTGAAACCTTAACCCTAGTTTAAACCCTAACCCTCGTTTAAACACCTACTTTGAAACCCTAACCCTAGTTTAAACCACTACTTTGAAACCCTAACCCTAGTTTAAAACCCTACTTTGAAACCCTAACCCTAGTTTAAACCCCTACTTTGAAACCCTAACCCTAGTTTAAAACCCTACTTTGAAACCCTAACCCTAGTTTAAAACCCTACTTTGAAACCTTAACTCTAGTTTGAAACCCTAACCTTAGTTTGAAACCCTAACCCTAGTTTAAACCCCTACTTTGAAACCCTAACCCTAGTTTAAACCCCTACTTTGAAACCCTAACCCTAGTTTAAAACCCTACTTTAAAACCCTAACCCTAGTTTAAAATCCTACTTTGAGACCCTAACCCTAGTTTAAACCCCTACTTTGAAACCCTAAACCTAGTTTAAAACCCTACTTTGAAACCCTAACCCTAGTTTGAAACCCTAACCCTAGTTTAAAACCCTACTTTGAAACCCTAACCCTAGTTTGAAAACCTAACCCTAGTTTAAACCCCTACTTTGAAACCCTAACCCTAGTTTAAACCCCTACTTTGAAACCCTAACCCGAGTTTAAACCCCTACTTTGAAACCCTAACCCTAGTTTAAACCCCTACTTTGAAACCCTAACCCTAGTTTAAAACCCTACTTTGAAACCCTAACCCTAGTTTAAACCACTACTTTAAAACCCTAACCCTAGTTTAAAATCCTACTTTGAAACCCTAACCCTAGTTTAAACCCCTACTTTGAAACCCCAAACCTAGTTTAAAACCCTACTTTGAAACCCTAACCCTAGTTTGAAACCCTAACCCTAGTTTAAAACCCTACTTTGAAACCCTAACCCTAGTTTGAAAACCTAACCCTAGTTTAAACCCCTACTTTGAAACCCTAACCCTAGTTCAAACCCCTAGTTTGAAACCCTAACCCGAGTTTAAACCCCTACTTTGAAACCCTAACCTGAGTTTAAACCCCTACTTTGAAAACCTAACCCTAGTTTAAACCCCTACTTTGAAACCCTAATCCTAGTTTAAACCCCTACTTTGAAACCCTAACCCTAGTTTAAACCCCTACTTTGAAACCCTAACCCTAGTTTAAACCCTTACTTTGAAACCCTAAGCCTAGTTTGAAACCCTAACCCTAATTTAAACCCCTACTTTAGAACCCTAACCCTAGGTTAAACCCCTACTTTGAAACCCTAACCTTAGTTTAAAATCCTACTTTGAAACCTTAACCCTAGTTTAAACCCCTACTTTGAAACCCTAACCCTAGTTTAAAACCCTACTTTGAAATCCTAATCCTAGTTTAAACCCCTACTTTGAAACCCTAACCCGAGTTTAAACCCCTACTTTGAAACCCTAAACCTAGTTTAAAACCCTACTTTGAAACCCTAACCCTACTTTAAACCCCTACTTTGAAACCATAACCATAGTTCAAACCCATACTTTGAAACCTTAACCCTAGTTTAAACCCCTACTTTGAAACCCTAACCCTAGTTTAAAACCCTACTTTGAAACCCTAACCCTAGTTTAAACCACTACTTTAAAACCCTAACCCTAGTTTAAAATCCTACTTTGAAACCCTAACCCTAGTTTAAACCCCTACTTTGAAACCCCAAACCTAGTTTAAAACCCTACTTTGAAACCCTAACCCTAGTTTGAAACCCTAACCCTAGTTTAAAACCCTACTTTGAAACCCTAACCCTAGTTTGAAAACCTAACCCTAGTTTAAACCCCTACTTTGAAACCCTAACCCTAGTTCAAACCCCTAGTTTGAAACCCTAACCCGAGTTTAAACCCCTACTTTGAAACCCTAACCTGAGTTTAAACCCCTACTTTGAAAACCTAACCCTAGTTTAAACCCCTACTTTGAAACCCTAATCCTAGTTTAAACCCCTACTTTGAAACCCTAACCCTAGTTTAAACCCCTACTTTGAAACCCTAACCCTAGTTTAAACCACCATTTTGAAACCTTAACCTAGTTTAAAACCCTACTTTGAAACCCTAACCCTAGTTTAAACCCCTACTTTGAAACCTTAACCCTAGTTTAAACCCTAACCCTCGTTTAAACACCTACTTTGAAACCCTAACCCTAGTTTAAACCACTACTTTGAAACCCTAACCCTAGTTTAAAACCCTACTTTGAAACCCTAACCCTAGTTTAAACCCCTACTTTGAAACCCTAACCCTAGTTTAAAACCCTACTTTGAAACCCTAACCCTAGTTTAAAACCCTACTTTGAAACCTTAACTCTAGTTTGAAACCCTAACCTTAGTTTGAAACCCTAACCCTAGTTTAAACCCCTACTTTGAAACCCTAACCCTAGTTTAAACCCCTACTTTGAAACCCTAACCCTAGTTTAAAACCCTACTTTAAAACCCTAACCCTAGTTTAAAATCCTACTTTGAGACCCTAACCCTAGTTTAAACCCCTACTTTGAAACCCTAAACCTAGTTTAAAACCCTACTTTGAAACCCTAACCCTAGTTTGAAACCCTAACCCTAGTTTAAAACCCTACTTTGAAACCCTAACCCTAGTTTGAAAACCTAACCCTAGTTTAAACCCCTACTTTGAAACCCTAACCCTAGTTTAAACCCCTACTTTGAAACCCTAACCCGAGTTTAAACCCCTACTTTGAAACCCTAACCCTAGTTTAAACCCCTACTTTGAAACCCTAACCCTAGTTTAAAACCCTACTTTGAAACCCTAACCCTAGTTTAAACCACTACTTTAAAACCCTAACCCTAGTTTAAAATCCTACTTTGAAACCCTAACCCTAGTTTAAACCCCTACTTTGAAACCCCAAACCTAGTTTAAAACCCTACTTTGAAACCCTAACCCTAGTTTGAAACCCTAACCCTAGTTTAAAACCCTACTTTGAAACCCTAACCCTAGTTTGAAAACCTAACCCTAGTTTAAACCCCTACTTTGAAACCCTAACCCTAGTTCAAACCCCTAGTTTGAAACCCTAACCCGAGTTTAAACCCCTACTTTGAAACCCTAACCTGAGTTTAAACCCCTACTTTGAAAACCTAACCCTAGTTTAAACCCCTACTTTGAAACCCTAATCCTAGTTTAAACCCCTACTTTGAAACCCTAACCCTAGTTTAAACCCCTACTTTGAAACCCTAACCCTAGTTTAAACCCTTACTTTGAAACCCTAAGCCTAGTTTGAAACCCTAACCCTAATTTAAACCCCTACTTTAGAACCCTAACCCTAGGTTAAACCCCTACTTTGAAACCCTAACCTTAGTTTAAAATCCTACTTTGAAACCTTAACCCTAGTTTAAACCCCTACTTTGAAACCCTAACCCTAGTTTAAACCCCTACTTTGAAATCCTAATCCTAG
This sequence comes from Leptonotus elevatus, assembly GCF_054856555.1. Taxonomy (NCBI): domain Eukaryota; kingdom Metazoa; phylum Chordata; class Actinopteri; order Syngnathiformes; family Syngnathidae; genus Leptonotus; species Leptonotus elevatus. The sequence continues at coordinate 4,781,479 of NC_141260.1, read as the reverse complement.
TTTAAACCCCTACTTTGAAACCCTAACCCGAGTTTAAACCCCTACTTTGAAACCCTAAACCTAGTTTAAAACCCTACTTTGAAACCCTAACCCTACTTTAAACCCCTACTTTGAAACCATAACCATAGTTCAAACCCATACTTTGAAACCTTAACCCTAGTTTAAACTCCTACTTTGAAACCCTAACCCTAGTTTAAAACCCTACTTTGAAACCCTAACCCTAGTTTAAACCACTACTTTAAAACCCTAACCCTAGTTTAAAATCCTACTTTGAAACCCTAACCCTAGTTTAAACCCCTACTTTGAAACCCCAAACCTAGTTTAAAACCCTACTTTGAAACCCTAACCCTAGTTTGAAACCCTAACCCTAGTTTAAAACCCTACTTTGAAACCCTAACCCTAGTTTGAAAACCTAACCCTAGTTTAAACCCCTACTTTGAAACCCTAACCCTAGTTCAAACCCCTAGTTTGAAACCCTAACCCGAGTTTAAACCCCTACTTTGAAACCCTAACCTGAGTTTAAACCCCTACTTTGAAAACCTAACCCTAGTTTAAACCCCTACTTTGAAACCCTAATCCTAGTTTAAACCCCTACTTTGAAACCCTAACCCTAGTTTAAACCCCTACTTTGAAACCCTAACCCTAGTTTAAACCCTTACTTTGAAACCCTAAGCCTAGTTTGAAACCCTAACCCTAATTTAAACCCCTACTTTAGAACCCTAACCCTAGGTTAAACCCCTACTTTGAAACCCTAACCTTAGTTTAAAATCCTACTTTGAAACCTTAACCCTAGTTTAAACCCCTACTTTGAAACCCTAACCCTAGTTTAAACCCCTACTTTGAAATCCTAATCCTAGTTTAAACCCCTACTTTGAAACCCTAACCCGAGTTTAAACCCCTACTTTGAAACCCTAAACCTAGTTTAAAACCCTACTTTGAAACCCTAACCCTACTTTAAACCCCTACTTTGAAACCATAACCATAGTTCAAACCCATACTTTGAAACCTTAACCCTAGTTTAAACCCCTACTTTGAAACCCTAACCCTAGTTTAAACCCCTAATTGAAACTTTATCCCTAGTTTAAACCCCTACTTTGAAACCCTAACCCTAGTTTAAACCCCTACTTTGAAACCCTAACCCTAGTTTAAACCCCTAATTGAAACTTTATCCCTAGTTTAAACCCCTACTTTGAAACCCTAACCCTAGTTTAAACCCCTACTTTGAAACCCTAACCCTAGTTTAAACCCCTAATTGAAACTTTATCCCTAGTTTAAACCCCTACTTTGAAACCCTAACCATAGTTTAAACCCCTACTTTGAAACCCTAACCCTTGTTTAAAACCCTACTTTGAAACCCTAACCCTAGTTTAAACCCCTACTTTGAAACCCTAACCCTAGTTTAAACCACCTTTTTGAAACCTTAACCTAGTTTAAAACCCTACTTTGAAACCCTAACCCTAGTTTAAACCCCTACTTTGAAACCTTAACCCTAGTTTAAACCCTAACCCTCGTTTAAACACCTACTTTGAAACCCTAACCCTAGTTTAAACCACTACTTTGAAACCCTAACCCTAGTTTAAAACCCTACTTTGAAACCCTAACCCTAGTTTAAACCCCTACTTTGAAACCCTAACCCTAGTTTAAAACCCTACTTTGAAACCCTAACCCTAGTTTAAAACCCTACTTTGAAACCTTAACTCTAGTTTGAAACCCTAACCCTAGTTTGAAAACCTAACCCTAGTTTAAACCCCTACTTTGAAACCCTAACCCTAGTTCAAACCCCTAGTTTGAAACCCTAACCCGAGTTTAAACCCCTACTTTGAAACCCTAACCTGAGTTTAAACCCCTACTTTGAAAACCTAACCCTAGTTTAAACCCCTACTTTGAAACCCTAATCCTAGTTTAAACCCCTACTTTGAAACCCTAACCCTAGGTTAAACCCCTACTTTGAAACCCTAACCTTAGTTTAAAATCCTACTTTGAAACCTTAACCCTAGTTTAAACCCCTACTTTGAAACCCTAACCCTAGTTTAAACCCCTACTTTGAAATCCTAATCCTAGTTTAAACCCCTACTTTGAAACCCTAACCCGAGTTTAAACCCCTACTTTGAAACCCTAAACCTAGTTTAAAACCCTACTTTGAAACCCTAACCCTACTTTAAACCCCTACTTTGAAACCATAACCATAGTTCAAACCCATACTTTGAAACCTTAACCCTAGTTTAAACCCCTACTTTGAAACCCTAACCCTAGTTTAAACCCTAACCCTAATTGAAACCCCTACTTTAGAACCCTAACCCTAGGTTAAACCCCTACTTTGAAACCCTCACCTTAGTTTAAAATCCTACTTTGAAACCTTAACCCTAGTTTAAACCCCTACTTTGAAACCCTAACCCTAGTTTAAACCCCTACTTTGAAACCCTAACCCTAGTTTAAACCCCTAATTGAAACTTTATCCCTAGTTTAAACCCCTACTTTGAAACCCTAACCCTAGTTTAAACCCCTACTTTGAAACCCTAACCCTAGTTTAAACCCCTAATTGAAACTTTATCCCTAGTTTAAACCCCTACTTTGAAACCCTAACCATAGTTTAAACCCCTACTTTGAAACCCTAACCCTTGTTTAAAACCCTACTTTGAAACCCTAACCCTAGTTTAAACCCCTACTTTGAAACCCTAACCCTAGTTTAAACCACCATTTTGAAACCTTAACCTAGTTTAAAACCCTACTTTGAAACCCTAACCCTAGTTTAAACCCCTACTTTGAAACCTTAACCCTAGTTTAAACCCTAACCCTCGTTTAAACACCTACTTTGAAACCCTAACCCTAGTTTAAACCACTACTTTGAAACCCTAACCCTAGTTTAAAACCCTACTTTGAAACCCTAACCCTAGTTTAAACCCCTACTTTGAAACCCTAACCCTAGTTTAAAACCCTACTTTGAAACCCTAACCCTAGTTTAAAACCCTACTTTGAAACCTTAACTCTAGTTTGAAACCCTAACCTTAGTTTGAAACCCTAACCCTAGTTTAAACCCCTACTTTGAAACCCTAACCCTAGTTTAAACCCCTACTTTGAAACCCTAACCCTAGTTTAAAACCCTACTTTAAAACCCTAACCCTAGTTTAAAATCCTACTTTGAGACCCTAACCCTAGTTTAAACCCCTACTTTGAAACCCTAAACCTAGTTTAAAACCCTACTTTGAAACCCTAACCTTAGTTTGAAACCCTAACCCTAGTTTAAAACCCTACTTTGAAACCCTAACCCTAGTTTGAAAACCTAACCCTAGTTTAAACCCCTACTTTGAAACCCTAACCCTAGTTTAAACCCCTACTTTGAAACCCTAACCCGAGTTTAAACCCCTACTTTGAAACCCTAACCCTAGTTTAAACCCCTACTTTGAAACCCTAACCCTAGTTTAAAACCCTACTTTGAAACCCTAACCCTAGTTTAAACCACTACTTTAAAACCCTAACCCTAGTTTAAAATCCTACTTTGAAACCCTAACCCTAGTTTAAACCCCTACTTTGAAACCCCAAACCTAGTTTAAAACCCTACTTTGAAACCCTAACCCTAGTTTGAAACCCTAACCCTAGTTTAAAACCCTACTTTGAAACCCAAACCCTAATTTGAAACCCTAACCCTAGTTTAAACCCCTACTTTGAAACCCTAACCCTAGTTCAAACCCCTAGTTTGAAACCCTAACCCGAGTTTAAACCCCCACTTTGAAACCCTAACCTGAGTTTAAACCCCTACTTTGAAAACCTAACCCTAGTTTAAACCCCTACTTTGAAACCCTAATCCTAGTTTAAACCCCTACTTTGAAACCCTAACCCTAGTTTAAACCCCTACTTTGAAACCCTAACCCTAGTTTAAACCCTTACTTTGAAACCCTAAGCCTAGTTTGAAACCCTAACCCTAATTTAAACCCCTACTTTAGAACCCTAACCCTAGGTTAAACCCCTACTTTGAAACCCTAACCTTAGTTTAAAATCCAACTTTGAAACCTTAACCCTAGTTTAAACCCCTACTTTGAAACCCTAACCCTAGTTTAAACCCCTACTTTGAAATCCTAATCCTAGTTTAAACCCCTACTTTGAAACCCTAACCCTAGTTTAAACCCCTACTTTGAAACCCTAACCCTAGTTTAAACCCCTTCTTTGAAACCCTAACCCTAGTTTGAAACCCTAACCCTAATTTAAACCCCTACTTTTGAAACCCTAACCCTAGTTTGAAAACCTAACCCTAGTTTAAACCCCTACTTTGAAACCCTAACCCTAGTTTAAACCCCTAGTTAGAAACCCTAACCCGAGTTTAAACCCCTATTTTGAAACCCTAACCTGAGTTTAAACCCCTACTTTGAAACCTAACCCTAGTTTAAACCCCTACTTTGAAACCCTAATCCTCAGTTTAAAACCCCTACTTTGAAACCCTAACCCTAGTTTAAACCCATACTTTGAAACCCTAACCCTAGTTTTAAACCCCTACTTTTGAAACCCTAACCCTAATTTAAACCCTTACTTTGAAACCCTAAGCCTATTTTTAAACCCTAACCCTAATTTAAACCCCTACTTTAGAACCCTAACCCTAGGTTAAACCCCTACTTTGAAACCCTAACCTTAGTTTAAAATCCAACTTTGAAACCTTAACCCTAGTTTAAACCCCTACTTTGAAACCCTAACCCTAGTTTAAACCCCTACTTTGAAATCCTAATCCTAGTTTAAACCCCTACTTTGAAACCCTAACCCTAGTTTAAACCCCTACTTTGAAACCCTAACCCTAGTTTAACCCCTTCTTTGAACCCTAACCCTAGTTTGAAACCCTAACCCTAGTTTTAAACCCTAGTTAGAAACCCTAACCCGAGTTTAAACCCCTACTTTGAAACCCTAACCTGAGTTTAAACCCCTACTTTGAAAACCTAACCCTAGTTTAAATCCCTACTTTGAAACCCTAATCCTAGTTTAAACCCCCTACTTTGAAACCCTAACCCTAGTTTAAAACCCTACTTTGAAACCCTAACCCTAGTTTAAACCCCTACTTTGAAACCTAACCCTAATTTAAACCCTTACTTGAAACCCTAAGCCTAGTTTGAAACCCTAACCCTAATTTAAACCCCTACTTTAGAACCCTAACCCTAGGTTAAACCCCTACTTTGAAACCCTAACCTTAGTTTAAAATCCTACTTTGAAACCTTAACCCTAGTTTAAACCCCTACTTTGAAACCCTAACCCTAGTTTAATCCCCCTACTTTGAAATCCTAATCCTAGTTTAAACCCCATACTTTGAAACCCTATCCATAGTTTAAACCCCTACTTTTGAAACCCTAACCCTAGTTTAAACCCCTTCTTTGAAACCCTAACCCTAGTTTGAAACCCTAACCCTAATTTAAACCCCTACTTTAGAACCCTAACCCTAGGTTAAACCCCTACTTTGAAACCCTCACCTTAGTTTAAAATCCTACTTTGAAACCTTAACCCTAGTTTAAACCCCTACTTTGAAACCCTAACCCTAGTTTAAAACCCTACTTTGAAACCCTATTCCTAGTTTAAAACCAGACTTTGAAACCCTAACCCTAGATTAAACCCCTACTTTGAAACCCTAACCCTAGTTTTAAAACCCTACTTTGAAACCCTACACTAGTTTGAAAACCTTACCCTAAATTAAACCCCTACTTTGAAACCCTAACCCTAGTTAAAACCCTACTTTGAAACCCTAACCCTAGTTTGAAAACCTAACCCTAGTTTAAACCCCTACTTTGAAACCTTAACCCTAGTTTGAAACCCTACTTTGAATCCCTAACCCTAGTTTAAACCCCTACTTTGAAACCCTAACCCTAGTTTAAACCCCTACTTTGAAACACTTACCCTAGTTTAAAACCCTACTTTGAAACCTCTAACCCTAGTTTAAAACCCTACTTTGAAACCCTAACCCTAGTTTAAACCCCTACTTTGAAACACTTACCCTAGTTTAAAACCCTACTTTGAACCCTAACCCTAGTTTGAAACCCTAACCCTCGTTTACACACCTACTTTGAAACCCTTACCCTAGTTTGAAACCCTACTTTGAAACCCTAACCCTAGTTTGAAACCCTACTTTGAAACCCTAACCCTAGTTTAAACCCCACTTTGAAACCCTAACCCTAGTTTGAAACCCTTTTTTGAAACCCTAACCCTAGTTTGAAAACCTAACCCTAGTTTAAACCCCTACTTTGAAACCTTAACCCTAGTTTGAAACCCTACTTTGAATCCCTAACCCTAGTTTAAACCCCTACTTTGAAACCCTAACCCTAGTTTAAACCCCTACTTTGAAACACTTACCCTAGTTTAAAACCCTACTTTGAAACCCCTAACCCTAGTTTAAAACCCTACTTTGAACCCTAACCCTAGTTTAAACCCCTACTTTGAAACACTTACCCTAGTTTAAAACCCTACTTTGAAACCCTATCCATAGTTTAAACCCCTACTTTGAAACCCTAACCCTAGTTTAAACCCCTTCTTTGAAACCCTAACCCTTGTTTGAAACCCTAACCCTAATTTAAACCCCTACTTTAGAACCCTAACCCTAGGTTAAACCCCTACTTTGAAACCCTCACCTTAGTTTAAAATCCTACTTTGAAACCTTAACCCTAGTTTAAACCCCTACTTTGCAAGACCCTTAACCCTAGTTTAAAACCCTACTTTGAAACCCTATTCCTAGTTTAAAACCAGACTTTGAAACCCTAACCCTAGATTAAACCCCTACTTTGAAACCCTAACCCTAGTTTAAAACCCTACTTTGAAACCCTAACACTAGTTTGAAAACCTTACCCTAAATTAAACCCCTACTTTGAAACCCTAACCCTAATTTAAACCCCTACTTTGAAACCCTAACCCTAATTTAAACCCTTACTTTGAAACCCTAAGCCTAGTTTGAAACCCTAACCCTAATTTAAACCCCTACTTTAGAACCCTAACCCTAGGTTAAACCCCTACTTTGAAACCCTAACCTTAGTTTAAAATCCTACTTTGAAACCTTAACCCTAGTTTAAACCCCTACTTTGAAACCCTAACCCTAGTTTAATCCCCTACTTTGAAATCCTAATCCTAGTTTAAACCCCTACTTTGAAACCCTATCCATAGTTTAAACCCCTACTTTGAAACCCTAACCCTAGTTTAAACCCCTTCTTTGAAACCCAAACCCTAGTTTGAAACCCTAACCCTAATTTAAACCCCTACTTTAGAACCCTAACCCTAGGTTAAACCCCTACTTTGAAACCCTCACCTTAGTTTAAAATCCTACTTTGAAACCTTAACCCTAGTTTAAACCCCTACTTTGAAACCCTAACCCTAGTTTAAAACCCTACTTTGAAACCCTATTCCTAGTTTAAAACCAGACTTTGAAACCCTAACCCTAGATTAAACCCCTACTTTGAAACCCTAACCCTAGTTTAAAACCCTACTTTGAAACCCTAACACTAGTTTGAAAACCTTACCCTAAATTAAACCCCTACTTTGAAACCCTAACCCTAGTTTAAAACCCTACTTTGAAACCCTAACCCTAGTTTGAAAACCTAACCCTAGTTTAAACCCCTACTTTGAAACCTTAACCCTAGTTTGAAACCCTACTTTGAAACCCTAACCCTAGTTTAAAACCCTACTTTGAAACCCTAACCCTAGTTTAAAACCCTACTTTGAAACCTTAACTCTAGTTTGAAACCCTAACCTTAGTTTGAAACCCTAACCCTAGTTTAAACCCCTACTTTGAAACCCTAACCCTAGTTTAAACCCCTACTTTGAAACCCTAACCCTAGTTTAAAACCCTACTTTAAAACCCTAACCCTAGTTTAAAATCCTACTTTGAGACCCTAACCCTAGTTTAAACCCCTACTTTGAAACCCTAAACCTAGTTTAAAACCCTACTTTGAAACCCTAACCTTAGTTTGAAACCCTAACCCTAGTTTAAAACCCTACTTTGAAACCCTAACCCTAGTTTGAAAACCTAACCCTAGTTTAAACCCCTACTTTGAAACCCTAACCCTAGTTTAAACCCCTACTTTGAAACCCTAACCCGAGTTTAAACCCCGACTTTGAAACCCTAACCCTAGTTTAAACCCCTACTTTGAAACCCTAACCCTAGTTTAAAACCCTACTTTGAAACCCTAACCCTAGTTTAAACCACTACTTTAAAACCCTAACCCTAGTTTAAAATCCTACTTTGAAACCCTAACCCTAGTTTAAACCCCTACTTTGAAACCCCAAACCTAGTTTAAAACCCTACTTTGAAACCCTAACCCTAGTTTGAAACCCTAACCCTAGTTTAAAACCCTACTTTGAAACCCAAACCCTAATTTGAAACCCTAACCCTAGTTTAAACCCCTACTTTGAAACCCTAACCCTAGTTCAAACCCCTAGTTTGAAACCCTAACCCGAGTTTAAACCCCCACTTTGAAACCCTAACCTGAGTTTAAACCCCTACTTTGAAAACCTAACCCTAGTTTAAACCCCTACTTTGAAACCCTAATCCTAGTTTAAACCCCTACTTTGAAACCCTAACCCTAGTTTAAACCCCTACTTTGAAACCCTAACCCTAGTTTAAACCCTTACTTTGAAACCCTAAGCCTAGTTTGAAACCCTAACCCTAATTTAAACCCCTACTTTAGAACCCTAACCCTAGGTTAAACCCCTACTTTGAAACCCTAACCTTAGTTTAAAATCCAACTTTGAAACCTTAACCCTAGTTTAAACCCCTACTTTGAAACCCTAACCCTAGTTTAAACCCCTACTTTGAAATCCTAATCCTAGTTTAAACCCCTACTTTGAAACCCTAACCCTAGTTTAAACCCCTACTTTGAAACCCTAACCCTAGTTTAAACCCCTTCTTTGAAACCCTAACCCTAGTTTGAAACCCTAACCCTAATTTAAACCCCTACTTTGAAACCCTAACCCTAGTTTGAAAACCTAACCCTAGTTTAAACCCCTACTTTGAAACCCTAACCCTAGTTTAAACCCCTAGTTAGAAACCCTAACCCGAGTTTAAACCCCTACTTTGAAACCCTAACCTGAGTTTAAACCCCTACTTTGAAAACCTAACCCTAGTTTAAACCCCTACTTTGAAACCCTAATCCTAGTTTAAACCCCTACTTTGAAACCCTAACCCTAGTTTAAACCCCTACTTTGAAACCCTAACCCTAGTTTAAACCCCTACTTTGAAACCCTAACCCTAATTTAAACCCTTACTTTGAAACCCTAAGCCTAGTTTGAAACCCTAACCCTAATTTAAACCCCTACTTTAGAACCCTAACCCTAGGTTAAACCCCTACTTTGAAACCCTAACCTTAGTTTAAAATCCAACTTTGAAACCTTAACCCTAGTTTAAACCCCTACTTTGAAACCCTAACCCTAGTTTAAACCCCTACTTTGAAATCCTAATCCTAATTTAAACCCCTACTTTGAAACCCTAACCCTAGTTTAAACCCCTACTTTGAAACCCTAACCCTAGTTTAAACCCCTTCTTTGAAACCCTAACCCTAGTTTGAAACCCTAACCCTAGTTTAAACCCCTAGTTAGAAACCCTAACCCGAGTTTAAACCCCTACTTTGAAACCCTAACCTGAGTTTAAACCCCTACTTTGAAAACCTAACCCTAGTTTAAATCCCTACTTTGAAACCCTAATCCTAGTTTAAACCCCTACTTTGAAACCCTAACCCTAGTTTAAACCCCTACTTTGAAACCCTAACCCTAGTTTAAACCCCTACTTTGAAACCCTAACCCTAATTTAAACCCTTACTTTGAAACCCTAAGCCTAGTTTGAAACCCTAACCCTAATTTAAACCCCTACTTTAGAACCCTAACCCTAGGTTAAACCCCTACTTTGAAACCCTAACCTTAGTTTAAAATCCTACTTTGAAACCTTAACCCTAGTTTAAACCCCTACTTTGAAACCCTAACCCTAGTTTAATCCCCTACTTTGAAATCCTAATCCTAGTTTAAACCCCTACTTTGAAACCCTATCCATAGTTTAAACCCCTACTTTGAAACCCTAACCCTAGTTTAAACCCCTTCTTTGAAACCCTAACCCTAGTTTGAAACCCTAACCCTAATTTAAACCCCTACTTTAGAACCCTAACCCTAGGTTAAACCCCTACTTTGAAACCCTCACCTTAGTTTAAAATCCTACTTTGAAACCTTAACCTTAGTTTAAACCCCTACTTTGAAACCCTAACCCTAGTTTAAAACCCTACTTTGAAACCCTATTCCTAGTTTAAAACCAGACTTTGAAACCCTAACCCTAGATTAAACCCCTACTTTGAAACCCTAACCCTAGTTTAAAACCCTACTTTGAAACCCTAACACTAGTTTGAAAACCTTACCCTAAATTAAACCCCTACTTTGAAACCCTAACCCTAGTTTAAAACCCTACTTTGAAACCCTAACCCTAGTTTGAAACCCTACTTTGAATCCCTAACCCTAGTTTAAACCCCTACTTTGAAACCCTAACCCTAGTTTAAACCCCTACTTTGAAACACTTACCCTAGTTTAAAACCCTACTTTGAAACCCTAACCCTAGTTTAAAACCCTACTTTGAAACCCTAACCCTAGTTTAAACCACTACTTTAAAACCCTAACCCTAGTTTAAAATCCTACTTTGAAACCCTAACCCTAGTTTAAACCCCTACTTTGAAACCCCAAACCTAGTTTAAAACCCTACTTTGAAACCCTAACCCTACTTTAAACCCCTACTTTGAAACCATAACCATAGTTCAAACCCATACTTTGAAACCTTAACCCTAGTTTAAACCCCTACTTTGAAACCCTAACCCTAGTTTAAACCCTAACCCTAATTGAAACCCCTACTTTAGAACCCTAACCCTAGGTTAAACCCCTACTTTGAAACCCTCACCTTAGTTTAAAATCCTACTTTGAAACCTTAACCCTAGTTTAAACCCCTACTTTGAAACCCTAACCCTAGTTTAAACCCCTACTTTGAAACCCTAACCCTAGTTTAAACCCCTAATTGAAACTTTATCCCTAGTTTAAACCCCTACTTTGAAACCCTAACCCTAGTTTAAACCCCTACTTTGAAACCCTAACCCTAGTTTAAACCCCTAATTGAAACTTTATCCCTAGTTTAAACCCCTACTTTGAAACCCTAACCATAGTTTAAACCCCTACTTTGAAACCCTAACCCTTGTTTAAAACCCTACTTTGAAACCCTAACCCTAGTTTAAACCCCTACTTTGAAACCCTAACCCTAGTTTAAACCACCATTTTGAAACCTTAACCTAGTTTAAAACCCTACTTTGAAACCCTAACCCTAGTTTAAACCCCTACTTTGAAACCTTAACCCTAGTTTAAACCCTAACCCTCGTTTAAACACCTACTTTGAAACCCTAACCCTAGTTTAAACCACTACTTTGAAACCCTAACCCTAGTTTAAAACCCTACTTTGAAACCCTAACCCTAGTTTAAACCCCTACTTTGAAACCCTAACCCTAGTTTAAAACCCTACTTTGAAACCCTAACCCTAGTTTAAAACCCTACTTTGAAACCTTAACTCTAGTTTGAAACCCTAACCTTAGTTTGAAACCCTAACCCTAGTTTAAACCCCTACTTTGAAACCCTAACCCTAGTTTAAACCCCTACTTTGAAACCCTAACCCTAGTTTAAAACCCTACTTTAAAACCCTAACCCTAGTTTAAAATCCTACTTTGAGACCCTAACCCTAGTTTAAACCCCTACTTTGAAACCCTAAACCTAGTTTAAAACCCTACTTTGAAACCCTAACCCTAGTTTGAAACCCTAACCCTAGTTTAAAACCCTACTTTGAAACCCTAACCCTAGTTTGAAAACCTAACCCTAGTTTAAACCCCTACTTTGAAACCCTAACCCTAGTTTAAACCCCTACTTTGAAACCCTAACCCGAGTTTAAACCCCTACTTTGAAACCCTAACCCTAGTTTAAACCCCTACTTTGAAACCCTAACCCTAGTTTAAAACCCTACTTTGAAACCCTAACCCTAGTTTAAACCACTACTTTAAAACCCTAACCCTAGTTTAAAATCCTACTTTGAAACCCTAACCCTAGTTTAAACCCCTACTTTGAAACCCCAAACCTAGTTTAAAACCCTACTTTGAAACCCTAACCCTAGTTTGAAACCCTAACCCTAGTTTAAAACCCTACTTTGAAACCCTAACCCTAGTTTGAAAACCTAACCCTAGTTTAAACCCCTACTTTGAAACCCTAACCCTAGTTCAAACCCCTAGTTTGAAACCCTAACCCGAGTTTAAACCCCTACTTTGAAACCCTAACCTGAGTTTAAACCCCTACTTTGAAAACCTAACCCTAGTTTAAACCCCTACTTTGAAACCCTAATCCTAGTTTAAACCCCTACTTTGAAACCCTAACCCTAGTTTAAACCCCTACTTTGAAACCCTAACCCTAGTTTAAACCCTTACTTTGAAACCCTAAGCCTAGTTTGAAACCCTAACCCTAATTTAAACCCCTACTTTAGAACCCTAACCCTAGGTTAAACCCCTACTTTGAAACCCTAACCTTAGTTTAAAATCCTACTTTGAAACCTTAACCCTAGTTTAAACCCCTACTTTGAAACCCTAACCCTAGTTTAAACCCCTACTGTGAAATCCTAATCCTAGTTTAAACCCCTACTTTGAAACCCTAACCCGAGTTTAAACCCCTACTTTGAAACCCTAAACCTAGTTTAAAACCCTACTTTGAAACCCTAACCCTACTTTAAACCCCTACTTTGAAACCATAACCATAGTTCAAACCCATACTTTGAAACCTTAACCCTAGTTTAAACCCCTACTTTGAAACCCTAACCCTAGTTTAAACCCCTAATTGAAACTTTATCCCTAGTTTAAACCCCTACTTTGAAACCCTAACCCTAGTTTAAACCCCTACTTTGAAACCCTAACCCTAGTTTAAACCCCTAATTGAAACTTTATCCCTAGTTTAAACCCCTACTTTGAAACCCTAACCCTAGTTTAAACCCCTACTTTGAAACCCTAACCCTAGTTTAAACCCCTAATTGAAACTTTATCCCTAGTTTAAACCCCTACTTTGAAACCCTAACCATAGTTTAAACCCCTACTTTGAAACCCTAACCCTTGTTTAAAACCCTACTTTGAAACCCTAACCCTAGTTTAAACCCCTACTTTGAAACCCTAACCCTAGTTTAAACCACCTTTTTGAAACCTTAACCTAGTTTAAAACCCTACTTTGAAACCCTAACCCTAGTTTAAACCCCTACTTTGAAACCTTAACCCTAGTTTAAACCCTAACCCTCGTTTAAACACCTACTTTGAAACCCTAACCCTAGTTTAAACCACTACTTTGAAACCCTAACCCTAGTTTAAAACCCTACTTTGAAACCCTAACCCTAGTTTAAACCCCTACTTTGAAACCCTAACCCTAGTTTAAAACCCTACTTTGAAACCCTAACCCTAGTTTAAAACCCTACTTTGAAACCTTAACTCTAGTTTGAAACCCTAACCCTAGTTTGAAAACCTAACCCTAGTTTAAACCCCTACTTTGAAACCCTAACCCTAGTTCAAACCCCTAGTTTGAAACCCTAACCCGAGTTTAAACCCCTACTTTGAAACCCTAACCTGAGTTTAAACCCCTACTTTGAAAACCTAACCCTAGTTTAAACCCCTACTTTGAAACCCTAATCCTAGTTTAAACCCCTACTTTGAAACCCTAACCCTAGGTTAAACCCCTACTTTGAAACCCTAACCTTAGTTTAAAATCCTACTTTGAAACCTTAACCCTAGTTTAAACCCCTACTTTGAAACCCTAACTCTAGTTTAAACCCCTACTTTGAAATCCTAATCCTAGTTTAAACCCCTACTTTGAAACCCTAACCCGAGTTTAAACCCCTACTTTGAAACCCTAAACCTAGTTTAAAACCCTACTTTGAAACCCTAACCCTACTTTAAACCCCTACTTTGAAACCATAACCATAGTTCAAACCCATACTTTGAAACCTTAACCCTAGTTTAAACCCCTACTTTGAAACCCTAACCCTAGTTTAAACCCTAACCCTAATTGAAACCCCTACTTTAGAACCCTAACCCTAGGTTAAACCCCTACTTTGAAACCCTCACCTTAGTTTAAAATCCTACTTTGAAACCTTAACCCTAGTTTAAACCCCTACTTTGAAACCCTAACCCTAGTTTAAACCCCTACTTTGAAACCCTAACCCTAGTTTAAACCCCTAATTGAAACTTTATCCCTAGTTTAAACCCCTACTTTGAAACCCTAACCCTAGTTTAAACCCCTACTTTGAAACCCTAACCCTAGTTTAAACCCCTAATTGAAACTTTATCCCTAGTTTAAACCCCTACTTTGAAACCCTAACCATAGTTTAAACCCCTACTTTGAAACCCTAACCCTTGTTTAAAACCCTACTTTGAAACCCTAACCCTAGTTTAAACCCCTACTTTGAAACCCTAACCCTAGTTTAAACCACCATTTTGAAACCTTAACCTAGTTTAAAACCCTACTTTGAAACCCTAACCCTAGTTTAAACCCCTACTTTGAAACCTTAACCCTAGTTTAAACCCTAACCCTCGTTTAAACACCTACTTTGAAACCCTAACCCTAGTTTAAACCACTACTTTGAAACCCTAACCCTAGTTTAAAACCCTACTTTGAAACCCTAACCCTAGTTTAAACCCCTACTTTGAAACCCTAACCCTAGTTTAAAACCCTACTTTGAAACCCTAACCCTAGTTTAAAACCCTACTTTGAAACCTTAACTCTAGTTTGAAACCCTAACCTTAGTTTGAAACCCTAACCCTAGTTTAAACCCCTACTTTGAAACCCTAACCCTAGTTTAAACCCCTACTTTGAAACCCTAACCCTAGTTTAAAACCCTACTTTAAAACCCTAACCCTAGTTTAAAATCCTACTTTGAGACCCTAACCCTAGTTTAAACCCCTACTTTGAAACCCTAAACCTAGTTTAAAACCCTACTTTGAAACCCTAACCTTAGTTTGAAACCCTAACCCTAGTTTAAAACCCTACTTTGAAACCCTAACCCTAGTTTGAAAACCTAACCCTAGTTTAAACCCCTACTTTGAAACCCTAACCCTAGTTTAAACCCCTACTTTGAAACCCTAACCCGAGTTTAAACCCCTACTTTGAAACCCTAACCCTAGTTTAAACCCCTACTTTGAAACCCTAACCCTAGTTTAAACCCCTACTTTGAAACCCCAAACCTAGTTTAAAACCCTACTTTGAAACCCTAACCCTAGTTTGAAACCCTAACCCTAGTTTAAAACCCTACTTTGAAACCCAAACCCTAATTTGAAACCCTAACCCTAGTTTAAACCCCTACTTTGAAACCCTAACCCTAGTTCAAACCCCTAGTTTGAAACCCTAACCCGAGTTTAAACCCCCACTTTGAAACCCTAACCTGAGTTTAAACCCCTACTTTGAAAACCTAACCCTAGTTTAAACCCCTACTTTGAAACCCTAATCCTAGTTTAAACCCCTACTTTGAAACCCTAACCCTAGTTTAAACCCCTACTTTGAAACCCTAACCCTAGTTTAAACCCTTACTTTGAAACCCTAAGCCTAGTTTGAAACCCTAACCCTAATTTAAACCCCTACTTTAGAACCCTAACCCTAGGTTAAACCCCTACTTTGAAACCCTAACCTTAGTTTAAAATCCAACTTTGAAACCTTAACCCTAGTTTAAACCCCTACTTTGAAACCCTAACCCTAGTTTAAACCCCTACTTTGAAATCCTAATCCTAGTTTAAACCCCTACTTTGAAACCCTAACCCTAGTTTAAACCCCTACTTTGAAACCCTAACCCTAGTTTGAAAACCTAACCCTAGTTTAAACCCCTACTTTGAAACCCTAACCCTAGTTTAAACCCCTAGTTAGAAACCCTAACCCGAGTTTAAACCCCTACTTTGAAACCCTAACCTGAGTTTAAACCCCTACTTTGAAAACCTAACCCTAGTTTAAACCCCTACTTTGAAACCCTAATCCTAGTTTAAACCCCTACTTTGAAACCCTAACCCTAGTTTAAACCCCTACTTTGAAACCCTAACCCTAGTTTAAACCCCTACTTTGAAACCCTAACCCTAATTTAAACCCTTACTTTGAAACCCTAAGCCTAGTTTTAAACCCTAACCCTAATTTAAACCCCTACTTTAGAACCCTAACCCTAGGTTAAACCCCTACTTTGAAACCCTAACCTTAGTTTAAAATCCAACTTTGAAACCTTAACCCTAGTTTAAACCCCTACTTTGAAACCCTAACCCTAGTTTAAACCCCTACTTTGAAATCTTAATCCTAGTTTAAACCCCTACTTTGAAACCCTAACCCTAGTTTAAACCCCTACTTTGAAACCCTAACCCTAGTTTAAACCCCTTCTTTGAAACCCTAACCCTAGTTTGAAACCCTAACCCTAGTTTAAACCCCTAGTTAGAAACCCTAACCCGAGTTTAAACCCCTACTTTGAAACCCTAACCTGAGTTTAAACCCCTACTTTGAAAACCTAACCCTAGTTTAAATCCCTACTTTGAAACCCTAATCCTAGTTTAAACCCCTACTTTGAAACCCTAACCCTAGTTTAAACCCCTACTTTGAAACCCTAACCCTAGTTTAAACCCCTACTTTGAAACCCTAACCCTAATTTAAACCCTTACTTTGAAACCCTAAGCCTAGTTTGAAACCCTAACCCTAATTTAAACCCCTACTTTAGAACCCTAACCCTAGGTTAAACCCCTACTTTGAAACCCTAACCTTAGTTTAAAATCCTACTTTGAAACCTTAACCCTAGTTTAAACCCCTACTTTGAAACCCTAACCCTAGTTTAATCCCCTACTTTGAAATCCTAATCCTAGTTTAAACCCCTACTTTGAAACCCTATCCATAGTTTAAACCCCTACTTTGAAACCCTAACCCTAGTTTAAACCCCTTCTTTGAAACCCTAACCCTAGTTTGAAACCCTAACCCTAATTTAAACCCCTACTTTAGAACCCTAACCCTAGGTTAAACCCCTACTTTGAAACCCTCACCTTAGTTTAAAATCCTACTTTGAAACCTTAACCCTAGTTTAAACCCCTACTTTGAAACCCTAACCCTAGTTTAAAACCCTACTTTGAAACCCTATTCCTAGTTTAAAACCAGACTTTGAAACCCTAACCCTAGATTAAACCCCTACTTTGAAACCCTAACCCTAGTTTAAAACCCTACTTTGAAACCCTAACACTAGTTTGAAAACCTTACCCTAAATTAAACCCCTACTTTGAAACCCTAACCCTAGTTTAAAACCCTACTTTGAAACCCTAACCCTAGTTTGAAAACCTAACCCTAGTTTAAACCCCTACTTTGAAACCTTAACCCTAGTTTGAAACCCTACTTTGAATCCCTAACCCTAGTTTAAACCCCTACTTTGAAACCCTAACCCTAGTTTAAACCCCTACTTTGAAACACTTACCCTAGTTTAAAACCCTACTTTGAAACCCTAACCCTAGTTTGAAACCCTAACCCTCGTTTACACACCTACTTTGAAACCCTTACCCTAGTTTGAAACCCTACTTTGAAACCCTAACCCTAGTTTGAAACCCTACTTTGAAACCCTAACCCTAGTTTAAACCCCCACTTTGAAACCCTAACCCTAGTTTGAAACCCTTTTTTGAAACCCTAACCCTAGTTTGAAAACCTAACCCTAGTTTAAACCCCTACTTTGAAACCTTAACCCTAGTTTGAAACCCTACTTTGAATCCCTAACCCTAGTTTAAACCCCTACTTTGAAACCCTTACCCTAGTTTAAACCCCTACTTTGAAACCCTAACCCTAGTTTAAAACCCTACTTTGAAACCCTAACCCTAGTTTAAACCCCTACTTTGAAACACTTACCCTAGTTTAAAACCCTACTTTGAAACCCTAACCCTAGTTTAAAACCCTACTTTGAAACCCTAACCCTAGTTTAAACCCCTACTTTGAAACACTTACCCTAGTTTAAAACCCTACTTTGAAACCCTATCCATAGTTTAAACCCCTACTTTGAAACCCTAACCCTAGTTTAAACCCCTTCTTTGAAACCCTAACCCTAGTTTGAAACCCTAACCCTAATTTAAACCCCTACTTTAGAACCCTAACCCTAGGTTAAACCCCTACTTTGAAACCCTCACCTTAGTTTAAAATCCTACTTTGAAACCTTAACCCTAGTTTAAACCCCTACTTTGAAACCCTAACCCTAGTTTAAAACCCTACTTTGAAACCCTATTCCTAGTTTAAAACCAGACTTTGAAACCCTAACCCTAGATTAAACCCCTACTTTGAAACCCTAACCCTAGTTTAAAACCCTACTTTGAAACCCTAACACTAGTTTGAAAACCTTACCCTAAATTAAACCCCTACTTTGAAACCCTAACCCTAATTTAAACCCCTACTTTGAAACCCTAACCCTAATTTAAACCCTTACTTTGAAACCCTAAGCCTAGTTTGAAACCCTAACCCTAATTTAAACCCCTACTTTAGAACCCTAACCCTAGGTTAAACCCCTACTTTGAAACCCTAACCTTAGTTTAAAATCCTACTTTGAAACCTTAACCCTAGTTTAAACCCCTACTTTGAAACCCTAACCCTAGTTTAATCCCCTACTTTGAAATCCTAATCCTAGTTTAAACCCCTACTTTGAAACCCTATCCATAGTTTAAACCCCTACTTTGAAACCCTAACCCTAGTTTAAACCCCTTCTTTGAAACCCAAACCCTAGTTTGAAACCCTAACCCTAATTTAAACCCCTACTTTAGAACCCTAACCCTAGGTTAAACCCCTACTTTGAAACCCTCACCTTAGTTTAAAATCCTACTTTGAAACCTTAACCCTAGTTTAAACCCCTACTTTGAAACCCTAACCCTAGTTTAAAACCCTACTTTGAAACCCTATTCCTAGTTTAAAACCAGACTTTGAAACCCTAACCCTAGATTAAACCCCTACTTTGAAACCCTAACCCTAGTTTAAAACCCTACTTTGAAACCCTAACACTAGTTTGAAAACCTTACCCTAAATTAAACCCCTACTTTGAAACCCTAACCCTAGTTTAAAACCCTACTTTGAAACCCTAACCCTAGTTTGAAAACCTAACCCTAGTTTAAACCCCTACTTTGAAACCTTAACCCTAGTTTGAAACCCTACTTTGAAACCCTAACCCTAGTTTAAAACCCTACTTTGAAACCCTAACCCTAGTTTAAAACCCTACTTTGAAACCTTAACTCTAGTTTGAAACCCTAACCTTAGTTTGAAACCCTAACCCTAGTTTAAACCCCTACTTTGAAACCCTAACCCTAGTTTAAACCCCTACTTTGAAACCCTAACCCTAGTTTAAAACCCTACTTTAAAACCCTAACCCTAGTTTAAAATCCTACTTTGAGACCCTAACCCTAGTTTAAACCCCTACTTTGAAACCCTAAACCTAGTTTAAAACCCTACTTTGAAACCCTAACCTTAGTTTGAAACCCTAACCCTAGTTTAAAACCCTACTTTGAAACCCTAACCCTAGTTTGAAAACCTAACCCTAGTTTAAACCCCTACTTTGAAACCCTAACCCTAGTTTAAACCCCTACTTTGAAACCCTAACCCGAGTTTAAACCCCGACTTTGAAACCCTAACCCTAGTTTAAACCCCTACTTTGAAACCCTAACCCTAGTTTAAAACCCTACTTTGAAACCCTAACCCTAGTTTAAACCACTACTTTAAAACCCTAACCCTAGTTTAAAATCCTACTTTGAAACCCTAACCCTAGTTTAAACCCCTACTTTGAAACCCCAAACCTAGTTTAAAACCCTACTTTGAAACCCTAACCCTAGTTTGAAACCCTAACCCTAGTTTAAAACCCTACTTTGAAACCCAAACCCTAATTTGAAACCCTAACCCTAGTTTAAACCCCTACTTTGAAACCCTAACCCTAGTTCAAACCCCTAGTTTGAAACCCTAACCCGAGTTTAAACCCCCACTTTGAAACCCTAACCTGAGTTTAAACCCCTACTTTGAAAACCTAACCCTAGTTTAAACCCCTACTTTGAAACCCTAATCCTAGTTTAAACCCCTACTTTGAAACCCTAACCCTAGTTTAAACCCCTACTTTGAAACCCTAACCCTAGTTTAAACCCTTACTTTGAAACCCTAAGCCTAGTTTGAAACCCTAACCCTAATTTAAACCCCTACTTTAGAACCCTAACCCTAGGTTAAACCCCTACTTTGAAACCCTAACCTTAGTTTAAAATCCAACTTTGAAACCTTAACCCTAGTTTAAACCCCTACTTTGAAACCCTAACCCTAGTTTAAACCCCTACTTTGAAATCCTAATCCTAGTTTAAACCCCTACTTTGAAACCCTAACCCTAGTTTAAACCCCTACTTTGAAACCCTAACCCTAGTTTAAACCCCTTCTTTGAAACCCTAACCCTAGTTTGAAACCCTAACCCTAATTTAAACCCCTACTTTGAAACCCTAACCCTAGTTTGAAAACCTAACCCTAGTTTAAACCCCTACTTTGAAACCCTAACCCTAGTTTAAACCCCTAGTTAGAAACCCTAACCCGAGTTTAAACCCCTACTTTGAAACCCTAACCTGAGTTTAAACCCCTACTTTGAAAACCTAACCCTAGTTTAAACCCCTACTTTGAAACCCTAATCCTAGTTTAAACCCCTACTTTGAAACCCTAACCCTAGTTTAAACCCCTACTTTGAAACCCTAACCCTAGTTTAAACCCCTACTTTGAAACCCTAACCCTAATTTAAACCCTTACTTTGAAACCCTAAGCCTAGTTTGAAACCCTAACCCTAATTTAAACCCCTACTTTAGAACCCTAACCCTAGGTTAAACCCCTACTTTGAAACCCTAACCTTAGTTTAAAATCCAACTTTGAAACCTTAACCCTAGTTTAAACCCCTACTTTGAAACCCTAACCCTAGTTTAAACCCCTACTTTGAAATCCTAATCCTAGTTTAAACCCCTACTTTGAAACCCTAACCCTAGTTTAAACCCCTACTTTGAAACCCTAACCCTAGTTTAAACCCCTTCTTTGAAACCCTAACCCTAGTTTGAAACCCTAACCCTAGTTTAAACCCCTAGTTAGAAACCCTAACCCGAGTTTAAACCCCTACTTTGAAACCCTAACCTGAGTTTAAACCCCTACTTTGAAAACCTAACCCTAGTTTAAATCCCTACTTTGAAACCCTAATCCTAGTTTAAACCCCTACTTTGAAACCCTAACCCTAGTTTAAACCCCTACTTTGAAACCCTAACCCTAGTTTAAACCCCTACTTTGAAACCCTAACCCTAATTTAAACCCTTACTTTGAAACCCTAAGCCTAGTTTGAAACCCTAACCCTAATTTAAACCCCTACTTTAGAACCCTAACCCTAGGTTAAACCCCTACTTTGAAACCCTAACCTTAGTTTAAAATCCTACTTTGAAACCTTAACCCTAGTTTAAACCCCTACGTTGAAACCCTAACCCTAGTTTAATCCCCTACTTTGAAATCCTAATCCTAGTTTAAACCCCTACTTTGAAACCCTATCCATAGTTTAAACCCCTACTTTGAAACCCTAACCCTAGTTTAAACCCCTTCTTTGAAACCCTAACCCTAGTTTGAAACCCTAACCCTAATTTAAACCCCTACTTTAGAACCCTAACCCTAGGTTAAACCCCTACTTTGAAACCCTCACCTTAGTTTAAAATCCTACTTTGAAACCTTAACCTTAGTTTAAACCCCTACTTTGAAACCCTAACCCTAGTTTAAAACCCTACTTTGAAACCCTATTCCTAGTTTAAAACCAGACTTTGAAACCCTAACCCTAGATTAAACCCCTACTTTGAAACCCTAACCCTAGTTTAAAACCCTACTTTGAAACCCTAACACTAGTTTGAAAACCTTACCCTAAATTAAACCCCTACTTTGAAACCCTAACCCTAGTTTAAAACCCTACTTTGAAACCCTAACCCTAGTTTGAAACCCTACTTTGAATCCCTAACCCTAGTTTAAACCCCTACTTTGAAACCCTAACCCTAGTTTAAACCCCTACTTTGAAACACTTACCCTAGTTTAAAACCCTACTTTGAAACCCTAACCCTAGTTTAAAACCCTACTTTGAAACCCTAACCCTAGTTTAAACCACTACTTTAAAACCCTAACCCTAGTTTAAAATCCTACTTTGAAACCCTAACCCTAGTTTAAACCCCTACTTTGAAACCCCAAACCTAGTTTAAAACCCTACTTTGAAACCCTAACCCTACTTTAAACCCCTACTTTGAAACCATAACCATAGTTCAAACCCATACTTTGAAACCTTAACCCTAGTTTAAACCCCTACTTTGAAACCCTAACCCTAGTTTAAACCCTAACCCTAATTGAAACCCCTACTTTAGAACCCTAACCCTAGGTTAAACCCCTACTTTGAAACCCTCACCTTAGTTTAAAATCCTACTTTGAAACCTTAACCCTAGTTTAAACCCCTACTTTGAAACCCTAACCCTAGTTTAAACCCCTACTTTGAAACCCTAACCCTAGTTTAAACCCCTAATTGAAACTTTATCCCTAGTTTAAACCCCTACTTTGAAACCCTAACCCTAGTTTAAACCCCTACTTTGAAACCCTAACCCTAGTTTAAACCCCTAATTGAAACTTTATCCCTAGTTTAAACCCCTACTTTGAAACCCTAACCATAGTTTAAACCCCTACTTTGAAACCCTAACCCTTGTTTAAAACCCTACTTTGAAACCCTAACCCTAGTTTAAACCCCTACTTTGAAACCCTAACCCTAGTTTAAACCACCATTTTGAAACCTTAACCTAGTTTAAAACCCTACTTTGAAACCCTAACCCTAGTTTAAACCCCTACTTTGAAACCTTAACCCTAGTTTAAACCCTAACCCTCGTTTAAACACCTACTTTGAAACCCTAACCCTAGTTTAAACCACTACTTTGAAACCCTAACCCTAGTTTAAAACCCTACTTTGAAACCCTAACCCTAGTTTAAACCCCTACTTTGAAACCCTAACCCTAGTTTAAAACCCTACTTTGAAACCCTAACCCTAGTTTAAAACCCTACTTTGAAACCTTAACTCTAGTTTGAAACCCTAACCTTAGTTTGAAACCCTAACCCTAGTTTAAACCCCTACTTTGAAACCCTAACCCTAGTTTAAACCCCTACTTTGAAACCCTAACCCTAGTTTAAAACCCTACTTTAAAACCCTAACCCTAGTTTAAAATCCTACTTTGAGACCCTAACCCTAGTTTAAACCCCTACTTTGAAACCCTAAACCTAGTTTAAAACCCTACTTTGAAACCCTAACCCTAGTTTGAAACCCTAACCCTAGTTTAAAACCCTACTTTGAAACCCTAACCCTAGTTGAGAAACCTAACCCTAGTTTAAACCCCTACTTTGAAACCCTAACCCTAGTTTAAACCCCTACTTTGAAACCCTAACCCGAGTTTAAACCCCTACTTTGAAACCCTAACCCTAGTTTAAACCCCTACTTTGAAACCCTAACCCTAGTTTAAAACCCTACTTTGAAACCCTAACCCTAGTTTAAACCACTACTTTAAAACCCTAACCCTAGTTTAAAATCCTACTTTGAAACCCTAACCCTAGTTTAAACCCCTACTTTGAAACCCCAAACCTAGTTTAAAACCCTACTTTGAAACCCTAACCCTAGTTTGAAACCCTAACCCTAGTTTAAAACCCTACTTTGAAACCCTAACCCTAGTTTGAAAACCTAACCCTAGTTTAAACCCCTACTTTGAAACCCTAACCCTAGTTCAAACCCCTAGTTTGAAACCCTAACCCGAGTTTAAACCCCTACTTTGAAACCCTAACCTGAGTTTAAACCCCTACTTTGAAAACCTAACCCTAGTTTAAACCCCTACTTTGAAACCCTAATCCTAGTTTAAACCCCTACTTTGAAACCCTAACCCTAGTTTAAACCCCTACTTTGAAACCCTAACCCTAGTTTAAACCCTTACTTTGAAACCCTAAGCCTAGTTTGAAACCCTAACCCTAATTTAAACCCCTACTTTAGAACCCTAACCCTAGGTTAAACCCCTACTTTGAAACCCTAACCTTAGTTTAAAATCCTACTTTGAAACCTTAACCCTAGTTTAAACCCCTACTTTGAAACCCTAACCCTAGTTTAAACCCCTACTGTGAAATCCTAATCCTAGTTTAAACCCCTACTTTGAAACCCTAACCCGAGTTTAAACCCCTACTTTGAAACCCTAAACCTAGTTTAAAACCCTACTTTGAAACCCTAACCCTACTTTAAACCCCTACTTTGAAACCATAACCATAGTTCAAACCCATACTTTGAAACCTTAACCCTAGTTTAAACCCCTACTTTGAAACCCTAACCCTAGTTTAAACCCCTAATTGAAACTTTATCCCTAGTTTAAACCCCTACTTTGTAACCCTAACCCTAGTTTAAACCCCTACTTTGAAACCCTAACCCTAGTTTAAACCCCTAATTGAAACTTTATCCCTAGTTTAAACCCCTACTTTGAAACCCTAACCCTAGTTTAAACCCCTACTTTGAAACCCTAACCCTAGTTTAAACCCCTAATTGAAACTTTATCCCTAGTTTAAACCCCTACTTTGAAACCCTAACCATAGTTTAAACCCCTACTTTGAAACCCTAACCCTTGTTTAAAACCCTACTTTGAAACCCTAACCCTAGTTTAAACCCCTACTTTGAAACCCTAACCCTAGTTTAAACCACCTTTTTGAAACCTTAACCTAGTTTAAAACCCTACTTTGAAACCCTAACCCTAGTTTAAACCCCTACTTTGAAACCTTAACCCTAGTTTAAACCCTAACCCTCGTTTAAACACCTACTTTGAAACCCTAACCCTAGTTTAAACCACTACTTTGAAACCCTAACCCTAGTTTAAAACCCTACTTTGAAACCCTAACCCTAGTTTAAACCCCTACTTTGAAACCCTAACCCTAGTTTAAAACCCTACTTTGAAACCCTAACCCTAGTTTAAAACCCTACTTTGAAACCTTAACTCTAGTTTGAAACCCTAACCCTAGTTTGAAAACCTAACCCTAGTTTAAACCCCTACTTTGAAACCCTAACCCTAGTTCAAACCCCTAGTTTGAAACCCTAACCCGAGTTTAAACCCCTACTTTGAAACCCTAACCTGAGTTTAAACCCCTACTTTGAAAACCTAACCCTAGTTTAAACCCCTACTTTGAAACCCTAATCCTAGTTTAAACCCCTACTTTGAAACCCTAACCCTAGGTTAAACCCCTACTTTGAAACCCTAACCTTAGTTTAAAATCCTACTTTGAAACCTTAACCCTAGTTTAAACCCCTACTTTGAAACCCTAACCCTAGTTTAAACCCCTACTTTGAAATCCTAATCCTAGTTTAAACCCCTACTTTGAAACCCTAACCCGAGTTTAAACCCCTACTTTGAAACCCTAAACCTAGTTTAAAACCCTACTTTGAAACCCTAACCCTACTTTAAACCCCTACTTTGAAACCATAACCATAGTTCAAACCCATACTTTGAAACCTTAACCCTAGTTTAAACCCCTACTTTGAAACCCTAACCCTAGTTTAAACCCTAACCCTAATTGAAACCCCTACTTTAGAACCCTAACCCTAGGTTAAACCCCTACTTTGAAACCCTCACCTTAGTTTAAAATCCTACTTTGAAACCTTAACCCTAGTTTAAACCCCTACTTTGAAACCCTAACCCTAGTTTAAACCCCTACTTTGAAACCCTAACCCTAGTTTAAACCCCTAATTGAAACTTTATCCCTAGTTTAAACCCCTACTTTGAAACCCTAACCATAGTTTAAACCCCTACTTTGAAACCCTAACCCTTGTTTAAAACCCTACTTTGAAACCCTAACCCTAGTTTAAACCCCTACTTTGAAACCCTAACCCTAGTTTAAACCACCATTTTGAAACCTTAACCTAGTTTAAAACCCTACTTTGAAACCCTAACCCTAGTTTAAACCCCTACTTTGAAACCTTAACCCTAGTTTAAACCCTAACCCTCGTTTAAACACCTACTTTGAAACCCTAACCCTAGTTTAAACCACTACTTTGAAACCCTAACCCTAGTTTAAAACCCTACTTTGAAACCCTAACCCTAGTTTAAACCCCTACTTTGAAACCCTAACCCTAGTTTAAAACCCTACTTTGAAACCCTAACCCTAGTTTAAAACCCTACTTTGAAACCTTAACTCTAGTTTGAAACCCTAACCTTAGTTTGAAACCCTAACCCTAGTTTAAACCCCTACTTTGAAACCCTAACCCTAGTTTAAACCCCTACTTTGAAACCCTAACCCTAGTTTAAAACCCTACTTTAAAACCCTAACCCTAGTTTAAAATCCTACTTTGAGACCCTAACCCTAGTTTAAACCCCTACTTTGAAACCCTAAACCTAGTTTAAAACCCTACTTTGAAACCCTAACCTTAGTTTGAAACCCTAACCCTAGTTTAAAACCCTACTTTGAAACCCTAACCCTAGTTTGAAAACCTAACCCTAGTTTAAACCCCTACTTTGAAACCCTAACCCTAGTTTAAACCCCTACTTTGAAACCCTAACCCGAGTTTAAACCCCTACTTTGAAACCCTAACCCTAGTTTAAACCCCTACTTTGAAACCCTAACCCTAGTTTAAACCCCTACTTTGAAACCCCAAACCTAGTTTAAAACCCTACTTTGAAACCCTAACCCTAGTTTGAAACCCTAACCCTAGTTTAAAACCCTACTTTGAAACCCAAACCCTAATTTGAAACCCTAACCCTAGTTTAAACCCCTACTTTGAAACCCTAACCCTAGTTCAAACCCCTAGTTTGAAACCCTAACCCGAGTTTAAACCCCCACTTTGAAACCCTAACCTGAGTTTAAACCCCTACTTTGAAAACCTAACCCTAGTTTAAACCCCTACTTTGAAACCCTAATCCTAGTTTAAACCCCTACTTTGAAACCCTAACCCTAGTTTAAACCCCTACTTTGAAACCCTAACCCTAGTTTAAACCCTTACTTTGAAACCCTAAGCCTAGTTTGAAACCCTAACCCTAATTTAAACCCCTACTTTAGAACCCTAACCCTAGGTTAAACCCCTACTTTGAAACCCTAACCTTAGTTTAAAATCCAACTTTGAAACCTTAACCCTAGTTTAAACCCCTACTTTGAAACCCTAACCCTAGTTTAAACCCCTACTTTGAAATCCTAATCCTAGTTTAAACCCCTACTTTGAAACCCTAACCCTAGTTTAAACCCCTACTTTGAAACCCTAACCCTAGTTTAAACCCCTTCTTTGAAACCCTAACCCTAGTTTGAAACCCTAACCCTAATTTAAACCCCTACTTTGAAACCCTAACCCTAGTTTGAAAACCTAACCCTAGTTTAAACCCCTACTTTGAAACCCTAACCCTAGTTTAAACCCCTAGTTAGAAACCCTAACCCGAGTTTAAACCCCTACTTTGAAACCCTAACCTGAGTTTAAACCCCTACTTTGAAAACCTAACCCTAGTTTAAACCCCTACTTTGAAACCCTAATCCTAGTTTAAACCCCTACTTTGAAACCCTAACCCTAGTTTAAACCCCTACTTTGAAACCCTAACCCTAGTTTAAACCCCTACTTTGAAACCCTAACCCTAATTTAAACCCTTACTTTGAAACCCTAAGCCTAGTTTTAAACCCTAACCCTAATTTAAACCCCTACTTTAGAACCCTAACCCTAGGTTAAACCCCTACTTTGAAACCCTAACCTTAGTTTAAAATCCAACTTTGAAACCTTAACCCTAGTTTAAACCCCTACTTTGAAACCCTAACCCTAGTTTAAACCCCTACTTTGAAATCTTAATCCTAGTTTAAACCCCTACTTTGAAACCCTAACCCTAGTTTAAACCCCTACTTTGAAACCCTAACCCTAGTTTAAACCCCTTCTTTGAAACCCTAACCCTAGTTTGAAACCCTAACCCTAGTTTAAACCCCTAGTTAGAAACCCTAACCCGAGTTTAAACCCCTACTTTGAAACCCTAACCTGAGTTTAAACCCCTACTTTGAAAACCTAACCCTAGTTTAAATCCCTACTTTGAAACCCTAATCCTAGTTTAAACCCCTACTTTGAAACCCTAACCCTAGTTTAAACCCCTACTTTGAAACCCTAACCCTAGTTTAAACCCCTACTTTGAAACCCTAACCCTAATTTAAACCCTTACTTTGAAACCCTAAGCCTAGTTTGAAACCCTAACCCTAATTTAAACCCCTACTTTAGAACCCTAACCCTAGGTTAAACCCCTACTTTGAAACCCTAACCTTAGTTTAAAATCCTACTTTGAAACCTTAACCCTAGTTTAAACCCCTACTTTGAAACCCTAACCCTAGTTTAATCCCCTACTTTGAAATCCTAATCCTAGTTTAAACCCCTACTTTGAAACCCTATCCATAGTTTAAACCCCTACTTTGAAACCCTAACCCTAGTTTAAACCCCTTCTTTGAAACCCTAACCCTAGTTTGAAACCCTAACCCTAATTTAAACCCCTACTTTAGAACCCTAACCCTAGGTTAAACCCCTACTTTGAAACCCTCACCTTAGTTTAAAATCCTACTTTGAAACCTTAACCCTAGTTTAAACCCCTACTTTGAAACCCTAACCCTAGTTTAAAACCCTACTTTGAAACCCTATTCCTAGTTTAAAACCAGACTTTGAAACCCTAACCCTAGATTAAACCCCTACTTTGAAACCCTAACCCTAGTTTAAAACCCTACTTTGAAACCCTAACACTAGTTTGAAAACCTTACCCTAAATTAAACCCCTACTTTGAAACCCTAACCCTAGTTTAAAACCCTACTTTGAAACCCTAACCCTAGTTTGAAAACCTAACCCTAGTTTAAACCCCTACTTTGAAACCTTAACCCTAGTTTGAAACCCTACTTTGAATCCCTAACCCTAGTTTAAACCCCTACTTTGAAACCCTAACCCTAGTTTAAACCCCTACTTTGAAACACTTACCCTAGTTTAAAACCCTACTTTGAAACCCTAACCCTAGTTTAAAACCCTACTTTGAAACCCTAACCCTAGTTTAAACCCCTACTTTGAAACACTTACCCTAGTTTAAAACCCTACTTTGAAACCCTAACCCTAGTTTGAAACCCTAACCCTCGTTTACACACCTACTTTGAAACCCTTACCCTAGTTTGAAACCCTACTTTGAAACCCTAACCCTAGTTTGAAACCCTACTTTGAAACCCTATTCCTAGTTTAAAACCAGACTTTGAAACCCTAACCCTAGATTAAACCCCTACTTTGAAACCCTAACCCTAGTTTAAAACCCTACTTTGAAACCCTAACACTAGTTTGAAAACCTTACCCTAAATTAAACCCCTACTTTGAAACCCTAACCCTAGTTTAAAACCCTACTTAAAAACCCTAACCCTAGTTTGAAAACCTAACCCTAGTTTAAACCCCTACTTTGAAACCTTAACCCTAGTTTGAAACCCTACTTTGAAACCCTAACCCTAGTTTAAAACCCTACTTTGAAACCCTAACCCTAGTTTAAAACCCTACTTTGAAACCTTAACTCTAGTTTGAAACCCTAACCTTAGTTTGAAACCCTAACCCTAGTTTAAACCCCTACTTTGAAACCCTAACCCTAGTTTAAACCCCTACTTTGAAACCCTAACCCTAGTTTAAAACCCTACTTTAAAACCCTAACCCTAGTTTAAAATCCTACTTTGAGACCCTAACCCTAGTTTAAACCCCTACTTTGAAACCCTAAACCTAGTTTAAAACCCTACTTTGAAACCCTAACCTTAGTTTGAAACCCTAACCCTAGTTTAAAACCCTACTTTGAAACCCTAACCCTAGTTTGAAAACCTAACCCTAGTTTAAACCCCTACTTTGAAACCCTAACCCTAGTTTAAACCCCTACTTTGAAACCCTAACCCGAGTTTAAACCCCTACTTTGAAACCCTAACCCTAGTTTAAACCCCTACTTTGAAACCCTAACCCTAGTTTAAAACCCTACTTTGAAACCCTAACCCTAGTTTAAACCACTACTTTAAAACCCTAACCCAAGTTTAAAATCCTACTTTGAAACCCTAACCCTAGTTTAAACCCCTACTTTGAAACCCCAAACCTAGTTTAAAACCCTACTTTGAAACCCTAACCCTAGTTTGAAACCCTAACCCTAGTTTAAAACCCTACTTTGAAACCCAAACCCTAATTTGAAACCCTAACCCTAGTTTAAACCCCTACTTTGAAACCCTAACCCTAGTTCAAACCCCTAGTTTGAAACCCTAACCCGAGTTTAAACCCCCACTTTGAAACCCTAACCTGAGTTTAAACCCCTACTTTGAAAACCTAACCCTAGTTTAAACCCCTACTTTGAAACCCTAATCCTAGTTTAAACCCCTACTTTGAAACCCTAACCCTAGTTTAAACCCTTACTTTGAAACCCTAAGCCTAGTTTGAAACCCTAACCCTAATTTAAACCCCTACTTTAGAACCCTAACCCTAGGTTAAACCCCTACTTTGAAACCCTAACCTTAGTTTAAAATCCAACTTTGAAACCTTAACCCTAGTTTAAACCCCTACTTTGAAACCCTAACCCTAGTTTAAACCCCTACTTTGAAATCCTAATCCTAGTTTAAACCCCTACTTTGAAACCCTAACCCTAGTTTAAACCCCTACTTTGAAACCCTAACCCTAGTTTAAACCCCTTCTTTGAAACCCTAACCCTAGTTTGAAACCCTAACCCTAATTTAAACCCCTACTTTGAAACCCTAACCCTAGTTTGAAAACCTAACCCTAGTTTAAACCCCTACTTTGAAACCCTAACCCTAGTTTAAACCCCTAGTTAGAAACCCTAACCCGAGTTTAAACCCCTACTTTGAAACCCTAACCTGAGTTTAAACCCCTACTTTGAAACCCTAACCTGAGTTTAAACCCCTACTTTGAAAACCTAACCCTAGTTTAAACCCCTACTTTGAAACCCTAATCCTAGTTTAAACCCCTACTTTGAAACCCTAACCCTAGTTTAAACCCCTACTTTGAAACCCTAACCCTAGTTTAAACCCTTACTTTGAAACCCTAAGCCTAGTTTGAAACCCTAACCCTAATTTAAACCCCTACTTTAGAACCCTAACCCTAGGTTAAACCCCTACTTTGAAACCCTAACCTTAGTTTAAAATCCTACTTTGAAACCTTAACCCTAGTTTAAACCCCTACTTTGAAACCCTAACCCTAGTTTAAACCCCTACTGTGAAATCCTAATCCTAGTTTAAACCCCTACTTTGAAACCCTAACCCGAGTTTAAACCCCTACTTTGAAACCCTAAACCTAGTTTAAAACCCTACTTTGAAACCCTAACCCTACTTTAAACCCCTACTTTGAAACCATAACCATAGTTCAAACCCATACTTTGAAACCTTAACCCTAGTTTAAACCCCTACTTTGAAACCCTAACCCTAGTTTAAACCCCTAATTGAAACTTTATCCCTAGTTTAAACCCCTACTTTGAAACCCTAACCCTAGTTTAAACCCCTACTTTGAAACCCTAACCCTAGTTTAAACCCCTAATTGAAACTTTATCCCTAGTTTAAACCCCTACTTTGAAACCCTAACCCTAGTTTAAACCCCTACTTTGAAACCCTAACCCTAGTTTAAACCCCTAATTGAAACTTTATCCCTAGTTTAAACCCCTACTTTGAAACCCTAACCATAGTTTAAACCCCTACTTTGAAACCCTAACCCTTGTTTAAAACCCTACTTTGAAACCCTAACCCTAGTTTAAACCCCTACTTTGAAACCCTAACCCTAGTTTAAACCACCTTTTTGAAACCTTAACCTAGTTTAAAACCCTACTTTGAAACCCTAACCCTAGTTTAAACCCCTACTTTGAAACCTTAACCCTAGTTTAAACCCTAACCCTCGTTTAAACACCTACTTTGAAACCCTAACCCTAGTTTAAACCACTACTTTGAAACCCTAACCCTAGTTTAAAACCCTACTTTGAAACCCTAACCCTAGTTTAAACCCCTACTTTGAAACCCTAACCCTAGTTTAAAACCCTACTTTGAAACCCTAACCCTAGTTTAAAACCCTACTTTGAAACCTTAACTCTAGTTTGAAACCCTAACCCTAGTTTGAAAACCTAACCCTAGTTTAAACCCCTACTTTGAAACCCTAACCCTAGTTCAAACCCCTAGTTTGAAACCCTAACCCGAGTTTAAACCCCTACTTTGAAACCCTAACCTGAGTTTAAACCCCTACTTTGAAAACCTAACCCTAGTTTAAACCCCTACTTTGAAACCCTAATCCTAGTTTAAACCCCTACTTTGAAACCCTAACCCTAGGTTAAACCCCTACTTTGAAACCCTAACCTTAGTTTAAAATCCTACTTTGAAACCTTAACCCTAGTTTAAACCCCTACTTTGAAACCCTAACTCTAGTTTAAACCCCTACTTTGAAATCCTAATCCTAGTTTAAACCCCTACTTTGAAACCCTAACCCGAGTTTAAACCCCTACTTTGAAACCCTAAACCTAGTTTAAAACCCTACTTTGAAACCCTAACCCTACTTTAAACCCCTACTTTGAAACCATAACCATAGTTCAAACCCATACTTTGAAACCTTAACCCTAGTTTAAACCCCTACTTTGAAACCCTAACCCTAGTTTAAACCCTAACCCTAATTGAAACCCCTACTTTAGAACCCTAACCCTAGGTTAAACCCCTACTTTGAAACCCTCACCTTAGTTTAAAATCCTACTTTGAAACCTTAACCCTAGTTTAAACCCCTACTTTGAAACCCTAACCCTAGTTTAAACCCCTACTTTGAAACCCTAACCCTAGTTTAAACCCCTAATTGAAACTTTATCCCTAGTTTAAACCCCTACTTTGAAACCCTAACCCTAGTTTAAACCCCTACTTTGAAACCCTAACCCTAGTTTAAACCCCTAATTGAAACTTTATCCCTAGTTTAAACCCCTACTTTGAAACCCTAACCATAGTTTAAACCCCTACTTTGAAACCCTAACCCTTGTTTAAAACCCTACTTTGAAACCCTAACCCTAGTTTAAACCCCTACTTTGAAACCCTAACCCTAGTTTAAACCACCATTTTGAAACCTTAACCTAGTTTAAAACCCTACTTTGAAACCCTAACCCTAGTTTAAACCCCTACTTTGAAACCTTAACCCTAGTTTAAACCCTAACCCTCGTTTAAACACCTACTTTGAAACCCTAACCCTAGTTTAAACCACTACTTTGAAACCCTAACCCTAGTTTAAAACCCTACTTTGAAACCCTAACCCTAGTTTAAACCCCTACTTTGAAACCCTAACCCTAGTTTAAAACCCTACTTTGAAACCCTAACCCTAGTTTAAAACCCTACTTTGAAACCTTAACTCTAGTTTGAAACCCTAACCTTAGTTTGAAACCCTAACCCTAGTTTAAACCCCTACTTTGAAACCCTAACCCTAGTTTAAACCCCTACTTTGAAACCCTAACCCTAGTTTAAAACCCTACTTTAAAACCCTAACCCTAGTTTAAAATCCTACTTTGAGACCCTAACCCTAGTTTAAACCCCTACTTTGAAACCCTAAACCTAGTTTAAAACCCTACTTTGAAACCCTAACCTTAGTTTGAAACCCTAACCCTAGTTTAAAACCCTACTTTGAAACCCTAACCCTAGTTTGAAAACCTAACCCTAGTTTAAACCCCTACTTTGAAACCCTAACCCTAGTTTAAACCCCTACTTTGAAACCCTAACCCGAGTTTAAACCCCTACTTTGAAACCCTAACCCTAGTTTAAACCCCTACTTTGAAACCCTAACCCTAGTTTAAACCCCTACTTTGAAACCCCAAACCTAGTTTAAAACCCTACTTTGAAACCCTAACCCTAGTTTGAAACCCTAACCCTAGTTTAAAACCCTACTTTGAAACCCAAACACTAATTTGAAACCCTAACCCTAGTTTAAACCCCTACTTTGAAACCCTAACCCTAGTTCAAACCCCTAGTTTGAAACCCTAACCCGAGTTTAAACCCCCACTTTGAAACCCTAACCTGAGTTTAAACCCCTACTTTGAAAACCTAACCCTAGTTTAAACCCCTACTTTGAAACCCTAATCCTAGTTTAAACCCCTACTTTGAAACCCTAACCCTAGTTTAAACCCCTACTTTGAAACCCTAACCCTAGTTTAAACCCTTACTTTGAAACCCTAAGCCTAGTTTGAAACCCTAACCCTAATTTAAACCCCTACTTTAGAACCCTAACCCTAGGTTAAACCCCTACTTTGAAACCCTAACCTTAGTTTAAAATCCAACTTTGAAACCTTAACCCTAGTTTAAACCCCTACTTTGAAACCCTAACCCTAGTTTAAACCCCTACTTTGAAATCCTAATCCTAGTTTAAACCCCTACTTTGAAACCCTAACCCTAGTTTAAACCCCTACTTTGAAACCCTAACCCTAGTTTAAACCCCTTCTTTGAAACCCTAACCCTAGTTTGAAACCCTAACCCTAATTTAAACCCCTACTTTGAAACCCTAACCCTAGTTTGAAAACCTAACCCTAGTTTAAACCCCTACTTTGAAACCCTAACCCTAGTTTAAACCCCTAGTTAGAAACCCTAACCCGAGTTTAAACCCCTACTTTGAAACCCTAACCTGAGTTTAAACCCCTACTTTGAAAACCTAACCCTAGTTTAAACCCCTACTTTGAAACCCTAATCCTAGTTTAAACCCCTACTTTGAAACCCTAACCCTAGTTTAAACCCCTACTTTGAAACCCTAACCCTAGTTTAAACCCCTACTTTGAAACCCTAACCCTAATTTAAACCCTTACTTTGAAACCCTAAGCCTAGTTTTAAACCCTAACCCTAATTTAAACCCCTACTTTAGAACCCTAACCCTAGGTTAAACCCCTACTTTGAAACCCTAACCTTAGTTTAAAATCCAACTTTGAAACCTTAACCCTAGTTTAAACCCCTACTTTGAAACCCTAACCCTAGTTTAAACCCCTACTTTGAAATCTTAATCCTAGTTTAAACCCCTACTTTGAAACCCTAACCCTAGTTTAAACCCCTACTTTGAAACCCTAACCCTAGTTTAAACCCCTTCTTTGAAACCCTAACCCTAGTTTGAAACCCTAACCCTAGTTTAAACCCCTAGTTAGAAACCCTAACCCGAGTTTAAACCCCTACTTTGAAACCCTAACCTGAGTTTAAACCCCTACTTTGAAAACCTAACCCTAGTTTAAATCCCTACTTTGAAACCCTAATCCTAGTTTAAACCCCTACTTTGAAACCCTAACCCTAGTTTAAACCCCTACTTTGAAACCCTAACCCTAGTTTAAACCCCTACTTTGAAACCCTAACCCTAATTTAAACCCTTACTTTGAAACCCTAAGCCTAGTTTGAAACCCTAACCCTAATTTAAACCCCTACTTTAGAACCCTAACCCTAGGTTAAACCCCTACTTTGAAACCCTAACCTTAGTTTAAAATCCTACTTTGAAACCTTAACCCTAGTTTAAACCCCTACTTTGAAACCCTAACCCTAGTTTAATCCCCTACTTTGAAATCCTAATCCTAGTTTAAACCCCTACTTTGAAACCCTATCCATAGTTTAAACCCCTACTTTGAAACCCTAACCCTAGTTTAAACCCCTTCTTTGAAACCCTAACCCTAGTTTGAAACCCTAACCCTAATTTAAACCCCTACTTTAGAACCCTAACCCTAGGTTAAACCCCTACTTTGAAACCCTCACCTTAGTTTAAAATCCTACTTTGAAACCTTAACCCTAGTTTAAACCCCTACTTTGAAACCCTAACCCTAGTTTAAAACCCTACTTTGAAACCCTATTCCTAGTTTAAAACCAGACTTTGAAACCCTAACCCTAGATTAAACCCCTACTTTGAAACCCTAACCCTAGTTTAAAACCCTACTTTGAAACCCTAACACTAGTTTGAAAACCTTACCCTAAATTAAACCCCTACTTTGAAACCCTAACCCTAGTTTAAAACCCTACTTTGAAACCCTAACCCTAGTTTGAAAACCTAACCCTAGTTTAAACCCCTACTTTGAAACCTTAACCCTAGTTTGAAACCCTACTTTGAATCCCTAACCCTAGTTTAAACCCCTACTTTGAAACCCTAACCCTAGTTTAAACCCCTACTTTGAAACACTTACCCTAGTTTAAAACCCTACTTTGAAACCCTAACCCTAGTTTGAAACCCTAACCCTCGTTTACACACCTACTTTGAAACCCTTACCCTAGTTTGAAACCCTACTTTGAAACCCTAACCCTAGTTTGAAACCCTACTTTGAAACCCTAACCCTAGTTTAAACCCCCACTTTGAAACCCTAACCCTAGTTTGAAACCCTTTTTTGAAACCCTAACCCTAGTTTGAAAACCTAACCCTAGTTTAAACCCCTACTTTGAAACCTTAACCCTAGTTTGAAACCCTACTTTGAATCCCTAACCCTAGTTTAAACCCCTACTTTGAAACCCTTACCCTAGTTTAAACCCCTACTTTGAAACCCTAACCCTAGTTTAAAACCCTACTTTGAAACCCTAACCCTAGTTTAAACCCCTACTTTGAAACACTTACCCTAGTTTAAAACCCTACTTTGAAACCCTAACCCTAGTTTAAAACCCTACTTTGAAACCCTAACCCTAGTTTAAACCCCTACTTTGAAACACTTACCCTAGTTTAAAACCCTACTTTGAAACCCTATCCATAGTTTAAACCCCTACTTTGAAACCCTAACCCTAGTTTAAACCCCTTCTTTGAAACCCTAACCCTAGTTTGAAACCCTAACCCTAATTTAAACCCCTACTTTAGAACCCTAACCCTAGGTTAAACCCCTACTTTGAAACCCTCACCTTAGTTTAAAATCCTACTTTGAAACCTTAACCCTAGTTTAAACCCCTACTTTGAAACCCTAACCCTAGTTTAAAACCCTACTTTGAAACCCTATTCCTAGTTTAAAACCAGACTTTGAAACCCTAACCCTAGATTAAACCCCTACTTTGAAACCCTAACCCTAGTTTAAAACCCTACTTTGAAACCCTAACACTAGTTTGAAAACCTTACCCTAAATTAAACCCCTACTTTGAAACCCTAACCCTAATTTAAACCCCTACTTTGAAACCCTAACCCTAATTTAAACCCTTACTTTGAAACCCTAAGCCTAGTTTGAAACCCTAACCCTAATTTAAACCCCTACTTTAGAACCCTAACCCTAGGTTAAACCCCTACTTTGAAACCCTAACCTTAGTTTAAAATCCTACTTTGAAACCTTAACCCTAGTTTAAACCCCTACTTTGAAACCCTAACCCTAGTTTAATCCCCTACTTTGAAATCCTAATCCTAGTTTAAACCCCTACTTTGAAACCCTATCCATAGTTTAAACCCCTACTTTGAAACCCTAACCCTAGTTTAAACCCCTTCTTTGAAACCCAAACCCTAGTTTGAAACCCTAACCCTAATTTAAACCCCTACTTTAGAACCCTAACCCTAGGTTAAACCCCTACTTTGAAACCCTCACCTTAGTTTAAAATCCTACTTTGAAACCTTAACCCTAGTTTAAACCCCTACTTTGAAACCCTAACCCTAGTTTAAAACCCTACTTTGAAACCCTATTCCTAGTTTAAAACCAGACTTTGAAACCCTAACCCTAGATTAAACCCCTACTTTGAAACCCTAACCCTAGTTTAAAACCCTACTTTGAAACCCTAACACTAGTTTGAAAACCTTACCCTAAATTAAACCCCTACTTTGAAACCCTAACCCTAGTTTAAAACCCTACTTTGAAACCCTAACCCTAGTTTGAAAACCTAACCCTAGTTTAAACCCCTACTTTGAAACCTTAACCCTAGTTTGAAACCCTACTTTGAAACCCTAACCCTAGTTTAAAACCCTACTTTGAAACCCTAACCCTAGTTTAAAACCCTACTTTGAAACCTTAACTCTAGTTTGAAACCCTAACCTTAGTTTGAAACCCTAACCCTAGTTTAAACCCCTACTTTGAAACCCTAACCCTAGTTTAAACCCCTACTTTGAAACCCTAACCCTAGTTTAAAACCCTACTTTAAAACCCTAACCCTAGTTTAAAATCCTACTTTGAGACCCTAACCCTAGTTTAAACCCCTACTTTGAAACCCTAAACCTAGTTTAAAACCCTACTTTGAAACCCTAACCTTAGTTTGAAACCCTAACCCTAGTTTAAAACCCTACTTTGAAACCCTAACCCTAGTTTGAAAACCTAACCCTAGTTTAAACCCCTACTTTGAAACCCTAACCCTAGTTTAAACCCCTACTTTGAAACCCTAACCCGAGTTTAAACCCCGACTTTGAAACCCTAACCCTAGTTTAAACCCCTACTTTGAAACCCTAACCCTAGTTTAAAACCCTACTTTGAAACCCTAACCCTAGTTTAAACCACTACTTTAAAACCCTAACCCTAGTTTAAAATCCTACTTTGAAACCCTAACCCTAGTTTAAACCCCTACTTTGAAACCCCAAACCTAGTTTAAAACCCTACTTTGAAACCCTAACCCTAGTTTGAAACCCTAACCCTAGTTTAAAACCCTACTTTGAAACCCAAACCCTAATTTGAAACCCTAACCCTAGTTTAAACCCCTACTTTGAAACCCTAACCCTAGTTCAAACCCCTAGTTTGAAACCCTAACCCGAGTTTAAACCCCCACTTTGAAACCCTAACCTGAGTTTAAACCCCTACTTTGAAAACCTAACCCTAGTTTAAACCCCTACTTTGAAACCCTAATCCTAGTTTAAACCCCTACTTTGAAACCCTAACCCTAGTTTAAACCCCTACTTTGAAACCCTAACCCTAGTTTAAACCCTTACTTTGAAACCCTAAGCCTAGTTTGAAACCCTAACCCTAATTTAAACCCCTACTTTAGAACCCTAACCCTAGGTTAAACCCCTACTTTGAAACCCTAACCTTAGTTTAAAATCCAACTTTGAAACCTTAACCCTAGTTTAAACCCCTACTTTGAAACCCTAACCCTAGTTTAAACCCCTACTTTGAAATCCTAATCCTAGTTTAAACCCCTACTTTGAAACCCTAACCCTAGTTTAAACCCCTACTTTGAAACCCTAACCCTAGTTTAAACCCCTTCTTTGAAACCCTAACCCTAGTTTGAAACCCTAACCCTAATTTAAACCCCTACTTTGAAACCCTAACCCTAGTTTGAAAACCTAACCCTAGTTTAAACCCCTACTTTGAAACCCTAACCCTAGTTTAAACCCCTAGTTAGAAACCCTAACCCGAGTTTAAACCCCTACTTTGAAACCCTAACCTGAGTTTAAACCCCTACTTTGAAAACCTAACCCTAGTTTAAACCCCTACTTTGAAACCCTAATCCTAGTTTAAACCCCTACTTTGAAACCCTAACCCTAGTTTAAACCCCTACTTTGAAACCCTAACCCTAGTTTAAACCCCTACTTTGAAACCCTAACCCTAATTTAAACCCTTACTTTGAAACCCTAAGCCTAGTTTGAAACCCTAACCCTAATTTAAACCCCTACTTTAGAACCCTAACCCTAGGTTAAACCCCTACTTTGAAACCCTAACCTTAGTTTAAAATCCAACTTTGAAACCTTAACCCTAGTTTAAACCCCTACTTTGAAACCCTAACCCTAGTTTAAACCCCTACTTTGAAATCCTAATCCTAGTTTAAACCCCTACTTTGAAACCCTAACCCTAGTTTAAACCCCTACTTTGAAACCCTAACCCTAGTTTAAACCCCTTCTTTGAAACCCTAACCCTAGTTTGAAACCCTAACCCTAGTTTAAACCCCTAGTTAGAAACCCTAACCCGAGTTTAAACCCCTACTTTGAAACCCTAACCTGAGTTTAAACCCCTACTTTGAAAACCTAACCCTAGTTTAAATCCCTACTTTGAAACCCTAATCCTAGTTTAAACCCCTACTTTGAAACCCTAACCCTAGTTTAAACCCCTACTTTGAAACCCTAACCCTAGTTTAAACCCCTACTTTGAAACCCTAACCCTAATTTAAACCCTTACTTTGAAACCCTAAGCCTAGTTTGAAACCCTAACCCTAATTTAAACCCCTACTTTAGAACCCTAACCCTAGGTTAAACCCCTACTTTGAAACCCTAACCTTAGTTTAAAATCCTACTTTGAAACCTTAACCCTAGTTTAAACCCCTACGTTGAAACCCTAACCCTAGTTTAATCCCCTACTTTGAAATCCTAATCCTAGTTTAAACCCCTACTTTGAAACCCTATCCATAGTTTAAACCCCTACTTTGAAACCCTAACCCTAGTTTAAACCCCTTCTTTGAAACCCTAACCCTAGTTTGAAACCCTAACCCTAATTTAAACCCCTACTTTAGAACCCTAACCCTAGGTTAAACCCCTACTTTGAAACCCTCACCTTAGTTTAAAATCCTACTTTGAAACCTTAACCTTAGTTTAAACCCCTACTTTGAAACCCTAACCCTAGTTTAAAACCCTACTTTGAAACCCTATTCCTAGTTTAAAACCAGACTTTGAAACCCTAACCCTAGATTAAACCCCTACTTTGAAACCCTAACCCTAGTTTAAAACCCTACTTTGAAACCCTAACACTAGTTTGAAAACCTTACCCTAAATTAAACCCCTACTTTGAAACCCTAACCCTAGTTTAAAACCCTACTTTGAAACCCTAACCCTAGTTTGAAACCCTACTTTGAATCCCTAACCCTAGTTTAAACCCCTACTTTGAAACCCTAACCCTAGTTTAAACCCCTACTTTGAAACACTTACCCTAGTTTAAAACCCTACTTTGAAACCCTAACCCTAGTTTAAAACCCTACTTTGAAACCCTAACCCTAGTTTAAACCACTACTTTAAAACCCTAACCCTAGTTTAAAATCCTACTTTGAAACCCTAACCCTAGTTTAAACCCCTACTTTGAAACCCCAAACCTAGTTTAAAACCCTACTTTGAAACCCTAACCCTACTTTAAACCCCTACTTTGAAACCATAACCATAGTTCAAACCCATACTTTGAAACCTTAACCCTAGTTTAAACCCCTACTTTGAAACCCTAACCCTAGTTTAAACCCTAACCCTAATTGAAACCCCTACTTTAGAACCCTAACCCTAGGTTAAACCCCTACTTTGAAACCCTCACCTTAGTTTAAAATCCTACTTTGAAACCTTAACCCTAGTTTAAACCCCTACTTTGAAACCCTAACCCTAGTTTAAACCCCTACTTTGAAACCCTAACCCTAGTTTAAACCCCTAATTGAAACTTTATCCCTAGTTTAAACCCCTACTTTGAAACCCTAACCCTAGTTTAAACCCCTACTTTGAAACCCTAACCCTAGTTTAAACCCCTAATTGAAACTTTATCCCTAGTTTAAACCCCTACTTTGAAACCCTAACCATAGTTTAAACCCCTACTTTGAAACCCTAACCCTTGTTTAAAACCCTACTTTGAAACCCTAACCCTAGTTTAAACCCCTACTTTGAAACCCTAACCCTAGTTTAAACCACCATTTTGAAACCTTAACCTAGTTTAAAACCCTACTTTGAAACCCTAACCCTAGTTTAAACCCCTACTTTGAAACCTTAACCCTAGTTTAAACCCTAACCCTCGTTTAAACACCTACTTTGAAACCCTAA
The DNA here is from genome assembly GCF_054856555.1 of Leptonotus elevatus. Lineage (NCBI taxonomy): Eukaryota > Metazoa > Chordata > Actinopteri > Syngnathiformes > Syngnathidae > Leptonotus > Leptonotus elevatus. Next base: position 4,739,823 of record NC_141260.1, on the reverse strand, counting down.
CCCTAGTTTAAACCACTACTTTGAAACCCTAACCCTAGTTTAAAACCCTACTTTGAAACCCTAACCCTAGTTTAAACCCCTACTTTGAAACCCTAACCCTAGTTTAAAACCCTACTTTGAAACCCTAACCCTAGTTTAAAACCCTACTTTGAAACCTTAACTCTAGTTTGAAACCCTAACCTTAGTTTGAAACCCTAACCCTAGTTTAAACCCCTACTTTGAAACCCTAACCCTAGTTTAAACCCCTACTTTGAAACCCTAACCCTAGTTTAAAACCCTACTTTAAAACCCTAACCCTAGTTTAAAATCCTACTTTGAGACCCTAACCCTAGTTTAAACCCCAACTTTGAAACCCTAAACCTAGTTTAAAACCCTACTTTGAAACCCTAACCCTAGTTTGAAACCCTAACCCTAGTTTAAAACCCTACTTTGAAACCCTAACCCTAGTTGAGAAACCTAACCCTAGTTTAAACCCCTACTTTGAAACCCTAACCCTAGTTTAAACCCCTACTTTGAAACCCTAACCCGAGTTTAAACCCCTACTTTGAAACCCTAACCCTAGTTTAAACCCCTACTTTGAAACCCTAACCCTAGTTTAAAACCCTACTTTGAAACCCTAACCCTAGTTTAAACCACTACTTTAAAACCCTAACCCTAGTTTAAAATCCTACTTTGAAACCCTAACCCTAGTTTAAACCCCTACTTTGAAACCCCAAACCTAGTTTAAAACCCTACTTTGAAACCCTAACCCTAGTTTGAAACCCTAACCCTAGTTTAAAACCCTACTTTGAAACCCTAACCCTAGTTTGAAAACCTAACCCTAGTTTAAACCCCTACTTTGAAACCCTAACCCTAGTTCAAACCCCTAGTTTGAAACCCTAACCCGAGTTTAAACCCCTACTTTGAAACCCTAACCTGAGTTTAAACCCCTACTTTGAAAACCTAACCCTAGTTTAAACCCCTACTTTGAAACCCTAATCCTAGTTTAAACCCCTACTTTGAAACCCTAACCCTAGTTTAAACCCCTACTTTGAAACCCTAACCCTAGTTTAAACCCTTACTTTGAAACCCTAAGCCTAGTTTGAAACCCTAACCCTAATTTAAACCCCTACTTTAGAACCCTAACCCTAGGTTAAACCCCTACTTTGAAACCCTAACCTTAGTTTAAAATCCTACTTTGAAACCTTAACCCTAGTTTAAACCCCTACTTTGAAACCCTAACCCTAGTTTAAACCCCTACTGTGAAATCCTAATCCTAGTTTAAACCCCTACTTTGAAACCCTAACCCGAGTTTAAACCCCTACTTTGAAACCCTAAACCTAGTTTAAAACCCTACTTTGAAACCCTAACCCTACTTTAAACCCCTACTTTGAAACCATAACCATAGTTCAAACCCATACTTTGAAACCTTAACCCTAGTTTAAACCCCTACTTTGAAACCCTAACCCTAGTTTAAACCCCTAATTGAAACTTTATCCCTAGTTTAAACCCCTACTTTGAAACCCTAACCCTAGTTTAAACCCCTACTTTGAAACCCTAACCCTAGTTTAAACCCCTAATTGAAACTTTATCCCTAGTTTAAACCCCTACTTTGAAACCCTAACCCTAGTTTAAACCCCTACTTTGAAACCCTAACCCTAGTTTAAACCCCTAATTGAAACTTTATCCCTAGTTTAAACCCCTACTTTGAAACCCTAACCATAGTTTAAACCCCTACTTTGAAACCCTAACCCTTGTTTAAAACCCTACTTTGAAACCCTAACCCTAGTTTAAACCCCTACTTTGAAACCCTAACCCTAGTTTAAACCACCTTTTTGAAACCTTAACCTAGTTTAAAACCCTACTTTGAAACCCTAACCCTAGTTTAAACCCCTACTTTGAAACCTTAACCCTAGTTTAAACCCTAACCCTCGTTTAAACACCTACTTTGAAACCCTAACCCTAGTTTAAACCACTACTTTGAAACCCTAACCCTAGTTTAAAACCCTACTTTGAAACCCTAACCCTAGTTTAAACCCCTACTTTGAAACCCTAACCCTAGTTTAAAACCCTACTTTGAAACCCTAACCCTAGTTTAAAACCCTACTTTGAAACCTTAACTCTAGTTTGAAACCCTAACCCTAGTTTGAAAACCTAACCCTAGTTTAAACCCCTACTTTGAAACCCTAACCCTAGTTCAAACCCCTAGTTTGAAACCCTAACCCGAGTTTAAACCCCTACTTTGAAACCCTAACCTGAGTTTAAACCCCTACTTTGAAAACCTAACCCTAGTTTAAACCCCTACTTTGAAACCCTAATCCTAGTTTAAACCCCTACTTTGAAACCCTAACCCTAGGTTAAACCCCTACTTTGAAACCCTAACCTTAGTTTAAAATCCTACTTTGAAACCTTAACCCTAGTTTAAACCCCTACTTTGAAACCCTAACCCTAGTTTAAACCCCTACTTTGAAATCCTAATCCTAGTTTAAACCCCTACTTTGAAACCCTAACCCGAGTTTAAACCCCTACTTTGAAACCCTAAACCTAGTTTAAAACCCTACTTTGAAACCCTAACCCTACTTTAAACCCCTACTTTGAAACCATAACCATAGTTCAAACCCATACTTTGAAACCTTAACCCTAGTTTAAACCCCTACTTTGAAACCCTAACCCTAGTTTAAACCCTAACCCTAATTGAAACCCCTACTTTAGAACCCTAACCCTAGGTTAAACCCCTACTTTGAAACCCTCACCTTAGTTTAAAATCCTACTTTGAAACCTTAACCCTAGTTTAAACCCCTACTTTGAAACCCTAACCCTAGTTTAAACCCCTACTTTGAAACCCTAACCCTAGTTTAAACCCCTAATTGAAACTTTATCCCTAGTTTAAACCCCTACTTTGAAACCCTAACCATAGTTTAAACCCCTACTTTGAAACCCTAACCCTTGTTTAAAACCCTACTTTGAAACCCTAACCCTAGTTTAAACCCCTACTTTGAAACCCTAACCCTAGTTTAAACCACCATTTTGAAACCTTAACCTAGTTTAAAACCCTACTTTGAAACCCTAACCCTAGTTTAAACCCCTACTTTGAAACCTTAACCCTAGTTTAAACCCTAACCCTCGTTTAAACACCTACTTTGAAACCCTAACCCTAGTTTAAACCACTACTTTGAAACCCTAACCCTAGTTTAAAACCCTACTTTGAAACCCTAACCCTAGTTTAAACCCCTACTTTGAAACCCTAACCCTAGTTTAAAACCCTACTTTGAAACCCTAACCCTAGTTTAAAACCCTACTTTGAAACCTTAACTCTAGTTTGAAACCCTAACCTTAGTTTGAAACCCTAACCCTAGTTTAAACCCCTACTTTGAAACCCTAACCCTAGTTTAAACCCCTACTTTGAAACCCTAACCCTAGTTTAAAACCCTACTTTAAAACCCTAACCCTAGTTTAAAATCCTACTTTGAGACCCTAACCCTAGTTTAAACCCCTACTTTGAAACCCTAAACCTAGTTTAAAACCCTACTTTGAAACCCTAACCTTAGTTTGAAACCCTAACCCTAGTTTAAAACCCTACTTTGAAACCCTAACCCTAGTTTGAAAACCTAACCCTAGTTTAAACCCCTACTTTGAAACCCTAACCCTAGTTTAAACCCCTACTTTGAAACCCTAACCCGAGTTTAAACCCCTACTTTGAAACCCTAACCCTAGTTTAAACCCCTACTTTGAAACCCTAACCCTAGTTTAAACCCCTACTTTGAAACCCCAAACCTAGTTTAAAACCCTACTTTGAAACCCTAACCCTAGTTTGAAACCCTAACCCTAGTTTAAAACCCTACTTTGAAACCCAAACCCTAATTTGAAACCCTAACCCTAGTTTAAACCCCTACTTTGAAACCCTAACCCTAGTTCAAACCCCTAGTTTGAAACCCTAACCCGAGTTTAAACCCCCACTTTGAAACCCTAACCTGAGTTTAAACCCCTACTTTGAAAACCTAACCCTAGTTTAAACCCCTACTTTGAAACCCTAATCCTAGTTTAAACCCCTACTTTGAAACCCTAACCCTAGTTTAAACCCCTACTTTGAAACCCTAACCCTAGTTTAAACCCTTACTTTGAAACCCTAAGCCTAGTTTGAAACCCTCACCCTAATTTAAACCCCTACTTTAGAACCCTAACCCTAGGTTAAACCCCTACTTTGAAACCCTAACCTTAGTTTAAAATCCAACTTTGAAACCTTAACCCTAGTTTAAACCCCTACTTTGAAACCCTAACCCTAGTTTAAACCCCTACTTTGAAATCCTAATCCTAGTTTAAACCCCTACTTTGAAACCCTAACCCTAGTTTAAACCCCTACTTTGAAACCCTAACCCTAGTTTAAACCCCTTCTTTGAAACCCTAACCCTAGTTTGAAACCCTAACCCTAATTTAAACCCCTACTTTGAAACCCTAACCCTAGTTTGAAAACCTAACCCTAGTTTAAACCCCTACTTTGAAACCCTAACCCTAGTTTAAACCCCTAGTTAGAAACCCTAACCCGAGTTTAAACCCCTACTTTGAAACCCTAACCTGAGTTTAAACCCCTACTTTGAAAACCTAACCCTAGTTTAAACCCCTACTTTGAAACCCTAATCCTAGTTTAAACCCCTACTTTGAAACCCTAACCCTAGTTTAAACCCCTACTTTGAAACCCTAACCCTAGTTTAAACCCCTACTTTGAAACCCTAACCCTAATTTAAACCCTTACTTTGAAACCCTAAGCCTAGTTTTAAACCCTAACCCTAATTTAAACCCCTACTTTAGAACCCTAACCCTAGGTTAAACCCCTACTTTGAAACCCTAACCTTAGTTTAAAATCCAACTTTGAAACCTTAACCCTAGTTTAAACCCCTACTTTGAAACCCTAACCCTAGTTTAAACCCCTACTTTGAAATCTTAATCCTAGTTTAAACCCCTACTTTGAAACCCTAACCCTAGTTTAAACCCCTACTTTGAAACCCTAACCCTAGTTTAAACCCCTTCTTTGAAACCCTAACCCTAGTTTGAAACCCTAACCCTAGTTTAAACCCCTAGTTAGAAACCCTAACCCGAGTTTAAACCCCTACTTTGAAACCCTAACCTGAGTTTAAACCCCTACTTTGAAAACCTAACCCTAGTTTAAATCCCTACTTTGAAACCCTAATCCTAGTTTAAACCCCTACTTTGAAACCCTAACCCTAGTTTAAACCCCTACTTTGAAACCCTAACCCTAGTTTAAACCCCTACTTTGAAACCCTAACCCTAATTTAAACCCTTACTTTGAAACCCTAAGCCTAGTTTGAAACCCTAACCCTAATTTAAACCCCTACTTTAGAACCCTAACCCTAGGTTAAACCCCTACTTTGAAACCCTAACCTTAGTTTAAAATCCTACTTTGAAACCTTAACCCTAGTTTAAACCCCTACTTTGAAACCCTAACCCTAGTTTAATCCCCTACTTTGAAATCCTAATCCTAGTTTAAACCCCTACTTTGAAACCCTATCCATAGTTTAAACCCCTACTTTGAAACCCTAACCCTAGTTTAAACCCCTTCTTTGAAACCCTAACCCTAGTTTGAAACCCTAACCCTAATTTAAACCCCTACTTTAGAACCCTAACCCTAGGTTAAACCCCTACTTTGAAACCCTCACCTTAGTTTAAAATCCTACTTTGAAACCTTAACCCTAGTTTAAACCCCTACTTTGAAACCCTAACCCTAGTTTAAAACCCTACTTTGAAACCCTATTCCTAGTTTAAAACCAGACTTTGAAACCCTAACCCTAGATTAAACCCCTACTTTGAAACCCTAACCCTAGTTTAAAACCCTACTTTGAAACCCTAACACTAGTTTGAAAACCTTACCCTAAATTAAACCCCTACTTTGAAACCCTAACCCTAGTTTAAAACCCTACTTTGAAACCCTAACCCTAGTTTGAAAACCTAACCCTAGTTTAAACCCCTACTTTGAAACCTTAACCCTAGTTTGAAACCCTACTTTGAATCCCTAACCCTAGTTTAAACCCCTACTTTGAAACCCTAACCCTAGTTTAAACCCCTACTTTGAAACACTTACCCTAGTTTAAAACCCTACTTTGAAACCCTAACCCTAGTTTAAAACCCTACTTTGAAACCCTAACCCTAGTTTAAACCCCTACTTTGAAACACTTACCCTAGTTTAAAACCCTACTTTGAAACCCTAACCCTAGTTTGAAACCCTAACCCTCGTTTACACACCTACTTTGAAACCCTTACCCTAGTTTGAAACCCTACTTTGAAACCCTAACCCTAGTTTGAAACCCTACTTTGAAACCCTAACCCTAGTTTAAACCCCCACTTTGAAACCCTAACCCTAGTTTGAAACCCTTTTTTGAAACCCTAACCCTAGTTTGAAAACCTAACCCTAGTTTAAACCCCTACTTTGAAACCTTAACCCTAGTTTGAAACCCTACTTTGAATCCCTAACCCTAGTTTAAACCCCTACTTTGAAACCCTTACCCTAGTTTAAACCCCTACTTTGAAACACTTACCCTAGTTTAAAACCCTACTTTGAAACCCTAACCCTAGTTTAAAACCCTACTTTGAAACCCTAACCCTAGTTTAAAACCCTACTTTGAAACCCTAACCCTAGTTTAAACCCCTACTTTGAAACACTTACCCTAGTTTAAAACCCTACTTTGAAACCCTATCCATAGTTTAAACCCCTACTTTGAAACCCTAACCCTAGTTTAAACCCCTTCTTTGAAACCCTAACCCTAGTTTGAAACCCTAACCCTAATTTAAACCCCTACTTTAGAACCCTAACCCTAGGTTAAACCCCTACTTTGAAACCCTCACCTTAGTTTAAAATCCTACTTTGAAACCTTAACCCTAGTTTAAACCCCTACTTTGAAACCCTAACCCTAGTTTAAAACCCTACTTTGAAACCCTATTCCTAGTTTAAAACCAGACTTTGAAACCCTAACCCTAGATTAAACCCCTACTTTGAAACCCTAACCCTAGTTTAAAACCCTACTTTGAAACCCTAACACTAGTTTGAAAACCTTACCCTAAATTAAACCCCTACTTTGAAACCCTAACCCTAATTTAAACCCCTACTTTGAAACCCTAACCCTAATTTAAACCCTTACTTTGAAACCCTAAGCCTAGTTTGAAACCCTAACCCTAATTTAAACCCCTACTTTAGAACCCTAACCCTAGGTTAAACCCCTACTTTGAAACCCTAACCTTAGTTTAAAATCCTACTTTGAAACCTTAACCCTAGTTTAAACCCCTACTTTGAAACCCTAACCCTAGTTTAATCCCCTACTTTGAAATCCTAATCCTAGTTTAAACCCCTACTTTGAAACCCTATCCATAGTTTAAACCCCTACTTTGAAACCCTAACCCTAGTTTAAACCCCTTCTTTGAAACCCAAACCCTAGTTTGAAACCCTAACCCTAATTTAAACCCCTACTTTAGAACCCTAACCCTAGGTTAAACCCCTACTTTGAAACCCTCACCTTAGTTTAAAATCCTACTTTGAAACCTTAACCCTAGTTTAAACCCCTACTTTGAAACCCTAACCCTAGTTTAAAACCCTACTTTGAAACCCTATTCCTAGTTTAAAACCAGACTTTGAAACCCTAACCCTAGATTAAACCCCTACTTTGAAACCCTAACCCTAGTTTAAAACCCTACTTTGAAACCCTAACACTAGTTTGAAAACCTTACCCTAAATTAAACCCCTACTTTGAAACCCTAACCCTAGTTTAAAACCCTACTTAAAAACCCTAACCCTAGTTTGAAAACCTAACCCTAGTTTAAACCCCTACTTTGAAACCTTAACCCTAGTTTGAAACCCTACTTTGAAACCCTAACCCTAGTTTAAAACCCTACTTTGAAACCCTAACCCTAGTTTAAAACCCTACTTTGAAACCTTAACTCTAGTTTGAAACCCTAACCTTAGTTTGAAACCCTAACCCTAGTTTAAACCCCTACTTTGAAACCCTAACCCTAGTTTAAACCCCTACTTTGAAACCCTAACCCTAGTTTAAAACCCTACTTTAAAACCCTAACCCTAGTTTAAAATCCTACTTTGAGACCCTAACCCTAGTTTAAACCCCTACTTTGAAACCCTAAACCTAGTTTAAAACCCTACTTTGAAACCCTAACCTTAGTTTGAAACCCTAACCCTAGTTTAAAACCCTACTTTGAAACCCTAACCCTAGTTTGAAAACCTAACCCTAGTTTAAACCCCTACTTTGAAACCCTAACCCTAGTTTAAACCCCTACTTTGAAACCCTAACCCGAGTTTAAACCCCTACTTTGAAACCCTAACCCTAGTTTAAACCCCTACTTTGAAACCCTAACCCTAGTTTAAAACCCTACTTTGAAACCCTAACCCTAGTTTAAACCACTACTTTAAAACCCTAACCCAAGTTTAAAATCCTACTTTGAAACCCTAACCCTAGTTTAAACCCCTACTTTGAAACCCCAAACCTAGTTTAAAACCCTACTTTGAAACCCTAACCCTAGTTTGAAACCCTAACCCTAGTTTAAAACCCTACTTTGAAACCCAAACCCTAATTTGAAACCCTAACCCTAGTTTAAACCCCTACTTTGAAACCCTAACCCTAGTTCAAACCCCTAGTTTGAAACCCTAACCCGAGTTTAAACCCCCACTTTGAAACCCTAACCTGAGTTTAAACCCCTACTTTGAAAACCTAACCCTAGTTTAAACCCCTACTTTGAAACCCTAATCCTAGTTTAAACCCCTACTTTGAAACCCTAACCCTAGTTTAAACCCTTACTTTGAAACCCTAAGCCTAGTTTGAAACCCTAACCCTAATTTAAACCCCTACTTTAGAACCCTAACCCTAGGTTAAACCCCTACTTTGAAACCCTAACCTTAGTTTAAAATCCAACTTTGAAACCTTAACCCTAGTTTAAACCCCTACTTTGAAACCCTAACCCTAGTTTAAACCCCTACTTTGAAATCCTAATCCTAGTTTAAACCCCTACTTTGAAACCCTAACCCTAGTTTAAACCCCTACTTTGAAACCCTAACCCTAGTTTAAACCCCTTCTTTGAAACCCTAACCCTAGTTTGAAACCCTAACCCTAATTTAAACCCCTACTTTGAAACCCTAACCCTAGTTTGAAAACCTAACCCTAGTTTAAACCCCTACTTTGAAACCCTAACCCTAGTTTAAACCCCTAGTTAGAAACCCTAACCCGAGTTTAAACCCCTACTTTGAAACCCTAACCTGAGTTTAAACCCCTACTTTGAAAACCTAACCCTAGTTTAAACCCCTACTTTGAAACCCTAATCCTAGTTTAAACCCCTACTTTGAAACCCTAACCCTAGTTTAAACCCCTACTTTGAAACCCTAACCCTAGTTTAAACCCCTACTTTGAAACCCTAACCCTAATTTAAACCCTTACTTTGAAACCCTAAGCCTAGTTTGAAACCCTAACCCTAATTTAAACCCCTACTTTAGAACCCTAACCCTAGGTTAAACCCCTACTTTGAAACCCTAACCTTAGTTTAAAATCCAACTTTGAAACCTTAACCCTAGTTTAAACCCCTACTTTGAAACCCTAACCCTAGTTTAAACCCCTACTTTGAAATCCTAATCCTAGTTTAAACCCCTACTTTGAAACCCTAACCCTAGTTTAAACCCCTACTTTGAAACCCTAACCCTAGTTTAAACCCCTTCTTTGAAACCCTAACCCTAGTTTGAAACCCTAACCCTAGTTTAAACCCCTAGTTAGAAACCCTAACCCGAGTTTAAACCCCTACTTTGAAACCCTAACCTGAGTTTAAACCCCTACTTTGAAAACCTAACCCTAGTTTAAATCCCTACTTTGAAACCCTAATCCTAGTTTAAACCCCTACTTTGAAACCCTAACCCTAGTTTAAACCCCTACTTTGAAACCCTAACCCTAGTTTAAACCCCTACTTTGAAACCCTAACCCTAATTTAAACCCTTACTTTGAAACCCTAAGCCTAGTTTGAAACCCTAACCCTAATTTAAACCCCTACTTTAGAACCCTAACCCTAGGTTAAACCCCTACTTTGAAACCCTAACCTTAGTTTAAAATCCTACTTTGAAACCTTAACCCTAGTTTAAACCCCTACTTTGAAACCCTAACCCTAGTTTAATCCCCTACTTTGAAATCCTAATCCTAGTTTAAACCCCTACTTTGAAACCCTATCCATAGTTTAAACCCCTACTTTGAAACCCTAACCCTAGTTTAAACCCCTTCTTTGAAACCCTAACCCTAGTTTGAAACCCTAACCCTAATTTAAACCCCTACTTTAGAACCCTAACCCTAGGTTAAACCCCTACTTTGAAACCCTCACCTTAGTTTAAAATCCTACTTTGAAACCTTAACCTTAGTTTAAACCCCTACTTTGAAACCCTAACCCTAGTTTAAAACCCTACTTTGAAACCCTATTCCTAGTTTAAAACCAGACTTTGAAACCCTAACCCTAGATTAAACCCCTACTTTGAAACCCTAACCCTAGTTTAAAACCCTACTTTGAAACCCTAACACTAGTTTGAAAACCTTACCCTAAATTAAACCCCTACTTTGAAACCCTAACCCTAGTTTAAAACCCTACTTTGAAACCCTAACCCTAGTTTGAAACCCTACTTTGAATCCCTAACCCTAGTTTAAACCCCTACTTTGAAACCCTAACCCTAGTTTAAACCCCTACTTTGAAACACTTACCCTAGTTTAAAACCCTACTTTGAAACCCTAACCCTAGTTTAAAACCCTACTTTGAAACCCTAACCCTAGTTTAAACCCCTACTTTGAAACACTTACCCTTGTTTAAAACCCTACTTTGAAACCCTAACCCTAGTTTGAAACCCTAACCCTCGTTTACACACCTACTTTGAAACCCTTACCCTAGTTTGAAACCCTACTTTGAAACCCTAACCCTAGTTTGAAACCCTACTTTGAAACCCTAACCCTAGTTTAAACCCCCACTTTGAAACCCTAACCCTAGTTTGAAACCCTTTTTTGAAACCCTAACCCTAGTTTGAAAACCTAACCCTAGTTTAAACCCCTACTTTGAAACCTTAACCCTAGTTTGAAACCCTACTTTGAATCCCTAACCCTAGTTTAAACCCCTACTTTGAAACCCTAACCCTAGTTTAAACCCCTACTTTGAAACACTTACCCTAGTTTAAAACCCTACTTTGAAACCCTAACCCTAGTTTAAAACCCTACTTTGAAACCCTAACCCTAGTTTAAACCCCTACTTTGAAACACTTACCCTAGTTTAAAACCCTACTTTGAAACCCTATCCATAGTTTAAACCCCTACTTTGAAACCCTAACCCTAGTTTAAACCCCTTCTTTGAAACCCTAACCCTAGTTTGAAACCCTAACCCTAATTTAAACCCCTACTTTAGAACCCTAACCCTAGGTTAAACCCCTACTTTGAAACCCTCACCTTAGTTTAAAATCCTACTTTGAAACCTTAACCCTAGTTTAAACCCCTACTTTGAAACCCTAACCCTAGTTTAAAACCCTACTTTGAAACCCTATTCCTAGTTTAAAACCAGACTTTGAAACCCTAACCCTAGATTAAACCGCTACTTTGAAACCCTAACCCTAGTTTAAAACCCTACTTTGAAACCCTAACACTAGTTTGAAAACCTTACCCTAAATTAAACCCCTACTTTGAAACCCTAACCCTAATTTAAACCCCTACTTTGAAACCCTAACCCTAATTTAAACCCTTACTTTGAAACGCTAAGCCTAGTTTGAAACCCTAACCCTAATTTAAACCCCTACTTTAGAACCCTAACCCTAGGTTAAACCCCTACTTTGAAACCCTAACCTTAGTTTAAAATCCTACTTTGAAACCTTAACCCTAGTTTAAACCCCTACTTTGAAACCCTAACCCTAGTTTAATCCCCTACTTTGAAATCCTAATCCTAGTTTAAACCCCTACTTTGAAACCCTATCCATAGTTTAAACCCCTACTTTGAAACCCTAACCCTAGTTTAAACCCCTTCTTTGAAACCCAAACCCTAGTTTGAATCCCTAACCCTAATTTAAACCCCTACTTTAGAACCCTAACCCTAGGTTAAACCCCTACTTTGAAACCCTCACCTTAGTTTAAAATCCTACTTTGAAACCTTAACCCTAGTTTAAACCCCTACTTTGAAACCCTAACCCTAGTTTAAAACCCTACTTTGAAACCCTATTCCTAGTTTAAAACCAGACTTTGAAACCCTAACCCTAGATTAAACCCCTACTTTGAAACCCTAACCCTAGTTTAAAACCCTACTTTGAAACCCTAACACTAGTTTGAAAACCTTACCCTAAATTAAACCCCTACTTTGAAACCCTAACCCTAGTTTAAAACCCTACTTTGAAACCCTAACCCTAGTTTGAAAACCTAACCCTAGTTTAAACCCCTACTTTGAAACCTTAACCCTAGTTTGAAACCCTACTTTGAATCCCTAACCCTAGTTTAAACCCCTACTTTGAAACCCTAACCCTAGTTTAAACCCCTACTTTGAAACACTTACCCTAGTTTAAAACCCTACTTTGAAACCCTAACCCTAGTTTAAAACCCTACTTTGAAACCCTAACCCTAGTTTAAACCCCTACTTTGAAACACTTACCCTAGTTTAAAACCCTACTTTGAAACCCTAACCCTAGTTTGAAACCCTAACCCTCGTTTACACACCTACTTTGAAACCCTTACCCTAGTTTGAAACCCTACTTTGAAACCCTAACCCTAGTTTGAAACCCTACTTTGAAACCCTAACCCTAGTTTAAACCCCCACTTTGAAACCCTAACCCTAGTTTGAAACCCTTTTTTGAAACCCTAACCCTAGTTTGAAAACCTAACCCTAGTTTAAACCCCTACTTTGAAACCTTAACCCTAGTTTGAAACCCTACTTTGAATCCCTAACCCTAGTTTAAAGCCCTACTTTGAAACCCTAACCCTAGTTTAAACCCCTACTTTGAAACACTTACCCTAGTTTAAAACCCTACTTTGAAACCCTAACCCTAGTTTAAAACCCTACTTTGAAACCCTAACCCTAGTTTAAACCCCTACTTTGAAACACTTACCCTAGTTTAAAACCCTACTTTGAAACCCTATCCATAGTTTAAACCCCTACTTTGAAACCCTAACCCTAGTTTAAACCCCTTCTTTGAAACCCTAACCCTAGTTTGAAACCCTAACCCTAATTTAAACCCCTACTTTAGAACCCTAACCCTAGGTTAAACCCCTACTTTGAAACCCTCACCTTAGTTTAAAATCCTACTTTGAAACCTTAACCCTAGTTTAAACCCCTACTTTGAAACCCTAACCCTAGTTTAAAACCCTACTTTGAAACCCTATTCCTAGTTTAAAACCAGACTTTGAAACCCTAACCCTAGATTAAACCCCTACTTTGAAACCCTAACCCTAGTTTAAAACCCTACTTTGAAACCCTAACACTAGTTTGAAAACCTTACCCTAAATTAAACCCCTACTTTGAAACCCTAACCCTAGTTTAAAACCCTACTTTGAAACCCTAACCCTAGTTTGAAAACCTAACCCTAGTTTAAACCCCTACTTTGAAACCTAAACCCTAGTTTGAAACCCTACTTTGAATCCCTAACCCTAGTTTAAACCCCTACTTTGAAACCCTAACCCTAGTTTAAACCCCTACTTTGAAACACTTACCCTAGTTTAAAACCCTACTTTGAAACCCTAACCCTAGTTTAAAACCCTACTTTGAAACCCTAACCCTAGTTTAAACCCCTACTTTGAAACACTTACCCTAGTTTAAAACCCTACTTTGAAACCCTAACCCTAGTTTGAAACCCTAACCCTCGTTTACACACCTACTCTGAAACCCTTACCCTAGTTTGAAACCCTACTTTGAAACCCTAACCCTAGTTTGAAACCCTACTTTGAAACCCTAACCCTAGTTTAAACCCCCACTTTGAAACCCTAACCCTAGTTTGAAACCCTTTTTTGGAACCCTAACCCTAGTTTAAACCCCTACTTTGAAACCCTAACCCTAGTTTAAAACCCTACTTTGAAACCCTAACACTAGTTTGAAAACCTTACCCTAAATTAAACCCCTACTTTGAAACCCTAACCCTAGTTTAAAACCCTACTTTGAAACCCTAACCCTAGTTTGAAAACCTAACCCTAGTTTAAACCCCTACTTTGAAACCTTAACCCTAGTTTGAAACCCTACTTTGAATCCCTAACCCTAGTTTAAACCCCTACTTTGAAACCCTAACCCTAGTTTAAACCCCTACTTTGAAACACTTACCCTAGTTTAAAACCCTACTTGGAAACCCTAACCCTAGTTTAAAACCCTACTTTGAAACCCTAACCCTAGTTTAAACCCCTACTTTGAAACACTTACCCTAGTTTAAACCCCTACTTTGAAACCCTATCCATAGTTTAAACCCCTACTTTGAAACCCTAACCCTAGTTTAAACCCCTTCTTTGAAACCCTAACCCTAGTTTGAAACCCTAACCCTAATTTAAACCCCTACTTTAGAACCCTAACCCTAGGTTAAACCCCTACTTTGAAACCCTCACCTTAGTTTAAAATCCTACTTTGAAACCTTAACCCTAGTTTAAACCACCTACTTTGAAACCCTAACCCTAGTTTAAAACCCTACTTTGAAACCCTATTCCTAGTTTAAAACCAGACTTTGAAACCCTAACCCTAGATTAAACCCCTACTTTGAAACCCTAACCCTAGTTTAAAACCCTACTTTGAAACCCTAACACTAGTTTGAAAACCTTACCCTAAATTAAACCCCTACTTTGAAACCCTAACCCTAGTTTAAAACCCTACTTTGAAACCCTAACCCTAGTTTGAAAACCTAACCCTAGTTTAAACCCCTACTTTGAAACCTTAACCCTAGTTTGAAACCCTACTTTGAATCCCTAACCCTAGTTTAAACCCCTACTTTGAAACCCTAACCCTAGTTTAAACCCCTACTTTGAAACACTTATCCTAGTTTAAAACCCTACTTTGAAACCCTAACCCTAGTTTAAAACCCTACTTTGAAACCCTAACCCTAGTTTAAACCCCTACTTTGAAACACTTACCCTAGTTTAAAACCCTACTTTGAAACCCTAACCCTAGTTTGAAACCCTAACCCTCGTTTACACACCTACTTTGAAACCCTAACCCTAGTTTGAAACCCTACTTCGAAACCCTAACCCTAGTTTGAAACCCTACTTTGAAACCCTAACCCTAGTTTAAACCCCCACTTTGAAACCCTAACCCTAGTTTGAAACCCTTTTTTGGAACCCTAACCCTAGTTTAAACCCCTACTTTTAAACCCTAACCCTAGTTTAAACCCCTACTTTGAAACCTTAACCCTAGTTTAAACAACTACTTTGAAACCCTAACCCTAGTTTAAAACCCTACTTTGAAACCCTAACCCTAGTTTAACCCCTACTTTGAAAACATAACCCTCGTTTACACCATTACTTTGCAACCCTAACCCTAGTTTACACCATTACTTTGCACCCCTAACCCTTGTTTAAACCCCTACTTTGAAACCCTAACCCTAGTTTAGATCCCTACTTTGAAACCCTAACCCTAGTTTAAACCCCTACTTTTAATCCCTAACCCTAGTTTAAACCCCTACTTTGAATCCCTAACCCTAGTTTAAACCCCTACTTTGAATCCCTAACCCTAGTTTAAACCACTACTTTGAAACCCTAACCCTAGTTTAAAACCCTACTTTGAAACCCTAACCCTAGTTAAAAACCCTACTTTGAAACCCTAACCCTAGTTTTAACCCCTACTTTGAAACCCTAACCCTAGTTTAAACCATTACTTTGCAACCCTAACCCTAGTTTAAACCCCTACTTTGAAACCCTAATCCTAGTTTAAACCCCTACTTTGAATCCCTAACCCTAGTTTAGATCCCAACTTTGAAACCCTAACCCTAGTTTAAACCCCTACTTTGAAACCCTAACCCTACGTTAAACCCCTACTTTGAAACCCTAACCCTAGTTTAAACCCCTATTATGAATCCCTAAGCCTAGTTTAAACCCCTACTTTGAAACCCTAACCCTAGTTTAAAACCCTACTTTGAAACCCTAACCCTAGTTTAAACCCCTACTTTTAAACCCTAACCCTAGTTTAAACCATTACTTGGCAACCCTAAACCTAGTTTAAACCCCTACTTTGAAACCCTAACCCTAGTTTTAACCCCTACTTTGAATCCCTAACCCTAGTTTAGATCCCTTCTTTGAAACCCTAACTCTAGTTTAAACCCCTACTTTGAAACACTTACCCTACTTTAAACCCCTACTTTGAAACCCTAACCCTAGTTTAAACCCCTACTTTGAATTCCTAACCCTAGTTTAAACCCCTACTTTTAAACCCTAACCCTAGTTGAAACCCCTACGTTGAAACCTTAACCCTAGTTTAAACCACTACTTGGAAACCCTAACCCTAGTTTAAACCCCTACTTTGAATCCCTAACCCTAGTTTACATCCCTACTTTGAAACCCTAACCCTAGTTTAAACCCCTACTTTGAAACCCTAACCCTACTTTAAACCGCTACTTTGAAACCCTAACCCTAGTTTAAACCCCTACTTTGAATCCCTAACCCTAGTTTAAACCCCTACTTTGAAACCCAAACCCTAATTTAAATCCCTACTTTGAAACCCTAACCCTAGTTTAAACCCCTACTTTGAAACCCTAACGCTAGTTTAAAAACCTACTATGAAACCCTAACCCTAGTTTAAACCCCTACTTTGAAACCCTAACCCTAATTTAAACCCCTACTTTAGAACCCTAAACCTAGGTTAAACCCCTACTTTGAAACCCTAACCTTAGTTTAAAATCCTACTTTGAAACCTTAACCTTAGTTTAAACCCCTACTTTGAAACACTAACCCTAGTTTAAACCCCTACTTTGAAACCCTAACCCTAGTGTAAAACCCTACTTTGAAACCCTAACCCCAGTTTAAAACCCTACTTTGAAACCCTAACCCTAGTTTAAACCCCTACTTTGAAACCCTAACCCTAGTTTAAACCCCTACTTTGAAACCCTAAACCTAGTTTAAACCACTACTTTGAAACCCTAACCCTAGTTTAAAACCCTACTTTGAAACTCTAACCCTAGTTTAAACCCCTTCTTTGAAACGCTAACCCTAGTTTAAAACCCTACTTTGAAACCCTAACCCTAGTTTAAAACCCTACTTTGAAACCTTAACTCTAGTTTGAAACCCTAACCCTAGTTTGAAACCCTAACCCTAGTTTAAACCCCTACTTTGAAACCCTAACCCTAGTTTAAGCCCCTACTTTGAAACCTTAACCATAGTTTAAAACCCTACTTTGAAACCCTAACTCGAGTTTAAACCCCTACTTAAGAACCCTAACCCTAGGTTAAAACCCTACTTTGAAACCCTAACCCTAGTTTAAACCCCTACTTTAAAACCCTAATCCTAGTTTAAAACCCTACTTTGAAACCCTAACCCTAGTTTAAACCCCAACTTCGAAACCCTAACCATAGTTTAAAACCCTATTTTGAATCCCTAACCCTAGTTTGAAACCCTAACCCTAGTTTAAACACCTACTTTGAAACACTAACCCTAGTTTAAACCCCTACTTTGAAACCCTAACCCTACTTTAAACCCCTACTTTGAAACCCTAACCCTAGTTTAAACCCCTACTTTGAAAACCCTTACCCTAGTTTAAACCCCTACTTTGAAACCCTAACCCTAGTTTAAAACCCTACCTTGAAACCCTAACCCTAGTTTGAAAACCCAAGTCTAGTTTAAACCCCTACTTTGAAACCCTAACCCTAGTTTAAACCCCTACTTTGAAACCCTAACCCTAGTTTAAACCCCTACTTTGAAAACCTAACCCTAGTTTAAGCCCCTACTTTGAAACCTTAACCATAGTTTAAAACCCTACTTTGAAACCCTAACTCGAGTTTAAACCCCTACTTAAGAACCCTAACCCTAGGTTAAAACCCTACTTTGAAACCCTAACCCTAGTTTAAACCCCTACTTTAAAACCCTAACCCTAGTTTAAAACCCTACTTTGAAACCCTAACCCTAGATTAAACCCCTACTTTGAAACCCTAACCATAGTTTAAAACCCTACTTTGAAACCCTAACCCTAGTTTGAAACCCTAACCCTAGTTTAAACACCTACTTTGAAACACTAACCCTAGTTTAAACCCCTACTTTGAAACCCTAACCCTACTTTAAACCCCTACTTTGAAAACCTAACCCTAGTTTAAACCCCTACTTTGAATCCCTAACCTTAGTTTAAACCCCTACTTTGAAACCCTAACCTAGTTTAAAACCCTACCTTGAAACCCTAACCCTAGTTTGAAAACCTAACCCTAGTTCAAACCCCTACTTTGAAACCCTAACCCTAGTTTAAACCCCTACTTTGAAACCCTAACCCTAGTTTAAAACCCTACTTTTAAACCCTAACCCTAGTTTAAACCCCTACGTTGAAACCTTAACCCTAGTTTAAACCACTACTTTGAAACCCTAACCCTAGTTTAAAACCCTACTTTGAAACCCTAACCCTAGTTTAAACCCCTACTTTGAATCCCTAACCCGAGTTTAAACCCCTACTTTGCAACCCTAACCCTAGTTTAAAACCCTACTTTGAAACTATAACCCTAGTTTAAACCCCTACTTTGAAACCCTAATCCTAGTTTAAACCCCTACTTTGAAACCCAAACCCTAATTTAAACCCCTACTTTGAAACCCTAACCCTAGTTTAAACCCCTACTTTGAAACCCTAACCCTACTTTAAACCCCTATTTTGAAACCCTAACCCTACTTTAAACCCCTACTTTGAAACCCTAACCCTAGTTTAAACCCCTATTTTGAATCCCTAACCCTAGTTTAAACCCCTACTTTGAAACCCTAATCCTAGTTTAAACCCCTACTTTGAAACCCAAACCCTAATTTAAACCCCTACTTTGAAACCCTAACCCTAGTTTAAACCCCTACTTTGAAACCCTAACGCTAGTTTAAAAACTTCTTTGAAACCCTAACCCTAGTTTAAACCCCTACTTTGAAACCCTAATCGTAGTTTGAAACCCTAACCCTAATTTAAACCCCTACTTTAGAACCCTAACCCTAGGTTAAACCCCTACTTTGAAACCCTAACCTTAGTTTAAAATCCTACTTTGAAACCTTAACCTTAGTTTAAACCCCTACTTTGAAACCCTAACCCTAGTTTAAAACCCTACTTTAAACTCTAACCCTAGTTTAAACCCCTACTTTAAAACCCTAATCCTAGTTTAAACACCTACTTTGAAACACTAACCCTAGTTTAAACCCCTACTTTGAAACCCTAACCCTACTTTAAACCCTTACTTTGAAACCCTAACCCGAGTTTAAACCCCTACTTTGCAACCCTAACCCTAGTTTAAAACCCTACTTTGAAACTATAACCCTAGTTTAAACCCCTACTTTGAAACCCTAATCCTAGTTTAAACCCCTACTTTGAAACCCAAACCCTAATTTAAACCCCTACTTTGAAACCGTAACCCTACTTTAAACCCCTACTTTGAAACCCTAACCCTACTTTAAACCCCTACTTTGAAACCCTAACCCTAGTTTAAACCCCTACTTTGAATCCCTAACCCTAGTTTAAACCCCTACTTTGAAACCCTAATCCTAGTTTAAACCCCTACTTTGAAACCCAAACCCTAATTTAAACCCCTACTTTGAAACCCTAACCCTAGTTGAATCCCCTACTTTGAAACCCTAACGCTAGTTTAAAAACCTACTTTGAAACCCTAACCCTAGTTTAAACCCCTACTTTGAAACCCTAACCCTAGTTTGAAACCCTAACCCTAATTTAAACCCCTACTTTAGAACCCTAACCCTAGGTTAAACCCCTACTTTGAAACCCTAACCTTAGTTTAAAATCCTACTTTGAAACCTTATCCTTAGTTTAAACCCCTACTTTGAAACCCTTACCCTAGTTTAAAACCCTACTTTAAACTCTAACCCTAGTTTAAACCCCTACTTTGAAACCCTAATCCTAGTTTAAACACCTACTTTGAAACACTAACCCTAGTTTAAACCCCTACTTTGAAACCCTAACCCTACTTTAAACCCCTACTTTGAAATCCTAACCCTAGTTTAAACCCCTACTTTGAATCCCTAACCCTAGTTTAAACCCCTACTTTGAAACCCTAACCCTAGTTTGAAACCCTACTTTGAAACCCTAACCCTAGTTTGATACCTTACTTTGAAATCCTAACCCTAGTTTAAACCCCTACTTTGAATCCCTAACCCTAGTTTAAACCCCTACTTTGAAACCCTAATCCTAGTTTAAACCCCTACTTTGAAACCCAAACCCTAATTTAAACCCCTACTTTGAAACGCTAACCCTAGTTTGAAACCCCTACTTTAGAACCCTAACCCTAGGTTAAACCCCTACTTTGAAACCCTAACCTTAGTTTAAAATCCTACTTTGAAACCTTAACCTTAGTTTAAACCCCTACTTTGAAACCCTAACCCTAGTTTAAAACCCTACTTTAAACTCTAACCCTAGTTTAAACCCCTACTTTGAAACCCTAATCCTAGTTTAAACCCCTACTTTGAAACCCTAACCCTAGTTTAAACCCCTACTTTGAAACCCTAACCCTAGTTTAAACCCCTACTTTGAAACCCTAACCCTAATTTAAACCCCTACTTTGAAACCCTAACCCTAGTTTAACCCCTTACTTTGAAACCTTAACCCTAGTTTGAAACCCTAACCCTAATTTAAACCCCTACTTTAGAACCCTAACCCTAGGTTAAACCCCTACTTTGAAACCCTAACCTTAATTTAAAATCCTATTTTGAAACCTTAACCCTAGTTTAAACCCCTACTTTGAAACCCTAACCCTAGTTTAAAACCCTACTTTGAAACCCTATTCCTAGTTTAAAACTAGACTTTGAAAACCTAACCCTAGATTAAACCATTACTTTGCAACCCTAACCCTAGTTTAAACCCCTACTTTGAAACCCTAACCGTAGTTTAAACTCCTACTTTGAATCCCTAACCCTAGTTTAGATCCCTACTTTGAAACCCTAACCCTAGTTTAAACCCCTACTTTGAAACCCTAACCCTAGTTTAAACCCCTACTTTAAATCCCTAACCCGAGTTTAAACCCCTACTTTGAAACCCTAACCCTAGTTTAAAACCCTACTTTGAAACCCTAACCCTAGTTTGAAAACCTAACCCTAGTTTAAACCACTACTTTGAAACCCTAACCCTAGTTTAAAACCCTACTTTGAAACCCTAACCCTAGTTTAAACCCCTACTTTGAAACCCTAACCCTAGTTTAAACCATTACTTTGAAACCCTAGTTTAAACCCCTACTTTGAATCCCTAACCCTAGTTTAGATCCCTACTTTGAATCCCTAACCCTAGTTTAAACCCCTACTTTGAAACCCTAACCCTACTTTAAACCCCTACTTTGAAATCCTAACCCTAGTTTAAACCCCTACTTTGAATCCCTAACCCTAGTTTAAACCCCTACTTTAAACTCTAACCCTAGTTTAAACCCCTACTTTGAAACCCTAATCCTAGTTTAAACACCTACTTTGAAACACTAACCCTAGTTTAAACCCCTACTTTGAAACCCTAACCCTACTTTAAACCCCTACTTTGAAATCCTAACCCTAGTTTAAACCCCTACTTTGAATCCCTAACCCTAGTTTAAACCCCTACTTTGAAACCCTAACCCTAGTTTGAAACCCTACTTTGAAACCCTAACCCTAGTTTGATACCTTACTTTGAAATCCTAACCCTAGTTTAAACCCCTACTTTGAATCCCTAACCCTAGTTTAAACCCCTACTTTGAAACCCTAATCCTAGTTTAAACCCCTACTTTGAAACCCAAACCCTAATTTAAACCCCTACTTTGAAACGCTAACCCTAGTTTGAAACCCCTACTTTAGAACCCTAACCCTAGGTTAAACCCCTACTTTGAAATCCTAACCTTAGTTTAAAATCCTACTTTGAAACCTTAACCTTAGTTTAAACCCCTACTTTGAAACCCTAACCCTAGTTTAAAACCCTACTTTAAACTCTAACCCTAGTTTAAACCCCTACTTTGAAACCCTAATCCTAGTTTAAACCCCTACTTTGAAACCCTAACCCTAGTTTAAACCCCTACTTTGAAACCCTAACCCTAGTTTAAACCCCTACTTTGAAACCCTAACCCTAATTTAAACCCCTACTTTGAAACCCTAACCCTAGTTTAACCCCTTACTTTGAAACCTTAACCCTAGTTTGAAACCCTAACCCTAATTTAAACCCCTACTTTAGAACCCTAACCCTAGGTTAAACCCCTACTTTGAAACCCTAACCTTAGTTTAAAATCCTACTTTGAAACCTTAACCCTAGTTTAAACCCCTACTTTGAAACCCTAACCCTAGTTTAAACCCCTACTTTGAAACCCTAATCCTAGTTTAAACCCCTACTTTAGAACCCTAACCCTAGGTTAAACCCTAACCTAACCCTAACCCTAGTTTAAAACCCTACTTTGAAACACTAACCATAGTTTAAACCCCTACCTTCAAACCCTAACCCTAGTTTAAAACCCTACTTTGAAAGCCTAACCCTAGTTTAAACCCCTACTTTGAAACCCTAACCCTAGTTTAAACCCCTACTTTGAAACCCTAATCCTAGTTTAAACCACTACTTTGAAACCCTAACCCTAGTTTAAACCCCTTCTTTGAAACCCTAACCCTAGTTTAAACCCCTACTTTGAAACCTTAACCCTAGTTTAAACCACTACTTTGAAACCCTAACCCTAGTTTAAAACCCTACTTTGAAACCCTAACCCTAGTTTAAACCCCTACTTTGAAACCCTAACCCGAGTTTAAACCCCTACTTTGAAACCCTAACCTTAGTTTGAAACCCTACTTTGAAACCCTAACCCTAATTTAAACCCCTACTTTGAAACCCTAACCCTAATTTTAAAACCTACTTTGAAACCCTAACCCTAGTTTAAACCCCTACTTTGAAACCCTAACCCTAGTTTGAATTCCTACTTTGAAACCCTAACCCTAGTTTGAAACCCTACTTTGAAACCCTAACCCTAGTTTAAACCCCTACCGTAAAACCCTAACCTAAGTTTGAAACCCTAACCCTAATTTAAAGACCTACTTTGAAACCCTAACCCTAGTTTAAAACCCTATTCCTAATTTAAACACCTACTTTGAAACCCAAACCCTAGTTTAAAACCCTACTTTGAAACCCTAACCCTAGTTTAAAACCCTACTTTGAAACCTTAACTCTAGTTTGAAACCCTAACCCTAGTTTTAAACCCTAACCCTAGTTTAAAACCCTACTTTGAAACCCTAACCCTAGTTTAAACCCCTACTTTGAAAACCTAAACCTAGTTTAAAACCCTACTTTGAAACCCTAACCCTAGTTTGAAACCCTAATCCTAGTTTAAAACCCTACCCCTAGTTTGAAAACCTAACCCTAGTTTAAACCCCTACTTTGAAACCCTAACCCTAGTTTAAACCCCTACTTTGAAACCCTAACCCGAGTTTAAACCCCTACTTTGAAACCCTAACCTGAGTTTAAACCCCTACTTTGAAACCCTAACCTGAGTTTAAACCCCTACTTTGAAACCCTAACCCGAGTTTAAACCCCTACTTTGAAACCCTTACCCTAGTTTAAACCCCTACTTTGAAACCCTTACCCTAGTTTAAACCCCTACTTTGAAACCCTAACCCTAGTTTGAAACCCTAACCCTAATTTAAACCCCTACTTTAGATTCCTAACCCTAGGTTAAACCCCTACTTTGAAACCCTAACCTAAGTTTAAAATCCTACTTTGAAACCTTAACCCTAGTTTAAACCCCTACTTTGAAACCCTAACCCTAGTTTAAACCCCCACTTTGAAACCCTAATCCTAGTTTAAACCCTACTTTGAAACCCTAAACCTAGTTTAAACCCCTTCTTTGAAACCCTAACCCTAGTTTGAAACCCTAACCCTAATTTAAACCCCTACTTTAGAACCCTAACCCTAGGTTAAACCCCTACTTTGAAACCCTAACCCTAGTTTAAAACCCTAACCCTAATTTAAACACCTACTTTGAAACCCTAACCCTAGTTTAAAACCCTACTTTGAAACCCTAACCCTAGTTTAAAACCCTACTTTGAAACCTTAACTCTAGTTTGAAACCCTAACCCTAGTTTGAAACCCTAATCCTAGTTTAAACCCCTACTTTGAAACCCTAACCCTAGTTTAAACCCTTACTTTGAAACCCTAACCCTAGTTTAAAACCCTACTTTGAAACCCTAAACCTAGTTTAAACCCCTACTTTAAAACCCTAACCCTAGTTTAAAACCCTACTTTGAAACCCTAACCCTAGTTTAAACCCCTACTTTGAAACCCTAAACCTAGTTTAAAACCCTACTTTGAAACCCTAACCCTAGTTTGAAACCCTAATCCTAGTTTAAAACCCTACCCCTAGTTTAAAAACCTAACCCTAGTTTAAACCCCTACTTTGAAACCCTAACCCTAGTTTAAACCCCTACTTTGAAACCCTAACCCGAGTTTAAACCCCTACTTTGAAACCCTAACCTGAGTTTAAACCCCTACTTTGAAACCCTAACCCGAGTTTAAACCCCTACTTTGAAACCCTTACCCTATTTTAAACCCCTACTTTGAAACCCTAACCCTAGTTTAAACCCCTACTTTGAAACCCTAACCCTAGTTTGAAACCCTAACCCTTATTTAAACCCCTACTTTAGAACCCTAACCCTAGGTTAAACCCCTACTTTGAAACCCTAACCTAAGTTTAAAATCCTACTTTGAAACCTTAACCCTAGTTTAAACCCCTACTTTGAAACCCTAACCCTAGTTTAAACCCCCACTTTGAAACCCTAACCCTAGTTTAAACCCCTACTTTGAAACCCTAACCCGAGTTTAAACCCCTACTTTGAAACCCTAACCTGAGTTTAAACCCCTACTTTGAAACCCTAACCCGAGTTTAAACCCCTACTTTGAAACCCTTACCCTATTTTAAACCCCTACTTTGAAACCCTAACCCTAGTTTAAACCCCTACTTTGAAACCCTAACCCTAGTTTGAAACCCTAACCCTTATTTAAACCCCTACTTTAGAACCCTAACCCTAGGTTAAACCCCTACTTTGAAACCCTAACCTAAGTTTAAAATCCTACTTTGAAACCTTAACCCTAGTTTAAACCCCTACTTTGAAACCCTAACCCTAGTTTAAACCCCCACTTTGAAACCCTAATCCTAGTTTAAACCCCTACTTTGAAACCCTAACCCTAGTTTAAACCCCTTCTTTGAAACCCTAACCCTAGTTTGAAACCCTAACCCTAATTTAAACCCCTACTTTAGAACCCTAACCCTAGGTTAAACCCCTACTTTGAAACCCTAACCTTAGTTTAAAATCCTACTTTGAAACCTTAATCCTAGTTTAAACCCCTACTTTGAAACCCTAACCCTAGTTTAAAACCCTACCCCTAGTTTAAAACCCTACTTTGAAACCCTATTCCTAGTTTAAAACCAGACTTTGAAACCCTAACCCTAGATTAAACCATTACTTTGCAACCCTAACCCTAGTTTAAACACCTACTTTGAAACCCTAACCGTAGTTTAAACCCCTACTTTGAATCCCTAACCCTAGTTTAGATCCCTACTTTGAAACCCTAACCCTAGTTTAAACCCCTACTTTGAAACCCTAACCCTAGTTTAAACTCCTACTTTGAAACCCTAACTCTACGTTAAACCCCTACTTTGAAACCCTAACCCTAGTTTAAAGCCCTACTTTGAAACCCTAACTCTACGTTAAACCCCTACTTTGAAACCCTAACCCTAGTTTAAACCCCTACTTTGAATCCCTAACCCGAGTTTAAACCCCTACTTTGAAACCCTTACCCTAGTTTAAAACCCTACTTTGAAACCCTAACCCTAGTTTGAAAACCTAACCCTAGTTTAAACCCCTACTTTGAAACCCTAACCCTAGTTTAAACCCCTACTTTGAAACCCTAACCCTAGTTTGAAAACCTAACCCTAGTTTAAACCCTTACTTTGAAACCTTAACCCTAGTTTAAACCCCTACTTTGAATCCCTAACCCTAGTTTAAACCCCTACTTTGAAACCCTAACCCTTGTTTAAAACCCTACTTTGAAACCCTAACCCTAGTTTGAAACCCTACTTTGAAACCCTAACCCTAGTTTGAAACCCTAACCCTCGTTTAAACCCCTACTTTGAAACCCTAACCCTCGTTTTAAACCCTACTTTGAAACCCTAACCCTAGTTTGAAAAACCTACTTTGAAACCCTAACCCTAGTTTAAACCCCCACTTTGAAACCCTAACCCTAGTTTAAACCCCCACTTTGAAACCCTAACCCTAGTTTAAACCCCCACTTTGAAACCCTAACCCTAGTTTAAACCCCCACTTTGAAACCCTAACCCTAGTTTAAACCCCCACTTTGAAACCCTAACCCTAGTTTAAACCCCCACTTTGAAACCCTAACCCTAGTTTAAACCCCTACTTTGAAACCCTAACCCTAGTTTAAACCCCTACTTTGAAACCCTAACCCTAGTTTAAACCCCTACTTTGAAACCCTAACTCTAGTTTAAACCCCTACTTTGAAACCCTAACCCTAGTTTAAAACCCTACTTTGAAACCCTAACCCTAGTTTAAAACCCTAACCCTAGTTTAAACCCCTACTTTGAAACCCTAACCCTAGTTTAAAACCCTACTTTGAAACCCTAACCCTAGTTTAAAACCCTAACCCTAGTTTAAACCCCTACTTTGAAACCCTAACCCTAGTTTAAACCCCTACTTTGAAACCCTAACCTTAGTTTGAAACCCTAACCCTAATTTAAACACCTACTTTGAAACCCTAACCCTAGTTTAAAACCCTATTAACGTGATGTAGTTTAAGATGGGGGAAAACTTGCAAAATCTCACTTATTTAGCATTATACATCAGACTAAAAATAATTGCCGTGCAACACTTACCTCAGACGAGATGAAATGGGACGAGACCGTCGTCGAGAACCTTCTAAAATAGTCTCATTCAAGCGTCTCTAATTGGCCACAGCACAGACAAGCAGAAAACGACCAATCAGGGAAAAGAGATAGGACAACACGAACTCCAACTATCAGCAAGAGGGGTCCGTCGTCTAGAACCTTCCAAAATCAAGCGAATGTCATTGGCCACAGCACAGACAGGGAAAAAAACGGACCAATCAGGGTTAGGATTAGAAAAAACCGCGCGAGAGAAGACAACGCGAAGTCCCAACTATCACAAGATGGGTTGCAGCCCGATGGTGAGGTTGGAGCGCGCTGCATCCGAGGAGACCAGTTTAAGGGGGCAACTGCGCTGCGTGCAGCTGCAAGGTTCAATAATGCGGATTGTGTCATACAACACTCGCGGGTTGCGAGTAGGACATACTGCTACATACAGGACAGGCTGTCTGGTGGTGGATGCGCTGCTTGACCAATTGTATGTGTTTTTTGCACATCAACATACAAAAATAAATACATATAAAAAGATAAAAATTGTAATTCAAACATCCACTTTTTTAACCACTAAAAAGAACCAACCATTGTCTAATTCATATCTTTGTTTTCAGTGTTAAGGGAGTGACACATATTTTAATTACTATGCATTTAAAAAAATCTGATTAATCTGTTATTTTAATTTCAGCAATTATCACCTGTCTAAATTATTCAACACAGACAAATCTTTACAAGTGATGAAATGTTTCTACAAAATATCCAGTATTATATATTTTATTATTGGCTACATTGTACATGTCACTGATTTTTTTTTTTTTTTAAGTATATTGAACATAAAACAATCTAGTTAAATGAACCTTCCAATTTGAATTTGTTGATTTACACCATTAACCAAATTTTATTAACATCTTACAAATTCCTTTTATATGTCTATGTGTGCCCTGAGGAAACTGTGGAGACAACATGCGCACAGTCACTGTTTGTGCATCTTGAAGAACTCATCAATATTATAAAAGAAAACATTTACTTTAGCAAAGGAAATGAAAATTTTTAGTATTAAATAATAAACCATAATCAGCAAAAAACACAGTAATAGTCACGCTACAAATTTGGAAAATAATCAAATAAAAACATTTTGTGACTGAAAAGTCCTGGCTGTACCTAATCAATTGGCCAAGATGGCCGCCGCCCTGGGCGAGCGGAGTGGCGAGAATCGTGGTCATACCTAATCAATTGGCCAAGATGGCCGCCGCCCTGGGTGGGCGGAGTGGCGAGAATCCAGGGTGTACCTAATTAATTGACCAGAATCCTGGGTGTACCTAATCAATTGGCCAAGATAGTAGTAGTAGTAATAGTATTTGCAATAGTAGTAGTCGTATATAGGCCAAGCCTTGAGTACACCAAGAAAAAAAGGGGCTGAGTTGAGCTCAACAGTGAGAGATGATTGGCTGAGGCAGTTGCTATGCAAAAACGACAGATCATTCACGCACACACATTTGATTTTAACTTGTTGCGAGACGTCACGCACCCACATTCCATTGTATTTGTATAGGATACGCTCACCTCAAACAAAAGCCTCTCACGACCTAACGGTTGAAGATGCAGATTCCAGAAATGGCTCGTTAGAACGGCAAGGGTTTGGGGAACGCGAGCATGTTCTCAGTTTTTTAATCGGATGAAAAATGACCAACTTAGGAGCAGGTTGAAAACTTATGATTGATCGAAAATGTAGAGGGAAAAACGGCGAAAATAACATTGAAAAGAGATCGAAATAGTCCGACTTCTCCTCGCTTAAAGTGAAAATAAAGGTACTAAATGACACCTTAGCCAAATAAAACTTAGTTTTTCAGAAAGCAGAGGCTTGTGGCTACAAAATGTGCCAATTTGATGTCTAGTGAGCAAAGATTGTGGCCATGGTGACGAGTTGAAGTGAAACTTTTGGAAATATATTTTTTGGTTCCCGTCACTGAAGCCTTAATTAGTCACACTCTAAATAGGCGACTTTCACCCCTTTGCTCACTGTCTTTGAACCCGCACAGGGGGGAGAGCTTTCATTCCTTAATATTTTTTTTTGACACTGAGCTAAAGATGACAAAAATGCCAACAAAATGAGCTAAAATTCATATCGGTCGGTCAACGTATGTGCGCGCAGCGTGTCTTGGAAAAAGGTGTTTGATTGGAGTTGATGTCTTTCGGATTCCCATTCATTCCTATGGGACTTTATTTGGGAGTTTTTTTGGGAATAGCGTCGCCATGGTAACTGGGAATTCCCTTGCGGAAAAATCGGTGGAAGATTAAAAAAATAATAAAAAGAAGAAGAAGAATAATACTAGAAAAATTTCCGCGGAAATTTTGAATGGGCCTGCTGACTCTTGCAAGGTGGAAAGATGCATGCTCTGAACTGTTTGCCAAATGTTGGTGTACTTTACCTCTCAATTTGTGTCAGCAGGAATAGAGTTCAGGACAATTTGTAATAACTGCAGTTATTACATGTGTAATGGCTTCCCTTATGTCTTGATTGACATTTTAGTCATATCAAAAGGGAATCAGTTTAATTTCTTGCTTATAGTGTAAGTGATTAACTAAAATATAAAATGCAATATACTGTATCATGGAGCAAATACAGTATGAATGCAGTGTTTAAATTTGACATTGCATATTAAAAGGCATGTTGGTGCTGATCAATATTGCAGGAATATTACTCCAAAGTACATGTAAAACGGCTCTTAAAAGAGCCGTTTTGGGTCTTTGTTACACAGCATCTTCATCTTTTCCTGAGCACACAAAGGAACAAGTTGTTAGAAAATAGGCAGCAAAACTGAACAGTTAAAACTTAATCTAAATACTCATCCAATACACATGTGACGGTTTTTCAGTGAGGAATCCTGTAGAATAAATCATTTTGGTCTACGTTTGCGGGATCCCTTTTTTCATCTTTTCTCTCCACCAGTTGTACCGGACATAACAACCTTGATATCCTTGGCCATGTCAAGTAGCGCCCCTTGCTGCGCTCCATCCACCTGTATTGCATGTGAAAATGAAAAATGAGTGTTCAATGTTTGCCTAGATCAATTCAGTAATCAATCATCACTTACCCTCGCAGTTCATCCCTTACCATCGCAGTACCTCACTGACACCAACACTTTTCATTGTGTTGTAGTCACAATCACAATAAGGACAAACAAAACATTCAAGTCCAAATGCACGATGTCCTGCTAACAGAAAAGCACACTGATTAAAAGTACCGTCATACAACACTGCTCAAAATAAGGGAGCGCTTAAATGGCATATCCCATGTCTTAAATTCAATTTAAAGCTCAATACGTTTAGAACTAACTAAATGATAAATATGTCTACAAAAAAAATGATTGGCCGCTCTGATTTTGAGTGTAGTTCTGTTATGACACAAATTTTGAACGAGCAAAGGATTTAACTTTTCAGCCTTTACAATTTAAAGTACAGTATCCCCCTCTTTTGAGCAGTGGTATGAAAGGCTCAATAACATTTGCAAAAGCACACTTGTGAAAATGGTGCCCTTGCGATCGACAATGAGCTGACACAAGAAGTTAACACACAGTAGACCGGACTGTGGTAACTGTAATAAGTGTGCAGAACGCCTGATTGAACACAACAATCTGGGTGAGATATGTAAATGTGATCAATCAGTGTCTGCTTTCCAGTTGTGGCCTGGGTGATCAGCTGTGAAAAGCGTCTGGACTGAAACAAGTCCAGAATGGATTTCTTTCCCTTTGAAAGCAAATCCTCATTAAAGTCTCCGCAAACAACAATAGGCTGGCAGTCCATCACGGCCAAGGCATCCAAGAGACTTCCAAGGTTTGGAAGAAATGTGCCAAGACTCAGGTTGGGTGGCCTGTAGACCGTAGCTATCAAAGCCTGGACGGGAGCGTCAACCCTGATGACAGCAAATTCCAGGTCAACCACATTCTGAATAAACCGACGGGGCTCCGCTCGAAGACAATCGCGATAATAGACTGCGACTCCGCCACCCTCTTTTTGGGCCATGTCCAGTCTATTTGAATACGAAACTTGTCTGTTGCGCACAAAAGTGCTGCATGCCTCCAGTTGCAAGGGAGGGGGGAAGAAGGATCCAGACAAATGAGTTTCAGTGAGGCAAAGGACATCTGCCAGCCTCAACTCATGATGAGACTTCAAGTCGTCAATATGAGATGGAAGCCCCTCGGTGTTGTGATGAACAATGGTCAAGGTGGGAAAAGCAGTTTGCGGCATTTTGGAAAAGTACAACAATGGTCTTGTACTTTGGAAAGAAGCGTGCGTCATACTGTCCATTGCCGTCGTGACGTTGGGATTGGCGTAGATTTTGGATTCGTCAAAGTCTATGACCCTCAATCCCTGAAGTGACGTCGTGCGGCTTAGGGCAACATAGGCCATTCCAGGTTCAAACACACGCTTAAGAGACACCACTGCAGAGGTCATCGTCATGCCTTGCACTTTGTGAGCCGTGCATCCAAAGGCAAGCTTCATGGGGAATTGCCGCCTGACCACGCCTTTCATGCCCAGGTTTTCCTCCGACCTTTCGATATAGACCAAGTCATCCGTCGGCCCCAGAATTTTATGGCGCAATTTCTGGCCCGCTTTGGGATTGTCTAGCCTCAGTCCGAGCAAGGTCACTTTCTCCGCCGACCCCTTTGGGGCGCTTTGAACAATGTTGCCTATTGTGCCAAAGGTCCCGTTCACCAATCCGTCCTCGATATCCAACTTCCGAAGAAGCATAACCCGTGCTCCTACACCAGCTTGAAGGGCATCCGGTAGATCCCTTCTCGACCCCATGATCACAGTGACCATCGCCCCCGACCGTGGGCTCTTCCTGTAGTCCTCTGCGGGAATATTGACCACAGTCAATTTGAGAGCATGCAGCTGCTGCATTGTGCCTATCCACCTCTTTATTGGTGGCAAAGATATGCAGAGTATCCGCAGGGAGGTCTCGCGCATCCGTGACAGCCGTGGTGAGTAACGCCCTGTCACCATCGCCGAGCGGATCAGCCTTCCCCTTCTCCCTGATCCTGTTCAAAAGCGACGACGTCTTTTTGCCGCATGATTTGAGTAAGCTTGACCATCTGAAAATCTGTCCAGAGGTCAAGAAGATCGTTGTCAGAAACGCAGAGGGGTTTGGACCTTCCGAGGGGTGGCAGTTGGTAGAAGTCCCCAACTGCAAGAACGGAGATACCCCCAAATGGTCTGTTGTTGCTCTTGATTTGCTGAAATCTCCGGTGGACATAGGCAAAGAGTTCCTTGGAGACCATGGAGATCTCGTCGATGATCAAAATTTCCACGTTGCAAAGGGTTGCTCTCAATGCGTCCAACGTATTCCCCAGCGCCTGGTAAGGAGGCTTTAGAGTCCTGGGGAGTTTCAAGTGGGAATGAAAAGTTTTCCCTGAGATGTTGTAAGCCGCCGTGCCAGTAAACGACGTCAGCAGCACAGCAGGCTTGGCCATATCCGCTTCGTCGCGGAACCTGGGAAGCTGATGGAGAATCTTACTGGCCTCCTGGTAAATGCACTTGATGACATGCGATTTACCACAGCCAGCTCCTCCGGAGATCAAATAAAAGAAGGGCTCGAGGAGACGATCCGAAACGCATTTCAAACACCACTCGCGCACAGCGTAGAAGACGGACGCTTGCGTTTCATTGAGACTGCGGTACATGTTCCTCACAAATTCGGCGCTCAACTTTGGCGCCTCAAACGCCGGCAAGACCGCGCCGCTACCAGGAGCGTCCTGGTAGGCCGGAACCTCATCTTGCGGGTCTTCCTGTAAAGGATTAGATTCGCGTTCGGCGGCACACTCCAAACGCTCTGCCTCTACCTCCGGCGCAAAAGTGCTCCACGCGTTGAGAACCGCACGAAGCTCTTTCAATTTTTCGAAGGCATTGTCCACGGTCTTTCCCCGTCCTTCGTACCGCCCCCGATTGCGGTCGACGATAGCCCGCACCCGACCGAACTTTGAATCCCCGGCACCGTAGAACTCCTCGTACGTTTTGAGGTTTTCAGACCTGAGCTCGGCGTCGTCTCTGTGGGGGAGGTACAATTTAAGATGGGTCCTGTAATACTTCTCAGCATACTTTTTGATTGAGAAGCGAGTGAATCTGATGACGGCATCTTTTCCAATCCGCTTCTGGATGAATCCCTTGCCGTGTGAGAGGGGAATGACATTCTTGCCCTCAGTCTGCTGACCGTAGACGACTCGGTATTCGGATGCGAATTCGGCGAGACACATCCGCTCAAACATTGCCGTTCTAGGTCTTGCCACATATTTTTCTGGCAGACCAGACATCCACACGTTGTCTGCGTCCGGATGCATGGTCCTCAGTCTACTCATGGGTAGACTCAATTTCACGCCATCCTCAGCAGTCTGGATGAAAACTACGCTGCGCGAGCACTTCTTCAGAGGGAGACTGCATGTCCGCGCCACCGCTTCTTGAGCGCTCACCTCTCTGTGCTTGGAATACGCCGCCATTATTTTCCTCATCTCGTCCTTTTTGTCGACAAGAGGCTTTGTCTTCAAGTTTTTGACGACAGACGTGAGGAACTCGTACATCTCGTGCTCCGGTTTGGAAATGTACGACATCATGTACATGAGACCCGCGACGTCATCGAGCACGTACTGAATATCCATGTTGGCGTTCCATGCCCGCAGCAGATGTGGGTTGTAAGCATTGATCCAGCTTTCCGTTGGAGCACGCTTCAACATGACAACCATTCCGGAGGTCAGATTAATGACGCTGTCCTTGTAGCTGTCCATTGTCAAATTGGCCTTTTTGAGAAGCTCCGGCAAGTCCTGCGGGACATCCGCGTCCATGAGGATCTCTCTGATGCGTTTGAGTTCTTCTTTAGCCTCCCTTTGTTTTTCGGTGAGGCGAGCCGATTTGGCCGCCTGCTTCCTATGCTGGCCTTCCACACTCTTGTCCGTTGGGACGTCTTCAGTCTCCGTCTGGAATGGCAACGTGATGGTGGTTTGGTCCGTCGGCAGTTTGGGGTACCCAAATCTGCAAGAAACGTTTCCTTTCCGACAAGACTTTGTGTGGTTTTTGCTGTGTGCCTGAACGCTGGTGACAATGTCGTGCAGTTCAGGGTCCTCAATCGGGTCTGGTATTTTGCAAGTGATGTACTTGTCGATGAAGTCAATGGCTTCTTGACAACATCTGGGGTCGGGTTCTTCGATGACTGGCGCACCCTTAATCCAGAGCAGCATGTGAGCGTGCGGACTTCCCCTGGCTTGAAATTCTACACGATAGAAGTGGTCTTCTACCGGACCGAGGGGCTGTGCAGGAGACAGGATGAATGCCATAAGAGCATCCATCCTTTTCTCAAAAAGGCGCATCACTGTGACGGGATTGCTGCGAAGAACATCGCATTTGGCATTCCAGTCGAGATGGGAAAAGTCCCCTTGTTCGCCTTGCTGTGCTTTGACTATTTCGATTACTTCGGGCCATCTCATTTCCGCAGCAGAAAAGGTAAGGAAGAATGTGGGCTTGCCCAACTGCCTGGTCATTGCATGGAGGTCCCTAAGGGCACCCTCCCAAAAAGCCGGCGTGCCTCTCAAGGGCTGCATGAAGCGCATCGCATGCTCTCTTTGGATGAGCTTCTCCAGTTCGTCTTTGTCCTGAAGCATCCGGTTTGAAATCTTCTTCCCATCCCAAGTGAGGGCTGTCCCCTTGCGGGCCTGAATGGACATGCTGTTGGTGGCCAGATGCGTTTCTGTCACAAACTGCGCAAAGAAAAGGTAACTTTGATCTTTGGCAAATCGAGTGTCAACGGAGAATAACCTTGCATTGAAATACAAACTGGGTGACAGCTTAATTTCTCTCGCCTCATCGAGTGAATTCTGTCCTGTTGGGAACTGAACGGGAAAGGCCATGGCTTCGAGGTTTGGCACGGCAAAAAATCCCACCGGCTTGTTTCCTTGGGCAGGAGCGATGCTAAATATGCCGTCCCCATATGACAGCTTTTCCTGCGCGATGTCAGGAGGCTGCATACAGGTGTCGAGTGTCAAGCCCGGCCTGAGCTCCTCTTTGCTCTCTTGGGGAGTCTGTTGCTCTTTGTTTGCGGGGGTGTCGCTGCTCTCTGGCTGTGCATCGGCCTCAGGGATGTCCTCTTCTCCTACCCCCTCGTCGTCCTCTTCTTGGAGACTTTCAAACTGAGCGCTTTCATCTATCGATACAGTTTTGTATTCTGCATGAATGCGTTTCAGTGTCCTCAGCGCTGCCAAGACATTTGTCATGTTGACAGTGTAAAAATGCTGGTAACCTTTGTACACAATGCGGCGCTTCAGCTTCACCTGGAGAAGCTGGGCCTCACTGCGCGGCCTTGGGAGGGAGTTCACTACGGCTTCCATCTCTGATGGAACGCACACCACAGAACCGTGTACGGCCCTTTGCCGTCCTTTGGGCAACGCAACAATCTTTGCAAAAGGGATGATTTTTGCAATTAGCTGTCGTTCAAGTACATTTAATTCCGACAGCTCTTCGGGAATGGGCGCCAGTGCCAAGTTATTTGCCACCGCCTGGGGTGGCATGCCACCTCTGAACAGATGGTTGTCACAGGTATGACAAATCCACTCCTGCACCCGTTCTTGAGGAACGGTACATGGGGCGGGGCAACTACAAGTGTGAACAAACTGGCCTGTCAAGCACGCAAGCGCCACATCAACATTTTTGGTGTATCTGGCTCGTTTGCAACGCTTTACTTGATTGGGGAAAAGCGCACGGTGGCACACTGTGCAGATATACGTCGGCCCATGCCGAACCCTGTCCCGGAAAGAAGCGATGGTGGCTTCCATTTCTGGATCTACGAGTGCCTGCTTCAATTCCACAGAGACGTCTACTACACCATTTGCCTGATCCTGCTCAATTTCCTGACACTGGGGAATGACGCGACTATATTTATTTTTGATTTTCACAGAACAATTTAACTTGTGGCGAATACGTTGCAGCGCGTTTGAATCACGCCTGCCCTTTTTGTTTTGTAAACAGCGCCTAATATGAGAAAGCCTGAAAGCCGAATCTTTTTGGTACCTCTCTCGCACGTAATTTCTCTTTTTACTTTGAAAATATATATCCTTTCTGTACCTCTCTCGCAAGTTATGTTTTCGTTTACCATGAAAAGAGAGGTCTTTTTCGTACCTCTCTCGCAAGTATCGTTTTTGTTTACTTTGAAAAGAAAGGTCATTTCTGTACCTCTCTCGCAAGTATTGTTTTTGTTTACTTTGAAAAGAAAGGTCTTCCCTGTACCTCTCTCGCAAGTAATGTTTTTGTTTACTTTTAAAAGAAAGGTCATTTCTGTATTTTTCTCTTATGTACCTTTTCATCAATATCTTCCGCTTTTGCTGAAAAGCAAGATCGTGTTGGTATTTATCAATCAGATATTGCTGCCGTTTTGCCTTAAAAGCAGAATCACTGTTGTATCTATTCTTCTGATAGAGCTTCTTTTTTTCCTTAAAGCACAGATCACTGTGATATTTAGAATTAGATGACAGTTGTCGTTGGCACTTACGAATGTGTTGACGTTTCCTATATAAATGTTTTGCACGCTGACTTTTACTCAATTTGGAAACATCTATATTAACATGCAGCAGTTTGAGTCCTTGCTGAGGTTCCGGAATATTTTGACTGTAATTAATTTGACTTGCGTGGCTATTTGGTACAACATGTACCGCACTATGTAGCTCTTGATTTGGTACAATACCGATCACAATTTGTATCGCTTTAGTTGGGGAATCACCTAATTCAATTAGTAGCTCTTCCTTTGCCTTTGATATGGTTGTAGTAGAATCCCGATGCGTGTTAATGGAACTGCCGTCAATATGAAAAGAGACTGGCACAAACTCATATGTTGCAAACCGGCTATTTCCTTCAAAAAGCTGACGCAAATGCTCAACCAAGCCACACAAGTGAGAAAAAGTCAACATAATTGCAGTTCCGTTTGGGTGTGGCAAGCCCACTTCAGATCTGGAATGTGAATCAAATAACCCAAAGTATCCTGATCTGTCACGGAATACTGCAAAACACTCTGGATTCACAATCAAGAAAGCATGAGTGACATTTTGTGACAAGCACTCAAGCTGAGCTCTAAGAGACAATCCCAAGTCTCTTTGGGAATGACCGTCATCTATGACATAACCAACGCTGAGCTCATGCATCTGTACATTATAGACATTGGTGTCCGTCATGACTTGTTTTGGCATCTCCTCGACAGTCAAGTGATCATTCCCAAAGTTATGGTCCAAAATCAATTGCTGTTTAGCACCCACGTAAAGAGAGTCCCCGTGTTCAAGCACTCTGTCAAGTTCAAGCGAATTAAACTGCAACCCCTCAGCATGGAAGGCCAAGAAAGTGAGAGCCATACAAGTACACTGGTGGTTGCGAGAAAAACTTGAGTACCTTTCATCCATCTGTGAATGTGTGGCCCTCACGGATAGCGTGCGTTGAGGAAGTCCCACAGCAGGATCCTGAAATGATTGAAACCATTTTAATTATCTTAAATTCTAACTAATATAATTTTAAACATTTCATATGTTCATGGTTAATGTTGTGAGTATAAAAAAATTACCTCAGTCCCAGGACGACAGGGAGATGATGGTCTGGAAGTGACCTCTGCAGGGGCTGGCCTTTCCTCTGGCTGAAACGACAAGCAAACAATAATTCTTTAACACACAGCACTTGTGTGAAGAGTCACTAATTTCTGTTTGTGATTTTAAGTAAGACTTCTCAGGGCTGATAAGAATGCAATGCAAACCTGGTGCTCTCTCCGTGTGCTCTTATGGGCTGGCCGCTGTCGTCTGTGCCCTGCGGTGGATGCCTAACAAGAAAGAGCAAAAACAAATAAATAAATATATATGTATATATATATTTTTTTTTTTTTTTGCTTTTACTGCGAAGCATTGTTACTACAAGAATGGACAATTACCTATACTTTTTTTTTGTCATAAAGATAGATATGTAAACATAACGGGCAAACAAAAAAGGAAAACTGAAATACCTTCTTGTCCTTTGGAACCACTGGGCAGTCCTCAGGGCTGGAAAGATGAGCTGGAGACAGCTTGTCCATCGCCTCCAACATGGGTGGGCTGAACCAGAGAGGGTTCAATGGGACGTTGCACTGTAAAATAACAAAACAAACAAAGAAATAGAGAAATTGAAATTTAACATGTGCCAAGCTAAAAGGCTGAATGAATCCATGATCACCATCACAAACCTGGAGAGTGCCCATCCACCCAGTGGGCCCACAGGTGACCTCAGAGTCCACAACCGAGCTGCTCTGAAATGACTAGTGACATTATTGCAACACACACATTCATAAAATTTAAGGTTTTCAAAAACATGTTAGATGGTTTTCAAAAACATGTTAGGAGGTTCTCAAAAACATGTTAGGCTTGCGTTTACCTCCTTGGCCTTCCCGACGAGTGTCCAGTCAAAAGGGTTGGAAGGCTGAGGCGCAGTGACCTCACCCTTAACAACCACTTTTGGTCTGAACACTCGAGCTGGTGGCGAACGCTGAGGAGCAGCCGGTGCAGGTGGTGCAGGTGGTGCAGTCCTCTCCATCCGCAGGTTGACGGCAGCCCACAGCAACCGCGCAAGCACCGACATCCCATCGCTGTCACTGAGGTGTACCTTCCAGACATGATCAGAAAAAATATTATACATCTACAAACATACTTTTGATAGGAGGAGCACTAATAAAATGTTTGTTTGTTTTTTGCAGCAACTAATGTACTTACCCCGTCTCTACACCACAAGTGAAGATGTGACAGCGGGAAGTGGCCAGCAACAGATAGGTAGCGAATACCTACAGTAACAAAGGAAAAAACATTATTAGCTCAAGAGTCCCCCCCCCCCGCTGAGACACCAATGAAATCAGATCAGGAGGTGACTTAAAGAAAAGTAGAACTTTGTGTGTGAAAACAATTTTCAACATGGAACGTACCCATAAGTGCTGCCACCCGGTTGTACTCCTGGCGAAGAAGGTCCTGCTGGTCCAGCTCGACGTTCAGACGAGGGGGGAAGTCCAGCACAACGACCTGCACAAAGTTTAAAACTGTAAAATATACATCTGGAGCAAGATGAACTTTCATTCATATTCCATCCTTCAATATTCATTAACTGTTTAACTACGGGAAAAGGCTGAAATGTATTTTAAACAGAACATATTTGACATATGCAAGTACATACTTGAAATTTAAATGTATGATCTATATGAAGGAAATGTGTGAACTTACGTTGGGCCAGCGGCTGCAGACGGTGTGCAAGAACTGGCCAAAGTCAGCCGCTGCCTCAGCGATGGGGCGGCCCAAGTTGTTGCTGGGAGCCAAAATGCAGACCACCTCGGGTGACCGAGGCAGAACAGCATTCAGCACCTCAGCACGCAACTCGGAGGCCCTGGCACCCGGGGTGGACATCACGGCAAACGAGAAACGTCCCTCCGGCATCTTCACAACCCCATCGGCAATGGCTCGCAGGTGGGAGTCACCAACAACCAGGACAAACTATTACAAAAGAAAAAAAAAAGTAGTAATTGAAAAAAGGAAAGAGGTAATTTAAAAAAATAGACACAAATGAAGGTTGTTAATTTGTTATAAAGGCAGAGTTGATTATAAAACATACCGTGTTGTCCTGGTTCAGTGCTGGAATGACCAGTTTGTGCCTCCGCCCAGTCACAGCTGAAACTGGCCATTCCCGAACTCTGTGGCGCCAGCCAGTGCCTCTGCCTAAAATGATGCACACACAGAATACCATGTCAAGTCTCAACTTCAATTGCTGACAATGCACAGTACAAGTACATGTTCCACTTTGAGTGTAAATGAACCTGCAAAATATTGGAATTGTTTAAAATAATCGATTGTAAAACTGCTGCAAAAGCAATTAAAATTATGACTGACCTGGTACCAGAGCCTTGGCACAAACAGGGGACACCTAAAACATAAAGCATAGACATTACACAATTGTAGGCATGTGCAGTCACCATAATGCAGAGTAAATAGCAAACATAGGTTAAATTAGTTTCAATTTAAATTGACCAGGTATTTTGTACATACAAGTGATGTTAATTCAGGCCAGGTTTATTCATGAAATTCTTAATCACAAAAGAGATTCAAGGACTTAACTGATACTTTTGTTTGTGTCTGAAATACAGTCACAATTGCTCAATTTTGCTAGAATTTTCTGATCAAATACATGAGCAGAAAGGCAGCAGATTGTACCAGATTAGATTATAGTATAAAGGAAGCATATAGAAATATGTTTTTGACAAAACAATGACATACACTGTTTAGATAGACATGAAGTCTAAAACAAAACATTAGATATTAAATATAACCGTCTTAGTTATTATTTACATCTGGTCTATGTAACTTAAAAGAAACCATGTGAAATATCTGTCTATCTATCCGGGCTCGGCATCTCACAAATTTGTGATCAATGTTAGTGAGTTCATTTTTGACATCAGTAAAATTTTTGAAATCTTGTAGAAAACAGACTTCATCACAATTAAATTCAGAATTAGTTTGACATGAATAAAGCAATGCACAAATATCGCTCAGTCATACACTCTATATTTGTCAAACTATGCCCTGGTGAAGACAATCTTGTGTTGAAACATGTTGGTAGTCCATTTTTAATAAAGGATTTTTTTACATTACTATTGAGTGTCTTGAATACACAGACTGCTTTTTACATTTTTCTGCTTGACTCTATATTTGTAGCCGGAAATAATGTGTATTGCACATTAACAAAGTTAATTGCATTTTGCCTGCTGTGGAACATACCTGGTGGGCAGCCACAGTAGAGGTATGCGGTGGGGAGCGGGCGTCCACAGTGGCGAGCCGACTGGCTGGAGCTGAAGTTCGGACTCTGGCCTTCTAAATACACATTGCAAATGTTTAGGATATTAAAAAAAAGTGTAATAGTAATAAAAAAATGATAAACTGTTGCTAAAATATGGCGTGAAACTCGTACCTTGTTCACTGGAGACTGCATCGTGGTCCCATCACTGGTGGCAGAGGGTGGGGACCGAGGCTGAAAACAAAATATACAGCACATTGAGGACCTAGCAGTGTGACTCAAAATAACTCAACACAGAATACACCACCGCCAAGTGCAGAATTGAATAGAGGCAAAGTACCTGCTGGGGTGCGATGTTTGGGCTCAGTTCCGGAGCAGCAAGGTCCAGCTTCTTCCATCGGCGCTTGGTTGCCTCGGAACGCTTCCCCTTCCGCGGCATGCTGCTACAGCAACCTTTACTGTAAGCAAAAAGAAAAGAAAAAAAACTTCCCAAGACAAAGTCAAAAGTAAACTGGCAGTAAAAAATAAAATAAATTTAAACACAACAAAATAGTAAAGTAATGATATTTGTAATGTGCTGTTGAGTGCAAGTTGAGCTGTATTTGCGTTCTAGACTCTGTGATGTAGATCTTATATATGTATTATGTTGTTTGAGGGCAAGATGGAAGCAGGTAGATGAGGTGGAAGTCCAAGGCGGTGCTGAAGGTTTGAAATCCAAGTATCACGGTCAACAGCTTTCCAATTCGCACAGTGCTCAGCGGATCGCTAAAAGATTCAAGATAAAATTTGTAGTTAATCTCAGATGTGTATGAAACATTAAAAATGTACATTGAGTCTAATGAGGCAGTGGTGTCATTGTAATAAAAATAAGAAACCGTCATCAATTGAAGTATAGTAACATCACACATTGTATAGTTCATTGATTATAAATAATGCAGAGCCTTGAATAAATCCTCAACAATAGAAAAAAATGGATCCACTATAGACTTCCTTGTTTACTTATTAACAAAGAAAACGGTATTGTAATAACATTGTTACTTTTTTTTTCTTTTAGATTAATTTCCATGAGGTGAAACGGTTTGGCAAAATGGATGGATATTCTGGATGGCCGTGAAAAAAACGATCGCTACAGAAACCAACGGTAATCTTTCAAGGGGGAAAATAAAGGCAGCTTTGACAATTTACAAATGTGTGCTGTAGTCAATCAATGAAGGTCATTTAACAGTGTAAAATACTTCCAAAATCCCTCATCGGCGCCGCTCCGCGACACGGTCGAGCAGGACACGCCACTCAACAACCGACGCCCCCCTCCCCCACCCCCACCACAACGACGACAGAATAGACAAAAACCTTACTGTATATTGTAGCAACGAGGGATATACACAATTGAGATTTAGAGCCTACTCAAACTTTTCTTTGTTTTTGTTTTCTTTTACTGCACATTAAAACCTTAAAGTGAGATCTGCTAGCTCTAGCTAGCGCTAGCAGGTGTAGTTAGCATGTAGGCTACCATGTCTAGCACTTAACTTTACCTATCTTGTTAAAACAGCAGCCGGATAACACAACGTTCAAATATGGAGGTAAATATGGTGCAAAACTAACTTGTGCAAAAAATTTGTACCTGTAGAAAAAAGTCTAAATTTGTATCTGTAAAAGTCGTGATTTGTATCTGTAAAAAAAATGTGTGCCTGTAAAAAAACAAATTTGTGTCTGTAAAAGAAATTTGTACCTGTAAAAAAAAAATGTGTATGTGTAAAACAAATTTGTATCTGTAAAAACAAATTTGTACCTGTAAAAGTCATGATTTGTAATCTGTACAAAAAATTTTTTGTACCTGTACAAAAACTATAAATTTGTATCTGTAAAAGTTGTGATTTGTACCTGTAGAAATGACAACTTGTAGTCAAAGAAGTCGCCACTAGGAGTCACAAGTGGGCTTTCTGCTGCTGTTCAGTGACGTGAGTTTTGCCCCATTTGTCGCGCTACAAATGGAGCAAAACTAATTTGCACTTGTAGAGCGCCGTGATTTGTACTCGTAAAGAAGGGGGCGGGCTCTGGTGTAATGAAGGGTTGTTTTGACCAATCAAGTGAGAAGGATTTGAGCGGATTGGAGCGCAACCTCATTGGTTTAGCGAACGACGGTGGCGGGACTCGCGGAAGGATACAAGCAGGACACATCGTCGCCAACCAACATACATATTAAGAATACTTCAGTCTCTTTTGGTTTTTGCTATGACAAGGTAAGTATTATGTTACTTCATCATTCTTTCAAATATTGACGATGGTCATCCAACCAGTTTTTATGATTAGCATCACATATTTAGCTTTCTAGCTAGCTGGCATTTGATTTCATGCTAAAGCAGTCTAGTCATTATCGTCATTTCTGGCGCCACGGACGTAATTTCATCTCATGCTTTGGAATATTGTGGCTATATGACAACAATGAACAACTAAACTACTTCATTATATGCCAAGAATGGTGCAGTGTGCTGCTCCCCTGTGTTGGTTAAAATTGTTATTTCTTGTATTAGTTAGCTGGCTAACAAACAAATTCATGTAGCTCACATATGCGCCATTGACAGGTACTGGAGGGAAGATGCACCCAATCGATGTTATGTATGTACACATTTGACTCCATAGTGTTCTTTATCTTGTTTTGCCTTCTAGAAAAATGACCGATCAGAGCAACAGCTCTTCGCTGCAGCAGCAGGTGAGCGGAATATCGCTACTGCCTTGACATTAATGGTGTGTTTTTTGTTATTATTTCTTCCTGTTTGCATAATAATGTAATCAATAATAATGCACATTACACACGACCTATACAGAGTGTCCCAAAAGTCTCTTTACAATTATAACAATTTTGAGATATTTTAAGTACCTTCATTTGTGTGAGTTTTTTTTTAAACTTAATTTAATAGACCTCTATATGGGCATCATCATTTACACCAAGCACATGAAAACGGTACTCGATTTGTTGCCATGTTTGCTGCAGGTTTACCATCCATCAACACAGTATCTGAAACAAATAAATTCAATATGAATGAATACTTTAATTAACAAACACTGGTTAAAATAAAACAAATCTGTTTAAGACATCTCAACAACTGCCTTTGTAATATATTGTTTTAAAAATTGTAAACATGTTATGGACACCCTATATTTCTCTCTAGGAACTGCTGCTGAATCTTTTACTGGCCCGACTCCATAACAGACTATCAGCTGCCCTTGGGCGTGCCCCTCTGGACCTGGACTATCTACAATTTATAATTTCACAGGACATGGTTTTACTGAGTGCACTAGCTAACCAAATTCAGATCCCTCAGCAAGTGTATGAAGCCCTTACTGATGTGCATGGTCTACTCTCTGCCCAAGATGAAATGGAGCTTCATGTAACGGTTCCTGTGGGGAGAACAAAACCTGGTTGTCCAAAAATTTTAATATGTAGGGAATATGTTTCGGAGCTCCTCAGCATAGGGCTATCTGCAGCGTACATTGCCAGACTTTTAGGAGTTTCTCGGTGGACGCTGCAGAGAAACATGAACAGCTGGGCTATGTCTGTTAGGGCCTTGTACGGTCAACTGACTAATGATGAGCTTGACAACCTGGTGTCACAAACACACCACTGCAACCCACATGCTGGGTACAGATTAAT
Organism: Leptonotus elevatus; assembly: GCF_054856555.1. Taxonomy (NCBI): domain Eukaryota; kingdom Metazoa; phylum Chordata; class Actinopteri; order Syngnathiformes; family Syngnathidae; genus Leptonotus; species Leptonotus elevatus. The sequence goes on along the minus strand of NC_141260.1, from coordinate 4,695,373 downwards.
GATGGGATTGTTGCGGGCACAGGGGCATCGTGTACAGTGGCAGAGGATTCGTGCATCGATGCATAGGGTTGACACAGCAGGAATTGTGCTGAGAATGTCAGCATTGAGGTGTGTTGTTCGCAGAACATACTCTGTCCCAGGCCCAAGATCGCTGATGCATATAGACACAAACCACAAACTTATAAGGTTGGTTATGTTTTTCAAATCAAAACATATTACCTGTACATGACTTAACTATGTGCAAAAAAGTGATAATACCTAATGTTTTTCTTTATCTCAAATGTCATTGAAGGTACAATATGGTGATATTTGGAGGAATCGATGGTTTCTCAAGGAAGGTATAAATAATTGGATATTCCCTTTAAACGTCTAAACTTTTTGTCATTGAATCAGGCATTTCAATTGTGATTAGTTGTTTTTTGTTTTTGAAGACCTTCAGATTGTAGTACTAGTTTAGGATGGCTACCTCAGAAATCGGTTTCATTTTCTTTGGGAGCACCTTTGCATTTGTATTCTTCAATGGTAACATAATAGTACTGTAATACTCTTACTTACAGTCATTTTAGTTGAAAAGCTTTAATTGCACTTACAGTAACAAATCAAAACTCCATCATGTTACCTGTGACTTTATGCTAAGACTTCGCTGGCACTCTTTGTCTGAGAATTAGATTACATGTTTTCTTTGTTGACATTTTATAAAGACTCATTTCTTATGGAATCTCTTAAAACAGATGCAAGGTAGAGAATGAGATATTCTCAAGTGCCATTACACCAATTGCATTGAGTATTATTGTTGCATTTTACCTTTTTAAATATAATCCTGTTTTAACTACTACATGACTGTTAAAGGTTATTGAAATTGTATTTGTTAAGAGCTTTGAAATTGACACTTAAAATTGATATTGTTATTGTTAACGTACTTTGATCATTTGAAAATAAAAAGTACAGTTGTTTGAAGTCACAATGGGACAATTCCATTCTTCTCACATAGATAATGTATCTTGCTGTTGCAAATAATAACAGAGCCTCCACAACCCTTGCCTTCTTCAATGAAGCTGTTGAGAAGTATGGCTTACCTCAAAGGTTAGTCAGACATCATCACCTAGCCTATCCTACCCTTAATAGTGTAAATCTACCTGTTCTAACCATTGACTTGTTTTAAGGTTTTTGTTTCAGTGAAGTGTAATGCATAATTAATAGGAGTTCTCATGTTTGTTACATTTTCTTAAGGGTTCGTGGTGACCATGGGGTGGAAAATGTGGATGTAGCCCAGCTGATGTTCTCCACAAGAGGAGTTGGCAAAAACAGCTTCATTGCAGGGAAAAGTGTGCATAATCAGAGGTACTTTAGAAGACACTTCATTTTTATGGAACTACCACATTCATAACCTTGTAAGTTTACAGGGTGAGTAAAAAAAAAAGAAAAAAAGAATACGCCAAAATCTATGCAATATTAAAAAATAATAATAACAACAACACAGAAAACTTCCGGTTAGACACATGTAAATACATTCAAATTATTCTTGTTTTTGAAGTGGTTAATGTGGCCACCACCAGCAGCACGGGCAACATCTAGCCTATTTGAAAAAGAGAAAAGAATGAACTGAATGAAAACTTCACTTAGCAGTCGATGGCTGTAATTGGCCTGGCAGAACCTCTGTGTGTTTGATTTTATTTTTTTCTTCTTGTGGTGGTATGTTAAAGACAAAGTTTATGTTCCACCACTTCCATCAAATATCAATTACATGAAAGACCAAGTAACAGTTGCAATCAACATTGGCAACTTACGGTTGTCTGTACTGCCAGTGGTAAACACTAACACTTGTAAAACCTAAAAACTTGAATCTATTTACGACACAAGTCCAAGCTACAGTTTTTCATTTTTGCAATATCGCATGATTTTAAATTTTCATTTGATTTGTAGCTTTATAGGATATCCCCTTGAGATGCAACATCTAATTTTCAAAGGTGACATTCCAACACATACAAATAGTAATAATGTACAAAATAAAGGTAAAGAATTCTGCTATGTTCTTTTTTTTAATCACCCTTACTTTCTCATTACTTGAAATTAATGGAATGTTTGTTTCATTTATGAAACTGCATTTATCATTTTAAACTACTTTTTTTGTTGATAATAGAAAAAAAACATTTGCCATTGAAATGCTTAAATTTAAAAGGATTTAGAACAATTCAAACATGCTCTCAAAAATGATTAAATAATTAATTGGATAGCCAAGTAGTTGATTAATTGTTGCACCCAGTTGCTTGTTTGTCCAAATATGATTCACTTTTTTACATGGTTTAAAATGTCTTCTTTAATTAAAAAAAAAAAGGGGGGGGGGCACAATTACATTGACATTACAGAATTGAACGTCTTTGGCGAGATGTCTACACAGCAGTCACTTGCCTCTACTATGCTGCGTTGCACCAAATGGAGGAAGATGATCTCCTGGACCTGTCCAGCAGTGTTCACCTTTTCTGCTGCCATTATGTCTTCATTCCTCGCCTACAAGCCCAGCTTGATGTTTTTAAAGATGGCTGGGACAGTCGAGGGAAATCGTACCCCGAACCAACTGTGGCACATGGGACTGCACTATAATGTACAAGAGTCTAATGATGTTGTAAGTACTTTTAAAAAATTGGTAAGCAAAACTTACTTTAAACAGTAGACAATGAGTTGTTTTTCATATCAACTACAGGATTTGAACATCCCCCTGATAAACTGGGAGAGTAGTGGCCTTGTGTCCAGCAACACCGACTCTTGTGTCTATGTGCCTGAAACTGACTGCCCTTTGACACCTCAAGAACTGGCTGGACTCCATGCTGCTGTGGATCCAGCAGGACCTTCTACACGCATGGGAGTAGACCATTATTTGGCTGCAGTGAACTACATGCACAGTATAAACTATGTGTAGGGTCTAGCCAAGCGCTTCTGGGCTGTTATTTGTTTAAAACTGCCTGCACTAAATTACATTTTATAATTTAGTGCTATATATTGTCTTTTCGTACAAATTGACAATGAACTGTAATAAGAACCTATCTAGCAAAACATCAGAACTACATTATTTAAAGTAATGAAATAAAGATTTTGATCTATACCAAACCAAAACCAGTATCAGTTGCGGCGATGCAGTTCTTTAAATGGTCACTGAATTCTGTGTAATGGCTGTAGTGGCCAGGTAACTTTAAGTTTTGGAAGCATGTAGAAGACGTGGGATGTTCCGCTCTCACCACCTCCACTTTCATATCTGGCATGGGTATCTCCCATCCCACCCAGAACTTCAGGAGTCTTTTAAGATTCTCTTGAGACCCTAAAAAAGTGGAATTAAGCTGTGCATGCTATTAAGTAACAATAATCAATTAGATTACTGTTTTTATAATTTAATTTATGTATTTTTTTGAGAAAAAAACAGGTTCTGCAACATCTGGGAAAAAAAGTGATCCCTGCTAGAGGATGATCATTTAAGAAAATCAAATCACAGATGTATCTATAAATTAAAATTCTGCCTTGTAGCAATATGTGTATGCTTATGCTTAATACTCATAATACAACTTGTGTTCATAAACAAGAAAAAATGGTTAAAAAAACCTTGATTTTCAACCACATTTGAAAATCTGCATTTATGCATTACAAAATGTGCACAAATATCAACATGTAATTTACCTGTCCTCACAAACTGACGCAAGTACCCCATTATTCTACATCTACAGTCAACGGAGTAACCATCTTCATCGTCCAACCCAGATTCCTCAGGCCATTTGATTAGGTCCAAAACAACCTAGGACAGCAAATGAGACAATCATTATGGCACCATAGTTGGCATTGAACCAATTCATTCTATTTTACAATTTTCTCTCTAATTTATACATATGGTCAATCCACACATGGGGTGTTAATTGTGTGAAGGCTGATGTTGTGGTCTCAACAGCCTAACAATGAAATGTGTATCCTGCTGAGGAGAACATGTGATTGTTGATTTCTCGTCAGACTTTGTTCAAGGTTGGAATTGTTCACTGAAAATGATTCCAAATCAAAATTTCCTTGGAACAAGGAAAAAACATTAAAAATGTTTGCATAACTGAACATATGATGACGAATATTCAATAATATAACCCTAACCCTAAGCAAACACTCTCCCTCTCATTTGGATATGGGCTTAAAGGTTGTATCTAACTGTGCGTCAAAGGTTTGCATGCAAGGGACTGTGCATGTAGCGAGTTTTTCTTTGTTGTCAGTTTTTAATTATTATTTATTCTAAGGTTGCAAAGATGTTCTCAAGACACTTGCAAAGTATATTTACGGCACCAAACATTCTATGTAAATCGCAAAGGAATAATGAACATGTTGAAATTTCTTTGCGAGTGTCTGCCACACAGCGGCCGAAATGAGTTTCTTCCGTTGGGTGTCCGGGCTTTCCCTTAAGAGATTTGGTGAGAAGCTCAGTCATCCGGGAGGGACTCAAGGTCGAGCCGCTGTTCCTCCGCGTGGAAAGGAGCCAGTTAAGGGGGCTCGGGTATCTGGTTCGGAAGCCTCCTGGACGCCTTCCTGGAGAGGTGTTCCGGGCATGTCCCACCGGCGGCAGACCCTGGGGACGACCCAGGACATGCTGGAGAGACTATGTCTCTGGGCTGGCCTGGGAACGCCTTGGGATCCAGCCGGAGGAACTGGTTCAAGTGGCTGAGGAGGTCTGGGCTTCCCTCCTAAAGCTGCTGCCCCCGTGAATCCGACTCCGGATTAGCGGTAATAAATGGATGGATGGGTGGTGGGTCTGGCAAACATCTTTGCAACCTTGAACTAACCCTAATGAAAAAATAAATATTTTTTTGTTTTGCCAGACTGTCACATCAAATCAAAATTGATATAGCTCCTTTCATACATTACATTGCAACTCAAAAGCGTTGAGTGAGTAAAACATCCATAGTACAGCACAAAGAAAACCCTAACCTTCCCCCCAACATGCCCATGAGCAGGCTCACTCAAACTCGCACAACCTTTAAAAAAAAGTGTAATTAAGTTATCTGGTCAATCTTGACCTAATGAATTCCGTTTGCATTCCCATAAATTCCAGTTAATTCCCATGCAAAAAAATTTATTTTGAAAATTACAGACATTTTGGAATCCTAGACATGCTTCATTGAATACCTCCACACTGCACTCAGACTTTGTTTCTGTTGGAAAAACTGATGCCACTGCATCGGGTCGAGACTCCAATAACAGCATAATGAGGGTTTCTTTTAGTCCTTGCTTCAGCTGTTTGAGTTGGCGGGAGTTTCGGCCGAGCACCCTAAAGTATCACAGGGGTGAGTGAGGTATGGATGAAGGGACTCCAAGTAAATATATACATGCAGTAAATTCAATTCAATTATTACTCTGTGCACATTCAAACACTGGTCTGTATATATTGCTGTACAGCCGATCGCCCATACACACCGTGCAAGCCATTGAAGCCACAGGGCGACCATCTTACCTCTCCCATCCTGAGAGAAGACTACTATATATACTATAGGTATACATACAGATTAGACATATACAGCTCCTAGGCTCTTAGTGTTGGGCCGGGAGGCAGGTGTGGCAAGGTGGTCACAATTTTTTTAACAAGTGGACACTGGACAGTATGTGCTGCTTTGACGACCCCTTTTTTCTTTTATCGCTCAGTTCTTTAGACCCCAATATTAGATTTGGCAGAGGCATCTTTTGTTGAGTTAGTTATAATTCATTTATTAAAAAATGTACAATTTTCCTCCTACAACCCTCATTAAGCATATAATGTATACATGTATTTAAGGCAAGTTGTAAAATGTCTGAAGTCCTCTTGTTTATGTTTAATAAATTTATAAACATCGTAAATCAAATGTTCTCCAATTTCAATACGGTAAATATATTCGAGGATCGTGTGTGACATAATGTTCATTGTGACATATTGTGATGGCTGCGAGATATCAGGAGGGTATAATTTGATGCTCAAAGCCTGGTTTCCAGTTGATGCTGACAGGGTTTGTGAGGCTCACTTTATTACCGGTAATTACTTGAGCCTATAGATTTGTTATTTGGAGAGGATTTAAAAAACGAAGAAATCGAGTTTGTGCAGTAGCTATAAAAAAACACTAAGTCATATTTCTTTTTCAGTCTTATTCAGGTGTTCCAAAGCATGATCAACAGCCACCCTGACTTGTTCCTCGCCTTGAAATGGGCGATATTGTTTGACGTCTCATCTATACAGCGCGACTGAGCCCGCTATCATTTTCTGTCACACAACCAACCGCGCATGCGCAAACATTTTTCATCAAAGATCCTCCTATAGGATTGTGTTAGAGTAGACAATATTAAGTATTGTACTCTTTGCGTGTTCAATTAACTGAATGGTGAGATCCTGGTGAAGAAGTCCCCTTGCAAAGGTGAATATTTTTCAGAAGCTTCTGATCACACAATGGAAGTCACCCAAGCAGTGCTCTGTTCAAATGTGTCTTCTCTCCAGCCCACATCATTATTTATTCAAAAGAGGGTTCATAGAAAAGTCAGCCCACAACACACCTGGTTACAACTGAATGAATACAAGAGAATCCGTTCCCATGGGTATAAATCAGATTAGAAAAAATACAATAACAATAAGCCTGACTCCCTTCCGACACAGCAGAATCCGGCCCTCCCATTTAGAGATAGCGAATGAATAGACAGACCCGTTGCTCTTTCTCATGAAAGTAACACAGATAAGAATATATTTCTATTCATTCAGCCATACTGAGTTAACATAATTATACCTACATCTACACAGCTATAACTAATTACAAAATGGTTAAAATATAAAGTAAAACAGTAAAAATGTATACAAAGTTAACAATTGTATGCCGAGAAACATTTCTTGAGAGTAATAATATGGAATTGGCCTATCGGCTATCCAGTTACATATACAGAGGTAATGTGTAAAATGTACATTTATCAAAGCATGATATACTGTTAGATAGGAGACACTTAAGTAGGACAACTTTTGATGGATATAACGCTAGTCAGCCACACTTACTGCATGCTGAAGTAGATTGTGAAGGAGCCAGGTGCTGTTACTAGCCGTTAATATAGGCATGTCCCATGCCAATGCCAGGTCATTAACAGCCGTTGTCTGACACTCATTGAGTCCTCTTTTTTCACTTGTTTCTTCCTTTCCAGCAGATTCTTGATTCTCAAACAGCTTTAAAAAGAAAATACCGCACATTTATTTCCAATAAATTACATTTAAAAAGTAAAAGTATAGTCCATATTTTTTCATTGAATGACAATGTTTTCCAATGGATAACCTTGCACTTTACCGTACTTACCGGGCGTATGGTCTCCCTGATGTCCATGTCTGCCACATCTTCTAACATGATTGTCGCTGTCTGTGGTGATTTACCAAGCAACACATGAATTACTGCTGGGCTAATACCTAACAGACAAGGGCCCCCATGAAGGAAAGAATGCCCAATCATTCTTCCTGCCATGACAAACAGGTCATTCTGTGCAAATACTTGGGAAGTGGCAGGAATTAAATGATCTGGTTGGCCTTCAAACAGCACAGTGCCGCATGCGGTTCCTATAAAAAATTAAAAAAAATGTTAATGGGGTTTGCCATTTTATGTTCAATACGGTTATAATAACCACATGATTGCAATTTCCTGCCTATGATTGTGTATTAATCTTTAGATTGACAGATTTGTCATGTGTTATGGCTATGCTGTCTGTTGTTAGTTATTCATAGTATAGCTGAATGATAACTTGTATTTGCTGAATGATTAATTTACAATAATTTGCAATATAATCACTGACCATAACTAAAGCTGTCTGCCAGGATGGTGCACGTAATTCCTTCATAAGATCATGAGTCAATTATCTAACATTTATGTTCTATTTTGCCTTGCAACTTAAACAAACAAACTTTAGTGGAGTTGGGCCAGTGTCTTTAGGATTCTTTAAGACCTACCGCAATCAAGTTTGAAACCATGTTGTAACTTGTGCATTATCATACTGAAGAAGTGTCTGTTAACCCCTTCTCCAATGGCCACATCTCCTAAAAACACAAGCAATCACATCCATCTTTCAGGTCATGGGTTTTCTGGCCTTCAAATTTGTATTTTTCATGTTTTCATATGTTCATGTGGGATTGCTGTTGTTACAGCATTGTACTCCCACAATAAAAATATTCATGCAACATGCAACATGGACCACTTTCGTGTCATTACGTATTTTGAATGACTGCCGTAGCCACAGTACAGTGATGCGAAGATAACTGTCCTTCTGGCAGCACTTGTACGACGCCTTCAGCCACATCTCCATGCAAATGCATCAGTTTCCAGGGAGATAGGCTACTCAAGCTAGCTGTCTTAGCGGTTGTTCATAGAAAGCTTTAAGTGTGAACTTAAAAAAGAAAAGAAAAAAAAATAAGTTTAACAAGTACATTACTACATTATTGTAATTTTGGTGCTCATGCGCACTAACATGCTACTTATCTGCACCCCTACAAATATATAAAAAGCAAAACATGTTACGAATACAATACTCAAAAACAACATGTTTGAATTGAGGTTTGTTTACAGCACCTTTTAGTTTAGCTTGAAATGGTTTGGCCCAATCTATATTGGGAGTCTTGTAAAAAGTGAGGATTCTGGCTTCCTGGTCCATTACGTCTTCTCCAATGTCTATTATTATTTTTAGGTATGGCTTATCTTCATTGGTTTGCAGACACTGCCTTCTGTACTGGTCAGCTGCTAATTCCGGATCCACTACGTTTTGCCATGCTGTAGTAACACACAAAAAATAGAAGAAAACAACTGTTTATTATAATTGAAGTTGTAATTTAAAAAGTAATGAATTGCACAACATTCACTACTCTACAAATTGTGCCTATAACCAATTTGTAGAATAAACAAAGACATATGCAAGTCTATGACAAACTCAATAATTGTAATTCGATTTTTGGTGAGATGGAAAAAAAATTACAGCACTGTAATGAATATTGGCATTTTAACATCTTTCAATGTGATTGTTTTTCTTAACTTTCACCAAACATGTCATTATTTATTCATAAATTTTTTTAGACAAATACTAACGCATCTCATCCATTTCATCAGGTCTGGACTGTAAAAGGGTATTGTCTGTTGAGAGGGTCGCTGTTGATGTCGTTATATCAGGTGATGAGCAGATAACTGATGCACCAGTGCTGCTTTGAGTCATGTGGTCACTCGGCATATATGATTGTGCAGAAGTGGAGCTACCACATGGAAATCTTGAAAAAGATTGAATGAACACACGTTTTAGCACACATATTAAGAAAAAAAAAAAACATTTTATACAGTTTAATTATCACACTTGCATCATCCAAAAAAGAAAACTCATACACAGTGGTCATGTGTCAAATTATGTACAATTTTATATCTTGAAAATGTACCTGACGATTTACATGAAGAAATTTACGCTTTATTTATATATTTTTTATTTTTTTCTTAAAGAGCTCAGTATTGTTCATTCGGAAATGTCATCATCATTGCTCTTTATTTATTTTTATTTATTTTTATTTTTTTATTTTGTTTGTGTGTGTGTGTGGGTGAGTATGTGTATGTGCGTGCGTGCGTGTATTTGTTAGCTCACCAAAAAAACTATTAGAAAAAATCTCATACCGTTCACCTAAACCGAACACCGCCGTCAGGAGACCCGAGGGGACCAAAGAAAACCAAGGAAGGTGAAATCCAGCACCGACCAGGCACCACCCACCAGAACTCCTCCCCAACCCAAGAAACATCCAGACCCCAACAAATCCAAAAAACATAAAATCAGGGAGGCCTCAAGAGACCGAAGGAGAGACCGAGAAAAGGAAGGAAGGACAGACGAAGCCGAGTGAGATCCACAGACACCAGCCTCCACCGATTCAATGACCTGAGGAGGAAACAGATTGTGTCTGAGTTTCGGTAGATGCTGGTGTGGTGGATCTGGCATGCTTGAAAATCTCCACCAAAGAGGGGAGCCGTTGACCCCTGCCGGAACAGAGCAAGCGCAACACCTCAGGGCCCCCCAGGCCGCGGCAGCGCCAAAGGACGACCCCCGGGCCCCGCCAGGACCACCGGCCGAAGAGCAATCCCAGGAGCAGGAGCACCCCCCGCCCCAACACGGCCCGCGACCCCGACCCAACGCAGCAGAACGGGGCACTGCAGGCCCGCCAGGCACCCCACCGGCCCCCAACCCCCGCATCCCCCACGAACCCCCGCCCCCCATCCACCCCGCCACCCACCCCAACCCAGCCCCAGCCGCCCCCAGGTCCCCAATCCCCCAGACACCCCACCACCCCCACACCCCGCAACCCCCACCACCGCCCCCCCCAACAAAGCCCCCCCCCCCCCCCCCCCCGACCCCACCCCGACCAACCGGCAGCCCCCCAACCCCCGACCCCCAGCCCCCGGGGACCACCCGCACCCAGGCACCGGCGCCGAAGAGGGGCCGGACAGCGGAGCGGAGAGGGCAGCCGCGCCCACCCCACCCCCCGCCGTGTGGAGGGACGGAACACCGGGGGCAGAAGGAGGAGATGGGGGCACCGGAGGGCGGCCGACACCCCCGAACCCCAGGCCCAGCGGGGGAAGGCCCCGGTCGTCACCCCAGTGTTCTTTGTGAAAGTTAACCCCTGTTACTGAGTCCGCCAGCTCGCCGACTGGCGAACTCTACCCCTAAGGGGAAATTTACGCTTTACATTTCAAGCACCATTATAAGTAATAAATTAATTGTAGTATTTTGTGCATATTCTCATGCAGTTTTGATATCTCTAAATTTACGTCTGTCATACCTGTCACCACATGAACTTGCATGGTGTGCAACAATTTCCGCAGGAAATATATTTCCACAAATTGGACAGGAGTCCTAAAAGTACCAAGCATATAGAGACATGGTTTCATAAAGTAGAAGTAACATAACTGTTGAATACAATATAGAACAAAGTATAGCAGATCATGACATTTGAATAAACACACTACTGTTACACAAATACACGGATTGCTTACCTCACTAATTACTTCTAAATCATGTTCTGCTGTCGGGACCGTTTCGTCTTCACAATCATCCTTCGTCTATGGAAAATATGGAATCAAATTAATAGAATTTTCATAAGACAAACTTGACAGTTCCACCGAAAAAGCCAAATGTTCATAGACAGGTGCCTGTGACAGGAGTTTAAAAAAGAAGTAATTTGACAAAAAAATTGCTATGCTTAAAATGACTTTTATCTGTTAACCCTGTGATTTTTAACAAGTGTGCGGTGAGAAATCGTCAGGTTTTCTAGTGGAAAATAATCAAATGTCAATTACTAGTTAATAAAAAAAAAAGTATATTTTTTTATTGATTTATAGCAACCAGCACGTATAGTAGCAGATATGGGCAACATGCCACGGACTTCCAACTTCTGTAACGCTGCTCAATTGAACGTTGCCGTTGATAGGTGTGAGTGTGTAGGCCAGGGTGTCTCAGTTCTCCAAAGCACTTCGGAGAACTGAAACACCCTACACACGAAAACAGCATAGGTGTCTGACTTACTCAATGCTGACTGAAAAAGAAGTGGGTATACTCAGTATACCCGCGTATACCCTGGACTTCACCACTGGGTGTTATCAAGGGCTTAAAGTTTTTAAAAAAATCCTGAGCCTGAACTTTTCCAGGGAGCGGTGGTGCAGTGTCCAACATGCCGATTCGTTGTTCGACCGGCATCAAGCCATTACTATTTGATTTGTCGCCGTGGATGGAATGGGCATTTGGGAAACTCATTAAATTCCCAATTGGCCAGTCCTCCCCAAGCGTCAGGTCATCTCTTTCATTATCCATTTATATTATGTATGGTACAGTATAGCATCCCCTCTAGTGCTGCAGCTATCAAATATTTAGGTATACAAACATCATATGGAAAATTCTATTGAATAATCAGGTATTTGGATTAAATATAAATATTTTCGCACGGTGAAAGAACAATTATGAATAAAGAAGACAATAAAAATATATTCCCACTTACTAATGATCGACCAACTTTCATTTCTAGATAATCAACTTTTTTGTTTTACTTAAATTTAAATTGTGCTTAACAGCACATTATTTTCCTCTCTAGAAAGTTTGGGAGATTTTACAAAAATCTCTCCCCATGGATTGAACTTCCGTTAAATATTAGGACACTTTCATCTCTACCCACTCTTAAAACACACTTACTTACCTACTTTTTTTTCATTTAATTGACTTATTCATTTACCCGCTTAAGATAATTATTGATTTTTTTGGTGATATTTTTGTTTTACCTCTTTACACACTTTTATATCCGCTGTCGCACACACTTGTTTTTCCCACGGACTCTTAGAAACAACCCCCAAACACTTCCACCTTGCCAGCGCTTCTGCAGAGCGTGAGAGCGTGCAAACGCCTGACGTCACGCTCAAGGTGAAACCTTACATTTCCGTCCCGAAACCGTCATCATTATTTGACAAAACAGGAAAAATAGGGGCAACAGCCATTGTGCCACAGTAGTGCCTCCTGTCCTTTAACATTTTTCTTAAGCATGTGTGGGTGATAAATATGGTTGTTTTAACACTCCAAAATTTGACATGCGCCTTTAAGTTACGTGAACTTCCTGCCACGCATATTCAGCCAACATTCAGCCAGTCACGAACGTACGTATGGATGTAGGCCGTGTGCCTCACAATGAACTGAAATAATAAGTAGAGCCATTATCATTGGCCAGTAAAGGAGTAGTCAAATACAACAAAAATCAAACCAAGTGCAGAGTAGACTGAGCTTTGCACTATATTAGAGCTGGGTACGAAAAGATAGCCCTTAGACTACAAAGATAAAGGGAAAAAATGCTACCACAGCTGAGCAAATGTAATAATTTGATTTTATCTATTAGGGAAACATTTGTAAAGACAACTTACATGAGCTCTACAGGACTCAATGTGGACCTGGATCAGGGGCAATGGAACCATCTGGCCACAGGTCATGCATCCATTTTTGGGCATTTTGTTGAACTCAGCAGCATCATACGGCAGTGGGGTAGTATCTATTTCTTCTTGAAGAGGGACAATGTACAGCACATTTTTCCCATTGTTCGAAGCAGTTTTGAGAGATTTGGCAGTGTATCTTTGTGAACCTTGAGCCACAGGATTTAATCTTCTTTGTCCACCGCCTCCTTAAAAAGTAAGAAAAACAAACAAAGAAACTGTCATGTCTGGGAAGATCTGGTTTTGGTTGAGGGTCCCGATTGGTCCTGAGTGGGTTCCAGCCTTTCCGCGGGTTGACCAATCCGGGCCCTCGGCCACTTGTGCCTGGCCCCAGGTGTGGCGAGTTACCCAATTAGTGTGGGTGTATTTAGTTCCCGGGTGGTGATCAGTCGGCGTGCGATCATTGCCGCTTGTCACGGTCACCACCGGAGTTCTGGCTGTCAGTTTGATTTTGTAACTTTTCAGTTTGTTGTTTAGTTAGCATTAACCAGTACCCTGGTTAGTGTTTTCTGAAAAATAAAGCACGCCAGTCTCGCTCCTGCTGTGGTTCTCCTGCCTCCCTGCATTTTGGGTCCTCCACTTCACACGCCGACAGACACCACACCGCCCCGTGACCACACCGTAACAGAAACTATACAAATTTGAAGGACTTTCATCAACAAACAAAATATACCACCATAACCTTTTCAGATATTCACAAAAAATATATATATTTGTGATATGCCGCAAACTATCGGTAGTTTGCAATTCCACTGATCACAAACAGTTGTGGCGATTACTTGACTACTTAGATCATGTTCAGAATAATAACGCATCACCAACTTGCTGCAGTTAAATAACCATCATTACTTTACAGCTTCAATTCGTTGGTGTATGCACATAATTATAATAAAGACAATTACTATGATGGTTAAATTTGCAGCTTGTAACAGCATTCCAGACATTAATAAATAAAATGTTACACTCACAATTAATTCAACTACGCAAAGTTGCAATAATACTAGGAAACCATTCTGTGGCATTAGTAGGCATAATTTAGAAGTATTAAATTGATCAACAAAATTAAAAAAAAAGAGGTATGTACCTGAAAGGGGGGGATTTTCAAAGATTATGAGTTTCTGCTGAGGCCTTGTGACAAATATGTCATGTTTTGTAACTTTCAGTGTTTTCATTGACAATTGTGATGCTACGTCAAAATGGCAGTCATATACTGCATATGGTTTGGAGTCAGATTTATCCCACTGGGAGTGACCCAGTTCTGGCCTAAAAGCGTTAGAGGCAAATGTAAACAGCAAAGATTGCTGATTACAGTAATTTATTTGTTCTGGTTAATACAGTCATTCCAAAACACATTGTGTCACGTGAACATATTATATCATGTATTTACTGTGCATTTTCCTTGAACGCTTTGAGGTCGGAACTGACAATCTAAGTGGGATAAATCCGATTTTCCACTTTCCTCAAGTGCAGAAATTATCGTTGGTGAAATGAAGCTTTCCACTCGTTGAAAAGTATTAGACTTTGGATCGTCGTAATTTGATTTGTGAGGATTGTTTTGTTTTGAGAACGTGAAAAACTATAATTTTAACAATATGCCTGCTTTGTATGCTTGTCACGTTGTTGTCACGGTGTTACATTGTGGAAATATAAGAGATGCCAGAACTTCGGAATTGTCAATTTGAGTTCGTAAACGGAGAAAGTTGTGAGCAAGCATGTGTGTTCCTGTTTTGATGTTAACTACGGGCGTACAGTAGCTTTGTTTTAGCTGTTAAAAAACACGAGTTAACTGACTAATGTTTACATTACACGTGGCAGTGTGTTAGCGCACCAAACAGGACATCGTGTACCATTACATCAAACACACATGACAACCTGTGTGTGCTCAGGCTATCTTACTGACACGAATGTACCAATGGATTCAGGCATCATCCGCAACGTGCTTTTCTTTTTATATATCACATTTGATAATGCAATTAATTGTCCATGTAGTCATGATTAACCAACTTATCTTAATTTGCAACAACTGGCAGCGTTGAACCTGAACAAGTTAAACGAACAAAAGCCCATTAATGCATGTATATTGCTGCCCGATGCACACTTAAGTTAGTGTGGTTAATTTTGGCATCTGAGAATGGCAGTTCATTTTCATTATACACTGCCAGGTTTCACTAGACATCAATGAGAAAAGCTGTAAACAAGGCTTCAGATGAAGGGGACCAAATGCCTTATTTGGCAACCACAGCCTCGAAGTGTCACACTGTCGGATAATTTAGAGCTTGGTATAAAAAACAAAATTAAATCAAAGAAAATTGAAGTATGTATTGTTAGAGTTTACAATATTTGTATTCTACTCTTTGCGTGTTCAATTAACTGAATGGTGAGATTCTGTCCCTTTGCAAAGGTATTATAATTATCAGAAGCTTCTGATCACACAAATGAAGTCACCCAAGCAGTGTTCTGTTCAAAAGTGTGTGTCCCTCCTTCTCCTGCACATCATTATTTATTGAAAAGTGGGTGAATACGAAAAGTCTCCTCTCCCCTCCCATTCATAAAAAGGCAGAAGTTCCCAGGAATACAAATCAGATTAGACTTAAACAATAATAAGTCAGCCTGTCCTTGGACTCGACCGACTGAGACTGGTACAAACTCTACTCCCTCTTTCCCAGGCAAGAGAGACAGATAAGAATACAATAGACAATACTATTCATTGAGCTACACAGCTATAACTAAATCCAAAACGGCTAAAATATAAATTGAAACTGAAAAACAATGTTAATAATTCAACAGTATCCAATGAAGAACCATACCTGTAACTTTTTTAAGAAACCAGCCACCTTGTAAATCTCGCATCCTGGGATATTCTTCTTGGAGCAGTCTGCTTATCTGAAAGTAGTAAGCAAGTGCTGCTGACATAGTTAATTGTTATATGTATAAATTTTCATAAAACTTTGTTAGCTGCAAATGAAAATTAACAGTTTTGCGATATGGTGGAAAATTCAAATGACGGTATCGGGAGGGTAACCAAACAGACCGACCGACATCTTGTGATTATAATTCGTTGTCCGTTTGACAGAGGGAGTCAATGCGCACAAGGATCAGAATTTATTTATTTATTTGCAGTAATTGCGGAGCAGTTTTGCGTATCATGACTTCATTTGAGGAGCAAATTTATTTTTTCCTCTCCTTTTTTTTTCTTTCTTTAAGGAGCGAATTTAGAATTTTGTGGAGCAATTTCTTTTTTCTTTTTGTACCCGGTTAATTCCAGGGACGCTTAGCCTGGCAGAGGGTCAAGAAAAGCCTGGCGGCTCGCCGCTCTATTAAAACGCTGGGGAAAACACTGGTTTCCATTTAGTCTTTTCACGATACCGAAATTTTGACTTTGATACTAAAACCTGCATAAAATACCTCAATGCCGGTACTGAAACGCTAGACAAAACTCTAAAACATCAGCAAAAGCAGCAAAATTAAAACTGGCTAAAGAACTTCAAATTATTTTTACTTATTATTAATTTGAAATATTGGGATGTATACATGTTAAATTTATGTACATACGGTATATATTTATGTTTATACTGTATGTGCTTTCACATTGCATTCTGTATTCTTGAAGTGCTATATTTGACTGCATTTTATGTCATCCGTTTTAAAAATTGGCAATAGTGGCACTCCAATAACTCAATGTAACGTTGCTTGATTGTTCGTGCATGTCTCGGCTCTTCTCCATTTCGCTCCTAATTAGTCGAATGCATCATCAAATACTACAAATTGGGAACAAAATAATTCAAACTCCACTTATTTTTAAGGGAAGTGTCAAAAATGCGTCACAACCTGTGTCTGTTGCTCTGTCAGTCGTCTGAGCTTTTACTATGCATAAGTGTGATATCCTACTGTGTGCCTGTTCATTGAACGCACCGTGCCTAAGTCCACTGCAGGAATGATTGCTGCTTTTTCTTCTGCTTCTTCACGAAAAACATTTGCTCTTGTCACAAAACCTTTCTAAAACTGAAAATTGAAAACCACACGTGTTCTTCGTGTGCTGATTGAAAACATGCGTAGGCAATGCCAATGCTGTTGCATAGCTTACGTGGACGTCCAGCGAGCACTACACTTAATAAGCTTAATTAGCGCTTCATGCTTCTCCACGAGGAGTGCACGTCCAGCAAGCGCTTCAGTGCGTGAAGCTATCTTCCTGCGCCCTCTCGCACACACGCTAAAAGAGGTGTGTCGCTTACTTAAGGCGTTTTCCACATATCGGTAGATAGAAAACAAGAGTTGGCGGGCTGTCTCGTATTTTTTTTTTTAAGTACCGGTACTAAGAAAAAAATTATACCGAGCCGTTTTTGACACCAAAACATAAAGGTACGGTACTGGCACCGGTATCCCGTGCAACACTATTTTCATTACACTTTTGCGAAATACTTGTATTTAGACCTGTCTCAAAAACCATGGGAAAGCAAATTTTTTGGGCCGATATTTGCATTTTTTTTAAATTACAGTGTTTCCATTAACAGTTTGCTTTTGCACAATTTGCATTTTGCGCAAATCTGAGGGTAATGGAAACACACATATACAGAAGGAAACAAAACATTAAAAAACAATACAATGGCAAGACTCAAGTGTAGAATTGTCTTTTAGGCTTACCTCTGCGTGATCGGCATTGTCACCCATATTTATGGTCCTCCTCCCAAGACCCGCTTCCAAGAGAAAAGTTTCCTCTTTTGGCGTTTTTTCCAGGTTTGTTGATAAGGTTGGTTGGGTTATTCGAAAATGCTCGTCCTGTTGAGTGTAACAGTAGTAGTAGTACGGCATCATAACTGATAAATTAATATTAAAAATGGAAACTCCCGTTAGTTGTTATGTAACTATTGTATACATATATGCTATACATATAAACTTGCTACCGGTAACTCTCCTAAATTAAACTACATCAGGCTCACAACTTTGCGTTTAGACTACTGCATAACTATTACTTTGACAAGAACCGCACCAGGCCCATGGTGTGCGTGCTGAATACTGTATGCAAAATAGACCTGAAAAGAACTCAGACACTGAGTTGAAGCTACGAGAAGCTCAAGGGAGCGCTGGTGAACTATATGTCGACCACCCACTTAAAAAAAACACACCATTAATGTCAAGACAGTAGCGATATTCCGCTCACCTGCTGCTGCAGCGAAGAGCTGTTGCTCTGATCGGTCATTTTTCTAGAAGGCAAAACAAGATAAAGAACAC
Organism: Leptonotus elevatus; assembly: GCF_054856555.1. Taxonomy (NCBI): domain Eukaryota; kingdom Metazoa; phylum Chordata; class Actinopteri; order Syngnathiformes; family Syngnathidae; genus Leptonotus; species Leptonotus elevatus. The sequence continues at coordinate 4,677,158 of NC_141260.1, read as the reverse complement.
TATGGAGTCAAATGTGTACATACATAACATCGATTGGGTGCATCTTCCCTCCAGTACCTGTCAATGGCGCATATGTGAGCTACATGAATTCGTTTGTTAGCCAGCTAACTAATACAAGAAATAACAATTTTAACCAACACAGGGGAGCAGCGCACTGCACCATTCTTGGCATATAATGAAGTAGTTTAGTTGTTCATTGTTGTCATATAGCCACAATATTCCAAAGCATGAGATGAAATTACGTCCGTGGCGCCAGAAATGACGATAATGACTAGACTGCTTTAGCATGAAATCAAATGCCAGCTAGCTAGAAAGCTAAATATGTGATGCTAATCATAAAAACAGGTTGGATGACCATCGTTTAAACAACAATATTTGAAAGAATGATGAAGTAACATAATACTTACCTTGTAATAGCAAAAACCAAAAGAGACTGAAGTATTCTTAATATGTATGTTGGTTGGCGACGATGTGTCCTGCTTGTATCCTTCCGCGAGTCCCGCCACCGTCGTTCGCTAAACCAATGAGGTTGCGCTCCAATCCGCTCAAATCCTTCTCACTTGATTGGTCAAAACAACCCTTCATTACACCAGAGCCCGCCCCCTTCTTTACGAGTACAAATCACGGCGCTCTACAAGTACAAATTAGTTTTGCTCCATTTGTAGCGCGACAAATGGGGCAAAACTCACGTCACTGAACAGCAGCAGAAAACCCACTTGTGACTCCTAGTGGAGACTTCTTTGACTACAAGTTGTCATTTCTACAGGTACAAATCACAACTTTTACAGATACAAATTTATAGTTTTTGTACAGGTACAAAAAATTTTTTGTACAGATACAAATCATGACTTTTGCAGGTACAAATTTGTCTTTACAGATACAAATTTGTTTTACACATACACATTTTTTTTTTACAGGTACAAATTTATTTTACAGACACAATTTTTTTTTACAGGCACACTTTTTTTTTACAGATACAAATCACAAATTTAGACTTTTTTTCTACAGGTACAAATTTTTTGCACAAGTTAGTTTTGCACCATATTTACCTCCATATTTGAACGTTGTGTTATCCGGCTGCTGTTTTAACAAGATAGGTAAAGTTAAGTGCTAGACATGGTAGCCTACATGCTAACTACACCTGCTAGCGCTAGCTAGCGCTAGCAGATCTCACTTTAAGGTTTTAATGTGCAGTAAAAGAAAACAAAAACAAAGAAAAGTTTGAGTAGGCTCTAAATCTCAATTGTGTATAGCCCTCGTTGCTACAATATACAGTAAGGTGTTTGTCTATTCTGTCGTGGTGGTGGGGGTGGGGGAGAGGAGATACAAATCACGACTTTTACAGATAAAAATTTAGACTTTTTTCTACAGGTACAAATTTTTTGCACAAGTTAGTTTTGCACCATATTTACCTCCATATTCAAACACATCAAATACGTTTCAATACATCGCCAGTATTAACGTGATGTAGTTTAGGATGGGGAAAACTTGCAAAATCTAACTTATTTAGCATTATACATCAGACTAAAAATAATTGCCGTGCAACACTTACCTCAGACGAAATGAAATGGGACGAGACCATCGTCGAGAACCTTCTAAAATAGTCTCATTCAAGCGTCTCTAATTGGCCACAGCACAGACAAGCAGAAAACGACCAATCAGGGAAAAGAGATAGGACAACACGAACTCCAACTATCAGCAAGAGGGGTCCGTCGTCTAGAACCTTCCAAAATCAAGCGAATGTCATTGGCCACAGCACAGACAGGGAAAAAAACGGACCAATCAGGGTTAGGATTAGAAAAAACCGCGCGAGAGAAGACAACGCGAAGTCCCAACTATCACAAGATGGGTTGCAGCCGGATGGTGAGGTTGGAGCGCGCTGCATCCGAGGAGACCAGTTTAAGGGGGCAACTGCGCTGCGTGCAGCTGCAAGGTTCAATAATGCGGATTGTGTCATACAACACTCGCGGGTTGCGAGTAGGACATACTGCTACATACAGGACAGGCTGTCTGGTGGTGGATGCGCTGCTTGACCAATTGTATGTGTTTTTTGCACATCAACATACAAAAATAAATACATATAAAAATATAAAAATTGTAATTCAAACATCCACTTTTTTAACCACTAAAAAGAACCAACCATTGTCTAATTCATATCTTTGTTTTCAGTGTTAAGGGAGTGACACATTTTAATTACTATGCATTTAAAATAATGTGATGAATCTGTTATTTTAATTTCAGCAATTATCACCTGTCTAAATTATTCAACACAGACAAATCTTTACAAGTGATGAAATGTTTCTACAAAATATCCAGTATTATATATTTTATTATTGGCTACATTGTACATGTCACTGATTATTATTTTTTTTAAGTATATTGAACATAAAACAATCTAGTTAAATGAACCTTCCAATTTGAATTTGTTGATTTACACCATTAACCAAATTTTATTAACATCTTACAAATTCCTTTTATATGTCTATGTGTGCCCTGAGGAAACTGTGGAGACAACATGCGCACAGTCACTGTTTGTGCATCTTGAAGAACTCATCAATATCACAAAAGAAAACATTTACTTTAGCAAAGGAAATGGACAATTTTTAGTATTAAATAATCAACCATAATCAGCAAAAAACACAGTAATAGTCACGCTACAAATTTGGAAAATAATCAAATAAAAACATTTTGTGACTGAAAAGTCCTGGCTGTACCTAATCAATTGGCCAAGATGGCCGCCGCCCTGGGTGGGCGGAGTGGAGAGAATCCAGGGTGTAGCTAATTAATTGACCAGAATCCTGGGTGTACCTAATCAATTGGCCAAGATAGTAGTAGTAGTAATAGTATTTGCAATAGTAGTAGTCGTATATAGGCCAAGCCTTGAGTACACCAAGAAAAAAAGGGGCTGAGTTGAGCTCAACAGTGAGAGATGATTGGCTGAGGCAGTTGCTATGCAAAAACGACAGATCATTCACGCACACACATTTGATTTTAACTTGTTGCGAGACGTCACGCACCCACATTCCATTGATTTTGTATAGGATACGCTCACCTCAAACAAAAGCCTCTCACGACCTAACGGTTGAAGATGCAGATTCCAGAAATGGCTCGTTAGAACGGCAAGGGTTTGGGGAACGCGAGCATGTTCTCAGTTTTTTAATCGGATGAAAAATGACCAACTTAGGAGCAGGTTGAAAACTTATGATTGATCGAAAATGAAGAGGGAAACACGGCGAAAATAACATTGAAAAGAGATCGAAATAGTCCGACTTCTCCTCGCTTAAAGTGAAAATAAAGGTACTAAATGACACCTTAGCCAAATAAAACTTAGTTTTTCAGAAAGCAGAGGCTTGTGGCTACAAAATGTGCGAATTTGATGTCTAGTGAGCAAAGATTGTGGCCATGGTGACGAGTTGAAGTGAAACTTTTGGAAATAGATTTTTTGGTTCCCGTCACTGAAGCCTTAATTAGTCACACTCTAAATAGGCGACTTTCACCCCTTTGCTCACTGTCTTTGAACCCGCACAGGGGGGAGAGCTTTCATTCCTTAATTTTTTTTTTGACACTGAGCTAAAGATGACAAAAATTCCAACAAAATGAGCTAAAATTCATATCGGTCGGTCAACGTATGTGCGCGCAGCGTGTCTTGGAAAAAGGTGCTTGATTGGAGTTGATCTCTTTCGGTTTCCCATTCATTCCTATGGGACTTTATTTGGGAGTTTTTTGGGAATAGCGTCCCCATGGTAACTGGGAATTCCCTTGCGGAAAAATCGGTGGAAGATTAAAAAAAATAATAAAAAGAAGAAGAAGAATAATACTAGAAAAATTTCCGCGGAAATTTTGAATGGGCCTGCTGACTCTTGCAAGGTGGAAAGATGCATGCTCTGAACTGTTTGCCAAATGTTGGTGTACTTTACCTCTCAATTTGTGTCAGCAGGAATAGAGTTCAGGACAATTTGTAATAACTGCAGTTATTACATGTGTAATGGCTTCCCTTATGTCTTGATTGACATTTTAGTCATATCAAAAGGGAATCAGTTTAATTTCTTGCTTATAGTGTAAGTGATTAACTAAAATATAAAATGCAATATACTGTATCATGGAGCAAATACAGTATGAATGCAGTGTTTAAATTTGACATTGCATATTAAAAGGCATGTTGGTGCTGATCAATATTGCAGGAATATTACTCCAAAGTACATGTAAAACGGCTCTTAAAAGAGCCGTTTTGGGTCTTTGTTACACAGCATCTTCATCTTTTCCTCAGCACACAAAGGAACAAGTTGTTAGAAAATAGGCAGCAAAACTGAACAGTTAAAACTTAATCTAAATACTCATCCAATACACATGTGACGGTTTTTCAGTGAGGAATCCTGTAGAATAAATCATTTTGGTCTACGTTTGCGGGATCCCTTTTTTCATCTTTTCTCTCCACCAGTTGTACCGGACATAACAACCTTGATATCCTTGGCCATGTCAAGTAGCGCCCCTTGCTGCGCTCCATCCACCTGTATTGCATGTGAAAATGAAAAATGAGTGTTCAATGTTTGCCTAGATCAATTCAGTAATCAATCATCACTTACCATCACAGTTCATTCCTTACCATCGCAGTTCCTCACTGACACCAACACTTTTCATTGTGTTATAGTCACAATCACAATAAGGACAAACAAAACATTCAAGTCCAAATGCACGATGTCCTGCTAACAGAAAAGCACACTGATTAAAAGTACCGTCATACAACACTGCTCAAAATAAGGGAGCGCTTAAATGGCATATCCCATGTCTTAAATTCAATTTAAAGCTCAATAAGTTTAGAACTAACTAAATGATAAATATGTCTACAAAAAAAATGATTGGCCGCTCTGATTTTGAGTGTAGTTCTGTTATGACACAAATTTTGAACGAGCAAAGGATTTAACTTTTCAGCCTTTACAATTTAAAGTACAGTATCCCCCTCTTTTGAGCAGTGGTATGAAAGGCTCAATAACATTTGCAAAGGCACACTTGTGAAAATGGTGCCCTTGCGATCTACAATGAGCTGACACAAGAAGTTAACACACAGTAGACCGGACTGTGGTAACTGTAATAAGTGTGCAGAACGCCTGATTGAACACAACAATCTGGGCGAGATATGTAAATGTGATCAATCAGTGTCTGCTTTCCAGTTGTGGCCTGGGTGATCAGCTGTGAAAAGCCTCTGGACTGAAACAAGTCCAGAATGGATTTCTTTCCCTTTGAAAGCAAATCCTCATTAAAGTCTCCGCAAACAACAATAGGCTGGCAGTCCATCACGGCCAAGGCATCCAAGAGACTTCCAAGGTTTGGAAGAAAGGTGCCAAGACTCAGGTTGGGTGGCCTGTAGACCGTAGCTATCAAAGCCTGGACGGGAGCGTCAACCCTGATGACAGCAAATTCCAGGTCAACCACAATCCGAATAAACCGACGGGGCTCCGCTCGAAGACAATCGCGATAATAGACTGCGACTCCGCCACCCTCTTTTTGGGCCACGTCCAGTCTATTTGAATACGAAACTTGTCTGTTGCGCACAAAAGTGCTGCATCCCTCCAGTTGCAAGGGAGGGGGGGAGAAGGATCCAGACAAATTAGTTTCAGTGAGGCAAAGGACATCTGCCAGCCTCAACTCATGATGAGACTTTACGTCGTCAATATGAGATGGAAGGCCCTCGGTGTTGTGATGAACAATGGTCAAGGTGGGAAAAGCAGTTTGCGGCATTTTGGAAAAGTACAACAATGGTCTTGTACTTTGGAAAGAAGCGCGCGTCATACTGTCCATTGCCGTCGTGATGTTGGGATTGGCATAGATTTTGGATTCGTCAAAGTCTATGACCCTCAATCCCTGAAGTGACGTCGTGCGACTTAGGGCAACATAGGCCATTCCAGGTTCAAACACACGCTTAAGAGACACCACTGCAGAGGTCATCGTCATGCCTTGCACTTTGTGAGCCGTGCATCCAAAGGCAAGCTTCATGGGGAATTGCCGCCTGACCACGCCTTTCATGCCCAGGTTTTCCTCCGACCTTTCGATATAGACCAAGTCATCCGTCGGCCCCAGAATTTTATGGCGCAATTTCTGGCCCGCTTCGGGATTGTCTAGCCTCAGTCCGAGCAAGGTCACTTTCTCCGCCGACCCCTTTGGGGCGCTTTGAACAATGTTGCCTATTGTGCCAAAGGTCCCGTTCACCAATCCGTCCTCGACATCCAACTTCCGAAGAAGCATAACCCGTGCTCCTACACCAGCTTGAAGGGCATCCGGTAGATCCCTTCTCGACCCCATGATCACAGTGACCATCGCCCCCGACCGTGGGCTCTTCCTGTAGTCCTCTGCGGGAATATTGACCACAGTCAATTTGAGAACAGCCACAGTTGCTGCATTGTGCCTATCCACCTCTTTATTGGTGGCAAAGATATGCAGAGTATACGCAGGGAGGTCTCGCGCATCCGTGACAGCCGTGGTGAGTAACGCCCTGTCACCATCGCCGAGTGGATCAGCCTTCCCCTTCTCCCTGATCCTGTTCAAAAGCGACGTCGTCTTTTTGCCGCATGATTTGAGTAAGCTTGACCATCTGAAAATCTGTCCAGAGGTCAAGAAGATCGTTGTCAGAAACGCAGAGGGGTTTGGACCTTCCGAGGGGTGGCAGTTGGTAGAAGTCCCCAACTGCAAGAACGGAGATGCCCCCAAATGGTCTCTGGTTGCCCTTGATTTGCTGAAATCTCCAGTGGACATAGGCAAAGAGTTCCTTGGAGACCATGGAGATCTCGTCGATGATCAAAATTTCCACGTTGCAAAGGGTTGCTCACAATGCGTCCAACGTATTCCCCAGCGCTTGGTAAGGAGGCTTTAGAGTCCTGGGGAGTTTCAAGAGGGAATGAAGAGTTTTCCCTGAGATGTTGTAAGCCGCCGTGCCAGTAAACGACGTCAGCAGCACAGCAGGCTTGGCCATATCCACTTCGCTGCGGAACCTGGGAAGCTGACGGAGAATCTTACTGGCCTCCTGGTAAATGCACTTGATGACATGCGATTTACCACAGCCAGCTCCTCCGGAGATGAAATAAAAGAAGGGCTCGAGGAGACGATCCGAAACGCGTTTCAAACACCACTCGCGCACAGCGTAAAAGACGGACGCTTGCGTTTCATTGAGACTGCGGTACATGTTCCTCACAAATTCGGCGCTCAACTTTGGCGCCTCAAACGCCGGCAAGACCGCGCCGCTACCAGGAGCGTCCTGGTAGGCTGGAACCTCATCTTGCGGGTCTTCCTGTAACGGATTAGATTCGCGTTCGGCAACACACTCCAAACGCTCTGCTTCTACCTCCGGCGCAAAAGTGCTCCACGCGTTGAGAACCGCACGAAGCTCTTTCAATTTTTCGAATGCATTGTCCACGGTCTTTCCCCGTCCTTCGTACCGCCCCCGATTGCGGTCGAATATAGCCCGCACCCGACCGAACTTTGATTCCCGGGTACCGTAGAACTCCTCGTACGTTTTGAGGTTTTCAGACCTGAGCTCGGCGTCGTCTCTGTGGGGGAGGTACAATTTAAGATGGGTCCTGTAATACTTCTCAGCATACTTTTTGATTGAGAAGCGAGTGAATCTGATGACGGCATCTTTTCCAATCCGCTTCTGGATGAATCCCTTGCCGTGTGAGAGGGGAATGACATTCTTGCCCTCAGTCTGCTGACCGTAGACGACCCGGTATTCGGATGCGAATTTGGCGAGACACATCCGCTCAAACATTGCCGTTCTAGGTCTTGCCACATATTTGTCTGAAAGACCAGACATCCACACGTTGTCTGCGTCCGGTTGCATGGTCCTCAGTCTACTCGTGGGTAGACTCAATTTCACGCCATCCTCAGCAGTCTGGATGAAAACTACGCTGCGCGAGCACTTCTTCAGAGGGAGACTGCATGTCCGCGCCACCGCTTCTTGAGCACTCACCTCTCTGTGCTTGGAATACGCCGCCATTATTTTCCTCATCTCGTCCTTTTTGTCAACAAGAGGCTTTGTCTTCAAGTCTTTGACAACAGACGTGAGGAACTCTGACATCTCGTGCTCCGGTTTGGAAATGTACGACATCATGTACATGAGACACGCGACGTCATCGAGCACGTACTGAATATCCATGTTGGCGTTCCATGCCCGCAGCAGATGTGGGTTGTAAGCATTTATCCAGCTTTCCGTTGGAGCACGCTTCAACATGACAACCATTCCGGAGGTCAGATTAGTGACGCTGTCCTTGTAGCTGTCCATTGTCAAATTGGCCTTTTTGAGAAGCTCCGGCAAGTCCTTCGGGACATCCGCGTCCATGAGGATCTCTCTGATGCGTTAGAGCTCTTCTTTAGCCTCCCTTTGTTTTTCGGTGAGGCGAGCCGATTTGGCCGCCTGCTTCCCATGCTGGCCTTCCACACTCTTGTCCGTTGGGACGTCTTCAGTCTCCGTCTGGAATGGCAACGTGATGGTGGTTTGGTCCATCCAAATCTGCAAGAAACGTTTCCTTTCCGACAAGACTTTGTGTGGTTTTTGCTGTGTGCCTGAACGCTGGTGACAATGTCGTGCAGTTCAGGGTCCTCAATCGGGTCTGGTATTTTGCAAGTGATGTACTTGTCGATTAAGTCAATGGCTTCTTGACAACATCTGAGGTCGGGTTCTTCGATGACTGGCGCACCCTTAATCCAGAGCAGCATGTGAGCGTGCGGACTTCCTCTGGCTTGAAATTCTACACGATAGAAGTGGTCTTTTACCGGACAGAGAGGCTGTGCAGGAGACAGGATGAATGCCATAAGAGCATCCATCCTTTTCTCAAAAAGGCGCATCACTGTGACCGGATTGCTGCGAAGAACATCGCATTTGGCATTCCAGTCGAGATGGGAAAAGTCCCCTTGTTCGCCTTGCTGCGCTTTGACTATCTCGATTACTTCAGGCCATCTCATTTCCGCAGCAGAAAAGGTAAGGAAGAATGTGGGGTTGCCCAACTGCCTGGTCATTGCATGGAGGTCCCTAAGGGCACCCTCCCAAAAAGCCGGCGTGCCTCTCAAGGGCTGCATGAAGCGCATCGCATGCTCTCTTTGGATGAGCTTCTCCAGTTCATCTTTGTCCTGAAGCATCCGGTTTGAAATCTTCCTCCCATCCCAAATGAGGGCTATCCCCTTGCGGGCCTGAATGGACATGCTGTTGGTGGCCAGATGCGTTTCTGTCACAAACTGCGCAAAGAAAAGGTAACTTTGATCTTTGGCAAATCGAGTGTCAACGGAGAATAACCTTGCATTGAAATACAAACTGGGTGACAGCTTAATTTCTCTCGCCTCATCGAGTGAGTTCTGTCCTGTTGGGAACTGAACGGGAAAGGCCATGGCTTCGAGGTTTGGCACGGCAAAAAATCCCACCGGCTTGTTTCCTTGGGCAGGAGCGATGCTAAATATGCCGTCCCCATATGACAGCTTTTCCTGCGCGATGTCAGGAGGCTGCATACAGGTGTCGAGCGTCAAGCCCGGCCTGAGCTCCTCTTTGCTCTCTTGGGGAGTCTGTTGCTCTTTGTTTGCGGGGGTGTCGCTGCTCTCTGGCTGTGCATCGGCCTCAGGGATGTTCTCTTCTCCTACCCCCTCGTCTTCCTCTTCTTGGAGACTTTCAAACTGAGCGCTTTCATCTATAGATACAGTTTTGTATTCTGGATGAATGCGTTTCAGTATCGTCAGTGCTGCCAAGACATTTGTCATGTTGACAGTGTAAAAATGCTGGTAACCTTTGTACACAATGCGGCGCTTCAGCTTCACCTGGAGAAGCTGGGCCTCACTGCGCGGCCTTGGGAGGGAGTTCACTGTGGCTTCCATCTCTGATGGAACGCACACCACAGAACCGTGTACGGCTCTTTGCCGTCCTTTGGGCAACGCAACAATCTTTGCAAAAGGGATGATTTTTGCAATTAGCTGTCGTTCAAGTACATTTAATTCCGACAGCTCTTCGGGAATGGGTGCCAGTGCCAAGTTATTTGCCACCGCCTGGGGTGGCATGCCACCTCTGAACAGATGGTTGTCACAGGTATGACAAATCCACTCCTGCATCCGTTCTTGAGCAACGGTACATGGGGCGGGGAAACTACAAGTGTGAACAAACTGGCCTGTCAAGCACGCAAACGCCACATCAACATCTTTGGTGTATCTGGCTCGTTTGCAATGCTTTACTTGATTGGGGAAAAGCGCACGGTGGCACACTGTGCAGATATACGTCGGCCCATGCCGAACCCTTTCCCGGAAAGAAGCGATGGTGGCTTCCATTTCTGGATCTACGAGTGCCTGCTTCATTTCCACAGAGACGTCTACTACACCGTTTGCCTGACCCTGCTCAATTTCCTGACACTGGGGAATGATGTGACTATATTTCCTTATTATTTTCACAGCACAATTTAACTTGTGGCGAATACGTTTTAGCGCGTTTGAATCACGCCTGTCCTCTTTGTTTTGTAAACAGCGCCTAATATGAGAGAGCCTGAAAGCTGAATCTTTTTGGTACCTTTCTCGCATGTAAATTTTTCTGTTGACTCTGAAAAGATATATCCTTTTTGTACCTCTCTCGCAAGTAATGTTTTCGTTGACTTTGAAAAGAAAGGTCTTTTCTGTACCTCTCTCGCAAGTATCGTTTTCGTTGACTTTGAAAAGAAAGGTCTTTTTCGTACCTCTCTCGCCAGTATCGTTTTTGTTTACTTTGAAAAGAAAGGTCATTTTTGTACCTCTCTCGCAAGTATTGTTTTTGTTTACTTTGAAAAGAAAGGTCATTTCTGTATTTATCTCTTATGTACCTTTTCATCAATATCTTCCGCTTTTGCTGAAAAGCAAGATCGTGTTGGTATTTATCAATCAGATATTGCTGCCGTTTTGCCTTAAAAGCAGAATCACTGTTGTATCTATTCTTCTGATAGAGCTTCTTTTTTCCTTAAAGCACAGATCACTGTGATATTTAGAATTAGATGTAATTGAAAGTTTTCTTTGGCACTTACGAATGGGTTGACGTTCTCTATATAAATGTTTTGCACGCTGACTTTTACTCCATTTAGAAAGATCTATATTAACATGCAGCAGTTTGAGTCCTTGCTGAGGTTCCGGAATATTTTGACTCTCATTAATTTGACTTGCTTGGCTATTTGGCTCAACATGTACCGCACTATGTAGCTCTTGATTTGGTACAATACCGATCACAAGTTGTATCGCTTTACTTGGGGATTCACCTAATTCAATTAGTAGCTCTTCATTTGCCTTTGATATGGTTGTAGTAGAATCCCGATGCGTCTTAATGGAACTGCCATCAATATGAAAAGAGACTGGCACAAACTCATAGGTTGCAAACCGGCTATGTCCTTCAAAAAGCTGACGCAAATGCTCAACCAAGCCACACAAGTGAGAAAAAGTCAACATAATTGCAGTTCCGTTTGGGTGTGGCAAGCCCACTTCAGATCTGGAATGTGAATCAAATAACCCAAAGTATCCTGATGTGTCACGGAATACTGCAAAACACTCTGGATTCACAATCAAGAAAGCAAGAGTGACATTTTGTGACAAGCACTCAAGCTGAGCTCCAAGAGACAATCCCAAGTCTCTTTGGGAATGACCGTCATCTATGACATAACCAACGCTGAGCTCATGCATCTGTACATTATAGACATTGGTGTCCGTCATGACTTGTTTTGGCATCTCCTCGACAGTCAAGTGATCATTCCCAAAGTTATGGTCCAAAATCAATTGCTGTTTAGCACCCACGTAAAGAGAGTCCCCGTGTTCAAGCACCCTGTCAAGGTCAAGCGAATTAAACTGTAACCCCTCAGCGTGGAAGGCCAAGAAAGCGAGAGCCATACAAGTACACTGGTGGTTGCGAGAAAAACTTGAGTACCTTTCATCCATCTGTGAATGTGTGGCCCTCACGGATAGCGTGCGTTGAGGAAGTCCCACAGCAGGATCCTGAAATGATTGAAACTATTTTAATTATCTTAAATTCTAACTAATATAATTTTAAACATTTCATATGTTAATGGTTAATGTTGTGAGTATAAAAAAGTTACCTCAGTCCCAGGACGACGGGGGGATGATGGTCTGGAAGGAACCTCCGCAGGGGCTGGCCTTTCCTCTGGCTGAAACGACAAGCAAACAATAATTTTTTAACACACAGCACTTGTGTGAAGGGTCACTAATTTCTGTTTGTGATTTTAAGTAAGACGTCTCAGGGCTGATAAGAATGCAATGCAAACCTGGTGCTCTCTCCGTGTGCTCTTATGGGCTGGCTGCTGTCGTCTGTGCCCTGCGGTGGATAGAGATAGAGAGATATATATTATTAAATATTTTTATTTTTTTTGCTTTTACTGCGAAGCATTGTTACGACAAGAATGGACAATTAACTATACTTTTTTTTTTGTCATGAAGATAGATATGTAAACATAACGGGCAAACAAAATAGGAAAACTGAAATACCTTCTTATCCTTTGGATCCTGGGCAGTCCTCAGGGCTGGAAAGACGAGCTGGAGACAGCTTGTCCATCGCCTCCAACATGGGTGGGCTGAACCAGAGAGGGTTCAATGGGATGTTGCACTGTAAAAAACACAACAAAATAGAAATAGAGAAATGGAATTGTAACATGTGCCATGGTAAAAGGCTGAATGAATCCATGATCACCATCACAAACCTGGAGAGTGCCCATCCACCCAGTGGGCCCACAGGTGACCTCAGAGTCCACAACCGAGCTGCTCTGAAATGACTAGTGACATTATTGCATGTTAGGAGGTTTTCAAAAACATGTTAGGCTTGCGTTTACCTCCTTGGCCTTCCCGACGAGTGTCCAGTCAAAAGGGTTTGAAGGCTGAGGCGCAGTGACCTCACCCTTAACAACCACTTTTGGTCTGAACACTCGAGCTGGTGGCGAACGCTGAGGAGCAGCCGGTGCAGGTGGTGCAGTCCTCTCCATCCGCAGGTTGACGGCAGCCCACAGCAACCGCGCAAGCACCGACATCCCATCGCTGTCACTGAGGTGTACCTTCCAGACATGATCAGAAAAAATATTATACATCTACAAACATACTTTTGATAGGAGGAGCACTAATAAAATGTTTGTTTGTTTTTTGCAGCAACTAATGTACTTACCCCGTCTCTACACCAAGTGAAGATGTGACAGCGGGAAGTGGCCAGCAACAGCGATGGGGCGGCCCAAGTTGTTGCTGGGAGCCAAAATGCAGACCACCTCGGGTGACCGAGGCAGAACAGCATTCAGCACCTCAGCACGCAACTCGGAGGCCCTGGCACCCGGGGTGGACATCACGGCAAACAAGAAACGTCCCTCCGGAATCTTCACAACCCCATCGGCAATGGCTCGCAGGTGGGAGTCACCAACAACCAGGACAAACTGTTACAAAAGAAAAAAAAAAGAAGTAGTAATTGAAAAAAGGAAAGAAGTAATTTAAAAAAAATAGACACAAATGAAGGTTGTTAATTTGTTATAAAGGCAGAGTTGATTATAAAACATACCGTGTTGTCCTGGTTCAGTGCTGGAATGACCAGTTTGTGCCTCCGCCCAGTCACAGCTGAAACTGGCCATTCCCAAACTCTGTGGCGCCAGCCAGTGCCTCTGCCTAAAATGATGCACACACAGAATACCATGTCAAGTCTCAACTTCAATTGCTGACAATGCACAGTACAAGTACATGTTCCACTTTGAGTGTATATGAACCTGCAAAATATTGGAATTGCTTAAAATAATCGATTGTAAAACTGCTGCAAAAGCAATTAAAATTATGACTGACCTGGTACCAGAGCCTTGGCACAAACAGGGGACACCTAAAACATAAAGCATAGACATTACACAATTGTAGGCATGTGCAGTCTGTCAAGGAGGGGAAGCTTGAGGACCCAAATGCGGGAAGACAGGGCGAGGAGGCAGAGGCTCAATCAAAAAGGGGATTTTAATTTCTACAAAACAAAAGGCGAGATCTAAATTGCACGGAAAAACATAACATGGAGAAAACAAGGCAAAACGGGCAGCATGACATGGGGGGAAAATTCAAGGCAAAAACGGGCAGCATCACAGGGGGAAATACAACAATGACTCGACACAGACAGAGGGGAGACAGCAGACTAAATACACAGACTAACGACACAACAAGACACACGTGGCTGAGGGCACTGATTGGATCACACGAGGAAGGGCAGGATCACACTTAAACAAGACCAAGGGAGACACACAAGGAAAACAGAACCCAAAACATGACAGAACCCCTCCCTCAAGGGACGGCTCCCAAAGGTCCCTAACACAAAAAGGTCCAAAAACAGGGCGGGCGGAGGGGGGCCCGGAGGCGGGAACCTGGCACACCCATCAAGGCCAGTCCGGGGGGCGTCCCGGACGCCAGACGAGGGGAGCCCGGCGGCGCCAGTCCGGAGGGCGCCCCGGACACCACACTGGAGCAAAGAGCGACCACAACGTGCGCCGCCAGACAGGGAGAAGACGGCAGTGGGACGTGCACCTCCTTGGCACGGGGTCTTGGGGCTGCCGCGGCACAGGGTCTTGGGGCTGCCGCGGAGGCGGCAGACGTGGCACGGGGTCTTGGGGCTGCCGCGGAGGCGGCAGACGTGGCACGGGGTCTTGGGGCTGCCGCGGAGGCGGCAGACGTGGCACGGGGTCTTGGGGCTGCCGCGGAGGCGGCAGACGTGGCTCGGGGACTTGGGGCTGCGGCGGCAGACGTGGCTCGGGGACTTGGAACTGCGGCGGCAGACGTGGCTCGGGGACTTGGAACTGCGGCGGCAGACGTGGCTCGGGGACTTGGAACTGCGGCGGCAGACGTGGCTCGGGGACTTGGAACTGCGGCGGCAGACGTGGCTCGGGGACTTGGAACTGCGGCGGCAGACGTGGCTCGGGGACTTGGAACTGCGGCGGCAGACGTGGCTCGGGGACTTGGAACTGCGGCGGCAGACGTGGCTCGGGGACTTGGAACTGCGGCGGCAGACGTGGCTCGGGGACTTGGAACTGCGGCGGCAGACGTGGCTCGGGGACTTGGAACTGCGGCGGCAGACGTGGCTCGGGGACTTGGAACTGCGGCGGCAGACGTGGCTCGGGGACTTGGAACTGCGGCGGCAGACGTGGCTCGGGGACTTGGAACTGCGGCGGCAGACGTGGCTCGGGGACTTGGAACTGCGGCGGCAGACGTGGTTCGGGGACTTGGAACTGCGGCGGCAGACGTGGTTCGGGGACTTGGAACTGCGGCGGCAGACGTGGTTCGGGGACTGGGAACTGCGGCGGCAGACGTGGTTCGGGGACTGGGAACTGCGGCGGCAGACGTGGTTCGGAGAGTTGAAGGTGCGACAGACGTGGTTCGGGGAGTTGGGGCTGGTGACTCCGAGCGCCACCAGCTGAAGCCCAACGACGCACGACTCCCTCAATCAAGGACGACAGCAGGTCCAATTGGGCGGCCATGGCGTGCTGGAGCTCCTCATGGCGTGACAGGCGCGCCTCCTGATTCCACATCTTGGCTTTCAGCGCTCCCGCTGGGTCCTTCTCGGGTCGGGTCATTCTGTCAAGGAGGGGAAGCTTGAGGACCCAAATGCGGGAAGACAGGGCGAGGAGGCAGAGGCTCAATCAAAAAGGGGATTTTAATTTCTACAAAACAAAAGGTGAGATCTAAATTGCACGGAAAAACATAATATGGAGAAAACAAGGCAAAACGGGCAGCATGACATGGGGGGAAAATTCAAGGCAAAAACGGGCAGCATCACAGGGGGAAATACAACAATGACTCGACACAGACAGAGGGGAGACAGCAGACTAAATACACAGACTAACGACACAACAAGACACACCTGGGGCAAGACACAAGTGGCTGAGGGCACTGATTGGATCACACGAGGAAGGGCAGGATCACACTTAAACAAGACCAAGGGAGACACACAAGGAAAACAGAACCCAAAACATGACAGTCACCATAATATAGAGTAAAAAGCAAACATAGGTTGTAATGGTTAAATTAGTTTCAATTAAAATTGACCAGGTATTTTGTACATACAAGTGATGTTAATTCAGGCCAGGTTTATTAATGAAATTCTTAATCACAAAAGAGATTCAAGGACTTAACTGATACTTTTGTTTGTGTCTGAAATACAGTCACAATTGCTCAATTTTGCTAGAATTTTCTGATCAAATACATGAGCAGAAAGGCAGCAGATTGTACCAGATTAGATTATAGTATAAAGGAAGTATATAGAAATATGTTTTTGACAAAACAATGACATATACTGTTTAGATAGACATGAAGTCTAAAACAAAACATTAGTTGTTAAATATAACCGTCTTAGTTATTATTATTTACATCTGGTCTATGTAATTTAAAAGAAACCATGTGAAATATCTGTGTCCGGGCTCGGCATCTCACAAATTTGTGATCAATGTTAGTGAGTTTATTTTTGACATCAGTAAAAATTTTGAAATCTTGTAGAAAACAGACTTCATCACAATTAAATTCAGAATTAGTTTGACATGAATAAAGCAATGCACAAATATCGCTCAGTCATACACTCTATATTTGTCAAACTATGCCCTGGTGAAGACAATCTTGTGTTGAAACATGTTGGTAGTCCATTTTTAATAAAGGATTTTTTTACATTACTATTGAGTGTCTTGAATACACAGACTGCTTTTTACATAAGCATTTTAGCATTTTTTTCTGCTTGACTATATTTGTAGCCGGAAATAATGTGTATTGCACATTAACAAAGTTAATTGCATTTTGCCTGCTGTGGAACATACCTGGTGGGCAGCCACAGTAGAGGTATGCGGTGGGGAGCGGGCGTCCACAGTGGCGAGCCGACTGGCTGGAGCTGAAGTTCGGACTCTGGCCTTCTAAATCACATTGCAAATGTTTAGGATATTAAAAAAAAGTGTAATAGTAATAAAAAAATGATAAACTCTTGCTAAAATATGGCGTGAAACTCGTACCTTGTTCACTGGAGACTGCATCGTGGTCCCATCACTGGTGGCAGAGGGTGGGGACCGAGGCTGAAAACAAAATATACAGCACATTGAGGACCTAGCAGTGTGACTCAAAATAACTCAACACAGAATACACCACCGCCAAGTGCAGAATTGAATAGAGGCAAAGTACCTGCTGGGGTGCGATGTTTGGGCTCAGTTCCGGAGCAGCAAGGTCCAGCTTCTTCCATCGGCGCTTGGCTGCCTCGGAACGCTTCCCCTTCCGCGGCATGCTGCTACAGCAACCTTTACTGTAAGCAAAAAGAAAAGAAAAAAAACTTCCCAAGACAAAGTCAAAAGTAAACTGGCAGTAAAAAAAGGAAATCAATTTAAACACAACAAAATAGTAAAGTAATGATATTAGAGTGTTTGTAATGTGCTGTTGAGTGCAAGTTCAGCTGTATTTGCGTTCTAGACTCTGTGATGTAGATCTTATATATGTATTATGTTGTTTGAGGGCAAGATGGAAGCAGGTAGATGAGGTGGAAGTCCAAGGCGGTGCTGAAGGTTTGAAATCCAAGTATCACGGTCAGCAGCTTTCCAATTCGCACAGTGCTCAGCGGATCGCTAAAAGATTCAAGATAAAATTTGTAGTTAATCTCAGATGTGTTTGAAACATTAAAAATGTACATTGAGTCTAATGAGGCAGTGGTGTCATTGTAATAAAAATAAGAAACCGTCATCAATTGAAGTATAGTAACATCACACATTGTATAGTTCATTGATTATAAATAATGGATGGGGTGAGCAGAGCCTTCAATAAATCCTCAACAATAGAAAAAAATGGATCCACTATAGACTTCCTTGTTTACTTATTAACAAAGAAAACGGTATTGTAATAACATTGTTACTTTTTTTTTCTTTTAGATTAATTTCCATGAGGTGAAACGGTTTGGCAAAATGGATGGATATTCTGGATGGCCATGAAAAAAACGATCGCTACAGAAACCAACGGTAATCTTTCAAGGGGGAAAATAAAGGCAGCTTTGACAATTTACAAATGTGTGCTGTAGTCAATCAATGAAGGTCATTTAACAGTGTAAAATACTTCCAAAATCCCTCATCGGCGCCGCTCCGCGACACGGTCGAGCAGGACACGCCACTCAACAACCGACGCCCCCCTCCCCCACCCCCACCACGACGATGACAGACGAGACAAAAGCCTTACTGTATATTGTAGCAACGAGGGCTATACACAATTGAGATTTAGAGCCTACTCAAACTTTTCTTTGTTTTTGTTTTCTTTTACTGCACATTAAAACCTTAAAGTGAGATCTGCTAGCTCTAGCTAGCGCTAGCAGGTGTAGTTAGCATGTAGGCTACCATGTCTAGCACTTAACTTTACCTATCTTGTTAAAACAGCAGCCGGATAACACAACGTTCAAACACATCAAATACGTTTCAATACATCGCCAGTATTAACGTGATGTAGTTTAGGATGGGGGAAAACTTGCAAAATCTCACTTATTTAGCATTATACATCAGACTAAAAATAATTGCCGTGCAACACTTACCTCAGACGAGATGAAATGGGACGAGACCGTCGTCGAGAACCTTCTAAAATAGTCTCATTCATGCGTCTTTAATTGGCCACAGCACAGACAAGCAGAAAACGACCAATCAGGGAAAAGAGATAGGACAACACGAACTCCAACTATCACAAGATGGGTTGCAGCCCGATGGTGAGGTTGGAGCGCGCTGCATCCGAGGAGACCAGTTTAAGGGGGCAACTGCGCTGCGTGCAGCTGCAAGGTTCAATAATGCGGATTGTGTCATACAACACTCGCGGGTTGCGAGTAGGACATACTGCTACATACAGGACAGGCCGTCTGGTGGTGGATGCGCTGCTTGACCAATTGTATGTGTTTTTTGCACATCAACATAAAAAAATAAATACATATAAAAAGATAAAAATTGTAATTCAAACATCCACTTTTTTAACCACTAAAAAGAACCAACCATTGTCTAATTCATATCTTTGTTTTCAGTGTTAAGGGAGTGACACATATTTTAATTACTATGCATTTAAAAAAATCTGATTAATCTGTTATTTTAATTTCAGCAATTATCACCTGTATAGGTATATATATAAGTATATTGAACATAAAACAATCTAGTTAAATGAACCTTCCAATTTGAATTTGTTGATTTACACCATTAACCAAATTTTATTAACATCTTACAAATTCCTTTTATATGTCTATGTGTGCCCTGAGGAAACTGTGGAGACAACATGCGCACAGTCACTGTTTGTGCATCTTGAAGAACTCATCAATATTATAAAAGAAAACATTTACTTTAGCAAAGGAAATGGACAATTTTTAGTATTAAATAATAAACCATAATCAGCAAAAAACACAGTAATAGTCACGCTACAAATTTGGAAAATAATCAAATAAAAACATTTTGTGACTGAAAAGTCCTAGCTGTACGTAATCAATTGGCCAAGATGGCCGCCGCCCTGGGCGAGCGGAGTGGCGAGAATCCTGGTCATACCTAATCAATTAGCCAAGATGGCCGCCGCCCTGGGTGGGCGGAGTGGCGAGAATCCAGGGTGTACCTAATTAATTGACCAGAATCCTGGGTGTACCTAATCAATTGGCCAAGATAGTAGTAGTAGTAATAGTATTTGCAATAGTAGTAGTCGTATATAGGCCAAGCCTTGAGTACACCAAGAAAAAAAGGGGCTGAGTTGAGCTCAACAGTGAGAGATGATTGGCTGAGGCAGTTGCTATGCAAAAGTGACAGACCATTCACGCACACACATTTGATTTTAACTTGTTGGGAGACGTCACGCACCCACATTCCATTGATTTTGTATAGGATACGCTCACCTCAAACAAAAGCCTCTCACGACCTAACGGTTGAAGATGCAGATTCCAGAAATGGCTCGTTAGAACGGCAAGGGTTTGGGGAACGCGAGCATGTTCTCAGTTTTTTAATCGGATGAAAAATGACCAACTTAGGAGCAGGTTGAAAACTTATGATTGATCGAAAATGTAGAGGGAAAAACGGCGAAAATAACATTGAAAAGAGATCGAAATAGTCCGACTTCTCCTCGCTTAAAGTGAAAATAAAGGTACTAAATGACACCTTAGCCAAATAAAACTTAGTTTTTCAGAAAGCAGAGGCTTGTGGCTACAAAATGTGCCAATTTGATGTCTAGTGAGCAAAGATTGTGGCCATGGTGACGAGTTGAAGTGAAACTTTTGGAAATATATTTTTTGGTTCCCGTCACTGAAGCCTTAATTAGTCAAACTCTAAATAGGCGACTTTCACCCCTTTGCTCACTGTCTTTGAACCCGCACAGGGGGGGAGCTTTCATTCCTTAATTATTTTTTTTGACACTGAGCTAAAGATGACAAAAATTCCAACAAAATGAGCTAAAATTCATATCGGAGCTAAAATTCATATCGGTCGGTCAACGTATGCGCGCGCAGCGTGTCTTGGAAAAAGGTGTTTGATTGGAGTTGATGTCTTTCGGATTCCCATTCATTCCTATGGGACTTTATTTGGGAGTTTTTTGGGAATAGCGTCGCCATGGTAACTGGGAATTCCCTTGCGGAAAAATCGGTGGAAGATTAAAAAAATAATAAAAAGAAGAAGAAGAAAAATACTAGAAAAATTTCCGCGGAAATTTTGAATGGGCCTGCTGACTCTTGCAAGGTGGAAAGATGCATGCTCTGAACTGTTTGCCAAATGTTGGTGTACTTTACCTCTCAATTTGTGTCAGCAGGAATAGAGTTCAAGACAATTTGTAATAACTGCAGTTATTACATGTGTAATGGCTTCCCTTATGTCTTGATTGACATTTTAGTCATATCAAAAGGGAATCAGTTTAATTTCTTGCTTATAGTGTAAGTGATTAACTAAAATATAAAATGCAATATACTGTATCATGGAGCAAATACAGTATGAATGCAGTGTTTAAATTTGACATTGCATATTAAAAGGCATGTTGGTGCTGATCAATATTGCAGGAATATTACTCCAAAGTACATGTAAAACGGCTCTTAAAAGAGCCGTTTTGGGTCTTTGTTACACAGCATCTTCATCTTTTCCTGAGCACACAAAGGAACAAGTTGTTAGAAAATAGGCAGCAAAACTGAACAGTTAAAACTTAATCTAAATACTCATCCAATACACATGTGACAGTTTTTCAGTGAGGAATCCTGTAGAATAAATCATTTTGGTCTACGTTTGCGGGATCCCTTTTTTCATCTTTTCTCTCCACCAGTTGTACCGGACATAACAACCTTGATATCCTTGGCCATGTCAAGTTGCGCCCCTTGCTGCGCTCCATCCACCTGTATTGCATGTGAAAATGAAAAATGAGTGTTCAATGTTTGCCTAGATCAATTCAGTAATCAATCATCACTTACCATCACAGTTCATTCCTTACCATCGCAGTTCCTCACTGACACCAACACTTTTCATTGTGTTATAGTCACAATCACAATAAGGACAAACAAAACATTCAAGTCCAAATGCACGATGTCCTGCTAACAGAAAAGCACACTGATTAAAAGTACCGTCATACAACACTGCTCAAAATAAGGGAGCGCTTAAATGGCATATCCCATGTCTTAAATTCAATTTAAAGCTCAATAAGTTTAGAACTAACTAAATGATAAATATGTCTACAAAAAAAATGATTGGCCGCTCTGATTTTGAGTGTAGTTCTGTTATGACACAAATTTTGAACGAGCAAAGGATTTAACTTTTCAGCCTTTACAATTTAAAGTACAGTATCCCCCTCTTTTGAGCAGTGGTATGAAAGGCTCAATAACATTTGCAAAGGCACACTTGTGAAAATGGTGCCCTTGCGATCTACAATGAGCTGACACAAGAAGTTAACACACAGTAGACCGGACTGTGGTAACTGTAATAAGTGTGCAGAACGCCTGATTGAACACAACAATCTGGGCGAGATATGTAAATGTGATCAATCAGTGTCTGCTTTCCAGTTGTGGCCTGGGTGATCAGCTGTGAAAAGCCTCTGGACTGAAACAAGTCCAGAATGGATTTCTTTCCCTTTGAAAGCAAATCCTCATTAAAGTCTCCGCAAACAATCAGTGTCTGCTTTCCAGTTGTGGCCTGGGTGATCAGCTGTGAAAAGCCTCTGGACTGAAACAAGTCCAGAATGGATTTCTTTCCCTTTGAAAGCAAATCCTCATTAAAGTCTCCGCAAACAACAATAGGCTGGCAGTCCATCACGGCCAAGGCATCCAAGAGACTTCCAAGGTTTGGAAGAAATGTGCCAAGACTCAGGTTGGGTGGCCTGTAGACCGTAGCTATCAAAGCCTGGACGGGAGCGTCAACCCTGATGACAGCAAATTCCAGGTCAACCACATTCTGAATAAACCGACGGGGCTCCGCTCGAAGACAATCGCGATAATAGACTGCGACTCCGCCACCCTCTTTTTGGGCCACGTCCAGTCTATTTGAATACGAAACTTGTCTGTTGCGCACAAAAGTGCTGCATCCCTCCAGTTGCAAGGGAGGGGGGGAGAAGGATCCAGACAAATGAGTTTCAGTGAGGCAAAGGACATCTGCCAGCCTCAACTCATGATGAGACTTTAAGTCGTCAATATGAGATGGAAGGCCCTCGGTGTTGTGATGAACAATGGTCAAGGTGGGAAAAGCAGTTTGCGGCATTTTGAAAAAGTACAACAGTGGTCTTGTACTTTGGAAAGAAGCGCGCGTCATACTGTCCATTGCCGTCGTGACGTTGGGATTGGCATAGATTTTGGATTCGTCAAAGTCTATGACCCTCAATCCCTGAAGTGACGTCGTGCGGCTTAGGGCAACATAGGCCATTCCAGGTTCAAACACACGCTTAAGAGACACCACTGCAGAAGTCATCGTCATGCCTTGCACTTTGTGAGCCGTGCATCCAAAGGCAAGCTTCATGGGGAATTGCTGCCTGACCACGCCTTTCATGCCCAGGTTTTCCTCCGACCTTTCGATATAGACCAAGTCATCCGTCGGCCCCAGAATTTTATCACGCAATTTCTGGCCCGCTTCGGGATTGTCTAGCCTCAGTCCGAGCAAGGTCACTTTCTCCGCCGACCCCTTTGGGGCGCTTTGAACAATGTTGCCTATTGTGCCAAAGGTCCCGTTCACCAATCCGTCCTCGACATCCAAATTCCGAAGAAGCATAACCCGTGCTCCTACACCAGCTTGAAGAGCATCCGGTAGATCCCTTCTCGACCCCATGATCACTTTGGTCACGGTGACCATCGCCCCCGACCGTGGGCTCTTCCTGTAGTCCTCTGCGGGAATATTGACCACAGTCAATTTGAGAGCAGCCACAGTTGCTGCATTGTGCCTATCCACCTCTTTATTGGTGGCAAAGATATGCAGAGTATCCGCAGGGAGGTCTCGCGCATCCGTGACAGCCGTGGTGAGTAACGCCCTGTCACCATCGCCGAGTGGATCAGCCTTCCCCTTCTCCCTGATCCTGTTCAAAAGCGACGTCGTCTTTTTGCCGCATGATTTGAGTAAGCTTGACCATCTGAAAATCTGTCCAGAGGTCAAGAAGATCGTTGTCAGAAACGCAGAGGGGTTTGGACCTTCCGAGGGGTGGCAGTTGGTAGAAGTCCCCAACTGCAAGAACGGAGATGCCCCCAAATGGTCTCTGGTTGCCCTTGATTTGCTGAAATCTCCAGTAGACATAGGCAAAGAGTTCCTTGGAGACCATGGAAATCTCGTCGATGATCAAAATTTCCACGTTGCAAAGGGTTGCTCTCAATGCGTCCAACGTATTCCCCAGCGCCTGGTAAGGAGGCTTTTAGAGTCCTGGGGAGTTTCAAGAGGGAATGAAGCGTTTTCCCTGAGATGTTGTAAGCCGCCGTGCCAGTAAACGACGTCAGCAGCACAGCAGGCTTGGCCATATCCGCTTCGTCGCGGAACCTGGGAAGCTGGCGGATAATCTTACTGGCCTCCTGGTAAATGCACTTGATGACATGCGATTTACCACAGCCAGCTCCTCCGGAGATGAAATAAAAGAAGGGCTCGAGGAGACGATCCGAAACGCGTTTCAAACACCACTCGCGCACAGCGTAGAAGACGGACGCTTGCGTTTCATTGAGACTGCGGTACATGTTCCTCACAAATTCGGCGCTCAACTTTGGCGCCTCAAACACCGGCAAGGCCGCGCCGCTACCAGGAGCGTCCTGGTAGGCCGGAACCTCATCTTGCGGGTCTTCCTGTAACGGATTAGATTCGCGTTCGGCAACACACTCCAAACGCTCTGCTTCTACCTCCGGCGCAAAAGTGCTCCACGCGTTGAGAACCGCACGAAGCTCTTTCAATTTTTCAAAGGCATTGTCCACGGTCTTTCCCCGTCCTTCGTACCGCCCCCGATTGCGGTCGACGATAGCCCGCACCCGACCGAACTTTGATTCCCCGGTACCGTAGAACTCCTCGTACGTTTTGAGGTTTTCAGACCTGAGCTCGGCGTCGTCTCTGTGGGGGAGGTACAATTTAAGCTGGGTCCTGTAATACTTCTCAGCATACTTTTTGATTGAGAAGCGAGTGAATCTGATGACGGCATCTTTTCCAATCCGCTTCTGGATGAATCCCTTGCCGTGTGAGAGGGGAATGACATTCTTGCCCTCAATCTGCTGACCGTAGACGACCCGGTATTCGAATGCGAATTCGGCGAGACACATCCGCTCAAACATTGCCGTTCTAGGTCTTGCCACATATTTGTCTGGCAGACCAGACATCCACACGTTGTCTGCTTCCGGATGCATGGTCCTCAGTCTACTCATGGGTAGACTCAATTTCACGCCATCCTCAGCAGTCTGGATGAAAACTACGCTGCGCGAGCACTTCTTCAGAGGGAGACTGCATGTCCGCGCCACCGCTTCTTGAGCGCTCACCTCTCTGTGCTTGGAATACGCCGCCATTATTTTCCTCATCTCGTCCTTTTTGTCGACAAGAGGCTTTGTCTTCAAGTCTTTGACGACAGACGTGAGGCACTCTGACATCTCGTGCTCCGGTTTGGAAATGTACGACATCATGTACATGAGACACGCGACGTCGAGCACGTACTGAATATCCATGTTGGCGTTCCATGCCCGCAGCAGATGTGGGTTGTAAGCATTTATCCAGCTTTCCGTTGGAGCACGCTTCAACATGACAACCATTCCGGAGGTCAGATTAGTGACGCTGTCCTTGTAGCTGTCCATTGTCAAATTGGCCTTTTTGAGAAGCTCCGGCAAGTCCTGCGGGACATCCGCGTCCATGAGGATCTCTCTGATGCGTTTGAGCTCTTCTTTAGCCTCCCTTTGTTTTTCGGTGAGGCGCGCCGATTTGGCCGCCTGCTTCCTATGCTGGCCTTCCACACTCTTGTCCGTTGGGACGTCTTCAGTCTCCGTCTGGAATGGCAACGTGATGGTGGTTTGGTCCTTCGGCAGTTTGGGGTACCCAAATCTGCAAGAAACGTTTCCTTTCCGACAAGACTTTGTGTGTTTTGTGCTGTGTGCCTGAACGCTGGTGACAATGTCGTGCAGTTCAGGGTCCTCAATCGGGTCTGGTATTTTGCAAGTGATGTACTTGTCGATTAAGTCAATGGCTTCTTGACAACATCTGAGGTCGGGTTCTTCGATGACTGGCGCACCCTTAATCCAGAGCAGCATGTGAGCGTGCGGACTTCCTCTGGCTTGAAATTCTACACGATAGAAGTGGTCTTCTACCGGACCCAGGGACTGTGCAGGAGACAGGATGAATGCCATAAGAGCATCCATCCTTTTCTCAAAAAGGCGCATCACTGTGACCGGATTGCTGCGAAGAACATCGCATTTGGCATTCCAGTCGAGATGGGAAAAGTCCCCTTGTTCGCCTTGCTGCGCTTTGACGACCTCGATTACTTCAGGCCATCTCATTTCCGCAGCAGAAAAGGTAAGGAAGAATGTGGGCTTGCCCAACTGCCTGGTCATTGCATGGAGGTCCCTAAGGGCACCCTCCCAAAAAGCCGGCGTGCCTCTCAAGGGCTGCATGAAGCGCATCGCATGCTCTCTTTGGATGAGCTTCTCCAGTTCATCTTTGTCCTGAAGCATCCGGTTTGAAATCTTCTTCCCATCCCGAGTGAGGGCTGTCCCCTTGCGGGCCTGAATGGACATGCTGTTGGTGGCCAGATGCGTTTCTGTCACAAACTGCGCAAAGAAAAGGTAACTTTGATCTTTGGCAAATCGAGTGTCAACGGAGAATAACCTTGCATTGAAATACAAACTGGGTGACAGCTTAATTTCTCTCGCCTCATCGAGTGAATTCTGTCCTGTTGGGAACTGAACGGGAAAGGCCATGGCTTCGAGGTTTGGCACGGCAAAAAATCCCACCGGCTTGTTTCCTTGGGCAGGAGCGATGCTAAATATGCCGTCCCCATATGACAGCTTTTCCAGCGCGATGTCAGGAGGCTGCATACAGGTGTCGAGTGTCAAGCCCGGCCTGAGCTCCTCTTTGCTCTCTTGGGGTGTCTGTTGCCCTTTGGTTGCGGGGGTGTTGCTGCTCTCTGGCTGTGCATCGGCCTCAGGGATGTCCTCTTCTCCTACCCCCTCGTCTTCCTCTTCTTGGAGACTTTCAAACTGAGCGCTTTCATCTATCGATACAGTTTTGTATTCTGCATGAATGCGTTTCAGTGTCCTCAGCGCTGCCAAGACATTTGTCATGTTGACAGTGTAAAAATGCTGGTAACCTTTGTACACAATGCGGCGCTTCAGCTTCACCTGGAGAAGCTGGGCCTCACTGTGCGGCCTTGGGAGGGAGTTCACTACGGCTTCCATCTCTGATGGAACGCACACCACAGAACCGTGTACGGCCCTTTGCCGTCCTTTGGGCAACGCAACAATCTTTGCAAAAGGGATGATTTTTGCAATTAGCTGTCGTTCAAGTACATTTAATTCCGACAGCTCTTCGGGAATGGGTGCCAGTGCCAAGTTATTTGCCACCGCCTGGGGTGGCATGCCACCTCTGAACAGATGGTTGTCACAGGTATGACAAATCCACTCCTGCATCCGTTCTTGAGGAACGGTACATGGGGCGGGGCAACTACAAGTGTGAACAAACTGGCCTGTCAAGCACGCAAGCGCCACATCAACATTTTTGGTGTATCTGGCTCGTTTGCAACGCTTTACTTGATTGGGGAAAAGCGCACGGTGGCACACTGTGCAGATATACGTAGGCCCATGCCGAACCCTTTCCCGGAAAGAAGCGATGGTGGCTTCCATTTCTGGATCTACGAGTGCCTGCTTCAATTCCACAGAGACGTCTACTACACCATTTGCCTGATCCTGCTCAATTTCCTGACACTGGGGAATGACGAGACTATATTTATTTTTGATTTTCACAGCACAATTTAACTTGTGGCGAATACGTTGCAGCGCGTTTGAATCACGCCTGTCCTTTTTGTTTTGTAAACAGCGCCTAATATGAGAAAGCCGAATCTTTTTGGTACCTCTCTCGCACGTAATTTATCTTTTTACTTTGAAAAGATATATCCTTTCTGTACCTCTCTTGCATGTACTTTTTGTGTTTACTTTGAAAAGAAATATCCTTTCTGTACCTCTCTTGCATATAATTTTTGTGTTTACTTCGAAAAGAAATGTCTTTTCTGTACCTCTCTCGCAAGTAATGTTTCCGTTTACTTTGAAAAGAAAGGTCATTTCTGTATTTCTCTCTTACGTACCTTTTCATCAATATCTTCTGCTTTTGTTGAAAAGCAAGATTGTGTTGGTATTTATTAATCAGATATTGCTGCCGTTTTGCCTTAAAAGCAGAATCACTGTTATATCTATTCTTTTGATAGAGCTTCTTTTTTTCCTTAACGCAAGGATCACTGTGATATTTAGAATTAGATGACAGTTGTCGTTGGCACTTACGAATGTGTTGACGTTCCCTATACAAATGTTTTGCACGCCGACTTTTACTACATTTGGAAATATCTATATTAACATCCAGCAGTTTGAGTCCTTGCTGAGGTTCCGGAATATTTTGACTCTCATTAATTTGACTTGCTTGGCTATTTGGTTCAACATGTACCGCACTATGTAGCTCTTGATTTGGTACAATACCGATCACAATTTGTATCGCTTTAGTTGGGGAATCACCTAATTCAATTAGTAGCTCTTCATTTGCCTTTGATATGGTTGTAGTAGAATCCCGATGCGTGTTAATGGAACTGCCGTCAATATGAAAAGAGACTGGCACAAACTCATAGGTTGCAAACCGGCCATGTCCTTCAAAAAGCTGACGCAAATGCTCAACCAAGCCACACAAGTGAGAAAAAGTCAACATAATTGCAGTTCCGTTTGGGTGTGGCAAGCCCACTTCAGATCTGGAATGTGAATCAAATAACCCAAAGTATCCTGATCTGTCACGGAATACTGCAAAACACTCTGGATTCACAATCAAGAAAGCAAGAGTGACATTTTGTGAAAAGCACTCAAGCTGAGCTCCAAGAGACAATCCCAAGTCTCTTTTGGTATGACCGTCATCTATGACATAACCAACGCTGAGCTCATGCATCTGTACATTATAGACATTGGTGTCCGTCATGACTTGTTTTGGCATCTCCTCGACAGTCAAGTGATCATTCCCAAAGTTATGGTCCAAAATCAATTGCTGTTTAGCACCCACGTAAAGAGAGTCCCCGTGTTCAAGCACTCTGTCAAGTTCAAGCGAATTAAACTGCAACCCCTCAGCGTGGAAGGCCAAGAAAGTGAGAGCCATACAAGTACACTGGTGGTTGCGAGAAAAACTTGAGTACCTTTCATCCATCTGTGAATGTGTGGCCCTCACGGATAGCGTGCGTTGAGGAAGTCCCACAGCAGGATCCTGAAATGATTGAAACCATTTTAATTATCTTAAATTCTAACTAATATAATTTTAAACATTTCATATGTTAATGGTTAATGTTGTGAGTATAAAAAAGTTACCTCAGTCCCAGGACGACGGGGGGATGATGGTCTGGAAGGAACCTCCGCAAGGGCTGGCCTTTCCTCTGGCTGAAACGACAAGCAAACAATAATTCTTTAACACACAGCACTTGAGTGAAGAGTCACTAATTTCTGTTTGTGATTTTAAGTAAGACTTCTCAGGGCTGATAAGAATGCAATGCAAACCTGGTGCTCTCTCCGTGTGCTCTTATGGGCTGGCCGCTGTCGTCTGTGCCCTGCGGTGGATGTCTAACAAGAAAGAGCAAAAAAAAAAAAAAAAGAGAAATATATATATTTTTGCTTTTACTGCGAAGCATTGTTACGACAAGAATGGACAATTAACTATACTTTTTTTTTTGTCATGAAGATAGATATGTAAACATAACGGGCAAACAAAATAGGAAAACGTAAATACCTTCTTATCCTTTGGATCCTGGGCAGTCCTCAGGGCTGGAAAGATGAGCTGGAGACAGCTTGTCCATCGCCTCCAACATGGGTGGGCTGAACCAGAGAGGGTTCAATGGGATGTTGCACTGTAAAAAACACAACAAAATAGAAATAGAGAAATAGAATTTTAACATGTGCCATGGTAAAAGGCTGAATGAATCCATGATCACCATCACAAACCTGGAGAGTGCCCATCCACCCAGTGGGCCCACAGGTGACCTCAGAGTCCACAACCGAGCTGCTCTGAAATGACTAGTGACATTATTGCAACACACACATTCATAAAATTTAAGGTTTTCAAAAACATGTTAGGAGGTTTTCAAAAACATGTTAGGCTTGCGTTTACCTCCTTGGCCTTCCCGACGAGTGTCCAGTCAAAAGGGTTGGAAGGCTGAGGCGCAGTGACCTCACCCTTAACAACCACTTTTGGTCTGAACACTCGAGCTGGTGGCGAACGCTGAGGAGCAGCCGGTGCAGGTGGTGCAGGTGGTGCAGTCCTCTCCATCCGCAGGTTGACGGCAGCCCACAGCAACCGCGCAAGCACTGACATCCCATCGCTGTCACTGAGGTGTACCTTCCAGACATGATCAGAAAAAATATTATACATCTACAAACATACTTTTGATAGGAGGAGCACTAATAAAATGTTTGTTTTTTGCAGCAATTAATGTACTTACCCCGTCTCTACACCACAAGTGAAGATGTGACAGCGGGAAGTGGCCAGCAACAGATAGGTAGCGAATACCTACAGTAACAAAGAAAAAAAAACATTAGCCCAAGAGTCCCCCGCTGAGACACCAATGAAATCAGATCAGGAGGTGACTTAAAGAAAAGTAGAACACTTTGTGTGTGAAAACAATTTTCAACATGAAACGTACCCATAAGTGCTGCCACCCGGTTGTACTCCTGGCGAAGAAGGTCCTGCTGGGCCAGCTCGACGTTCAGACGAGGGGGGAAGTCCAGCACAACGACCTGCACAAAGTTTAAAACTGTAAAATATACATCTGGAGCAAGATGAACTTTCAATCGTATTCCATCCTTCAATATTCATTAACTGTTTAACTACGGGAAAAGGCTGAAATGTATTTTAAACAGAACATATTTGACATATGCAAGTACATACTTGAAATGTAAATGTATGATCTATATGAAGGAAATGTGTGAACTTACGTTGGGCCAGCGGCTGCAGACGGTGTGCAAGAACTGGCCAAAGTCAGCCGCTGCCTCAGCGATGGGGCGGCCCAAGTTGTTGCTGGGAGCCAAAATGCAGACCACCTCGGGTGACCGAGGCAGAACAGCATTCAGCACCTCAGCACGCAACTCGGAGGCCCTGGCACCCGGGGTGGACATCACGGCAAACGAGAAACGTCCCTCCGGCATCTTCACAACCCCATCGGCAATGGCTCGCAGGTGGGAGTCACCAACAACCAGGACAAACTATTACAAAAGAAAAAAAAAAGTAGTAATTGAAAAAAGGAAAGAAGTAATTTAAAAAAATAGACACAAATGAAGGTTGTTAATTTGTTATAAAGGCAGAGTTGATTATAAAACATACCGTGTTGTCCTGGTTCAGTGCTGGAATGACCAGTTTGTGCCTCCGCCCAGTCACAGCTGAAACTGGCCATTCCCGAACTCTGTGGCGCCAGCCAGTGCCTCTGCCTAAAATGATGCACACACAGAATACCATGTCAAGTCTCAACTTCAATTGCTGACAATGCACAGTACAAGTACATGTTCCACTTTGAGTGTATATGAACCTGCAAAATATTGGAATTGTTTAAAATAATCGATTGTAAAACTGCTGCAAAAGCAATTAAAATTATGACTGACCTGGTACCAGAGCCTTGGCACAAACAGGGGACACCTAAAACATAAAGCATAGACATTACACAATTGTAGGCATGTGCAGTCACCACAATGCAGAGTAAAAAGCAAACATGGGTTGTAATGGTTAAATTAGTTTCAATTTAAATTGACCAGGTATTTTGTACATACAAGTGATGTTAATTCAGGCCAGGTTTATTAATGAAATTCTTAATCACAAAAGACATTCAAGGACTTAACTGATACTTTTGTTTGTGTCTGAAATACAGTCACAATTGCTCAATTTTGCTAGAATTTTCTGATCAAATACATGAGCAGAAAGGCAGCAGATTGTACCAGATTAGATTATAGTATAAAGGAAGTATATAGAAATATGTTTATGACAAAACAATGACATACACTGTTTAGATAGACATGAAGTCTAAAACAAAACATTAGTTATTAAATATAACCGTCTTAGTTATTATTATTTACATCTGGTCTATGTAACTTAAAAGAAACCATGTGAAATATCTGTGTCCGGGCTCGGCATCTCACAAATTTGTGATCAATGTTAGTGAGTTTATTTTCGACATCAGTAAAATTTTTGAAATCTTGTTAAAAACAGACTTCATCACAATTAAATTCAGAATTAGTTTGACATGAATAAAGCAATGCACAAATATCGCTCAGTCATACACTATATTTGTCAAACTATGCCCTGGTGAAGACAATCTTGTGTTGAAACATGTTGGTAGTCCATTTTTAATAAAGGATTTTTTTACATTACTATTGAGTGTCTTGAATACACAGACTGCTTTTTACATTTTTCTGCTTGACTCTATATTTGTAGCCGGAAATAATGTGTATTGCACATTAACAAAGTTAATTGCATTTTGCCTGCTGTGGAACATACCTGGTGGGCAGCCACAGTAGAGGTATGCGGTGGGGAGCGGGCGTCCACAGTGGCGAGCCGACTGGCTGGAGCTGAAGTTCGGACTCTGGCCTTCTAAATACACATTGCAAATGTTTAGGATATTAAAAAAAAGTGTAATAGTAATAAAAAAATTATAAACTCTTGCTAAAATATGGCATGAAACTCGTACCTTGTTCACTGGAGACTGCATCGTGGTCCCATCACTGGTGGCAGAGGGTGGGGACCGAGGCTGAAAACAAAATATACAGCACATTGAGGACCTAGCAGTGTGACTCAAAATAACTCAACACAGAATACACCACCGCCAAGTGCAGAATTGAATAGAGGCAAAGTACCTGCTGGGGTGCGATGTTTGGGCTCAGTTCCGGAGCAGCAAGGTCCAGCTTCTTCCATCGGCGCTTGGCTGCCTCGGAACGCTTCCCCTTCCGCGGCATGCTGCTACAGCTACCTTTACTGTAAGCAAAAATAAAATAAAATAAACTTCCCAAGACAAAGTCAAAAGTAAACTGGCAGTAAAAAAGAAAATAAATTTAAACACAACAAAATAGTAAAGTAATGATATTAGAGTGTTTGTAATGTGCTGTTGAGTGCAAGTTCAGCTGTATTTGCGTTCTAGACTCTGTGATGTAGATCTTATATATGTATTATGTTGTTTGAGGGCAAGATGGAAGCAGGTAGATGAGGTGGAAGTCCAAGGCGGTGCTGAAGGTTTGAAATCCAAGTATCACGGTCAGCAGCTTTCCAATTCGCACAGTGCTCAGCGGATCGCTAAAAGATTCAAGATAAAATTTGTAGTTAATCTCAGATGTGTATGAAACATTAAAAATGTACATTGAGTCTAATGAGGCAGTGGTGTCATTGTAATAAAAATAAGAAACCGTCATCAATTGAAGTATAGTAACATCACACATTGTATAGTTCATTGATTATAAATAATGGATGGGGTGAGCAGAGCCTTCAATAAATCCTCAACAATAGAAAAAATGGATCCACTATAGACTTCCTTGTTTACTTATTAACAAAGAAAACGGTATTGTAATAACATTGTTACTTTTTTTTTCTTTTAGATTAATTTCCATGAGGTGAAACGGTTTGGCAAAATGGATGGATATTCTGGATGGCCGTGAAAAAAACGATCGCTACAGAAACCAACGGTAATCTTTCAAGGGGGAAAATAAAGGCAGCTTTGACAATTTACAAATGTGTGCTGTAGTCAATCAATGAAGGTCATTTAACAGTGTAAAATACTTCCAAAATCCCTCATCGGCGCCGCTCCGCGACACGGTCGAGCAGGACACGCCACTCAACAACCGACGCCCCCCTCCCCCACCCCCACCACGACGACGACAGACGAGACAAAAGCCTTACTGTGTATTGTAGCAACGATGGATATACACAATTGAGATTTAGAGCCTACTCAAACTTTTCTTTGTTTTTGTTTTCTTTTACTGCACATTAAAACCTTAAAGTGAGATCTGCTAGCTCTAGCTAGCGCTAGCAGGTGTAGTTAGCATGTAGGCTACCATGTCTAGCACTTAACTTTACCTATCTTGTTAAAACAGCAGCCGGATAACACAACGTTCAAACACATCAAATACGTTTCAATACATCGCCAGTATTAACGTGATGTAGTTTAGGATGGGGAAAACTTGCAAAATCTAACTTATTTAGCATTATACATCAGACTAAAAATAATTGCCGTGCAACACTTACCTCAGACGAGATGAAATGGGACGAGACCGTCGTCGAGAACCTTCTAAAATAGTCTCATTCATGCGTCTTTAATTGGCCACAGCACAGACAAGCAGAAAACGACCAATCAGGGAAAAGAGATAGGACAACACGAACTCCAACTATCACAAGATGGGTTGCAGCCGGATGGTGAGGTTGGAGCGCGCTGCATCCGAGGAGACCAGTTTAAGGGGGCAACTGCGCTGCGTGCAGCTGCAAGGTTCAATAATGCGGATTGTGTCATACAACACTCGCGGGTTGCGAGTAGGACATACTGCTACATACAGGACAGGCTGTCTGGTGGTGGATGCGCTGCTTGACCAATTGTATGTGTTTTTTGCACATCAACATACAAAAATAAATACATATAAAAATATAAAAATTGTAATTCAAACATCCACTTTTTTAACCACTAAAAAGAACCAACCATTGTCTAATTCATATCTTTGTTTTCAGTGTTAAGGGAGTGACACATTTTAATTACTATGCATTTAAAATAATGTGATGAATCTGTTATTTTAATTTCAGCAATTATCACCTGTCTAAATTATTCAACACAGACAAATCTTTACAAGTGATGAAATGTTTCTACAAAATATCCAGTATTATATATTTTATTATTGGCTACATTGTACATGTCACTGATTATTATTTTTTTTAAGTATATTGAACATAAAACAATCTAGTTAAATGAACCTTCCAATTTGAATTTGTTGATTTACACCATTAACCAAATTTTATTAACATCTTACAAATTCCTTTTATATGTCTATGTGTGCCCTGAGGAAACTGTGGAGACAACATGCGCACAGTCACTGTTTGTGCATCTTGAAGAACTCATCAATATCACAAAAGAAAACATTTACTTTAGCAAAGGAAATGGACAATTTTTAGTATTAAATAATCAACCATAATCAGCAAAAAACACAGTAATAGTCACGCTACAAATTTGGAAAATAATCAAATAAAAACATTTTGTGACTGAAAAGTCCTGGCTGTACCTAATCAATTGGCCAAGATGGCCGCCGCCCTGGGTGGGCGGAGTGGAGAGAATCCAGGGTGTAGCTAATTAATTGACCAGAATCCTGGGTGTACCTAATCAATTGGCCAAGATAGTAGTAGTAGTAATAGTATTTGCAATAGTAGTAGTCGTATATAGGCCAAGCCTTGAGTACACCAAGAAAAAAAGGGGCTGAGTTGAGCTCAACAGTGAGAGATGATTGGCTGAGGCAGTTGCTATGCAAAAACGACAGATCATTCACGCACACACATTTGATTTTAACTTGTTGCGAGACGTCACGCACCCACATTCCATTGATTTTGTATAGGATACGCTCACCTCAAACAAAAGCCTCTCACGACCTAACGGTTGAAGATGCAGATTCCAGAAATGGCTCGTTAGAACGGCAAGGGTTTGGGGAACGCGAGCATGTTCTCAGTTTTTTAATCGGATGAAAAATGACCAACTTAGGAGCAGGTTGAAAACTTATGATTGATCGAAAATGAAGAGGGAAACACGGCGAAAATAACATTGAAAAGAGATCGAAATAGTCCGACTTCTCCTCGCTTAAAGTGAAAATAAAGGTACTAAATGACACCTTAGCCAAATAAAACTTAGTTTTTCAGAAAGCAGAGGCTTGTGGCTACAAAATGTGCGAATTTGATGTCTAGTGAGCAAAGATTGTGGCCATGGTGACGAGTTGAAGTGAAACTTTTGGAAATAGATTTTTTGGTTCCCGTCACTGAAGCCTTAATTAGTCACACTCTAAATAGGCGACTTTCACCCCTTTGCTCACTGTCTTTGAACCCGCACAGGGGGGAGAGCTTTCATTCCTTAATTTTTTTTTTGACACTGAGCTAAAGATGACAAAAATTCCAACAAAATGAGCTAAAATTCATATCGGTCGGTCAACGTATGTGCGCGCAGCGTGTCTTGGAAAAAGGTGCTTGATTGGAGTTGATCTCTTTCGGTTTCCCATTCATTCCTATGGGACTTTATTTGGGAGTTTTTTGGGAATAGCGTCCCCATGGTAACTGGGAATTCCCTTGCGGAAAAATCGGTGGAAGATTAAAAAAAATAATAAAAAGAAGAAGAAGAATAATACTAGAAAAATTTCCGCGGAAATTTTGAATGGGCCTGCTGACTCTTGCAAGGTGGAAAGATGCATGCTCTGAACTGTTTGCCAAATGTTGGTGTACTTTACCTCTCAATTTGTGTCAGCAGGAATAGAGTTCAGGACAATTTGTAATAACTGCAGTTATTACATGTGTAATGGCTTCCCTTATGTCTTGATTGACATTTTAGTCATATCAAAAGGGAATCAGTTTAATTTCTTGCTTATAGTGTAAGTGATTAACTAAAATATAAAATGCAATATACTGTATCATGGAGCAAATACAGTATGAATGCAGTGTTTAAATTTGACATTGCATATTAAAAGGCATGTTGGTGCTGATCAATATTGCAGGAATATTACTCCAAAGTACATGTAAAACGGCTCTTAAAAGAGCCGTTTTGGGTCTTTGTTACACAGCATCTTCATCTTTTCCTCAGCACACAAAGGAACAAGTTGTTAGAAAATAGGCAGCAAAACTGAACAGTTAAAACTTAATCTAAATACTCATCCAATACACATGTGACGGTTTTTCAGTGAGGAATCCTGTAGAATAAATCATTTTGGTCTACGTTTGCGGGATCCCTTTTTTCATCTTTTCTCTCCACCAGTTGTACCGGACATAACAACCTTGATATCCTTGGCCATGTCAAGTAGCGCCCCTTGCTGCGCTCCATCCACCTGTATTGCATGTGAAAATGAAAAATGAGTGTTCAATGTTTGCCTAGATCAATTCAGTAATCAATCATCACTTACCATCACAGTTCATTCCTTACCATCGCAGTTCCTCACTGACACCAACACTTTTCATTGTGTTATAGTCACAATCACAATAAGGACAAACAAAACATTCAAGTCCAAATGCACGATGTCCTGCTAACAGAAAAGCACACTGATTAAAAGTACCGTCATACAACACTGCTCAAAATAAGGGAGCGCTTAAATGGCATATCCCATGTCTTAAATTCAATTTAAAGCTCAATAAGTTTAGAACTAACTAAATGATAAATATGTCTACAAAAAAAATGATTGGCCGCTCTGATTTTGAGTGTAGTTCTGTTATGACACAAATTTTGAACGAGCAAAGGATTTAACTTTTCAGCCTTTACAATTTAAAGTACAGTATCCCCCTCTTTTGAGCAGTGGTATGAAAGGCTCAATAACATTTGCAAAGGCACACTTGTGAAAATGGTGCCCTTGCGATCTACAATGAGCTGACACAAGAAGTTAACACACAGTAGACCGGACTGTGGTAACTGTAATAAGTGTGCAGAACGCCTGATTGAACACAACAATCTGGGCGAGATATGTAAATGTGATCAATCAGTGTCTGCTTTCCAGTTGTGGCCTGGGTGATCAGCTGTGAAAAGCCTCTGGACTGAAACAAGTCCAGAATGGATTTCTTTCCCTTTGAAAGCAAATCCTCATTAAAGTCTCCGCAAACAACAATAGGCTGGCAGTCCATCACGGCCAAGGCATCCAAGAGACTTCCAAGGTTTGGAAGAAAGGTGCCAAGACTCAGGTTGGGTGGCCTGTAGACCGTAGCTATCAAAGCCTGGACGGGAGCGTCAACCCTGATGACAGCAAATTCCAGGTCAACCACAATCCGAATAAACCGACGGGGCTCCGCTCGAAGACAATCGCGATAATAGACTGCGACTCCGCCACCCTCTTTTTGGGCCACGTCCAGTCTATTTGAATACGAAACTTGTCTGTTGCGCACAAAAGTGCTGCATCCCTCCAGTTGCAAGGGAGGGGGGGAGAAGGATCCAGACAAATGAGTTTCAGTGAGGCAAAGGACATCTGCCAGCCTCAACTCATGATGAGACTTTAAGTCGTCAATATGAGATGGAAGGCCCTCGGTGTTGTGATGAACAATGGTCAAGGTGGGAAAAGCAGTTTGCGGCATTTTGGAAAAGTACAACAATGGTCTTGTACTTTGGAAAGAAGCGCGCGTCATACTGTCCATTGCCGTCGTGATGTTGGGATTGGCATAGATTTTGGATTCGTCAAAGTCTATGACCCTCAATCCCTGAAGTGACGTCGTGCGACTTAGGGCAACATAGGCCATTCCAGGTTCAAACACACGCTTAAGAGACACCACTGCAGAGGTCATCGTCATGCCTTGCACTTTGTGAGCCGTGCATCCAAAGGCAAGCTTCATGGGGAATTGCCGCCTGACCACGCCTTTCATGCCCAGGTTTTCCTCCGACCTTTCGATATAGACCAAGTCATCCGTCGGCCCCAGAATTTTATGGCGCAATTTCTGGCCCGCTTCGGGATTGTCTAGCCTCAGTCCGAGCAAGGTCACTTTCTCCGCCGACCCCTTTGGGGCGCTTTGAACAATGTTGCCTATTGTGCCAAAGGTCCCGTTCACCAATCCGTCCTCGACATCCAACTTCCGAAGAAGCATAACCCGTGCTCCTACACCAGCTTGAAGGGCATCCGGTAGATCCCTTCTCGACCCCATGATCACAGTGACCATCGCCCCCGACCGTGGGCTCTTCCTGTAGTCCTCTGCGGGAATATTGACCACAGTCAATTTGAGAACAGCCACAGTTGCTGCATTGTGCCTATCCACCTCTTTATTGGTGGCAAAGATATGCAGAGTATACGCAGGGAGGTCTCGCGCATCCGTGACAGCCGTGGTGAGTAACGCCCTGTCACCATCGCCGAGTGGATCAGCCTTCCCCTTCTCCCTGATCCTGTTCAAAAGCGACGTCGTCTTTTTGCCGCATGATTTGAGTAAGCTTGACCATCTGAAAATCTGTCCAGAGGTCAAGAAGATCGTTGTCAGAAACGCAGAGGGGTTTGGACCTTCCGAGGGGTGGCAGTTGGTAGAAGTCCCCAACTGCAAGAACGGAGATGCCCCCAAATGGTCTCTGGTTGCCCTTGATTTGCTGAAATCTCCAGTGGACATAGGCAAAGAGTTCCTTGGAGACCATGGAGATCTCGTCGATGATCAAAATTTCCACGTTGCAAAGGGTTGCTCACAATGCGTCCAACGTATTCCCCAGCGCTTGGTAAGGAGGCTTTAGAGTCCTGGGGAGTTTCAAGAGGGAATGAAGAGTTTTCCCTGAGATGTTGTAAGCCGCCGTGCCAGTAAACGACGTCAGCAGCACAGCAGGCTTGGCCATATCCACTTCGCTGCGGAACCTGGGAAGCTGACGGAGAATCTTACTGGCCTCCTGGTAAATGCACTTGATGACATGCGATTTACCACAGCCAGCTCCTCCGGAGATGAAATAAAAGAAGGGCTCGAGGAGACGATCCGAAACGCGTTTCAAACACCACTCGCGCACAGCGTAAAAGACGGACGCTTGCGTTTCATTGAGACTGCGGTACATGTTCCTCACAAATTCGGCGCTCAACTTTGGCGCCTCAAACGCCGGCAAGACCGCGCCGCTACCAGGAGCGTCCTGGTAGGCTGGAACCTCATCTTGCGGGTCTTCCTGTAACGGATTAGATTCGCGTTCGGCAACACACTCCAAACGCTCTGCTTCTACCTCCGGCGCAAAAGTGCTCCACGCGTTGAGAACCGCACGAAGCTCTTTCAATTTTTCGAATGCATTGTCCACGGTCTTTCCCCGTCCTTCGTACCGCCCCCGATTGCGGTCGAATATAGCCCGCACCCGACCGAACTTTGATTCCCGGGTACCGTAGAACTCCTCGTACGTTTTGAGGTTTTCAGACCTGAGCTCGGCGTCGTCTCTGTGGGGGAGGTACAATTTAAGATGGGTCCTGTAATACTTCTCAGCATACTTTTTGATTGAGAAGCGAGTGAATCTGATGACGGCATCTTTTCCAATCCGCTTCTGGATGAATCCCTTGCCGTGTGAGAGGGGAATGACATTCTTGCCCTCAGTCTGCTGACCGTAGACGACCCGGTATTCGGATGCGAATTTGGCGAGACACATCCGCTCAAACATTGCCGTTCTAGGTCTTGCCACATATTTGTCTGAAAGACCAGACATCCACACGTTGTCTGCGTCCGGTTGCATGGTCCTCAGTCTACTCGTGGGTAGACTCAATTTCACGCCATCCTCAGCAGTCTGGATGAAAACTACGCTGCGCGAGCACTTCTTCAGAGGGAGACTGCATGTCCGCGCCACCGCTTCTTGAGCACTCACCTCTCTGTGCTTGGAATACGCCGCCATTATTTTCCTCATCTCGTCCTTTTTGTCAACAAGAGGCTTTGTCTTCAAGTCTTTGACAACAGACGTGAGGAACTCTGACATCTCGTGCTCCGGTTTGGAAATGTACGACATCATGTACATGAGACACGCGACGTCATCGAGCACGTACTGAATATCCATGTTGGCGTTCCATGCCCGCAGCAGATGTGGGTTGTAAGCATTTATCCAGCTTTCCGTTGGAGCACGCTTCAACATGACAACCATTCCGGAGGTCAGATTAGTGACGCTGTCCTTGTAGCTGTCCATTGTCAAATTGGCCTTTTTGAGAAGCTCCGGCAAGTCCTTCGGGACATCCGCGTCCATGAGGATCTCTCTGATGCGTTAGAGCTCTTCTTTAGCCTCCCTTTGTTTTTCGGTGAGGCGAGCCGATTTGGCCGCCTGCTTCCCATGCTGGCCTTCCACACTCTTGTCCGTTGGGACGTCTTCAGTCTCCGTCTGGAATGGCAACGTGATGGTGGTTTGGTCCATCCAAATCTGCAAGAAACGTTTCCTTTCCGACAAGACTTTGTGTGGTTTTTGCTGTGTGCCTGAACGCTGGTGACAATGTCGTGCAGTTCAGGGTCCTCAATCGGGTCTGGTATTTTGCAAGTGATGTACTTGTCGATTAAGTCAATGGCTTCTTGACAACATCTGAGGTCGGGTTCTTCGATGACTGGCGCACCCTTAATCCAGAGCAGCATGTGAGCGTGCGGACTTCCTCTGGCTTGAAATTCTACACGATAGAAGTGGTCTTTTACCGGACAGAGAGGCTGTGCAGGAGACAGGATGAATGCCATAAGAGCATCCATCCTTTTCTCAAAAAGGCGCATCACTGTGACCGGATTGCTGCGAAGAACATCGCATTTGGCATTCCAGTCGAGATGGGAAAAGTCCCCTTGTTCGCCTTGCTGCGCTTTGACTATCTCGATTACTTCAGGCCATCTCATTTCCGCAGCAGAAAAGGTAAGGAAGAATGTGGGGTTGCCCAACTGCCTGGTCATTGCATGGAGGTCCCTAAGGGCACCCTCCCAAAAAGCCGGCGTGCCTCTCAAGGGCTGCATGAAGCGCATCGCATGCTCTCTTTGGATGAGCTTCTCCAGTTCATCTTTGTCCTGAAGCATCCGGTTTGAAATCTTCCTCCCATCCCAAATGAGGGCTATCCCCTTGCGGGCCTGAATGGACATGCTGTTGGTGGCCAGATGCGTTTCTGTCACAAACTGCGCAAAGAAAAGGTAACTTTGATCTTTGGCAAATCGAGTGTCAACGGAGAATAACCTTGCATTGAAATACAAACTGGGTGACAGCTTAATTTCTCTCGCCTCATCGAGTGAGTTCTGTCCTGTTGGGAACTGAACGGGAAAGGCCATGGCTTCGAGGTTTGGCACGGCAAAAAATCCCACCGGCTTGTTTCCTTGGGCAGGAGCGATGCTAAATATGCCGTCCCCATATGACAGCTTTTCCTGCGCGATGTCAGGAGGCTGCATACAGGTGTCGAGCGTCAAGCCCGGCCTGAGCTCCTCTTTGCTCTCTTGGGGAGTCTGTTGCTCTTTGTTTGCGGGGGTGTCGCTGCTCTCTGGCTGTGCATCGGCCTCAGGGATGTTCTCTTCTCCTACCCCCTCGTCTTCCTCTTCTTGGAGACTTTCAAACTGAGCGCTTTCATCTATAGATACAGTTTTGTATTCTGGATGAATGCGTTTCAGTATCGTCAGTGCTGCCAAGACATTTGTCATGTTGACAGTGTAAAAATGCTGGTAACCTTTGTACACAATGCGGCGCTTCAGCTTCACCTGGAGAAGCTGGGCCTCACTGCGCGGCCTTGGGAGGGAGTTCACTGTGGCTTCCATCTCTGATGGAACGCACACCACAGAACCGTGTACGGCTCTTTGCCGTCCTTTGGGCAACGCAACAATCTTTGCAAAAGGGATGATTTTTGCAATTAGCTGTCGTTCAAGTACATTTAATTCCGACAGCTCTTCGGGAATGGGTGCCAGTGCCAAGTTATTTGCCACCGCCTGGGGTGGCATGCCACCTCTGAACAGATGGTTGTCACAGGTATGACAAATCCACTCCTGCATCCGTTCTTGAGCAACGGTACATGGGGCGGGGAAACTACAAGTGTGAACAAACTGGCCTGTCAAGCACGCAAACGCCACATCAACATCTTTGGTGTATCTGGCTCGTTTGCAATGCTTTACTTGATTGGGGAAAAGCGCACGGTGGCACACTGTGCAGATATACGTCGGCCCATGCCGAACCCTTTCCCGGAAAGAAGCGATGGTGGCTTCCATTTCTGGATCTACGAGTGCCTGCTTCATTTCCACAGAGACGTCTACTACACCGTTTGCCTGACCCTGCTCAATTTCCTGACACTGGGGAATGATGTGACTATATTTCCTTATTATTTTCACAGCACAATTTAACTTGTGGCGAATACGTTTTAGCACGTTTGAATCACGCCTGTCCTCTTTGTTTTGTAAACAGCGCCTAATATGAGAGAGCCTGAAAGCTGAATCTTTTTGGTACCTTTCTCGCATGTAAATTTTTCTGTTGACTCTGAAAAGATATATCCTTTTTGTACCTCTCTCGCAAGTAATGTTTTCGTTGACTTTGAAAAGAAAGGTCTTTTCTGTACCTCTCTCGCAAGTATCGTTTTCGTTGACTTTGAAAAGAAAGGTCTTTTTCGTACCTCTCTCGCCAGTATCGTTTTTGTTTACTTTGAAAATAAAGGTAATTTTTGTACCTCTCTCGCAAGTATTGTTTTTGTTTACTTTGAAAAGAAAGGTCATTTCTGTATTTATCTCTTATGTACCTTTTCATCAATATCTTCCGCTTTTGCTGAAAAGCAAGATCGTGTTGGTATTTATCAATCAGATATTGCTGCCGTTTTGCCTTAAAAGCAGAATCACTGTTGTATCTATTCTTCTGATAGAGCTTCTTTTTTCCTTAAAGCATAGATCACTGTGATATTTAGAATTAGATGTAATTGAAAGTTTTCTTTGGCACTTACGAATGGGTTGACGTTCTCTATATAAATGTTTTGCACGCTGACTTTTACTCCATTTAGAAAGATCTATATTAACATGCAGCAGTTTGAGTCCTTGCTGAGGTTCCGGAATATTTTGACTCTCATTAATTTGACTTGCTTGGCTATTTGGCTCAACATGTACCGCACTATGTAGCTCTTGATTTGGTACAATACCGATCACAAGTTGTATCGCTT
This sequence comes from Leptonotus elevatus, assembly GCF_054856555.1. NCBI lineage: Eukaryota > Metazoa > Chordata > Actinopteri > Syngnathiformes > Syngnathidae > Leptonotus > Leptonotus elevatus. Next base: position 4,633,783 of record NC_141260.1, on the reverse strand, counting down.
TACTTGGGGATTCACCTAATTCAATTAGTAGCTCTTCATTTGCCTTTGATATGGTTGTAGTAGAATCCCGATGCGTCTTAATGGAACTGCCATCAATATGAAAAGAGACTGGCACAAACTCATAGGTTGCAAACCGGCTATGTCCTTCAAAAAGCTGACGCAAATGCTCAACCAAGCCACACAAGTGAGAAAAAGTCAACATAATTGCAGTTCCGTTTGGGTGTGGCAAGCCCACTTCAGATCTGGAATGTGAATCAAATAACCCAAAGTATCCTGATGTGTCACGGAATACTGCAAAACACTCTGGATTCACAATCAAGAAAGCAAGAGTGACATTTTGTGACAAGCACTCAAGCTGAGCTCCAAGAGACAATCCCAAGTCTCTTTGGGAATGACCGTCATCTATGACATAACCAACGCTGAGCTCATGCATCTGTACATTATAGACATTGGTGTCCGTCATGACTTGTTTTGGCATCTCCTCGACAGTCAAGTGATCATTCCCAAAGTTATGGTCCAAAATCAATTGCTGTTTAGCACCCACGTAAAGAGAGTCCCCGTGTTCAAGCACCCTGTCAAGGTCAAGCGAATTAAACTGTAACCCCTCAGCGTGGAAGGCCAAGAAAGCGAGAGCCATACAAGTACACTGGTGGTTGCGAGAAAAACTTGAGTACCTTTCATCCATCTGTGAATGTGTGGCCCTCACGGATAGCGTGCGTTGAGGAAGTCCCACAGCAGGATCCTGAAATGATTGAAACTATTTTAATTATCTTAAATTCTAACTAATATAATTTTAAACATTTCATATGTTAATGGTTAATGTTGTGAGTATAAAAAAGTTACCTCAGTCCCAGGACGACGGGGGGATGATGGTCTGGAAGGAACCTCCGCAGGGGCTGGCCTTTCCTCTGGCTGAAACGACAAGCAAACAATAATTTTTTAACACACAGCACTTGTGTGAAGGGTCACTAATTTCTGTTTGTGATTTTAAGTAAGACTTCTCAGGGCTGATAAGAATGCAATGCAAACCTGGTGCTCTCTCCGTGTGCTCTTATGGGCTGGCTGCTGTCGTCTGTGCCCTGCGGTGGATAGAGATAGAGAGATATATATTATTAAATATTTTTATTTTTTTTGCTTTTACTGCGAAGCATTGTTACGACAAGAATGGACAATTAACTATACTTTTTTTTTTGTCATGAAGATAGATATGTAAACATAACGGGCAAACAAAATAGGAAAACTGAAATACCTTCTTATCCTTTGGATCCTGGGCAGTCCTCAGGGCTGGAAAGACGAGCTGGAGACAGCTTGTCCATCGCCTCCAACATGGGTGGGCTGAACCAGAGAGGGTTCAATGGGATGTTGCACTGTAAAAAACACAACAAAATAGAAATAGAGAAATGGAATTGTAACATGTGCCATGGTAAAAGGCTGAATGAATCCATGATCACCATCACAAACCTGGAGAGTGCCCATCCACCCAGTGGGCCCACAGGTGACCTCAGAGTCCACAACCGAGCTGCTCTGAAATGACTAGTGACATTATTGCATGTTAGGAGGTTTTCAAAAACATGTTAGGCTTGCGTTTACCTCCTTGGCCTTCCCGACGAGTGTCCAGTCAAAAGGGTTTGAAGGCTGAGGCGCAGTGACCTCACCCTTAACAACCACTTTTGGTCTGAACACTCGAGCTGGTGGCGAACGCTGAGGAGCAGCCGGTGCAGGTGGTGCAGTCCTCTCCATCCGCAGGTTGACGGCAGCCCACAGCAACCGCGCAAGCACCGACATCCCATCGCTGTCACTGAGGTGTACCTTCCAGACATGATCAGAAAAAATATTATACATCTACAAACATACTTTTGATAGGAGGAGCACTAATAAAATGTTTGTTTGTTTTTTGCAGCAACTAATGTACTTACCCCGTCTCTACACCAAGTGAAGATGTGACAGCGGGAAGTGGCCAGCAACAGCGATGGGGCGGCCCAAGTTGTTGCTGGGAGCCAAAATGCAGACCACCTCGGGTGACCGAGGTAAAACAGCATTCAGCACCTCAGCACGCAACTCGGAGGCCCTGGCACCCGGGGTGGACATCACGGCAAACAAGAAACGTCCCTCCGGAATCTTCACAACCCCATCGGCAATGGCTCGCAGGTGGGAGTCACCAACAACCAGGACAAACTGTTACAAAAGAAAAAAAAAAGAAGTAGTAATTGAAAAAAGGAAAGAAGTAATTTAAAAAAAATAGACACAAATGAAGGTTGTTAATTTGTTATAAAGGCAGAGTTGATTATAAAACATACCGTGTTGTCCTGGTTCAGTGCTGGAATGACCAGTTTGTGCCTCCGCCCAGTCACAGCTGAAACTGGCCATTCCCAAACTCTGTGGCGCCAGCCAGTGCCTCTGCCTAAAATGATGCACACACAGAATACCATGTCAAGTCTCAACTTCAATTGCTGACAATGCACAGTACAAGTACATGTTCCACTTTGAGTGTATATGAACCTGCAAAATATTGGAATTGCTTAAAATAATCGATTGTAAAACTGCTGCAAAAGCAATTAAAATTATGACTGACCTGGTACCAGAGCCTTGGCACAAACAGGGGACACCTAAAACATAAAGCATAGACATTACACAATTGTAGGCATGTGCAGTCTGTCAAGGAGGGGAAGCTTGAGGACCCAAATGCGGGAAGACAGGGCGAGGAGGCAGAGGCTCAATCAAAAAGGGGATTTTAATTTCTACAAAACAAAAGGCGAGATCTAAATTGCACGGAAAAACATAACCTGGAGAAAACAAGGCAAAACGGGCAGCATGACATGGGGGGAAAATTCAAGGCAAAAACGGGCAGCATCACAGGGGGAAATACAACAATGACCCGACACAGACAGAGGGGAGACAGCAGACTAAATACACAGACTAACGACACAACAAGACACACGTGGCTGAGGGCACTGATTGGATCACACGAGGAAGGGCAGGATCACACTTAAACAAGACCAAGGGAGACACACAAGGAAAACAGAACCCAAAACATGACAGAACCCCTCCCTCAAGGGACGGCTCCCAAAGGTCCCTAACACAAAAAGGTCCAAAAACAGGGCGGGCGGAGGGGGGCCCGGAGGCGGGAACCTGGCACACCCATCAAGGCCAGTCCGGGGGGCGTCCCGGACGCCAGACGAGGGGAGCCCGGCGGCGCCAGTCCGGAGGGCGCCCCGGACACCACACTGGAGCAAAGAGCGACCACAACGTGCGCCGCCAGACAGGGAGAAGACGGCAGTGGGACGTGCACCTCCTTGGCACGGGGTCTTGGGGCTGCCGCGGCACGGGGTCTTGGGGCTGCCGCGGAGGCGGCAGACGTGGCACGGGGTCTTGGGGCTGCCGCGGAGGCGGCAGACGTGGCACGGGGTCTTGGGGCTGCCGCGGAGGCGGCAGACGTGGCTCGGGGACTTGGAACTGCGGCGGCAGACGTGGCTCGGGGACTTGGAACTGCGGCGGCAGACGTGGCTCGGGGACTTGGAACTGCGGCGGCAGACGTGGCTCGGGGACTTGGAACTGCGGCGGCAGACGTGGCTCGGGGACTTGGAACTGCGGCGGCAGACGTGGCTTGGGGACTTGGAACTGCGGCGGCAGACGTGGCTCGGGGACTTGGAACTGCGGCGGCAGACGTGGCTCGGGGACTTGGAACTGCGGCGGCAGACGTGGCTCGGGGACTTGGAACTGCGGCGGCAGACGTGGCTCGGGGACTTGGAACTGCGGCGGCAGACGTGGCTCGGGGACTTGGAACTGCGGCGGCAGACGTGGCTCGGGGACTTGGAACTGCGGCGGCAGACGTGGCTCGGGGACTTGGAACTGCGGCGGCAGACGTGGCTCGGGGACTTGGAACTGCGGCGGCAGACGTGGCTCGGGGACTTGGAACTGCGGCGGCAGACGTGGCTCGGGGACTTGGAACTGCGGCGGCAGACGTGGCTCGGGGACTTGGAACTGCGGCGGCAGACGTGGCTCGGGGACTTGGAACTGCGGCGGCAGACGTGGTTCGGGGACTTGGAACTGCGGCGGCAGACGTGGTTCGGGAACTTGGAACTGCGGCGGCAGACGTGGTTCGGGGACTGGGAACTGCGGCGGCAGACGTGGTTCGGGGACTGGGAACTGCGGCGGCAGACGTGGTTCGGAGAGTTGAAGGTGCGACAGACGTGGTTCGGGGAGTTGGGGCTGGTGACTCCGAGCGCCACCAGCTGAAGCCCAACGACGCACGACTCCCTCAATCAAGGACGACAGCAGGTCCAATTGGGCGGCCATGGCGTGCTGGAGCTCCTCATGGCGTGACAGGCGCGCCTCCTGATTCCACATCTTGGCTTTCAGCGCTCCCGCTGGGTCCTTCTCGGGTCGGGTCATTCTGTCAAGGAGGGGAAGCTTGAGGACCCAAATGCGGGAAGACAGGGCGAGGAGGCAGAGGCTCAATCAAAAAGGGGATTTTAATTTCTACAAAACAAAAGGTGAGATCTAAATTGCACGGAAAAACATAATATGGAGAAAACAAGGCAAAACGGGCAGCATGACATGGGGGGAAAATTCAAGGCAAAAACGGGCAGCATCACAGGGGGAAATACAACAATGACTCGACACAGACAGAGGGGAGACAGCAGACTAAATACACAGACTAACGACACAACAAGACACACCTGGGGCAAGACACAAGTGGCTGAGGGCACTGATTGGATCACACGAGGAAGGGCAGGATCACACTTAAACAAGACCAAGGGAGACACACAAGGAAAACAGAACCCAAAACATGACAGTCACCATAATATAGAGTAAAAAGCAAACATAGGTTGTAATGGTTAAATTAGTTTCAATTAAAATTGACCAGGTATTTTGTACATACAAGTGATGTTAATTCAGGCCAGGTTTATTAATGAAATTCTTAATCACAAAAGAGATTCAAGGACTTAACTGATACTTTTGTTTGTGTCTGAAATACAGTCACAATTGCTCAATTTTGCTAGAATTTTCTGATCAAATACATGAGCAGAAAGGCAGCAGATTGTACCAGATTAGATTATAATATAAAGGAAGTATATAGAAATATGTTTTTGACAAAACAATGACATATACTGTTTAGATAGACATGAAGTCTAAAACAAAACATTAGTTGTTAAATATAACCGTCTTAGTTATTATTATTTACATCTGGTCTATGTAATTTAAAAGAAACCATGTGAAATATCTGTGTCCGGGCTCGGCATCTCACAAATTTGTGATCAATGTTAGTGAGTTTATTTTTGACATCAGTAAAAATTTTGAAATCTTGTAGAAAACAGACTTCATCACAATTAAATTCAGAATTAGTTTGACATGAATAAAGCAATGCACAAATATCGCTCAGTCATACACTCTATATTTGTCAAACTATGCCCTGGTGAAGACAATCTTGTGTTGAAACATGTTGGTAGTCCATTTTTAATAAAGGATTTTTTTACATTACTATTGAGTGTCTTGAATACACAGACTGCTTTTTACATAAGCATTTTAGCATTTTTTTCTGCTTGACTATATTTGTAGCCGGAAATAATGTGTATTGCACATTAACAAAGTTAATTGCATTTTGCCTGCTGTGGAACATACCTGGTGGGCAGCCACAGTAGAGGTATGCGGTGGGGAGCGGGCGTCCACAGTGGCGAGCCGACTGGCTGGAGCTGAAGTTCGGACTCTGGCCTTCTAAATCACATTGCAAATGTTTAGGATATTAAAAAAAAGTGTAATAGTAATAAAAAAATGATAAACTCTTGCTAAAATATGGCGTGAAACTCGTACCTTGTTCACTGGAGACTGCATCGTGGTCCCATCACTGGTGGCAGAGGGTGGGGACCGAGGCTGAAAACAAAATATACAGCACATTGAGGACCTAGCAGTGTGACTCAAAATAACTCAACACAGAATACACCACCGCCAAGTGCAGAATTGAATAGAGGCAAAGTACCTGCTGGGGTGCGATGTTTGGGCTCAGTTCCGGAGCAGCAAGGTCCAGCTTCTTCCATCGGCGCTTGGCTGCCTCGGAACGCTTCCCCTTCCGCGGCATGCTGCTACAGCAACCTTTACTGTAAGCAAAAAGAAAAGAAAAAAAACTTCCCAAGACAAAGTCAAAAGTAAACTGGCAGTAAAAAAAGGAAATCAATTTAAACACAACAAAATAGTAAAGTAATGATATTAGAGTGTTTGTAATGTGCTGTTGAGTGCAAGTTCAGCTGTATTTGCGTTCTAGACTCTGTGATGTAGATCTTATATATGTATTATGTTGTTTGAGGGCAAGATGGAAGCAGGTAGATGAGGTGGAAGTCCAAGGCGGTGCTGAAGGTTTGAAATCCAAGTATCACGGTCAGCAGCTTTCCAATTCGCACAGTGCTCAGCGGATCGCTAAAAGATTCAAGATAAAATTTGTAGTTAATCTCAGATGTGTTTGAAACATTAAAAATGTACATTGAGTCTAATGAGGCAGTGGTGTCATTGTAATAAAAATAAGAAACCGTCATCAATTGAAGTATAGTAACATCACACATTGTATAGTTCATTGATTATAAATAATGGATGGGGTGAGCAGAGCCTTCAATAAATCCTCAACAATAGAAAAAAATGGATCCACTATAGACTTCCTTGTTTACTTATTAACAAAGAAAACGGTATTGTAATAACATTGTTACTTTTTTTTTCTTTTAGATTAATTTCCATGAGGTGAAACGGTTTGGCAAAATGGATGGATATTCTGGATGGCCATGAAAAAAACGATCGCTACAGAAACCAACGGTAATCTTTCAAGGGGGAAAATAAAGGCAGCTTTGACAATTTACAAATGTGTGCTGTAGTCAATCAATGAAGGTCATTTAACAGTGTAAAATACTTCCAAAATCCCTCATCGGCGCCGCTCCGCGACACGGTCGAGCAGGACACGCCACTCAACAACCGACGCCCCCCTCCCCCACCCCCACCACGACGATGACAGACGAGACAAAAGCCTTACTGTATATTGTAGCAACGAGGGCTATACACAATTGAGATTTAGAGCCTACTCAAACTTTTCTTTGTTTTTGTTTTCTTTTACTGCACATTAAAACCTTAAAGTGAGATCTGCTAGCTCTAGCTAGCGCTAGCAGGTGTAGTTAGCATGTAGGCTACCATGTCTAGCACTTAACTTTACCTATCTTGTTAAAACAGCAGCCGGATAACACAACGTTCAAACACATCAAATACGTTTCAATACATCGCCAGTATTAACGTGATGTAGTTTAGGATGGGGGAAAACTTGCAAAATCTCACTTATTTAGCATTATACATCAGACTAAAAATAATTGCCGTGCAACACTTACCTCAGACGAGATGAAATGGGACGAGACCGTCGTCGAGAACCTTCTAAAATAGTCTCATTCATGCGTCTTTAATTGGCCACAGCACAGACAAGCAGAAAACGACCAATCAGGGAAAAGAGATAGGACAACACGAACTCCAACTATCACAAGATGGGTTGCAGCCCGATGGTGAGGTTGGAGCGCGCTGCATCCGAGGAGACCAGTTTAAGGGGGCAACTGCGCTGCGTGCAGCTGCAAGGTTCAATAATGCGGATTGTGTCATACAACACTCGCGGGTTGCGAGTAGGACATACTGCTACATACAGGACAGGCCGTCTGGTGGTGGATGCGCTGCTTGACCAATTGTATGTGTTTTTTGCACATCAACATAAAAAAATAAATACATATATAAAGATAAAAATTGTAATTCAAACATCCACTTTTTTAACCACTAAAAAGAACCAACCATTGTCTAATTCATATCTTTGTTTTCAGTGTTAAGGGAGTGACACATATTTTAATTACTATGCATTTAAAAAAATCTGATTAATCTGTTATTTTAATTTCAGCAATTATCACCTGTATAGGTATATATATAAGTATATTGAACATAAAACAATCTAGTTAAATGAACCTTCCAATTTGAATTTGTTGATTTACACCATTAACCAAATTTTATTAACATCTTACAAATTCCTTTTATATGTCTATGTGTGCCCTGAGGAAACTGTGGAGACAACATGCGCACAGTCACTGTTTGTGCATCTTGAAGAACTCATCAATATTATAAAAGAAAACATTTACTTTAGCAAAGGAAATGGACAATTTTTAGTATTAAATAATAAACCATAATCAGCAAAAAACACAGTAATAGTCACGCTACAAATTTGGAAAATAATCAAATAAAAACATTTTGTGACTGAAAAGTCCTAGCTGTACCTAATCAATTGGCCAAGATGGCCGCCGCCCTGGGCGAGCGGAGTGGCGAGAATCCTGGTCATACCTAATCAATTAGCCAAGATGGCCGCCGCCCTGGGTGGGCGGAGTGGCGAGAATCCAGGGTGTACCTAATTAATTGACCAGAATCCTGGGTGTACCTAATCAATTGGCCAAGATAGTAGTAGTAGTAATAGTATTTGCAATAGTAGTAGTCGTATATAGGCCAAGCCTTGAGTACACCAAGAAAAAAAGGGGCTGAGTTGAGCTCAACAGTGAGAGATGATTGGCTGAGGCAGTTGCTATGCAAAAGTGACAGACCATTCACGCACACACATTTGATTTTAACTTGTTGGGAGACGTCACGCACCCACATTCCATTGATTTTGTATAGGATACGCTCACCTCAAACAAAAGCCTCTCACGACCTAACGGTTGAAGATGCAGATTCCAGAAATGGCTCGTTAGAACGGCAAGGGTTTGGGGAACGCGAGCATGTTCTCAGTTTTTTAATCGGATGAAAAATGACCAACTTAGGAGCAGGTTGAAAACTTATGATTGATCGAAAATGTAGAGGGAAAAACGGCGAAAATAACATTGAAAAGAGATCGAAATAGTCCGACTTCTCCTCGCTTAAAGTGAAAATAAAGGTACTAAATGACACCTTAGCCAAATAAAACTTAGTTTTTCAGAAAGCAGAGGCTTGTGGCTACAAAATGTGCCAATTTGATGTCTAGTGAGCAAAGATTGTGGCCATGGTGACGAGTTGAAGTGAAACTTTTGGAAATATATTTTTTGGTTCCCGTCACTGAAGCCTTAATTAGTCAAACTCTAAATAGGCGACTTTCACCCCTTTGCTCACTGTCTTTGAACCCGCACAGGGGGGGAGCTTTCATTCCTTAATTATTTTTTTTGACACTGAGCTAAAGATGACAAAAATTCCAACAAAATGAGCTAAAATTCATATCGGAGCTAAAATTCATATCGGTCGGTCAACGTATGCGCGCGCAGCGTGTCTTGGAAAAAGGTGTTTGATTGGAGTTGATGTCTTTCGGATTCCCATTCATTCCTATGGGACTTTATTTGGGAGTTTTTTGGGAATAGCGTCGCCATGGTAACTGGGAATTCCCTTGCGGAAAAATCGGTGGAAGATTAAAAAAATAATAAAAAGAAGAAGAAGAAAAATACTAGAAAAATTTCCGCGGAAATTTTGAATGGGCCTGCTGACTCTTGCAAGGTGGAAAGATGCATGCTCTGAACTGTTTGCCAAATGTTGGTGTACTTTACCTCTCAATTTGTGTCAGCAGGAATAGAGTTCAAGACAATTTGTAATAACTGCAGTTATTACATGTGTAATGGCTTCCCTTATGTCTTGATTGACATTTTAGTCATATCAAAAGGGAATCAGTTTAATTTCTTGCTTATAGTGTAAGTGATTAACTAAAATATAAAATGCAATATACTGTATCATGGAGCAAATACAGTATGAATGCAGTGTTTAAATTTGACATTGCATATTAAAAGGCATGTTGGTGCTGATCAATATTGCAGGAATATTACTCCAAAGTACATGTAAAACGGCTCTTAAAAGAGCCGTTTTGGGTCTTTGTTACACAGCATCTTCATCTTTTCCTGAGCACACAAAGGAACAAGTTGTTAGAAAATAGGCAGCAAAACTGAACAGTTAAAACTTAATCTAAATACTCATCCAATACACATGTGACAGTTTTTCAGTGAGGAATCCTGTAGAATAAATCATTTTGGTCTACGTTTGCGGGATCCCTTTTTTCATCTTTTCTCTCCACCAGTTGTACCGGACATAACAACCTTGATATCCTTGGCCATGTCAAGTTGCGCCCCTTGCTGCGCTCCATCCACCTGTATTGCATGTGAAAATGAAAAATGAGTGTTCAATGTTTGCCTAGATCAATTCAGTAATCAATCATCACTTACCATCACAGTTCATTCCTTACCATCGCAGTTCCTCACTGACACCAACACTTTTCATTGTGTTATAGTCACAATCACAATAAGGACAAACAAAACATTCAAGTCCAAATGCACGATGTCCTGCTAACAGAAAAGCACACTGATTAAAAGTACCGTCATACAACACTGCTCAAAATAAGGGAGCGCTTAAATGGCATATCCCATGTCTTAAATTCAATTTAAAGCTCAATAAGTTTAGAACTAACTAAATGATAAATATGTCTACAAAAAAAATGATTGGCCGCTCTGATTTTGAGTGTAGTTCTGTTATGACACAAATTTTGAACGAGCAAAGGATTTAACTTTTCAGCCTTTACAATTTAAAGTACAGTATCCCCCTCTTTTGAGCAGTGGTATGAAAGGCTCAATAACATTTGCAAAGGCACACTTGTGAAAATGGTGCCCTTGCGATCTACAATGAGCTGACACAAGAAGTTAACACACAGTAGACCGGACTGTGGTAACTGTAATAAGTGTGCAGAACGCCTGATTGAACACAACAATCTGGGCGAGATATGTAAATGTGATCAATCAGTGTCTGCTTTCCAGTTGTGGCCTGGGTGATCAGCTGTGAAAAGCCTCTGGACTGAAACAAGTCCAGAATGGATTTCTTTCCCTTTGAAAGCAAATCCTCATTAAAGTCTCCGCAAACAATCAGTGTCTGCTTTCCAGTTGTGGCCTGGGTGATCAGCTGTGAAAAGCCTCTGGACTGAAACAAGTCCAGAATGGATTTCTTTCCCTTTGAAAGCAAATCCTCATTAAAGTCTCCGCAAACAACAATAGGCTGGCAGTCCATCACGGCCAAGGCATCCAAGAGACTTCCAAGGTTTGGAAGAAATGTGCCAAGACTCAGGTTGGGTGGCCTGTAGACCGTAGCTATCAAAGCCTGGACGGGAGCGTCAACCCTGATGACAGCAAATTCCAGGTCAACCACATTCTGAATAAACCGACGGGGCTCCGCTCGAAGACAATCGCGATAATAGACTGCGACTCCGCCACCCTCTTTTTGGGCCACGTCCAGTCTATTTGAATACGAAACTTGTCTGTTGCGCACAAAAGTGCTGCATCCCTCCAGTTGCAAGGGAGGGGGGGAGAAGGATCCAGACAAATGAGTTTCAGTGAGGCAAAGGACATCTGCCAGCCTCAACTCATGATGAGACTTTAAGTCGTCAATATGAGATGGAAGGCCCTCGGTGTTGTGATGAACAATGGTCAAGGTGGGAAAAGCAGTTTGCGGCATTTTGAAAAAGTACAACAGTGGTCTTGTACTTTGGAAAGAAGCGCGCGTCATACTGTCCATTGCCGTCGTGACGTTGGGATTGGCATAGATTTTGGATTCGTCAAAGTCTATGACCCTCAATCCCTGAAGTGACGTCGTGCGGCTTAGGGCAACATAGGCCATTCCAGGTTCAAACACACGCTTAAGAGACACCACTGCAGAAGTCATCGTCATGCCTTGCACTTTGTGAGCCGTGCATCCAAAGGCAAGCTTCATGGGGAATTGCTGCCTGACCACGCCTTTCATGCCCAGGTTTTCCTCCGACCTTTCGATATAGACCAAGTCATCCGTCGGCCCCAGAATTTTATCACGCAATTTCTGGCCCGCTTCGGGATTGTCTAGCCTCAGTCCGAGCAAGGTCACTTTCTCCGCCGACCCCTTTGGGGCGCTTTGAACAATGTTGCCTATTGTGCCAAAGGTCCCGTTCACCAATCCGTCCTCGACATCCAAATTCCGAAGAAGCATAACCCGTGCTCCTACACCAGCTTGAAGAGCATCCGGTAGATCCCTTCTCGACCCCATGATCACTTTGGTCACGGTGACCATCGCCCCCGACCGTGGGCTCTTCCTGTAGTCCTCTGCGGGAATATTGACCACAGTCAATTTGAGAGCAGCCACAGTTGCTGCATTGTGCCTATCCACCTCTTTATTGGTGGCAAAGATATGCAGAGTATCCGCAGGGAGGTCTCGCGCATCCGTGACAGCCGTGGTGAGTAACGCCCTGTCACCATCGCCGAGTGGATCAGCCTTCCCCTTCTCCCTGATCCTGTTCAAAAGCGACGTCGTCTTTTTGCCGCATGATTTGAGTAAGCTTGACCATCTGAAAATCTGTCCAGAGGTCAAGAAGATCGTTGTCAGAAACGCAGAGGGGTTTGGACCTTCCGAGGGGTGGCAGTTGGTAGAAGTCCCCAACTGCAAGAACGGAGATGCCCCCAAATGGTCTCTGGTTGCCCTTGATTTGCTGAAATCTCCAGTAGACATAGGCAAAGAGTTCCTTGGAGACCATGGAAATCTCGTCGATGATCAAAATTTCCACGTTGCAAAGGGTTGCTCTCAATGCGTCCAACGTATTCCCCAGCGCCTGGTAAGGAGGCTTTTAGAGTCCTGGGGAGTTTCAAGAGGGAATGAAGCGTTTTCCCTGAGATGTTGTAAGCCGCCGTGCCAGTAAACGACGTCAGCAGCACAGCAGGCTTGGCCATATCCGCTTCGTCGCGGAACCTGGGAAGCTGGCGGATAATCTTACTGGCCTCCTGGTAAATGCACTTGATGACATGCGATTTACCACAGCCAGCTCCTCCGGAGATGAAATAAAAGAAGGGCTCGAGGAGACGATCCGAAACGCGTTTCAAACACCACTCGCGCACAGCGTAGAAGACGGACGCTTGCGTTTCATTGAGACTGCGGTACATGTTCCTCACAAATTCGGCGCTCAACTTTGGCGCCTCAAACACCGGCAAGGCCGCGCCGCTACCAGGAGCGTCCTGGTAGGCCGGAACCTCATCTTGCGGGTCTTCCTGTAACGGATTAGATTCGCGTTCGGCAACACACTCCAAACGCTCTGCTTCTACCTCCGGCGCAAAAGTGCTCCACGCGTTGAGAACCGCACGAAGCTCTTTCAATTTTTCAAAGGCATTGTCCACGGTCTTTCCCCGTCCTTCGTACCGCCCCCGATTGCGGTCGACGATAGCCCGCACCCGACCGAACTTTGATTCCCCGGCACCGTAGAACTCCTCGTACGTTTTGAGGTTTTCAGACCTGAGCTCGGCGTCGTCTCTGTGGGGGAGGTACAATTTAAGCTGGGTCCTGTAATACTTCTCAGCATACTTTTTGATTGAGAAGCGAGTGAATCTGATGACGGCATCTTTTCCAATCCGCTTCTGGATGAATCCCTTGCCGTGTGAGAGGGGAATGACATTCTTGCCCTCAATCTGCTGACCGTAGACGACCCGGTATTCGAATGCGAATTCGGCGAGACACATCCGCTCAAACATTGCCGTTCTAGGTCTTGCCACATATTTGTCTGGCAGACCAGACATCCACACGTTGTCTGCTTCCGGATGCATGGTCCTCAGTCTACTCATGGGTAGACTCAATTTCACGCCATCCTCAGCAGTCTGGATGAAAACTACGCTGCGCGAGCACTTCTTCAGAGGGAGACTGCATGTCCGCGCCACCGCTTCTTGAGCGCTCACCTCTCTGTGCTTGGAATACGCCGCCATTATTTTCCTCATCTCGTCCTTTTTGTCGACAAGAGGCTTTGTCTTCAAGTCTTTGACGACAGACGTGAGGCACTCTGACATCTCGTGCTCCGGTTTGGAAATGTACGACATCATGTACATGAGACACGCGACGTCGAGCACGTACTGAATATCCATGTTGGCGTTCCATGCCCGCAGCAGATGTGGGTTGTAAGCATTTATCCAGCTTTCCGTTGGAGCACGCTTCAACATGACAACCATTCCGGAGGTCAGATTAGTGACGCTGTCCTTGTAGCTGTCCATTGTCAAATTGGCCTTTTTGAGAAGCTCCGGCAAGTCCTGCGGGACATCCGCGTCCATGAGGATCTCTCTGATGCGTTTGAGCTCTTCTTTAGCCTCCCTTTGTTTTTCGGTGAGGCGCGCCGATTTGGCCGCCTGCTTCCTATGCTGGCCTTCCACACTCTTGTCCGTTGGGACGTCTTCAGTCTCCGTCTGGAATGGCAACGTGATGGTGGTTTGGTCCTTCGGCAGTTTGGGGTACCCAAATCTGCAAGAAACGTTTCCTTTCCGACAAGACTTTGTGTGTTTTGTGCTGTGTGCCTGAACGCTGGTGACAATGTCGTGCAGTTCAGGGTCCTCAATCGGGTCTGGTATTTTGCAAGTGATGTACTTGTCGATTAAGTCAATGGCTTCTTGACAACATCTGAGGTCGGGTTCTTCGATGACTGGCGCACCCTTAATCCAGAGCAGCATGTGAGCGTGCGGACTTCCTCTGGCTTGAAATTCTACACGATAGAAGTGGTCTTCTACCGGACCCAGGGACTGTGCAGGAGACAGGATGAATGCCATAAGAGCATCCATCCTTTTCTCAAAAAGGCGCATCACTGTGACCGGATTGCTGCGAAGAACATCGCATTTGGCATTCCAGTCGAGATGGGAAAAGTCCCCTTGTTCGCCTTGCTGCGCTTTGACGACCTCGATTACTTCAGGCCATCTCATTTCCGCAGCAGAAAAGGTAAGGAAGAATGTGGGCTTGCCCAACTGCCTGGTCATTGCATGGAGGTCCCTAAGGGCACCCTCCCAAAAAGCCGGCGTGCCTCTCAAGGGCTGCATGAAGCGCATCGCATGCTCTCTTTGGATGAGCTTCTCCAGTTCATCTTTGTCCTGAAGCATCCGGTTTGAAATCTTCTTCCCATCCCGAGTGAGGGCTGTCCCCTTGCGGGCCTGAATGGACATGCTGTTGGTGGCCAGATGCGTTTCTGTCACAAACTGCGCAAAGAAAAGGTAACTTTGATCTTTGGCAAATCGAGTGTCAACGGAGAATAACCTTGCATTGAAATACAAACTGGGTGACAGCTTAATTTCTCTCGCCTCATCGAGTGAATTCTGTCCTGTTGGGAACTGAACGGGAAAGGCCATGGCTTCGAGGTTTGGCACGGCAAAAAATCCCACCGGCTTGTTTCCTTGGGCAGGAGCGATGCTAAATATGCCGTCCCCATATGACAGCTTTTCCAGCGCGATGTCAGGAGGCTGCATACAGGTGTCGAGTGTCAAGCCCGGCCTGAGCTCCTCTTTGCTCTCTTGGGGTGTCTGTTGCCCTTTGGTTGCGGGGGTGTTGCTGCTCTCTGGCTGTGCATCGGCCTCAGGGATGTCCTCTTCTCCTACCCCCTCGTCTTCCTCTTCTTGGAGACTTTCAAACTGAGCGCTTTCATCTATCGATACAGTTTTGTATTCTGCATGAATGCGTTTCAGTGTCCTCAGCGCTGCCAAGACATTTGTCATGTTGACAGTGTAAAAATGCTGGTAACCTTTGTACACAATGCGGCGCTTCAGCTTCACCTGGAGAAGCTGGGCCTCACTGTGCGGCCTTGGGAGGGAGTTCACTACGGCTTCCATCTCTGATGGAACGCACACCACAGAACCGTGTACGGCCCTTTGCCGTCCTTTGGGCAACGCAACAATCTTTGCAAAAGGGATGATTTTTGCAATTAGCTGTCGTTCAAGTACATTTAATTCCGACAGCTCTTCGGGAATGGGTGCCAGTGCCAAGTTATTTGCCACCGCCTGGGGTGGCATGCCACCTCTGAACAGATGGTTGTCACAGGTATGACAAATCCACTCCTGCATCCGTTCTTGAGGAACGGTACATGGGGCGGGGCAACTACAAGTGTGAACAAACTGGCCTGTCAAGCACGCAAGCGCCACATCAACATTTTTGGTGTATCTGGCTCGTTTGCAACGCTTTACTTGATTGGGGAAAAGCGCACGGTGGCACACTGTGCAGATATACGTAGGCCCATGCCGAACCCTTTCCCGGAAAGAAGCGATGGTGGCTTCCATTTCTGGATCTACGAGTGCCTGCTTCAATTCCACAGAGACGTCTACTACACCATTTGCCTGATCCTGCTCAATTTCCTGACACTGGGGAATGACGAGACTATATTTATTTTTGATTTTCACAGCACAATTTAACTTGTGGCGAATACGTTGCAGCGCGTTTGAATCACGCCTGTCCTTTTTGTTTTGTAAACAGCGCCTAATATGAGAAAGCCGAATCTTTTTGGTACCTCTCTCGCACGTAATTTATCTTTTTACTTTGAAAAGATATATCCTTTCTGTACCTCTCTTGCATGTACTTTTTGTGTTTACTTTGAAAAGAAATATCCTTTCTGTACCTCTCTTGCATATAATTTTTGTGTTTACTTCGAAAAGAAATGTCTTTTCTGTACCTCTCTCGCAAGTAATGTTTCCGTTTACTTTGAAAAGAAAGGTCATTTCTGTATTTCTCTCTTACGTACCTTTTCATCAATATCTTCTGCTTTTGTTGAAAAGCAAGATTGTGTTGGTATTTATTAATCAGATATTGCTGCCGTTTTGCCTTAAAAGCAGAATCACTGTTATATCTATTCTTTTGATAGAGCTTCTTTTTTTCCTTAACGCAAGGATCACTGTGATATTTAGAATTAGATGACAGTTGTCGTTGGCACTTACGAATGTGTTGACGTTCCCTATACAAATGTTTTGCACGCCGACTTTTACTACATTTGGAAATATCTATATTAACATCCAGCAGTTTGAGTCCTTGCTGAGGTTCCGGAATATTTTGACTCTCATTAATTTGACTTGCTTGGCTATTTGGTTCAACATGTACCGCACTATGTAGCTCTTGATTTGGTACAATACCGATCACAATTTGTATCGCTTTAGTTGGGGAATCACCTAATTCAATTAGTAGCTCTTCATTTGCCTTTGATATGGTTGTAGTAGAATCCCGATGCGTGTTAATGGAACTGCCGTCAATATGAAAAGAGACTGGCACAAACTCATAGGTTGCAAACCGGCCATGTCCTTCAAAAAGCTGACGCAAATGCTCAACCAAGCCACACAAGTGAGAAAAAGTCAACATAATTGCAGTTCCGTTTGGGTGTGGCAAGCCCACTTCAGATCTGGAATGTGAATCAAATAACCCAAAGTATCCTGATCTGTCACGGAATACTGCAAAACACTCTGGATTCACAATCAAGAAAGCAAGAGTGACATTTTGTGAAAAGCACTCAAGCTGAGCTCCAAGAGACAATCCCAAGTCTCTTTTGGTATGACCGTCATCTATGACATAACCAACGCTGAGCTCATGCATCTGTACATTATAGACATTGGTGTCCGTCATGACTTGTTTTGGCATCTCCTCGACAGTCAAGTGATCATTCCCAAAGTTATGGTCCAAAATCAATTGCTGTTTAGCACCCACGTAAAGAGAGTCCCCGTGTTCAAGCACTCTGTCAAGTTCAAGCGAATTAAACTGCAACCCCTCAGCGTGGAAGGCCAAGAAAGTGAGAGCCATACAAGTACACTGGTGGTTGCGAGAAAAACTTGAGTACCTTTCATCCATCTGTGAATGTGTGGCCCTCACGGATAGCGTGCGTTGAGGAAGTCCCACAGCAGGATCCTGAAATGATTGAAACCATTTTAATTATCTTAAATTCTAACTAATATAATTTTAAACATTTCATATGTTAATGGTTAATGTTGTGAGTATAAAAAAGTTACCTCAGTCCCAGGACGACGGGGGGATGATGGTCTGGAAGGAACCTCCGCAAGGGCTGGCCTTTCCTCTGGCTGAAACGACAAGCAAACAATAATTCTTTAACACACAGCACTTGAGTGAAGAGTCACTAATTTCTGTTTGTGATTTTAAGTAAGACTTCTCAGGGCTGATAAGAATGCAATGCAAACCTGGTGCTCTCTCCGTGTGCTCTTATGGGCTGGCCGCTGTCGTCTGTGCCCTGCGGTGGATGTCTAACAAGAAAGAGCAAAAAAAAAAAAAAAAGAGAAATATATATATTTTTGCTTTTACTGCGAAGCATTGTTACGACAAGAATGGACAATTAACTATACTTTTTTTTTTGTCATGAAGATAGATATGTAAACATAACGGGCAAACAAAATAGGAAAACGTAAATACCTTCTTATCCTTTGGATCCTGGGCAGTCCTCAGGGCTGGAAAGATGAGCTGGAGACAGCTTGTCCATCGCCTCCAACATGGGTGGGCTGAACCAGAGAGGGTTCAATGGGATGTTGCACTGTAAAAAACACAACAAAATAGAAATAGAGAAATAGAATTTTAACATGTGCCATGGTAAAAGGCTGAATGAATCCATGATCACCATCACAAACCTGGAGAGTGCCCATCCACCCAGTGGGCCCACAGGTGACCTCAGAGTCCACAACCGAGCTGCTCTGAAATGACTAGTGACATTATTGCAACACACACATTCATAAAATTTAAGGTTTTCAAAAACATGTTAGGAGGTTTTCAAAAACATGTTAGGCTTGCGTTTACCTCCTTGGCCTTCCCGACGAGTGTCCAGTCAAAAGGGTTGGAAGGCTGAGGCGCAGTGACCTCACCCTTAACAACCACTTTTGGTCTGAACACTCGAGCTGGTGGCGAACGCTGAGGAGCAGCCGGTGCAGGTGGTGCAGGTGGTGCAGTCCTCTCCATCCGCAGGTTGACGGCAGCCCACAGCAACCGCGCAAGCACTGACATCCCATCGCTGTCACTGAGGTGTACCTTCCAGACATGATCAGAAAAAATATTATACATCTACAAACATACTTTTGATAGGAGGAGCACTAATAAAATGTTTGTTTTTTGCAGCAATTAATGTACTTACCCCGTCTCTACACCACAAGTGAAGATGTGACAGCGGGAAGTGGCCAGCAACAGATAGGTAGCGAATACCTACAGTAACAAAGAAAAAAAAACATTAGCCCAAGAGTCCCCCGCTGAGACACCAATGAAATCAGATCAGGAGGTGACTTAAAGAAAAGTAGAACACTTTGTGTGTGAAAACAATTTTCAACATGAAACGTACCCATAAGTGCTGCCACCCGGTTGTACTCCTGGCGAAGAAGGTCCTGCTGGGCCAGCTCGACGTTCAGACGAGGGGGGAAGTCCAGCACAACGACCTGCACAAAGTTTAAAACTGTAAAATATACATCTGGAGCAAGATGAACTTTCAATCGTATTCCATCCTTCAATATTCATTAACTGTTTAACTACGGGAAAAGGCTGAAATGTATTTTAAACAGAACATATTTGACATATGCAAGTACATACTTGAAATGTAAATGTATGATCTATATGAAGGAAATGTGTGAACTTACGTTGGGCCAGCGGCTGCAGACGGTGTGCAAGAACTGGCCAAAGTCAGCCGCTGCCTCAGCGATGGGGCGGCCCAAGTTGTTGCTGGGAGCCAAAATGCAGACCACCTCGGGTGACCGAGGCAGAACAGCATTCAGCACCTCAGCACGCAACTCGGAGGCCCTGGCACCCGGGGTGGACATCACGGCAAACGAGAAACGTCCCTCCGGCATCTTCACAACCCCATCGGCAATGGCTCGCAGGTGGGAGTCACCAACAACCAGGACAAACTATTACAAAAGAAAAAAAAAAGTAGTAATTGAAAAAAGGAAAGAAGTAATTTAAAAAAATAGACACAAATGAAGGTTGTTAATTTGTTATAAAGGCAGAGTTGATTATAAAACATACCGTGTTGTCCTGGTTCAGTGCTGGAATGACCAGTTTGTGCCTCCGCCCAGTCACAGCTGAAACTGGCCATTCCCGAACTCTGTGGCGCCAGCCAGTGCCTCTGCCTAAAATGATGCACACACAGAATACCATGTCAAGTCTCAACTTCAATTGCTGACAATGCACAGTACAAGTACATGTTCCACTTTGAGTGTATATGAACCTGCAAAATATTGGAATTGTTTAAAATAATCGATTGTAAAACTGCTGCAAAAGCAATTAAAATTATGACTGACCTGGTACCAGAGCCTTGGCACAAACAGGGGACACCTAAAACATAAAGCATAGACATTACACAATTGTAGGCATGTGCAGTCACCACAATGCAGAGTAAAAAGCAAACATGGGTTGTAATGGTTAAATTAGTTTCAATTTAAATTGACCAGGTATTTTGTACATACAAGTGATGTTAATTCAGGCCAGGTTTATTAATGAAATTCTTAATCACAAAAGACATTCAAGGACTTAACTGATACTTTTGTTTGTGTCTGAAATACAGTCACAATTGCTCAATTTTGCTAGAATTTTCTGATCAAATACATGAGCAGAAAGGCAGCAGATTGTACCAGATTAGATTATAGTATAAAGGAAGTATATAGAAATATGTTTATGACAAAACAATGACATACACTGTTTAGATAGACATGAAGTCTAAAACAAAACATTAGTTATTAAATATAACCGTCTTAGTTATTATTATTTACATCTGGTCTATGTAACTTAAAAGAAACCATGTGAAATATCTGTGTCCGGGCTCGGCATCTCACAAATTTGTGATCAATGTTAGTGAGTTTATTTTCGACATCAGTAAAATTTTTGAAATCTTGTTAAAAACAGACTTCATCACAATTAAATTCAGAATTAGTTTGACATGAATAAAGCAATGCACAAATATCGCTCAGTCATACACTATATTTGTCAAACTATGCCCTGGTGAAGACAATCTTGTGTTGAAACATGTTGGTAGTCCATTTTTAATAAAGGATTTTTTTACATTACTATTGAGTGTCTTGAATACACAGACTGCTTTTTACATTTTTCTGCTTGACTCTATATTTGTAGCCGGAAATAATGTGTATTGCACATTAACAAAGTTAATTGCATTTTGCCTGCTGTGGAACATACCTGGTGGGCAGCCACAGTAGAGGTATGCGGTGGGGAGCGGGCGTCCACAGTGGCGAGCCGACTGGCTGGAGCTGAAGTTCGGACTCTGGCCTTCTAAATACACATTGCAAATGTTTAGGATATTAAAAAAAAGTGTAATAGTAATAAAAAAATTATAAACTCTTGCTAAAATATGGCATGAAACTCGTACCTTGTTCACTGGAGACTGCATCGTGGTCCCATCACTGGTGGCAGAGGGTGGGGACCGAGGCTGAAAACAAAATATACAGCACATTGAGGACCTAGCAGTGTGACTCAAAATAACTCAACACAGAATACACCACCGCCAAGTGCAGAATTGAATAGAGGCAAAGTACCTGCTGGGGTGCGATGTTTGGGCTCAGTTCCGGAGCAGCAAGGTCCAGCTTCTTCCATCGGCGCTTGGCTGCCTCGGAACGCTTCCCCTTCCGCGGCATGCTGCTACAGCTACCTTTACTGTAAGCAAAAATAAAATAAAATAAACTTCCCAAGACAAAGTCAAAAGTAAACTGGCAGTAAAAAAGAAAATAAATTTAAACACAACAAAATAGTAAAGTAATGATATTAGAGTGTTTGTAATGTGCTGTTGAGTGCAAGTTCAGCTGTATTTGCGTTCTAGACTCTGTGATGTAGATCTTATATATGTATTATGTTGTTTGAGGGCAAGATGGAAGCAGGTAGATGAGGTGGAAGTCCAAGGCGGTGCTGAAGGTTTGAAATCCAAGTATCACGGTCAGCAGCTTTCCAATTCGCACAGTGCTCAGCGGATCGCTAAAAGATTCAAGATAAAATTTGTAGTTAATCTCAGATGTGTATGAAACATTAAAAATGTACATTGAGTCTAATGAGGCAGTGGTGTCATTGTAATAAAAATAAGAAACCGTCATCAATTGAAGTATAGTAACATCACACATTGTATAGTTCATTGATTATAAATAATGGATGGGGTGAGCAGAGCCTTCAATAAATCCTCAACAATAGAAAAAATGGATCCACTATAGACTTCCTTGTTTACTTATTAACAAAGAAAACGGTATTGTAATAACATTGTTACTTTTTTTTTCTTTTAGATTAATTTCCATGAGGTGAAACGGTTTGGCAAAATGGATGGATATTCTGGATGGCCGTGAAAAAAACGATCGCTACAGAAACCAACGGTAATCTTTCAAGGGGGAAAATAAAGGCAGCTTTGACAATTTACAAATGTGTGCTGTAGTCAATCAATGAAGGTCATTTAACAGTGTAAAATACTTCCAAAATCCCTCATCGGCGCCGCTCCGCGACACGGTCGAGCAGGACACGCCACTCAACAACCGACGCCCCCCTCCCCCACCCCCACCACGACGACGACAGACGAGACAAAAGCCTTACTGTGTATTGTAGCAACGATGGATATACACAATTGAGATTTAGAGCCTACTCAAACTTTTCTTTGTTTTTGTTTTCTTTTACTGCACATTAAAACCTTAAAGTGAGATCTGCTAGCTCTAGCTAGCGCTAGCAGGTGTAGTTAGCATGTAGGCTACCATGTCTAGCACTTAACTTTACCTATCTTGTTAAAACAGCAGCCGGATAACACAACGTTCAAACACATCAAATACGTTTCAATACATCGCCAGTATTAACGTGATGTAGTTTAGGATGGGGAAAACTTGCAAAATCTAACTTATTTAGCATTATACATCAGACTAAAAATAATTGCCGTGCAACACTTACCTCAGACGAGATGAAATGGGACGAGACCGTCGTCGAGAACCTTCTAAAATAGTCTCATTCATGCGTCTTTAATTGGCCACAGCACAGACAAGCAGAAAACGACCAATCAGGGAAAAGAGATAGGACAACACGAACTCCAACTATCACAAGATGGGTTGCAGCCGGATGGTGAGGTTGGAGCGCGCTGCATCCGAGGAGACCAGTTTAAGGGGGCAACTGCGCTGCGTGCAGCTGCAAGGTTCAATAATGCGGATTGTGTCATACAACACTCGCGGGTTGCGAGTAGGACATACTGCTACATACAGGACAGGCTGTCTGGTGGTGGATGCGCTGCTTGACCAATTGTATGTGTTTTTTGCACATCAACATACAAAAATAAATACATATAAAAATATAAAAATTGTAATTCAAACATCCACTTTTTTAACCACTAAAAAGAACCAACCATTGTCTAATTCATATCTTTGTTTTCAGTGTTAAGGGAGTGACACATTTTAATTACTATGCATTTAAAATAATGTGATGAATCTGTTATTTTAATTTCAGCAATTATCACCTGTCTAAATTATTCAACACAGACAAATCTTTACAAGTGATGAAATGTTTCTACAAAATATCCAGTATTATATATTTTATTATTGGCTACATTGTACATGTCACTGATTATTATTTTTTTTAAGTATATTGAACATAAAACAATCTAGTTAAATGAACCTTCCAATTTGAATTTGTTGATTTACACCATTAACCAAATTTTATTAACATCTTACAAATTCCTTTTATATGTCTATGTGTGCCCTGAGGAAACTGTGGAGACAACATGCGCACAGTCACTGTTTGTGCATCTTGAAGAACTCATCAATATCACAAAAGAAAACATTTACTTTAGCAAAGGAAATGGACAATTTTTAGTATTAAATAATCAACCATAATCAGCAAAAAACACAGTAATAGTCACGCTACAAATTTGGAAAATAATCAAATAAAAACATTTTGTGACTGAAAAGTCCTGGCTGTACCTAATCAATTGGCCAAGATGGCCGCCGCCCTGGGTGGGCGGAGTGGAGAGAATCCAGGGTGTAGCTAATTAATTGACCAGAATCCTGGGTGTACCTAATCAATTGGCCAAGATAGTAGTAGTAGTAATAGTATTTGCAATAGTAGTAGTCGTATATAGGCCAAGCCTTGAGTACACCAAGAAAAAAAGGGGCTGAGTTGAGCTCAACAGTGAGAGATGATTGGCTGAGGCAGTTGCTATGCAAAAACGACAGATCATTCACGCACACACATTTGATTTTAACTTGTTGCGAGACGTCACGCACCCACATTCCATTGATTTTGTATAGGATACGCTCACCTCAAACAAAAGCCTCTCACGACCTAACGGTTGAAGATGCAGATTCCAGAAATGGCTCGTTAGAACGGCAAGGGTTTGGGGAACGCGAGCATGTTCTCAGTTTTTTAATCGGATGAAAAATGACCAACTTAGGAGCAGGTTGAAAACTTATGATTGATCGAAAATGAAGAGGGAAACACGGCGAAAATAACATTGAAAAGAGATCGAAATAGTCCGACTTCTCCTCGCTTAAAGTGAAAATAAAGGTACTAAATGACACCTTAGCCAAATAAAACTTAGTTTTTCAGAAAGCAGAGGCTTGTGGCTACAAAATGTGCGAATTTGATGTCTAGTGAGCAAAGATTGTGGCCATGGTGACGAGTTGAAGTGAAACTTTTGGAAATAGATTTTTTGGTTCCCGTCACTGAAGCCTTAATTAGTCACACTCTAAATAGGCGACTTTCACCCCTTTGCTCACTGTCTTTGAACCCGCACAGGGGGGAGAGCTTTCATTCCTTAATTTTTTTTTTGACACTGAGCTAAAGATGACAAAAATTCCAACAAAATGAGCTAAAATTCATATCGGTCGGTCAACGTATGTGCGCGCAGCGTGTCTTGGAAAAAGGTGCTTGATTGGAGTTGATCTCTTTCGGTTTCCCATTCATTCCTATGGGACTTTATTTGGGAGTTTTTTGGGAATAGCGTCCCCATGGTAACTGGGAATTCCCTTGCGGAAAAATCGGTGGAAGATTAAAAAAAATAATAAAAAGAAGAAGAAGAATAATACTAGAAAAATTTCCGCGGAAATTTTGAATGGGCCTGCTGACTCTTGCAAGGTGGAAAGATGCATGCTCTGAACTGTTTGCCAAATGTTGGTGTACTTTACCTCTCAATTTGTGTCAGCAGGAATAGAGTTCAGGACAATTTGTAATAACTGCAGTTATTACATGTGTAATGGCTTCCCTTATGTCTTGATTGACATTTTAGTCATATCAAAAGGGAATCAGTTTAATTTCTTGCTTATAGTGTAAGTGATTAACTAAAATATAAAATGCAATATACTGTATCATGGAGCAAATACAGTATGAATGCAGTGTTTAAATTTGACATTGCATATTAAAAGGCATGTTGGTGCTGATCAATATTGCAGGAATATTACTCCAAAGTACATGTAAAACGGCTCTTAAAAGAGCCGTTTTGGGTCTTTGTTACACAGCATCTTCATCTTTTCCTCAGCACACAAAGGAACAAGTTGTTAGAAAATAGGCAGCAAAACTGAACAGTTAAAACTTAATCTAAATACTCATCCAATACACATGTGACGGTTTTTCAGTGAGGAATCCTGTAGAATAAATCATTTTGGTCTACGTTTGCGGGATCCCTTTTTTCATCTTTTCTCTCCACCAGTTGTACCGGACATAACAACCTTGATATCCTTGGCCATGTCAAGTAGCGCCCCTTGCTGCGCTCCATCCACCTGTATTGCATGTGAAAATGAAAAATGAGTGTTCAATGTTTGCCTAGATCAATTCAGTAATCAATCATCACTTACCATCACAGTTCATTCCTTACCATCGCAGTTCCTCACTGACACCAACACTTTTCATTGTGTTATAGTCACAATCACAATAAGGACAAACAAAACATTCAAGTCCAAATGCACGATGTCCTGCTAACAGAAAAGCACACTGATTAAAAGTACCGTCATACAACACTGCTCAAAATAAGGGAGCGCTTAAATGGCATATCCCATGTCTTAAATTCAATTTAAAGCTCAATAAGTTTAGAACTAACTAAATGATAAATATGTCTACAAAAAAAATGATTGGCCGCTCTGATTTTGAGTGTAGTTCTGTTATGACACAAATTTTGAACGAGCAAAGGATTTAACTTTTCAGCCTTTACAATTTAAAGTACAGTATCCCCCTCTTTTGAGCAGTGGTATGAAAGGCTCAATAACATTTGCAAAGGCACACTTGTGAAAATGGTGCCCTTGCGATCTACAATGAGCTGACACAAGAAGTTAACACACAGTAGACCGGACTGTGGTAACTGTAATAAGTGTGCAGAACGCCTGATTGAACACAACAATCTGGGCGAGATATG
Organism: Leptonotus elevatus; assembly: GCF_054856555.1. NCBI lineage: Eukaryota > Metazoa > Chordata > Actinopteri > Syngnathiformes > Syngnathidae > Leptonotus > Leptonotus elevatus. The sequence continues at coordinate 4,607,655 of NC_141260.1, read as the reverse complement.
TAAATGTGATCAATCAGTGTCTGCTTTCCAGTTGTGGCCTGGGTGATCAGCTGTGAAAAGCCTCTGGACTGAAACAAGTCCAGAATGGATTTCTTTCCCTTTGAAAGCAAATCCTCATTAAAGTCTCCGCAAACAACAATAGGCTGGCAGTCCATCACGGCCAAGGCATCCAAGAGACTTCCAAGGTTTGGAAGAAAGGTGCCAAGACTCAGGTTGGGTGGCCTGTAGACCGTAGCTATCAAAGCCTGGACGGGAGCGTCAACCCTGATGACAGCAAATTCCAGGTCAACCACAATCCGAATAAACCGACGGGGCTCCGCTCGAAGACAATCGCGATAATAGACTGCGACTCCGCCACCCTCTTTTTGGGCCACGTCCAGTCTATTTGAATACGAAACTTGTCTGTTGCGCACAAAAGTGCTGCATCCCTCCAGTTGCAAGGGAGGGGGGGAGAAGGATCCAGACAAATGAGTTTCAGTGAGGCAAAGGACATCTGCCAGCCTCAACTCATGATGAGACTTTAAGTCGTCAATATGAGATGGAAGGCCCTCGGTGTTGTGATGAACAATGGTCAAGGTGGGAAAAGCAGTTTGCGGCATTTTGGAAAAGTACAACAATGGTCTTGTACTTTGGAAAGAAGCGCGCGTCATACTGTCCATTGCCGTCGTGATGTTGGGATTGGCATAGATTTTGGATTCGTCAAAGTCTATGACCCTCAATCCCTGAAGTGACGTCGTGCGACTTAGGGCAACATAGGCCATTCCAGGTTCAAACACACGCTTAAGAGACACCACTGCAGAGGTCATCGTCATGCCTTGCACTTTGTGAGCCGTGCATCCAAAGGCAAGCTTCATGGGGAATTGCCGCCTGACCACGCCTTTCATGCCCAGGTTTTCCTCCGACCTTTCGATATAGACCAAGTCATCCGTCGGCCCCAGAATTTTATGGCGCAATTTCTGGCCCGCTTCGGGATTGTCTAGCCTCAGTCCGAGCAAGGTCACTTTCTCCGCCGACCCCTTTGGGGCGCTTTGAACAATGTTGCCTATTGTGCCAAAGGTCCCGTTCACCAATCCGTCCTCGACATCCAACTTCCGAAGAAGCATAACCCGTGCTCCTACACCAGCTTGAAGGGCATCCGGTAGATCCCTTCTCGACCCCATGATCACAGTGACCATCGCCCCCGACCGTGGGCTCTTCCTGTAGTCCTCTGCGGGAATATTGACCACAGTCAATTTGAGAACAGCCACAGTTGCTGCATTGTGCCTATCCACCTCTTTATTGGTGGCAAAGATATGCAGAGTATACGCAGGGAGGTCTCGCGCATCCGTGACAGCCGTGGTGAGTAACGCCCTGTCACCATCGCCGAGTGGATCAGCCTTCCCCTTCTCCCTGATCCTGTTCAAAAGCGACGTCGTCTTTTTGCCGCATGATTTGAGTAAGCTTGACCATCTGAAAATCTGTCCAGAGGTCAAGAAGATCGTTGTCAGAAACGCAGAGGGGTTTGGACCTTCCGAGGGGTGGCAGTTGGTAGAAGTCCCCAACTGCAAGAACGGAGATGCCCCCAAATGGTCTCTGGTTGCCCTTGATTTGCTGAAATCTCCAGTGGACATAGGCAAAGAGTTCCTTGGAGACCATGGAGATCTCGTCGATGATCAAAATTTCCACGTTGCAAAGGGTTGCTCACAATGCGTCCAACGTATTCCCCAGCGCTTGGTAAGGAGGCTTTAGAGTCCTGGGGAGTTTCAAGAGGGAATGAAGAGTTTTCCCTGAGATGTTGTAAGCCGCCGTGCCAGTAAACGACGTCAGCAGCACAGCAGGCTTGGCCATATCCACTTCGCTGCGGAACCTGGGAAGCTGACGGAGAATCTTACTGGCCTCCTGGTAAATGCACTTGATGACATGCGATTTACCACAGCCAGCTCCTCCGGAGATGAAATAAAAGAAGGGCTCGAGGAGACGATCCGAAACGCGTTTCAAACACCACTCGCGCACAGCGTAAAAGACGGACGCTTGCGTTTCATTGAGACTGCGGTACATGTTCCTCACAAATTCGGCGCTCAACTTTGGCGCCTCAAACGCCGGCAAGACCGCGCCGCTACCAGGAGCGTCCTGGTAGGCTGGAACCTCATCTTGCGGGTCTTCCTGTAACGGATTAGATTCGCGTTCGGCAACACACTCCAAACGCTCTGCTTCTACCTCCGGCGCAAAAGTGCTCCACGCGTTGAGAACCGCACGAAGCTCTTTCAATTTTTCGAATGCATTGTCCACGGTCTTTCCCCGTCCTTCGTACCGCCCCCGATTGCGGTCGAATATAGCCCGCACCCGACCGAACTTTGATTCCCGGGTACCGTAGAACTCCTCGTACGTTTTGAGGTTTTCAGACCTGAGCTCGGCGTCGTCTCTGTGGGGGAGGTACAATTTAAGATGGGTCCTGTAATACTTCTCAGCATACTTTTTGATTGAGAAGCGAGTGAATCTGATGACGGCATCTTTTCCAATCCGCTTCTGGATGAATCCCTTGCCGTGTGAGAGGGGAATGACATTCTTGCCCTCAGTCTGCTGACCGTAGACGACCCGGTATTCGGATGCGAATTTGGCGAGACACATCCGCTCAAACATTGCCGTTCTAGGTCTTGCCACATATTTGTCTGAAAGACCAGACATCCACACGTTGTCTGCGTCCGGTTGCATGGTCCTCAGTCTACTCGTGGGTAGACTCAATTTCACGCCATCCTCAGCAGTCTGGATGAAAACTACGCTGCGCGAGCACTTCTTCAGAGGGAGACTGCATGTCCGCGCCACCGCTTCTTGAGCACTCACCTCTCTGTGCTTGGAATACGCCGCCATTATTTTCCTCATCTCGTCCTTTTTGTCAACAAGAGGCTTTGTCTTCAAGTCTTTGACAACAGACGTGAGGAACTCTGACATCTCGTGCTCCGGTTTGGAAATGTACGACATCATGTACATGAGACACGCGACGTCATCGAGCACGTACTGAATATCCATGTTGGCGTTCCATGCCCGCAGCAGATGTGGGTTGTAAGCATTTATCCAGCTTTCCGTTGGAGCACGCTTCAACATGACAACCATTCCGGAGGTCAGATTAGTGACGCTGTCCTTGTAGCTGTCCATTGTCAAATTGGCCTTTTTGAGAAGCTCCGGCAAGTCCTTCGGGACATCCGCGTCCATGAGGATCTCTCTGATGCGTTAGAGCTCTTCTTTAGCCTCCCTTTGTTTTTCGGTGAGGCGAGCCGATTTGGCCGCCTGCTTCCCATGCTGGCCTTCCACACTCTTGTCCGTTGGGACGTCTTCAGTCTCCGTCTGGAATGGCAACGTGATGGTGGTTTGGTCCATCCAAATCTGCAAGAAACGTTTCCTTTCCGACAAGACTTTGTGTGGTTTTTGCTGTGTGCCTGAACGCTGGTGACAATGTCGTGCAGTTCAGGGTCCTCAATCGGGTCTGGTATTTTGCAAGTGATGTACTTGTCGATTAAGTCAATGGCTTCTTGACAACATCTGAGGTCGGGTTCTTCGATGACTGGCGCACCCTTAATCCAGAGCAGCATGTGAGCGTGCGGACTTCCTCTGGCTTGAAATTCTACACGATAGAAGTGGTCTTTTACCGGACAGAGAGGCTGTGCAGGAGACAGGATGAATGCCATAAGAGCATCCATCCTTTTCTCAAAAAGGCGCATCACTGTGACCGGATTGCTGCGAAGAACATCGCATTTGGCATTCCAGTCGAGATGGGAAAAGTCCCCTTGTTCGCCTTGCTGCGCTTTGACTATCTCGATTACTTCAGGCCATCTCATTTCCGCAGCAGAAAAGGTAAGGAAGAATGTGGGGTTGCCCAACTGCCTGGTCATTGCATGGAGGTCCCTAAGGGCACCCTCCCAAAAAGCCGGCGTGCCTCTCAAGGGCTGCATGAAGCGCATCGCATGCTCTCTTTGGATGAGCTTCTCCAGTTCATCTTTGTCCTGAAGCATCCGGTTTGAAATCTTCCTCCCATCCCAAATGAGGGCTATCCCCTTGCGGGCCTGAATGGACATGCTGTTGGTGGCCAGATGCGTTTCTGTCACAAACTGCGCAAAGAAAAGGTAACTTTGATCTTTGGCAAATCGAGTGTCAACGGAGAATAACCTTGCATTGAAATACAAACTGGGTGACAGCTTAATTTCTCTCGCCTCATCGAGTGAGTTCTGTCCTGTTGGGAACTGAACGGGAAAGGCCATGGCTTCGAGGTTTGGCACGGCAAAAAATCCCACCGGCTTGTTTCCTTGGGCAGGAGCGATGCTAAATATGCCGTCCCCATATGACAGCTTTTCCTGCGCGATGTCAGGAGGCTGCATACAGGTGTCGAGCGTCAAGCCCGGCCTGAGCTCCTCTTTGCTCTCTTGGGGAGTCTGTTGCTCTTTGTTTGCGGGGGTGTCGCTGCTCTCTGGCTGTGCATCGGCCTCAGGGATGTTCTCTTCTCCTACCCCCTCGTCTTCCTCTTCTTGGAGACTTTCAAACTGAGCGCTTTCATCTATAGATACAGTTTTGTATTCTGGATGAATGCGTTTCAGTATCGTCAGTGCTGCCAAGACATTTGTCATGTTGACAGTGTAAAAATGCTGGTAACCTTTGTACACAATGCGGCGCTTCAGCTTCACCTGGAGAAGCTGGGCCTCACTGCGCGGCCTTGGGAGGGAGTTCACTGTGGCTTCCATCTCTGATGGAACGCACACCACAGAACCGTGTACGGCTCTTTGCCGTCCTTTGGGCAACGCAACAATCTTTGCAAAAGGGATGATTTTTGCAATTAGCTGTCGTTCAAGTACATTTAATTCCGACAGCTCTTCGGGAATGGGTGCCAGTGCCAAGTTATTTGCCACCGCCTGGGGTGGCATGCCACCTCTGAACAGATGGTTGTCACAGGTATGACAAATCCACTCCTGCATCCGTTCTTGAGCAACGGTACATGGGGCGGGGAAACTACAAGTGTGAACAAACTGGCCTGTCAAGCACGCAAACGCCACATCAACATCTTTGGTGTATCTGGCTCGTTTGCAATGCTTTACTTGATTGGGGAAAAGCGCACGGTGGCACACTGTGCAGATATACGTCGGCCCATGCCGAACCCTTTCCCGGAAAGAAGCGATGGTGGCTTCCATTTCTGGATCTACGAGTGCCTGCTTCATTTCCACAGAGACGTCTACTACACCGTTTGCCTGACCCTGCTCAATTTCCTGACACTGGGGAATGATGTGACTATATTTCCTTATTATTTTCACAGCACAATTTAACTTGTGGCGAATACGTTTTAGCACGTTTGAATCACGCCTGTCCTCTTTGTTTTGTAAACAGCGCCTAATATGAGAGAGCCTGAAAGCTGAATCTTTTTGGTACCTTTCTCGCATGTAAATTTTTCTGTTGACTCTGAAAAGATATATCCTTTTTGTACCTCTCTCGCAAGTAATGTTTTCGTTGACTTTGAAAAGAAAGGTCTTTTCTGTACCTCTCTCGCAAGTATCGTTTTCGTTGACTTTGAAAAGAAAGGTCTTTTTCGTACCTCTCTCGCCAGTATCGTTTTTGTTTACTTTGAAAATAAAGGTAATTTTTGTACCTCTCTCGCAAGTATTGTTTTTGTTTACTTTGAAAAGAAAGGTCATTTCTGTATTTATCTCTTATGTACCTTTTCATCAATATCTTCCGCTTTTGCTGAAAAGCAAGATCGTGTTGGTATTTATCAATCAGATATTGCTGCCGTTTTGCCTTAAAAGCAGAATCACTGTTGTATCTATTCTTCTGATAGAGCTTCTTTTTTCCTTAAAGCATAGATCACTGTGATATTTAGAATTAGATGTAATTGAAAGTTTTCTTTGGCACTTACGAATGGGTTGACGTTCTCTATATAAATGTTTTGCACGCTGACTTTTACTCCATTTAGAAAGATCTATATTAACATGCAGCAGTTTGAGTCCTTGCTGAGGTTCCGGAATATTTTGACTCTCATTAATTTGACTTGCTTGGCTATTTGGCTCAACATGTACCGCACTATGTAGCTCTTGATTTGGTACAATACCGATCACAAGTTGTATCGCTTTACTTGGGGATTCACCTAATTCAATTAGTAGCTCTTCATTTGCCTTTGATATGGTTGTAGTAGAATCCCGATGCGTCTTAATGGAACTGCCATCAATATGAAAAGAGACTGGCACAAACTCATAGGTTGCAAACCGGCTATGTCCTTCAAAAAGCTGACGCAAATGCTCAACCAAGCCACACAAGTGAGAAAAAGTCAACATAATTGCAGTTCCGTTTGGGTGTGGCAAGCCCACTTCAGATCTGGAATGTGAATCAAATAACCCAAAGTATCCTGATGTGTCACGGAATACTGCAAAACACTCTGGATTCACAATCAAGAAAGCAAGAGTGACATTTTGTGACAAGCACTCAAGCTGAGCTCCAAGAGACAATCCCAAGTCTCTTTGGGAATGACCGTCATCTATGACATAACCAACGCTGAGCTCATGCATCTGTACATTATAGACATTGGTGTCCGTCATGACTTGTTTTGGCATCTCCTCGACAGTCAAGTGATCATTCCCAAAGTTATGGTCCAAAATCAATTGCTGTTTAGCACCCACGTAAAGAGAGTCCCCGTGTTCAAGCACCCTGTCAAGGTCAAGCGAATTAAACTGTAACCCCTCAGCGTGGAAGGCCAAGAAAGCGAGAGCCATACAAGTACACTGGTGGTTGCGAGAAAAACTTGAGTACCTTTCATCCATCTGTGAATGTGTGGCCCTCACGGATAGCGTGCGTTGAGGAAGTCCCACAGCAGGATCCTGAAATGATTGAAACTATTTTAATTATCTTAAATTCTAACTAATATAATTTTAAACATTTCATATGTTAATGGTTAATGTTGTGAGTATAAAAAAGTTACCTCAGTCCCAGGACGACGGGGGGATGATGGTCTGGAAGGAACCTCCGCAGGGGCTGGCCTTTCCTCTGGCTGAAACGACAAGCAAACAATAATTTTTTAACACACAGCACTTGTGTGAAGGGTCACTAATTTCTGTTTGTGATTTTAAGTAAGACTTCTCAGGGCTGATAAGAATGCAATGCAAACCTGGTGCTCTCTCCGTGTGCTCTTATGGGCTGGCTGCTGTCGTCTGTGCCCTGCGGTGGATAGAGATAGAGAGATATATATTATTAAATATTTTTATTTTTTTTGCTTTTACTGCGAAGCATTGTTACGACAAGAATGGACAATTAACTATACTTTTTTTTTTGTCATGAAGATAGATATGTAAACATAACGGGCAAACAAAATAGGAAAACTGAAATACCTTCTTATCCTTTGGATCCTGGGCAGTCCTCAGGGCTGGAAAGACGAGCTGGAGACAGCTTGTCCATCGCCTCCAACATGGGTGGGCTGAACCAGAGAGGGTTCAATGGGATGTTGCACTGTAAAAAACACAACAAAATAGAAATAGAGAAATGGAATTGTAACATGTGCCATGGTAAAAGGCTGAATGAATCCATGATCACCATCACAAACCTGGAGAGTGCCCATCCACCCAGTGGGCCCACAGGTGACCTCAGAGTCCACAACCGAGCTGCTCTGAAATGACTAGTGACATTATTGCATGTTAGGAGGTTTTCAAAAACATGTTAGGCTTGCGTTTACCTCCTTGGCCTTCCCGACGAGTGTCCAGTCAAAAGGGTTTGAAGGCTGAGGCGCAGTGACCTCACCCTTAACAACCACTTTTGGTCTGAACACTCGAGCTGGTGGCGAACGCTGAGGAGCAGCCGGTGCAGGTGGTGCAGTCCTCTCCATCCGCAGGTTGACGGCAGCCCACAGCAACCGCGCAAGCACCGACATCCCATCGCTGTCACTGAGGTGTACCTTCCAGACATGATCAGAAAAAATATTATACATCTACAAACATACTTTTGATAGGAGGAGCACTAATAAAATGTTTGTTTGTTTTTTGCAGCAACTAATGTACTTACCCCGTCTCTACACCAAGTGAAGATGTGACAGCGGGAAGTGGCCAGCAACAGCGATGGGGCGGCCCAAGTTGTTGCTGGGAGCCAAAATGCAGACCACCTCGGGTGACCGAGGTAAAACAGCATTCAGCACCTCAGCACGCAACTCGGAGGCCCTGGCACCCGGGGTGGACATCACGGCAAACAAGAAACGTCCCTCCGGAATCTTCACAACCCCATCGGCAATGGCTCGCAGGTGGGAGTCACCAACAACCAGGACAAACTGTTACAAAAGAAAAAAAAAAGAAGTAGTAATTGAAAAAAGGAAAGAAGTAATTTAAAAAAAATAGACACAAATGAAGGTTGTTAATTTGTTATAAAGGCAGAGTTGATTATAAAACATACCGTGTTGTCCTGGTTCAGTGCTGGAATGACCAGTTTGTGCCTCCGCCCAGTCACAGCTGAAACTGGCCATTCCCAAACTCTGTGGCGCCAGCCAGTGCCTCTGCCTAAAATGATGCACACACAGAATACCATGTCAAGTCTCAACTTCAATTGCTGACAATGCACAGTACAAGTACATGTTCCACTTTGAGTGTATATGAACCTGCAAAATATTGGAATTGCTTAAAATAATCGATTGTAAAACTGCTGCAAAAGCAATTAAAATTATGACTGACCTGGTACCAGAGCCTTGGCACAAACAGGGGACACCTAAAACATAAAGCATAGACATTACACAATTGTAGGCATGTGCAGTCTGTCAAGGAGGGGAAGCTTGAGGACCCAAATGCGGGAAGACAGGGCGAGGAGGCAGAGGCTCAATCAAAAAGGGGATTTTAATTTCTACAAAACAAAAGGCGAGATCTAAATTGCACGGAAAAACATAACCTGGAGAAAACAAGGCAAAACGGGCAGCATGACATGGGGGGAAAATTCAAGGCAAAAACGGGCAGCATCACAGGGGGAAATACAACAATGACCCGACACAGACAGAGGGGAGACAGCAGACTAAATACACAGACTAACGACACAACAAGACACACGTGGCTGAGGGCACTGATTGGATCACACGAGGAAGGGCAGGATCACACTTAAACAAGACCAAGGGAGACACACAAGGAAAACAGAACCCAAAACATGACAGAACCCCTCCCTCAAGGGACGGCTCCCAAAGGTCCCTAACACAAAAAGGTCCAAAAACAGGGCGGGCGGAGGGGGGCCCGGAGGCGGGAACCTGGCACACCCATCAAGGCCAGTCCGGGGGGCGTCCCGGACGCCAGACGAGGGGAGCCCGGCGGCGCCAGTCCGGAGGGCGCCCCGGACACCACACTGGAGCAAAGAGCGACCACAACGTGCGCCGCCAGACAGGGAGAAGACGGCAGTGGGACGTGCACCTCCTTGGCACGGGGTCTTGGGGCTGCCGCGGCACGGGGTCTTGGGGCTGCCGCGGAGGCGGCAGACGTGGCACGGGGTCTTGGGGCTGCCGCGGAGGCGGCAGACGTGGCACGGGGTCTTGGGGCTGCCGCGGAGGCGGCAGACGTGGCTCGGGGACTTGGAACTGCGGCGGCAGACGTGGCTCGGGGACTTGGAACTGCGGCGGCAGACGTGGCTCGGGGACTTGGAACTGCGGCGGCAGACGTGGCTCGGGGACTTGGAACTGCGGCGGCAGACGTGGCTCGGGGACTTGGAACTGCGGCGGCAGACGTGGCTTGGGGACTTGGAACTGCGGCGGCAGACGTGGCTCGGGGACTTGGAACTGCGGCGGCAGACGTGGCTCGGGGACTTGGAACTGCGGCGGCAGACGTGGCTCGGGGACTTGGAACTGCGGCGGCAGACGTGGCTCGGGGACTTGGAACTGCGGCGGCAGACGTGGCTCGGGGACTTGGAACTGCGGCGGCAGACGTGGCTCGGGGACTTGGAACTGCGGCGGCAGACGTGGCTCGGGGACTTGGAACTGCGGCGGCAGACGTGGCTCGGGGACTTGGAACTGCGGCGGCAGACGTGGCTCGGGGACTTGGAACTGCGGCGGCAGACGTGGCTCGGGGACTTGGAACTGCGGCGGCAGACGTGGCTCGGGGACTTGGAACTGCGGCGGCAGACGTGGCTCGGGGACTTGGAACTGCGGCGGCAGACGTGGTTCGGGGACTTGGAACTGCGGCGGCAGACGTGGTTCGGGAACTTGGAACTGCGGCGGCAGACGTGGTTCGGGGACTGGGAACTGCGGCGGCAGACGTGGTTCGGGGACTGGGAACTGCGGCGGCAGACGTGGTTCGGAGAGTTGAAGGTGCGACAGACGTGGTTCGGGGAGTTGGGGCTGGTGACTCCGAGCGCCACCAGCTGAAGCCCAACGACGCACGACTCCCTCAATCAAGGACGACAGCAGGTCCAATTGGGCGGCCATGGCGTGCTGGAGCTCCTCATGGCGTGACAGGCGCGCCTCCTGATTCCACATCTTGGCTTTCAGCGCTCCCGCTGGGTCCTTCTCGGGTCGGGTCATTCTGTCAAGGAGGGGAAGCTTGAGGACCCAAATGCGGGAAGACAGGGCGAGGAGGCAGAGGCTCAATCAAAAAGGGGATTTTAATTTCTACAAAACAAAAGGTGAGATCTAAATTGCACGGAAAAACATAATATGGAGAAAACAAGGCAAAACGGGCAGCATGACATGGGGGGAAAATTCAAGGCAAAAACGGGCAGCATCACAGGGGGAAATACAACAATGACTCGACACAGACAGAGGGGAGACAGCAGACTAAATACACAGACTAACGACACAACAAGACACACCTGGGGCAAGACACAAGTGGCTGAGGGCACTGATTGGATCACACGAGGAAGGGCAGGATCACACTTAAACAAGACCAAGGGAGACACACAAGGAAAACAGAACCCAAAACATGACAGTCACCATAATATAGAGTAAAAAGCAAACATAGGTTGTAATGGTTAAATTAGTTTCAATTAAAATTGACCAGGTATTTTGTACATACAAGTGATGTTAATTCAGGCCAGGTTTATTAATGAAATTCTTAATCACAAAAGAGATTCAAGGACTTAACTGATACTTTTGTTTGTGTCTGAAATACAGTCACAATTGCTCAATTTTGCTAGAATTTTCTGATCAAATACATGAGCAGAAAGGCAGCAGATTGTACCAGATTAGATTATAATATAAAGGAAGTATATAGAAATATGTTTTTGACAAAACAATGACATATACTGTTTAGATAGACATGAAGTCTAAAACAAAACATTAGTTGTTAAATATAACCGTCTTAGTTATTATTATTTACATCTGGTCTATGTAATTTAAAAGAAACCATGTGAAATATCTGTGTCCGGGCTCGGCATCTCACAAATTTGTGATCAATGTTAGTGAGTTTATTTTTGACATCAGTAAAAATTTTGAAATCTTGTAGAAAACAGACTTCATCACAATTAAATTCAGAATTAGTTTGACATGAATAAAGCAATGCACAAATATCGCTCAGTCATACACTCTATATTTGTCAAACTATGCCCTGGTGAAGACAATCTTGTGTTGAAACATGTTGGTAGTCCATTTTTAATAAAGGATTTTTTTACATTACTATTGAGTGTCTTGAATACACAGACTGCTTTTTACATAAGCATTTTAGCATTTTTTTCTGCTTGACTATATTTGTAGCCGGAAATAATGTGTATTGCACATTAACAAAGTTAATTGCATTTTGCCTGCTGTGGAACATACCTGGTGGGCAGCCACAGTAGAGGTATGCGGTGGGGAGCGGGCGTCCACAGTGGCGAGCCGACTGGCTGGAGCTGAAGTTCGGACTCTGGCCTTCTAAATCACATTGCAAATGTTTAGGATATTAAAAAAAAGTGTAATAGTAATAAAAAAATGATAAACTCTTGCTAAAATATGGCGTGAAACTCGTACCTTGTTCACTGGAGACTGCATCGTGGTCCCATCACTGGTGGCAGAGGGTGGGGACCGAGGCTGAAAACAAAATATACAGCACATTGAGGACCTAGCAGTGTGACTCAAAATAACTCAACACAGAATACACCACCGCCAAGTGCAGAATTGAATAGAGGCAAAGTACCTGCTGGGGTGCGATGTTTGGGCTCAGTTCCGGAGCAGCAAGGTCCAGCTTCTTCCATCGGCGCTTGGCTGCCTCGGAACGCTTCCCCTTCCGCGGCATGCTGCTACAGCAACCTTTACTGTAAGCAAAAAGAAAAGAAAAAAAACTTCCCAAGACAAAGTCAAAAGTAAACTGGCAGTAAAAAAAGGAAATCAATTTAAACACAACAAAATAGTAAAGTAATGATATTAGAGTGTTTGTAATGTGCTGTTGAGTGCAAGTTCAGCTGTATTTGCGTTCTAGACTCTGTGATGTAGATCTTATATATGTATTATGTTGTTTGAGGGCAAGATGGAAGCAGGTAGATGAGGTGGAAGTCCAAGGCGGTGCTGAAGGTTTGAAATCCAAGTATCACGGTCAGCAGCTTTCCAATTCGCACAGTGCTCAGCGGATCGCTAAAAGATTCAAGATAAAATTTGTAGTTAATCTCAGATGTGTTTGAAACATTAAAAATGTACATTGAGTCTAATGAGGCAGTGGTGTCATTGTAATAAAAATAAGAAACCGTCATCAATTGAAGTATAGTAACATCACACATTGTATAGTTCATTGATTATAAATAATGGATGGGGTGAGCAGAGCCTTCAATAAATCCTCAACAATAGAAAAAAATGGATCCACTATAGACTTCCTTGTTTACTTATTAACAAAGAAAACGGTATTGTAATAACATTGTTACTTTTTTTTTCTTTTAGATTAATTTCCATGAGGTGAAACGGTTTGGCAAAATGGATGGATATTCTGGATGGCCATGAAAAAAACGATCGCTACAGAAACCAACGGTAATCTTTCAAGGGGGAAAATAAAGGCAGCTTTGACAATTTACAAATGTGTGCTGTAGTCAATCAATGAAGGTCATTTAACAGTGTAAAATACTTCCAAAATCCCTCATCGGCGCCGCTCCGCGACACGGTCGAGCAGGACACGCCACTCAACAACCGACGCCCCCCTCCCCCACCCCCACCACGACGATGACAGACGAGACAAAAGCCTTACTGTATATTGTAGCAACGAGGGCTATACACAATTGAGATTTAGAGCCTACTCAAACTTTTCTTTGTTTTTGTTTTCTTTTACTGCACATTAAAACCTTAAAGTGAGATCTGCTAGCTCTAGCTAGCGCTAGCAGGTGTAGTTAGCATGTAGGCTACCATGTCTAGCACTTAACTTTACCTATCTTGTTAAAACAGCAGCCGGATAACACAACGTTCAAACACATCAAATACGTTTCAATACATCGCCAGTATTAACGTGATGTAGTTTAGGATGGGGGAAAACTTGCAAAATCTCACTTATTTAGCATTATACATCAGACTAAAAATAATTGCCGTGCAACACTTACCTCAGACGAGATGAAATGGGACGAGACCGTCGTCGAGAACCTTCTAAAATAGTCTCATTCATGCGTCTTTAATTGGCCACAGCACAGACAAGCAGAAAACGACCAATCAGGGAAAAGAGATAGGACAACACGAACTCCAACTATCACAAGATGGGTTGCAGCCCGATGGTGAGGTTGGAGCGCGCTGCATCCGAGGAGACCAGTTTAAGGGGGCAACTGCGCTGCGTGCAGCTGCAAGGTTCAATAATGCGGATTGTGTCATACAACACTCGCGGGTTGCGAGTAGGACATACTGCTACATACAGGACAGGCCGTCTGGTGGTGGATGCGCTGCTTGACCAATTGTATGTGTTTTTTGCACATCAACATAAAAAAATAAATACATATATAAAGATAAAAATTGTAATTCAAACATCCACTTTTTTAACCACTAAAAAGAACCAACCATTGTCTAATTCATATCTTTGTTTTCAGTGTTAAGGGAGTGACACATATTTTAATTACTATGCATTTAAAAAAATCTGATTAATCTGTTATTTTAATTTCAGCAATTATCACCTGTATAGGTATATATATAAGTATATTGAACATAAAACAATCTAGTTAAATGAACCTTCCAATTTGAATTTGTTGATTTACACCATTAACCAAATTTTATTAACATCTTACAAATTCCTTTTATATGTCTATGTGTGCCCTGAGGAAACTGTGGAGACAACATGCGCACAGTCACTGTTTGTGCATCTTGAAGAACTCATCAATATTATAAAAGAAAACATTTACTTTAGCAAAGGAAATGGACAATTTTTAGTATTAAATAATAAACCATAATCAGCAAAAAACACAGTAATAGTCACGCTACAAATTTGGAAAATAATCAAATAAAAACATTTTGTGACTGAAAAGTCCTAGCTGTACCTAATCAATTGGCCAAGATGGCCGCCGCCCTGGGCGAGCGGAGTGGCGAGAATCCTGGTCATACCTAATCAATTAGCCAAGATGGCCGCCGCCCTGGGTGGGCGGAGTGGCGAGAATCCAGGGTGTACCTAATTAATTGACCAGAATCCTGGGTGTACCTAATCAATTGGCCAAGATAGTAGTAGTAGTAATAGTATTTGCAATAGTAGTAGTCGTATATAGGCCAAGCCTTGAGTACACCAAGAAAAAAAGGGGCTGAGTTGAGCTCAACAGTGAGAGATGATTGGCTGAGGCAGTTGCTATGCAAAAGTGACAGACCATTCACGCACACACATTTGATTTTAACTTGTTGGGAGACGTCACGCACCCACATTCCATTGATTTTGTATAGGATACGCTCACCTCAAACAAAAGCCTCTCACGACCTAACGGTTGAAGATGCAGATTCCAGAAATGGCTCGTTAGAACGGCAAGGGTTTGGGGAACGCGAGCATGTTCTCAGTTTTTTAATCGGATGAAAAATGACCAACTTAGGAGCAGGTTGAAAACTTATGATTGATCGAAAATGTAGAGGGAAAAACGGCGAAAATAACATTGAAAAGAGATCGAAATAGTCCGACTTCTCCTCGCTTAAAGTGAAAATAAAGGTACTAAATGACACCTTAGCCAAATAAAACTTAGTTTTTCAGAAAGCAGAGGCTTGTGGCTACAAAATGTGCCAATTTGATGTCTAGTGAGCAAAGATTGTGGCCATGGTGACGAGTTGAAGTGAAACTTTTGGAAATATATTTTTTGGTTCCCGTCACTGAAGCCTTAATTAGTCAAACTCTAAATAGGCGACTTTCACCCCTTTGCTCACTGTCTTTGAACCCGCACAGGGGGGGAGCTTTCA
The DNA here is from genome assembly GCF_054856555.1 of Leptonotus elevatus. Classification (NCBI taxonomy): domain Eukaryota; kingdom Metazoa; phylum Chordata; class Actinopteri; order Syngnathiformes; family Syngnathidae; genus Leptonotus; species Leptonotus elevatus. The sequence continues at coordinate 4,592,402 of NC_141260.1, read as the reverse complement.
TTCCTTAATTATTTTTTTTGACACTGAGCTAAAGATGACAAAAATTCCAACAAAATGAGCTAAAATTCATATCGGAGCTAAAATTCATATCGGTCGGTCAACGTATGCGCGCGCAGCGTGTCTTGGAAAAAGGTGTTTGATTGGAGTTGATGTCTTTCGGATTCCCATTCATTCCTATGGGACTTTATTTGGGAGTTTTTTGGGAATAGCGTCGCCATGGTAACTGGGAATTCCCTTGCGGAAAAATCGGTGGAAGATTAAAAAAATAATAAAAAGAAGAAGAAGAAAAATACTAGAAAAATTTCCGCGGAAATTTTGAATGGGCCTGCTGACTCTTGCAAGGTGGAAAGATGCATGCTCTGAACTGTTTGCCAAATGTTGGTGTACTTTACCTCTCAATTTGTGTCAGCAGGAATAGAGTTCAAGACAATTTGTAATAACTGCAGTTATTACATGTGTAATGGCTTCCCTTATGTCTTGATTGACATTTTAGTCATATCAAAAGGGAATCAGTTTAATTTCTTGCTTATAGTGTAAGTGATTAACTAAAATATAAAATGCAATATACTGTATCATGGAGCAAATACAGTATGAATGCAGTGTTTAAATTTGACATTGCATATTAAAAGGCATGTTGGTGCTGATCAATATTGCAGGAATATTACTCCAAAGTACATGTAAAACGGCTCTTAAAAGAGCCGTTTTGGGTCTTTGTTACACAGCATCTTCATCTTTTCCTGAGCACACAAAGGAACAAGTTGTTAGAAAATAGGCAGCAAAACTGAACAGTTAAAACTTAATCTAAATACTCATCCAATACACATGTGACAGTTTTTCAGTGAGGAATCCTGTAGAATAAATCATTTTGGTCTACGTTTGCGGGATCCCTTTTTTCATCTTTTCTCTCCACCAGTTGTACCGGACATAACAACCTTGATATCCTTGGCCATGTCAAGTTGCGCCCCTTGCTGCGCTCCATCCACCTGTATTGCATGTGAAAATGAAAAATGAGTGTTCAATGTTTGCCTAGATCAATTCAGTAATCAATCATCACTTACCATCACAGTTCATTCCTTACCATCGCAGTTCCTCACTGACACCAACACTTTTCATTGTGTTATAGTCACAATCACAATAAGGACAAACAAAACATTCAAGTCCAAATGCACGATGTCCTGCTAACAGAAAAGCACACTGATTAAAAGTACCGTCATACAACACTGCTCAAAATAAGGGAGCGCTTAAATGGCATATCCCATGTCTTAAATTCAATTTAAAGCTCAATAAGTTTAGAACTAACTAAATGATAAATATGTCTACAAAAAAAATGATTGGCCGCTCTGATTTTGAGTGTAGTTCTGTTATGACACAAATTTTGAACGAGCAAAGGATTTAACTTTTCAGCCTTTACAATTTAAAGTACAGTATCCCCCTCTTTTGAGCAGTGGTATGAAAGGCTCAATAACATTTGCAAAGGCACACTTGTGAAAATGGTGCCCTTGCGATCTACAATGAGCTGACACAAGAAGTTAACACACAGTAGACCGGACTGTGGTAACTGTAATAAGTGTGCAGAACGCCTGATTGAACACAACAATCTGGGCGAGATATGTAAATGTGATCAATCAGTGTCTGCTTTCCAGTTGTGGCCTGGGTGATCAGCTGTGAAAAGCCTCTGGACTGAAACAAGTCCAGAATGGATTTCTTTCCCTTTGAAAGCAAATCCTCATTAAAGTCTCCGCAAACAATCAGTGTCTGCTTTCCAGTTGTGGCCTGGGTGATCAGCTGTGAAAAGCCTCTGGACTGAAACAAGTCCAGAATGGATTTCTTTCCCTTTGAAAGCAAATCCTCATTAAAGTCTCCGCAAACAACAATAGGCTGGCAGTCCATCACGGCCAAGGCATCCAAGAGACTTCCAAGGTTTGGAAGAAATGTGCCAAGACTCAGGTTGGGTGGCCTGTAGACCGTAGCTATCAAAGCCTGGACGGGAGCGTCAACCCTGATGACAGCAAATTCCAGGTCAACCACATTCTGAATAAACCGACGGGGCTCCGCTCGAAGACAATCGCGATAATAGACTGCGACTCCGCCACCCTCTTTTTGGGCCACGTCCAGTCTATTTGAATACGAAACTTGTCTGTTGCGCACAAAAGTGCTGCATCCCTCCAGTTGCAAGGGAGGGGGGGAGAAGGATCCAGACAAATGAGTTTCAGTGAGGCAAAGGACATCTGCCAGCCTCAACTCATGATGAGACTTTAAGTCGTCAATATGAGATGGAAGGCCCTCGGTGTTGTGATGAACAATGGTCAAGGTGGGAAAAGCAGTTTGCGGCATTTTGAAAAAGTACAACAGTGGTCTTGTACTTTGGAAAGAAGCGCGCGTCATACTGTCCATTGCCGTCGTGACGTTGGGATTGGCATAGATTTTGGATTCGTCAAAGTCTATGACCCTCAATCCCTGAAGTGACGTCGTGCGGCTTAGGGCAACATAGGCCATTCCAGGTTCAAACACACGCTTAAGAGACACCACTGCAGAAGTCATCGTCATGCCTTGCACTTTGTGAGCCGTGCATCCAAAGGCAAGCTTCATGGGGAATTGCTGCCTGACCACGCCTTTCATGCCCAGGTTTTCCTCCGACCTTTCGATATAGACCAAGTCATCCGTCGGCCCCAGAATTTTATCACGCAATTTCTGGCCCGCTTCGGGATTGTCTAGCCTCAGTCCGAGCAAGGTCACTTTCTCCGCCGACCCCTTTGGGGCGCTTTGAACAATGTTGCCTATTGTGCCAAAGGTCCCGTTCACCAATCCGTCCTCGACATCCAAATTCCGAAGAAGCATAACCCGTGCTCCTACACCAGCTTGAAGAGCATCCGGTAGATCCCTTCTCGACCCCATGATCACTTTGGTCACGGTGACCATCGCCCCCGACCGTGGGCTCTTCCTGTAGTCCTCTGCGGGAATATTGACCACAGTCAATTTGAGAGCAGCCACAGTTGCTGCATTGTGCCTATCCACCTCTTTATTGGTGGCAAAGATATGCAGAGTATCCGCAGGGAGGTCTCGCGCATCCGTGACAGCCGTGGTGAGTAACGCCCTGTCACCATCGCCGAGTGGATCAGCCTTCCCCTTCTCCCTGATCCTGTTCAAAAGCGACGTCGTCTTTTTGCCGCATGATTTGAGTAAGCTTGACCATCTGAAAATCTGTCCAGAGGTCAAGAAGATCGTTGTCAGAAACGCAGAGGGGTTTGGACCTTCCGAGGGGTGGCAGTTGGTAGAAGTCCCCAACTGCAAGAACGGAGATGCCCCCAAATGGTCTCTGGTTGCCCTTGATTTGCTGAAATCTCCAGTAGACATAGGCAAAGAGTTCCTTGGAGACCATGGAAATCTCGTCGATGATCAAAATTTCCACGTTGCAAAGGGTTGCTCTCAATGCGTCCAACGTATTCCCCAGCGCCTGGTAAGGAGGCTTTTAGAGTCCTGGGGAGTTTCAAGAGGGAATGAAGCGTTTTCCCTGAGATGTTGTAAGCCGCCGTGCCAGTAAACGACGTCAGCAGCACAGCAGGCTTGGCCATATCCGCTTCGTCGCGGAACCTGGGAAGCTGGCGGATAATCTTACTGGCCTCCTGGTAAATGCACTTGATGACATGCGATTTACCACAGCCAGCTCCTCCGGAGATGAAATAAAAGAAGGGCTCGAGGAGACGATCCGAAACGCGTTTCAAACACCACTCGCGCACAGCGTAGAAGACGGACGCTTGCGTTTCATTGAGACTGCGGTACATGTTCCTCACAAATTCGGCGCTCAACTTTGGCGCCTCAAACACCGGCAAGGCCGCGCCGCTACCAGGAGCGTCCTGGTAGGCCGGAACCTCATCTTGCGGGTCTTCCTGTAACGGATTAGATTCGCGTTCGGCAACACACTCCAAACGCTCTGCTTCTACCTCCGGCGCAAAAGTGCTCCACGCGTTGAGAACCGCACGAAGCTCTTTCAATTTTTCAAAGGCATTGTCCACGGTCTTTCCCCGTCCTTCGTACCGCCCCCGATTGCGGTCGACGATAGCCCGCACCCGACCGAACTTTGATTCCCCGGCACCGTAGAACTCCTCGTACGTTTTGAGGTTTTCAGACCTGAGCTCGGCGTCGTCTCTGTGGGGGAGGTACAATTTAAGCTGGGTCCTGTAATACTTCTCAGCATACTTTTTGATTGAGAAGCGAGTGAATCTGATGACGGCATCTTTTCCAATCCGCTTCTGGATGAATCCCTTGCCGTGTGAGAGGGGAATGACATTCTTGCCCTCAATCTGCTGACCGTAGACGACCCGGTATTCGAATGCGAATTCGGCGAGACACATCCGCTCAAACATTGCCGTTCTAGGTCTTGCCACATATTTGTCTGGCAGACCAGACATCCACACGTTGTCTGCTTCCGGATGCATGGTCCTCAGTCTACTCATGGGTAGACTCAATTTCACGCCATCCTCAGCAGTCTGGATGAAAACTACGCTGCGCGAGCACTTCTTCAGAGGGAGACTGCATGTCCGCGCCACCGCTTCTTGAGCGCTCACCTCTCTGTGCTTGGAATACGCCGCCATTATTTTCCTCATCTCGTCCTTTTTGTCGACAAGAGGCTTTGTCTTCAAGTCTTTGACGACAGACGTGAGGCACTCTGACATCTCGTGCTCCGGTTTGGAAATGTACGACATCATGTACATGAGACACGCGACGTCGAGCACGTACTGAATATCCATGTTGGCGTTCCATGCCCGCAGCAGATGTGGGTTGTAAGCATTTATCCAGCTTTCCGTTGGAGCACGCTTCAACATGACAACCATTCCGGAGGTCAGATTAGTGACGCTGTCCTTGTAGCTGTCCATTGTCAAATTGGCCTTTTTGAGAAGCTCCGGCAAGTCCTGCGGGACATCCGCGTCCATGAGGATCTCTCTGATGCGTTTGAGCTCTTCTTTAGCCTCCCTTTGTTTTTCGGTGAGGCGCGCCGATTTGGCCGCCTGCTTCCTATGCTGGCCTTCCACACTCTTGTCCGTTGGGACGTCTTCAGTCTCCGTCTGGAATGGCAACGTGATGGTGGTTTGGTCCTTCGGCAGTTTGGGGTACCCAAATCTGCAAGAAACGTTTCCTTTCCGACAAGACTTTGTGTGTTTTGTGCTGTGTGCCTGAACGCTGGTGACAATGTCGTGCAGTTCAGGGTCCTCAATCGGGTCTGGTATTTTGCAAGTGATGTACTTGTCGATTAAGTCAATGGCTTCTTGACAACATCTGAGGTCGGGTTCTTCGATGACTGGCGCACCCTTAATCCAGAGCAGCATGTGAGCGTGCGGACTTCCTCTGGCTTGAAATTCTACACGATAGAAGTGGTCTTCTACCGGACCCAGGGACTGTGCAGGAGACAGGATGAATGCCATAAGAGCATCCATCCTTTTCTCAAAAAGGCGCATCACTGTGACCGGATTGCTGCGAAGAACATCGCATTTGGCATTCCAGTCGAGATGGGAAAAGTCCCCTTGTTCGCCTTGCTGCGCTTTGACGACCTCGATTACTTCAGGCCATCTCATTTCCGCAGCAGAAAAGGTAAGGAAGAATGTGGGCTTGCCCAACTGCCTGGTCATTGCATGGAGGTCCCTAAGGGCACCCTCCCAAAAAGCCGGCGTGCCTCTCAAGGGCTGCATGAAGCGCATCGCATGCTCTCTTTGGATGAGCTTCTCCAGTTCATCTTTGTCCTGAAGCATCCGGTTTGAAATCTTCTTCCCATCCCGAGTGAGGGCTGTCCCCTTGCGGGCCTGAATGGACATGCTGTTGGTGGCCAGATGCGTTTCTGTCACAAACTGCGCAAAGAAAAGGTAACTTTGATCTTTGGCAAATCGAGTGTCAACGGAGAATAACCTTGCATTGAAATACAAACTGGGTGACAGCTTAATTTCTCTCGCCTCATCGAGTGAATTCTGTCCTGTTGGGAACTGAACGGGAAAGGCCATGGCTTCGAGGTTTGGCACGGCAAAAAATCCCACCGGCTTGTTTCCTTGGGCAGGAGCGATGCTAAATATGCCGTCCCCATATGACAGCTTTTCCAGCGCGATGTCAGGAGGCTGCATACAGGTGTCGAGTGTCAAGCCCGGCCTGAGCTCCTCTTTGCTCTCTTGGGGTGTCTGTTGCCCTTTGGTTGCGGGGGTGTTGCTGCTCTCTGGCTGTGCATCGGCCTCAGGGATGTCCTCTTCTCCTACCCCCTCGTCTTCCTCTTCTTGGAGACTTTCAAACTGAGCGCTTTCATCTATCGATACAGTTTTGTATTCTGCATGAATGCGTTTCAGTGTCCTCAGCGCTGCCAAGACATTTGTCATGTTGACAGTGTAAAAATGCTGGTAACCTTTGTACACAATGCGGCGCTTCAGCTTCACCTGGAGAAGCTGGGCCTCACTGTGCGGCCTTGGGAGGGAGTTCACTACGGCTTCCATCTCTGATGGAACGCACACCACAGAACCGTGTACGGCCCTTTGCCGTCCTTTGGGCAACGCAACAATCTTTGCAAAAGGGATGATTTTTGCAATTAGCTGTCGTTCAAGTACATTTAATTCCGACAGCTCTTCGGGAATGGGTGCCAGTGCCAAGTTATTTGCCACCGCCTGGGGTGGCATGCCACCTCTGAACAGATGGTTGTCACAGGTATGACAAATCCACTCCTGCATCCGTTCTTGAGGAACGGTACATGGGGCGGGGCAACTACAAGTGTGAACAAACTGGCCTGTCAAGCACGCAAGCGCCACATCAACATTTTTGGTGTATCTGGCTCGTTTGCAACGCTTTACTTGATTGGGGAAAAGCGCACGGTGGCACACTGTGCAGATATACGTAGGCCCATGCCGAACCCTTTCCCGGAAAGAAGCGATGGTGGCTTCCATTTCTGGATCTACGAGTGCCTGCTTCAATTCCACAGAGACGTCTACTACACCATTTGCCTGATCCTGCTCAATTTCCTGACACTGGGGAATGACGAGACTATATTTATTTTTGATTTTCACAGCACAATTTAACTTGTGGCGAATACGTTGCAGCGCGTTTGAATCACGCCTGTCCTTTTTGTTTTGTAAACAGCGCCTAATATGAGAAAGCCGAATCTTTTTGGTACCTCTCTCGCACGTAATTTATCTTTTTACTTTGAAAAGATATATCCTTTCTGTACCTCTCTTGCATGTACTTTTTGTGTTTACTTTGAAAAGAAATATCCTTTCTGTACCTCTCTTGCATATAATTTTTGTGTTTACTTCGAAAAGAAATGTCTTTTCTGTACCTCTCTCGCAAGTAATGTTTCCGTTTACTTTGAAAAGAAAGGTCATTTCTGTATTTCTCTCTTACGTACCTTTTCATCAATATCTTCTGCTTTTGTTGAAAAGCAAGATTGTGTTGGTATTTATTAATCAGATATTGCTGCCGTTTTGCCTTAAAAGCAGAATCACTGTTATATCTATTCTTTTGATAGAGCTTCTTTTTTTCCTTAACGCAAGGATCACTGTGATATTTAGAATTAGATGACAGTTGTCGTTGGCACTTACGAATGTGTTGACGTTCCCTATACAAATGTTTTGCACGCCGACTTTTACTACATTTGGAAATATCTATATTAACATCCAGCAGTTTGAGTCCTTGCTGAGGTTCCGGAATATTTTGACTCTCATTAATTTGACTTGCTTGGCTATTTGGTTCAACATGTACCGCACTATGTAGCTCTTGATTTGGTACAATACCGATCACAATTTGTATCGCTTTAGTTGGGGAATCACCTAATTCAATTAGTAGCTCTTCATTTGCCTTTGATATGGTTGTAGTAGAATCCCGATGCGTGTTAATGGAACTGCCGTCAATATGAAAAGAGACTGGCACAAACTCATAGGTTGCAAACCGGCCATGTCCTTCAAAAAGCTGACGCAAATGCTCAACCAAGCCACACAAGTGAGAAAAAGTCAACATAATTGCAGTTCCGTTTGGGTGTGGCAAGCCCACTTCAGATCTGGAATGTGAATCAAATAACCCAAAGTATCCTGATCTGTCACGGAATACTGCAAAACACTCTGGATTCACAATCAAGAAAGCAAGAGTGACATTTTGTGAAAAGCACTCAAGCTGAGCTCCAAGAGACAATCCCAAGTCTCTTTTGGTATGACCGTCATCTATGACATAACCAACGCTGAGCTCATGCATCTGTACATTATAGACATTGGTGTCCGTCATGACTTGTTTTGGCATCTCCTCGACAGTCAAGTGATCATTCCCAAAGTTATGGTCCAAAATCAATTGCTGTTTAGCACCCACGTAAAGAGAGTCCCCGTGTTCAAGCACTCTGTCAAGTTCAAGCGAATTAAACTGCAACCCCTCAGCGTGGAAGGCCAAGAAAGTGAGAGCCATACAAGTACACTGGTGGTTGCGAGAAAAACTTGAGTACCTTTCATCCATCTGTGAATGTGTGGCCCTCACGGATAGCGTGCGTTGAGGAAGTCCCACAGCAGGATCCTGAAATGATTGAAACCATTTTAATTATCTTAAATTCTAACTAATATAATTTTAAACATTTCATATGTTAATGGTTAATGTTGTGAGTATAAAAAAGTTACCTCAGTCCCAGGACGACGGGGGGATGATGGTCTGGAAGGAACCTCCGCAAGGGCTGGCCTTTCCTCTGGCTGAAACGACAAGCAAACAATAATTCTTTAACACACAGCACTTGAGTGAAGAGTCACTAATTTCTGTTTGTGATTTTAAGTAAGACTTCTCAGGGCTGATAAGAATGCAATGCAAACCTGGTGCTCTCTCCGTGTGCTCTTATGGGCTGGCCGCTGTCGTCTGTGCCCTGCGGTGGATGTCTAACAAGAAAGAGCAAAAAAAAAAAAAAAAGAGAAATATATATATTTTTGCTTTTACTGCGAAGCATTGTTACGACAAGAATGGACAATTAACTATACTTTTTTTTTTGTCATGAAGATAGATATGTAAACATAACGGGCAAACAAAATAGGAAAACGTAAATACCTTCTTATCCTTTGGATCCTGGGCAGTCCTCAGGGCTGGAAAGATGAGCTGGAGACAGCTTGTCCATCGCCTCCAACATGGGTGGGCTGAACCAGAGAGGGTTCAATGGGATGTTGCACTGTAAAAAACACAACAAAATAGAAATAGAGAAATAGAATTTTAACATGTGCCATGGTAAAAGGCTGAATGAATCCATGATCACCATCACAAACCTGGAGAGTGCCCATCCACCCAGTGGGCCCACAGGTGACCTCAGAGTCCACAACCGAGCTGCTCTGAAATGACTAGTGACATTATTGCAACACACACATTCATAAAATTTAAGGTTTTCAAAAACATGTTAGGAGGTTTTCAAAAACATGTTAGGCTTGCGTTTACCTCCTTGGCCTTCCCGACGAGTGTCCAGTCAAAAGGGTTGGAAGGCTGAGGCGCAGTGACCTCACCCTTAACAACCACTTTTGGTCTGAACACTCGAGCTGGTGGCGAACGCTGAGGAGCAGCCGGTGCAGGTGGTGCAGTCCTCTCCATCCGCAGGTTGACGGCAGCCCACAGCAACCGCGCAAGCACTGACATCCCATCGCTGTCACTGAGGTGTACCTTCCAGACATGATCAGAAAAAATATTATACATCTACAAACATACTTTTGATAGGAGGAGCACTAATAAAATGTTTGTTTTTTGCAGCAATTAATGTACTTACCCCGTCTCTACACCACAAGTGAAGATGTGACAGCGGGAAGTGGCCAGCAACAGATAGGTAGCGAATACCTACAGTAACAAAGAAAAAAAAACATTAGCCCAAGAGTCCCCCGCTGAGACACCAATGAAATCAGATCAGGAGGTGACTTAAAGAAAAGTAGAACACTTTGTGTGTGAAAACAATTTTCAACATGAAACGTACCCATAAGTGCTGCCACCCGGTTGTACTCCTGGCGAAGAAGGTCCTGCTGGGCCAGCTCGACGTTCAGACGAGGGGGGAAGTCCAGCACAACGACCTGCACAAAGTTTAAAACTGTAAAATATACATCTGGAGCAAGATGAACTTTCAATCGTATTCCATCCTTCAATATTCATTAACTGTTTAACTACGGGAAAAGGCTGAAATGTATTTTAAACAGAACATATTTGACATATGCAAGTACATACTTGAAATGTAAATGTATGATCTATATGAAGGAAATGTGTGAACTTACGTTGGGCCAGCGGCTGCAGACGGTGTGCAAGAACTGGCCAAAGTCAGCCGCTGCCTCAGCGATGGGGCGGCCCAAGTTGTTGCTGGGAGCCAAAATGCAGACCACCTCGGGTGACCGAGGCAGAACAGCATTCAGCACCTCAGCACGCAACTCGGAGGCCCTGGCACCCGGGGTGGACATCACGGCAAACGAGAAACGTCCCTCCGGCATCTTCACAACCCCATCGGCAATGGCTCGCAGGTGGGAGTCACCAACAACCAGGACAAACTATTACAAAAGAAAAAAAAAAGTAGTAATTGAAAAAAGGAAAGAAGTAATTTAAAAAAATAGACACAAATGAAGGTTGTTAATTTGTTATAAAGGCAGAGTTGATTATAAAACATACCGTGTTGTCCTGGTTCAGTGCTGGAATGACCAGTTTGTGCCTCCGCCCAGTCACAGCTGAAACTGGCCATTCCCAAACTCTGTGGCGCCAGCCAGTGCCTCTGCCTAAAATGATGCACACACAGAATACCATGTCAAGTCTCAACTTCAATTGCTGACAATGCACAGTACAAGTACATGTTCCACTTTGAGTGTATATGAACCTGCAAAATATTGGAATTGTTTAAAATAATCGATTGTAAAACTGCTGCAAAAGCAATTAAAATTATGACTGACCTGGTACCAGAGCCTTGGCACAAACAGGGGACACCTAAAACATAAAGCATAGACATTACACAATTGTAGGCATGTGCAGTCACCACAATGCAGAGTAAAAAGCAAACATGGGTTGTAATGGTTAAATTAGTTTCAATTTAAATTGACCAGGTATTTTGTACATACAAGTGATGTTAATTCAGGCCAGGTTTATTAATGAAATTCTTAATCACAAAAGACATTCAAGGACTTAACTGATACTTTTGTTTGTGTCTGAAATACAGTCACAATTGCTCAATTTTGCTAGAATTTTCTGATCAAATACATGAGCAGAAAGGCAGCAGATTGTACCAGATTAGATTATAGTATAAAGGAAGTATATAGAAATATGTTTATGACAAAACAATGACATACACTGTTTAGATAGACATGAAGTCTAAAACAAAACATTAGTTATTAAATATAACCGTCTTAGTTATTATTATTTACATCTGGTCTATGTAACTTAAAAGAAACCATGTGAAATATCTGTGTCCGGGCTCGGCATCTCACAAATTTGTGATCAATGTTAGTGAGTTTATTTTCGACATCAGTAAAATTTTTGAAATCTTGTTAAAAACAGACTTCATCACAATTAAATTCAGAATTAGTTTGACATGAATAAAGCAATGCACAAATATCGCTCAGTCATACACTATATTTGTCAAACTATGCCCTGGTGAAGACAATCTTGTGTTGAAACATGTTGGTAGTCCATTTTTAATAAAGGATTTTTTTACATTACTATTGAGTGTCTTGAATACACAGACTGCTTTTTACATTTTTCTGCTTGACTCTATATTTGTAGCCGGAAATAATGTGTATTGCACATTAACAAAGTTAATTGCATTTTGCCTGCTGTGGAACATACCTGGTGGGCAGCCACAGTAGAGGTATGCGGTGGGGAGCGGGCGTCCACAGTGGCGAGCCGACTGGCTGGAGCTGAAGTTCGGACTCTGGCCTTCTAAATACACATTGCAAATGTTTAGGATATTAAAAAAAAGTGTAATAGTAATAAAAAAATTATAAACTCTTGCTAAAATATGGCATGAAACTCGTACCTTGTTCACTGGAGACTGCATCGTGGTCCCATCACTGGTGGCAGAGGGTGGGGACCGAGGCTGAAAACAAAATATACAGCACATTGAGGACCTAGCAGTGTGACTCAAAATAACTCAACACAGAATACACCACCGCCAAGTGCAGAATTGAATAGAGGCAAAGTACCTGCTGGGGTGCGATGTTTGGGCTCAGTTCCGGAGCAGCAAGGTCCAGCTTCTTCCATCGGCGCTTGGCTGCCTCGGAACGCTTCCCCTTCCGCGGCATGCTGCTACAGCTACCTTTACTGTAAGCAAAAATAAAATAAAATAAACTTCCCAAGACAAAGTCAAAAGTAAACTGGCAGTAAAAAAGAAAATAAATTTAAACACAACAAAATAGTAAAGTAATGATATTAGAGTGTTTGTAATGTGCTGTTGAGTGCAAGTTCAGCTGTATTTGCGTTCTAGACTCTGTGATGTAGATCTTATATATGTATTATGTTGTTTGAGGGCAAGATGGAAGCAGGTAGATGAGGTGGAAGTCCAAGGCGGTGCTGAAGGTTTGAAATCCAAGTATCACGGTCAGCAGCTTTCCAATTCGCACAGTGCTCAGCGGATCGCTAAAAGATTCAAGATAAAATTTGTAGTTAATCTCAGATGTGTATGAAACATTAAAAATGTACATTGAGTCTAATGAGGCAGTGGTGTCATTGTAATAAAAATAAGAAACCGTCATCAATTGAAGTATAGTAACATCACACATTGTATAGTTCATTGATTATAAATAATGGATGGGGTGAGCAGAGCCTTCAATAAATCCTCAACAATAGAAAAAAATGGATCCACTATAGACTTCCTTGTTTACTTATTAACAAAGAAAACGGTATTGTAATAACATTGTTACTTTTTTTTTCTTTTAGATTAATTTCTATGAGGTGAAACGGTTTGGCAAAATGGATGGATATTCTGGATGGCCGTGAAAAAAACGATCGCTACAGAAACCAACGGTAATCTTTCAAGGGGGAAAATAAAGGCAGCTTTGACAATTTACAAATGTGTGCTGTAGTCAATCAATGAAGGTCATTTAACAGTGTAAAATACTTCCAAAATCCCTCATCGGCGCCGCTCCGCTACACGATCGAGCAGGACACGCCACTCAACAACCGACGCCCCCCTCCCCCACCCCCACCACGACGACGACAGACGAGACAAAAGCCTTACTGTATATTGTAGCAACGATGGATATACACAATTGAGATTTAGAGCCTACTCAAACTTTTCTTTGTTTTTGTTTTCTTTTACTGCACATTAAAACCTTAAAGTGAGATCTGCTAGCTCTAGCTAGCGCTAGCAGGTGTAGTTAGCATGTAGGTTACCATGTCTAGCACTTAACTTTACCTATATCTTGTTAAAACAGCAGCCGGATAACACAACGTTCAAACACATCAAATACGTTTCAATACATTGCCAGTATTAACGTGATGTAGTTTAAGATGGGGGAAAACTTGCAAAATCTCACTTATTTAGCATTATACATCAGACTACAAACAACTGCCGTGCAACACTTACCTCAGACTAGATGAAATGGGAAGAAGCCGTGGTCGAGAACCTTCTAAAATAGTCTCATTCAAGCGTCTCTAATTGGCCACAGCACAGACAAGCAGAAAACGACCAATCAGGGAAAAGAGACAAGACAACATGAACTCCAACTATCAGCAAGAGGGGTCCGTCGTCTAGAACCTTCCAAAATCAAGCGAATGTCATTGGCCACAGCACAGACAGGGAAAAAAGCGGACCAATCAGGGTTAGGATTAGAAAAAAATGCGCGAGAGAAGACAACGCGAAGTCCCAACTATCACAAGATGGGTTGCAGCCCGATGGTGAGGTTGGAGCGCGCTGCATCCGAGGAGGAGTCCAGTTTAAGGGGGCAACTGCGCTGCGTGCAGCTGCAAGGTTCAATAATGCGGATTGTGTCATACAACACTCGCGGGTTGCGAGTAGGACATACTGCTACATACAGGACAGGCTGTCTGGTGGTGGATGCACTGCTTGTATGTGTTTTTTGCACAACAAAAAAAAAAAATAAATAAATAAAAAAAGATACAAATTGTAATTCAAACATCCACTTTTTTAACCACTAAAAAGAACCAACCATTGTCTAATTCATATCTTTGTTTTCAGTGTTAAGGGAGTGACACATTTTAATTACTATGCATTTAAAATAATGTGATGAATCTGTTATTTTAATTTCAGCAATTATCACCTGTCTAAATTATTCAACACAGACAAATCTTTACAAGTGATGAAATGTTTCTACAAAATATCCAGTATTATATATTTTATTATTGGCTACATTGTACATGTCACTGATTTCTTTGAACATAAAACAATGTAGTTAAATGAACCTTCCAATTTGAATTTGTTGATTTACACCATTAACCCAATTTTATCAACATCTTACAAATTACTTTTATATGTGTATGTGTGCCCTGAGGAAACAACATGTGCACAGTCACTGTTTGTGCATCTTGAAGAACTCATCAATATTATAAAATAAAACATTTATTTTAGCAAAGGAAATGGACAATTTGTAGTATTTAATAATAAACCACAATCATCAAAAAAACACAGTAATAGTCACATGCTACAAATTTGGAAAAGAATCAAATAAAACAATTTTGTGACTGAAAAGTCCTGGCTGTACCTAATCAATTGGCCAAGATGGCCGCCGCCCTGGGTGGGCGGAGTGGCAAGAATCCAGGGTGTACCTAATGAATTGACCAGAATCCTGGGTGTACCTAATCAATTGGCCAAGATAGTAGTAGTAGTAATAGTATTTGCAATAGTAGTAGTCGTATATAGGCCAAGCCTTGAGTACACCAAGAAAAAAAGGGGGTGAGTTGAGCTCAACAGTGAGAGAAATAATTGGCTGAGGCAGTTGCTATGCAAAAGTGAGAGACCAGGCAGTATAGCTAAAAAAGCACTATTTAAATAGCAGTCCATTCCATTTCATTTAAAAATAATAATAATGTGTGTGTATTGTGTGTGTTTTTTTAAATGTTTTTTTTTTTAATGTAAATGAGCTGAACAGTTTAAAATTTAAACCATTGAAATCGGTCAAGAAATGTGGAAGTTCACCATAATCAACATCAACTAAAAGTATCTTACTGCCATTTTACAAAACATGCACATTCACGCACACACATTTGATTTTAAGTTGTTAGGAGATGTCACGCACCCACATTCCATTGATTTTGTATAGGATTACGCTCACCTCAAACAAAAGCCTCTCGCGACTTAACGGTTGAAGATGCAGATTCCAGAAATGGCTCGTTAGAACGGCAAGGGTTTGGGGAACGCGAGCATGTTCTCAGTTTTTTAATCGGATGAAAAATGACCAAATGAGAGCAGGTTGAAAACTTATGATTGATCGAAAATGAAGAGGGGAAAACGGAAAACATTGAAAAGAGATCAAAATAGTGCGACTTCTCCTCGCTTAAAGTTAAAATAAAGGTACTAAATGACACCTTAGCCAAATAAAACTAACCCTAGCAGAGGTTTGTGGCTACAAAATGTGCGAATTTGATGTCTAGTGAGCAAAGATTGTGGCCATGGTGACGAGTTAAAGTGAAACTTTTGGAAATATATTTTTTGGTTCCCAGCACTCTGTCCTTAATTAGTCACGCTCTAGCTGATGCAAGAAAGGCGACTTTCACCCCTTTGTCTTTGAACCCGCACAGGGGGAGAGCTTTCATTCCTTAATTTTTTTTTTGACACTGAGCTAAAGATGACAAAAATTCCAACAAAATGAGCTAAAATTCATATCGGTCGGTCAACGTATGCGCGCGCAGCGTGTCTTGGAAAAAGGTGCTTGATTGGAGTTGATGTCTTTCGGATTCCCATTCATTCCTATGGGACTTTATTTGGGAGTTTTTTGGGAATAGCGTCGCCTTGGTAACTGGGAATTCTTAGAAAAATAATAGCGCAGCGAGTCAGATCGAGCCGCATCGTTTGATACCTCATTTGTCCCGGTGCGATCTACGGTTCGGGCCGCATTTTTGCCATCGCAGTTCATCCCTTACCATCGCAGTTCCTCACTGACAACAACACTTTTCATTGTGTTGTAGTCACAATCACAATAAGGACAAAAAAAACATTCAAGTCCAAATGCACGATGTCCTGCTAACAGAAAAGCACACTGATTAAAAGTACCTTCATACAACACTGCTCAAAATAAGGGAGCGCTTAAATGACATATCCCATGTCTTAAATTCAATTTAAAGCTCAATACGTTTAGAACTAACTAAATGATAAATATGTCTACAAAAAAAAAGATTGGCCGCTCTGATTTAACCCTAGTTTAAACCCCTACTTTGAAACCCTAACCCTAGTTTAAAACCCTACTTTGAAACCCTAACCCTAGTTTGAAACCCTAACCCTAGTTTAAACCCCTACTTTGAAACCCTAACCCTAGTTTAAACCCCTACTTTGAAACCCTTACCCTAGTTTAAAACCCTACTTTGAAACCCTAACCCTAGTTTAAACCCCTACTTTAGAACCCTAACCCTAGGTTAAAACCCTACTTTGAAACCCTAACCCTAGTTTAAACCTCTACTTTGAAACACTAACCCTAGTTTAAAACCTTACTTTGAAACCCTATCCCTAGTTTTAGACCCTAAACCTAGTTTAAACCCCTACTTTGAAACCCTAATCCTAGTTCAAACTACTACTTTGAAACCCTAACCCTAGTTTAAAACCCTACTTTGAAACCCTAACCCTAGTTTAAACCCCTACTTTAGAACCCTAACCCTAGGTTAAAACCCTACTTTGAAACCCTAACCTTAGTTTAAACCCCTACTTTAAAACCCTAACCCTCGTTTAAAACCCTACTTTGAAACCCTAAGCCTAGTTTAAACCTCTACTTTGAAACCCTAACCCTAGTTTAAAACCTTACTTTGAAACCCTATCCCTAGTTTGAGACCCTAAACCTAATTTAAACCCCTACTTTGAAACCCTAACCCTAGTTTAAACCTGTACTTTGAAACCCTAACCCTAGTTTGAAACCCTACTTTGAAACCCTAACCCTAGTTTGAAACCCTACTTTGAAACCCTAACCCTAGTTTAAAACCCTATTTTGAAACATTAACCCTAGTTTAAACCCGTACTTTGAAACCCTAACCCTAGTTTGAAACCCTACTTTGAAACCCTAACCCTAGTTTGAAACCCTACTTTGAAACCCTAACCCTAGTTTAAACCCCTACTTTGAAACCCTAACCCTAGTTTAAACCCCTACTTTGAAACCCTAACCCTAGTTTAAACCCCTAATTGAAACTTTATCCCTAGTTTAAACCCCTACTTTGAAACCCTAACCCTAGTTTAAACCCCTACTTTGAAACCCTAACCCTAGTTTAAACCCCTAATTGAAACCCTAACCCTTGTTTAAAACCCTACTTTGAAACCCTAACCCTAGTTTAAACCCCTACTTTGAAACCCTAACCCTAGTTTAAACCACCATTTTGAAACCATAACCTAGTTTAAAACCCTACTTTGAAACCCTAACCCTAGTTTAAACCCCTACTTTGAAACCTTAACCCTAGTTTAAACCCTAACCCTCGTTTAAACACCTACTTTGAAACCCTAACCCTAGTTTAAACCACTACTTTGAAACCCTAACCCTAGTTTAAAACCCTACTTTGAAACCCTAACCCTAGTTTAAACCCCTACTTTGAAACCCTAACCCTAGTTTAAAACCCTACTTTGAAACCCTAACCCTAGTTTAAAACCCTACTTTGAAACCTTAACTCTAGTTTGAAACCCTAACCTTAGTTTGAAACCCTAACCCTAGTTTAAACCCCTACTTTGAAACCCTAACCCTAGTTTAAACCCCTACTTTGAAACCCTAACCCTAGTTTAAAACCCTACTTTAAAACCCTAACCCTAGTTTAAAATCCTACTTTGAAACCCTAACCCTAGTTTAAACCCCTACTTTGAAACCCTAAACCTAGTTTAAAACCCTACTTTGAAACCCTAACCCTAGTTTGAAACCCTAACCCTAGTTTAAACCCCTACTTTGAAACCCTAACCCTAGTTTAAACCCCTACTTTGAAACCCTAACCCTAGTTTAAACCCCTTCTTTGAAACCCTAACCCTAGTTTAAACCCCTACTTTGAAACCCTAACCCTAGTTTAAAACCCTACTTTGAAACCCTAACCCTAGTTTAAACCACTACTTTAAAACCCTAACCCTAGTTTAAAATCCTACTTTGAAACCCTAACCCTAGTTTAAACCCCTACTTTGAAACCCCAAACCTAGTTTAAAACCCTACTTTGAAACCCTAACCCTAGTTTGAAACCCTAACCCTAGTTTAAAACCCTACTTTGAAACCCTAACCCTAGTTTGAAAACCTAACCCTAGTTTAAACCCCTACTTTGAAACCCTAACCCTAGTTCAAACCCCTAGTTTGAAACCCTAACCCGAGTTTAAACCCCTACTTTGAAACCCTAACCTGAGTTTAAACCCCTACTTTGAAAACCTAACCCTAGTTTAAACCCCTACTTTGAAACCCTAATCCTAGTTTAAACCCCTACTTTGAAACCCTAACCCTAGTTTAAACCCCTACTTTGAAACCCTAACCCTAGTTTAAACCCCTACTTTGAAACCCTAATCCTAGTTTAAACCCCTACTTTAGAACCCTAACCCTAGGTTAAACCCCTACTTTGAAACCCTAACCTTAGTTTAAAATCCTACTTTGAAACCTTAACCCTAGTTTAAACCCCTACTTTGAAACCCTAACCCTAGTTTAAACCCCTACTTTGAAATCCTAATCCTAGTTTAAACCCCTACTTTGAAACCCTAACCCGAGTTTAAACCCCTACTTTGAAACCCTAAACCTAGTTTAAAACCCTACTTTGAAACCCTAACCCTACTTTAAACCCCTACTTTGAAACCATAACCATAGTTCAAACCCATACTTTGAAACCTTAACCCTAGTTTAAACCCCTACTTTGAAACCCTAACCCTAGTTTAAACCCCTAATTGAAACTTTATCCCTAGTTTAAACCCCTACTTTGAAACCCTAACCCTAGTTTAAACCCCTACTTTGAAACCCTAACCCTAGTTTAAACCCCTAATTGAAACTTTATCCCTAGTTTAAACCCCTACTTTGAAACCCTAACCCTAGTTTAAACCCCTACTTTGAAACCCTAACCCTAGTTTAAACCCCTAATTGAAACTTTATCTCTAGTTTAAACCCCTACTTTGAAACCCTAACCATAGTTTAAACCCCTACTTTGAAACCCTAACCCTTGTTTAAAACCCTACTTTGAAACCCTAACCCTAGTTTAAACCCCTACTTTGAAACCCTAACCCTAGTTTAAACCACCTTTTTGAAACCTTAACCTAGTTTAAAACCCTACTTTGAAACCCTAACCCTAGTTTAAACCCCTACTTTGAAACCTTAACCCTAGTTTAAACCCTAACCCTCGTTTAAACACCTACTTTGAAACCCTAACCCTAGTTTAAACCACTACTTTGAAACCCTAACCCTAGTTTAAAACCCTACTTTGAAACCCTAACCCTAGTTTAAACCCCTACTTTGAAACCCTAACCCTAGTTTAAAACCCTACTTTGAAACCCTAACCCTAGTTTAAAACCCTACTTTGAAACCTTAACTCTAGTTTGAAACCCTAACCCTAGTTTGAAAACCTAACCCTAGTTTAAACCCCTACTTTGAAACCCTAACCCTAGTTCAAACCCCTAGTTTGAAACCCTAACCCGAGTTTAAACCCCTACTTTGAAACCCTAACCTGAGTTTAAACCCCTACTTTGAAAACCTAACCCTAGTTTAAACCCCTACTTTGAAACCCTAATCCTAGTTTAAACCCCTACTTTGAAACCCTAACCCTAGTTTAAACCCCTACTTTGAAACCCTAACCCTAGTTTAAACCCTTACTTTGAAACCCTAAGCCTAGTTTGAAACCCTAACCTTAATTTAAACCCCTACTTTAGAACCCTAACCCTAGGTTAAACCCCTACTTTGAAACCCTAACCTTAGTTTAAAATCCTACTTTGAAACCTTAACCCTAGTTTAAACCCCTACTTTGAAACCCTAACCCTAGTTTAAACCCCTACTTTGAAATCCTAATCCTAGTTTAAACCCCTACTTTGAAACCCTAACCCGAGTTTAAACCCCTACTTTGAAACCCTAAACCTAGTTTAAAACCCTACTTTGAAACCCTAACCCTACTTTAAACCCCTACTTTGAAACCATAACCATAGTTCAAACCCATACTTTGAAACCTTAACCCTAGTTTAAACCCCTACTTTGAAACCCTAACCCTAGTTTAAACCCCTAATTGAAACTTTATCCCTAGTTTAAACCCCTACTTTGAAACCCTAACCCTAGTTTAAACCCCTACTTTGAAACCCTAACCCTAGTTTAAACCCCTAATTGAAACTTTATCCCTAGTTTAAACCCCTACTTTGAAACCCTAACCCTAGTTTAAACCCCTACTTTGAAACCCTAACCCTAGTTTAAACCCCTAATTGAAACTTTATCCCTAGTTTAAACCCCTACTTTGAAACCCTAACCATAGTTTAAACCCCTACTTTGAAACCCTAACCCTTGTTTAAAACCCTACTTTGAAACCCTAACCCTAGTTTAAACCCCTACTTTGAAACCCTAACCCTAGTTTAAACCCCTACTTTGAAACCTTAACCCTAGTTTAAACCCTAACCCTCGTTTAAACACCTACTTTGAAACCCTAACCCTAGTTTAAACCACTACTTTGAAACCCTAACCCTAGTTTAAAACCCTACTTTGAAACCCTAACCCTAGTTTAAACCCCTACTTTGAAACCCTAACCCTAGTTTAAAACCCTACTTTGAAACCCTAACCCTAGTTTAAAACCCTACTTTGAAACCTTAACTCTAGTTTGAAACCCTAACCTTAGTTTGAAACCCTAACCCTAGTTTAAACCCCTACTTTGAAACCCTAACCCTAGTTTAAACCCCTACTTTGAAACCCTAACCCTAGTTTAAAACCCTACTTTAAAACCCTAACCCTAGTTTAAAATCCTACTTTGAGACCCTAACCCTAGTTTAAACCCCTACTTTGAAACCCTAAACCTAGTTTAAAACCCTACTTTGAAACCCTAACCTTAGTTTGAAACCCTAACCCTAGTTTAAAACCCTACTTTGAAACCCTAACCCTAGTTTGAAAACCTAACCCTAGTTTAAACCCCTACTTTGAAACCCTAACCCTAGTTTAAACCCCTACTTTGAAACCCTAACCCGAGTTTAAACCCCTACTTTGAAACCCTAACCCTAGTTTAAACCCTTACTTTGAAACCCTAACCCTAGTTTAAAACCCTACTTTGAAACCCTAACCCTAGTTTAAACCACTACTTTAAAACCCTAACCCTAGTTTAAAATCCTACTTTGAAACCCTAACCCTAGTTTAAACCCCTACTTTGAAACCCCAAACCTAGTTTAAAACCCTACTTTGAAACCCTAACCCTAGTTTGAAACCCTAACCCTAGTTTAAAACCCTACTTTGAAACCCAAACCCTAATTTGAAACCCTAACCCTAGTTTAAACCCCTACTTTGAAACCCTAACCCTAGTTCAAACCCCTAGTTTGAAACCCTAACCCGAGTTTAAACCCCTACTTTGAAACCTTAACCCTAGTTTAAACCCCTACTTTGAAAACCTAACCCTAGTTTAAACCCCTACTTTGAAACCCTAATCCTAGTTTAAACCCCTACTTTGAAACCCTAACCCTAGTTTAAACCCCTACTTTGAAACCCTAACCCTAGTTTAAACCCTTACTTTGAAACCCTAAGCCTAGTTTGAAACCCTAACCCTAATTTAAACCCCTACTTTAGAACCCTAACCCTAGGTTAAACCCCTACTTTGAAACCCTAACCTTAGTTTAAAATCCAACTTTGAAACCTTAACCCTAGTTTAAACCCCTACTTTGAAACCCTAACCCTAGTTTAAACCCCTACTTTGAAATCCTAATCCTAGTTTAAACCCCTACTTTGAAACCCTAACCCTAGTTTAAACCCCTACTTTGAAACCCTAACCCTAGTTTAAACCCCTTCTTTGAAACCCTAACCCTAGTTTGAAACCCTAACCCTAATTTAAACCCCTACTTTGAAACCCTAACCCTAGTTTGAAAACCTAACCCTAGTTTAAACCCCTACTTTGAAACCCTAACCCTAGTTTAAACCCCTAGTTAGAAACCCTAACCCGAGTTTAAACCCCTACTTTGAAACCCTAACCTGAGTTTAAACCCCTACTTTGAAAACCTAACCCTAGTTTAAACCCCTACTTTGAAACCCTAATCCTAGTTTAAACCCCTACTTTGAAACCCTAACCCTAGTTTAAACCCCTACTTTGAAACCCTAACCCTAGTTTAAACCCCTACTTTGAAACCCTAACCCTAATTTAAACCCTTACTTTGAAACCCTAAGCCTAGTGTGAAACCCTAACCCTAATTTAAACCCCTACTTTAGAACCCTAACCCTAGGTTAAACCCCTACTTTGAAACCCTAACCTTAGTTTAAAATCCTACTTTGAAACCTTAACCCTAGTTTAAACCCCTACTTTGAAACCCTAACCCTAGTTTAATCCCCTACTTTGAAATCCTAATCCATAGTTTAAACCCCTACTTTGAAACCCTAACCCTAGTTTAAACCCCTTCTTTGAAACCCTAACCCTAGTTTGAAACCCTAACCCTAATTTAAACCCCTACTTTAGAACCCTAACCCTAGGTTAAACCCCTACTTTGAAACCCTCACCTTAGTTTAAAATCCTACTTTGAAACCTTAACCCTAGTTTAAACCCCTACTTTGAAACCCTAACCCTAGTTTAAAACCCTACTTTGAAACCCTATTCCTAGTTTAAAACCAGACTTTGAAACCCTAACCCTAGATTAAACCCCTACTTTGAAACCCTAACCCTAGTTTAAAACCCTACTTTGAAACCCTAACACTAGTTTGAAAACCTTACCCTAAATTAAACCCCTACTTTGAAACCCTAACCCTAGTTTAAAACCCTACTTTGAAACCGTAACCCTAGTTTGAAAACCTAACCCTAGTTTAAACCCCTACTTTGAAACCTTAACCCTAGTTTGAAACCCTACTTTGAATCCCTAACCCTAGTTTAAACCCCTACTTTGAAACCCTAACCCTAGTTTAAACCCCTACTTTGAAACACTTACCCTAGTTTAAAACCCTTCTTTGAAACCCTAACCCTAGTTTAAAACCCTACTTTGAAACCCTAACCCTAGTTTAAACCCCTACTTTGAAACACTTACCCTAGTTTAAAACCCTACTTTGAAACCCTAACCCTAGTTTGAAACCCTAACCCTCGTTTACACACCTACTTTGAAACCCTTACCCTAGTTTGAAACCCTACTTTGAAACCCTAACCCTAGTTTGAAACCCTACTTTGAAACCCTAACCCTAGTTTAAACCCCCACTTTGAAACCCTAACCCTAGTTTGAAACCCTTTTTTGGAACCCTAACCCTAGTTTAAACCCCTACTTTTAAACCCTAACCCTAGTTTAAACCCCTACTTTGAAACCTTAACCCTAGTTTAAACAACTACTTTGAAACCCTAACCCTAGTTTAAAACCCTACTTTGAAACCCTAACCCTAGTTTAACCCCTACTTTGAAAACATAACCCTCGTTTACACCATTACTTTGCAACCCTAACCCTAGTTTACACCATTACTTTGCAACCCTAACCCTTGTTTAAACCCCTACTTTGAAACCCTAACCCTAGTTTAGATCCCTACTTTGAAACCCTAACCCTAGTTTAAACCCCTACTTTGAATCCCTAACCCTAGTTTAAACCCCTACTTTGAATCCCTAACCCTAGTTTAAACCCCTACTTTGAATCCCTAACCCTAGTTTAAACCACTACTTTGAAACCCTAACCCTAGTTTAAAACCCTACTTTGAAACCCTAACCCTAGTTAAAAACCCTACTTTGAAACCCTAACCCTAGTTTTAACCCCTACTTTGAAACCCTAACCCTAGTTTAAACCATTACTTTGCAACCCTAACCCTAGTTTAAACCCCTACTTTGAAACCCTAATCCTAGTTTAAACCCCTACTTTGAATCCCTAACCCTAGTTTAGATCCCAACTTTGAAACCCTAACCCTAGTTTAAACCCCTACTTTGAAACCCTAACCCTACGTTAAACCCCTACTTTGAAACCCTAACCCTAGTTTAAACCCCTATTATGAATCCCTAAGTCTAGTTTAAACCCCTACTTTGAAACCCTAACCCTAGTTTAAAACCCTACTTTGAAACCCTAACCCTAGTTTAAACCCCTACTTTTAAACCCTAACCCTAGTTTAAACCATTACTTGGCAACCCTAAACCTAGTTTAAACCCCTACTTTGAAACCCTAACCCTAGTTTTAACCCCTACTTTGAATCCCTAACCCTAGTTTAGATCCCTTCTTTGAAACCCTAACCCTAGTTTAAACCCCTACTTTGAAACACTTACCCTACTTTAAACCCCTACTTTGAAACCCTAACCCTAGTTTAAACCCCTACTTTGAATTCCTAACCCTAGTTTAAACCCCTACTTTTAAACCCTAACCCTAGTTGAAACCCCTACGTTGAAACCTTAACCCTAGTTTAAACCACTACTTGGAAACCCTAACCCTAGTTTAAACCCCTACTTTGAATCCCTAACCCTAGTTTAGATCCCTACTTTGAAACCCTAACCCTAGTTTAAACCCCTACTTTGAAACCCTAACCCTACTTTAAACCGCTACTTTGAAACCCTAACCCTAGTTTAAACCCCTACTTTGAATCCCTAACCCTAGTTTAAACCCCTACTTTGAAACCCAAACCCTAATTTAAATCCCTACTTTGAAACCCTAACCCTAGTTTAAACCCCTACTTTGAAAC
Source organism: Leptonotus elevatus (assembly GCF_054856555.1). Lineage (NCBI taxonomy): Eukaryota > Metazoa > Chordata > Actinopteri > Syngnathiformes > Syngnathidae > Leptonotus > Leptonotus elevatus. Next base: position 4,567,527 of record NC_141260.1, on the reverse strand, counting down.
CCTAACGCTAGTTTAAAAACCTACTATGAAACCCTAACCCTAGTTTAAACCCCTACTTTGAAACCCTAACCCTAATTTAAACCCCTACTTTAGAACCCTAAACCTAGGTTAAACCCCTACTTTGAAACCCTAACCTTAGTTTAAAATCCTACTTTGAAACCTTAACCTTAGTTTAAACCCCTACTTTGAAACACTAACCCTAGTTTAAACCCCTACTTTGAAACCCTAACCCTAGTGTAAAACCCTACTTTGAAACCCTCACCCCAGTTTAAAACCCTACTTTGAAACCCTAACCCTAGTTTAAACCCCTACTTTGAAACCCTAACCCTAGTTTAAACCCCTACTTTGAAACCCTAAACCTAGTTTAAACCACTACTTTGAAACCCTAACCCTAGTTTAAAACCCTACTTTGAAACCCTAACCCTAGTTTAAACCCCTTCTTTGAAACGCTAACCCTAGTTTAAAACCCTACTTTGAAACCCTAACCCTAGTTTAAAACCCTACTTTGAAACTTTAACTCTAGTTTGAAACCCTAACCCTACTTTGAAACCCTAACCCTAGTTTAAACCCCTACTTTGAAACCCTAACCCTAGTTTAAGCCCCTACTTTGAAACCTTAACCATAGTTTAAAACCCTACTTTGAAACCCTAACTCGAGTTTAAACCCCTACTTAAGAACCCTTACCCTAGGTTAAAACCCTACTTTGAAACCCTAACCCTAGTTTAAACCCCTACTTTAAAACCCTTATCCTAGTTTAAAACCCTACTTTGAAACCCTAACCCTAGTTTAAGCCCCTACTTTGAAACCTTAACCATAGTTTAATACCCTACTTTGAAACCCTAACTCGAGTTTAAACCCCTACTTAAGAACCCTAACCTTAGGTTAAAACCCTACTTTGAAACCCTAACCCTAGTTTAAACCCCTACTCTAAAACCCTAATCCTAGTTTAAAACCCTACTTTGAAACCCAAACCCTAGTTTAAACCCCTACTTTGAAACCCTAACCATAGTTTAAAACCCTACTTTGAAACCCTAACCCTAGTTTGAAACCCTAACCCTAGTTTAAACACCTACTTTGAAACACTAACCCTAGTTTAAACCCCTACTTTGAAACCCTAACCCTACTTTAAACCCCTACTTTGAAACCCTAACCTAGTTTAAACCCCTACTTTGAATCCCTAACCCTAGTTTAAACCCCTACTTTGAAACCCTAACCCTAGTTTAAAACCCTACCTTGAAACCCTAACCCTAGTTTGAAAACCTAACCCTAGTTTAAACCCCTACTTTGAAACCCTAACCCTAGTTTAAACCCCTACTTTGAAACCCTAACCCTAGTTTAAATCCCTACTTTGAAACCCTAACCCTAGTTTAAAACCCTACTTTGAAACCCTAACCCTACTTTGAAACCCTAACCCTAGTTTAAGCCCCTACTTTGAAACCTTAACCATAGTTTTAAACCCTACTTTGAAACCATAACTCTAGTTTAAACCCCTACTTTGAAACCCTAACCCTAGTTTAAACCCTTACTTTGAAACCCTAACCCTAGTTTAAACCCCTACTTTGAATCCCTAACCCTAGTTTAAACCCCTACTTTTAAACCCTAACCCTAGTTGAAACCCCTACTTTGAAACCCTAACCATAGTTTAAAACCCTACTTTGAAACCCTAACCTTACTTTAAACCCCTACTTTGAAACCCTAACCCTACTTTAAACCCCTACTTTGAAACCCTAACCCTAGTTTAAACCCCTACTTTGAAACCCTAACCCTAGTTTAAACCCCTACTTTGAAACCCAAACCCTAATTTAAACCCCTACTTTGAAACCCTAACCCTAGTTTAAACCCCTACTTTGAAACCCTAACCCTAGTTTAAACCCCTACTTTGAAACCCTAACCCTAGTTTGAAACCCTAACCCTAATTTAAACCCCTACTTTGAAACCCTAACCCTAGTTTAAACCCATACTTTGAAACCCTAACCTTAGTTTAAAATCCTATTTGAAACCTTAACCTTAGTTTAAACCCCTACTTTGAAACCCTAACCCTAGTTTAAAACCCTACTTTGAAACCCTAACCCTAGTTTAAACCCCTACTTTTAAACCCTAACCCTAGTTTAAACCATTACTTGGCAACCCTAAACCTAGTTTAAACCCCTACTTTGAAACCCTAACCCTAGTTTTAACCCCTACTTTGAATCCCTAACCCTAGTTTAGATCCCTTCTTTGAAACCCTAACCCTAGTTTAAACCCCTACTTTGAAACACTTACCCTACTTTAAACCCCTACTTTGAAACCCTAACCCTAGTTTAAACCCCTACTTTGAATTCCTAACCCTAGTTTAAACCCCTACTTTTAAACCCTAACCCTAGTTGAAACCCCTACGTTGAAACCTTAACCCTAGTTTAAACCACTACTTGGAAACCCTAACCCTAGTTTAAACCCCTACTTTGAATCCCTAACCCTAGTTTAGATCCCTACTTTGAAACCCTAACCCTAGTTTAAACCCCTACTTTGAAACCCTAACCCTACTTTAAACCGCTACTTTGAAACCCTAACCCTAGTTTAAACCCCTACTTTGAATCCCTAACCCTAGTTTAAACCCCTACTTTGAAACCCAAACCCTAATTTAAATCCCTACTTTGAAACCCTAACCCTAGTTTAAACCCCTACTTTGAAACCCTAACGCTAGTTTAAAAACCTACTATGAAACCCTAACCCTAGTTTAAACCCCTACTTTGAAACCCTAACCCTAATTTAAACCCCTACTTTAGAACCCTAAACCTAGGTTAAACCCCTACTTTGAAACCCTAACCTTAGTTTAAAATCCTACTTTGAAACCTTAACCTTAGTTTAAACCCCTACTTTGAAACACTAACCCTAGTTTAAACCCCTACTTTGAAACCCTAACCCTAGTGTAAAACCCTACTTTGAAACCCTCACCCCAGTTTAAAACCCTACTTTGAAACCCTAACCCTAGTTTAAACCCCTACTTTGAAACCCTAACCCTAGTTTAAACCCCTACTTTGAAACCCTAAACCTAGTTTAAACCACTACTTTGAAACCCTAACCCTAGTTTAAAACCCTACTTTGAAACCCTAACCCTAGTTTAAACCCCTTCTTTGAAACGCTAACCCTAGTTTAAAACCCTACTTTGAAACCCTAACCCTAGTTTAAAACCCTACTTTGAAACTTTAACTCTAGTTTGAAACCCTAACCCTACTTTGAAACCCTAACCCTAGTTTAAACCCCTACTTTGAAACCCTAACCCTAGTTTAAGCCCCTACTTTGAAACCTTAACCATAGTTTAAAACCCTACTTTGAAACCCTAACTCGAGTTTAAACCCCTACTTAAGAACCCTTACCCTAGGTTAAAACCCTACTTTGAAACCCTAACCCTAGTTTAAACCCCTACTTTAAAACCCTTATCCTAGTTTAAAACCCTACTTTGAAACCCTAACCCTAGTTTAAGCCCCTACTTTGAAACCTTAACCATAGTTTAATACCCTACTTTGAAACCCTAACTCGAGTTTAAACCCCTACTTAAGAACCCTAACCTTAGGTTAAAACCCTACTTTGAAACCCTAACCCTAGTTTAAACCCCTACTCTAAAACCCTAATCCTAGTTTAAAACCCTACTTTGAAACCCAAACCCTAGTTTAAACCCCTACTTTGAAACCCTAACCATAGTTTAAAACCCTACTTTGAAACCCTAACCCTAGTTTGAAACCCTAACCCTAGTTTAAACACCTACTTTGAAACACTAACCCTAGTTTAAACCCCTACTTTGAAACCCTAACCCTACTTTAAACCCCTACTTTGAAACCCTAACCTAGTTTAAACCCCTACTTTGAATCCCTAACCCTAGTTTAAACCCCTACTTTGAAACCCTAACCCTAGTTTAAAACCCTACCTTGAAACCCTAACCCTAGTTTGAAAACCTAACCCTAGTTTAAACCCCTACTTTGAAACCCTAACCCTAGTTTAAACCCCTACTTTGAAACCCTAACCCTAGTTTAAATCCCTACTTTGAAACCCTAACCCTAGTTTAAAACCCTACTTTGAAACCCTAACCCTACTTTGAAACCCTAACCCTAGTTTAAGCCCCTACTTTGAAACCTTAACCATAGTTTTAAACCCTACTTTGAAACCATAACTCTAGTTTAAACCCCTACTTTGAAACCCTAACCCTAGTTTAAACCCTTACTTTGAAACCCTAACCCTAGTTTAAACCCCTACTTTGAATCCCTAACCCTAGTTTAAACCCCTACTTTTAAACCCTAACCCTAGTTGAAACCCCTACTTTGAAACCCTAACCATAGTTTAAAACCCTACTTTGAAACCCTAACCTTACTTTAAACCCCTACTTTGAAACCCTAACCCTACTTTAAACCCCTACTTTGAAACCCTAACCCTAGTTTAAACCCCTACTTTGAAACCCTAACCCTAGTTTAAACCCCTACTTTGAAACCCAAACCCTAATTTAAACCCCTACTTTGAAACCCTAACCCTAGTTTAAACCCCTACTTTGAAACCCTAACCCTAGTTTAAACCCCTACTTTGAAACCCTAACCCTAGTTTGAAACCCTAACCCTAATTTAAACCCCTACTTTGAAACCCTAACCCTAGTTTAAACCCATACTTTGAAACCCTAACCTTAGTTTAAAATCCTATTTGAAACCTTAACCTTAGTTTAAACCCCTACTTTGAAACCCTAACCCTAGTTTAAAACCCTACTTTGAAACCCATAACCCTAGTTCAATCCCCTACTTTGAAACCTTAACCCTAGTGTAAAACCCTACTTTGAAACCCTAACCCTTATTTAAACCCTACTTTGAAACCCTAACCCTTGTTTAAACCCCTACTTTGAAACTCTTACCCTAGTTTAAACCACTACTTTGAAACCCTAACCCTAGTTTAAAACCCTACCTTTAAACCCTAACCCTAGTTTAAACCCCTACTTTGAAACCCTAACCCTAGTTTAAAACCCTACTTTGAAACCCTAACCCTAGTTTAAAACCCTACTTTGAAACCTTAACTCTAGTTTGAAACCCTAACCCTAGTTTGAAACCCTAACCCTAGTTTAAACCCCTACTTTGAAACCCTAACCCTAGTTTAAGCCCCTACTTTGAAACCTTAACCCTAGTTTAAAACCCTACTTTGAAACCCTAACCCGAGTTTAAACCCCTATTTAAGAACCCTGACCCTAGGTTAAAACCCTACTTTGAAACCCTAACCCTAATTTAAACCCCTACTTTAAAACCCTAACCCTAGTTTAAAACCCTACTTTGAAACCCTAACCCTAGTTTAAACCCCTACTTTGAAACACAAACCATAGTTTAAAACCCTATTTTGAAACCCTAACCCGAGTTTAAACCCCTACTTAAGAACCCTAACCTTAGGTTAAAACCCTACTTTGAAACCCTAACCCTAGTTTAAACACCTACTTTGAAACACTAACCCTAGTTTAAACCCCTACTTTGAAACCCTAACCCTACTTTAAACCCCTACTTTGAAACCCTAACCCTAGTTTAAACCCCTACTTTGAATCCCTAACCCTAGTTTAAACCCCTACTTTGAAACCCTAACCCTAGTTTAAAACCCTACCTTGAAACCCTAAACCTAGTTTGAAAACCTAACCCTAGTTTAAACCCCTACTTTGAAACCCTAACCCTAGTTTAAACCCCTACTTTGAAACCCTAACCCTAGTTTAAAACCCTACTTTGAAACCCTAACCCTAGTTTGAAAACCTAACCCTAGTTTAAACCCCTACTTTGAAACCCTAACCCTAGTTTAAACCCCTACATTGAAACCCTAACCCTAGTTTAAACCCTTACTTTGAAACCCTAACCCGAGTTTAAACCCCTACTTTGAAACCCTAACCCGAGTTTAAACCCCTATTTTGAAACCCTAACCCTAATTTAAACCCCTACTTTGAAACCCTAATCCTAGTTTAAACCCCTACTTTGAAACCCTAACCCTAGTTTAAACCCCTTCTTTGAAACCCTAACCCTAGTTTGAAACCCTAACCCTAATTTAAACCCCTACTTTAGAACCCTAACCCTAGGTTAAACCCCTACTTTGAAACCCTAACCTTAGTTTAAAATCCTACTTTGAAACCTGAACCGTAGTTTAAACCCTTACTTTGAAACCCTAACCCTAGTTTAAAACCCTACTTTGAAACCCTATTCCTAGTTTAAAACCAGACTTTGAAACCCTAACCCTAGATTAAACCATTACATTGCAACCCTAACCCTAGTTTAAACCCCTATTTTGAAACCCTAACCCTAGTTTAAACCCCTACTTTGAATCCCTAACCCTAGTTTAGATCCCTACTTTGAAACCCTAACCCTAGTTTAAACCCCTACTTTGAAACACTAACCCTACGTTAAACCCCTACTTTGAAACCCTTACCCTAGTTTAAACCCCTACTTTGAATCCTTAACCCTAGTTTAAACCCCTACTTTGAAAACCTAACCCTATTTTAAAACCTTACTTTGAAACCCTAACCCTTGTTTGAAAACCTAACCCTAGTTTAAACCCCTGCTTTGAAACTTTAACCCTAATTTAAACCCCTACTTTGAAAACCTAACCCTAGTTTAAACCCCTATTTTGTAACCCTATTCCTAGTTTAAAACCCTACTTTGAAACCTTAACTCTAGTTTGAAACCCTAACCCTAGTTTGAAACCCTAACCCTAGTTTAAACCCCTACTTTGAAACCCTAACCCTAGTTTAAGCCCCTACTTTGAAACCTTAACCATAGTTTAAAACCCTACTTTGAAACCCTAACTCGAGTTTAAACCCCTACTTAAGAACCCTAACTTTAGGTTAAAACCCTACTTTGAAACCCTAACCCTAGTTTAAACCCCTACTTTAAAACCCTAACCCTAGTTTAAAACCCTACTTTGAAACCCTAACCCTAGATTAAACCCCTACTTTGAAACCCTAACCATAGTTTAAAACCCTACTTTGAAACCCTAACCCTAGTTTGAAACCCTAACCCTAGTTTAAACACCTACTTTGAAACACTAACCCTAGTTTAAACCCCTACTTTGAAACCCTAACCCTACTTTAAACCCCTACTTTGAAACCCTAACCCTAGTTTAAACCCCTACTTTGAATCCCTAACCCTAGTTTAAACCCCTACTTTGAAACCCTAACCTAGTTTAAAACCCTACCTTGAAACCCTAACCCTAGTTTGAAAACCTAACCCTAGTTTAAACCCCTACTTTGAAACCCTAACCCTAGTTTAAAACCCTACTTTTAAACCCTAACCCTAGTTTAAACCCCTACGTTGAAACCTTAACCCTAGTTTAAACCACTACTTTGAAACCCTAACCCTAGTTTAAAACCCTACTTTGAAACCCTAACCCTAGTTTAAACCCCTACTTTGAATCCCTAACCCGAGTTTAAACCCCTACTTTGCAACCCTAACCCTAGTTTAAAACCCTACTTTGAAACTATAACCCTAGTTTAAACCCCTACTTTGAAACCCTAATCCTAGTTTAAACCCCTACTTTGAAACCCAAACCCTAATTTAAACCCCTACTTTGAAACCCTAACCCTAGTTTAAACCCCTACTTTGAAACCCTAACCCTACTTTAAACCCCTACTTTGAAACCCTAACCCTACTTTAAACCCCTACTTTGAAACCCTAACCCTAGTTTAAACCCCTATTTTGAATCCCTAACCCTAGTTTAAACCCCTACTTTGAAACCCTAATCCTAGTTTAAACCCCTACTTTGAAACCCAAACCCTAATTTAAACCCCTACTTTGAAACCCTAACCCTAGTTTAAACCCCTACTTTGAAACCCTAACGCTAGTTTAAAAACTTCTTTGAAACCCTAACCCTAGTTTAAACCCCTACTTTGAAACCCTAATCGTAGTTTGAAACCCTAACCCTAATTTAAACCCCTACTTTAGAACCCTAACCCTAGGTTAAACCCCTACTTTGAAACCCTAACCTTAGTTTAAAATCCTACTTTGAAACCTTAACCTTAGTTTAAACCCCTACTTTGAAACCCTAACCCTAGTTTAAAACCCTACTTTAAACTCTAACCCTAGTTTAAACCCCTACTTTAAAACCCTAATCCTAGTTTAAACACCCACTTTGAAACACTAACCCTAGTTTAAACCCCTACTTTGAAACCCTAACCCTACTTTAAACCCTTACTTTGAAACCCTAACCCGAGTTTAAACCCCTACTTTGCAACCCTAACCCTAGTTTAAAACCCTACTTTGAAACTATAACCCTAGTTTAAACCCCTACTTTGAAACCCTAATCCTAGTTTAAACCCCTACTTTGAAACCCAAACCCTAATTTAAACCCCTACTTTGAAACCCTAACCCTAGTTTAAACCCCTACTTTGAAACCCTAACCCTACTTTAAACCCCTACTTTGAAACCGTAACCCTACTTTAAACCCCTACTTTGAAACCCTAACCCTACTTTAAACCCCTACTTTGAAACCCTAACCCTAGTTTAAACCCCTACTTTGAATCCCTAACCCTAGTTTAAACCCCTACTTTGAAACCCTAATCCTAGTTTAAACCCCTACTTTGAAACCCAAACCCTAATTTAAACCCCTACTTTGAAACCCTAACCCTAGTTGAATCCCCTACTTTGAAACCCTAACGCTAGTTTAAAAACCTACTTTGAAACCCTAACCCTAGTTTAAACCCCTACTTTGAAACCCTAACCCTAGTTTGAAACCCTAACCCTAATTTAAACCCCTACTTTAGAACCCTAACCCTAGGTTAAACCCCTACTTTGAAACCCTAACCTTAGTTTAAAATCCTACTTTGAAACCTTAACCTTAGTTTAAACCCCTACTTTGAAACCCTTACCCTAGTTTAAAACCCTACTTTAAACTCTAACCCTAGTTTAAACCCCTACTTTGAAACCCTAATCCTAGTTTAAACACCTACTTTGAAACACTAACCCTAGTTTAAACCCCTACTTTGAAACCCTAACCCTACTTTAAACCCCTACTTTGAAATCCTAACCCTAGTTTAAACCCCTACTTTGAATCCCTAACCCTAGTTTAAACCCCTACTTTGAAACCCTAACCCTAGTTTGAAACCCTACTTTGAAACCCTAACCCTAGTTTGATACCTTACTTTGAAATCCTAACCCTAGTTTAAACCCCTACTTTGAATCCCTAACCCTAGTTTAAACCCCTACTTTGAAACCCTAATCCTAGTTTAAACCCCTACTTTGAAACCCAAACCCTAATTTAAACCCCTACTTTGAAACGCTAACCCTAGTTTGAAACCCCTACTTTAGAACCCTAACCCTAGGTTAAACCCCTACTTTGAAACCCTAACCTTAGTTTAAAATCCTACTTTGAAACCTTAACCTTAGTTTAAACCCCTACTTTGAAACCCTAAACCTAGTTTAAAACCCTACTTTAAACTCTAACCCTAGTTTAAACCCCTACTTTGAAACCCTAATCCTAGTTTAAACCCTAACCCTAGTTTAAACCCCTACTTTGAAACCCTAACCCTAGTTTAAACCCCTACTTTGAAACCCTAACCCTAATTTAAACCCCTACTTTGAAACCCTAACCGTAGTTTAACCCCTTACTTTGAAACCTTAACCCTAGTTTGAAACCCTAACCCTAATTTAAACCCCTACTTTAGAACCCTAACCCTAGGTTAAACCCCTACTTTGAAACCCTAACCTTAGTTTAAAATCCTACTTTGAAACCTTAACCCTAGTTTAAACCCCTACTTTGAAACCCTAACCCTAGTTTAAACCCCTACTTTGAAACCCTAATCCTAGTTTAAACCCCTACCTTGAAACCCTAACCCTAGTTTAAACCCCTACTTTGAAACCCTAACCCTAGTTTAAACCCCTTCTTTGAAACCCTAACCCTAGTTTGAATACCTAACCCTAATTTAAACCCCTATTTTAGAACCCTAACCCTAGGTTAAACCCCTACTTTGAAACCCTAACCTTAATTTAAAATCCTATTTTGAAACCTTAACCCTAGTTTAAACCCCTACTTTGAAACCCTAACCCTAGTTTAAAACCCTACTTTGAAACCCTATTCCTAGTTTAAAACTAGACTTTGAAAACCTAACCCTAGATTAAACCATTACTTTGCAACCCTAACCCTAGTTTAAACCCCTACTTTGAAACCCTAACCGTAGTTTAAACTCCTACTTTGAATCCCTAACCCTAGTTTAGATCCCTACTTTGAAACCCTAACCCTAGTTTAAACCCCTACTTTGAAACCCTAACCCTAGTTTAAACCCCTACTTTAAATCCCTAACCCGAGTTTAAACCCCTACTTTGAAACCCTAACCCTAGTTTAAAACCCTACTTTGAAACCCTAACCCTAGTTTGAAAACCTAACCCTAGTTTAAACCACTACTTTGAAACCCTAACCCTAGTTTAAAACCCTACTTTGAAACCCTAACCCTAGTTTAAACCCCTACTTTGAAACCCTAACCCTAGTTTAAACCATTACTTTGAAACCCTAACCCTAGTTTAAACCCCTACTTTGAATCCCTAACCCTAGTTTAGATCCCTACTTTGAATCCCTAACCCTAGTTTAAACCCCTACTTTGAAACCCTAACCCTACTTTAAACCCCTACTTTGAAACCCTAACCCTAGTTTAAACCCCTACTTTGAAACCCTAATCCTAGTTTAAACACCTACTTTGAAACACTAACCCTAGTTTAAACCCCTACTTTGAAACCCTAACCCTACTTTAAACCCCTACTTTGAAATCCTAACCCTAGTTTAAACCCCTACTTTGAATCCCTAACCCTAGTTTAAACCCCTACTCTAAAACCCTAATCCTAGTTTAAACCCCTACTTTGAAACCCAAACCCTAGTTTAAACCCCTACTTTGAAACCCTAACCATAGTTTAAAACCCTACTTTGAAACCCTAACCCTACTTTGAAACCCTAACCCGAGTTTAAACCCCTATTTTGAAACCCTAACCCTAATTTAAACCCCTACTTTGAAACCCTAATCCTAGTTTAAACCCCTACTTTGAAACCCTAACCCTAGTTTAAACCCCTTCTTTGAAACCCTAACCCTAGTTTGAAACCCTAACCCTAATTTAAACCCCTACTTTAGAACCCTAACCCTAGGTTAAACCCCTACTTTGAAACCCTAACCTTAGTTTAAAATCCTACTTTGAAACCTGAACCGTAGTTTAAACCCTTACTTTGAAACCCTAACCCTAGTTTAAAACCCTACTTTGAAACCCTATTCCTAGTTTAAAACCAGACTTTGAAACCCTAACCCTAGATTAAACCATTACATTGCAACCCTAACCCTAGTTTAAACCCCTATTTTGAAACCCTAACCCTAGTTTAAACCCCTACTTTGAATCCCTAACCCTAGTTTAGATCCCTACTTTGAAACCCTAACCCTAGTTTAAACCCCTACTTTGAAACACTAACCCTACGTTAAACCCCTACTTTGAAACCCTTACCCTAGTTTAAACCCCTACTTTGAATCCTTAACCCTAGTTTAAACCCCTACTTTGAAAACCTAACCCTATTTTAAAACCCTACTTTGAAACCCTAACCCTTGTTTGAAAACCTAACCCTAGTTTAAACCCCTGCTTTGAAACTTTAACCCTAATTTAAACCCCTACTTTGAAAACCTAACCCTAGTTTAAACCCCTATTTTGTAACCCTATTCCTAGTTTAAAACCCTACTTTGAAACCTTAACTCTAGTTTGAAACCCTAACCCTAGTTTGAAACCCTAACCCTAGTTTAAACCCCTACTTTGAAACCCTAACCCTAGTTTAAGCCCCTACTTTGAAACCTTAACCATAGTTTAAAACCCTACTTTGAAACCCTAACTCGAGTTTAAACCCCTACTTAAGAACCCTAACCCTAGGTTAAAACCCTACTTTGAAACCCTAACCCTAGTTTAAACCCCTACTTTAAAACCCTAACCCTAGTTTAAAACCCTACTTTGAAACCCTAACCCTAGATTAAACCCCTACTTTGAAACCCTAACCATAGTTTAAAACCCTACTTTGAAACCCTAACCCTAGTTTGAAACCCTAACCCTAGTTTAAACACCTACTTTGAAACACTAACCCTAGTTTAAACCCCTACTTTGAAACCCTAACCCTACTTTAAACCCCTACTTTGAAACCCTAACCCTAGTTTAAACCCCTACTTTGAATCCCTAACCCTAGTTTAAACCCCTACTTTGAAACCCTAACCTAGTTTAAAACCCTACCTTGAAACCCTAACCCTAGTTTGAAAACCTAACCCTAGTTTAAACCCCTACTTTGAAACCCTAACCCTAGTTTAAACCCCTACTTTGAAACCCTAACCCTAGTTTAAAACCCTACTTTTAAACCCTAACCCTAGTTTAAACCCCTACGTTGAAACCTTAACCCTAGTTTAAACCACTACTTTGAAACCCTAACCCTAGTTTAAAACCCTACTTTGAAACCCTAACCCTAGTTTAAACCCCTACTTTGAATCCCTAACCCGAGTTTAAACCCCTACTTTGCAACCCTAACCCTAGTTTAAAACCCTACTTTGAAACTATAACCCTAGTTTAAACCCCTACTTTGAAACCCTAATCCTAGTTTAAACCCCTACTTTGAAACCCAAACCCTAATTTAAACCCCTACTTTGAAACCCTAACCCTAGTTTAAACCCCTACTTTGAAACCCTAACCCTACTTTAAACCCCTACTTTGAAACCCTAACCCTACTTTAAACCCCTACTTTGAAACCCTAACCCTAGTTTAAACCCCTATTTTGAATCCCTAACCCTAGTTTAAACCCCTACTTTGAAACCCTAATCCTAGTTTAAACCCCTACTTTGAAACCCAAACCCTAATTTAAACCCCTACTTTGAAACCCTAACCCTAGTTTAAACCCCTACTTTGAAACCCTAACGCTAGTTTAAAAACTTCTTTGAAACCCTAACCCTAGTTTAAACCCCTACTTTGAAACCCTAATCGTAGTTTGAAACCCTAACCCTAATTTAAACCCCTACTTTAGAACCCTAACCCTAGGTTAAACCCCTACTTTGAAACCCTAACCTTAGTTTAAAATCCTACTTTGAAACCTTAACCTTAGTTTAAACCCCTACTTTGAAACCCTAACCCTAGTTTAAAACCCTACTTTAAACTCTAACCCTAGTTTAAACCCCTACTTTAAAACCCTAATCCTAGTTTAAACACCCACTTTGAAACACTAACCCTAGTTTAAACCCCTACTTTGAAACCCTAACCCTACTTTAAACCCTTACTTTGAAACCCTAACCCGAGTTTAAACCCCTACTTTGCAACCCTAACCCTAGTTTAAAACCCTACTTTGAAACTATAACCCTAGTTTAAACCCCTACTTTGAAACCCTAATCCTAGTTTAAACCCCTACTTTGAAACCCAAACCCTAATTTAAACCCCTACTTTGAAACCCTAACCCTAGTTTAAACCCCTACTTTGAAACCCTAACCCTACTTTAAACCCCTACTTTGAAACCGTAACCCTACTTTAAACCCCTACTTTGAAACCCTAACCCTACTTTAAACCCCTACTTTGAAACCCTAACCCTAGTTTAAACCCCTACTTTGAATCCCTAACCCTAGTTTAAACCCCTACTTTGAAACCCTAATCCTAGTTTAAACCCCTACTTTGAAACCCAAACCCTAATTTAAACCCCTACTTTGAAACCCTAACCCTAGTTGAATCCCCTACTTTGAAACCCTAACGCTAGTTTAAAAACCTACTTTGAAACCCTAACCCTAGTTTAAACCCCTACTTTGAAACCCTAACCCTAGTTTGAAACCCTAACCCTAATTTAAACCCCTACTTTAGAACCCTAACCCTAGGTTAAACCCCTACTTTGAAACCCTAACCTTAGTTTAAAATCCTACTTTGAAACCTTAACCTTAGTTTAAACCCCTACTTTGAAACCCTTACCCTAGTTTAAAACCCTACTTTAAACTCTAACCCTAGTTTAAACCCCTACTTTGAAACCCTAATCCTAGTTTAAACACCTACTTTGAAACACTAACCCTAGTTTAAACCCCTACTTTGAAACCCTAACCCTACTTTAAACCCCTACTTTGAAATCCTAACCCTAGTTTAAACCCCTACTTTGAATCCCTAACCCTAGTTTAAACCCCTACTTTGAAACCCTAACCCTAGTTTGAAACCCTACTTTGAAACCCTAACCCTAGTTTGATACCTTACTTTGAAATCCTAACCCTAGTTTAAACCCCTACTTTGAATCCCTAACCCTAGTTTAAACCCCTACTTTGAAACCCTAATCCTAGTTTAAACCCCTACTTTGAAACCCAAACCCTAATTTAAACCCCTACTTTGAAACGCTAACCCTAGTTTGAAACCCCTACTTTAGAACCCTAACCCTAGGTTAAACCCCTACTTTGAAACCCTAACCTTAGTTTAAAATCCTACTTTGAAACCTTAACCTTAGTTTAAACCCCTACTTTGAAACCCTAAACCTAGTTTAAAACCCTACTTTAAACTCTAACCCTAGTTTAAACCCCTACTTTGAAACCCTAATCCTAGTTTAAACCCTAACCCTAGTTTAAACCCCTACTTTGAAACCCTAACCCTAGTTTAAACCCCTACTTTGAAACCCTAACCCTAATTTAAACCCCTACTTTGAAACCCTAACCGTAGTTTAACCCCTTACTTTGAAACCTTAACCCTAGTTTGAAACCCTAACCCTAATTTAAACCCCTACTTTAGAACCCTAACCCTAGGTTAAACCCCTACTTTGAAACCCTAACCTTAGTTTAAAATCCTACTTTGAAACCTTAACCCTAGTTTAAACCCCTACTTTGAAACCCTAACCCTAGTTTAAACCCCTACTTTGAAACCCTAATCCTAGGTTAAACCCCTACCTTGAAACCCTAACCCTAGTTTAAACCCCTACTTTGAAACCCTAACCCTAGTTTAAACCCCTTCTTTGAAACCCTAACCCTAGTTTGAATACCTAACCCTAATTTAAACCCCTATTTTAGAACCCTAACCCTAGGTTAAACCCCTACTTTGAAACCCTAACCTTAATTTAAAATCCTATTTTGAAACCTTAACCCTAGTTTAAACCCCTACTTTGAAACCCTAACCCTAGTTTAAAACCCTACTTTGAAACCCTATTCCTAGTTTAAAACTAGACTTTGAAAACCTAACCCTAGATTAAACCATTACTTTGCAACCCTAACCCTAGTTTAAACCCCTACTTTGAAACCCTAACCGTAGTTTAAACTCCTACTTTGAATCCCTAACCCTAGTTTAGATCCCTACTTTGAAACCCTAACCCTAGTTTAAACCCCTACTTTGAAACCCTAACCCTAGTTTAAACCCCTACTTTAAATCCCTAACCCGAGTTTAAACCCCTACTTTGAAACCCTAACCCTAGTTTAAAACCCTACTTTGAAACCCTAACCCTAGTTTGAAAACCTAACCCTAGTTTAAACCACTACTTTGAAACCCTAACCCTAGTTTAAAACCCTACTTTGAAACCCTAACCCTAGTTTAAACCCCTACTTTGAAACCCTAACCCTAGTTTAAACCATTACTTTGAAACCCTAACCCTAGTTTAAACCCCTACTTTGAATCCCTAACCCTAGTTTAGATCCCTACTTTGAATCCCTAACCCTAGTTTAAACCCCTACTTTGAAACCCTAACCCTACTTTAAACCCCTACTTTGAAACCCTAACCCTAGTTTAAACCCCTACTTTGAAACCCTAATCCTAGTTTAAACACCTACTTTGAAACACTAACCCTAGTTTAAACCCCTACTTTGAAACCCTAACCCTACTTTAAACCCCTACTTTGAAATCCTAACCCTAGTTTAAACCCCTACTTTGAATCCCTAACCCTAGTTTAAACCCCTACTCTAAAACCCTAATCCTAGTTTAAACCCCTACTTTGAAACCCAAACCCTAGTTTAAACCCCTACTTTGAAACCCTAACCATAGTTTAAAACCCTACTTTGAAACCCTAACCCTAGTTTGAAACCCTAACCCTAGTTTAAACACCTACTTTGAAACACTAACCCTAGTTTAAACCCCTACTTTGAAACCCTAACCCTACTTTAAACCCCTACTTTGAAACCCTAACCTAGTTTAAACCCCTACTTTGAATCCCTAACCCTAGTTTAAACCCCTACTTTGAAACCCTAACCCTAGTTTAAAACCCTACCTTGAAACCCTAACCCTAGTTTGAAAACCTAACCCTAGTTTAAACCCCTACTTTGAAACCCTAACCCTAGTTTAAACCCCTACTTTGAAACCCTAACCCTAGTTTAAATCCCTACTTTGAAACCCTAACCCTAGTTTAAAACCCTACTTTGAAACCCTAACCCTACTTTGAAACCCTAACCCTAGTTTAAGCCCCTACTTTGAAACCTTAACCATAGTTTTAAACCCTACTTTGAAACCATAACTCTAGTTTAAACCCCTACTTTGAAACCCTAACCCTAGTTTAAACCCTTACTTTGAAACCCTAACCCTAGTTTAAACCCCTACTTTGAATCCCTAACCCTAGTTTAAACCCCTACTTTTAAACCCTAACCCTAGTTGAAACCCCTACTTTGAAACCCTAACCATAGTTTAAAACCCTACTTTGAAACCCTAACCTTACTTTAAACCCCTACTTTGAAACCCTAACCCTACTTTAAACCCCTACTTTGAAACCCTTACCCTAGTTTAAACCCCTACTTTGAAACCCTAACCCTAGTTTAAACCCCTACTTTGAAACCCAAACCCTAATTTAAACCCCTACTTTGAAACCCTAACCCTAGTTTAAACCCCTACTTTGAAACCCTAACCCTAGTTTAAACCCCTACTTTGAAACCCTAACCCTAGTTTGAAACCCTAACCCTAATTTAAACCCCTACTTTGAAACCCTAACCCTAGTTTAAACCCATACTTTGAAACCCTAACCTTAGTTTAAAATCCTATTTGAAACCTTAACCTTAGTTTAAACCCCTACTTTGAAACCCTAACCCTAGTTTAAAACCCTACTTTGAAACCCATAACCCTAGTTCAATCCCCTACTTTGAAACCTTAACCCTAGTGTAAAACCCTACTTTGAAACCCTAACCCTTATTTAAACCCTACTTTGAAACCCTAACCCTAGTTTAAACCCCTACTTTGAAACTCTTACCCTAGTTTAAACCACTACTTTGAAACCCTAACCCTAGTTTAAAACCCTACCTTTAAACCCTAACCCTAGTTTAAACCCCTACTTTGAAACCCTAACCCTAGTTTAAAACCCTACTTTGAAACCCTAACCCTAGTTTAAAACCCTACTTTGAAACCTTAACTCTAGTTTGAAACCCTAACCCTAGTTTGAAACCCTAACCCTAGTTTAAACCCCTACTTTGAAACCCTAACCCTAGTTTAAGCCCCTACTTTGAAACCTTAACCCTAGTTTAAAACCCTACTTTGAAACCCTAACCCGAGTTTAAACCCCTATTTAAGAACCCTAACCCTAGGTTAAAACCCTACTTTGAAACCCTAACCCTAATTTAAACCCCTACTTTAAAACCCTAACCCTAGTTTAAAACCCTACTTTGAAACCCTAACCCTAGTTTAAACCCCTACTTTGAAACCCAAACCATAGTTTAAAACCCTATTTTGAAACCCTAACCCGAGTTTAAACCCCTACTTAAGAACCCTAACCTTAGGTTAAAACCCTACTTTGAAACCCTAACCCTAGTTTAAACACCTACTTTGAAACACTAACCCTAGTTTAAACCCCTACTTTGAAACCCTAACCCTACTTTAAACCCCTACTTTGAAACCCTAACCCTAGTTTAAACCCCTACTTTGAATCCCTAACCCTAGTTTAAACCCCTACTTTGAAACCCTAACCCTAGTTTAAAACCCTACCTTGAAACCCTAAACCTAGTTTGAAAACCTAACCCTAGTTTAAACCCCTACTTTGAAACCCTAACCCTAGTTTAAACCCCTACTTTGAAACCCTAACCCTAGTTTAAAACCCTACTTTGAAACCCTAACCCTAGTTTGAAAACCTAACCCTAGTTTAAACCCCTACTTTGAAACCCTAACCCTAGTTTAAACCCCTACATTGAAACCCTAACCCTAGTTTAAACCCTTACTTTGAAACCCTAACCCGAGTTTAAACCCCTACTTTGAAACCCTAACCCGTGTTTAAACCCCTATTTTGAAACCCTAACCCTAATTTAAACCCCTACTTTGAAACCCTAATCCTAGTTTAAACCCCTACTTTGAAACCCTAACCCTAGTTTAAACCCCTTCTTTGAAACCCTAACCCTAGTTTGAAACCCTAACCCTAATTTAAACCCCTACTTTAGAACCCTAACCCTAGGTTAAACCCCTACTTTGAAACCCTAACCTTAGTTTAAAATCCTACTTTGAAACCTGAACCGTAGTTTAAACCCTTACTTTGAAACCCTAACCCTAGTTTAAAACCCTACTTTGAAACCCTATTCCTAGTTTAAAACCAGACTTTGAAACCCTAACCCTAGATTAAACCATTACATTGCAACCCTAACCCTAGTTTAAACCCCTATTTTGAAACCCTAACCCTAGTTTAAACCCCTACTTTGAATCCCTAACCCTAGTTTAGATCCCTACTTTGAAACCCTAACCCTAGTTTAAACCCCTACTTTGAAACACTAACCCTACGTTAAACCCCTACTTTGAAACCCTTACCCTAGTTTAAACCCCTACTTTGAATCCTTAACCCTAGTTTAAACCCCTACTTTGAAAACCTAACCCTATTTTAAAACCCTACTTTGAAACCCTAACCCTTGTTTGAAAACCTAACCCTAGTTTAAACCCCTGCTTTGAAACTTTAACCCTAATTTAAACCCCTACTTTGAAAACCTAACCCTAGTTTAAACCCCTATTTTGTAACCCTATTCCTAGTTTAAAACCCTACTTTGAAACCTTAACTCTAGTTTGAAACCCTAACCCTAGTTTGAAACCCTAACCCTAGTTTAAACCCCTACTTTGAAACCCTAACCCTAGTTTAAGCCCCTACTTTGAAACCTTAACCATAGTTTAAAACCCTACTTTGAAACCCTAACTCGAGTTTAAACCCCTACTTAAGAACCCTAACCCTAGGTTAAAACCCTACTTTGAAACCCTAACCCTAGTTTAAACCCCTACTTTAAAACCCTAACCCTAGTTTAAAACCCTACTTTGAAACCCTAACCCTAGATTAAACCCCTACTTTGAAACCCTAACCATAGTTTAAAACCCTACTTTGAAACCCTAACCCTAGTTTGAAACCCTAACCCTAGTTTAAACACCTACTTTGAAACACTAACCCTAGTTTAAACCCCTACTTTGAAACCCTAACCCTACTTTAAACCCCTACTTTGAAACCCTAACCCTAGTTTAAACCCCTACTTTGAATCCCTAACCCTAGTTTAAACCCCTACTTTGAAACCCTAACCTAGTTTAAAACCCTACCTTGAAACCCTAACCCTAGTTTGAAAACCTAACCCTAGTTTAAAACCCTACTTTGAAACCCTAACCCTAGTTTAAACCCCTACTTTGAAACCCTAACCCTAGTTTAAAACCCTACTTTTAAACCCTAACCCTAGTTTAAACCCCTACGTTGAAACCTTAACCCTAGTTTAAACCACTACTTTGAAACCCTAACCCTAGTTTAAAACCCTACTTTGAAACCCTAACCCTAGTTTAAACCCCTACTTTGAATCCCTAACCCGAGTTTAAACCCCTACTTTGCAACCCTAACCCTAGTTTAAAACCCTACTTTGAAACTATAACCCTAGTTTAAACCCCTACTTTGAAACCCTAATCCTAGTTTAAACCCCTACTTTGAAACCCAAACCCTAATTTAAACCCCTACTTTGAAACCCTAACCCTAGTTTAAACCCCTACTTTGAAACCCTAACCCTACTTTAAACCCCTACTTTGAAACCCTAACCCTACTTTAAACCCCTACTTTGAAACCCTAACCCTAGTTTAAACCCCTATTTTGAATCCCTAACCCTAGTTTAAACCCCTACTTTGAAACCCTAATCCTAGTTTAAACCCCTACTTTGAAACCCAAACCCTAATTTAAACCCCTACTTTGAAACCCTAACCCTAGTTTAAACCCCTACTTTGAAACCCTAACGCTAGTTTAAAAACTTCTTTGAAACCCTAACCCTAGTTTAAACCCCTACTTTGAAACCCTAATCGTAGTTTGAAACCCTAACCCTAATTTAAACCCCTACTTTAGAACCCTAACCCTAGGTTAAACCCCTACTTTGAAACCCTAACCTTAGTTTAAAATCCTACTTTGAAACCTTAACCTTAGTTTAAACCCCTACTTTGAAACCCTAACCCTAGTTTAAAACCCTACTTTAAACTCTAACCCTAGTTTAAACCCCTACTTTGAAACCCTAACCCTAGTTTAAAACCCTACTTTAAACTCTAACCCTAGTTTAAACCCCTACTTTAAAACCCTAATCCTAGTTTAAACACCCACTTTGAAACACTAACCCTAGTTTAAACCCCTACTTTGAAACCCTAACCCTACTTTAAACCCTTACTTTGAAACCCTAACCCGAGTTTAAACCCCTACTTTGCAACCCTAACCCTAGTTTAAAACCCTACTTTGAAACTATAACCCTAGTTTAAACCCCTACTTTGAAACCCTAATCCTAGTTTAAACCCCTACTTTGAAACCCAAACCCTAATTTAAACCCCTACTTTGAAACCCTAACCCTAGTTTAAACCCCTACTTTGAAACCCTAACCCTACTTTAAACCCCTACTTTGAAACCGTAACCCTACTTTAAACCCCTACTTTGAAACCCTAACCCTACTTTAAACCCCTACTTTGAAACCCTAACCCTAGTTTAAACCCCTACTTTGAATCCCTAACCCTAGTTTAAACCCCTACTTTGAAACCCTAATCCTAGTTTAAACCCCTACTTTGAAACCCAAACCCTAATTTAAACCCCTACTTTGAAACCCTAACCCTAGTTGAATCCCCTACTTTGAAACCCTAACGCTAGTTTAAAAACCTACTTTGAAACCCTAACCCTAGTTTAAACCCCTACTTTGAAACCCTAACCCTAGTTTGAAACCCTAACCCTAATTTAAACCCCTACTTTAGAACCCTAACCCTAGGTTAAACCCCTACTTTGAAACCCTAACCTTAGTTTAAAATCCTACTTTGAAACCTTAACCTTAGTTTAAACCCCTACTTTGAAACCCTTACCCTAGTTTAAAACCCTACTTTAAACTCTAACCCTAGTTTAAACCCCTACTTTGAAACCCTAATCCTAGTTTAAACACCTACTTTGAAACACTAACCCTAGTTTAAACCCCTACTTTGAAACCCTAACCCTACTTTAAACCCCTACTTTGAAATCCTAACCCTAGTTTAAACCCCTACTTTGAATCCCTAACCCTAGTTTAAACCCCTACTTTGAAACCCTAACCCTAGTTTGAAACCCTACTTTGAAACCCTAACCCTAGTTTGATACCTTACTTTGAAATCCTAACCCTAGTTTAAACCCCTACTTTGAATCCCTAACCCTAGTTTAAACCCCTACTTTGAAACCCTAATCCTAGTTTAAACCCCTACTTTGAAACCCAAACCCTAATTTAAACCCCTACTTTGAAACGCTAACCCTAGTTTGAAACCCCTACTTTAGAACCCTAACCCTAGGTTAAACCCCTACTTTGAAACCCTAACCTTAGTTTAAAATCCTACTTTGAAACCTTAACCTTAGTTTAAACCCCTACTTTGAAACCCTAAACCTAGTTTAAAACCCTACTTTAAACTCTAACCCTAGTTTAAACCCCTACTTTGAAACCCTAATCCTAGTTTAAACCCTAACCCTAGTTTAAACCCCTACTTTGAAACCCTAACCCTAGTTTAAACCCCTACTTTGAAACCCTAACCCTAATTTAAACCCCTACTTTGAAACCCTAACCGTAGTTTAACCCCTTACTTTGAAACCTTAACCCTAGTTTGAAACCCTAACCCTAATTTAAACGCCTACTTTAGAACCCTAACCCTAGGTTAAACCCCTACTTTGAAACCCTAACCTTAGTTTAAAATCCTACTTTGAAACCTTAACCCTAGTTTAAACCCCTACTTTGAAACCCTAACCCTAGTTTAAACCCCTACTTTGAAACCCTAATCCTAGTTTAAACCCCTACCTTGAAACCCTAACCCTAGTTTAAACCCCTACTTTGAAACCCTAACCCTAGTTTAAACCCCTTCTTTGAAACCCTAACCCTAGTTTGAATACCTAACCCTAATTTAAACCCCTATTTTAGAACCCTAACCCTAGGTTAAACCCCTACTTTGAAACCCTAACCTTAATTTAAAATCCTATTTTGAAACCTTAACCCTAGTTTAAACCCCTACTTTGAAACCCTAACCCTAGTTTAAAACCCTACTTTGAAACCCTATTCCTAGTTTAAAACTAGACTTTGAAAACCTAACCCTAGATTAAACCATTACTTTGCAACCCTAACCCTAGTTTAAACCCCTACTTTGAAACCCTAACCGTAGTTTAAACTCCTACTTTGAATCCCTAACCCTAGTTTAGATCCCTACTTTGAAACCCTAACCCTAGTTTAAACCCCTACTTTGAAACCCTAACCCTAGTTTAAACCCCTACTTTAAATCCCTAACCCGAGTTTAAACCCCTACTTTGAAACCCTAACCCTAGTTTAAAACCCTACTTTGAAACCCTAACCCTAGTTTGAAAACCTAACCCTAGTTTAAACCACTACTTTGAAACCCTAACCCTAGTTTAAAACCCTACTTTGAAACCCTAACCCTAGTTTAAACCCCTACTTTGAAACCCTAACCCTAGTTTAAACCATTACTTTGAAACCCTAACCCTAGTTTAAACCCCTACTTTGAATCCCTAACCCTAGTTTAGATCCCTACTTTGAATCCCTAACCCTAGTTTAAACCCCTACTTTGAAACCCTAACCCTACTTTAAACCCCTACTTTGAAACCCTAACCCTAGTTTAAACCCCTACTTTGAAACCCTAATCCTAGTTTAAACACCTACTTTGAAACACTAACCCTAGTTTAAACCCCTACTTTGAAACCCTAACCCTACTTTAAACCCCTACTTTGAAATCCTAACCCTAGTTTAAACCCCTACTTTGAATCCCTAACCCTAGTTTAAACCCCTACTCTAAAACCCTAATCCTAGTTTAAACCCCTACTTTGAAACCCAAACCCTAGTTTAAACCCCTACTTTGAAACCCTAACCATAGTTTAAAACCCTACTTTGAAACCCTAACCCTAGTTTGAAACCCTAACCCTAGTTTAAACACCTACTTTGAAACACTAACCCTAGTTTAAACCCCTACTTTGAAACCCTAACCCTACTTTAAACCCCTACTTTGAAACCCTAACCTAGTTTAAACCCCTACTTTGAATCCCTAACCCTAGTTTAAACCCCTACTTTGAAACCCTAACCCTAGTTTAAAACCCTACCTTGAAACCCTAACCCTAGTTTGAAAACCTAACCCTAGTTTAAACCCCTACTTTGAAACCCTAACCCTAGTTTAAACCCCTACTTTGAAACCCTAACCCTAGTTTAAATCCCTACTTTGAAACCCTAACCCTAGTTTAAAACCCTACTTTGAAACCCTAACCCTACTTTGAAACCCTAACCCTAGTTTAAGCCCCTACTTTGAAACCTTAACCATAGTTTTAAACCCTACTTTGAAACCATAACTCTAGTTTAAACCCCTACTTTGAAACCCTAACCCTAGTTTAAACCCTTACTTTGAAACCCTAACCCTAGTTTAAACCCCTACTTTGAATCCCTAACCCTAGTTTAAACCCCTACTTTTAAACCCTAACCCTAGTTGAAACCCCTACTTTGAAACCCTAACCATAGTTTAAAACCCTACTTTGAAACCCTAACCTTACTTTAAACCCCTACTTTGAAACCCTAACCCTACTTTAAACCCCTACTTTGAAACCCTAACCCTAGTTTAAACCCCTACTTTGAAACCCTAACCCTAGTTTAAACCCCTACTTTGAAACCCAAACCCTAATTTAAACCCCTACTTTGAAACCCTAACCCTAGTTTAAACCCCTACTTTGAAACCCTAACCCTAGTTTAAACCCCTACTTTGAAACCCTAACCCTAGTTTGAAACCCTAACCCTAATTTAAACCCCTACTTTGAAACCCTAACCCTAGTTTAAACCCATACTTTGAAACCCTAACCTTAGTTTAAAATCCTATTTGAAACCTTAACCTTAGTTTAAACCCCTACTTTGAAACCCTAACCCTAGTTTAAAACCCTACTTTGAAACCCATAACCCTAGTTCAATCCCCTACTTTGAAACCTTAACCCTAGTGTAAAACCCTACTTTGAAACCCTAACCCTTATTTAAACCCTACTTTGAAACCCTAACCCTAGTTTAAACCCCTACTTTGAAACTCTTACCCTAGTTTAAACCACTACTTTGAAACCCTAACCCTAGTTTAAAACCCTACCTTTAAACCCTAACCCTAGTTTAAACCCCTACTTTGAAACCCTAACCCTAGTTTAAAACCCTACTTTGAAACCCTAACCCTAGTTTAAAACCCTACTTTGAAACCTTAACTCTAGTTTGAAACCCTAACCCTAGTTTGAAACCCTAACCCTAGTTTAAACCCCTACTTTGAAACCCTAACCCTAGTTTAAGCCCCTACTTTGAAACCTTAACCCTAGTTTAAAACCCTACTTTGAAACCCTAACCCGAGTTTAAACCCCTATTTAAGAACCCTAACCCTAGGTTAAAACCCTACTTTGAAACCCTAACCCTAATTTAAACCCCTACTTTAAAACCCTAACCCTAGTTTAAAACCCTACTTTGAAACCCTAACCCTAGTTTAAACCCCTACTTTGAAACCCAAACCATAGTTTAAAACCCTATTTTGAAACCCTAACCCGAGTTTAAACCCCTACTTAAGAACCCTAACCTTAGGTTAAAACCCTACTTTGAAACCCTAACCCTAGTTTAAACACCTACTTTGAAACACTAACCCTAGTTTAAACCCCTACTTTGAAACCCTAACCCTACTTTAAACCCCTACTTTGAAACCCTAACCCTAGTTTAAACCCCTACATTGAAACCCTAACCCTAGTTTAAACCCTTACTTTGAAACCCTAACCCGAGTTTAAACCCCTACTTTGAAACCCTAACCCGTGTTTAAACCCCTATTTTGAAACCCTAACCCTAATTTAAACCCCTACTTTGAAACCCTAATCCTAGTTTAAACCCCTACTTTGAAACCCTAACCCTAGTTTAAACCCCTTCTTTGAAACCCTAACCCTAGTTTGAAACCCTAACCCTAATTTAAACCCCTACTTTAGAACCCTAACCCTAGGTTAAACCCCTACTTTGAAACCCTAACCTTAGTTTAAAATCCTACTTTGAAACCTGAACCGTAGTTTAAACCCTTACTTTGAAACCCTAACCCTAGTTTAAAACCCTACTTTGAAACCCTATTCCTAGTTTAAAACCAGACTTTGAAACCCTAACCCTAGATTAAACCATTACATTGCAACCCTAACCCTAGTTTAAACCCCTATTTTGAAACCCTAACCCTAGTTTAAACCCCTACTTTGAATCCCTAACCCTAGTTTAGATCCCTACTTTGAAACCCTAACCCTAGTTTAAACCCCTACTTTGAAACACTAACCCTACGTTAAACCCCTACTTTGAAACCCTTACCCTAGTTTAAACCCCTACTTTGAATCCTTAACCCTAGTTTAAACCCCTACTTTGAAAACCTAACCCTATTTTAAAACCCTACTTTGAAACCCTAACCCTTGTTTGAAAACCTAACCCTAGTTTAAACCCCTGCTTTGAAACTTTAACCCTAATTTAAACCCCTACTTTGAAAACCTAACCCTAGTTTAAACCCCTATTTTGTAACCCTATTCCTAGTTTAAAACCCTACTTTGAAACCTTAACTCTAGTTTGAAACCCTAACCCTAGTTTGAAACCCTAACCCTAGTTTAAACCCCTACTTTGAAACCCTAACCCGAGTTTAAACCCCTATTTAAGAACCCTAACCCTAGGTTAAAACCCTACTTTGAAACCCTAACCCTAATTTAAACCCCTACTTTAAAACCCTAACCCTAGTTTAAAACCCTACTTTGAAACCCTAACCCTAATTTAAACCCCTACTTTAAAACCCTAACCCTAGTTTAAGCCCCTACTTTGAAACCTTAACCCTAGTTTAAAACCCTACTTTGAAACCCTAACCCGAGTTTAAACCCCTATTTAAGAACCCTAACCCTAGGTTAAAACCCTACTTTGAAACCCTAACCCTAATTTAAACCCCTACTTTAAAACCCTAACCCTAGTTTAAAACCCTACTTTGAAACCCTAACCCTAGTTTAAACCCCTACTTTGAAACCCAAACCATAGTTTAAAACCCTATTTTGAAACCCTAACCCGAGTTTAAACCCCTACTTAAGAACCCTAACCTTAGGTTAAAACCCTACTTTGAAACCCTAACCCTAGTTTAAACACCTACTTTGAAACACTAACCCTAGTTTAAACCCCTACTTTGAAACCCTAACCCTACTTTAAACCCCTACTTTGAAACCCTAACCCTAGTTTAAACCCCTACTTTGAATCCCTAACCCTAGTTTAAACCCCTACTTTGAAACCCTAACCCTAGTTTAAAACCCTACCTTGAAACCCTAAACCTAGTTTGAAAACCTAACCCTAGTTTAAACCCCTACTTTGAAACCCTAACCCTAGTTTAAACCCCTACTTTGAAACCCTAACCCTAGTTTAAAACCCTACTTTGAAACCCTAACCCTAGTTTGAAAACCTAACCCTAGTTTAAACCCCTACTTTGAAACCCTAACCCTAGTTTAAACCCCTACATTGAAACCCTAACCCTAGTTTAAACCCTTACTTTGAAACCCTAACCCGAGTTTAAACCCCTACTTTGAAACCCTAACCCGTGTTTAAACCCCTATTTTGAAACCCTAACCCTAATTTAAACCCCTACTTTGAAACCCTAATCCTAGTTTAAACCCCTACTTTGAAACCCTAACCCTAGTTTAAACCCCTTCTTTGAAACCCTAACCCTAGTTTGAAACCCTAACCCTAATTTAAACCCCTACTTTAGAACCCTAACCCTAGGTTAAACCCCTACTTTGAAACCCTAACCTTAGTTTAAAATCCTACTTTGAAACCTGAACCGTAGTTTAAACCCTTACTTTGAAACCCTAACCCTAGTTTAAAACCCTACTTTGAAACCCTATTCCTAGTTTAAAACCAGACTTTGAAACCCTAACCCTAGATTAAACCATTACATTGCAACCCTAACCCTAGTTTAAACCCCTATTTTGAAACCCTAACCCTAGTTTAAACCCCTACTTTGAATCCCTAACCCTAGTTTAGATCCCTACTTTGAAACCCTAACCCTAGTTTAAACCCCTACTTTGAAACACTAACCCTACGTTAAACCCCTACTTTGAAACCCTTACCCTAGTTTAAACCCCTACTTTGAATCCTTAACCCTAGTTTAAACCCCTACTTTGAAAACCTAACCCTATTTTAAAACCCTACTTTGAAACCCTAACCCTTGTTTGAAAACCTAACCCTAGTTTAAACCCCTGCTTTGAAACTTTAACCCTAATTTAAACCCCTACTTTGAAAACCTAACCCTAGTTTAAACCCCTATTTTGTAACCCTATTCCTAGTTTAAAACCCTACTTTGAAACCTTAACTCTAGTTTGAAACCCTAACCCTAGTTTGAAACCCTAACCCTAGTTTAAACCCCTACTTTGAAACCCTAACCCTAGTTTAAGCCCCTACTTTGAAACCTTAACCATAGTTTAAAACCCTACTTTGAAACCCTAACTCGAGTTTAAACCCCTACTTAAGAACCCTAACCCTAGGTTAAAACCCTACTTTGAAACCCTAACCCTAGTTTAAACCCCTACTTTAAAACCCTAACCCTAGTTTAAAACCCTACTTTGAAACCCTAACCCTAGATTAAACCCCTACTTTGAAACCCTAACCATAGTTTAAAACCCTACTTTGAAACCCTAACCCTAGTTTGAAACCCTAACCCTAGTTTAAACACCTACTTTGAAACACTAACCCTAGTTTAAACCCCTACTTTGAAACCCTAACCCTACTTTAAACCCCTACTTTGAAACCCTAACCCTAGTTTAAACCCCTACTTTGAATCCCTAACCCTAGTTTAAACCCCTACTTTGAAACCCTAACCTAGTTTAAAACCCTACCTTGAAACCCTAACCCTAGTTTGAAAACCTAACCCTAGTTTAAAACCCTACTTTGAAACCCTAACCCTAGTTTAAACCCCTACTTTGAAACCCTAACCCTAGTTTAAAACCCTACTTTTAAACCCTAACCCTAGTTTAAACCCCTACGTTGAAACCTTAACCCTAGTTTAAACCACTACTTTGAAACCCTAACCCTAGTTTAAAACCCTACTTTGAAACCCTAACCCTAGTTTAAACCCCTACTTTGAATCCCTAACCCGAGTTTAAACCCCTACTTTGCAACCCTAACCCTAGTTTAAAACCCTACTTTGAAACTATAACCCTAGTTTAAACCCCTACTTTGAAACCCTAATCCTAGTTTAAACCCCTACTTTGAAACCCAAACCCTAATTTAAACCCCTACTTTGAAACCCTAACCCTAGTTTAAACCCCTACTTTGAAACCCTAACCCTACTTTAAACCCCTACTTTGAAACCCTAACCCTACTTTAAACCCCTACTTTGAAACCCTAACCCTAGTTTAAACCCCTATTTTGAATCCCTAACCCTAGTTTAAACCCCTACTTTGAAACCCTAATCCTAGTTTAAACCCCTACTTTGAAACCCAAACCCTAATTTAAACCCCTACTTTGAAACCCTAACCCTAGTTTAAACCCCTACTTTGAAACCGTAACGCTAGTTTAAAAACTTCTTTGAAACCCTAACCCTAGTTTAAACCCCTACTTTGAAACCCTAATCGTAGTTTGAAACCCTAACCCTAATTTAAACCCCTACTTTAGAACCCTAACCCTAGGTTAAACCCCTACTTTGAAACCCTAACCTTAGTTTAAAATCCTACTTTGAAACCTTAACCTTAGTTTAAACCCCTACTTTGAAACCCTAACCCTAGTTTAAAACCCTACTTTAAACTCTAACCCTAGTTTAAACCCCTACTTTAAAACCCTAATCCTAGTTTAAACACCTACTTTGAAACACTAACCCTAGTTTAAACCCCTACTTTGAAACCCTAACCCTACTTTAAACCCTTACTTTGAAACCCTAACCCGAGTTTAAACCCCTACTTTGCAACCCTAACCCTAGTTTAAAACCCTACTTTGAAACTATAACCCTAGTTTAAACCCCTACTTTGAAACCCTAATCCTAGTTTAAACCCCTACTTTGAAACCCAAACCCTAATTTAAACCCCTACTTTGAAACCCTAACCCTAGTTTAAACCCCTACTTTGAAACCCTAACCCTACTTTAAACCCCTACTTTGAAACCGTAACCCTACTTTAAACCCCTACTTTGAAACCCTAACCCTACTTTAAACCCCTACTTTGAAACCCTAACCCTAGTTTAAACCCCTACTTTGAATCCCTAACCCTAGTTTAAACCCCTACTTTGAAACCCTAATCCTAGTTTAAACCCCTACTTTGAAACCCAAACCCTAATTTAAACCCCTACTTTGAAACCCTAACCCTAGTTGAATCCCCTACTTTGAAACCCTAACGCTAGTTTAAAAACCTACTTTGAAACCCTAACCCTAGTTTAAACCCCTACTTTGAAACCCTAACCCTAGTTTGAAACCCTAACCCTAATTTAAACCCCTACTTTAGAACCCTAACCCTAGGTTAAACCCCTACTTTGAAACCCTAACCTTAGTTTAAAATCCTACTTTGAAACCTTAACCTTAGTTTAAACCCCTACTTTGAAACACTTACCCTAGTTTAAACCCCTACTTTGAAACCCTAATCCTAGTTTAAACACCTACTTTGAAACACTAACCCTAGTTTAAACCCCTACTTTGAAACCCTAACCCTACTTTAAACCCCTACTTTGAAATCCTAACCCTAGTTTAAACCCCTACTTTGAATCCCTAACCCTAGTTTAAACCCCTACTTTGAAACCCTAACCCTAGTTTGAAACCCTACTTTGAAACCCTAACCCTAGTTTGATACCTTACTTTGAAATCCTAACCCTAGTTTAAACCCCTACTTTGAATCCCTAACCCTAGTTTAAACCCCTACTTTGAAACCCTAATCCTAGTTTAAACCCCTACTTTGAAACCCAAACCCTAATTTAAACCCCTACTTTGAAACGCTAACCCTAGTTTGAAACCCCTACTTTAGAACCCTAACCCTAGGTTAAACCCCTACTTTGAAACCCTAACCTTAGTTTAAAATCCTACTTTGAAACCTTAACCTTAGTTTAAACCCCTACTTTGAAACCCTAAACCTAGTTTAAAACCCTACTTTAAACTCTAACCCTAGTTTAAACCCCTACTTTGAAACCCTAATCCTAGTTTAAACCCTAACCCTAGTTTAAACCCCTACTTTGAAACCCTAACCCTAGTTTAAACCCCTACTTTGAAACCCTAACCCTAATTTAAACCCCTACTTTGAAACCCTAACCCTAGTTTAACCCCTTACTTTGAAACCTTAACCCTAGTTTGAAACCCTAACCCTAATTTAAACCCCTACTTTAGAACCCTAACCCTAGGTTAAACCCCTACTTTGAAACCCTAACCTTAGTTTAAAATCCTACTTTGAAACCTTAACCCTAGTTTAAACCCCTACTTTGAAACCCTAACCCTAGTTTAAACCCCTACTTTGAAACCCTAATCCTAGTTTAAACCCCTACCTTGAAACCCTAACCCTAGTTTAAACCCCTACTTTGAAACCCTAACCCTAGTTTAAACCCCTTCTTTGAAACCCTAACCCTAGTTTGAATACCTAACCCTAATTTAAACCCCTATTTTAGAACCCTAACCCTAGGTTAAACCCCTACTTTGAAACCCTAACCTTAATTTAAAATCCTATTTTGAAACCTTAACCCTAGTTTAAACCCCTACTTTGAAACCCTAACCCTAGTTTAAAACCCTACTTTGAAACCCTATTCCTAGTTTAAAACTAGACTTTGAAAACCTAACCCTAGATTAAACCATTACTTTGCAACCCTAACCCTAGTTTAAACCCCTACTTTGAAACCCTAACCGTAGTTTAAACTCCTACTTTGAATCCCTAACCCTAGTTTAGATCCCTACTTTGAAACCCTAACCCTAGTTTAAACCCCTACTTTGAAACCCTAACCCTAGTTTAAACCCCTACTTTAAATCCCTAACCCGAGTTTAAACCCCTACTTTGAAACCCTAACCCTAGTTTAAAACCCTACTTTGAAACCCTAACCCTAGTTTGAAAACCTAACCCTAGTTTAAACCACTACTTTGAAACCCTAACCCTAGCTTAAAACCCTACTTTGAAACCCTAACCCTAGTTTAAACCCCTACTTTGAAACCCTAACCCTAGTTTAAACCATTACTTTGAAACCCTAACCCTAGTTTAAACCCCTACTTTGAATCCCTAACCCTAGTTTAGATCCCTACTTTGAATCCCTAACCCTAGTTTAAACCCCTACTTTGAAACCCTAACCCTACTTTAAACCCCTACTTTGAAACCCTAACCCTAGTTTAAACCCCTACTTTGAAACCCTAATCCTAGTTTAAACACCTACTTTGAAACACTAACCCTAGTTTAAACCCCTACTTTGAAACCCTAACCCTACTTTAAACCCCTACTTTGAAATCCTAACCCTAGTTTAAACCCCTACTTTGAATCCCTAACCCTAGTTTAAACCCCTACTTTGAAACCCTAACCCTAGTTTGAAACCCTACTTTGAAACCCTAACCCTAGTTTGATACCTTACTTTGAAATCCTAACCCTAGTTTAAACCCCTACTTTGAATCCCTAACCCTAGTTTAAACCCCTACTTTGAAACCCTAATCCTAGTTTAAACCCCTACTTTGAAACCCAAACCCTAATTTAAACCCCTACTTTGAAACGCTAACCCTAGTTTGAAACCCCTACTTTAGAACCCTAACCCTAGGTTAAACCCCTACTTTGAAACCCTAACCTTAGTTTAAAATCCTACTTTGAAACCTTAACCTTAGTTTAAACCCCTACTTTGAAACCCTAACCCTAGTTTAAAACCCTACTTTAAACTCTAACCCTAGTTTAAACCCCTACTTTGAAACCCTAATCCTAGTTTAAACCCCTACTTTGAAACCCTAACCCTAGTTTAAACCCCTACTTTGAAACCCTAACCCTAGTTTAAACCCCTACTTTGAAACCCTAACCCTAATTTAAACCCCTACTTTGAAACCCTAACCCTAGTTTAACCCCTTACTTTGAAACCTTAACCCTAGTTTGAAACCCTAACCCTAATTTAAACCCCTACTTTAGAACCCTAACCCTAGGTTAAACCCCTACTTTGAAACCCTAACCTTAGTTTAAAATCCTACTTTGAAACCTTAACCCTAGTTTAAACCCCTACTTTGAAACCCTAACCCTAGTTTAAACCCCTACTTTGAAACCCTAATCCTAGTTTAAACCCCTACCTTGAAACCCTAACCCTAGTTTAAACCCCTACTTTGAAACCTTAACCCTAGTTTAAACCCCTTCTTTGAAACCCTAACCCTAGTTTGAATACCTAACCCTAATTTAAACCCCTACTTTAGAACCCTAACCCTAGGTTAAACCCCTACTTTGAAACCCTAACCTTAATTTAAAATCCTATTTTGAAACCCTAACCCTAGTTTAAACCCCTACTTTAAATCCCTAACCCGAGTTTAAACCCCTACTTTGAAACCCTAACCCTAGTTTAAAACCCTACTTTGAAACCCTAACCCTAGTTTGAAAACCTAACCCTAGTTTAAACCACTACTTTGAAACCCTAACCCTAGTTTAAAACCCTACTTTGAAACCCTAACCCTAGTTTAAACCCCTACTTTGAAACCCTAACCCTAGTTTAAACCATTACTTTGAAACCCTAACCCTAGTTTAAACCCCTACTTTGAATCCCTAACCCTAGTTTAGATCCCTACTTTGAATCCCTAACCCTAGTTTAAACCCCTACTTTGAAACCCTAACCCTACTTTAAACCCCTACTTTGAAATCCTAACCCTAGTTTAAACCCCTACTTTAAACTCTAACCCTAGTTTAAACCCCTACTTTGAAACCCTAATCCTAGTTTAAACACCTACTTTGAAACACAAACCCTAGTTTAAACCCCTACTTTGAAACCCTAACCCTACTTTAAACCCCTACTTTGAAATCCTAACCCTAGTTTAAACCCCTACTTTGAATCCCTAACCCTAGTTTAAACCCCTACTTTGAAACCCTAACCCTAGTTTGAAACCCTACTTTGAAACCCTAACCCTAGTTTGATACCTTACTTTGAAATCCTAACCCTAGTTTAAACCCCTACTTTGAATCCCTAACCCTAGTTTAAACCCCTACTTTGAAACCCTAATCCTAGTTTAAACCCCTACTTTGAAACCCAAACCCTAATTTAAACCCCTACTTTGAAACGCTAACCCTAGTTTGAAACCCCTACTTTAGAACCCTAACCCTAGGTTAAACCCCTACTTTGAAACCCTAACCTTAGTTTAAAATCCTACTTTGAAACCTTAACCTTAGTTTAAACCCCTACTTTGAAACCCTAACCCTAGTTTAAAACCCTACTTTAAACTCTAACCCTAGTTTAAACCCCTACTTTGAAACCCTAATCCTAGTTTAAACCCCTACTTTGAAACCCTAACCCTAGTTTAAACCCCTACTTTGAAACCCTAACCCTAGTTTAAACCCCTACTTTGAAACCCTAACCCTAATTTAAACCCCTACTTTGAAACCCTAACCTTAGTTTAAAATCCTACTTTGAAACCTTAACCCTAGTTTAAACCCCTACTTTGAAACCCTAACCCTAGTTTAAACCCCTACTTTGAAACCCTAATCCTAGTTTAAACCCCTACCTTGAAACCCTAACCCTAGTTTAAACCCCTACTTTGAAACCCTAACCCTAGTTTAAACCCCTTCTTTGAAACCCTAACCCTAGTTTGAATACCTAACCCTAATTTAAACCCCTACTTTAGAACCCTAACCCTAGGTTAAACCCTAACCTAACCCTAACCCTAGTTTAAAACCCTACTTTGAAACACTAACCATAGTTTAAACCCCTACCTTCAAACCCTAACCAGAGTTTAAACCCCTACTTTGCAACCCTAACCCTAGTTTAAACCCCTACTTTAGAACCCTAACCCTAGGTTAAACCAATACTTTGAAACCCTAACCCTAGTTTAAAACCCTACTTTGAAAGCCTAACCCTAGTTTAAACCCCTACTTTGAAACCCTAACCCTAGTTTAAAACCCTACTTTGAAACCCTAACCCTAGTTTAAACCCCTACTTTGAAACCCTAATCCTAGTTTAAACCACTACTTTGAAACCCTAACCCTAGTTTAAACCCCTTCTTTGAAACCCTAACCCTAGTTTAAACCCCTACTTTGAAACCTTAACCCTAGTTTAAA
Source organism: Leptonotus elevatus (assembly GCF_054856555.1). NCBI lineage: Eukaryota > Metazoa > Chordata > Actinopteri > Syngnathiformes > Syngnathidae > Leptonotus > Leptonotus elevatus. Next base: position 4,532,955 of record NC_141260.1, on the reverse strand, counting down.
CCACTACTTTGAAACCCTAACCCTAGTTTAAAACCCTACTTTGAAACCCTAACCCTAGTTTAAACCCCTACTTTGAAACCCTAACCCGAGTTTAAACCCCTACTTTGAAACCCTAACCTTAGTTTGAAACCCTACTTTGAAACCCTAACCCTAATTTAAACCCCTACTTTGAAACCCTAACCCTAATTTTAAAACCTACTTTGAAACCCTAACCGTAGTTCAAACCCCTACTTTGAAACCCTAACCCTAGTTTGAAACCCTACTTTGAAACCCTAACCCTAGTTTGAAACCCTACTTTGAAACCCTAACCCTAGTTTAAACCCCTACTTTGAAACCCTAACCTTAGTTTGAAACCCTAACCCTAATTTAAAGACCTACTTTGAAACCCTAACCCTAGTTTAAAACCCTATTCCTAATTTAAACACCTACTTTGAAACCCAAACCCTAGTTTAAAACCCTACTTTGAAACCCTAACCCTAGTTTAAAACCCTACTTTGAAACCTTAACTCTAGTTTGAAACCCTAACCCTAGTTTGAAACCCTAATCCTAGTTTAAACCCCTACTTTGAAACCCTAACCCTAGTTTAAACCCTTACTTTGAAACCCTAACCCTAGTTTAAAACCCTACTTTGAAACCCTAACCCTAGTTTAAACCCCTACTTTGAAAACCTAAACCTAGTTTAAAACCCTACTTTGAAACCCTAACCCTAGTTTGAAACCCTAATCCTAGTTTAAAACCCTACCCCTAGTTTGAAAACCTAACCCTAGTTTAAACCCCTACTTTGAAACCCTAACCCTAGTTTAAACCCCTACTTTGAAACCCTAACCCGAGTTTAAACCCCTACTTTGAAACCCTAACCTGAGTTTAAACCCCTACTTTGAAACCCTAACCTGAGTTTAAACCCCTACTTTGAAACCCTAACCCGAGTTTAAACCCCTACTTTGAAACTCTTACCCTAGTTTAAACCCCTACTTTGAAACCCTTACCCTAGTTTAAACCCCTACTTTGAAACCCTAACCCTAGTTTGAAACCCTAACCCTAATTTAAACCCCTACTTTAGATTCCTAACCCTAGGTTAAACCCCTACTTTGAAACCCTAACCTAAGTTTAAAATCCTACTTTGAAACCTTAACCCTAGTTTAAACCCCTACTTTGAAATCCTAACCCTAGTTTAAACCCCCACTTTGAAACCCTAATCCTAGTTTAAACCCTACTTTGAAACCCTAAACCTAGTTTAAACCCCTTCTTTGAAACCCTAACCCTAGTTTGAAACCCTAACCCTAATTTAAACCCCTACTTTAGAACCCTAACCCTAGGTTAAACCCCTACTTTGAAACCCTAACCCTAGTTTAAAACCCTAACCCTAATTTAAACACCTACTTTGAAACCCTAACCCTAGTTTAAACCCCTACTTTGAAACCCTAACCTAAGTTTAAAATCCTACTTTGAAACCTTAACCCTAGTTTAAACCCCTACTTTGAAACCCTAACCCTAGTTTAAACCCCCACTTTGAAACCCTAATCCTAGTTTAAACCCTACTTTGAAACCCTAAACCTAGTTTAAACCCCTTCTTTGAAACCCTAACCCTAGTTTGAAACCCTAACCCTAATTTAAACCCCTACTTTAGAACCCTAACCCTAGGTTAAACCCCTACTTTGAAACCCTAACCCTAGTTTAAAACCCTAACCCTAATTTAAACACCTACTTTGAAACCCTAACCCTAGTTTAAAACCCTACTTTGAAACCTTAACTCTAGTTTGAAACCCTAACCCTAGTTTGAAACCCTAATCCTAGTTTAAACCCCTACTTTGAAACCCTAACCCTAGTTTAAACCCTTACTTTGAAACCCTAACCCTAGTTTAAAACCCTACTTTGAAACCCTAAACCTAGTTTAAACCCCTACTTTAAAACCCTAACCCTAGTTTAAAACCCTACTTTGAAACCCTAACCCTAGTTTAAACCCCTACTTTGAAACCCTAAACCTAGTTTAAAACCCTACTTTGAAACCCTAACCCTAGTTTGAAACCCTAATCCTAGTTTAAAACCCTACCCCTAGTTTGAAAACCTAACCCTAGTTTAAACCCCTACTTTGAAACCCTAACCCTAGTTTAAACCCCTACTTTGAAACCCTAACCCGAGTTTAAACCCCTACTTTGAAACCCTTACCCTATTTTAAACCCCTACTTTGAAACCCTAACCCTAGTTTAAACCCCTACTTTGAAACCCTAACCCTAGTTTGAAACCCTAACCCTTATTTAAACCCCTACTTTAGAACCCTAACCCTAGGTTAAACCCCTACTTTGAAACCCTAACTTAAGTTTAAAATCCTACTTTGAAACCTTAACCCTAGTTTAAACCCCTACTTTGAAACCCTAACCCTAGTTTAAACCCCCACTTTGAAACCCTAATCCTAGTTTAAACCCCTACTTTGAAACCCTAACCCTAGTTTAAACCCCTTCTTTGAAACCCTAACCCTAGTTTGAAACCCTAACCCTAATTTAAACCCCTACTTTAGAACCCTAACCCTAGGTTAAACCCCTACTTTGAAACCCTAACCTTAGTTTAAAATCCTACTTTGAAACCTTAATCCTTGTTTAAACCCCTACTTTGAAACCCTAACCCTAGTTTAAAACCCTACCCCTAGTTTAAAACCCTACTTTGAAACCCTATTCCTAGTTTAAAACCATTACTTTGCAACCCTAACCCTAGTTTAAACAATTACTTTGCAACCCTAACCCTAGTTTAAACACCTACTTTGAAACCCTAACCGTAGTTTAAACCCCTACTTTGAATCCCTAACCCTAGTTTAGATCCCTACTTTGAAACCCTAACCCTAGTTTAAACCCCTACTTTGAAACCCTAACCCTAGTTTAAACCCCTACTTTGAAACCCTAACTCTACGTTAAACCCCTACTTTGAAACCCTAACCCTAGTTTAAACCCCTACTTTGAATCCCTAACCCGAGTTTAAACCCCTACTTTGAAACCCTCACCCTAGTTTAAAACCCTACTTTGAAACCCTAACCCTAGTTTGAAAACCTAACCCTAGTTTAAACCCCTACTTTGAAACCCTAACCCTAGTTTAAACCCCTACTTTAAACCCTAACCCTAGTTTGAAAACCTAACCCTAGTTTAAACCCTTACTTTGAAACCTTAACCCTAGTTTAAACCCCTACTTTGAATCCCTAACCCTAGTTTAAACCCCTACTTTGAAACCCTAACCCTTGTTTAAAACCCTACTTTGAAACCCTAACCCTAGTTTGAAACCCTACTTTGAAACCCTAACCCTAGTTTGAAACCCTAACCCTCGTTTAAACCCCTACTTTGAAACCCTAACCCTCGTTTGAAACCCTACTTTGAAACCCTAACCCTAGTTTGAAACCCTACTTTGAAACCCTAACCCTAGTTTAAACCCCCACTTTGAAACCCTAACCCTAGTTTAAACCCCCACTTTGAAACCCTAACCCTAGTTTAAACCCCCACTTTGAAACCCTAACCCTAGTTTAAACCCCCACTTTGAAACCCTAACCCTAGTTTAAACCCCCACTTTGAAACCCTAACCCTAGTTTAAACCCCCACTTTGAAACCCTAACCCTAGTTTAAACCCCTACTTTGAAACCCTAACCCTAGTTTAAACCCCTACTTTGAAACTCTAACTCTAGTTTAAACCCTTACTTTGAAACCCTAACCCTAGTTTAAAACCCTACTTTGAAACCCTAACCCTAGTTTAAAACCCTAACCCTAGTTTAAACCCCTACTTTGAAACCCTAACCCTAGTTTAAACCCCTACTTTGAAACCCTAACCTTAGTTTGAAACCCTAACCCTAATTTAAACACCTACTTTGAAACCCTAACCCTCGTTTAAACCCCTACTTTGAAACCCTAACCCTCGTTTGAAACCCTACTTTGAAACCCTAACCCTAGTTTGAAACCCTACTTTGAAACCCTAACCCTAGTTTAAACCCCTACTTTGAAACCCTAACCCTAGGTTAAACCCCTACTTTGAAACCCTAACCTTAGTTTAAAATCCTACTTTGAAACCTTAATCCTAGTTTAAACCCCTACTTTGAAACCCTAACCCTAGTTTAAAACCCTACCCCTAGTTTAAAACCCTACTTTGAAACCCTATTCCTAGTTTAAAACCAGACTTTGAAACCCTAACCCTAGATTAAACCATTACTTTACAACCCTAATTCTAGTTTAAACACCTACTTTGAAACCCTAACCGTAGTTTAAACCCCTACTTTGAATCCCTAACCCTAGTTTAGATCCCTACTTTGAAACCCTAACCCTAGTTTAAACCCCTACTTTGAAACCCTAACCCTAGTTTAAACCCCTACTTTGAAACCCTAACCTGAGTTTAAACCCCTACTTTGAAACCCTAACCCGAGTTTAAACCCCTACTTTGAAAGCCTAACCCTAGTTTGAAACCCTAACCTTCGTTTAAACCCCTACTTTGAAACCCTAACCCTCGTTTGAAACCCTACTTTGAAACCCTAACCCTAGTTTGAAACCCCCACTTTGAAACCCTAACCCTAGTTTAAACCCCCACTTTGAAACCCTAACCCTAGTTTAAACCCCCACTTTGAAACCCTAACCCTAGTTTAAACCCCCACTTTGAAACCCTAACCCTAGTTTAAACCCCCACTTTGAAACCCTAACCCTAGTTTAAACCCCCACTTTGAAACCCTAACCCTAGTTTAAACCCCCACTTTGAAACCCTAACCCTAGTTTAAACCCCCACTTTGAAACCCTAACCCTAGTTTAAACCCCCACTTTGAAACCCTAACCCTAGTTTAAACCCCCACTTTGAAACCCTAACCCTAGTTTAAACCCCCACTTTGAAACCCTAACCCTAGTTTAAACCCCCACTTTGAAACCCTAACCCTAGTTTAAACCCCCACTTTGAAACCCTAACCCTAGTTTAAACCCCCACTTTGAAACCCTAACCCTAGTTTAAACCCCCACTTTGAAACCCTAACCCTAGTTTAAACCCCCACTTTGAAACCCTAACCCTAGTTTAAACCCCCACTTTGAAACCCTAACCCTAGTTTAAACCCCCACTTTGAAACCCTAACCCTAGTTTAAACCCCCACTTTGAAACCCTAACCCTAGTTTAAACACCCACTTTGAAACCCTTACCCTAGTTTAAACACCCACTTTGAAACCCTAACCCTAGTTTAAACCCCCACTTTGAAACCCTAACCCTAGTTTAAACCCCCACTTTGAAACCCTAACCCTAGTTTAAACCCCCACTTTGAAACCCTAACCCTAGTTTAAACCCCCACTTTGAAACCCTAACCCTAGTTTAAACCCCCACTTTGAAACCCTAACCCTAGTTTAAACCCCCACTTTGAAACCCTAACCCTAGTTTAAACCCATACTTTGAAACCCTAACTCTAGTTTAAACCCATACTTTGAAACCCTAACCCTAGTTTAAAACCCTACTTTGAAACCCTAACCCTAGTTTAAACCCCTACTTTGAAACCCTAACCCTAGTTTAAACCCCTACTTTGAAACCCTAACCTTAGTTTGAAACCCTAACCCTAATTTAAACACCTACTTTGAAACCCTAACCCTAGTTTAAAACCCTATTAACGTGATGTAGTTTAAGATGGGGGAAAACTTGCAAAATCTCACTTATAGCATTATACATCAGACTAAAAATAATTGCCGTGCAACACTTACCTCAGACGAGATGAAATGGGACGAGACCGTCGTCGATAACCTTCTAAAATAGTCTCATTCAAGCGTCTCTAATTGGCCACAGCACAGACAAGCAGAAAACGACCAATCAGGGAAAAGAGACAAGACAACATGAACTCCAACTATCAGCAAGGGGGTCCATCGTCTAGAACCTTCCAAAATCAAGCGAATGTCATTGGCCACAGCACAGACAGGGAAAAAAGCGGACCAATCAGGGTTAGGATTAGAAAAAACCGCGCGAGAGAAGACAACGCGAAGTCCCAACTATCACAAGATGGGTTGCAGCCGGAGGGTGAGGTTGGAGCGCGCTGCATCCGAGGAGACCAGTTTAAGGGGGCAAATGCGCTGCGTGCAGCTGCAAGGTTCAATAATGCGGATTGTGTCATACAACACTCGCGGGTTGCGAGTAGGACATACTGCTACATACAGGACAGGCTGTCTGGTAGTGGATGCGCTGCTTGACCAATTGTATGTGTTTTTTGCACATCAACATACAAAAATAAATACATATAAAAAGATAAAAATTGTAATTCAAACATCCACTTTTTTAACCACTAAAAAGAACCAACCATTGTCTAATTCATATCTTTGTTTTCAGTGTTAAGGGAGTGACACATATTTTAATTACTATGCATTTAAAAAAATCTGATTAATCTGTTATTTTAATTTCAGCAATTATCACCTGTCTAAATTATTCAACACAGACAAATCTTTACAAGCGATGAAATATTTCTACAAAAAATCCAGTATTATATATTTTATTATTGGCTACATTGTACATGTCACTGATTTTTTTTTTTTAAGTATATTGAACATAAAACAATCTAGTTAAATGAACCTTCCAATTTGAATTTGTTGATTTACACCATTAACCAAATTTTATTAACATCTTACAAATTCCTTTTATATGTCTATGTGTGCCCTGAGGAAACTGTGGAGACAACATGCGCACAGTCACTGTTTGTGCATCTTGAAGAACTCATCAATATTATAAAAGAAAACATTTACTTTAGCAAAGGAAATGGACAATTTTTAGTATTAAATAATAAACCATAATAAGCAAAAAACACAGTAATAGTCACGCTACAAATTTGGAAAATAATCAAATAAAAACATTTTGTGACTGAAAAGTCCTGGCTGTACCTAATCAATTGGCCAAGATGGCCGCCGCCCCGGGTGGGCAGAGGGGAGAGAATCCTTGGTGTACCTAATTAATTGGCCAAGATGGCCGCCGCCCTGGGTGGGCGGAGTGGCGAGAATCCAGGGTGTACCTAATTAATTGACCAGAATCCTGGGTGTACCTAATCAATTGGCCAAGATAGTAGTAGTAGTAATAGTTTTTGCAATAGTAGTAGTCGTATATAGGCCAAGCCTTGAGTACACCAAGAAAAAAAGGGGCTGAGTTGAGCTCAACAGTGAGAGATGATTGGCTGAGGCAGTTGCTATGCAAAAGTGACAGACCATTCACGCACACACATTTGATTTTAACTTGTTGCGAGACGTCACGCACCCACATTCCATTGATTTTGTATAGGATTACGCTCACCTCAAACAAAAGCCTCTCACGACTTAACGGTTGAAGATGCAGATTCCAGAAATGGCTCGTTAGAACGGCAAGGGTTTGGGGTACGCGAGCATGTTCTCAGTTTTTTTAATCGGATGAAAAATGACCAAATGAGAGCAGGTTAAAAACTTATGATTGATCGAAAACGAAAAGGGAAAAACGGAGAAAATAACATTGAAAAGAGATCGAAATAGTCCGACTTCTCCTCGCTTAAAGTGAAAATAAAGGTACTAAATGACACCTTAGCCAAATAAAACTTAGTTTTTCAGAAAGCAGAGGCTTGTGGCTACAAAATGTGCCAATTTGATGTCTAGTGAGCAAAGATTGTGGCCATGTTGACGAGTTGAAGTGAAACTTTTGGAAATAGATTTTTTGGTTCCCGTCACTGAAGCCTTAATTAGTCACACTCTAAATAGGCGACTTTCACCCCTTTGCTCACTGTCTTTGAACCCGCACAGGGGGGGAGCTTTCATTCCTTAATTATTTTTTTTGACACTGAGCTAAAGATGACAAAAATTCCAACAAAATGAGCTAAAATTCATATCGGTCGGTCAACGTATGTGCGCGCAGCGTGTCTTGGAAAAAGGTGCTTGATTGGAGTTGATCTCTTTCGGTTTCCCATTCATTCCTATGGGACTTTATTTGGGAGTTTTTTTGGGAATAGCGTCGCCATGGTAACTGGGAATTCCCTTGCGGAAAAATCGGTGGAAGATTAAAAAAATAATAAAAAGAAGAAGAAGAATAATACTAGAAAAATTTCCGCGGAAATTTTGAATGGGCCTGCTGACTCTTGCAAGGTGGAAAGATGCATGCTCTGAACTGTTTGCCAAATGTTGGTGTACTTTACCTCTCAATTTGTGTCAGCAGGAATAGAGTTCAGGACAATTTGTAATAACTGCAGTTATTACATGTGTAATGGCTTCCCTTATGTCTTGATTGACATTTTAGTCATATCAAAAGGGAATCAGTTTAATTTCTTGCTTATAGTGTAAGTGATTAACTAAAATATAAAATGCAATATACTGTATCATGGAGCAAATACAGTATGAATGCAGTGTTTAAATTTGACATTGCATATTAAAAGGCATGTTGGTGCTGATCAATATTGCAGGAATATTACTCCAAAGTACATGTAAAACGGCTCTTAAAAGAGCCGTTTTGGGTCTTTGTTACACAGCATCTTCATCTTTTCCTCAGCACACAAAGGAACAAGTTGTTAGAAAATAGGCAGCAAAACTGAACAGTTAAAACTTAATCTAAATACTTATCCAATACACATGTGACGGTTTTTCAGTGAGGAATCCTGTAGAATAAATCATTTTGGTCTACGTTTGCGGGATCCCTTTTTTCATCTTTTCTCTCCACCAGTTGTACCGGACATAACAACCTTGATATCCTTGGCCATGTCAAGTAGCGCCCCTTGCTGCGCTCCATCCACCTGTATTGCATGTGAAAATGAAAAATGAGTGTTCAATGTTTGCCTAGATCAATTCAGTAATCAATCATCACTTACCATCGCAGTTCATCCCTTACCATCACAGTTCCTCACTGACACCAACACTTTTCATTGTGTTATAGTCACAATCACAATAAGGACAAACAAAACATTCAAGTCCAAATGCACGATGTCCTGCTAATAGAAAAGCACACTGATTAAAAGTACCTTCATGCAACACTGCTCAAAATAAGGGAGCGCTTAAATGGCATATCCCATGTCTTAAATTCAATTTAAAGCTCAATACGTTTAGAACTAACTAAATGATAAATATGTCTACAAAAAAAATGATTGGCCGCTCTGATTTTGAGTGTAGTTCTGTTATGACACCAATTTTGAACGAGCAAAGGATTTAACTTTTCAGCCTTTACAATTTAAAGTACAGTATCCCCCTCTTTTGAGCAGTGGTATGAAAGGCTCAATAACATTTGCAAAGGCGCACTTGTGAAAATGGTGCCCTTGCGATCGACAATGAGCTGACACAAGAAGTTAACACACAGTAGACCGGACTGTGGTAACTGTAATAAGTGTGCAGAACGCCTGATTGAACACAACAATCTGGGCGAGATATGTAAATGTGATCAATCAGTGTCTGCTTTCCAGTTGTGGCCTGGGTGATCAGCTGTGAAAAGCGTCTGGACTGAAACAAGTCCAGAATGGATTTCTTTCCCTTTGAAAGCAAATCCTCATTAAAGTCTCCGCAAACAACAATAGGCTGGCAGTCCATCACGGCCAAGGCATCCAAGAGACTTCCAAGGTTTGGAAGAAATGTGCCAAGACTCAGGTTGGGTGGCCTGTAGACCGTAGCTATCAAAGCCTGGACGGGAGCGTCAACCCTGATGACAGCAAATTCCAGGTCAACCACATTCTGAATAAACCGACGGGGCTCCGCTCGAAGACAATCGCGATAATAGACTGCGACTCCGCCACCCTCTTTTTGGGCCACGTCCAGTCTATTTGAATACGAAACTTGTCTGTTGCGCACAAAAGTGCTGCATCCCTCCAGTTGCAAGGGAGGGGGGAAGAAGGATCCAGACAAATGAGTTTCAGTGAGGCAAAGGACATCTGCCAGCCTCAACTCATGATGAGACTTTAAGTCGTCAATATGAGATGGAAGCCCCTCGGTGTTGTGATGAACAATGGTCAAGGTGGGAAAAGCAGTTTGCGGCATTTTGAAAAAGTACAACAGTGGTCTTGTACTTTGGAAAGAAGCGCGCGTCATACTGTCCATTGCCGTCGTGACGTTGGGATTGGCATAGATTTTGGATTCGTCAAAGTCTATGACCCTCAATCCCTGAAGTGACGTCGTGCGGCTTAGGGCAACATAGGCCATTCCAGGTTCAAACACACGCTTAAGAGACACCACTGCAGAAGTCATCGTCATGCCTTGCACTTTGTGAGCCGTGCATCCAAAGGCAAGCTTCATGGGGAATTGCCGCCTGACCACGCCTTTTATGCCCAGGTTTTCCTCCGACCTTTCGATATAGACCAAGTCACCCGTCGGCCCCAGAATTTTCTTGCGCAATTTCTGGCCCGCTTCGGGATTGTCTAGCCTCAGTCCGAGCAAGGTCACTTTCTCCGCCGACCCCTTTGGGGCGCTTTGAACAATGTTGCCTATTGTGCCAAAGGTCCCGTTCACCAATCCGTCCTCGACATCCAACTTCCGAAGAAGCATAACCCGTGCTCCTACACCAGCTTGAAGGGCATCCGGTAGATCCCTTCTCGACCCCATGATCACTTTGGTCACGGTGACCATCGCCCCCGACCGTGGGCTCTTCCTGTAGTCCTCTGCGGGAATATTGACCACAGTCAATTTGAGAGCAGCCACAGTTGCTGCATTGTGCCTATCCACCTCTTTATTGGTGGCAAAGATATGCAGAGTATCCGCAGGGAGGTCTCGCGCATCCGTGACAGCCGTGGTGAGTAACGCCCTGTCACCATCGCCAAGTGGATCAGCCTTCCCCTTCTCCCTGATCCTGTTCAAAAGCTCGGCAAAAGCGACGTAGTCTTTTTGCCGCATGATTTGAGTAAGCTTGACCATCTGAAAATCTGTCCAGAGGTCAAGAAGATCGTTGTCAGAAACGCAGAGGGGTTTGGACCTTCCGAGGGGTGGCAGTTGGTAGAAGTCCCCAACTGCAAGAACGGAGATACCCCCAAATGGTCTGTTGTTGCTCTTGATTTGCTGAAATCTCAGGTGGACATAGGCAAAGAGTTCCTTGGAGACCATGGAGATCTCGTCGATGATCAAAATTTCCACGCTGCAAAGGGTTGCTCTCAATGCGTCCAACGTATTCCCCAGCGCCTGGTAAGGAGGATTTAGAGTCCTGGGGAGTTTCAAGAGGGAATGAAGCGTTTTCCCTGAGATGTTGTAAGCCGCCGTGCCAGTAAACGACGTCAGCAGCACAGCAGGCTTGGCCATATCCGCTTCGTCGCGGAACCTGGGAAGCTGATGGAGAATCTTACTGGCCTCCTGGTAAATGCACTTGATGACATGCGATTTACCACAGCCAGCTCCTCCGGAGATCAAATAAAAGAAGGGCTCGAGGAGACGATCCGAAACGCGTTTCAAACACCACTCGCGCACAGCGTAGAAGACGGACGCTTGCGTTTCATTGAGACTGCGGTACATGTTCCTCACAAATTCGGCGCTCAACTTTGGCGCCTCAAACGCCGGCAAGACCGCGCCGCTACCAGGAGCGTCCTGGTAGGCCGGAACCTCATCTTGCGGGTCTTCCTGTAACGGATTAGATTCGCGTTCGGCGGCACACTCCAAACGCTCTGCCTCTACCTCCGGCGCAAAAGTGCTCCACGCGTTGAGAACCGCACGAAGCTCTTTCAATTTTTCGAAGGCATTGTCCACGGTCTTTCCCCGTCCTTCGTACCGCCCCCGATTGCGGTCGACGATAGCCCGCACCCGACCGAACTTTGAATCCCCGGCACCGTAGAACTCCTCGTACGTTTTGAGGTTTTCAGACCTGAGCTCGGCGTCGTCTCTGTGGGGGAGGTACAATTTAAGATGGGTCCTGTAATACTTCTCAGCATACTTTTTGATTGAGAAGCGAGTGAATCTGATGACGGCATCTTTTCCAATCCGCTTCTGGATGAATCCCTTGCCGTGTGAGAGGGGAATGACATTCTTGCCCTCAGTCTGCTGACCGTAGACGACTCGGTATTCGGATGCGAATTCGGCGAGACACATCCGCTCAAACATTGCCGTTCTAGGTCTTGCCACATATTTGTCTGGCAGACCAGACATCCACACGTTGTCTGCGTCCGGATGCATGGTCCTCAGTCTACTCATGGGTAGACTCAATTTCACGCCATCCTCAGCAGTCTGGATGAAAACTACGCTGCGCGAGCACTTCTTCAGAGGGAGACTGCATGTCCGCGCCACCGCTTCTTGAGCGCTCACCTCTCTGTGCTTGGAATACGCCGCCATTATTTTCCTCATCTCGTCCTTTTTGTCGACAAGAGGCTTTGTCTTCAAGTTTTTGACGACAGACGTGAGGAACTCGTACATCTCGTGCTCCGGTTTGGAAATGTACGACATCATGTACATGAGACCCGCGACGTCATCGAGCACGTACTGAATATCCATGTTGGCGTTCCATGCCCGCAGCAGATGTGGGTTGTAAGCATTGATCCAGCTTTCCGTTGGAGCACGCTTCAACATGACAACCATTCCGGAGGTCAGATTAGTGACGCTGTCCTTGTAGCTGTCCATTGTCAAATTGGCCTTTTTGAGAAGCTCCGGCAAGTCCTGCGGGACATCCGCGTCCATGAGGATCTCTCTGATGCGTTTGAGTTCTTCTTTAGCCTCCCTTTGTTTTTCGGTGAGGCGAGCCGATTTGGCCGCCTGCTTCCTATGCTGGCCTTCCACACTCTTGTCCGTTGGGACGTCTTCAGTCTCCGTCTGGAATGGCAACGTGATGGTGGTTTGGTCCGTCGGCAGTTTGGGGTACCCAAATCTGCAAGAAACGTTTCCTTTCCGACAAGACTTTGTGTGGTTTTTGCTGTGTGCCTGAACGCTGGTGACAATGTCGTGCAGTTCAGGGTCCTCAATCGGGTCTGGTATTTTGCAAGTGATGTACTTGTCGATGAAGTCAATGGCTTCTTGACAACATCTGGGGTCGGGTTCTTCGATGACTGGCGCACCCTTAATCCAGAGCAGCATGTGAGCGTGCGGACTTCCCCTGGCTTGAAATTCTACACGATAGAAGTGGTCTTCTACCGGACCGAGGGGCTGTGCAGGAGACAGGATGAATGCCATAAGAGCATCCATCCTTTTCTCAAAAAGGCGCATCACTGTGACGGGATTGCTGCGAAGAACATCGCATTTGGCATTCCAGTCGAGATGGGAAAAGTCCCCTTGTTCGCCTTGCTGTGCTTTGACTATTTCGATTACTTCGGGCCATCTCATTTCCGCAGCAGAAAAGGTAAGGAAGAATGTGGGCTTGCCCAACTGCATGGTCATTGCATGGAGGTCCCTAAGGGCACCCTCCCAAAAAGCCGGCGTGCCTCTCAAGGGCTGCATGAAGCGCATTGCATGCTCTCTTTGGATGAGCTTCTCCAGTTCGTCTTTGTCCTGAAGCATCCGGTTTGAAATCTTCTTCCCATCCCAAGTGAGGGCTGTCCCCTTGCGGGCCTGAATGGACATGCTGTTGGTGGCCAGATGCGTTTCTGTCACAAACTGCGCAAAGAAAAGGTAACTTTGATCTTTGGCAAATCGAGTGTCAACGGAGAATAACCTTGCATTGAAATACAAACTGGGTGACAGCTTAATTTCTCTCGCCTCATCGAGTGAATTCTGTCCTGTTGGGAACTGAACGGGAAAGGCCATGGCTTCGAGGTTTGGCACGGCAAAAAATCCCACCGGCTTGTTTCCTTGGGCAGGAGCGATGCTAAATATGCCGTCCCCATATGACAGCTTTTCCTGCGCGATGTCAGGAGGCTGCATACAGGTGTCGAGTGTCAAGCCCGGCCTGAGCTCCTCTTTGCTCTCTTGGGGAGTCTGTTGCTCTTTGTTTGCGGGGGTGTCGCTGCTCTCTGGCTGTGCATCGGCCTCAGGGATGTCCTCTCCTCCTACCCCCTCGTCTTCCTCTTCTTGGAGACTTTCAAACTGAGCGCTTTCATCTATCGATACAGTTTTGTATTCTGCATGAATGCGTTTCAGTGTCCTCAGCGCTGCCAAGACATTTGTCATGTTGACAGTGTAAAAATGCTGGTAACCTTTGTACACAATGCGGCGCTTCAGCTTCACCTGGAGAAGCTGGGCCTCACTGCGCGGCCTTGGGAGGGAGTTCACTACGGCTTCCATCTCTGATGGAACGCACACCACAGAACCGTGTACGGCCCTTTGCCGTCCTTTGGGCAACGCAACAATCTTTGCAAAAGGGATGATTTTTGCAATTAGCTGTCGTTCAAGTACATTTAATTCCGACAGCTCTTCGGGAATGGGCGCCAGTGCCAAGTTATTTGCCACCGCCTGGGGTGGCATGCCACCTCTGAACAGATGGTTGTCACAGGTATGACAAATCCACTCCTGCACCCGTTCTTGAGGAACGGTACATGGGGCGGGGCAACTACAAGTGTGAACAAACTGGCCTGTCAAGCACGCAAGCGCCACATCAACATTTTTGGTGTATCTGGCTCGTTTGCAACGCTTTACTTGATTGGGGAAAAGCGCACGGTGGCACACTGTGCAGATATACGTAGGCCCATGCCGAACCCTTTCCCGGAAAGAAGCGATGGTGGCTTCCATTTCTGGATCTACGAGTGCCTGCTTCAATTCCACAGAGACGTCTACTACACCATTTGCCTGATCCTGCTCAATTTCCTGACACTGGGGAATGACGCGACTATATTTATTTTTGATTTTCACAGAACAATTTAACTTGTGGCGAATACGTTGCAGCGCGTTTGAATCACGCCTGCCCTTTTTGTTTTGTAAACAGCGCCTAATATGAGAAAGCCTGAAAGCCGAATCTTTTTGGTACCTCTCTCGCACGTAATTTCTCTTTTTACTTTGAAAAGATATATCCTTTCTGTACCTCTCTCGCAAGTTATGTTTTCGTTTACCATGAAAAGAGAGGTCTTTTTCGTACCTCTCTCGCAAGTATCGTTTTTGTTTACTTTGAAAAGAAAGGTCATTTCTGTACCTCTCTCGCAAGTATTGTTTTTGTTTACTTTGAAAAGAAAGGTCTTCCCTGTACCTCTCTCGCAAGTAATGTTTTTGTTTACTTTTAAAAGAAAGGTCATTTCTGTATTTTTCTCTTATGTACCTTTTCATCAATATCTTCCGCTTTTGCTGAAAAGCAAGATCGTGTTGGTATTTATCAATCAGATATTGCTGCCGTTTTGCCTTAAAAGCAGAATCACTGTTGTATCTATTCTTCTGATAGAGCTTCTTTTTTTCCTTAAAGCACAGATCACTGTGATATTTAGAATTAGATGACAGTTGTCGTTGGCACTTACGAATGTGTTGACGTTTCCTATATAAATGTTTTGCACGCTGACTTTTACTCAATTTGGAAACATCTATATTAACATGCAGCAGTTTGAGTCCTTGCTGAGGTTCCGGAATATTTTGACTGTAATTAATTTGACTTGCGTGGCTATTTGGTACAACATGTACCGCACTATGTAGCTCTTGATTTGGAACAATACCGACCACTATTTGTATCGCTTTAGTTGGGAAATCACCTAATTCAATTAGTAGCTCTTCCTTTGCCTTTGATATGGTTGTAGTAGAATCCCGATGCGTGTTAATGGAACTGCCATCAATATGAAAAGAGACTGGCACAAACTCATATGTTGCAAACCGGCTATTTCCTTCAAAAAGCTCACGCAAATGCTCAACCAAGCCACACAAGTGAGAAAAAGTCAACATAATTGCAGTTCCGTTTGGGTGTGGCAAGCCCACTTCAGATCTGGAATGTGAATCAAATAACCCAAAGTATCCTGATCTGTCACGGAATACTGCAAAACACTCTGGATTCACAATCAAGAAAGCAAGAGTGACATTTTGTGACAAGCACTCAAGCTGAGCTCCAAGAGACAATCCCTAGTCTCTTTGGGAATGACCGTCATCTATGACATAACCAACGCTGAGCTCATGCATCTGTACATTATAGACATTGGTGTCCGTCATGACTTGTTTTGGCATCTCCTCGACAGTCAAGTGATCATTCCCAAAGTTATGGTCCAAAATCAATTGCTGTTTAGCACCCACGTAAAGAGAGTCCCCGTGTTCAAGCACTCTGTCAAGTTCAAGCGAATTAAACTGTAACCCCTCAGCATGGAAGGCCAAGAAAGTGAGAGCCATACAAGTACACTGGTGGTTGCGAGAAAAACTTGAGTACCTTTCATCCATCTGTGAATGTGTGGCCCTCACGGATAGCGTGCGTTGAGGAAGTCCCACAGCAGGATCCTGAAATGATTGAAACCATTTTAATTATCTTAAATTCTAACTAATATAATTTTAAACATTTCATATGTTCATGGTTAATGTTGTGAGTATAAAAAAATTACCTCAGTCCCAGGACGACAGGGGGATGATGGTCTGGAAGTGACCTCTGCAGGGGCTGGCCTTTCCTCTGGCTGAAACGACAAGCAAACAATAATTCTTTAACACACAGCACTTGTGTGAAGAGTCACTAATTTCTGTTTGTGATTTTAAGTAAGACTTCTCAGGGCTGATAAGAATGCAATGCAAACCTGGTGCTCTCTCCGTGTGCTCTTATGGGCTGGCCGCTGTCGTCTGTGCCCTGCGGTGGATGCCTAACAAGAAAGAGCAAAAACAAATAAATAAATATATATGTATATATATTTTTTTTTTTTTTTGCTTTTACTGCGAAGCATTGTTACTACAAGAATGGACAATTACCTATACTTTTTTTTTGTCATGAAGATAGATGTGTAAACATAACGGGCAAACAAAAAAGAAAAACTGAAATACCTTCTTGTCCTTTGGAACAACTGGGCAGTACTCAGGGCTGGAAAGATGAGCTGGAGACAGCTTGTCCATCGCCTCCAACATGGGTGGGCTGAACCAGAGAGGGTTCAATGGGACGTTGCACTGTAAAATAACAAAACAAACAAAGAAATAGAGAAATTGAAATTTAACATGTGCCAAGCTAAAAGGCTGAATGAATCCATGATCACCATCACAAACCTGGAGAGTGCCCATCCACCCAGTGGGCCCACAGGTGACCTCAGAGTCCACAACCGAGCTGCTCTGAAATGACTAGTGACATTATTGCAACACACACATTCATAAAATTTAAGGTTTTCAAAAACATGTTAGATGGTTTTCAAAAACATGTTAGGAGGTTCTCAAAAACATGTTAGGCTTGCGTTTACCTCCTTGGCCTTCCCGACGAGTGTCCAGTCAAAAGGGTTGGAAGGCTGAGGCGCAGTGACCTCACCCTTAACAACCACTTTTGGTCTGAACACTCGAGCTGGTGGCGAACGCTGAGGAGCAGCCGGTGCAGGTGGTGCAGTCCTCTCCATCCGCAGGTTGACGGCAGCCCACAGCAACCGCGCAAGCACCGACATCCCATCGCTGTCACTGAGGTGTACCTTCCAGACATGATCAGAAAAAATATTATACATCTACAAACATACTTTTGATAGGAGGAGCACTAATAAAATGTTTGTTTGTTTTTTGCAGCAACTAATGTACTTACCCCGTCTCTACACCACAAGTGAAGATGTGACAGCGGGAAGTGGCCAGCAACAGATAGGTAGCGAATACCTACAGTATCAAAGGAAAAAACATTATTAGCTCAAGAGTCCCCCCCCCCCCCCTGCTGAGACACCAATGAAATCAGATCAGGAGGTGACTTAAAGAAAAGTAGAACTTTGTGTGTGAAAACAATTTTCAACATGGAACGTACCCATAAGTGCTGCCACCCGGTTGTACTCCTGGCGAAGAAGGTCCTGCTGGGCCAGCTCGACGTTCAGACGAGGGGGGAAGTCCAGCACAACGACCTGCACAAAGTTTAAAACTGTAAAATATACATCTGGAGCAAGATGAACTTTCATTCATATTCCATCCTTCAATATTCATTAACTGTTTAACTACGGGAAAAGGCTGAAATGTATTTTAAACAGAACATATTTGACATATGCAAGTACATACTTGAAATTTAAATGTATGATCTATATGAAGGAAATGTGTGAACTTACGTTGGGCCAGCGGCTGCAGACGGTGTGCAAGAACTGGCCAAAGTCAGCCGCTGCCTCAGCGATGGGGCGGCCCAAGTTGTTGCTGGGAGCCAAAATGCAGACCACCTCGGGTGACCGAGGCAGAACAGCATTCAGCACCTCAGCACGCAACTCGGAGGCCCTGGCACCCGGGGTGGACATCACGGCAAACGAGAAACGTCCCTCCGGCATCTTCACAACCCCATCGGCAATGGCTCGCAGGTGGGAGTCACCAACAACCAGGACAAACTATTACAAAAGAAAAAAAAAAGTAGTAATTGAAAAAAGGAAAGAAGTAATTTAAAAAAATAGACACAAATGAAGGTTGTTAATTTGTTATAAAGGCAGAGTTGATTATAAAACATACCGTGTTGTCCTGGTTCAGTGCTGGAATGACCAGTTTGTGCCTCCGCCCAGTCACAGCTGAAACTGGCCATTCCCGAACTCTGTGGCGCCAGCCAGTGCCTCTGCCTAAAATGATGCACACACAGAATACCATGTCAAGTCTCAACTTCAATTGCTGACAATGCACAGTACAAGTACATGTTCCACTTTGAGTGTATATGAACCTGCAAAATATTGGAATTGTTTAAAATAATCGATTGTAAAACTGCTGCAAAAGCAATTAAAATTATGACTGACCTGGTACCAGAGCCTTGGCACAAACAGGGGACACCTAAAACATAAAGCATAGACATTACACAATTGTAGGCATGTGCAGTCACCACAATGCAGAGTAAAAAGCAAACATGGGTTGTAATGGTTAAATTAGTTTCAATTTAAATTGACCAGGTATTTTGTACATACAAGTGATGTTAATTCAGGCCAGGTTTATTAATGAAATTCTTAATCACAAAAGACATTCAAGGACTTAACTGATACTTTTGTTTGTGTCTGAAATACAGTCACAATTGCTCAATTTTGCTAGAATTTTCTGATCAAATACATGAGCAGAAAGGCAGCAGATTGTACCAGATTAGATTATAGTATAAAGGAAGTATATAGAAATATGTTTATGACAAAACAATGACATACACTGTTTAGATAGACATGAAGTCTAAAACAAAACATTAGTTATTAAATATAACCGTCTTAGTTATTATTATTTACATCTGGTCTATGTAACTTAAAAGAAACCATGTGAAATATCTGTGTCCGGGCTCGGCATCTCACAAATTTGTGATCAATGTTAGTGAGTTTATTTTCGACATCAGTAAAATTTTTGAAATCTTGTTAAAAACAGACTTCATCACAATTAAATTCAGAATTAGTTTGACATGAATAAAGCAATGCACAAATATCGCTCAGTCATACACTATATTTGTCAAACTATGCCCTGGTGAAGACAATCTTGTGTTGAAACATGTTGGTAGTCCATTTTTAATAAAGGATTTTTTTACATTACTATTGAGTGTCTTGAATACACAGACTGCTTTTTACATTTTTCTGCTTGACTCTATATTTGTAGCCGGAAATAATGTGTATTGCACATTAACAAAGTTAATTGCATTTTGCCTGCTGTGGAACATACCTGGTGGGCAGCCACAGTAGAGATATGCGGTGGGGAGCGGGCGTCCACAGTGGCGAGCCGACTGGCTGGAGCTGAAGTTCGGACTCTGGCCTTCTAAATACACATTGCAAATGTTTAGGATATTAAAAAAAAGTGTAATAGTAATAAAAAAATTATAAACTCTTGCTAAAATATGGCATGAAACTCGTACCTTGTTCACTGGAGACTGCATCGTGGTCCCATCACTGGTGGCAGAGGGTGGGGACCGAGGCTGAAAACAAAATATACAGCACATTGAGGACCTAGCAGTGTGACTCAAAATAACTCAACACAGAATACACCACCGCCAAGTGCAGAATTGAATAGAGGCAAAGTACCTGCTGGGGTGCGATGTTTGGGCTCAGTTCCGGAGCAGCAAGGTCCAGCTTCTTCCATCGGCGCTTGGCTGCCTCGGAACGCTTCCCCTTCCGCGGCATGCTGCTACAGCTACCTTTACTGTAAGCAAAAATAAAATAAAAAAAACTTCCCAAGACAAAGTCAAAAGTAAACTGGCAGTAAAAAAGAAAATAAATTTAAACACAACAAAATAGTAAAGTAATGATATTAGAGTGTTTGTAATGTGCTGTTGAGTGCAAGTTCAGCTGTATTTGCGTTCTAGACTCTGTGATGTAGATCTTATATATGTATTATGTTGTTTGAGGGCAAGATGGAAGCAGGTAGATGAGGTGGAAGTCCAAGGCGGTGCTGAAGGTTTGAAATCCAAGTATCACGGTCAGCAGCTTTCCAATTCGCACAGTGCTCAGCGGATCGCTAAAAGATTCAAGATAAAATTTGTAGTTAATCTCAGATGTGTATGAAACATTAAAAATGTACATTGAGTCTAATGAGGCAGTGGTGTCATTGTAATAAAAATAAGAAACCGTCATCAATTGAAGTATAGTAACATCACACATTGTATAGTTCATTGATTATAAATAATGGATGGGGTGAGCAGAGCCTTCAATAAATCCTCAACAATAGAAAAAATGGATCCACTATAGACTTCCTTGTTTACTTATTAACAAAGAAAACGGTATTGTAATAACATTGTTACTTTTTTTTTCTTTTAGATTAATTTCCATGAGGTGAAACGGTTTGGCAAAATGGATGGATATTCTGGATGGCCGTGAAAAAAACGATCGCTACAGAAACCAACGGTAATCTTTCAAGGGGGAAAATAAAGGCAGCTTTGACAATTTACAAATGTGTGCTGTAGTCAATCAATGAAGGTCATTTAACAGTGTAAAATACTTCCAAAATCCCTCATCGGCGCCGCTCCGCGACACGGTCGAGCAGGACACGCCACTCAACAACCGACGCCCCCCTCCCCCACCCCCACCACGACGACGACAGACGAGACAAAAGCCTTACTGTGTATTGTAGCAACGATGGATATACACAATTGAGATTTAGAGCCTACTCAAACTTTTCTTTGTTTTTGTTTTCTTTTACTGCACATTAAAACCTTAAAGTGAGATCTGCTAGCTCTAGCTAGCGCTAGCAGGTGTAGTTAGCATGTAGGCTACCATGTCTAGCACTTAACTTTACCTATCTTGTTAAAACAGCAGCCGGATAACACAACGTTCAAACACATCAAATACGTTTCAATACATCGCCAGTATTAACGTGATGTAGTTTAGGATGGGGAAAACTTGCAAAATCTAACTTATTTAGCATTATACATCAGACTAAAAATAATTGCCGTGCAACACTTACCTCAGACGAGATGAAATGGGACGAGACCGTCGTCGAGAACCTTCTAAAATAGTCTCATTCATGCGTCTTTAATTGGCCACAGCACAGACAAGCAGAAAACGACCAATCAGGGAAAAGAGATAGGACAACACGAACTCCAACTATCACAAGATGGGTTGCAGCCGGAGGGTGAGGTTGGAGCGCGCTGCATCCGAGGAGACCAGTTTAAGGGGGCAAATGCGCTGCGTGCAGCTGCAAGGTTCAATAATGCGGATTGTGTCATACAACACTCGCGGGTTGCGAGTAGGACATACTGCTACATACAGGACAGGCCGTCTGGTGGTGGATGCGCTGCTTGACCAATTGTATGTGTTTTTTGCACATCAACATAAAAAAATAAATACATATAAAAAGATAAAAATTGTAATTCAAACATCCACTTTTTTAACCACTAAAAAGAACCAACCATTGTCTAATTCATATCTTTGTTTTCAGTGTTAAGGGAGTGACACATATTTTTTTAATTACTATGCATTTAAAAAAATCTGATTAATCTGTTATTTTAATTTTAGCAATTATCACCTGTCTAAATTATTCAACACAGACAAATCTTTACAAATGATGAAATGTTTCTACAAAATATCCAGTATTATATATTTTTTTATTGGCTACATTGTACATGTCACTGATTTTTTTTTAAAAGTATATTGAACATAAAACAATCTAGTTAAATGAACCTTCCAATTTGAATTTGTTGATTTACACCATTAACCAAATTTTATTAACATCTTACAAATTCCTTTTATATGTCTATGTGTGCCCTGAGGAAACTGTGGAGACAACATGCGCACAGTCACTGTTTGTGCATCTTTAAGAACTCATCAATATCACAAAAGAAAACATTTACTTTAGCAAAGGAAATGGACAATTTATAGTATTTAATAATAAACCATAATCATCAAAAAAAAACACAGTAATAGTCACATGCTACAAATTTGGAAAAGAATCAAATAAAAAAAAATTGTGACTGAAAAGTCCTGGCTGTACCTAATCAATTGGCCAAGATGGCCGCCGCCCCGGGTGGGCGGAGGGGAGAGAATCCTTAGTGTACCTAATTAATTGGCCAAGATGGCCACCGCCCTGGGTGGGCGGAGTGGCGAGAATCCAGGGTGTACCTAATTACTTGGCCAAGATGGCCGCCGCCCTGGGTGGGCGGAGAGGCAAAAATCCTGGGTGTACCTAATCAATTGGCCAAGATAGTAGTAGTAGTAATAGTATTTGCGATAGTAGTAGTCGTAGATAGGCCAAGCCTTGAGTACACCAAGAAAAAAAAGGGGGTGAGTTGAGCTCAACAGTGAGAGATGATTGGCTGAGGCAGTTGCTATGCAAAAGTGACAGACCAGGCAGTATAGCTAAAAAAGCACTATTTAAATAGCAGTCCATTCCATTTCATTTAAAAATAATAATAATGTGTGTGTATTGTGTGTGTTTTTTTAAACTTATTTTTTTTTTTTAAATGTAAATGAGCTGAACATCAATCGGTCAATAAATGTGGAAGTTAACCATAATCAACTAAAAGTATCTTACTGTCCCTTAAAGAAACATGCACATTCACGCACACACATTTGAGTTTAACTAACATTTCAAAGAGCTGAACAGTTTAAAAATAGGGTTTTAAACTAGGGTTAGGGTTTCAAACTAGGGTTTTACATTAGGGTTAGGGTTTCAAACTAGGGTTTTATATTATTGTTAGGGTTTCAAACTAGGGTTTTACATTAGGGTTAGGGTTTAAAACTAGGGTTTCAATTTAGGGTTAGGGTTTCAAACTAGGGTTTTACATTAGGGTTAAGGTTTCAAACTAGGGTTTTACATTAGGGTTAGGGTTTCAAACTAGGGTTTTACATTAGGGTTAGGGTTTCAAACTAGGGTTTTACATTAAGGTTAGGGTTTAAAACTAGGGTTTTTAAATTAGGGTTAGAGTTTCAAAGTAGGGTTTTAAACTAGGGTTAAGGTTTCAAAGTAGGGTTTTAAACAAGGGTTGGGGTTTCAAAGTAGGGTTTTAAACTAGGGTTATGGTTTTAAAGTAGGGTTTTAAACTAGGGTTAGGGTTTCAAAATAGGGTTTTAAACTAGGGTGAGGGTTTCAAAGTAGGATTTAAATCTAGGGTTAGGGTTTCAAAGTAGGGTTTTAAACTAGGGTTAGGGTTACAAAGTAGGGTTTAAAACTAGGGTTAGGGTTTTAAAGTAGGGTTTAAATATAGGGTTAGGGTTTCAAACTAGGGTTTTAAACTAGGGTTATGGTTTCAAAGTAGAGTTTTAAATTAGGGTTACGGTTTCAAAGTAGGGTTTCAAACTAGGGTTAGGGTTTCAAAGTAGGGTTTTAAACTAGGGTTAGGGTTTCAAAGTAGGGTTTTAAACTAGGGTTATGGTTTCAAAGTAGGGGTTACGACTAGGGTTAGGGTTTCAAAGTAGGGTTTTAAACTAGGGTAAGGGTTTCAAAGAAGGGTTTTAAACTTGGGGTAGGGTTACAAAGTAGGGTTTTAAACTAGGGTTAGGGTTTCAAAGTAGGGTTTTAAACTAGGGTTAGGGTTTCAAAGTAGGGTTTTAAACTAGGGTTAGGGTTTTAACATAGGGTTTTAAACTAGGGTAAGGAATTCAAAGTAGGGTTTTAAACTAGGGTAAGTGTTACAAAGTAGGGTTTTAAACTAGGGTAAGGGTTTCAAAGTAGGGTTTAAAACTAGGGTTAGGGTTTCAAAGAAAGGTTTTAAACTAGGGTCATGGTTTCTAAGTAGGGGTTTAAACTAAGGTTAGGGTTAAAAAGTAGGGTTTTAAACTAGGGTTAGGGTTACAAAGTAGGGTTTTAAACTAGGGTTAGGGTTTGAAAGTAGGGTTTTAAACTAGGGTTGGGGTTACAAAGTAGGGGTTTAAACTAAAGTTAGGGTTTCAAAGTAGGGTTTTAAACTAGTGTTAGGGTTTTAAACTAGGGTTAGGGTATCAAAGTAGGGTTTTAAACTAGGGTTATGGTTTTAAAGTAGGGTTTAAAACTAGGAATAGGGTTTTAAACTAGGGTTAGGGTTACAAAGTAGGGTTAAAAACGAGGGTTAGGGTTTCAAAGTAGGGTTTAAAACTAGGGTTAGGGTTTCAAAGAAGGGTTTTAAACTAGGGTTAGGGTTTCAAGCTTGGGTTTAAAATTAGGGTTAGGGGTACAAAATAGGGTTTTAAATGAGGGTTAGGGTTTCAAACTAGGGTTTTACATTAGGGTTTCAAACTAGGTTTTTATATTAGTGTTAGGGTTTCAAACTAAGCTTTTACATTAGGGTTAGGGTTTCAAAGTAGGGTTTTAAACTAGGGTTAGGGTTTCAAAGAAGGGGGTTTTAAACTAGGGTTAGGTTTTCAAAGAAGTGTTTTAAACTAGGGTTAGGGTTACAAAGTATGTTTTTAAACTAGGGTTACGGTTTCAAAGTAGGGTTTAAAACTAGGGTTAGGGTTTTAAACTAGGGTTTTAAACTAGGGTTAGGGTTACTTAGTAGGGTTTTAAACTAGGGTTAGGGTTTTAAAGTAGGGTTTAAAACTAGGGTTAGGGTTTTCAACTAGGGTTTTAAACTAGGGTTAGGGTTACTTAGTAGGGTTTTAAACTAGGGTTAGGGTTTCAAAGTAAGGTTTTAAACTAGGGTTAGGGTTTCAAAATAGGGGTTTGAACTAGAGTTAAGGTTACAAAGTAGGATTTTAAACTGGGATTAGGGTTTCAAAGTAGGGTTTTAAATTAAGGTAAGGGTTACAAAGTAGGGTTTAAAACTAGGGTTAGGGTTTCAAAGTAGGGTTTAAAACTAGGGTAAGTGTTTCAAAGTAGGGTTTAACATTAGGGTTAGGGCTTAAAACTAGGGTTTTTACATTAGGGTAAGGGTTTAAAACTAGGGTTTTTAAATTAGGGTTAGGGTTTCAGAGTAGAGTTTTAAACTAGGGTTAGGGTTTTAAAGTAGGGTTTTAAACTAGGTTTAGGGTTTCAAAGTAGGGTTTTAAACTAGGGTTAGAGTTTCAAAGTATGGTTTAAAACTAGGGTTAGTGTTTCAAATTAGGGGTTTAAACTTGGGTTAGGGTTTCAAAGTAGGGGTTTAAACTAGGGTAAGTTTTACAAAGTAGGGTTTTACAATAGGGTTAGGGTTTCAAACTAGGGTTTTATATTAGTGTTAGGGTTTCAAACTAGGCTTTTACATTAGGGTTAGGGTTTTAAACTTGGGTTAGGGTTACAAACTAGGGTTTTAAACTAGAGTTAGGGTTTAAAACTAGGGTTAGTGTTTCAAAGTAGGGTTTTAACTTAGGGTTAGGGTTTCAAAGTAGGGTTTATAAATTAGGGTTAGGGTTTCAAAGTAGGGTTTTAAACTAGGGTTAGGTTTTCTAAGTAGGGGTTTAAACTCGGGTTAGGGTTAAAAAGTAGGGTTTTAAACTAGGGTTAGGGTTTCAAAGTAGGGTTTTAAACTAGGGTTAGGGTTTCAAAGTAGAGTTTTAAACTAGGGTTAGGGTTTCAAAGTAGGGTTTGAAAGTAGGGTTAGGGCTTCAAAGTACTGTTTTAAACTAGAGTTAGGGTTACAAAATAGGGTTTTAAACTAGGGTTAGGGTTTAAAACTAGGGTTTTACATTAGGGTTAGGGTTTCAAACTAGGGTTTTATATTAGGTTTAGGGTTTTAAACTAGGGTTTTACATTAGGGTTAGGGTATCAAACTAGGGTTTTACATTAGGGTTAGGGTTTAAAACTAGGGTTTTTAAATTAGGGTCAGAGTTTCAAAGTACGGTTTTAAACTAGGGTTTTTAAATTAGGGTTAGGGTTTCAGAGTAGAGTTTTAAACTAGGGTTAGGGTTTTAAAGTAGGGTTTTAAACTAGGTTTAGGGTTTCAAAGTAGGGTTTTAAACTAGGGTTAGAGTTTCAAAGTATGGTTTAAAACTAGGGTTAGTGTTTCAAATTAGGGGTTTAAACTTGGGTTAGGGTTTCAAAGTAGGGGTTTAAACTAGGGTAAGTTTTACAAAGTAGGGTTTTACAATAGGGTTAGGGTTTCAAACTAGGGTTTTATATTAGTGTTAGGGTTTCAAACTAGGCTTTTACATTAGGGTTAGGGTTTCAAATTAGGGTTTTACATTAGGGTTAGGGTTTCAAACTAGGGTTTTACATTAGGGTTAGGGTTTAAAGCTAGGGTTTTTAAATTAGGGTTAGAGTTTCAAAGTAGGGTTTTAAACTAGGGTTAGGGTTTCAAAGTAGGGTTTTAAACTAGGGTTAGGGTTTCAAAGTAGGGTTTTAAACTAGGGTTAGGGTTACAAAGTAGGGTTTAAAACTAGGGTTAGGTTTTCAAAGTAGGGGTTTAAACTAGTGTTAGGGTTATAAACTATGGTTTTAAACTAGGGTTAGGGTTTCAAAGTAGGGTTTTAAAATAGGGTTATGGTTTTAAAGTAGGGTTTAAAACTAGGGTTAAGGTTTTAAACGAGGGTTAGGGTTTCAAAGTAAGGTTTCAAACTAGGGTTAGGGTTACAAAGTATGGTTTTAAACTAGGGTGAGGGTTTCAAAGTAAGGTTTAAAACTAGGTTTAGGGTTTCAAAGTAGGGTTTTAAACTAGGGTTTTAAACTAGGTTTGGGGTTTCAAAGAAGGGTTTTAAACTAGGGTTAGGGTTACAAAGTAGGGTTTTAAACTAGGGTTAGGGTTTCAAAGAAGGGTTTTAAACTAGGGTTAGGGTTTCAAAGTAGGCTTTTAAACTTGGGTTATGGTTTTAAAGTAGGGTTTAAAACTAGGGTTAGGGTTTTAAACTAGGGTTAGGGTTACAAAGTAGGGTTTAAAACGAGGATTAGGGTTTCAAAGTAGGGTTTAAAACTAGGGTAAGTGTTTCAAAGTAGGGTTTTAAACTAAGGTTAGGGTTTCAAAGTAGGGTTTCAAACTAGGGTTAGGGTTTCAAAGTAGGGGTTTAAACTAGGGTTAGGGTTACAAAATATGGTTTTAAACTAGGACGAGGGTTTCAAAGTAAGGTTTAAAACTAAGGTTAGGGTTTCAAAGTAGGGTTTTAAACTAGGGTTAGGGTTTCAAAGTAGGGTTTTAAACTAGGGTTACGGTTACAAAGTAGGGTTTCAAACTAGGGTTAGGGTTTCAAAGAAGGGTTTTAAACTTGGGGTAGGGTTACGAAGTAGGGTTTTAAACTAGGGTTAGGGTTTCAAAGTAGGGTTTTAAACTAGGGTTAGGGTTTCAAGGTAGGCTTTTAATTTAGGGTTAGGGTTACAAAGTAGGGTTTAAAACTAGGGGTTAGGGTTTCAAAGTAGGGTTTTAAACTAGGGTTATGGTTTTAAAGTAGGGTTTAAAACTAGGGTTAGGGTTTTAAACTTGGGTTAGGGTTACAAACTAGGGTTTTAAACTAGAGTTAGGGTTTAAAACTAGGGTTAGTGTTTCAAAGTAGGGTTTTAACTTAGGGTTAGGGTTTCAAAGTAGGGTTTATAAATTAGGGTTAGGGTTTCAAAGTAGGGTTTTAAACTAGGGTTAGGTTTTCTAAGTAGGGGTTTAAACTCGGGTTAGGGTTAAAAAGTAGGGTTTTAAACTAGGGTTAGGGTTTCAAAGTAGGGTTTTAAACTAGGGTTAGGGTTTCAAAGTAGAGTTTTAAACTAGGGTTAGGGTTTCAAAGTAGGGTTTGAAAGTAGGGTTAGGGCTTCAAAGTACTGTTTTAAACTAGAGTTAGGGTTACAAAATAGGGTTTTAAACTAGGGTTAGGGTTTAAAACTAGGGTTTTACATTAGGGTTAGGGTTTCAAACTAGGGTTTTATATTAGGTTTAGGGTTTTAAACTAGGGTTTTACATTAGGGTTAGGGTATCAAACTAGGGTTTTACATTAGGGTTAGGGTTTAAAACTAGGGTTTTTAAATTAGGGTCAGAGTTTCAAAGTAGGGTTTTAAACTAGGGTTTGGGTTTCAAAGTAGGGTTTTAAACTAGGGTTAGGGTTTCAAAGTTGGGTTTCAAACTAGGGTTAGGGTTTCAAAGTAGGGTTTTAAACTAGGGTTAGGGTTTCAAAGTAGGGGTTTGAACTAGGGTTAGGGTTTCAAAGTAGGGTCTTAAACTAAGGTTAGGGTTACAAAGTAGGCTTTAAAACTAGGGTTAGGGTTTCAAAGTAGGGGTTTAAACTAGTGTTAGGGTTTTAAACTAGGGTTAGGGTTTCAAAGTAGGGTTTTAAACTAGGGTTATGGTTTTAAAGTAGGGTTTAAAACTAGGGTTAGGGTTTTAAACTAGGGTTAGGGTTACAAAGTAGGGTTTAAAACGAGGGTTAGGGTTTCAAAGTAGGGTTTAAAACTAGGGTTAGTGTTTCAAAGTAGGGTTTAAAACTAGGGTTAGGGTTTTAAAGTAGGGGTTTGAACTAGGGTAAGGGTTTCAAAGTAGGGTTTTATACTAGGGATAGGGTTTCAAAGTAGGGTTTTAAACTAGGGTTAGGGTTTCAAAGAAGGGTTTTAAACTAGGGTTAGGGTTACAAAGTATGGTTTTAAACTAGGGTGAGGGTTTCAAAGTAGGGTTTAAAACTAGGGTTAGGGTTTCAAAGTAGGGTTTTTAACTAGGGTTATGGTTTCAAAGTAGGGTTTTAAACTAGGGTTAGGGTTTCAAAGTAGGGTTTTAAACTACGGTTAGGGTTTCAAAGTAGGGTTTTAAACAAGGGTTAGGGTTTCAAAGTAGGGTTTTAAACTAGGGTTAGGGTTACAAAGTAGGGTTTTAAACTAGGGTTAGGTTTTCAAAGTAGGGGTTTGAACTAGGGTTAGGGTTTCAAAGTAGGGTTTTATATTAGTGTTAGGGTTTCAAACTAGGGTTTAACATTAGGGTTAGGGGTTAAAACTAGGGTTTTTAAATTAGGGTTAGAGTTTCAAAGTAGGGTTTTAAACTAGGGTTAGGGTTTCAAGTTAGGGTTTTAAACTAGGGTTAAGGTTTCAGAGTAGGGTTTTAAACTAGGGTTATGGTTTTAAAGTAGGGTTTAAAACTAGGGTTAGGGTTTCAAAGTAGGGTTTTAAACTAGGTTTAAGGTTTCAGAGTAGGGTTTTAAACTAGGGTTATGGTTTTAAAGTAGGGTTTAAAACTAGGTTTAGGGTTTCAAAGTAGGGTTTTAAACTAGGGTTAGGGTTTCAAAGTAGGGGTTTGAACTAGGGTTAGGGTTTCAAAGTAGGGTTTAAAACTATGGTTAGGGTTTCAAAATAGGGTTTTAAACTAGGGTTAGGGTTTTAATGTAGGGTTTTAAACTAGGGTTAGGGTTTCAAAATAGGGTTTTAAACTAGAGTGAGGGTTTCAAAGTAGGATTTAAAACTAGGGTTAGGGTTTCAAATTAGGGTTTTAAACTAGGGTTAGGGTTACAAAGTAGGGTTTTAAACTAGGGTTAGGGTTACAAAGTAGGGTTTTAAACAAGGGTTAGGGTTACAAAGTAGGGTTTTAAACTAGGGTTAGGGTTTCAAAGTAGGGGTTTGAACTAGGGTTAGGGTTTCAAAGTAGGGTTTAAAACTATGGTTAGGGTTTCAAAATAGGGTTTTAAACTAGGGTTAGGGTTTTAATGTAGGGTTTTAAACTAGGGTTAGGGTTTCAAACTAGGGTTTTATATTAGGGTTAGGGTTTCAAACAAGGGTTTTATTTTAGGGTTAGGGTTTCAAAGTAGGGTTTTAAACTAGGGTATGGGTTTCAAAGTAGGGGTTTAAACTAGGGTTAGGGTTACAAAGTAAGGTTAGGGTTTTAAACTAGGGTTAGGGTTTCAAAGTAGGGGTTTGGATTAGGGTTAGGGTTTCAAAGTAGGGTTTTAAACTAGGGTTAGGGTTTCAAGAAGGGTTTTAAACTTGGGGTAGGGTTACAAAGTACGGTTTTAAACTAGGGTTAGGGTTACAAAGTAGGGTTTAAAACTAGGGGTTAAGGTTTCAAAGTAGGGTTTTAAACTAGGGTTAGGGTTTCAAAGAAGGGTTTTAAACTAGGGTTAGGGTTACAAAGTATGGTTTTAAACTAGGGTGAGGGTTTCAAAGTAGGGTTTAAAACTAGGGTTAGGGTTTCAAAGTAGGGTTTTTAACTAAGGTTAGGGTTTCAAAGTAGGGTTTTAAACTAGGGTTAGGGTTTCAAAGTAGGGTTTTAAACTAGGGTTAGGGTTTCAAAGTAGGGTTTTAAACAAGGGTTAGGGTTTCAAAGTAGGGTTTTAAACTAGGGTTAGGGTTACAAAGTAGGGTTTTAAACTAGGGTTAGGTTTTCAAAGTAGGGGTTTGAACTAGGGTAAGGGTTTCAAAGTAGGGTTTTATACTAGGGATAGGGTTTCAAAGTAGGGTTTTAAACTAGGGTTAGGGTTTCAAAGAAGGGTTTTAAACTAGGGTTAGGGTTACAAAGTATGGTTTTAAACTAGGGTGAGGGTTTCAAAGTAGGGTTTAAAACTAGGGTTAGGGTTTCAAAGTAGGGTTTTTAACTAGGGTTATGGTTTCAAAGTAGGGTTTTAAACTAGGGTTAGGGTTTCAAAGTAGGGTTTTAAACTACGGTTAGGGTTTCAAAGTAGGGTTTTAAACAAGGGTTAGGGTTTCAAAGTAGGGTTTTAAACTAGGGTTAGGGTTACAAAGTAGGGTTTTAAACTAGGGTTAGGTTTTCAAAGTAGGGGTTTGAACTAGGGTTAGGGTTTCAAAGTAGGGTTTTATATTAGTGTTAGGGTTTCAAACTAGGGTTTAACATTAGGGTTAGGGGTTAAAACTAGGGTTTTTAAATTAGGGTTAGAGTTTCAAAGTAGGGTTTTAAACTAGGGTTAGGGTTTCAAGTTAGGGTTTTAAACTAGGGTTAAGGTTTCAGAGTAGGGTTTTAAACTAGGGTTATGGTTTTAAAGTAGGGTTTAAAACTAGGGTTAGGGTTTCAAAGTAGGGTTTTAAACTAGGTTTAAGGTTTCAGAGTAGGGTTTTAAACTAGGGTTATGGTTTTAAAGTAGGGTTTAAAACTAGGTTTAGGGTTTCAAAGTAGGGTTTTAAACTAGGGTTAGGGTTTCAAAGTAGGGGTTTGAACTAGGGTTAGGGTTTCAAAGTAGGGTTTAAAACTATGGTTAGGGTTTCAAAATAGGGTTTTAAACTAGGGTTAGGGTTTTAATGTAGGGTTTTAAACTAGGGTTAGGGTTTCAAAATAGGGTTTTAAACTAGAGTGAGGGTTTCAAAGTAGGATTTAAAACTAGGGTTAGGGTTTCAAATTAGGGTTTTAAACTAGGGTTAGGGTTACAAAGTAGGGTTTTAAACTAGGGTTAGGGTTACAAAGTAGGGTTTTAAACAAGGGTTAGGGTTACAAAGTAGGGTTTTAAACTAGGGTTAGGGTTTCAAAGTAGGGGTTTGAACTAGGGTTAGGGTTTCAAAGTAGGGTTTAAAACTATGGTTAGGGTTTCAAAATAGGGTTTTAAACTAGGGTTAGGGTTTTAATGTAGGGTTTTAAACTAGGGTTAGGGTTTCAAACTAGGGTTTTATATTAGGGTTAGGGTTTCAAACAAGGGTTTTATTTTAGGGTTAGGGTTTCAAAGTAGGGTTTTAAACTAGGGTATGGGTTTCAAAGTAGGGGTTTAAACTAGGGTTAGGGTTACAAAGTAAGGTTAGGGTTTTAAACTAGGGTTAGGGTTTCAAAGTAGGGGTTTGGATTAGGGTTAGGGTTTCAAAGTAGGGTTTTAAACTAGGGTTAGGGTTTCAAGAAGGGTTTTAAACTTGGGGTAGGGTTACAAAGTACGGTTTTAAACTAGGGTTAGGGTTACAAAGTAGGGTTTAAAACTAGGGGTTAAGGTTTCAAAGTAGGGTTTTAAACTAGGGTTAGGGTTTCAAAGAAGGGTTTTAAACTAGGGTTAGGGTTACAAAGTATGGTTTTAAACTAGGGTGAGGGTTTCAAAGTAGGGTTTAAAACTAGGGTTAGGGTTTCAAAGTAGGGTTTTTAACTAAGGTTAGGGTTTCAAAGTAGGGTTTTAAACTAGGGTTAGGGTTTCAAAGTAGGGTTTTAAACTAGGGTTAGGGTTTCAAAGTAGGGTTTTAAACAAGGGTTAGGGTTTCAAAGTAGGGTTTTAAACTAGGGTTAGGGTTACAAAGTAGGGTTTTAAACTAGGGTTAGGTTTTCAAAGTAGGGGTTTGAACTAGGGTTAGGGTTTCAAAGTAGGGTTTTATATTAGTGTTAGGGTTTCAAACTAGGGTTTTATATTAGGGTTAGGGTTTTAAGATAGGGTTTAACATTAGGGTTAGGGTTTAAAACTAGGGTTTTTAAATTAGGGTTAGAGTTTCAAAGTAGGGTTTTATATTAGTGTTAGGGTTTCAAACTAGGGTTTTATATTAGGGTTAGGGTTTCAAACTAGGGTTTTATATTAGGGTTAGGGTTTTAAGATAGAGTTTAACATTAGGGTTAGGGTTTAAAACTAGGGTTTTTAAATTAGGGTTAGAGTTTCAAAGTAGGGTTGTAAACTAGGGTTAGGGTTTCAAATTAGGGTTTTAAACTAGGGTTAACGTTTCAGAGTAGGGTTTTAAACTAGGGTTATGGTTTTAAAGTAGGGTTTAAAACTAGGGTTAGGGTTTCAAAGTAGGGTTTTAAACTAGGTTTAAGGTTTCAGAGTAGGGTTTCAAACTAGGGTTATGGTTTTAAAGTAGGGTTTAAAACTAGGGTTAGGGTTTCAAAGTAGGGTTTTAAACTAGGGTTAGGGTTTCAAAATAGGGTTTTAAACTAGAGTGAGGGTTTCAAAGTAGGATTTAAAACTAGGGTTAGGGTTTCAAATTAGGGTTTTAAACTAGGGTTAGGGTTACAAAGTAGGGTTTTAAACTAGGGTTAGGGTTTCAAGAAGGGTTTTAAACTAGGGTTAGGGTTACAAAGTAGGGTTTTAAACTAGGGTTATGGTTTTAAAGTAGGGTTTAAAACTAGGGTTAGGGTTTCAAAGTAGGGTTTTAAACTAGGTTTAAGGTTTCAGAGTAGGGTTTTAAACTAGGGTTATGGTTTTAAAGTAGGGTTTAAAACTAGGTTTAGGGTTTCAAAGTAGGGTTTTAAACTAGGGTTAGGGTTTCAAAGTAGGGGTTTGAACTAGGGTTAGGGTTTCAAAGTAGGGTTTAAAACTATGGTTAGGGTTTCAAAATAGGGTTTTAAACTAGGGTTAGGGTTTTAATGTAGGGTTTTAAACTAGGGTTAGGGTTTCAAAATAGGGTTTTAAACTAGAGTGAGGGTTTCAAAGTAGGATTTAAAACTAGGGTTAGGGTTTCAAATTAGGGTTTTAAACTAGGGTTAGGGTTACAAAGTAGGGTTTTAAACTAGGGTTAGGGTTACAAAGTAGGGTTTTAAACAAGGGTTAGGGTTACAAAGTAGGGTTTTAAACTAGGGTTAGGGTTTCAAAGTAGGGGTTTGAACTAGGGTTAGGGTTTCAAAGTAGGGTTTAAAACTATGGTTAGGGTTTCAAAATAGGGTTTTAAACTAGGGTTAGGGTTTTAATGTAGGGTTTTAAACTAGGGTTAGGGTTTCAAACTAGGGTTTTATATTAGGGTTAGGGTTTCAAACAAGGGTTTTATTTTAGGGTTAGGGTTTCAAAGTAGGGTTTTAAACTAGGGTATGGGTTTCAAAGTAGGGGTTTAAATTAGGGTTAGGGTTACAAAGTAAGGTTAGGGTTTTAAACTAGGGTTAGGGTTTCAAAGTAGGGGTTTGGATTAGGGTTAGGGTTTCAAAGTAGGGTTTTAAACTAGGGTTAGGGTTTCAAGAAGGGTTTTAAACTTGGGGTAGGGTTACAAAGTACGGTTTTAAACTAGGGTTAGGGTTACAAAGTAGGGTTTAAAACTAGGGGTTAAGGTTTCAAAGTAGGGTTTTAAACTAGGGTTAGGGTTTCAAAGAAGGGTTTTAAACTAGGGTTAGGGTTACAAAGTATGGTTTTAAACTAGGGTGAGGGTTTCAAAGTAGGGTTTAAAACTAGGGTTAGGGTTTCAAAGTAGGGTTTTTAACTAGGGTTAGGGTTTCAAAGTAGGGGTTTAAACTAGGGTTAGGGTTTCAAAGTAGGGTTTTAAACTAGGGTTAGGGTTTCAAAGTAGGGTTTTAAACAAGGGTTAGGGTTTCAAAGTAGGGTTTTAAACTAGGGTTAGGGTTACAAAGTAGGGTTTTAAACTAGGGTTAGGTTTTCAAAGTAGGGGTTTGAACTAGGGTTAGGGTTTCAAAGTAGGGTTTTATATTAGTGTTAGGGTTTCAAACTAGGGTTTTATATTAGGGTTAGGGTTTTAAGATAGGGTTTAACATTAGGGTTAGGGTTTAAAACTAGGGTTTTTAAATTAGGGTTAGAGTTTCAAAGTAGGGTTTTATATTAGTGTTAGGGTTTCAAACTAGGGTTTTATATTAGGGTTAGGGTTTCAAACTAGGGTTTTATATTAGGGTTAGGGTTTTAAGATAGAGTTTAACATTAGGGTTAGGGTTTAAAACTAGGGTTTTTAAATTAGGGTTAGAGTTTCAAAGTAGGGTTGTAAACTAGGGTTAGGGTTTCAAATTAGGGTTTTAAACTAGGGTTAACGTTTCAGAGTAGGGTTTTAAACTAGGGTTATGGTTTTAAAGTAGGGTTTAAAACTAGGGTTAGGGTTTCAAAGTAGGGTTTTAAACTAGGTTTAAGGTTTCAGAGTAGGGTTTCAAACTAGGGTTATGGTTTTAAAGTAGGGTTTAAAACTAGGGTTAGGGTTTCAAAGTAGGGTTTTAAACTAGGGTTAGGGTTTCAAAATAGGGTTTTAAACTAGAGTGAGGGTTTCAAAGTAGGATTTAAAACTAGGGTTAGGGTTTCAAATTAGGGTTTTAAACTAGGGTTAGGGTTACAAAGTAGGGTTTTAAACTAGGGTTAGGGTTTCAAGAAGGGTTTTAAACTAGGGTTAGGGTTACAAAGTAGGGTTTTAAACAAGGGTTAGGGTTACAAAGTAGGGTTTTAAACTAGGGTTAGGGTTTCAAAGTAGGGGTTTGAACTAGGGTTAGGGTTTCAAAGTAGGGTTTAAAACTATGGTTAGGGTTTCAAAATAGGGTTTTAAACTAGGGTTAGGGTTTTAATGTAGGGTTTTAAACTAGGGTTAGGGTTTCAAACTAGGGTTTTATATTAGGGTTAGGGTTTCAAACAAGGGTTTTATTTTAGGGTTAGGGTTTCAAAGTAGGGTTTTAAACTAGGGTATGGGTTTCAAAGTAGGGGTTTAAACTAGGGTTAGGGTTACAAAGTAAGGTTAGGGTTTTAAACTAGGGTTAGGGTTTCAAAGTAGGGGTTTGGATTAGGGTTAGGGTTTCAAAGTAAGGTTTTAAACTAGGGTTAGGGTTTCAAGAAGGGTTTTAAACTTGGGGTAGGGTTACAAAGTACGGTTTTAAACTAGGGTTAGGGTTACAAAGTAGGGTTTAAAACTAGGGGTTAAGGTTTCAAAGTAGGGTTTTAAACTAGGGTTAGGGTTTCAAAGAAGGGTTTTAAACTAGGGTTAGGGTTACAAAGTATGGTTTTAAACTAGGGTGAGGGTTTCAAAGTAGGGTTTAAAACTAGGGTTAGGGTTTCAAAGTAGGGTTTTTAACTAGGGTTAGGGTTTCAAAGTAGGGTTTTAAACTAGGGTTAGGGTTTCAAAGTAGGGTTTTAAACAAGGGTTAGGGTTTCAAAGTAGGGTTTTAAACTAGGGTTAGGGTTACAAAGTAGGGTTTTAAACTAGGGTTAGGTTTTTAAAGTAGGGGTTTGAACTAGGGTTAGGGTTTCAAAGTAGGGTTTTATATTAGTGTTAGGGTTTCAAACTAGGGTTTTATATTAGGGTTAGGGTTTTAAGATAGGGTTTAACATTAGGGTTAGGGTTTAAAACTAGGGTTTTTAAATTAGGGTTAGAGTTTCAAAGTAGGGTTTTATATTAGTGTTAGGGTTTCAAACTAGGGTTTTATATTAGGGTTAGGGTTTCAAACTAGGGTTTTATATTAGGGTTAGGGTTTTAAGATAGGGTTTAACATTAGGGTTAGGGTTTAAAACTAGGGTTTTTAAATTAGGGTTAGAGTTTCAAAGTAGGGTTGTAAACTAGGGTTAGGGTTTCAAATTAGGGTTTTAAACTAGGGTTAAGGTTTCAGAGTAGGGTTTTAAACTAGGGTTATGGTTTTAAAGTAGGGTTTAAAACTAGGGTTAGGGTTTCAAAGTAGGGTTTTAAACTAGGTTTAAGGTTTCAGAGTAGGGTTTCAAACTAGGGTTATGGTTTTAAAGTAGGGTTTAAAACTAGGGTTAGGGTTTCAAAGTAGGGTTTTAAACTAGGGTTAGGGTTTCAAAATAGGGTTTTAAACTAGAGTGAGGGTTTCAAAGTAGGATTTTAAACTAGGGTTAGGGTTTCAAATTAGGGTTTTAAACTAGGGTTAGGGTTACAAAGTAGGGTTTTAAACTAGGGTTAGGGTTACAAAGTAGGGTTTTAAACTAGGGTTAGGGTTTCAAAGTAGGGGTTTGAACTAGGGTTAGGGTTTCAAAGTAGGGTTTAAAACTATGGTTAGGGTTTCAAAATAGGGTTTTAAACTAGGGTTAGGGTTTTAATGTAGGGTTTTAAACTAGGGTTAGGGTTTCAAACTAGGGTTTTATATTAGGGTTAGGGTTTCAAACTAGGGTTTTACATTAGGGTTAGGGTTTCAAAGTAGGGTTTTAAACTAGGGTATGGTTTTCAAAGTAGGGGTTTAAACTAGGGTTAGGGTTACAAAGTAAGGTTAGGGTTTTAAACTAGGGTTAGGGTTTCAAAGTAGGGGTTTGGATTAGGGTTAGGGTTTCAAAGTAGGGTTTTAAACTAGGGTTAGGGTTTCAAGAAGGGTTTTAAACTTGGGGTTAAGGTTTCAAAGTAGGGTTTTAAGCTAGGGTTAGGGTTTCAAAGTAGGGTTTTAAACTAGGGTTAGGGTTTCAAAGTAGGGTTTAAAACTAGGGTTAGGGTTTCAAAGTAGGGGTTTAAACTAGGGTTAGGGTTTCAAAGTAGGGTTTGAAACTAGGGTTAGGGTTTCAAAGTAGGGTTTTAAACTAGGGTTAGGGTTACAAAATAGGATTTTAAACTAGGGTTAGGGTTTCAAACTAGGGTTTTACATTAGGGTTAGGGTTTCAAACTAGGGTTTTATATTAGTGTTAGGGTTTCAAACTAGGCTTTTTTATTTGGGTTAGGGTTTAAAACTAGGGTTTAAAATTAACATCTTACAAATTACTTTTATATCTGTATGTGTGCCCTGAGGAAACTGTGGAGACAACATGCGCACAGTCACTGTTTGCGCATCTTGAAGAACTCATCAATATTATAAAAGAAAACATTTACTTTAGCAAAGGAATTGGACAAGTTATAGTATTTAATAATAAAGCATAATCAGCAAAAAAAACACAGTAATAGTCACACGCTACAAATTTGGAAAAGAATCAAATAAAAAAAATTTGTGACTGAAAAGTCCTGGCTGTACCTAATCAATTGGCCAAGATGGCCGCTGCCCCGGGTGGGCGGAGGGGAGAGAATCCTTAGTGTACCTAATTATTTGGCCAAGATGGCCGCCGCCCTGGGTGGGCGGAGTGGCGAGAATCCAAGGTGTACCTAATTAATTGGCCAAGATGGCCGCCGCCCTGGGTGGGCGGAGTGGCAAGAATCCAGGGTGTACCTAATGAATTGACCAGAATCCTGGGTGTACCTAATCAATTGGCCAAGATAGTAAAAAAGAAACCAAACCGAAGTAAATCGCGCATTTAGCTAGCGCTGCATTAGTGACGTCACCGGCAAGCGCGAAGGCGCTTCTATCAATTTTATTATTTCTTTAATCTTAAAGTATCTTGCTTTTATATTCTTAGGTTTATTCACGTTTTTACAATTTCCGTCCATTCATTTGTATATTTCAATAACATATTTAATCATTTCTTTCCAATGTTTTACCGTCAATTTTTTTTATCATATAACTTTATTGAACAAATGTCAATGGACAATTTCCAGCCAATCCTGTAGCGTGACATCATCTGTAGGCGACCCCGATACAATCTAGCAGACCGATCACATCCGGTACCGACACCAAACCATGTCTCGAGTCACAGGACACTGTCAGTGCTGATCCACACCACTTTAGGTAAGGATGGCGGCTGCCATACAGATTCGTGTCCAAACCCCCGAACTATCCCTTTAAAGTACATTTCAATTCAGCTATAATTGAGTACATACATACTACAAGACTTATATAGCTTAACAGAAAAAAAGTTACAAACATCTACTGAGAGTTGTTTTATTTTTCGCATTGAGCAGAAGCTTCATTATTTATTTATTTACAGCGCGGTTAGACCCGTGCTGCTCGCAACCCAGACCTACGTGCCCCTAGCGCTTGCCAGCCCTTGTTAAAGTATAACAAAACGTGTGACTTCATTGTTTACATGATTAGCGGATAGCATCAATACAATGTCTGCCTTGCTGAGTTGGAGTCTTCAGGAAGGGGGGTTTAGTAAAATTCTGAGCTAGATACAAATTCCGACATATTCTGTGTCTCTTACACGCATCAGTAGTTGTAGCAGAAGCAGTACACCGGTCACCGGAGATTTTTGCAGTGGCGAAAGTGGATGGGAAGGATCGTGGTCTTTATGAAAGTGTGGGATACATGTTCCTCGTACCCTCAGAGCCAACTTTATGGCGAACAACTTCCTGACAGAAGGTGGAGCGGTGAGCGACCTGGCTTCGAATGAGAGCGCGTCATCCAAGATCATAATCATTTGTTTTATGCAAATTATGTTGCTGAATTTTAGTCTTGCAAGGCAACAAAATTACTTTCACAAACAAAGGAAAAACAAATCATAATATATATATATATATATATATATATATATATATATATATATATATATATTTTTTTTTTTTAACTATAAATAAATAGATAAAGGGGCACTTTGGGCCAATAACCCCCCCCCCCCCCCCCCCCCAAGCTCCTTTAGCCATGTTGTGGCTACATTCACCATCGAAACTAAACAAAACATCAAGTAAAATTATAATAAAAATATAAATTTGTTGGGGAAAAATATATATAAACATTTTTTTCAGGTAATACCACATGATGTCCAAATACATACATGTTGCTAAAAAGTTATTTATTTATTTATTTTACATAGTTGTGAGACAAACCTGATAGATGCTTCCATGGGTTCTTGGTTGTCTTGTGGATGATACAAACTCCTGTCTTTAAATGTATTTCAAAATAAAAGTCCCACATTGGCTATTTCTTTTTGGTTGCACCACATGATAATTCAATGGGCCTCGTCTGACAAATGCATCTCTCAATGGCCCATGTATTAAAAAAAAAAATAGCCTTCAACATAAAGGGTTTAAATAATCAAAGAATAACCTCATACCCTCGTACATAAAAAAGACAGTTCAAGGTCAAGGATGGCACAAATTGGATTCACAGCAAACCAAAATTAAGTGCAAAAACTTATTTGTCCAGAAAAATCAACTCACTCAAAATATGAATAATATTCTGGTACTATGTTTGTCCTGCATGTCATTCCAGATCTGAAAAAAAGAAGAAGTTTTTCTCATAGCAATATGCCGGTATACTCTTTTATTGTCAGATTTAGTTGAGCATGCCTTTAAGTCCTCCCTATGTGCATGGCAAGCATACGCCACTCTTGATAAACTGGAACACTTGGCATCTCCTCTGTTGCACATGGAGAAGTTAGAACTCCATCAGGCTAAGGCCAGGATCTGCTGTTGGGTTACCGTTGTATTGATCTCAATTTCGCATTCCGGGCATATTCCACTGGTTAAATCAATGAGGAACTGTGAGAGAACAAACATTCATAATAAGAGCAAGAATGTGTACTTCTTTGCTGGGCGCGTCATGTATTGCATGCACTTACTTGTTGGATGATCTCTGTCACGTTAACTCCCAGGGCATGGATAACCTGAGCTTTTATATGCCCGTACACTGTTGGGCAATACGAAGAAACACAACAACTAAATTACTTATTTCTTTACTCTTTAGTTGAACGTGACTTGCTTTAGTCCACAACAAAATTATGCATAATGTCGATGGAAAACTGCTGTTTTTCTCTTTGAGTGGCAATATTATGTCATCAGCCCAATTAAAGTGATATCTAGACTACTACAACCATTAAGTGGAATAACATCGAGACGCTTCTGAGTCTGTTGGTGAGTTTTCACAGCATTTTCTCACAGCGCATGAGTGATAGCAACCATTTGTGCTTTGCTGGCATCTACTGGTGAAGGCACAGCAATGCTAGTTGTTTTTGATGAACAAGTAGATTTGCTCCCAGTGATTGGCAGTACATGGACCATGTGAGCACATGTGCGTGTGATGTCACAGTACCTCTTCCTCCTCCAGTGGGTTCCTCTTGGAGAACTACCAACAAAAGACAACAATTCTATTATTTCACATCTGAGTGGTAGTAGTCAAAATAGATTTTGTTCCTTTCAAGAAAAAGCCCGACATGTCTTCTTTAGCAAACTGTTGTTTTGATTTTAGACAACTTGTGGAAAACATTTGTTAAAATTACTGTGTGGTAGAATGTGGGAAATTGAGAGCTTTATATATTAGTTGATAATGGCAAGGAAAATGATCGACTAATTAATCAATGATGTGACTGGTGAGGCATGGGCTTTTTTGAAGTCAAGAATAAAACTATGAATCCAAAATAGAATATTAGCCTCTATTTCAATTTTTACCTTAATTGGAACATTTGTTTTCAAAGCTTTTAATTGTGCTTTAATCAACACCACACTGTAAAAAAAATAAAAAGGCTTTACATTCCAGAATGAAGATTTCTGGTCAACTACTTGCATATTCCGATCTTCCGTGTACATGCTCCGCTACCTTCATCAGATCGATGTAAACATGTGATTTATCAAGACGAAGTTCATCGATCTGTTCTATAGTTTTTACACTTAAAGCAACATCTTGATTGAAAACAAGCTACTAGTACTTTAAAACAAGTTCTCCCATCGTAGACGTTTTTTATTTTTTGCTAACCTGGTTATGAAAGCCCCGATTATAAATGTAACCACTGGTAACATAACTGCATGTCTGTTTGTAAGTTGTAACAAACCAATCCGTGTTAAAATCAGTAAATAATTTTTTCAGTTAGGATCAGTGTTCCCGATAATTTTCTATGTGTGTTCCATGTTTCTGAGGCAATGGCACTTGAGGGTTTGAGCTTTCCAAGTAGATCACTGTTCTGGTGTACAATGTGCAAAGTGTAGGTGTGGGACTTTACTTATGTCGTCGTTAGCTGAAAAGGAAATAAAAGAGAAAAACATGTTATTTATCCCATTATACTTGAGGAATGTACAGCATTGGTTATACATTAGGATTTTGTGAAAAAAAGTGGAAATGATTTTGGTTATGAGATAATGATGAAGGTTGAGAAGTGGCAGCCAGATGAACGGCAAGTAGTGCATCCTTATATTGTAGTTATAACATAGCTAGGCTATTTCATGTAATAATAATAATAATAATCATTATTATTTTACTCTTCACACGCAGGACGGAGTAAGGTAAAGGAGCCTCCCCTACCTGCCTCTGACCGCAAGTCCCTGATAATAATACATGCTAAAATTATAGTTGTAATGTAGCTAGCTAGCCGTAAATTCTTGAAACGATATTATGAATCAACTACAACAAAAGTTTGGCTGCACTGTAACGAATTGACTCTAGAATTTACAAGAAATAAGTGGCAAAAAAGTTGCCAGCTAATTCTTGTAAAATCTCAGTACATTATTGCCTTTTTTACAAGCATTTACTGTATATAAATTAGTTACTGTATTTACTTTTACAGCAATTCACTATAATCTAGTTTACAACCGTTTCCTTTATTCTACATCATTTACTTATTTGATTTAAATACACAAATACAGTATGTCGTAGTAAAATCATCCATTCATTTTCTTAACCACTTATTCGTGCGTAGAGCAAGAATCGATGGGGACGGGTTACTAATAAGCCATGGCTTCTACCCGTCAGCCCTTCTTTCGTATGTCATTGTTACAAATGATATGATGTGATCGATGTA
Source organism: Leptonotus elevatus (assembly GCF_054856555.1). Lineage (NCBI taxonomy): Eukaryota > Metazoa > Chordata > Actinopteri > Syngnathiformes > Syngnathidae > Leptonotus > Leptonotus elevatus. The sequence goes on along the minus strand of NC_141260.1, from coordinate 4,490,774 downwards.
ACCTGTAATAATGTGTTCGAAAGGAAAAAATGAATAAAACAAAACAAACAAAAATATATTATGAACCAACTGAAACAGTTATTTGGAAAATTCTGACTCCTTTGGCTGGATGCAGTTGAGTACTTAATGTTTGAGCTTCCCATGTACAATAGATCATTTTCTGGTGTACAATGTGCTAACGACTTAGGTTATGCGATAATGACAACGGTTGTGAGGTAGATATTAGTTAGTGGCAGCCAGATGAACTGCTAATAATCCATCTGTTCACCGTAGTTATAACGTATAGCTAACCTAGGCTCCAATTAATGGTTAGACTACATCAGATTTCACATTAGATCTTTAGGCATTCGCAAACAACTTATTACTGGAGGCAAATGGGTGTGTTTAGCTTCCCTTGCAAATCATTATTCTGGTGCGCAATGTGCAAAGAGGTGTGGGAGGTTACCTGGGTCGTTAGTAGCTGAAAAGTAAATAAAAGAGAAAAGCAAGTTAGCAAGCAATTTATTTCATTATACTAAAGGAATGTACAGCATTACTTTGTTTATCTATACATTAGGTGAAAACAAGTGAAAATGTCTTTGGTTATAAGATAATGACAAAGGTTATGAGGTGGATATTAGCTGGTGGCAGCCAGATGAACTGTCACACCGTGGTGAGGTTGTCTTGTCATTTCCTGTTTTATTTGGAAAATTCTGACTCCTTTCGTTTCAGGTCACTTGCCCTTCCTCATGTGGTGTCAGTGTCAACCCTGATTCCTGATTGTGTCCACCTGTTTCCCATTACCCTCATGTGTTAAATGGTCTGCGTCTCCCCTGTCTTGTGCCTAAGTGTTTTCGTCAGAGCCACTCAAGCCAGTCACAGTCCCTGTGCCTTCTTGTCACGACGACTATCCAAGGCAGAGCGTAACTATGATGTTGGGGACAGAGAGCTTCTGGCTGTCAAAATTGCTTTGGAAGAATGGAGGCACTGGCTTGAGGGGGCGAAGCATCCGTTTGTGGTCTGGACCGATCACAAGAACCTGGAATACATACGCAAAGCCAAGAGACTTAACCCACGCCAGGCCAGGTAGGCGCTGTTCTTTAACCGTTTTTCCTTCTCTCTCACTTACAGGCCGGGGTCTCGTAACGTCAATTCCGACGCACTGTCTCGTCTCTATGACCCCGAGCCTGTAGCTAAGGAACCAGAGACCATCCTTTTGCCGAACTGTGTGGTTGGGCCCACACTTCACTTCTTTACTGTCATCCGGGAGTCCGACGGACAATGTACGCCATCTCCCGGCGATTCTGGTGGCCTTCCATGGAGCCGGAGGTCCGAGAGTACATCGAGGGCTGCTCGGTATGTGCCCAAAATAAGTCATCCACCAGATCACGCATGGGCCTGCTGCAGCCCCTTCCCATTCCTTCCAGACCATGGGCAGAAATATCCCTGGACTTTGTCACAGGACTCCCCATCTCCCGAGGTAAAACCACAGTTCTCACTGTAGTCGACAGACTTTCTAAAATGGTCAGATTCATAGCCTTGCCTAAGCTTCCCTCAGCCAAGGAAACGGCTGAGGTCATGATTAACCACGTCTTTCGAGTTCATGGGTTCCGTAGAGACATTGTGTCGGACCGGGGGCCCCAGTTTGTGTCTCGCTTTTGGAGGGAGTTTTACCGCTTAGTCGGAGCCAAAGCCAGCCTAACCTCAGGTTACCACCCTGAGGCTAACGGCCAGTCTGAGTGCCTCAACCAACAGTTAGAAACCGGTCTCTGGTGCCTAGTCTCCCAGAATCCTTCAACGTGGAGCAAGCACCTGGTCTGGGTTGAGCTTGCCCATAACTCGCTGCCTACTTCTGCCACAGGACTCACCCCATAAAATGTGTTTTTGGCTACGATCACCCCTTCTTTGCTAACCTGGAGTCTGAGGCCTCTGTTCCTTCTGCCCATGCCTTGGTCCGCCGCTGCCATCGCATCTGGGCAGCCGCTCGGCAGGTACTGGAGCGCCAGAGGGACAGAGTCAAGCGAGCAGCTGATCAAAAGAGGAGACCTGCTCCAGCATACCAGCCGAGGCATAAAGTGTGGCTGTCCTCCAAGAACCTCCACTTGAAGGTGCCATGCCAAAAGTTGGCACCACGGTTTGTGGGTCCGTACCCAATCTCCAAGGTGATCAACCCGGCCGCTGTCCGTCTCCGCCTGCCTCAGTCCCTTCGTGTTCATCCATGTTCCACGTGAGCCAAGTCAAGCCAGTCAAGGAGAGTCCCCTGGTTCCGGCTCCCTCGCGCCCGCCGCCTCCTGTGATTGTGGATGGGGGCCCCGTTTACAAAGTGAAGCGACTGCTGGCCGTCCGCAATCGTGGCCGGGGCAGGCAGTTCTTGGTGGACTGGGAGGGGTATGGGCCCGAGGAGAGACAGTGGGTTCCTTCCCGCTTCATTATGGATGACTCTCTAATTGAGGACTTCTATAGGGATCATCCTGACCAGCCTAGGCTGTCGGGAGGGGTACTGTCACACACCGCGGTGAGGTTGTCTTGTCATTTCCTGTTTTATTTGGAAAATTCTGACTCCTTTCGTTTCAGGTCACTTGCCCTTCCTCATGTGGTGTTAGTGTCAATCCTGATTGTGTCCACCTGTTTCCCATTACCCACATGTGTTAAATAGTCTGCGTCTCCCCTGTCTTGTGCCTAAGTGTTTTCGTCAGAGCCAGTCAGTCCTCAGCCTTGTTGTCCTGTATAGTTTTAGTTAAGGAGTGATATTGGTTTGTTTGTAGTTTAGACATCCTCCCTTTTGGAGCGCCTTTAGTTTAACATTTAATAGCCTTTGTTTTTTCCCTCTAAACGAGGAGTTTTTTTTTTTTGTTTAATAAATACCTGCCTTGGCCTCAAACTACTATCTCTGCGTCTGAGTCCTAAATCTGCCACGTCGTGTCATGAACTGCGAGTAATACATCTACTGTAGTAATAACGTAACTAGGCTTAAACTATTAGTAAATTATGAAACAGCTACAACCGGCTTCATCTAAGACTTTGAGAGAGACAATAACTGAAGTATTTTGGCTGGGGACAGTGTGCACTTGAGGGTTTGACCTTCCCTTGTAGATAGCAGTTTTGGTGTACAATGTGCAAAGTGTAGGTTTGGTGACTTACTTGCATCTGAAAAGTAAATAAAAGAGAAAAACATTATTTATTCCATTATACTTGAGGAATATACAGTATTACCTTGTCTATACATGAGTATTTGGAGGGAAAAAAACGACTTAGGTTATGAGATAATGACAACGGTTGTGAGGTAGATATTAGTTAGTGGCAGCCAGATGAACTGCTAATAATCCATCTGTTCACCGTAGTTATAACGTATAGCTAACCTAGGCTCCAATTAATGGTTAGACTACATCAGATTTCACATTAGACCTTTAGGCATTCGCAAACAACTTATTACTGGAGGCAAATGGGTGTGTTTAGCTTCCCTTGCAAATCATTATTCTGGTGCGCAATGTGCAAAGAGGTGTGGGAGGTTACCTGGGGCGTTGGTAGCTGAAAAGTAAATAAAAGAGAAAAGCATGTTATTTATTTCATTATACTAAAGGAATGTACAGCATTACTTTGTTTATCTATACATTAGGTGAAAACAAGTGAAAATGTCTTTGGTTATAAGATAATGACAAAGGTTATGAGGTGGATATTAGCTGTTTTTGTTTAATAAATATCTGCCTTGGCCTCAAACTCCTATCTCTGCGTCTGAGTCCTAAATCTGCCACGTCGTGTCATGAACTGCGAGTAATGCATCTACTGTAGTAATAACGTAACTAGGCTTAAACTATTAGTAAATTATGCAACAGCTACAACAGGCTTCATCTAAGACATTGAGAGAGACAATAATTAAAGTCTTTTGGCTGGGGACAGTGTGCACTTGAGGGTTTGAGCTTCCCTTGTAGATATTGTTCTAGTGTAGAATGTGCAAAGTTTAAGTAACGTAAAATGTATTCAATTTTAGTTTATGAATGTAAAGTGTTTCCTAATCTATACATTGGGTTTTTGGTGAGAAAAAAAGTGAAACCAACTGTATCTATGGGATAATGGAAAACATGAGGTGGATATTAGCTAGTGGCGAGGATGGATGAACTGCTAACAATGCATCCTTAAACTGTAGTTTTAATGTAACTAGGCTGAAATTATTGGTAAGATATGCAGCAGTTACAACCGGTTTCATCTAAGACCTAGACATTCACTAAAGACTTTTGGCTGAATGCATTTGGACAGTTGTGTGTTTGAACTTCCATTGTCGGTGTTTTTTATGGTGTACAATGTGCAAAGTATAGATGTGGAAGGTTACCGATCCGAAAAGAGAAAAACATGTTAAATATCCCAGTTTTATTTTTGTATAGTAGGGATGGGATGAGAATTCGTAATACGAGAATTTGCGGGATTAGAATGACACGAGATTTATCATCCTGCAAAGCACGAGATGTATTTTTTTCCGAGGCATAAATCTGCTTATTTGTGACAAAAGTGTGCTAATTGGTTAAGAAAAAAATTAAATAAATACAAATTTAGATATTCATATATTCAAATTCTACACTTATTTTCCTTTAAAATGATTTAAATACATGGGCGTACCTAAAAAATATACAAAGTTACACCAATTTTAATGTTGGCACGATGAAATTTGTTTAAAAAAAATTGAATAATCGATATTGAATCGATTTTCCTTTTTGAGCCTGATATCGATTCATAAAACCATGATTCAATTATTTTAAGAAAATATAATTTTCAAGGCCATTTTTTAGGTATCTTACTGTTTTCTTGGAAAGTTTTTGTAACCCACTCAAGTTGTACACTTCACTTGTTTCATATTGTTCACATTAATTTAAAAGTCTTTTTTTACATTTATGAAAGACCTAATTGGTTGAACTTTGAGTCCATTCAGAATCTTTATTTAGAATTATTAAATTAGAATTATGGAAATATTTTCATCAATGTTTGTGTAACACTTAAGTGATTAAAACATGTGTTACTTTCATTAAACTAAATCATTTAACCAGTTACGACCTCAAAATAATTTAATTTGGAAGTTGTTTGTGGCGTTTTTAATCATTCCCTTGATTTTTAAGAAGAATTGATGTTCCATAATTAAGCAATATTGATTGAATCGAAGCGGATCGAATTGGGAAAAATCTAAATCGAATCGAACTGAACTCCTGTGAATCGAAATCAAATCGATTGAGGAAATTAGAATCGATACCCAGCCCTATTACATTATGTACAATATATACATTACATACAATACATTATTACATTAGCCTACATTATTACATACAATGTATTTAACAACTTTTATACTAGAGTCTGTCACTCTGCTCTGGTGGAAACTGCTCGGCTTCTCGCTTGAGTTTCACCCTCGCCAATGTGAAATGCTTTAGCTCATGAATCCATTCATTTAAATTAAAAGTAGAAATATATTTGTTTAAGAAAGAGATCCCAGAATTGGAGATTATCACTGTTTGGATTACAAACCTTCGCCCCGGACTGATGACATTTAGCTGTTCTACTCCAATGTTGGATGCCGTTGTTATGATGTGTGTCTTCTGTTCACTTTCATGCTGAAGGGTCACATTATGGTGTATTTTTATTTATTTTTTTACTTTTTTTTGGTTTCCATTAATATAAATTATTTGTTAAGTGACGTTAGAGGCGAGGAACTCTTGGTTATTTTGAGGCAGGTTTCCGAGACGGGCTACTAGCTAAAAACACGTTGCCCAAATTGTTCCAATAATGACTTATTTTCATTCATTTCTATTACAAATTTAACTTTGATGATGCTGGGAAATAATAATAGAGACATTAAGGAAGCTATTTTTTGGAAATTTTCAAAATCGACATTTTTGTCTAAACTATCTTTTTTTTTGTTGCCCCAAACTCAAAACTAATGGCACCGTCATGCGGACCCTTTTTTTTTTGGAGCAGGTCACATTTAGCGTACACTGTCAGGAAGACAGTCGCAGCAACTTTTTTATGACGGGAAAACGCAGTGAGAAGGCCATCTTCAAAATAAACCTTACTATACCAATAATATATGGACATCAATGCCTTGCTAGGCTCTTATTTTGAAGTTATTCTCGGCAGCGTGTCACGGCCTATGACGACTTGACTCGTCGTTGCCTTGAACTGGAAGATTTATATTAGCCATCTTTTTGTTACAAATCTCATCTCATTCTCGTGGACTCATTCTTGTGAGACATCTGGTCTCGTGGGATTTCTGTCTCGTCCCATGCCTAGTGTACAGTATTACGTTATCTATACATTAGGTATTTGGTGAAAGAAAAAGAGAATAATTGTAAAACGTGGTGTATTGGATATCAGCTGGTGGCAGGTGTAGGCTGATGAATATTGCATCCTTATACTGTAGTTATAACGTAGCTCGGCTCAAATTATTGGTTAGACATTATGCAGCAACTACAGCAATCAGTTTATGTCTTGCCATGTCAAGCCCCACTCTGGGTCTGGACTTTGTTCTGTTTTGTTCTTTTTGACCTGTGCCTAGTTTGCCTCCTTGTTTTTGCTCGATTAAAATAAACCTTTTTTTGGAGCTCGCCTGTGCCTCCTCATCTCTGCTGCCCGGCGTTTGGGTCCTCAAACACCACCCTCGTGACAAGATGATGGTCATCCATATTTGTTTTCATCAGCGCACACTGCGTGTGTTGGTGTGTGCGCTTTCCAAAGTATCCCGAAGAGGACTGGTACCGTGCTTCTTAGTTCCGCATTATTTTCAACGTTCTGTACTATATTAACCTTTGATTCACCAAATGTCAAAAGCCGTCATGACGTTAACACTAGGGGTGGGAAAATTTCAGATTCTTTCTGATTCAGACGGGGACAAATCTGAATTGATCCACAAACGTCCAAATTTCCATTATTAGACCAGTTTAAGGGGGCAACTGCGCTGCGTGCAGCTGCAAGGTTCAATAATGCGGATTGTGTCATACAACACTCGCGGGTTGCGAGTAGGACATACTGCTACATACAGGACAGGCTGTCTGGTGGTGGATGCGCTGCTTGACCAATTGTATGTGTTTTTTGCACATCAACATAAAAAAATAAATACATATAAAAAGATAAAAATTGTAATTCAAACATCCACTTTTTTAACCACTAAAAAGAACCAACCATTGTCTAATTCATATCTTTGTTTTCAGTGTTAAGGGAGTGACACATTTTAATTACTATGCATTTAAAATGATGTGATGAATCTGTTATTTTAATTTCAGCAATTATCACCTGTCTAAATTATTCAACACAGACAAATCTTTACAAGTGATGAAATGTTTCTACAAAATATCCAGTATTATATATTTTTTTATTGGCTACATTGTACATGTCACTGATTTTTTTTTTTTAAGTATATTGAACATAAAACAATGTAGTTAAATGAACCTTCCAATTTGAATTTGTTGATTTACACCATTAACCAAATTGTATTAACATCTTACAAATTCCTTTTATATGTCTATGTGTGCCCTGAGGAAACTGTGGAGACAACATGCGCACAGTCACTGTTTGTGCATCTTGAAGAACTCATCAATATTATAAAAGAAAACATTTATTTTAGCAAAGGAAATGGACAAGTTTTAGTATTAAATAATAAACCATAATCAGAAAAAAACACAGTAATAGTCAAGCTACAAATTTGGAAAATAATCAAATAAAAACATTTTGTGACTGAAAAGTCCTGGCTGTACCTAATTAATTGGCCAAGATGGCCGCCGCCCCGGGTGGGCAGAGGGGAGAGAATCCTTGGTGTACCTAATTAATTGGCCAAAATGGCCGCCGCCCTGGGTGGGCGGAGTGGCGAGAATCCAGGGTGTACCTAATTAATTGACCAGAATCCTGGGTGTACCTAATCAATTGGCCAAGATAGTAGTAGTAGTAATAGTATTTGCAATAGTAGTAGTCGTATATAGGCCAAGCCTTGAGTACACCAAGAAAAAAAGGGGCTGAGTTGAGCTCAACAGTGAGAGATGATTGGCTGAGGCAGTTGCTATGCAAAAACGACAGATCATTCACGCACACACATTTGATTTTAACTTGTTGCGAGACGTCACGCACCCACATTCCATTGATTTTGTATAGGATACGCTCACCTCAAACAAAAGCCTCTCACGACCTAACGGTTGAAGATGCAGATTGCAGAAATGGCTCGTTAGAACGGCAAGGGTTTGGGGAACGCGAGCATGTTCTCAGTTTTTTAATCGGATGAAAAATGACCAACTTAGGAGCAGGTTGAAAACTTATGATTGATCGAAAATAAAGAGGGAAAAACGGCGAAAATAACATTGAAAAGAGATCGAAATAGTCCGACTTCTCCTCGCTTAAAGTGAAAATAAAGGTACTAAATGACACCTTAGCCAAATAAAACTTAGTTTTTCAGAAAGCAGAGGCTTGTGGCTACAAAATGTGCCAATTTGATGTCTAGTGAGCAAAGATTGTGGCCATGGTGACGAGTTGAAGTGAAACTTTTGGAAATAGATTTTTTGGTTCCCGTCACTGAAGCCTTAATTAGTCACACTCTAAATAGGCGACTTTCACCCCTTTGCTCACTGTCTTTGAACCCGCACAGGGGGGAGAGCTTTCATTCCTTAATATTTTTTTTTGACACTGAGCTAAAGATGACAAAAATGCCAACAAAATGAGCTAAAATTCATATCGGAGCTAAAATTCATATCGGTCGGTCAACGTATGCGCGTGTCTTGGAAAAAGGTGTTTGATTGGAGTTGATCTCTTTCGGTTTCCCATTCATTCGTATGGGACTTTATTTGGGAGTTTTTTGGGAATAGCGTCGCCATGGTAACTGGGAATTCCCTTGCGGAAAAATCGGTGGAAGATTAAAAAATATAATAAAAAGAAGAAGAAGAATAATACTAGAAAAATTTCCGCGGAAATTTTGAATGGGCCTGCTGACTCTTGCAAGGTGGAAAGATGCATGCTCTGAACTGTTTGCCAAATGTTGGTGTACTTTACCTCTCAATTTGTGTCAGCAGGAATAGAGTTCAGGACAATTTGTAATAACTGCAGTTATTACATGTGTAATGGCTTCCCTTATGTCTTGATTGACATTTTAGTCATATCAAAAGGGAATCAGTTTAATTTCTTGCTTATAGTGTAAGTGATTAAAATATAAAATGCAATATACTGTATCATGGAGCAAATACAGTATGAATGCAGTGTTTAAATTTGACATTGCATATTAAAAGGCATGTTGGTGCTGATCAATATTGCAGGAATATTACTCCAAAGTACATGTAAAACGGCTCTTAAAAGAGCCGTTTTGGGTCTTTGTTACACAGCATCTTCATCTTTTCCTGAGCACACAAAGGAACAAGTTGTTAGAAAATAGGCAGCAAAACTGAACAGTTAAAACTTAATCTAAATACTCATCCAATACACATGTGACGGTTTTTCAGTGAGGAATCCTGTAGAATAAATCATTTTGGTCTACGTTTGCGGGATCCCTTTTTTCATCTTTTCTCTCCACCAGTTGTACCGGACATAACAACCTTGATATCCTTGGCCATGTCAAGTAGCGCCCCTTGCTGCGCTCCATCCACCTGTATTGCATGTGAAAATGAAAAATGAGTGTTCAATGTTTGCCTAGATCAATTCAGTAATCAATCATCACTTACCATCGCAGTTCATCCCTTACCATCGCAGTACCTCACTGACACCAACACTTTTCATTGTGTTATAGTCACAATCACAATAAGGACAAACAAAACATTCAAGTCCAAATGCACGATGTCCTGCTAACAGAAAAGCACACTGATTAAAAGTACCGTCATACAACACTGCTCAAAATAAGGGAGCGCTTAAATGACATATCCCATGTCTTAAATTCAATTTAAAGCTCAATACGTTTAGAACTAACTAAATGATAAATATGTCTACAAAAAAAATGATTGGCCGCTCTGATTTTGAGTGTAGTTCTGTTATGACACCAATTTTGAACGAGCAAAGGATTTAACTTTTCAGCCTTTACAATTTAAAGTACAGTATCCCCCTCTTTTGAGCAGTGGTATGAAAGGCTCAATAACATTTGCAAAGGCGCACTTGTGAAAATGGTGCCCTTGCGATCGACAATGAGCTGACACAAGAAGTTAACACACAGTAGACCGGACTGTGGTAACTGTAATAAGTGTGCAGAACGCCTGATTGAACACAACAATCTGGGCGAGATATGTAAATGTGATCAATCAGTGTCTGCTTTCCAGTTGTGGCCTGGGTGATCAGCTGTGAAAAGCCTCTGGACTGAAACAAGTCCAGAATGGATTTCTTTCCCTTTGAAAGCAAATCCTCATTAAAGTCTCCGCAAACAATCAGTGTCTGCTTTCCAGTTGTGGCCTGGGTGATAAGCTGTGAAAAGCCTCTGGACTGAAACAAGTCCAGAATGGATTTCTTTCCCTTTGAAAGCAAATCCTCATTAAAGTCTCCGCAAACAACAATAGGCTGGCAGTCCATCACGGCCAAGGCATCCAAGAGACTTCCAAGGTTTGGAAGAAATGTGCCAAGACTCAGGTTGGGTGGCCTGTAGACCGTAGCTATCAAAGCCTGGACGGGAGCGTCAACCCTGATGACAGCAAATTCCAGGTCAACCACATTCTGAATAAACCGACGGGGCTCCGCTCGAAGACAATCGCGATAATAGACTGCGACTCCGCCACCCTCTTTTTGGGCCACGTCCAGTCTATTTGAATACGAAACTTGTCTGTTGCGCACAAAAGTGCTGCATCCCTCCAGTTGCAAGGGAGGGGGGGAGAAGGATCCAGACAAATGAGTTTCAGTGAGGCAAAGGACATCTGCCAGCCTCAACTCATGATGAGACTTTAAGTCGTCAATATGAGATGGAAGGCCCTCGGTGTTGTGATGAACAATGGTCAAGGTGGGAAAAGCAGTTTGCGGCATTTTGAAAAAGTACAACAGTGGTCTTGTACTTTGGAAAGAAGCGCGCGTCATACTGTCCATTGCCGTCGTGACGTTGGGATTGGCATAGATTTTGGATTCGTCAAAGTCTATGACCCTCAATCCCTGAAGTGACGTCGTGCGGCTTAGGGCAACATAGGCCATTCCAGGTTCAAACACACGCTTAAGAGACACCACTGCAGAAGTCATCGTCATGCCTTGCACTTTGTGAGCCGTGCATCCAAAGGCAAGCTTCATGGGGAATTGCCGCCTGACCACGCCTTTTATGCCCAGGTTTTCCTCCGACCTTTCGATATAGACCAAGTCATCCGTCGGCCCCAGAATTTTATCACGCAATTTCTGGCCCGCTTCGGGATTGTCTAGCCTCAGTCCGAGCAAGGTCACTTTCTCCGCCGACCCCTTTGGGGCGCTTTGAACAATGTTGCCTATTGTGCCAAAGGTCCCGTTCACCAATCCGTCCTCGACATCCAAATTCCGAAGAAGCATAACCCGTGCTCCTACACCAGGTATAAGGGCATCCGGTAGATCCCTTCTCGACCCCATGATCACTTTGGTCACGGTGACCATCGCCCCCGACCGTGGGCTCTTCCTGTAGTCCTCTGCGGGAATATTGACCACAGTCAATTTGAGAGCAGCCACAGTTGCTGCATTGTGCCTATCCACCTCTTTATTGGTGGCAAAGATATGCAGAGTATCCGCAGGGAGGTCTCGCGCATCCGTGACAGCCGTGGTGAGTAACGCCCTGTCACCATCGCCAAGCGGATCAGCCTTCCCCTTCTCCCTGATCCTGTTCAAAAGCTCGGCAAAAGCGACGTCGTCTTTTTGCCGCATGATTTGAGTAAGCTTGACCATCTGAAAATCTGTCCAGAGGTCAAGAAGATCGTTGTCAGAAACGCAGAGGGGCTTGGACCTTCCGAGGGGTGGCAGTTGGTAGAAGTCCCCAACTGCAAGAACGGAGATGCCCCCAAATGGTCTCTGGTTGCCCTTGATTTGCTGAAATCTCCGGTGGACATAGGCAAAGAGTTCCTTGGAGACCATGGAGATCTCGTCGATGATCAAAATTTCCACGTTGCAAAGGGTTGCTCTCAATGCGTCCAACGTATTCCCCAGCGCCTGGTAAGCAGGCTTTAGAGTCCTGGGGAATTTCAAGAGGGAATGAAGCGTTTTCCCTGAGATGTTGTAAGCCGCCGTGCCAGTAAACGACGTCAGCAGCACAGCAGGCTTGGCCATATCCGCTTCGTCGCGGAACCTGGGAAGCTGGCGGAGAATCTTACTGGCCTCCTGGTAAATGCACTTGATGACATGCGATTTACCACAGCCAGCTCCTCCGGGGATTAAATAAAAGAAGGGCTCGAGGAGACGATCCGAAACGCGTTTCAAACACCACTCGCGCACAGCGTAGAAGACGGACGCTTGCGTTTCATTGAGACTGCGGTACATGTTCCTCACAAATTCGGCGCTCAACTTTGGCGCCTCAAACGCCGGCAAGACCGCGCCGCTACCAGGAGCGTCCTGGTAGGCCGGAACCTCATCTTGCGGGTCTTCCTGTAACGGATTAGATTCGCGTTCGGCGGCACACTCCAAATGCTCTGCTTCTACCTCCGGCGCAAAAGTGCTCCACGCGTTGAGAACCGCACGAAGCTCTTTCAATTTTTCGAAGGCATTGTCCACGGTCTTTCCCCGTCCTTCGTACCGCCCCCGATTGCGGTCGACGATAGCCCGCACCCGACCGAACTTTGATTCCCCGGCACCGTAGAACTCCTCGTACGTTTTGAGGTTTTCAGACCTGAGCTCGGCGTCGTCTCTGTGGGGGAGGTACAATTTAAGCTGGGTCCTGTAATACTTCTCAGCATACTTTTTGATTGAGAAGCGAGTGAATCTGATGACGGCATCTTTTCCAATCCGCTTCTGGATGAATCCCTTGCCGTGTGAGAGGGGAATGACATTCTTGCCCTCAATCTGCTGACCGTAGACGACCCGGTATTCGGATGCGAATTCGGCGAGACACATCCGCTCAAACATTGCCGTTCTAGGTCTTGCCACATATTTGTCTGGCAGACCAGACATCCACACGTTGTCTGCGTCCGGATGCATGGTCTTCAGTCTACTCATGGGTAGACTCAATTTCACGCCATCCTCAGCCGTCTGGATGAAAATTACGCTGCGCGAGCACTTCTTCAGAGGGAGACTGCATGTCCGCGCCACCGCTTCTTGAGCGCTCACCTCTCTGTGCTTGGAATACGCCGCCATTATTTTCATCAATTGAAGTATAGTAACATCACACATTGTATAGTTCATTGATTATAAATAATGGATGGGGTGAGCAGAGCCTTCAATAAATCCTCAACAATAGAAAAAAATGGATCCACTATAGACTTCCTTGTTTACTTATTAACAAAGAAAACGGTATTGTAATAACATTGTTACTTTTTTTTTCTTTTAGATTAATTTCCATGAGGTGAAACGGTTTGGCAAAATGGATGGATATTCTGGATGGCCGTGAAAAAAACGATCGCTACAGAAACCAACGGTAATCTTTCAAGGGGGAAAATAAAGGCAGCTTTGACAATTTACAAATGTGTGCTGTAGTCAATCAATGAAGGTCATTTAACAGTGTAAAATACTTCCAAAATCCCTCATCGGCGCCGCTCCGCTACACGATCGAGCAGGACACGCCACTCAACAACCGACGCCCCCTCCCCCAACCCCACCACGACGACGACAGACGAGACAAAAGCCTTACTGTATATTGTAGCAACGATGGATATACACAATTGAGATTTAGAGCATACTCAAACTTTTCTTTGTTTTTCTTTTACTGCACATTAAAACCTTAAAGTGAGATCTGCTAGCTCTAGCTAGCGCTAGCAGGTGTAGTTAGTGTTAGAGTAGACAATATTAAGTATTGTACTCTTTGCGTGTTCAATTAACTGAATGGTGAGATTCTGTTGAAGAAGTTCCTTTGCAAAGGTAAATAATTACCAGAAGCTTCTGATCACACAAATGAAGTCACCCAAGCAGTGCTCTGTTCAAATGTGTGTCTTCTCTCCAGCCCACATCATTATTTATTCAAAGAGGGTTCATAAAAAAGTCAGCCCACAACACACCTGGTTACAACTGAATGAATACAAGAGAATCCGTTCCCATGGGTATAAATCAGATTAGAAAAAATACAATAATAATAAGCCTGACTCCCTTCCGACACAGCAGAATCCCGGCCCTCCCATTAGATAACGAATGAATAGACAGACCCGTTGCTCTTTCTCATGAAAGTAACACAGACAAGAATACAATTCATTGAGCCTACACTGAGTCAACTAAATCCAAAACGGCTAAAATATAAATTAAAACTAAAAAACAATGTTAATAACTCATCATTAGCATGTAGGTTACCATGTCTAGCACTTAACTTTACCTATATCTTGTTAAAACAGCAGCCGGATAACACAACGTTCAAACACATCAAATACGTTTCAATACATTGCCAGTATTAACGTGATGTAGTTTAAGATGGGGGAAAACTTGCAAAATCTCACTTATTTAGCATTATACATCAGACTACAAACAACTGCCGTGCAACACTTACCTCAGACGAGATGAAATGGGAAGAAGCCGTGGTCGAGAACCTTCTAAAATAGTCTCATTCAAGCGTCTCTAATTGGCCACAGCACAGACAAGCAGAAAACGACCAATCAGGGAAAAGAGACAAGACAACATGAACTCCAACTATCAGCAAGGGGGTCCGTCGTCTAGAACCTTCCAAAATCAAGCGAATGTCATTGGCCACAGCACAGACAGGGAAAAAAGCGGACCAATCAGGGTTAGGATTAGAAAAAAACGCGCGAGAGAAGACAACGCGAAGTCCCAACTATCACAAGATGGGTTGCAGCCCGATGGTGAGGTTAGAGCGCGCTGCATCCGAGGAGACCAGTTTAAGGGGGCAACTGCGCTGCGTGCAGCTGCAAGGTTCAATAATGCGGATTGTGTCATACAACACTCGCGGGTTGCGAGTAGGACATACTGCTACATACAGGACAGGCTGTCTGGTGGTGGATGCACTGCTTGACCACTTGTATGTGTTTTTTGCACAAAAAAAATAAATAAAAATAAATAAAAAAAAGATACAAATTGTAATTCAAACATCCACTTTTTTAACCACTAAAAAGAACCAACCATTGTCTAATTCATATCTTTGTTTTCAGTGTTAAGGGAGTGATACATTTTAATTACTATGCATTTAAAATAATGTGATGAATCTGTTATTTTAATTTCAGCAATTATCACCTGTCTAAATTATTCAACACAGACAAATCTTTACAAGTGATGAAATGTTTCTACAAAATATCCAGTATTATATATTTTATTATTGGCTACATTGTACATGTCACTGAATTTTTTTTTTTAAAGTATATTGAACATAAAACAATCTAGTTAAATGAACCTTCCAATTTGAATTTGTTGATTTACACCATTAACCCAATTTTATCAACATCTTACAAATTACTTTTATATGTGTATGTGTGCCCTGAGGAAACAACATGTGCACAGTCACTGTTTGTGCATCTTGAAGAACTCATCAATATTATAAAATAAAACATTTATTTTAGCAAAGGAAATGGACAATTTATAGTATTTAACTCTTTGACTGCCAGACGTTTTCAGAAAAGGGATGCCGCCAGTGCCAGCCGATTTAAGCATTTTGACTGATCTTTCAAGGTCCACAGAAAATGTTCTGTTTGGACTATGGAAACACACGTACTACCAAATGAAAGATCTTTCATCAGAAAAAAAAAGTTTGTTTCTACCTTATTCCGTTCTTTAGTAATCAACAATAGAAAATGGTTAGTTTGACCCAATTTCGCCTGTTTTGGACCAAAATACGGAGAAATCAAGCTTTTAGTGAAACGATATTATTTCATGCATTCTAGTGAATTTTACACTTCTTTTTGTCCATGAATGATGCCACAAACACCTAAATAGTGCTTTACTTCTATAAAACACTACCACCAAGAATGAAAAAGTGTTTTTTGATAGCAAAATACGTTTATTTACATTCAACAGTGTAACAATTTGACAACAATTTGGCAAACTATTTACAAATGTGTGCAACTGTGGTGCTATTTACAAATATGTGGATGTTTCAACGACAGTTTTTCTTTTTGTAACACTCTCCTGCGTGCAAGGAGACGCAACAGCATTTGCACAACAGATTGCCTCTTCGCGTGCTCCACTTTCTTGCAGGCCGTTTTTTCCGGGGAATAGCAAGTATATACTGCAGTGTGTGTTGCCATCAAGTCTAATATCAGGATCATGCTACGGTTTCGTTACGTCTCGCTTCCTCGTGTCCTTCAGTTGCTACACCGGGTTGTAAGAGATGTTCTGATCCATTTTATCCACTCCATTCATGGTGGCATCGTAGTCCAGAAACAGTGTCTTCACCGTGATCAGACTGTACCCGCTCCTCTGATGAATATGCATTGGACTCGGGGTACTCTTCATTGTCCGACAAAATGTCCGCATGTGAAAGCTCCGGCGTTAGCAGCGGTAGCCGCGCTAGCCGGTGAGGCTTACTACGTGATCATAACAGTCGCGTCAAGGCTTCCAACTTTGGCGTCAAGCTCGGAGTCATCATCATCATCATCATCAATCTGCATTGGTCGATGCCAACTCTCCATCGCCCGATCGAATGTCCGATTGTGTAGAAGTACCCGGTCGGCTATTGTGCGCGTTTTGCGGCCTTAGCAGCGGTAGCCGCACTAGCCGCGCTTAGCCGGTGAGGCTTACTACGTGATCATAACAGTTGCATCAAGGCTTCCAACTTTGGCGTCAAGCTCGGAGTCATCATCATCGTCGACATCAATGCGCTTTTTAGTATTGATTGATGCTTTCCGTCTTTGAAAAAAATGCTCAAGCGTGAGCTGCTTGCAACCGGTTGATTGGTCAGCCATTGTGGGCTTCATCAGCCATGTCTCCTCAACACTCTAGCTCCGCCTCACGTCTTCTACTGACGCCCACGGTGGGCGGCCCATCCAACCTTGTGCAAAGAGAGTCATCGCTGCCCTCTAGGGGCCAAAACGAGTCTTTTACTAATCAGATCTGCCTGATACTTTCTGCACAGCTGCCCAAGGCTTTCCTGCACCCGTTTTCAAAAAAAAACAAAAAAAAAACATAGGGGACGTCTTTTAACGTCCTCGGCGCCCTTCCCTAGGTTTATGCTAAACGTTTTATAACGTTTATGGCGGTCAAAGAGTTAATAATAAACCACAATCATCA
The DNA here is from genome assembly GCF_054856555.1 of Leptonotus elevatus. Classification (NCBI taxonomy): domain Eukaryota; kingdom Metazoa; phylum Chordata; class Actinopteri; order Syngnathiformes; family Syngnathidae; genus Leptonotus; species Leptonotus elevatus. The sequence continues at coordinate 4,473,557 of NC_141260.1, read as the reverse complement.
AAAAAACACAGTAATAGTCACATGCTACAAATTTGGAAAATAATCAAATAAAACAATTTTGTGACTGAAAAGTCCTGGCTGTACCTAATCAATTGGCCAAGATGGCCGCCGCCCCGGGTGGGCGGAGGGGAGAGAATCCTTAGTGTACCTAATTAATTGGCCAAGATGGCCGTTGCCCTGGGTGAGCGGAGTGGCGAGACTCCAGGGTGTACCTAATTAATTGGCCAAGATGGCCGCCGCCCTGGGTGGGCGGAGTGGCAAGAATCCAGGGTGTACCTAATGAATTGACCAGAATCCTGGGTGTACCTAATCAATTGGCCAAGATAGTAGTAGTAGTAATAGTATTTGCAATAGTAGTAGTCGTAGATAGGCCAAGCCTTGAGTACACCAAGAAAAAAAGGGGGTGAGTTGAGCTCAACAGTGAGAGAAATGATTGGCTGAGGCAGTTGCTATGCAAAAGTGAGAGACCAGGCAGTATAGCTAAAAAAGCACTATTTAAATAGCAGTCCATTCCATTTCATTTAAAAATAATAATAATGTGTGTGTATTGTGTGTGTTTTTTTAAACGTTTTTTTTTTTTTAATGTAAATGAGCTGAACAGTTTAAAATTTAAACCATTGAAATCGGTCAAGAAATGTGGAAGTTCACCATAATCAACATCAACTAAAAGTATCTTACTGCCATTTTACAAAACATGCACATTCACGCACACACATTTGATTTTAAGTTGTTAGGAGACGTCACGCACCCACATTCCATTGATTTTGTATAGGATTACGCTCACCTCAAACAAAAGCCTCTCACGACTTAACGGTTGAAGATGCAGATTCCAGAAATGGCTCGTTAGAACGGCAAGGGTTTGGGGAACGCGAGCATGTTCTCAGTTTTGTAATCGGATGAAAAATGACCAAATGAGAGCAGGTTGAAAACTTATAATTGATCGAAAATGAAGAGGGAAAAAACGGCGAAATTAACATGGAGGAGATAGGCGCCAAAGTCCGACTTCTCCTCGCTTTAAGTGAAAATAAAGGTACTAAATGACACCTTAGCCAAATAAAACTTAGTTTTTCAGAAAGTAGAGGCTTGTGGCTAGAAAATGTGCGAATTTGATGTCTAGTGAGCAAAGATTGTGGCCATGGTGACGAGTTGAAGTAAAACTTTTGGAAATAGATTTTTTGGTTCCCACCACTGAAAGTTTAATTGCGTAATAGAGTGGCGATTACACTCACTGTCTTTGAACCCGCACAGGGGGAAGAACCTTCATTCCTTAATTTTTTTTTGACACTGAGCTAAAGATAGGAAAAATTCCAACAAAATGAGCTAAAATTCATATCAATCGGTTAACGTATGCGCACGCAGCGTGTCTTGGAAAAAGGTGCTTGATGTGTGATTTTGTCTTTCCTTTTCACATTCATTTCCTATGGGACCTTCTTTCCCTGAATTTTGGGAGTTTTTTGGGAATAGCGTCGCCATGGTAACTGGGAATTCCTAGAAAAATAATGCCGCACCGAGTCAGATCGAGCCGCATCGTTTGATACTTCATTTGTCCTGGTGCGATGTACGGTACGGGCCGCATTCATGCGGAAAAATCGGTGGAAGATTAAAAAACTAGAAAAATTCCCGCGGAAATTTTGAATGGGCCTGCTAACTCTTGCAACTCTTTTCAATGAGCTGAACAGTTTAAAATTTCAACCGTTGAAATCACTCAAGAAATGTGGAAGTTATAATCAACTAAAAGTATTACTGCCCCTTTAAGAAACATGCACATTCACGCACACACATTTGATTTTAACTAACATTTCAATGAGCTGAACAGTTTAAAATTGAAACCATTGAAATCGCTCAAGAAATGTAAAAGTTAACCATAATCAACAGTATGTTACTGCCCCTTTAAGAAACATGCACATTCACGCACACACATTTGATTTTAAGTAACATTTCAATGAGCTGAACAGTTTAAAATTTAAACCATTGAAATCGGACAAGAAATGTGGAATCTACCATAATCAACAGTATCTTACTGCCCCTTTACAAAACATGCACATTCACGCACACACATTTGATTTTAAGTTGTTAAGAGACGTCACGCACCAACATTCCATTGATTTGTATAGGATTACGCTCACCTCAAACAAAAGCCTCTCGCGACTTAACGGTTGAAGATGCAGATTCCAGAAATGGCTCGTTAGAACGGCAAGGGTTTGGGGAACGCGAGCATGTTCTCAGTTTTTTAATCGGATGAAAAATGACCAAATGAGAGCAGGTTGAAAACTTATGATTGATCGAAAATGAAGAGGGGAAAACGGAAAACATTGAAAAGAGATCAAAATAGTGCGACTTCTCCTCGCTTAAAGTTAAAATAAAGGTACTAAATGACACCTTAGCCAAATAAAACTAACCCTAGTAGAGGCTTGTGGCTACAAAATGTGCGAATTTGATGTCTAGTGAGCAAAGATTGTGGCCATGGTGACGAGTTAAAGTGAAACTTTTGGAAATATATTTTTTGGTTCCCAGCACTCTGTCCTTAATTAGTCACGCTCTAGCTGATGCAAGAAAGGCGACTTTCACCCCTTTGCTCACTGTCTTTGAACCCGCACAGGGGGAGAGCTTTCATTCCTTAATTTTTTTTTTGACACTGAGCTAAAGATGACAAAAATTCCAACAAAATGAGCTAAAATTCATATCGGTCGGTCAACGTATGCGCGCGCAGCGTGTCTTGGAAAAAGGTGCTTGATTGGAGTTGATGTCTTTCGGATTCCCATTCATTCCTATGGGACTTTATTTGGGAGTTTTTTGGGAATAGCGTCGCCTTGGTAACTGGGAATTCTTAGAAAAATAATAGCGCAGCGAGTCAGATCGAGCCGCATCGTTTGATACCTCATTTGTCCCGGTGCGATCTACGGTTCGGGCCGCATTTTTGCCATCGCAGTTCATCCCTTACCATCGCAGTTCCTCACTGACAACAACACTTTTCATTGTGTTGTAGTCACAATCACAATAAGGACAAACAAAACATTCAAGTCCAAATGCACGATGTCCTGCTAACAGAAAAGCACACTGATTAAAAGTACCTTCATACAACACTGCTCAAAATAAGGGAGCGCTTAAATGACATATCCCATGTCTTAAATTCAATTTAAAGCTCAATACGTTTAGAACTAACTAAATGATAAATATGTCTACAAAAAAAAAGATTGGCCGCTCTGATTTAACCCTAGTTTAAACCCCTACTTTGAAACCCTAACCCTAGTTTAAAACCCTACTTTGAAACCCTAACCCTAGTTTGAAACCCTAACCCTAGTTTAAACCCCTACTTTGAAACCCTAACCCTAGTTTAAACCCCTACTTTGAAACCCTTACCCTAGTTTAAAACCCTACTTTGAAACCCTAACCCTAGTTTAAACCCCTACTTTAGAACCCTAACCCTAGGTTAAAACCCTACTTTGAAACCCTAACCCTAGTTTAAACCTCTACTTTGAAACACTAACCCTAGTTTAAAACCTTACTTTGAAACCCTATCCCTAGTTTGAGACCCTAAACCTAGTTTAAACCCCTACTTTGAAACCCTAATCCTAGTTCAAACTACTACTTTGAAACCCTAACCCTAGTTTAAAACCCTACTTTGAAACCCTAACCCTAGTTTAAACCCCTACTTTAGAACCCTAACCCTAGGTTAAAACCCTACTTTGAAACCCTAACCTTAGTTTAAACCCCTACTTTAAAACCCTAACCCTCGTTTAAAACCCTACTTTGAAACCCTAAGCCTAGTTTAAACCTCTACTTTGAAACCCTAACCCTAGTTTAAAACCTTACTTTGAAACCCTATCCCTAGTTTGAGACCCTAAACCTAGTTTAAACCCCTACTTTGAAACCCTAACCCTAGTTTAAACCTGTACTTTGAAACCCTAACCCTAGTTTGAAACCCTACTTTGAAACCCTAACCCTAGTTTGAAACCCTACTTTGAAACCCTAACCCTAGTTTAAAACCCTATTTTGAAACATTAACCCTAGTTTAAACCCGTACTTTGAAACCCTAACCCTAGTTTGAAACCCTACTTTGAAACCCTAACCCTAGTTTGAAACCCTACTTTGAAACCCTAACCCTAGTTTAAACCCCTACTTTGAAACCCTAACTCTAGTTTAAAACCCTACTTTAAAACCCTAACCCTAGTTTAAACCCCTACTTTGAAACCCTAACCCTACTTTAAACCCCTACTTTGAAACCATAACCATAGTTCAAACCCATACTTTGAAACCTTAACCCTAGTTTAAACCCCTACTTTGAAACCCTAACCCTAGTTTAAACCCCTAATTGAAACTTTATCCCTAGTTTAAACCCCTAATTTGAAACCCTAACCCTAGTTTAAACCCCTACTTTGAAACCCTAACCCTAGTTTAAACCCCTAATTGAAACTTTATCCCTAGTTTAAACCCCTACTTTGAAACCCTAACCCTAGTTTAAACCCCTACTTTGAAACCCTAACCCTAGTTTAAACCCCTAATTGAAACTTTATCCCTAGTTTAAACCCCTACTTTGAAACCCTAACCATAGTTTAAACCCCTTTTTTGAAACCCTAACCCTTGTTTAAAACCCTACTTTGAAACCCTAACCCTAGTTTAAACCCCTACTTTGAAACCCTAACCCTAGTTTAAACCACCATTTTGAAACCTTAACCTAGTTTAAAACCCTACTTTGAAACCCTAACCCTAGTTTAAACCCCTACTTTGAAACCTTAACCCTAGTTTAAACCCTAACCCTCGTTTAAACACCTACTTTGAAACCCTAACCCTAGTTTAAACCACTACTTTGAAACCCTAACCCTAGTTTAAAACCCTACTTTGAAACCCTAACCCTAGTTTAAACCCCTACTTTGAAACCCTAACCCTAGTTTAAAACCCTACTTTGAAACCCTAACCCTAGTTTAAAACCCTACTTTGAAACCTTAACTCTAGTTTGAAACCCTAACCTTAGTTTGAAACCCTAACCCTAGTTTAAACCCCTACTTTGAAACCCTAACCCTAGTTTAAAACCCTACTTTAACTCTTTGACTGCCATAAACGTTATAAAACGTTTAGCATAAACCTAGGGAAGGGCGCCGAGGACGTTAAAAGACGTCCCCTATGTTTTTTTTTTTTTTTTCAAAAACGGGTGCAGGAAAGCCTTGGGCAGCTGTGCTGAAAGTATCAGGCAGATATGATTAGTCAAAGACTCGTTTTGGCCCCTAGAGGGCAGCGATGACTCTCTTTGCACAAGGTTGGATGGGCCGCCCACCGTGGGCGTCAGTAGAAGACGTGAGGCGGAGCTAGAGTGTTGAGGAGACAATGGCTGATCCAAGCCACAATGGCTTGACCAAGCAACCGGTTACAAGCAGCTCAGCTTGAGCATTTTTTTCAAAGACGGAAAGCATCAATCAATACTAAAAAGCGCATTGATGTCAACGATGATGATGACTCCGAGCTCTACGCCAAAGTTGGAAGCTTTGGCCTGTTACTATCACGTAGTAAGCCTCACCGGCTAAGCGCGGCTAGCGCGGCTAGCGCTGCTAAGGCCGGAAAACGCGCACAATAGCCGGCCGGGTACTTCTGCACAAGCGGACATTCGATCGGGCGATGGAGAGTTGGCATCGACCAATGCAGATTGATGATGATGATGATGATGACTGCGAGTTTGACGCCAAAGTTGGAAGCCTGGACGTGTTTACGATCACGTAGTAAGCCTCACCGGCTAAGCGCGGCTAGCGCGGCTAGCGCGGCTAGCGCTTCTAAGGCCGGAAAACGCGCACAATAGCCGGCCGGGTACTTCTGCACAAGCGGACATTCGATCGGGCGATGGAGAGTTGGCATCGACCAATGCAGATTGATGATGATGATGATGATGACTGCGAGTTTGACGCCAAAGTTGGAAGCCTGGACGTGTTTACGATCACGTAGTAAGCCTCACCGGCTAGCGCTGCTAACGCCGGAAAACGCGGAGCTGCACAAGCGGACATTCGATCGGACAATGAAGAGTACCCCGAGTCCAATGCATATTCATCGGAGGAGCGGGTACAGTCTGATCACGGAGAAGACACTGTTTCTGGACTACGATGCCACCATGAATGGAGTGGATAAAATGGATCAGAACATCTCCTACCACCCGGTATAGCAACTGAAGGACACGGGGAAGCGAGACGTAACGAAACCGTAGCATGATCCTGATATTAGACTTGATGACACACTGCAGTATATACTTGCTATTCCCCGGAAAAAAACGGCCTGCAAGAAAGTGGCGCACGCGAAGAGGCAATCTGTTGTGCAAATGCTGTTGCGTCTCTTTGCACGCAGGAGAGTGTTACAAAAAGAAAAACTGTCGTTGAAACATCCACATATTTGTAAATAGCACCACAGTTGCACACATTTGTAAATAGTTTGCCAAATTGTTGTCAAATTGTTACACTGTTGAATGTAAATAAACGTATTTTGCTATCAAAAAACACTTTTTCATTCTTGGTGGTAGTGTTTTATAGAAGTAAAGCACTATTTAGGTGTTTGTGGCATCATTCATGGACAAAGGGAAGTGTCAAATTCACTAGAATGCATGAAATAATATCGTTTCACTAAAAGCTTGATTTCTCCGTATTTTGGTCCAACACAGGCGAAATTGGGTCAAACTAACCATTTTCTATTGTTGATTACTAAAGAACGGAATAAGGTAGAAACAAACTCTTTTTTTCTGATGAAAGATGAAAGTCCAATCTTTCATTTGGTAGTACGTGTGTTTCCATAGTCCAAACAGAACATTTTCTGTGGACCTTGAAAATCAGTCAAAATGCTTAAATCGGCTGGCACTGACGGCATCCCTTTTCTGAAAACGTCTGGCAGTCAAAGAGTTAAAACCCTAACCCTAGTTTAAAATCCTACTTTGAAACCCTAACCCTAGTTTAAACCCCTACTTTGAAACCCTAAACCTAGTTTAAAACCTTACTTTGAAACCCTAACCCTAGTTTGAAACCCTAACCCTAGTTTAAAACCCTACTTTGAAACCCTAACCCTAGTTTGAAAACCTAACCCTAGTTTAAACCCCTACTTTGAAACCCTAACCCTAGTTTAAACCCCTACTTTGAAACCCTAACCCGAGTTTAAACCCCTACTTTGAAACCCTAACCCTAGTTTAAACCCCTACTTTGAAACCCTAACCCTAGTTTAAAACCCTACTTTGAAACCCTAACCCTAGTTTAAAACCCTACTTTGAAACCCTAACCCTAGTTTAAAATCCTACTTTGAAACCCTAACCCTAGTTTAAACCCCTACTTTGAAACCCCAAACCTAGTTTAAAACCCTACTTTGAAACCCTAACCCTAGTTTGAAACACTAACCCTAGTTTAAAACCCTACTTTGAAACCCTAACCCTAGTTTAAACCCCTACTTTGAAACCTTAACCCTAGTTCAAACCCCTAGTTTGAAACCCTAACCCGAGTTTAAACCCCTACTTTGAAACCCTAACCTGAGTTTAAACCCCTACTTTGAAAACCTAACCCTAGTTTAAACCCCTACTTTGAAACCCTAATCCTAGTTTAAACCCCTACTTAGAAACCCTAACCCTAGTTTAAACCCCTACTTTGAAACCATAACCCTAGTTTAAACCCTTACTTTGAAACCCTAAGCCTAGTTTGAAACCCTAACCCTAATTTAAACCCCTACTTTAGAACCCTAACCCTAGGTTAAACCCCTACTTTGAAACCCTAACCTTAGTTTAAAATCCTACTTTGAAACCTTAACCCTAGTTTAAACCCCTACTTTGAAACCCTAACCCTAGTTTAAACCCCTACTTTGAAATCCTAATCCTAGTTTAAACCCCTACTTTGAAACCCTAACCCGAGTTTAAACCCCTACTTTGAAACCCTAAACCTAGTTTAAAACCCTACTTTGAAACCCTAACCCTACTTTAAACCCCTACTTTGAAACCATAACCATAGTTCAAACCCATACTTTGAAACCTTAACCCTAGTTTAAACCCCTACTTTGAAACCCTAACCCTAGTTTAAACCCCTAATTGAAACTTTATCCCTAGTTTAAACCCCTACTTTGAAACCCTAACCCTAGTTTAAACCCCTATTTTGAAACCCTAACCCTAGTTTAAACCCCTAATTGAAACTTTATCCCTAGTTTAAACCCCTACTTTGAAACCCTAACCATAGTTTAAACCCCTACTTTGAAACCCTAACCCTTGTTTAAAACCCTACTTTGAAACCCTAACCCTAGTTTAAACCCCTACTTTGAAACCCTAACCCTAGTTTAAACCACCGTTTTGAAACCTTAACCTAGTTTAAAACCCTACTTTGAAACCCTAACCCTAGTTTAAACCCCTACTTTGAAACCTTAACCCTAGTTTAAACCCTAACCCTCGTTTAAACACCTACTTTGAAACCCTAACCCTAGTTTAAACCACTACTTTGAAACCCTAACCCTAGTTTAAAACCCTACATTGAAACCCTAACCCTAGTTTAAACCCCTACTTTGAAACCCTAACCCTAGTTTAAAACCCTACTTTGAAACCCTAACCCTAGTTTAAAACCCTACTTTGAAACCTTAACTCTAGTTTGAAACCCTAACCTTAGTTTGAAACCCTTACCCTAGTTTAAACCCCTACTTTGAAACCCTAACCCTAGTTTAAACCCCTACTTTGAAACCCTAACCCTAGTTTAAAACCCTACTTTAAAACCCTAACCCTAGTTTAAAATCCTACTTTGAAACCCTAACCCTAGTTTAAACCCCTACTTTGAAACCCTAAACCTAGTTTAAAACCCTACTTTGAAACCCTAACCCTAGTTTGAAACCCTACCCCTAGTTTAAAACCCTACTTTGAAACCCTAACCCTAGTTTGAAAACCTAACCCTAGTTTAAACCCCTACTTTGAAACCCTAACCCTAGTTTAAACCCCTACTTTGAAACCCTAACCCGAGTTTAAACCCCTACTTTGAAACCCTAACCCTAGTTTAAACCCCTACTTTGAAACCCTAACCCTAGTTTAAAACCCTACTTTGAAACCCTAACCCTAGTTTAAACCACTACTTTAAAACCCTAACCCTAGTTTAAAATCCTACTTTGAAACCCTAACCCTAGTTTAAACCCCTACTTTGAAACCCCAAACCTAGTTTTAAACCCTACTTTGAAACCCTAACCCTAGTTTGAAACCCTAACCCTAGTTTAAAACCCTACTTTGAAACCCTAACCCTAGTTTGAAAACCTAACCCTAGTTTAAACCCCTACTTTGAAACCCTAACCCTAGTTAAAACCCCTAGTTTGAAACCCTAACCCGAGTTTAAACCCCTACTTTGAAACCCTAACCTGAGTTTAAACCCCTACTTTGAAACCCTAACCCTAGTTTAAACCCCTACTTTGAAACCCTAACCCTAGTTTAAACCCTTACTTTGAAACCCTAAGCCTAGTTTGAAACCCTAACCCTAATTTAAACCCCTACTTTAGAACCCTAACCCTAGGTTAAACCCCTACTTTGAAACCCTAACCTTAGTTTAAAATCCTACTTTGAAACCTTAACCCTAGTTTAAACCCCTACTTTGAAACCCTAACCCTAGTTTAAACCCCTACTTTGAAATCCTAATCCTAGTTTAAACCCCTACTTTGAAACCCTAACCCTAGTTTAAACCCCTTCTTTGAAACCCTAACCCTAGTTTGAAACCCTAACCCTAATTTAAACCCCTACTTTGAAACCCTAACCCTAGTTTGAAAACCTAACCCTAGTTTAAACCCCTACTTTGAAACCCTAACCCTAGTTTAAACCCCTAGTTAGAAACCCTAACCCGAGTTTAAACCCCTACTTTGAAACCCTAACCTGAGTTTAAACCCCTACTTTGAAAACCTAACCCTAGTTTAAACCCCTACTTTGAAACCCTAATCCTAGTTTAAACCCCTACTTTGAAACCCTAACCCTAGTTTAAACCCCTACTTTGAAACCCTAACCCTAGTTTAAACCCCTACTTTGAAACCCTAACCCTAGTTTAAACCCTTACTTTGAAACCCTAACCCTAGTTTGAAACCCTAACCCTAATTTAAACCCCTACTTTAGAACCCTAACCCTAGGTTAAACCCCTACTTTGAAACCCTAACCTTAGTTTAAAATCCTACTTTGAAACCTTAACCCTAGTTTAAACCCCTACTTTGAAACCCTAACCCTGGTTTAAACCCCTACTTTGAAATCCTAATCCTAGTTTAAACCCCTACTTTGAAACCCTAACCCTAGTTTAAACCCCTTCTTTGAAACCCTAACCCTAGTTTGAAACCCTAACCCTAATTTAAACCCCTACTTTAGAACCCTAACCCTAGGTTAAACCCCTACTTTGAAACCCTCACCTTAGTTTAAAATCCTACTTTGAAACCTTAACCCTAGTTTAAACCCCTACTTTGAAACCCTAACCCTAGTTTAAAACCCTACTTTGAAACCCTATTCCTAGTTTAAAACCAGACTTTGAAACCCTAACCCTAGATTAAACCCCTACTTTGAATCCCTAACCCTAGTTTAAACCCCTACTTTGAAACCCTAACCCTAGTTTAAAACCCTACTTTGAAACCCTAACACTAGTTTGAAAACCTTACCCTAAATTAAACCCCTACTTTGAAACCCTAACCCTAGTTTAAAACCCTACTTTAAAACCCTAACCCTAGTTTGAAAACCTAAACCTAGTTTAAACCCCTACTTTGAAACCTTAACCCTAGTTTGAAACCCTACTTTGAATCCCTAACCCTAGTTTAAACCCCTACTTTGAAACCCTAACCCTAGTTTAAAACCCTACTTTGAAACCCTAACCCTAGTTTAAACCCCTACTTTGAAACACTTACCCTAGTTTAAAACCCTACTTTGAAACCCTAACCCTAGTTTGAAACCCTATCTCGTTTACACACCTACTTTGAAACCCTTACCCTAGTTTGAAACCCTACTTTGAAACCCTACTTTGAAACCCTAACCCTAGTTTAAACCCCCACTTTGACACCCTAACCCTAGTTTGAAACCCTTTTTTGGAACCCTAACCCTAGTTTAAACCCCTACTTTTAAACCCTAACCCTAGTTTAAACCCCTACTTTGAAACCTTAACCCTAGTTTAAACAACTACTTTGAAACCCTAACCCTAGTTTAAAACCCTACTTTGAAACCCTAACCCTAGTTTATCCCCTACTTTGAAAACCTAACCCTAGTTTACACCATTACTTTGCAACCCTAACCCTAGTTTACACCATTACTTTGCAACCCTAACCCTTGTTTAAACCCCTACTTTGAAACCCTAACCCTAGTTTAGATCCCTACTTTGAAACCCTAACCCTAGTTTAAACCCCTACTTTGAATCCCTAACCCTAGTTTAAACCCCTACTTTGAATCCCTAACCCTAGTTTAAACCACTACTTTGAAACCCTAACCCTAGTTTAAAACCCTACTTTGAAACCCTAACCCTAGTTTAAAACCCTACTTTGAAACCCTAACCCTAGTTTAAACCCCTACTTTGAAACCCTAACCCTAGTTTAAACCATTACTTTGCAACCCTAACCCTAGTTTAAACCCCTACTTTGAAACCCTAATCCTAGTTTAAACCCCTACTTTGAATCCCTAACCCTAGTTTAGATCCCAACTTTGAAACCCTAACCCTAGTTTAAACCCCTACTTTGAAACCCTAACCCTACGTTAAACCCCTACTTTGAAACCCTAACCCTAGTTTAAACCCCTATTTTGAATCCCTAACCCTAGTTTAAACCCCTACTTTGAAACCCTAACCCTAGTTTAAAACCCTACTTTGAAACCCTAACCCTAGTTTAAAACCCTACTTTTAAACCCTAACCCTAGTTTAAACCATTACTTGGCAACCCTAAACCTAGTTTAAACCCCTACTTTGAAACCCTAACCCTAGTTTAAAACCCTACTTTGAAACCCTATTCCTAGTTTAAAACCAGACTTTGAAACCCTAACCCTAGATTAAACCCCTACTTTGAATCCCTAACCCTAGTTTAAACCCCTACTTTGAAACCCTAACCCTAGTTTAAAACCCTACTTTGAAACCCTAACACTAGTTTGAAAACCTTACCCTAAATTAAACCCCTACTTTGAAACCCTAACCCTAGTTTAAAACCCTACTTTAAAACCCTAACCCTAGTTTGAAAACCTAAACCTAGTTTAAACCCCTACTTTGAAACCTTAACCCTAGTTTGAAACCCTACTTTGAATCCCTAACCCTAGTTTAAACCCCTACTTTGAAACCCTAACCCTAGTTTAAAACCCTACTTTGAAACCCTAACCCTAGTTTAAACCCCTACTTTGAAACACTTACCCTAGTTTAAAACCCTACTTTGAAACCCTAACCCTAGTTTGAAACCCTATCTCGTTTACACACCTACTTTGAAACCCTTACCCTAGTTTGAAACCCTACTTTGAAACCCTAACCCTAATTTGAAACCCTACTTTGAAACCCTAACCCTAGTTTAAACCCCCACTTTGACACCCTAACCCTAGTTTGAAACCCTTTTTTGGAACCCTAACCCTAGTTTAAACCCCTACTTTTAAACCCTAACCCTAGTTTAAACCCCTACTTTGAAACCTTAACCCTAGTTTAAACAACTACTTTGAAACCCTAACCCTAGTTTAAAACCCTACTTTGAAACCCTAACCCTAGTTTATCCCCTACTTTGAAAACCTAACCCTAGTTTACACCATTACTTTGCAACCCTAACCCTAGTTTACACCATTACTTTGCAACCCTAACCCTTGTTTAAACCCCTACTTTGAAACCCTAACCCTAGTTTAGATCCCTACTTTGAAACCCTAACCCTAGTTTAAACCCCTACTTTGAATCCCTAACCCTAGTTTAAACCCCTACTTTGAATCCCTAACCCTAGTTTAAACCACTACTTTGAAACCCTAACCCTAGTTTAAAACCCTACTTTGAAACCCTAACCCTAGTTTAAAACCCTACTTTGAAACCCTAACCCTAGTTTAAACCCCTACTTTGAAACCCTAACCCTAGTTTAAACCATTACTTTGCAACCCTAACCCTAGTTTAAACCCCTACTTTGAAACCCTAATCCTAGTTTAAACCCCTACTTTGAATCCCTAACCCTAGTTTAGATCCCAACTTTGAAACCCTAACCCTAGTTTAAACCCCTACTTTGAAACCCTAACCCTACGTTAAACCCCTACTTTGAAACCCTAACCCTAGTTTAAACCCCTATTTTGAATCCCTAACCCTAGTTTAAACCCCTACTTTGAAACCCTAACCCTAGTTTAAAACCCTACTTTGAAACCCTAACCCTAGTTTAAAACCCTACTTTTAAACCCTAACCCTAGTTTAAACCATTACTTGGCAACCCTAAACCTAGTTTAAACCCCTACTTTGAAACCCTAACCCTAGTTTTAACCCCTACTTTGAATCCCTAACCCTAGTTTAGATCCCTACTTTGAAACCCTAACCCTAGTTTAAACCCCTACTTTGAAACACTTACCCTACTTTAAACCCCTACTTTGAAACCCTAACCCTAGTTTAAACCCCTACTTTGAATCCCTAACCCTAGTTTAAACCCCTACTTTTAAACCCTAACCCTAGTTGAAACCCCTACGTTGAAACCTTAACCCTAGTTTAAACCACTACTTGGAAACCCTAACCCTAGTTTAAACCCCTACTTTGAATCCCTAACCCTAGTTTAGATCCCTACTTTGAAACCCTAACCCTAGTTTAAACCCCTACTTTGAAACCCTAACCCTACTTTAAACCCCTACTTTGAAACACTTACCCTAGTTTAAAACCCTACTTTGAAACCCTAACCCTAGTTTGAAACCCTATCTCGTTTACACACCTACTTTGAAACCCTTACCCTAGTTTGAAACCCTACTTTGAAACCCTAACCCTAATTTGAAACCCTACTTTGAAACCCTAACCCTAGTTTAAACCCCCACTATGACACCCTAACCCTAGTTTGAAACCCTTTTTTGGAACCCTAACCCTAGTTTAAACCCCTACTTTTAAACCCTAACCCTAGTTTAAACCCCTACTTTGAAACCTTAACCCTAGTTTAAACAACTACTTTGAAACCCTAACCCTAGTTTAAAACCCTACTTTGAAACCCTAACCCTAGTTTATCCCCTACTTTGAAAACCTAACCCTAGTTTACACCATTACTTTGCAACCCTAACCCTAGTTTACACCATTACTTTGCAACCCTAACCCTTGTTTAAACCCCTACTTTGAAACCCTAACCCTAGTTTAGATCCCTACTTTGAAACCCTAACCCTAGTTTAAACCCCTACTTTGAATCCCTAACCCTAGTTTAAACCCCTACTTTGAATCCCTAACCCTAGTTTAAACCACTACTTTGAAACCCTAACCCTAGTTTAAACCCCTACTTTGAAACCCTAACCCTAGTTTAAACCCCTACTTTGAAACCCTAACCCTAGTTTAAAACCCTACTTTAAAACCCTAACCCTAGTTTAAAATCCTACTTTGAAACCCTAACCCTTGTTTAAACCCCTACTTTGAAACCCTAAACCTAGTTTAAAACCCTACTTTGAAACCCTAACCCTAGTTTGAAACCCTACCCCTAGTTTAAAACCCTACTTTGAAACCCTAACCCTAGTTTGAAAACCTAACCCTAGTTTAAACCCCTACTTTGAAACCCTAACCCTAGTTTAAACCCCTACTTTGAAACCCTAACCCGAGTTTAAACCCCTACTTTGAAACCCTAACCCTAGTTTAAACCCCTACTTTGAAACCCTAACCCTAGTTTAAAACCCTACTTTGAAACCCTAACCCTAGTTTAAACCACTACTTTAAAACCCTAACCCTAGTTTAAAATCCTACTTTGAAACCCTAACCCTAGTTTAAACCCCTACTTTGAAACCCCAAACCTAGTTTTAAACCCTACTTTGAAACCCTAACCCTAGTTTGAAACCCTAACCCTAGTTTAAAACCCTACTTTGAAACCCTAACCCTAGTTTGAAAACCTAACCCTAGTTTAAACCCCTACTTTGAAACCCTAACCCTAGTTAAAACCCCTAGTTTGAAACCCTAACCCTAATTTAAACCCCTACTTTAGAACCCTAACCCTAGGTTAAACCCCTACTTTGAAACCCTAACCTTAGTTTAAAATCCTACTTTGAAACCTTAACCCTAGTTTAAACCCCTACTTTGAAACCCTAACCCTAGTTTAAACCCCTACTTTGAAATCCTAATCCTAGTTTAAACCCCTACTTTGAAACCCTAACCCTAGTTTAAACCCCTTCTTTGAAACCCTAACCCTAGTTTGAAACCCTAACCCTAATTTAAACCCCTACTTTGAAACCCTAACCCTAGTTTGAAAACCTAACCCTAGTTTAAACCCCTACTTTGAAACCCTAACCCTAGTTTAAACCCCTAGTTAGAAACCCTAACCCGAGTTTAAACCCCTACTTTGAAACCCTAACCTGAGTTTAAACCCCTACTTTGAAAACCTAACCCTAGTTTAAACCCCTACTTTGAAACCCTAATCCTAGTTTAAACCCCTACTTTGAAACCCTAACCCTAGTTTAAACCCCTACTTTGAAACCCTAACCCTAGTTTAAACCCCTACTTTGAAACCCTAACCCTAGTTTAAACCCTTACTTTGAAACCCTAACCCTAGTTTGAAACCCTAACCCTAATTTAAACCCCTACTTTAGAACCCTAACCCTAGGTTAAACCCCTACTTTGAAACCCTAACCTTAGTTTAAAATCCTACTTTGAAACCTTAACCCTAGTTTAAACCCCTACTTTGAAACCCTAACCCTGGTTTAAACCCCTACTTTGAAATCCTAATCCTAGTTTAAACCCCTACTTTGAAACCCTATCCCTAGTTTAAACCCCTACTTTGAAACCCTAACCCTAGTTTAAACCCCTTCTTTGAAACCCTAACCCTAGTTTGAAACCCTAACCCTAATTTAAACCCCTACTTTAGAACCCTAACCCTAGGTTAAACCCCTACTTTGAAACCCTCACCTTAGTTTAAAATCCTACTTTGAAACCTTAACCCTAGTTTAAACCCCTACTTTGAAACCCTAACCCTAGTTTAAAACCCTACTTTGAAACCCTATTTCTAGTTTAAAACCAGACTTTGAAACCCTAACCCTAGATTAAACCCCTACTTTGAATCCCTAACCCTAGTTTAAACCCCTACTTTGAAACCCTAACCCTAGTTTAAAACCCTACTTTGAAACCCTAACACTAGTTTGAAAACCTTACCCTAAATTAAACCCCTACTTTGAAACCCTAACCCTAGTTTAAAACCCTACTTTGAAACCCTAACCCTAGTTTGAAAACCTAAACCTAGTTTAAACCCCTACTTTGAAACCTTAACCCTAGTTTGAAACCCTACTTTGAATCCCTAACCCTAGTTTAAACCCCTACTTTGAAACCCTAACCCTAGTTTAAAACCCTACTTTGAAACCCTAACCCTAGTTTAAACCCCTACTTTGAAACACTTACCCTAGTTTAAAACCCTACTTTGAAACCCTAACCCTAGTTTGAAACCCTATCTCGTTTACACACCTACTTTGAAACCCTTACCCTAGTTTGAAACCCTACTTTGAAACCCTAACCCTAATTTGAAACCCTACATTGAAACCCTAACCCTAGTTTAAACCCCCACTTTGACACCCTAACCCTAGTTTGAAACCCTTTTTTGGAACCCTAACCCTAGTTTAAACCCCTACTTTTAAACCCTAACCCTAGTTTAAACCTCTACTTTGAAACCTTAACCCTAGTTTAAACAACTACTTTGAAACCCTAACCCTAGTTTAAAACCCTACTTTGAAACCCTAACCCTAGTTTATCCCCTACTTTGAAAACCTAACCCTAGTTTACACCATTACTTTGCAACCCTAACCCTAGTTTACACCATTACTTTGCAACCCTAACCCTTGTTTAAACCCCTACTTTGAAACCCTAAGCCTAGTTTAGATCCCTACTTTGAAACCCTAACCCTAGTTTAAACCCCTACTTTGAATCCCTAACCCTAGTTTAAACCCCTACTTTGAATCCCTAACCCTAGTTTAAACCACTACTTTGAAACCCTAACCCTAGTTTAAAACCCTACTTTGAAACCCTAACCCTAGTTTAAAACCCTACTTTGAAACCCTAACCCTAGTTTAAACCCCTACTTTGAAACCCTAACCCTAGTTTAAACCATTACTTTGCAACCCTAACCCTAGTTTAAACCCCTACTTTGAAACCCTAATCCTAGTTTAAACCCCTACTTTGAATCCCTAACCCTAGTTTAGATCCCAACTTTGAAACCCTAACCCTAGTTTAAACCCCTACTTTGAAACCCTAACCCTACGTTAAACCCCTACTTTGAAACCCTAACCCTAGTTTAAACCCCTATTTTGAATCCCTAACCCTAGTTTAAACCCCTACTTTGAAACCCTAACCCTAGTTTAAAACCCTACTTTGAAACCCTAACCCTAGTTTAAAACCCTACTTTTAAACCCTAACCCTAGTTTAAACCATTACTTGGCAACCCTAAACCTAGTTTAAACCCCTACTTTGAAACCCTAACCCTAGTTTTAACCCCTACTTTGAATCCCTAACCCTAGTTTAGATCCCTACTTTGAAACCCTAACCCTAGTTTAAACCCCTACTTTGAAACACTTACCCTACTTTAAACCCCTACTTTGAAACCCTAACCCTAGTTTAAACCCCTACTTTGAATCCCTAACCCTAGTTTAAACCCCTACTTTTAAACCCTAACCCTAGTTGAAACCCCTACGTTGAAACCTTAACCCTAGTTTAAACCACTACTTGGAAACCCTAACCCTAGTTTAAACCCCTACTTTGAATCCCTAACCCTAGTTTAGATCCCTACTTTGAAACCCTAACCCTAGTTTAAACCCCTACTTTGAAACCCTAACCCTACTTTAAACCCCTACTTTGAAACACTTACCCTAGTTTAAAACCCTACTTTGAAACCCTAACCCTAGTTTGAAACCCTATCTCGTTTACACACCTACTTTGAAACCCTTACCCTAGTTTGAAACCCTACTTTGAAACCCTAACCCTAATTTGAAACCCTACTTTGAAACCCTAACCCTAGTTTAAACCCCCACTTTGACACCCTAACCCTAGTTTGAAACCCTTTTTTGGAACCCTAACCCTAGTTTAAACCCCTACTTTTAAACCCTAACCCTAGTTTAAACCCCTACTTTGAAACCTTAACCCTAGTTTAAACAACTACTTTGAAACCCTAACCCTAGTTTAAAACCCTACTTTGAAACCCTAACCCTAGTTTATCCCCTACTTTGAAAACCTAACCCTAGTTTACACCATTACTTTGCAACCCTAACCCTAGTTTACACCATTACTTTGCAACCCTAACCCTTGTTTAAACCCCTACTTTGAATCCCTAACCCTAGTTTAGATCCCTACTTTGAAACCCTAACCCTAGTTTAAACCCCTACTTTGAAACCCTAACCCTAGTTTAAACCCCTACTTTGAAACCCTAACGCTAGTTTAAAAACCTACTTTGAAACCCTAACCCTAGTTTAAACCCCTACTTTGAAACCCTAACCCTAGTTTGAAACCCTAACCCTAATTTAAACCCCTACTTTAGAACCCTAACCCTAGGTTAAACCCCTACTTTGAAACCCTAACCCTAGTTTAAACCCCTACTTTGAAACCCTAACCCTAGTTTAAACCCCTACTTTGAAACCCTAACCCTAGTTTAAACCCCTACTTTGAAACCCTAACCCTACGTTAAACCCCTACTTTGAAACCCTAACCCTAGTTTAAACCCCTATTTTGAATCCCTAACCCTAGTTTAAACCCCTACTTTGAAACCCTAACCCTAGTTTAAAACCCTACTTTGAAACCCTAACCCTAGTTTAAAACCCTACTTTTAAACCCTAACCCTAGTTTAAACCATTACTTGGCAACCCTAAACCTAGTTTAAACCCCTACTTTGAAACCCTAACCCTAGTTTTAACCCCTACTTTGAATCCCTAACCCTAGTTTAGATCCCTACTTTGAAACCCTAACCCTAGTTTAAACCCCTACTTTGAAACACTTACCCTACTTTAAACCCCTACTTTGAAACCCTAACCCTAGTTTAAACCCCTACTTTGAATCCCTAACCCTAGTTTAAACCCCTACTTTTAAACCCTAACCCTAGTTGAAACCCCTACGTTGAAACCTTAACCCTAGTTTAAACCACTACTTGGAAACCCTAACCCTAGTTTAAACCCCTACTTTGAATCCCTAACCCTAGTTTAGATCCCTACTTTGAAACCCTAACCCTAGTTTAAACCCCTACTTTGAAACCCTAACCATAGTTTAAACCCCTACTTTGATACCCTAACGCTAGTTTAAAAACCTACTTTGAAACCCTAACCCTAGTTTAAACCCCTACTTTGAAACCCTAACCCTAGTTTGAAACCCTAACCCTAATTTAAACCCCTACTTTAGAACCCTAACCCTAGGTTAAACCCCTACTTTGAAACCCTAACCCTAGTTTAAACCCCTACTTTGAAACCCTAACCCTAGTTTAAACCCCTACTTTGAAACACTTACCCTAGTTTAAAACCCTACTTTGAAACCCTAACCCTAGTTTAAAACCCTACTTTAAAACCCTAACCCTAGTTTAAACCCCTACTTTGAAACACTTACCCTAGTTTAAAACCCTACTTTGAAACCCTAACCCTAGTTTGAAACCCTATCTCGCTTACACACCTACTTTGAAACCCTTACCCTAGTTTGAAACCCTACTTTGAAACCCTAACCCTAATTTGAAACCCTACTTTGAAACCCTAACCCTAGTTTAAACCCCCACTTTGAAACCCTAACCCTAGTTTGAAACCCTTTTTTGGAACCCTAACCCTAGTTTAAACCCCTACTTTTAAACCCTAACCCTAGTTTAAACCCCTACTTTGAAACCTTAACCCTAGTTTAAACAACTACTTTGAAACCCTAACCCTAGTTTAAAACCCTACTTTGAAACCCTAACCCTAGTTTAACCCCTACTTTGAAAACCTAACCCTAGTTTACACCATTACTTTGCAACCCTAACCCTAGTTTACACCATTACTTTTTAACCCTAACCCTTGTTTAAACCCCTACTTTGAAACCTTAACCCTAGTTTAGATCCCTACTTTGAAACCCTAACCCTAGTTTAAACCCCTACTTTGAATCCCTAACCCTAGTTTAAACCCCTACTTTGAATCCCTAACCCTAGTTTAAACCCCTACTTTGAATCCCTAACCCTAGTTTAAACCACTACTTTGAAACCCTAACCCTAGTTTAAAACCCTACTTTGAAACCCTAACCCTAGTTTAAAACCCTACTTTGAAACCCTAACCCTAGTTTAAACCCCTACTTTGAAACCCTAACCCTAGTTTAAACCATTACTTTGCAACCCTAACCCTAGTTTAAACCCCTACTTTGAAACCCTAATCCTAGTTTAAACCCCTACTTTGAATCCCTAACCCTAGTTTAGATCCCAACTTTGAAACCCTAACCCTAGTTTAAACCCCTACTTTGAAACCCTAACCCTACGTTAAACCCCTGCTTTGAAACCCTAACCCTAGTTTAAACCCCTATTTTGAATCCCTAACCCTAGTTTAAACCCCTACTTTGAAACCCTAACGCTAGTTTAAAACCCTACTTTGAAACCCTAACCCTAGTTTAAACCCCTACTTTTAAACCCTAACCCTAGTTTAAACCATTACTTGGCAACCCTAAACCTAGTTTAAACCCCTACTTTGAAACCCTAACCCTAGTTTTAACCCCTACTTTGAATCCCTAACCCTAGTTTAGATCCCTACTTTGAAACCCTAACCCTAGTTTAAACCCCTACTTTGAAACACTTACCCTACTTTAAACCCCTACTTTGAAACCCTAACCCTAGTTTAAACCCCTACTTTGAATCCCTAACCCTAGTTTAAACCCCTACTTTTAAACCCTAACCCTAGTTGAAACCCCTACGTTGAAACCTTAACCCTAGTTTAAACCACTACTTGGAAACCCTAACCCTAGTTTAAACCCCTACTTTGAATCCCTAACCCTAGTTTAGATCCCTACTTTGAAACCCTAACCCTAGTTTAAACCCCTACTTTGAAACCCTAACCCTACTTTAAACCGCTACTTTGAAACCCTAACCCTAGTTTAAACCCCTACTTTGAATCCCTAACCCTAGTTTAAATCCCTACTTTGAAACCCTAACCCTAGTTTAAACCCCTACTTTGAAACCCTAACGCTAGTTTAAAAACCTACTTTGAAACCCTAACCCTAGTTTAAACCCCTACTTTGAAACCCTAACCCTAGTTTGAAACCCTAACCCTAATTTAAACCCCTACTTTAGAACCCTAACCCTAGGTTAAACCCGTACTTTGAAACCCTAACCTTAGTTTAAAATCCTACTTTGAAACCTTAACCTTAGTTTAAACCCCTACTTTGAAACACTAACCCTAGTTTAAAACCCTACTTTGAAACCCTAACCCTAGTGTAAAACCCTACTTTGAAACCCTAACCCCAGTTTAAAACCCTACTTTGAAACCCTAACCCTAGTTTAGATCCCTACTTTGAAACCCTAACCCTAGTTTAAACCCCTACTTTGAATCCCTAACCCTAGTTTAAACCCCTACTTTGAATCCCTAACCCTAGTTTAAACCCCTACTTTGAATCCCTAACCCTAGTTTAAACCACTACTTTGAAACCCTAACCCTAGTTTAAAACCCTACTTTGAAACACTAACCCTAGTTTAAAACCCTCCTTTGAAACCCTAACCCTAGTTTAAACCCCTACTTTGAAACCCTAACCCTAGTTTAAACCATTACTTTGCAACCCTAACCCTAGTTTAAACCCCTACTTTGAAACCCTAATCCTAGTTTAAACCCCTACTTTGAATCCCTAACCCTAAATTAGATCCCAACTTTGAAACCCTAACCCTAGTTTAAACCCCTACTTTGAAACCCTAACCCTACGTTTAACCCCTGCTTTGAAACCCTAACCCTAGTTTAAACCCCTATTTTGAATCCCTAACCCTAGTTTAAACCCCTACTTTGAAACCCTAACGCTAGTTTAAAACCCTACTTTGAAACCCTAACCCTAGTTTAAACCCCTACTTTTAAACCCTAACCCTAGTTTAAACCATTACTTGGCAACCCTAAACCTAGTTTAAACCCCTACTTTGAAACCCTAACCCTAGTTTTAACCCCTACTTTGAAACCCTAACCCTAGTTTAAACCCCTACTTTGAAACACTTACCCTACTTTAAACCCCTACTTTGAAACCCTAACCCTAGTTTAAACCCCTACTTTGAATCCCTAACCCTAGTTTAAACCCCTGCTTTTAAACCCTAACCCTAGTTGAAACCCCTACGTTGAAACCTTAACCCTAGTTTAAACCACTACTTGGAAACCCTAACCCTAGTTTAAACCCCTACTTTGAATCCCTAACCCTAGTTTAGATCCCTACTTTGAAACCCTAACCCTAGTTTAAACCCCTACTTTGAAACCCTAACCCTACTTTAAACCGCTACTTTGAAACCCTAACCCTAGTTTAAACCCCTACTTTGAAACCCTAACGCTAGTTTAAAAACCTACTTTGAAACCCTAACCCTAGTTTAAACCCCTACTTTGAAACCCTAACCCTAGTTTGAAACCCTAACCCTAATTTAAACCCCTACTTTAGAACCCTAACCCTAGGTTAAACCCCTACTTTGAAACCCTAACCTTAGTTTAAAATCCTACTTTGAAACCTTAACCTTAGTTTAAACCCCTACTTTGAAACACTAACCCTAGTTTAAACCCCTACTTTGAAACCCTAACCCTAGTGTAAAACCCTACTTTGAAACCCTAACCCCAGTTTAAAACCCTACTTTGAAACCCTAACCCTAGTTTAAACCCCTACTTTGAAACCCTAACCCTAGTTTAAACCCCTACTTTGAAACCCTAAACCTAGTTTAAACCACTACTTTGAAACCCTAACCCTAGTTTAAAACCCTACTTTGAAACCCTAACCCCAGGTTTAAACCCCTTCTTTGAAACGCTAACCCTAGTTTAAAACCCTACTTTGAAACCCTAACCCTAGTTTAAACCCCTACTTTGAAACCCTAACCCTAGTTTAAACCCCTACTTTGAATCCCTAACCCTAGTTTAAACCCCTACTTTGAAACGCTTACCCTACTTTAAACCCCTACTTTGAATCCCTAACCCTAGTTTAAACCCCTACTTTTAAACCCTAACCCTAGTTGAAACCCCTACGTTGAAACCTTAACCCTAGTTTAAACCACTACTTGGAAACCCTAACCCTAGTTTAAACCCCTACTTTGAATCCCTAACCCTAGTTTAGATCCCTACTTTGAAACCCTAACCCTAGTTTAAACCCCTACTTTGAAACCCTAACCCTAGTTTAAACCCCTACTTTGAAACCCTAACGCTAGTTTAAAAACCTACTTTGAAACCCTAACCCTAGTTTAAACCCCTACTTTGAAACCCTAACCCTAGTTTGAAACCCTAACCCTAATTTAAACCCCTACTTTAGAACCCTAACCCTAGGTTAAACCCCTACTTTGAAACCCTAACCCTAGTTTAAACCCCTACTTTGAAACCCTAACCCTAGTTTAAACCCCTACTTTGAAACCCTAACCCTAGTTTAAACCCCTACTTTGAAACCCTAACCCTACGTTAAACCCCTACTTTGAAACCCTAACCCTAGTTTAAACCCCTATTTTGAATCCCTAACCCTAGTTTAAACCCCTACTTTGAAACCCTAACCCTAGTTTAAAACCCTACTTTGAAACCCTAACCCTAGTTTAAAACCCTTCTTTTAAACCCTAACCCTAGTTTAAACCATTACTTGGCAACCCTAAACCTAGTTTAAACCCCTACTTTGAAACCCTAACCCTAGTTTTAACCCCTACTTTGAATCCCTAACCCTAGTTTAGATCCCTACTTTGAAACCCTAACCCTAGTTTAAACCCCTACTTTGAAACACTTACCCTACTTTAAACCCCTACTTTGAAACCCTAACCCTAGTTTAAACCCCTACTTTGAATCCCTAACCCTAGTTTAAACCCCTACTTTTAAACCCTAACCCTAGTTGAAACCCCTACGTTGAAACCTTAACCCTAGTTTAAACCACTACTTGGAAACCGTAACCCTAGTTTAAACCCCTACTTTGAATCCCTAACCCTAGTTTAGATCCCTACTTTGAAACCCTAACCCTAGTTTAAACCCCTACTTTGAAACCCTAACCCTAGTTTAAACCCCTACTTTGAAACCCTAACGCTAGTTTAAAAACCTACTTTGAAACCCTAACCCTAGTTTGAAACCCTAACCCTAATTTAAACCCCTACTTTAGAACCCTAACCCTAGGTTAAACCCCTACTTTGAAACCCTAACCCTAGTTTAAACCCCTACTTTGAAACCCTAACCCTAGTTTAAACCCCTACTTTGAAACACTTACCCTAGTTTAAAACCCTACTTTGAAACCCTAACCCTAGTTTAAAACCCTACTTTAAAACCCTAACCCTAGTTTAAACCCCTACTTTGAAACACTTACCCTAGTTTAAAACCCTACTTTGAAACCCTAACCCTAGTTTGAAACCCTATCTCGTTTACACACCTACTTTGAAACCCTTACCCTAGTTTGAAACCCTACTTTGAAACCCTAACCCTAATTTGAAACCCTACTTTGAAACCCTAACCCTAGTTTAAACCCCCACTTTGAAACCCTAACCCTAGTTTGAAACCCTTTTTTGGAACCCTAACCCTAGTTTAAACCCCTACTTTTAAACCCTAACCCTAGTTTAAACCCCTACTTTGAAACCTTAACCCTAGTTTAAACAACTACTTTGAAACCCTAACCCTAGTTTAAAACCCTACTTTAAAACCCTAACCCTAGTTTAACCCCTACTTTGAAAACCTAACCCTAGTTTACACCATTACTTTGCAACCCTAACCCTAGTTTACACCATTACTTTTTAACCCTAACCCTTGTTTAAACCCCTACTTTGAAACCTTAACCCTAGTTTAGATCCCTACTTTGAAACCCTAACCCTAGTTTAAACCCCTACTTTGAATCCCTAACCCTAATTTAAACCCCTACTTTGAATCCCTAACCCTAGTTTAAACCCCTACTTTGAATCCCTAACCCTAGTTTAAACCACTACTTTGAAACCCTAACCCTAGTTTAAAACCCTACTTTGAAACCCTAACCCTAGTTTAAAACCCTACTTTGAAACCCTAACCCTAGTTTAAACCCCTACTTTGAAACCCTAACCCTAGTTTAAACCATTACTTTGCAACCCTAACCCTAGTTTAAACCCCTACTTTGAAACCCTAATCCTAGTTTAAACCCCTACTTTGAATCCCTAACCCTAGTTTAGATCCCAACTTTGAAACCCTAACCCTAGTTTAAACCCCTACTTTGAAACCCTAACCCTACGTTAAACCCCTGCTTTGAAACCCTAACCCTAGTTTAAACCCCTATTTTGAATCCCTAACCCTAGTTTAAACCCCTACTTTGAAACCCTAACGCTAGTTTAAAACCCTACTTTGAAACCCTAACCCTAGTTTAAACCCCTACTTTTAAACCCTAACCCTAGTTTAAACCATTACTTGGCAACCCTAAACCTAGTTTAAACCCCTACTTTGAAACCCTAACCCTAGTTTTAACCCCTACTTTGAATCCCTAACCCTAGTTTAGATCCCTACTTTGAAACCCTAACCCTAGTTTAAACCCCTACTTTGAAACACTTACCCTACTTTAAACCCCTACTTTGAAACCCTAACCCTAGTTTAAACCCCTACTTTGAATCCCTAACCCTAGTTTAAACCCCTACTTTTAAACCCTAACCCTAGTTGAAACCCCTACGTTGAAACCTTAACCCTAGTTTAAACCACTACTTGGAAACCCTAACCCTAGTTTAAACCCCTACTTTGAATCCCTAACCCTAGTTTAGATCCCTACTTTGAAACCCTAACCATAGTTTAAACCCCTACTTTGAAACCCTAACCCTACTTTAAACCGCTACTTTGAAACCCTAACCCTAGTTTAAACCCCTACTTTGAATCCCTAACCCTAGTTTAAATCCCTACTTTGAAACCCTAACCCTAGTTTAAACCCCTACTTTGAAACCCTAACGCTAGTTTAAAAACCTACTTTGAAACCCTAACCCTAGTTTAAACCCCTACTTTGAAACCCTAACCCTAGTTTGAAACCCTAACCCTAATTTAAACCCCTACTTTAGAACCCTAACCCTAGGTTAAACCCCTACTTTGAAACCCTAACCTTAGTTTAAAATCCTACTTTGAAACCTTAACCTTAGTTTAAACCCCTACTTTGAAACACTAACCCTAGTTTAAAACCCTACTTTGAAACCCTAACCCTAGTGTAAAACCCTACTTTGAAACCCTAACCCCAGTTTAAAACCCTACTTTGAAACCCTAACCCTAGTTTAGATCCCTACTTTGAAACCCTAACCCTAGTTTAAACCCCTACTTTGAATCCCTAACCCTAGTTTAAACCCCTACTTTGAATCCCTAACCCTAGTTTAAACCCCTACTTTGAATCCCTAACCCTAGTTTAAACCACTACTTTGAAACCCTAACCCTAGTTTAAAACCCTACTTTGAAACACTAACCCTAGTTTAAAACCCTCCTTTGAAACCCTAACCCTAGTTTAAACCCCTACTTTGAAACCCTAACCCTAGTTTAAACCATTACTTTGCAACCCTAACCCTAGTTTAAACCCCTACTTTGAAACCCTAATCCTAGTTTAAACCCCTACTTTGAATCCCTAACCCTAGTTTAGATCCCAACTTTGAAACCCTAACCCTAGTTTAAACCCCTACTTTGAAACCCTAACCTTACGTTAAACCCCTGCTTTGAAACCCTAACCCTAGTTTAAACCCCTATTTTGAATCCCTAACCCTAGTTTAAACCCCTACTTTGAAACCCTAACGCTAGTTTAAAACCCTACTTTGAAACCCTAACCCTAGTTTAAACCCCTACTTTTAAACCCTAACCCTAGTTTAAACCATTACTTGGCAACCCTAAACCTAGTTTAAACCCCTACTTTGAAACCCTAACCCTAGTTTTAACCCCTACTTTGAATCCCTAACCCTAGTTTAGATCCCTACTTTGAAACCCTAACCCTAGTTTAAACCCCTACTTTGAAACACTTACCCTACTTTAAACCCCTACTTTGAAACCCTAACCCTAGTTTAAACCCCTACTTTGAATCCCTAACCCTAGTTTAAACCCCTGCTTTTAAACCCTAACCCTAGTTGAAACCCCTACGTTGAAACCTTAACCCTAGTTTAAACCACTACTTGGAAACCCTAACCCTAGTTTAAACCCCTACTTTGAATCCCTAACCCTAGTTTAGATCCCTACTTTGAAACCCTAACCCTAGTTTAAACCCCTACTTTGAAACCCTAACCCTACTTTAAACCGCTACTTTGAAACCCTAACCCTAGTTTAAACCCCTACTTTGAAACCCTAACGCTAGTTTAAAAACCTACTTTGAAACCCTAACTCTAGTTTAAACCCCTACTTTGAAACCCTAACCCTAGTTTGAAACCCTAACCCTAATTTAAACCCCTACTTTAGAACCCTAACCCTAGGTTAAACCCCTACTTTGAAACCCTAACCTTAGTTTAAAATCCTACTTTGAAACCTTAACCTTAGTTTAAACCCCTACTTTGAAACACTAACCCTAGTTTAAACCCCTACTTTGAAACCCTAACCCTAGTGTAAAACCCTACTTTGAAACCCTAACCCCAGTTTAAAACCCTACTTTGAAACCCTAACCCTAGTTTAAACCCCTACTTTGAAACCCTAACCCTAGTTTAAACCCCTACTTTGAAACCCTAAACCTAGTTTAAACCACTACTTTGAAACCCTAACCCTAGTTTAAAACCCTACTTTGAAACCCTAACCCCAGGTTTAAACCCCTTCTTTGAAACGCTAACCCTAGTTTAAAACCCTACTTTGAAACCCTAACCCTAGTTTAAAACCCTACTTTGAAACCTTAACTCTAGTTTGAAACCCTAACCCTAGTTTGAAACCCTAACCCTAGTTTAAACCCCTACTTTGAAACCCTAACCCTAGTTTAAGCCCCTACTTTGAAACCTTAACCATAGTTTAAAACCCTACTTTGAAACCCTAACTCGAGTTTAAACCCCTACTTAAGAACCCTAACCCTAGGTTAAAACCCTACTTTGAAACCCTAACCCTAGTTTAAACCCCTACTTTAAAACCCTAATCCTAGTTTAAAACCCTACTTTGAAACCCTAACCCTAGTTTAAACCCCAACTTTGAAACCCTAACCATAGTTTAAAACCCTATTTTGAAACCCTAACCCTAGTTTAAACCCCTACTTTGAAACCCTAACCCTAGTTTAAGCCCCTACTTTGAAACCTTAACCATAGTTTAAAACCCTACTTTGAAACCCTAACTCGAGTTTAAACCCCTACTTAAGAACCCTAACCCTAGGTTAAAACCCTACTTTGAAACCCTAACCCTAGTTTAAACCCCTACTTTAAAACACTAACCCTAGTTTAAACCCCTACTTTGAAACCCTAACCCTACTTTAAACCCCTACTTTGAAACCCTAACCCTAGTTTAAACCCCTAATTTGAAAACCCTAACCCTAGTTTAAACCCCTACTTTGAAACCCTAACCCTCTTTTAAAACCCTACTTTGAAACCCTAACCCTAGTTTGAAAACCCAACCCTAGTTTAAACCCCTACTTTGAAACCCTAACCCTAGTTTAAACCCCTACTTTGAAACCCTAACCCTAGTTTAAACCCCTACTTTGAAACCCTAACCCTAGTTTAAGCCCCTACTTTGAAACCTTAACCATAGTTTAAAACCCTACTTTGAAACCCTAACTCGAGTTTTAACCCCTACTTAAGAACCCTAATCCTAGTTTAAAACCCTACTTTGAAACCCTAACCCTAGTTTAAGCCCCTACTTTGAAACACTAACCATAGTTTAAAACCCTACTTTGAAGCCCTAACTCGAGTTTTACCCTAGGTTAAAACCCTACTTTGAAACCCTAACCCTAGTTTAAACCCCTACTTTAAAACCCTAATCCTAGTTTAAAACCCTACTTTGAAACCCTAACCCTAGTTTAAGCCCCTACTTTGAAACCTTAACCATAGTTTAAAACCCTACTTTGAAACCCTAACTCGAGTTTAAACCCCTACTTAAGAACCCTAACCTTAGGTTAAAACCCTACTTTGAAACCCTAACCCTAGTTTAAACCCCTACTTTAAAACCCTAATCCTAGTTTAAAACCCTACTTTGAAACCCTAACCCTAGTTTAAACCCCTACTTTGAAACCCTAACCATAGTTTAAAACCCTATTTTGAAACCCTAACCCTAGTTTGAAACCCTAACCCTAGTTTAAACACCTACTTTGAAACACTAACCCTAGTTTAAACCCCTACTTTGAAACCCTAACCCTACTTTAAACCCCTACTTTGAAACCCTAACCTAGTTTAAACCCCTACTTTGAATCCCTAACCCTAGTTTAAACCCCTACTTTGAAACCCTAACCCTAGTTTAAAACCCTACCTTGAAACTCTAACCCTAGTTTGAAAACCTAACCCTAGTTTAAACCCCTACTTTGAAACGCTAACCCTAGTTTAAACCCCTACTTTGAAACCCTAACCCTAGTTTAAATCCCTACTTTGAAACCCTAACCCTAGTTTAAAACCCTACTTTGAAACCCTAACCCTACTTTGAAACCCTAACCCTAGTTTAAGCCCCTACTTTGAAACCTTAACCATAGTTTAAAACCCTACTTTGAAACCCTAACTCGAGTTTAAACCCCTACTTAAGAACCCTAACCCTCGGTTAAAACCCTACTTTGAAACCCTAACCCTAGTTTAAACCCCTACTTTGAAACCCTAACCCTAGTTTAAACCCCTACTTTGAAACCCTAACCATAGTTTAAAACCCTACTTTGAAACCCTAACCCTAGTTTGAAACCCTAACCCTAGTTTAAACCCCTACTTTGAAACCCTAACCATAGTTTAAAACCCTACTTTGAAACCCTAACCCTAGTTTAAACCCCTACTTTGAAACCCTAACCATAGTTTGAAACCCTAACCCTAGTTTAAACACCTAGTTTGAAACCCTAACCCTAGTTTAAACACCTACTTTGAAACATTAACCCTAGTTTAAACCCCTACTTTGAAACCCTAACCCTACTTTAAACCCATACTTTGAAACCCTAACCCTAGTTTAAACCCCTACTTTGAAACCCTAACCCTACTTTAAACCCCTACTTTGAAACCCTAACCCTACTTTAAACCCCTACTTTGAAACCCTAACCCTAGTTTAAACCCCTACTTTGAAACCCTAACCCTAGTTTAAAACCCTACTTTTAAACCCTAACCCTAGTTTAAACCCCTACGTTGAAATCTTAACCCTAGTTTAAACCACTACTTTGAAACCCTAACCCTAGTTTAAAACCCTACTTTGGAACCCTTACCCTAGTTTAAACCCCTACTTTGGAACCCTAACCCTAGTTTAAACCCCTACTTTGAAACCCTAACCATAGTTTAAAAACCTACTTTGAAACCCTAACCCTAGTTTGAAACCCTAACCCTAGTTTAAACACCTAGTTTGAAACCCTAACCCTAGTTTAAACACCTACTTTGAAACATTAACCCTAGTTTAAACCCCTACTTTGAAACCCTAACCCTACTTTAAACCCATACTTTGAAACCCTAACCCTAGTTTAAACCCCTACTTTGAAACCCTAACCCTAGTTTAAAACCCTACTTTGAAACCCTAACCCTACTTTAAACCCCTACTTTGAAACCCTAACCCTAGTTTAAACCCCTACTTTGAAACCCTAACCCTAGTTTAAAACCCTACTTTTAAACCCTAACCCTAGTTTAAACCCCTACGTTGAAATCTTAACCCTAGTTTAAACCACTACTTTGAAACCCTAACCCTAGTTTAAAACCCTACTTTGGAACCCTTACCCTAGTTTAAACCCCTACTTTGAAACCCTAACCCTAGTTTAAACCCCTACTTTAGAACCCTAATCCTAGTTTAAACCCCTACTTTGAAACCCTAACCCTAGTTTAAACCCCTACTTTGAATCCCTAACCCTAGTTTAAACCCTTACTTTGAAACCCTAACCCTAGTTTAAACCCCTACTTTGAATCCCTAACCCTAGTTTAAACCCCTACTTTTAAACCCTAACCCTAGTTGAAACCCCTACTTTGAAACCCTAACCATAGTTTAAAACCCTACTTTGAAACCCTAACCTTACTTTAAACCCCTACTTTGAAACCCTAACCCTACTTTAAACCCCTACTTTGAAACCCTAACCCTAGTTTAAACCCCTACTTTGAATCCCTAACCCTAGTTTAAACCCCTACTTTGAAACCCTAATCCTAGTTTAAACCCCTACTTTGAAACCCAAACCCTAATTTAAACCCCTACTTTGAAACCCTAATCCTAGTTTGAAACCCTAACCCTAATTTAAACCCCTACTTTGAAACCCTAACCCTAGTTTAAACCCCTACTTTGAAACCCTAACCTTAGTTTAAAATCCTATTTGAAACCCTAACCCTAGTTTAAATCCCTACTTTGAAACCCTAACCCTAGTTTAAAACCCTACTTTGAAACCCTAACCCTACTTTGAAACCCTAACCCTAGTTTAAGCCCCTACTTTGAAACCTTAACCATAGTTTAAAACCCTACTTTGAAACCCTAACTCGAGTTTAAACCCCTACTTAAGAACCCTAACCCTCGGTTAAAACCCTACTTTGAAACCCTAACCCTAGTTTAAACCCCTACTTTGAAACCCTAACCCTAGTTTAAACCCCTACTTTGAAACCCTAACCATAGTTTAAAACCCTACTTTGAAACCCTAACCCTAGTTTGAAACCCTAACCCTAGTTTAAACCCCTACTTTGAAACCCTAACCATAGTTTAAAACCCTACTTTGAAACCCTAACCCTAGTTTAAACCCCTACTTTGAAACCCTAACCATAGTTTAAAAACCTACTTTGAAACCCTAACCCTAGTTTGAAACCCTAACCCTAGTTTAAACACCTAGTTTGAAACCCTAACCCTAGTTTAAACACCTACTTTGAAACATTAACCCTAGTTTAAACCCCTACTTTGAAACCCTAACCCTACTTTAAACCCATACTTTGAAACCCTAACCCTAGTTTAAACCCCTACTTTGAAACCCTAACCCTACTTTAAACCCCTACTTTGAAACCCTAACCCTACTTTAAACCCCTACTTTGAAACCCTAACCCTAGTTTAAACCCCTAATTTGAAACCCTAACCCTAGTTTAAAACCCTACTTTTAAACCCTAACCCTAGTTTAAACCCCTACGTTGAAATCTTAACCCTAGTTTAAACCACTACTTTGAAACACTAACCCTAGTTTAAAACCCTACTTTGGAACCCTTACCCTAGTTTAAACCCCTACTTTGGAACCCTAACCCTAGTTTAAACCCCTACTTTGAAACCCTAACCATAGTTTAAAAACCTACTTTGAAACCCTAACCCTAGTTTGAAACCCTAACCCTAGTTTAAACACCTAGTTTGAAACCCTAACCCTAGTTTAAACACCTACTTTGAAACATTAACCCTAGTTTAAACCCCTACTTTGAAACCCTAACCCTACTTTAAACCCATACTTTGAAACCCTAACCCTAGTTTAAAACCCTACTTTGAAACCCTAACCCTACTTTAAACCCCTACTTTGAAACCCTAACCCTAGTTTAAACCCCTACTTTGAAACCCTAACCCTAGTTTAAAACCCTACTTTTAAACCCTAACCCTAGTTTAAACCCCTACGTTGAAATCTTAACCCTAGTTTAAACCACTACTTTGAAACCCTAACCCTAGTTTAAAACCCTACTTTGGAACCCTTACCCTAGTTTAAACCCCTACTTTGAAACCCTAACCCTAGTTTAAACCCCTACTTTAGAACCCTAATCCTAGTTTAAACCCCTACTTTGAAACCCTAACCCTAGTTTAAACCCCTACTTTGAATCCCTAACCCTAGTTTAAACCCTTACTTTGAAACCCTAACCCTAGTTTAAACCCCTACTTTGAATCCCTAACCCTAGTTTAAACCCCTACTTTTAAACCCTAACCCTAGTTGAAACCCCTACTTTGAAACCCTAACCATAGTTTAAAACCCTACTTTGAAACCCTAACCTTACTTTAAACCCCTACTTTGAAACCCTAACCCTACTTTAAACCCCTACTTTGAAACCCTAACCCTAGTTTAAACCCCTACTTTGAATCCCTAACCCTAGTTTAAACCCCTACTTTGAAACCCTAATCCTAGTTTAAACCCCTACTTTGAAACCCAAACCCTAATTTAAACCCCTACTTTGAAACCCTAACCCTAGTTTGAAACCCTAACCCTAATTTAAACCCCTACTTTGAAACCCTAACCCTAGTTTAAACCCCTACTTTGAAACCCTAACCTTAGTTTAAAATCCTATTTGAAACCTTAACCTTAGTTTAAACCCCTACTTTGAAACCCTAACCCTAGTTTAAAACCCTACTTTGAAACCCATAACCCTAGTTCAAACCCCTACTTTGAAACCTTAACCCTAGTGTAAAACCCTACTTTGAAACCCTAACCCTTATTTAAACCCTACTTTGAAACCCTAACCCTAGTTTAAACCCCTACTTTGAAACTCTAACCCTAGTTTAAACCACTACTTTGAAACCCTAACCCTAGTTTAAAACCCTACTTTGAAACCCTAACCCTAGTTTAAACCCCTACTTTGAAACCCTAACCCTAGTTTAAAACCCTATTTTTAAACCCTAACCCTAGTTTAAAACCCTACTTTGAAACCTTAACTCTAGTTTGAAACCCTAACCCTAGTTTAAACCCCTACTTTGAAACCCTAACCCTAGTTTAAGCCCCTTCTTTGAAACCTTAACCCTAGTTTAAAACCCTAATTTGAAACCCTAACCCGAGTTTAAACCCCTATTTAAGAACCCTAACCCTAGGTTAAAACCCTACTTTGAAACCCTAACCCTAATTTAAACCCCTACTTTAAAACCCTAACCCTAGTTTAAAACCCTACTTTGAAACCCTAACCCTAGTTTAAACCCCTACTTTGAAACCCTAACCCTAGTTTAAAACCCTACTTTTAAACCCTAACCCTAGTTTAAACCCCTACGTTGAAATCTTAACCCTAGTTTAAACCACTACTTTGAAACCCTAACCCTAGTTTAAACCCCTACTTTGAAACCCTAACCCTAGTTTAAACCCCTACTTTGAAACCCTAACCATAGTTTAAAACCCTACTTTGAAACCCTAACCCTAGTTTGAAACCCTAACCCTAGTTTAAACCCCTACTTTGAAACCCTAACCATAGTTTAAAACCCTACTTTGAAACCCTAACCCTAGTTTAAACCCCTACTTTGAAACCCTAACCATAGTTTAAAAACCTACTTTGAAACCCTAACCCTAGTTTGAAACCCTAACCCTAGTTTAAACACCTAGTTTGAAACCCTAACCCTAGTTTAAACACCTACTTTGAAACATTAACCCTAGTTTAAACCCCTACTTTGAAACCCTAACCCTACTTTAAACCCATACTT
Source organism: Leptonotus elevatus (assembly GCF_054856555.1). NCBI lineage: Eukaryota > Metazoa > Chordata > Actinopteri > Syngnathiformes > Syngnathidae > Leptonotus > Leptonotus elevatus. Next base: position 4,438,963 of record NC_141260.1, on the reverse strand, counting down.
TGAAACCCTAACCCTAGTTTAAACCCCTACTTTGAAACCCTAACCCTACTTTAAACCCCTACTTTGAAACCCTAACCCTACTTTAAACCCCTACTTTGAAACCCTAACCCTAGTTTAAACCCCTACTTTGAAACCCTAACCCTAGTTTAAAACCCTACTTTTAAACCCTAACCCTAGTTTAAACCCCTACGTTGAAATCTTAACCCTAGTTTAAACCACTACTTTGAAACCCTAACCCTAGTTTAAAACCCTACTTTGGAACCCTTACCCTAGTTTAAACCCCTACTTTGAAACCCTAACCCTAGTTTAAACCCCTACTTTGAAACCCTAACCATAGTTTAAAAACCTACTTTGAAACCCTAACCCTAGTTTGAAACCCTAACCCTAGTTTAAACACCTAGTTTGAAACCCTAACCCTAGTTTAAACACCTACTTTGAAACATTAACCCTAGTTTAAACCCCTACTTTGAAACCCTAACCCTACTTTAAACCCATACTTTGAAACCCTAACCCTAGTTTAAACCCCTACTTTGAAACCCTAACCCTAGTTTAAAACCCTTCTTTGAAACCCTAACCCTACTTTAAACCCCTACTTTGAAACCCTAACCCTAGTTTAAACCCCTACTTTGAAACCCTAACCCTAGTTTAAAACCCTACTTTTAAACCCTAACCCTAGTTGAAACCCCTACGTTGAAATCTTAACCCTAGTTTAAACCACTACTTTGAAACCCTAACCCTAGTTTAAAACCCTACTTTGGAACCCTTACCCTAGTTTAAACCCCTACATTGAAACCCTAACCCTAGTTTAAACCCCTACTTAAGAACCCTAATCCTAGTTTAAACCCCTACTTTGAAACCCTAACCCTAGTTTAAACCCCTACTTTGAATCCCTAACCCTAGTTTAAACCCTTACTTTGAAACCCTAACCCTAGTTTAAACCCCTACTTTGAATCCCTAACCCTAGTTTAAACCCCTACTTTTAAACCCTAACCCTAGTTGAAACCCCTACTTTGAAACCCTAACCATAGTTTAAAACCCTACTTTGAAACCCTAACCTTACTTTAAACCCCTACTTTGAAACCCTAACCCTACTTTAAACCCCTACTTTGAAACCCTAACCCTAGTTTAAACCCCTACTTTGAATCCCTAACCCTAGTTTAAACCCCTACTTTGAAACCCTAACCCTAGTTTGAAACCCTAACCCTAATTTAAACCCCTACTTTGAAACCCTAACCCTAGTTTAAACCCCTACTTTGAAACCCTAACCTTAGTTTAAAATCCTATTTGAAACCTTAACCTTAGTTTAAACCCCTACTTTGAAACCCTAACCCTAGTTTAAAACCCTACTTTGAAACCCATAACCCTAGTTCAAACCCCTACTTTGAAACCTTAACCCTAGTGTAAAACCCTACTTTGAAACCCTAACCCTTATTTAAACCCTACTTTGAAACCCTAACCCTAGTTTAAACCCCTACTTTGAAACTCTAACCCTAGTTTAAACCACTACTTTGAAACCCTAACCCTAGTTTAAAACCCTACTTTGAAACCCTAACCCTAGTTTAAACCCCTACTTTGAAACCCTAACCCTAGTTTAAAACCCTATTTTGAAACCCTAACCCTAGTTTAAAACCCTACTTTGAAACCTTAACTCTAGTTTGAAACCCTAACCCTAGTTTAAACCCCTACTTTGAAACCCTAACCCTAGTTTAAGCCCCTTCTTTGAAACCTTAACCCTAGTTTAAAACCCTAATTTGAAACCCTTACCCGAGTTTAAACCCCTATTTAAGAACCCTAACCCTAGGTTAAAACCCTACTTTGAAACCCTAACCCTAATTTAAACCCCTACTTTAAAACCCTAACCCTAGTTTAAAACCCTACTTTGAAACCCTAACCCTAGTTTAAACCCCTACTTTGAAACCCTAACCCTAGTTTAAAACCCTACTTTTAAACCCTAACCCTAGTTTAAACCCCTACGTTGAAATCTTAACCCTAGTTTAAACCACTACTTTGAAACCCTAACCCTAGTTTAAAACCCTACTTTGGAACCCTTACCCTAGTTTAAACCCCTACTTTGAAACCCTAACCCTAGTTTAAACCCCTACTTTAGAACCCTAATCCTAGTTTAAACCCCTACTTTGAAACCCTAACCCTAGTTTAAACCCCTACTTTGAATCCCTAACCCTAGTTTAAACCCTTACTTTGAAACCCTAACCCTAGTTTAAACCCCTACTTTGAATCCCTAAACCTAGTTTAAACCCCTACTTTTAAACCCTAACCCTAGTTGAAACCCCTACTTTGAAACCCTAACCATAGTTTAAAACCCTACTTTGAAACCCTAACCTTACTTTAAACCCCTACTTTGAAACCCTAACCCTACTTTAAACCCCTACTTTGAAACCCTAACCCTAGTTTAAACCCCTACTTTGAATCCCTAACCCTAGTTTAAACCCCTACTTTGAAACCCTAATCCTAGTTTAAACCCCTACTTTGAAACCCAAACCCTAATTTAAACCCCTACTTTGAAACCCTAACCCTAGTTTAAACCCCTACTTTGAAACCCTAACCCTAGTTTAAACCCCTACTTTGAAACCCTAACCCTAGTTTGAAACCCTAACCCTAATTTAAACCCCTACTTTGAAACCCTAAACCTAGTTTAAACCCCTACTTTGAAACCCTAACCTTAGTTTAAAATCCTATTTGAAACCTTAACCTTAGTTTAAACCCCTACTTTGAAACCCTAACCCTAGTTTAAAACCCTACTTTGAAACCCATAACCCTAGTTCAAACCCCTACTTTGAAACCTTAACCCTAGTGTAAAACCCTACTTTGAAACCCTAACCCTTATTTAAACCCTACTTTGAAACCCTAACCCTAGTTTAAACCCCTACTTTGAAACTCTAACCCTAGTTTAAACCACTACTTTGAAACCCTAACCCTAGTTTAAAACCCTACTTTGAAACCCTAACACTAGTTTAAACCCCTACTTTGAAACCCTAACCCTAGTTTAAAACCCTATTTTGAAACCCTAACCCTAGTTTAAAACCCTACTTTGAAACCTTAACTCTAGTTTGAAACCCTAACCCTAGTTTAAACCCCTACTTTGAAACCCTAACCCTAGTTTAAGCCCCTTCTTTGAAACCTTAACCCTAGTTTAAAACCCTAATTTGAAACCCTAACCCGAGTTTAAACCCCTATTTAAGAACCCTAACCCTAGGTTAAAACCCTACTTTGAAACCCTAACCCTAATTTAAACCCCTACTTTAAAACCCTAACCCTAGTTTAAAACCCTACTTTGAAACCCTAACCCTAGTTTAAACCCCTACTTTGAAACCCAAACCATAGTTTAAAACCCTATTTTGAAACCCTAACCCGAGTTTAAACCCCTACTTAAGAACCCTAACCCTAGGTTAAAACCCTACTTTGAAACCCTAACCCTAGTTTAAACACCTACTTTGAAACACTAACCCTAGTTTAAACCCCTACTTTGAAACCCTAACCCTACTTTAAACCCCTACTTTGAAACCCTAACCCTAGTTTAAACCCCTACTTTGAATCCCTAACCCTAGTTTAAACCCCTACTTTGAAACCCTAACCCTAGTTTAAAACCCTACCTTGAAACCCTAACCCTAGTTTGAAAACCTAACCCTAGTTTAAACCCCTACTTTGAAACCCTAACCCTAGTTTAAACCCCTACTTTGAAACCCTAACCCTAGTTTAAAACCCTACTTTGAAACCCTAACCCTAGTTTGAAAACCTTACCCTAGTTTAAACCCCTACTTTGAAACCCTAACCCTAGTTTAAACCCCTACTTTGAAACCCTAACCCTAGTTTAAACCCTTACTTTGAAGCCCTAACCCGAGTTTAAACCCCTATTTTGAAAACCTAACCCTAGTTTAAACCACTACTTGGAAACCCTAACCCTAGTTTAAACCCCTACTTTGAATCCCTAACCCTAGTTTAGATCCCTACTTTGAAACCCTAACCCTAGTTTAAACCCCTACTTTGAAACCCTAACCCTGCTTTAAACCGCTACTTTGAAACCCTAACCCTAGTTTAAACCCCTACTTTGAAACCCAAATCCTAGTTTAAACCCCTACATTGAAACCCAAACCCTAATTTAAATCCCTACTTTGAAACCCTAACCCTAGTTTAAACCCCTACTTTGAAACCCTAACGCTAGTTTAAAAACCTACTTTGAAACCCTAACCCTAGTTTAAACCCCTACTTTGAAACCCTAACCCTAGTTTGAAACCCTAACCCTAATTTAAACCCCTACTTTAGAACCCTAACCCTAGGTTAAACCCCTACTTTGAAACCCTAACCTTAGTTTAAAATCCTACTTTGAAACCCTAACCCTAGTTTAAACCCCTACTTTGAAACCCTAACCCTAGTTTAAAACCCTACTTTGAATCCCTAACCCTAGTTTAAAACCCTACTTTGAAACCTTAACTCTAGTTTGAAACCCTAACCCTAGTTTGAAACCCTAACCCTAGTTTAAACCCCTACTTTGAATCCCTAACCCTAGTTTAAAACCCTACTTTGAAACCTTAACCATAGTTTAAAACCCTACTTTGAAACCCTAACTCGAGTTTAAACCCCTACTTAAGAACCCTAACCCTAGGTTAAAACCCTACTTTGAAACCCTAACCCTAGTTTAAACCCCTACTTTAAAACCCTAATCCTAGTTTAAAACCCTACTTTGAAACCCTAACCCTAGTTTAAACCCCAACTTTGAAACCCTAACCATAGTTTAAAACCCTATTTTGAAACCTTAACCCTAGTTTGAAACCCTAACCCTAGTTTAAACACCTACTTTGAAACACTAACCCTAGTTTAAACCCCTACTTTGAAACCCTAACCCTACTTTAAACCCCTACTTTGAAACCCTAACCCTAGTTTAAACCCCTAATTTGAAAACCCTAACCCTAGTTTAAACCCCTACTTTGAAACCCTAACCCTAGTTTAAAACCCTACTTTGTAACCCTAACCCTAGTTTGAAAAACCCAACCCTAGTTTAAACCCCTACTTTGAAACCCTAACCCTAGTTTAAACCCCTACTTTGAAACCCTAACCCTAGTTTAAGCCCCTACTTTGAAACCTTAACCATAGTTTAAAACCCTACTTTGAAACCCTAACTCGAGTTTAAACCCCTACTTAAGAACCCTAATCCTAGTTTAAAACCCTACTTTTAAACCCTAACCCTAGTTTAAGCCCCTACTTTGAAACCTTAACCATAGTTTAAAACCCTACTTTGAAACCCTAACTCGAGTTTTACCCTAGGTTAAAACCCTACTTTGAAACCCTAACCCTAGTTTAAACCCCTACTTTAAAACCTTATCCTAGTTTAAAACCCTACTTTGAAACCCTAACCCTAGTTTAAGCCCCTACTTTGAAACCTTAACCATAGTTTAAAACCCTACTTTGAAACCCTAACTCGAGTTTAAACCCCTACTTAAGAACCCTAACCTTAGGTTAAAACCCTACTTTGAAACCCTAACCCTAGTTTAAACCCCTACTTTAAAACCCTAATCCTAGTTTAAAACCCTACTTTGAAACCCTAACCCTAGTTTAAACCCCTACGTTGAAACCCTAACCCTAGTTTAAACCCCTACTTTGAAACCCTAACCCTAGTTTAAACCCTTACTTTGAAACCCTAACCCGAGTTTAAACCCCTATTTTGAAACCCTAACCCGAGTTTAAACCCCTATTTTGAAACCCTAACCCTAATTTAAACCCCTACTTTGAAACCCTAATCCTAGTTTAAACCCCTACTTTGAAACCCTAACCCTAGTTTAAACCCCTTCTTTGAAACCCTAACCCTAGTTTGAAACCCTAACCCTAATTTAAATCCCTACTTTAGAACCCTAACCCTAGGTTAAACCCCTACTTTGAAACCCTAACCTTAGTTTAAAATCCTACTTTGAAACCTGAACCCTAGTTTAAACCCCTACTTTGAAACCCTAACCCTAGTTTGAAACCCTAACCCTAGTTTAAGCCCCTGCTTTGAAACCTTAACCATAGTTTAAAACCCTACTTTGAAACCCTAACTTGAGTTTAAACCCCTACTTAAGAACCCTAACCCTTGGTTAAAACCCTACTTTGAAACCCTAACCCTAGTTTAAACCCCTACTTTGAAACCCTAACCCTAGTTTAAACCCCTACTTTGAAACCCTAACCATAGTTTAAAACCCTACTTTGAAACCCTAACCCTAGTTTGAAACCCTAACCCTAGTTTAAACCCCTACTTTGAAACCCTAACCATAGTTTAAAACCCTACTTTGAAACCCTAACCCTAGTTTAAACCCCTACTTTGAAACCCTAACCATAGTTTAAAACCCTACTTTGAAACCCTAACCCTAGTTTGAAACCCTAACCCTAGTTTAAACACCTAGTTTGAAACCCTAACCCAAGTTTAAACACCTACTTTGAAACATTAACCCTAGTTTAAACCCCTACTTTGAAACCCTAACCCTACTTTAAACCCATACTTTGAAACCCTAACCCTAGTTTAAACCCCTACTTTGAAACCCTAACCCTAGTTTAAAACCCTACTTTGAAACCCTAACCCTACTTTAAACCCCTACTTTGAAACCCTAACCCTAGTTTAAACCCCTACTTTGAAACCCTAACCCTAGTTTAAAACCCTACTTTTAAACCCTAACCCTAGTTTAAACCCCTACGTTGAAATCTTAACCCTAGTTTAAACCACTACTTTGAAACCCTAACCCTAGTTTAAAACCCTACTTTGGAACCCTTACCCTAGTTTAAACCCCTACTTTGAAACCCTAACCCTAGTTTAAACCCCTACTTTAGAACCCTAACCCTAGTTTAAACCCCTACTTTGAAACCCTAACCCTAGTTTAAACCCCTACTTTGAAACCCTAACCCTAGTTTAAACCCTTACTTTGAAACCCTAACCCTAGTTTAAACCCCTACTTTGAATCCCTAACCCTAGTTTAAACCCCTACTTTTAAACCCTAACCCTAGTTGAAACCCCTACTTTGAAACCCTAACCATAGTTTAAAACCCTACTTTGAAACCCTAACCTTACTTTAAACCCCTACTTTGAAACCCTAACCCTACTTTAAACCCCTACTTTGAAACCCTAACCCTAGTTTAAACCCCTACTTTGAATCCCTAACCCTAGTTTAAACCCCTACTTTGAAACCCTAATCCTAGTTTAAACCCCTACTTTGAAACCCAAACCCTAATTTAAACCCCTACTTTGAAACCCTAACCCTAGTTTAAACCCCTACTTTGAAACCCTAACCCTAGTTTAAACCCCTACTTTGAAACCCTAACCCTAGTTTGAAACCCTAACCCTAATTTAAACCCCTACTTTGAAACCCTAACCCTAGTTTAAACCCCTACTTTGAAACCCTAACCTTAGTTTAAAATCCTATTTGAAACCTTAACCTTAGTTTAAACCCCTACTTTGAAACCCTAACCCTAGTTTAAAACCCTACTTTGAAACCCATAACCCTAGTTCAAACCCCTACTTTGAAACCTTAACCCTAGTGTAAAACCCTACTTTGAAACCCTAACCCTTATTTAAACCCTACTTTGAAACCCTAACCCTAGTTTAAACCCCTACTTTGAAACTCTAACCCTAGTTTAAACCACTACTTTGAAACCCTAACCCTAGTTTAAAACCCTACTTTGAAACCCTAACCCTAGTTTAAACCCCTACTTTGAAACCCTAACCCTAGTTTAAAACCCTATTTTGAAACCCTAACCCTAGTTTAAAACCCTACTTTGAAACCTTAACTCTAGTTTGAAACCCTAACCCTAGTTTAAACCCCTACTTTGAAACCCTAACCCTAGTTTAAGCCCCTTCTTTGAAACCTTAACCCTAGTTTAAAACCCTAATTTGAAACCCTAACCCGAGTTTAAACCCCTATTTAAGAACCCTAACCCTAGGTTAAAACCCTACTTTGAAACCCTAACCCTAATTTAAACCCCTACTTTAAAACCCTAACCCTAGTTTAAAACCCTACTTTGAAACCCTAACCCTAGTTTAAACCCCTACTTTGAAACCCAAACCATAGTTTAAAACCCTATTTTGAAACCCTAACCCGAGTTTAAACCCCTACTTAAGAACCCTAACCCTAGGTTAAAACCCTACTTTGAAACCCTAACCCTAGTTTAAACACCTACTTTGAAACACTAACCCTAGTTTAAACCCCTACTTTGAAACCCTAACCCTACTTTAAACCCCTACTTTGAAACCCTAACCCTAGTTTAAACCCCTACTTTGAATCCCTAACCCTAGTTTAAACCCCTACTTTGAAACCCTAACCCTAGTTTAAAACCCTACCTTGAAACCCTAACCCTAGTTTGAAAACCTAACCCTAGTTTAAACCCCTACTTTGAAACCCTAACCCTAGTTTAAACCCCTACTTTGAAACCCTAACCCTAGTTTAAAACCCTACTTTGAAACCCTAACCCTAGTTTGAAAACCTTACCCTAGTTTAAACCCCTACTTTGAAACCCTAACCCTAGTTTAAACCCCTACTTTGAAACCCTAACCCTAGTTTAAACCCTTACTTTGAAACCCTAACCCGAGTTTAAACCCCTATTTTGAAACCCTAACCCGAGTTTAAACCCCTATTTTGAAACCCTAACCCTAATTTAAACCCCTACTTTGAAACCCTAATCCTAGTTTAAACCCCTACTTTGAAACCCTAACCCTAGTTTAAACCCCTTCTTTGAAACCCTAACCCTAGTTTGAAAACCTTACCCTAATTTAAACCCCTACTTTAGAACCCTAACCCTAGGTTAAACCCCTACTTTGAAACCCTAACCTTAGTTTAAAATCCTACTTTGAAACCTGAACCCTAGTTTAAACCCCTACTTTGAAACCCTAACCCTAGTTTGAAACCCTAACCCTAATTTAAACCCCTACTTTAGAACCCTAACCCTAGGTTAAACCCCTACTTTGAAACCCTAACCTTAGTTTAAAATCCTACTTTGAAACCTGAACCCTAGTTTAAACCCCTACTTTGAAACCCTAACCCTAGTTTAAAACCCTACTTTGAAACCCTATTCCTAGTTTAAAACCAGACTTTGAAACCCTAACCCTAGATTAAACCATTACATTGCAACCCTAACCCTAGTTTAAACCCCTATTTTGAAACCCTAACCCTAGTTTAAACCCCTACTTTGAATCCCTAACCCTAGTTTAGATCCCTACTTTGAAACCCTAACCCTAGTTTAAACCCATACTTTGAAACCCTAACCCTAAGTTAAACCCCTACTTTGAAACCCTTACCCTAGTTTAAACCCCTACTTTGAATCCCTAACCCTAGTTTAAACCCCTACTTTGAAAACCTAACCCTTTTTTAAAACCCTACTTTGAAACCCTAACCCTTGTTTGAAAACCTAACCCTAGTTTAAACCCCTACTTTGAAACCTTAACCCTAGTTTAAACCCCTACTTTGAAAACCTAACCCTAGTTTAAACCCCTATTTTGTAACCCTATTCCTAGTTTAAAACCCTACTTTGAAACCCTAACCCTAGTTTGAAACCCTAACCCTAGTTTAAACACCTACTTTGAAACACTAACCCTAGTTTAAACCCCTACTTTGAAACCCTAACCTTAGTTTAAGCCCCTACTTTGAAACCTTAACCATAGTTTAAAACCCTACTTTGAAACCCTAACTCGAGTTTAAACCCCTACTTAAGAACCCTAACCCTAGGTTAAAACCCTACTTTGAAACCCTAACCCTAGTTTAAACCCCTACTTTATAACCCTAACTCTAGTTTAAAACCCTACTTTGAAACCCTAACCCTAGTTTAAACCCCTACTTTGAAACCCTAACCATAGTTTAAAACCCTACTTTGAAACCCTAACCCTAGTTTGAAACCCTAACCCTAGTTTAAACACCTACTTTGAAACACTAACCCTAGTTTAAACCCCTACTTTGAAACCCTAACCCTACTTTAAACCCCTACTTTGAAACCCTAACCCTAGTTTAAACCCCTACTTTGAATCCCTAACCCTAGTTTAAACCCCTACTTTGAAACCCTAACCTAGTTTAAAACCCTTTCTTGAAACCCTAACCCTAGTTTGAAAACCTAACCCTAGTTTAAACCCCTACTTTGAAACCCTAACCCTAGTTTAAACCCCTACTTTGAAACCTTAACCATAGTTTAAAACCCTACTTTGAAACCCTAACTCGAGTTTAAACCCCTACTTAAGAACCCTAACCTTAGGTTAAAACCCTACTTTGAAACCCTAACCCTAGTTTAAACCCCTACTTTAAAACCCTAATCCTAGTTTAAAACCCTACTTTGAAACCCTAACCCTAGTTTAAACCCCTACTTTGAAACCCTAACCATAGTTTAAAACCCTACTTTGAAACCCTAACCCTAGTTTGAAACCCTAACCCTAGTTTAAACACCTACTTTGAAACACCAACCCTAGTTTAAACCCCTACTTTGAAACCCTAACCCTAGTTTAAATCCCTACTTTGAAACCCTAACCCTAGTTTAAAACCCTACCTTGAAACCCTAACCCTACTTTGAAACCCTAACCCTAGTTTAAGCCCCTGCTTTGAAACCTTAACCATAGTTTAAAACCCTACTTTGAAACCCTAACTCGAGTTTAAACCCCTACTTAAGAACCCTAACCCTCGGTTAAAACCCTACTTTGAAACCCTAACCCTAGTTTAAACCCCTACTTTGAAACCCTAACCCTAGTTTAAACCCCTACTTTGAAACCCTAACCATAGTTTAAAACCCTACTTTGAAACCCTAACCCTAGTTTGAAACCCTAACCCTAGTTTAAACCCCTACTTTGAAACCCTAACCATAGTTTAAAACCCTACTTTGAAACCCTAACCCTAGTTTAAACCCCTACTTTGAAACCCTAACCATAGTTTAAAAACCTACTTTGAAACCCTAACCCTAGTTTGAAACCCTAACCCTAGTTTAAACACCTAGTTTGAAACCCTAACCCTAGTTTAAACACCTACTTTGAAACATTAACCCTAGTTTAAACCCCTACTTTGAAACCCTAACCCTACTTTAAACCCATACTTTGAAACCCTAACCCTAGTTTAAACCCCTACTTTGAAACCCTAACCCTAGTTTAAAACCCTACTTTGAAACCCTAACCCTACTTTAAACCCCTACTTTGAAACCCTAACCCTAGTTTAAACCCCTACTTTGAATCCCTAACCCTAGTTTAAACCCCTACTTTGAAACCCTAATCCTAGTTTAAACCCCTACTTTGAAACCCAAACCCTAATTTAAACCCCTACTTTGAAACCCTAACCCTAGTTTAAACCCCTACTTTGAAACCCTAACCCTAGTTTAAACCCCTACTTTGAAACCCTAACCCTAGTTTGAAACCCTAACCCTAATTTAAACCCCTACTTTGAAACCCTAACCCTAGTTTAAACCCCTACTTTGAAACCCTAACCTTAGTTTAAAATCCTATTTGAAACCTTAACCTTAGTTTAAACCCCTACTTTGAAACCCTAACCCTAGTTTAAAACCCTACTTTGAAACCCATAACCCTAGTTCAAACCCCTACTTTGAAACCTTAACCCTAGTGTAAAACCCTACTTTGAAACCCTAACCCTTATTTAAACCCTACTTTGAAACCCTAACCCTAGTTTAAACCCCTACTTTAAACTCTAACCCTAGTTTAAACCACTACTTTGAAACCCTAACCCTAGTTTAAAACCCTACTTTGAAACCCTAACCCTAGTTTAAACCCCTACTTTGAAACCCTAACCCTAGTTTAAAACCCTATTTTGAAACCCTAACCCTAGTTTAAAACCCTACTTTGAAACCTTAACTCTAGTTTGAAACCCTAACCCTAGTTTAAACCCCTACTTTGAAACCCTAACCCTAGTTTAAAACCCTTCTTTGAAACCTTAACCCTAGTTTAAAACCCTAATTTGAAACCCTAACCCGAGTTTAAACCCCTATTTAAGAACCCTAACCCTAGGTTAAAACCCTACTTTGAAACCCTAACCCTAATTTAAACCCCTACTTTAAAACCCTAACCCTAGTTTAAAACCCTACTTTGAAACCCTAACCCTAGTTTAAACCCCTACTTTGAAACCCAAACCATAGTTTAAAACCCTATTTTGAAACCCTAACCCGAGTTTAAACCCCTACTTTGAAACACTAACCCTAGTTTAAACCCCTACTTTGAAACCCTAACCCTACTTTAAACCCCTACTTTGAAACCCTAACCCTAGTTTAAACCCCTACTTTGAAACCCTAACCCTAGTTTAAAACCCTACCTTGAAACCCTAACCCTAGTTTGAAAACCTAACCCTAGTTTAAACCCCTACTTTGAAACCCTAACCCTAGTTTAAACCCCTACTTTGAAACCCTAACCCTAGTTTAAAACCCTACTTTGAAACCCTAACCCTAGTTTGAAAACCTTACCCTAGTTTAAACCCCTACTTTGAAACCCTAACCCTAGTTTAAACCCCTACTTTGAAACCCTAACCCTATTTTAAACCCTTACTTTGAAACCCTAACCCGAGTTTAAACCCCTATTTTGAAACCCTAACCCGAGTTTAAACCCCTATTTTGAAACCCTAACCCTAATTTAAACCCCTACTTTGAAACCCTAATCCTAGTTTAAACCCCTACTTTGAAACCCTAACCCTAGTTTAAACCCCTTCTTTGAAACCCTAACCCTAGTTTGAAACCCTAACCCTAGGTTAAACCCCTACTTTGAAACCCTAACCTTAGTTTAAAATCCTACTTTGAAACCCTAACCTTAGTTTAAAATCCTACTTTGAAACCTGAACCCTAGTTTAAACCCCTACTTTGAAACCCTAACCCTAGTTTGAAACCCTAACCCTAATTTAAACCCCTACTTTAGAACCCTAACCCTAGGTTAAACCCCTACTTTGAAACCCTAACCTTAGTTTAAAATCCTACTTTGAAACCTGAACCCTAGTTTAAACCCCTACTTTGAATCCCTAACCCTAGTTTAAAACCCTACTTTGAAACCCTATTCCTAGTTTAAAACCAGACTTTGAAACCCTAACCCTAGATTAAACCATTACATTGCAACCCTAACCCTAGTTTAAACCCCTATTTTGAAACCCTAACCCTAGTTTAAACCCCTACTTTGAATCCCTAACCCTAGTTTAGATCCCTACTTTGAAACCCTAACCCTAGTTTAAACCCCTACTTTGAAACCCTAACCCTAAGTTAAACCCCTACTTTGAAACCCTTACCCTAGTTTAAACCCCTACTTTGAAAACCTAACCCTATTTTAAAACCCTACTTTGAAACCCTAACCCTTGTTTGAAAACCTAACCCTAGTTTAAACCCCTACTTTGAAACCTTAACCCTAGTTTAAACCCCTACTTTGAAAACCTAACCCTAGTTTAAACCCCTATTTTGTAACCCTATTCCTAGTTTAAAACCCTACTTTGAAACCCTAACCCTAGTTTGAAACCCTAACCCTAGTTTAAACACCTACTTTGAAACACTAACCCTAGTTTAAACCCCTACTTTGAAACCCTAACCTTAGTTTAAGCCCCTACTTTGAAACCTTAACCATAGTTTAAAACCCTACTTTGAAACCCTAACTCGAGTTTAAACCCCTACTTAAGAACCCTAACCCTAGGTTAAAACCCTACTTTGAAACCCTAACCCTAGTTTAAACCCCTACTTTAAAACCCTAACTCTAGTTTAAAACCCTACTTTGAAACCCTAACCCTAGTTTAAACCCCTACTTTGAAACCCTAACCATAGTTTAAAACCCTACTTTGAAACCCTAACCCTAGTTTGAAACGCTAACCCTAGTTTAAACACCTACTTTGAAACACTAACCCTAGTTTAAACCCCTACTTTGAAACCCTAACCCTACTTTAAACCCCTACTTTGAAACCCTAACCCTAGTTTAAACCCCTACTTTGAATCCCTAACCCTAGTTTAAACCCCTACTTTGAAACCCTAACCTAGTTTAAAACCCTTTCTTGAAACCCTAACCCTAGTTTGAAAACCTAACCCTAGTTTAAACCCCTACTTTGAAACCCTAACCCTAGTTTAAACCCCTACTTTGAAACCTTAACCATAGTTTAAAACCCTACTTTGAAACCCTAACTCGAGTTTAAACCCCTACTTAAGAACCCTAACCTTAGGTTAAAACCCTACTTTGAAACCCTAACCCTAGTTTAAACCCCTACTTTAAAACCCTAATCCTAGTTTAAAACCCTACTTTGAAACCCTAACCCTAGTTTAAACCCCTACTTTGAAACCCTAACCATAGTTTAAAACCCTACTTTGAAACCCTAACCCTAGTTTGAAACCCTAACCCTAGTTTAAACACCTACTTTGAAACACCAACCCTAGTTTAAACCCCTACTTTGAAACCCTAACCCTAGTTTAAATCCCTACTTTGAAACCCTAACCCTAGTTTAAAACCCTACCTTGAAACCCTAACCCTACTTTGAAACCCTAACCCTAGTTTAAGCCCCTGCTTTGAAACCTTAACCATAGTTTAAAACCCTACTTTGAAACCCTAACTCGAGTTTAAACCCCTACTTAAGAACCCTAACCCTCGGTTAAAACCCTACTTTGAAACCCTAACCCTAGTTTAAACCCCTACTTTGAAACCCTAACCCTAGTTTAAACCCCTACTTTGAAACCCTAACCATAGTTTAAAACCCTACTTTGAAACCCTAACCCTAGTTTGAAACCCTAACCCTAGTTTAAACCCCTACTTTGAAACCCTAACCATAGTTTAAAACCCTACTTTGAAACCCTAACCCTAGTTTAAACCCCTACTTTGAAACCCTAACCATAGTTTAAAAACCTACTTTGAAACCCTAACCCTAGTTTGAAACCCTAACCCTAGTTTAAACACCTAGTTTGAAACCCTAACCCTAGTTTAAACACCTACTTTGAAACATTAACCCTAGTTTAAACCCCTACTTTGAAACCCTAACCCTACTTTAAACCCATACTTTGAAACCCTAACCCTAGTTTAAACCCCTACTTTGAAACCCTAACCCTAGTTTAAAACCCTACTTTGAAACCCTAACCCTACTTTAAACCCCTACTTTGAAACCCTAACCCTAGTTTAAACCCCTACTTTGAAACCCTAACCCTAGTTTAAAACCCTACTTTGAAACCCTAACCCTAGTTTAAACCCCTACGTTGAAATCTTAACCCTAGTTTAAACCACTACTTTGAAACCCTAACCCTAGTTTAAAACCCTACTTTGGAACCCTTACCCTAGTTTAAACCCCTACTTTGGAACCCTTACCCTAGTATAAACCCCTACTTTGAAACCCTAACCCTAGTTTAAACCCCTACTTTAGAACCCTAACCCTAGTTTAAACCCCTACTTTGAAACCCTAACCCTAGTTTAAACCCCTACTTTGAAACCCTAACCCTAGTTTAAACCCTTACTTTGAAACCCTAACCCTAGTTGAAACCCCTACTTTGAAACCCTAACCATAGTTTAAAACCCTACTTTGAAACCCTAACCTTACTTTAAACCCCTACTTTGAAACCCTAACCCTACTTTAAACCCCTACTTTGAAACCCTAACCCTAGTTTAAACCCCTACTTTGAATCCCTAACCCTAGTTTAAACCCCTACTTTGAAACCCTAATCCTAGTTTAAACCCCTACTTTGAAACCCAAACCCTAATTTAAACCCCTACTTTGAAACCCTAACCCTAGTTTAAACCCCTACTTTGAAACCCTAACCCTAGTTTAAACCCCTACTTTGAAACCCTAACCCTAGTTTGAAACCCTAACCCTAATTTAAACCCCTACTTTGAAACCCTAACCCTAGTTTAAACCCCTACTTTGAAACCCTAACCTTAGTTTAAAATCCTATTTGAAACCTTAACCTTAGTTTAAACCCCTACTTTGAAACCCTAACCCTAGTTTAAAACCCTACTTTGAAACCCATAACCCTAGTTCAAACCCCTACTTTGAAACCTTAACCCTAGTGTAAAACCCTACTTTGAAACCCTAACCCTTATTTAAACCCTACTTTGAAACCCTAACCCTAGTTTAAACCCCTACTTTGAAACTCTAACCCTAGTTTAAACCACTACTTTGAAACCCTAACCCTAGTTTAAAACCCTACTTTGAAACCCTAACCCTAGTTTAAACCCCTACTTTGAAACCCTTACCCTAGTTTAAAACCCTATTTTGAAACCCTAACCCTAGTTTAAAACCCTACTTTGAAACCTTAACTCTAGTTTGAAACCCTAACCCTAGTTTAAACCCCTACTTTGAAACCCTAACCCTAGTTTAAGCCCCTTCTTTGAAACCTTAACCCTAGTTTAAAACCCTAATTTGAAACCCTAACCCGAGTTTAAACCGCTATTTAAGAACCCTAACCCTAGGTTAAAACCCTACTTTGAAACCCTAACCCGAGTTTAAACCCCTACTTTGAAACCCTAACCTGAGTTTAAACCCCTACTTTGAAAACCTAACCCTAGTTTAAACCCCTACTTTGAAACCCTAATCCTAGTTTAAACCCCTACTTAGAAACCCTAACCCTAGTTTAAACCCCTACTTTGAAACCATAACCCTAGTTTAAACCCTTACTTTGAAACCCTAAGCCTAGTTTGAAACCCTAACCCTAATTTAAACCCCTACTTTAGAACCCTAACCCTAGGTTAAACCCCTACTTTGAAACCCTAACCTTAGTTTAAAATCCTACTTTGAAACCTTAACCCTAGTTTAAACCCCTACTTTGAAACCCTAACCCTAGTTTAAACCCCTACTTTGAAATCCTAATCCTAGTTTAAACCCCTACTTTGAAACCCTAACCCGAGTTTAAACCCCTACTTTGAAACCCTAAACCTAGTTTAAAACCCTACTTTGAAACCCTAACCCTACTTTAAACCCCTACTTTGAAACCATAACCATAGTTCAAACCCATACTTTGAAACCTTAACCCTAGTTTAAACCCCTACTTTGAAACCCTAACCCTAGTTTAAACCCCTAATTGAAACTTTATCCCTAGTTTAAACCCCTACTTTGAAACCCTAACCCTAGTTTAAACCCCTATTTTGAAACCCTAACCCTAGTTTAAACCCCTAATTGAAACTTTATCCCTAGTTTAAACCCCTACTTTGAAACCCTAACCATAGTTTAAACCCCTACTTTGAAACCCTAACCCTTGTTTAAAACCCTACTTTGAAACCCTAACCCTAGTTTAAACCCCTACTTTGAAACCCTAACCCTAGTTTAAACCACCGTTTTGAAACCTTAACCTAGTTTAAAACCCTACTTTGAAACCCTAACCCTAGTTTAAACCCCTACTTTGAAACCTTAACCCTAGTTTAAACCCTAACCCTCGTTTAAACACCTACTTTGAAACCCTAACCCTAGTTTAAACCACTACTTTGAAACCCTAACCCTAGTTTAAAACCCTACATTGAAACCCTAACCCTAGTTTAAACCCCTACTTTGAAACCCTAACCCTAGTTTAAAACCCTACTTTGAAACCCTAACCCTAGTTTAAAACCCTACTTTGAAACCTTAACTCTAGTTTGAAACCCTAACCTTAGTTTGAAACCCTTACCCTAGTTTAAACCCCTACTTTGAAACCCTAACCCTAGTTTAAACCCCTACTTTGAAACCCTAACCCTAGTTTAAAACCCTACTTTAAAACCCTAACCCTAGTTTAAAATCCTACTTTGAAACCCTAACCCTAGTTTAAACCCCTACTTTGAAACCCTAAACCTAGTTTAAAACCCTACTTTGAAACCCTAACCCTAGTTTGAAACCCTACCCCTAGTTTAAAACCCTACTTTGAAACCCTAACCCTAGTTTGAAAACCTAACCCTAGTTTAAACCCCTACTTTGAAACCCTAACCCTAGTTTAAACCCCTACTTTGAAACCCTAACCCGAGTTTAAACCCCTACTTTGAAACCCTAACCCTAGTTTAAACCCCTACTTTGAAACCCTAACCCTAGTTTAAAACCCTACTTTGAAACCCTAACCCTAGTTTAAACCACTACTTTAAAACCCTAACCCTAGTTTAAAATCCTACTTTGAAACCCTAACCCTAGTTTAAACCCCTACTTTGAAACCCCAAACCTAGTTTTAAACCCTACTTTGAAACCCTAACCCTAGTTTGAAACCCTAACCCTAGTTTAAAACCCTACTTTGAAACCCTAACCCTAGTTTGAAAACCTAACCCTAGTTTAAACCCCTACTTTGAAACCCTAACCCTAGTTAAAACCCCTAGTTTGAAACCCTAACCCGAGTTTAAACCCCTACTTTGAAACCCTAACCTGAGTTTAAACCCCTACTTTGAAACCCTAACCCTAGTTTAAACCCCTACTTTGAAACCCTAACCCTAGTTTAAACCCTTACTTTGAAACCCTAAGCCTAGTTTGAAACCCTAACCCTAATTTAAACCCCTACTTTAGAACCCTAACCCTAGGTTAAACCCCTACTTTGAAAGCCTAACCTTAGTTTAAAATCCTACTTTGAAACCTTAACCCTAGTTTAAACCCCTACTTTGAAACCCTAACCCTAGTTTAAACCCCTACTTTGAAATCCTAATCCTAGTTTAAACCCCTACTTTGAAACCCTAACCCTAGTTTAAACCCCTTCTTTGAAACCCTAACCCTAGTTTGAAACCCTAACCCTAATTTAAACCCCTACTTTGAAACCCTAACCCTAGTTTGAAAACCTAACCCTAGTTTAAACCCCTACTTTGAAACCCTAACCCTAGTTTAAACCCCTAGTTAGAAACCCTAACCCGAGTTTAAACCCCTACTTTGAAACCCTAACCTGAGTTTAAACCCCTACTTTGAAAACCTAACCCTAGTTTAAACCCCTACTTTGAAACCCTAATCCTAGTTTAAACCCCTACTTTGAAACCCTAACCCTAGTTTAAACCCCTACTTTGAAACCCTAACCCTAGTTTAAACCCCTACTTTGAAACCCTAACCCTAGTTTAAACCCTTACTTTGAAACCCTAACCCTAGTTTGAAACCCTAACCCTAATTTAAACCCCTACTTTAGAACCCTAACCCTAGGTTAAACCCCTACTTTGAAACCCTAACCTTAGTTTAAAATCCTACTTTGAAACCTTAACCCTAGTTTAAACCCCTACTTTGAAACCCTAACCCTGGTTTAAACCCCTACTTTGAAATCCTAATCCTAGTTTAAACCCCTACTTTGAAACCCTAACCCTAGTTTAAACCCCTTCTTTGAAACCCTAACCCTAGTTTGAAACCCTAACCCTAATTTAAACCCCTACTTTAGAACCCTAACCCTAGGTTAAACCCCTACTTTGAAACCCTCACCTTAGTTTAAAATCCTACTTTGAAACCTTAACCCTAGTTTAAACCCCTACTTTGAAACCCTAACCCTAGTTTAAAACCCTACTTTGAAACCCTATTCCTAGTTTAAAACCAGACTTTGAAACCCTAACCCTAGATTAAACCCCTACTTTGAATCCCTAACCCTAGTTTAAACCCCTACTTTGAAACCCTAACCCTAGTTTAAAACCCTACTTTGAAACCCTAACACTAGTTTGAAAACCTTACCCTAAATTAAACCCCTACTTTGAAACCCTAACCCTAGTTTAAAACCCTACTTTAAAACCCTAACCCTAGTTTGAAAACCTAAACCTAGTTTAAACCCCTACTTTGAAACCTTAACCCTAGTTTGAAACCCTACTTTGAATCCCTAACCCTAGTTTAAACCCCTACTTTGAAACCCTAACCCTAGTTTAAAACCCTACTTTGAAACCCTAACCCTAGTTTAAACCCCTACTTTGAAACACTTACCCTAGTTTAAAACCCTACTTTGAAACCCTAACCCTAGTTTGAAACCCTATCTCGTTTACACACCTACTTTGAAACCCTTACCCTAGTTTGAAACCCTACTTTGAAACCCTAACCCTAATTTGAAACCCTTTTTTGGAACCCTAACCCTAGTTTAAACCCCTACTTTTAAACCCTAACCCTAGTTTAAACCCCTACTTTGAAACCTTAACCCTAGTTTAAACAACTACTTTGAAACCCTAACCCTAGTTTAAAACCCTACTTTGAAACCCTAACCCTAGTTTATCCCCTACTTTGAAAACCTAACCCTAGTTTACACCATTACTTTGCAACCCTAACCCTAGTTTACACCATTACTTTGCAACCCTAACCCTTGTTTAAACCCCTACTTTGAAACCCTAACCCTAGTTTAGATCCCTACTTTGAAACCCTAACCCTAGTTTAAACCCCTACTTTGAATCCCTAACCCTAGTTTAAACCCCTACTTTGAATCCCTAACCCTAGTTTAAACCACTACTTTGAAACCCTAACCCTAGTTTAAACCCCTACTTTGAAACCCTAACCCTAGTTTAAACCCCTACTTTGAAACCCTAACCCTAGTTTAAAACCCTACTTTAAAACCCTAACCCTAGTTTAAAATCCTACTTTGAAACCCTAACCCTTGTTTAAACCCCTACTTTGAAACCCTAAACCTAGTTTAAAACCCTACTTTGAAACCCTAACCCTAGTTTGAAACCCTACCCCTAGTTTAAAACCCTACTTTGAAACCCTAACCCTAGTTTGAAAACCTAACCCTAGTTTAAACCCCTACTTTGAAACCCTAACCCTAGTTTAAACCCCTACTTTGAAACCCTAACCCGAGTTTAAACCCCTACTTTGAAACCCTAACCCTAGTTTAAACCCCTACTTTGAAACCCTAACCCTAGTTTAAAACCCTACTTTGAAACCCTAACCCTAGTTTAAACCACTACTTTAAAACCCTAACCCTAGTTTAAAATCCTACTTTGAAACCCTAACCCTAGTTTAAACCCCTACTTTGAAACCCCAAACCTAGTTTTAAACCCTACTTTGAAACCCTAACCCTAGTTTGAAACCCTAACCCTAGTTTAAAACCCTACTTTGAAACCCTAACCCTAGTTTGAAAACCTAACCCTAGTTTAAACCCCTACTTTGAAACCCTAACCCTAGTTAAAACCCCTAGTTTGAAACCCTAACCCTAATTTAAACCCCTACTTTAGAACCCTAACCCTAGGTTAAACCCCTACTTTGAAACCCTAACCTTAGTTTAAAATCCTACTTTGAAACCTTAACCCTAGTTTAAACCCCTACTTTGAAACCCTAACCCTAGTTTAAACCCCTACTTTGAAATCCTAATCCTAGTTTAAACCCCTACTTTGAAACCCTAACCCTAGTTTAAACCCCTTCTTTGAAACCCTAACCCTAGTTTGAAACCCTAACCCTAATTTAAACCCCTACTTTGAAACCCTAACCCTAGTTTGAAAACCTAACCCTAGTTTAAACCCCTACTTTGAAACCCTAACCCTAGTTTAAACCCCTAGTTAGAAACCCTAACCCGAGTTTAAACCCCTACTTTGAAACCCTAACCTGAGTTTAAACCCCTACTTTGAAAACCTAACCCTAGTTTAAACCCCTACTTTGAAACCCTAATCCTAGTTTAAACCCCTACTTTGAAACCCTAACCCTAGTTTAAACCCCTACTTTGAAACCCTAACCCTAGTTTAAACCCCTACTTTGAAACCCTAACCCTAGTTTAAACCCTTACTTTGAAACCCTAACCCTAGTTTGAAACCCTAACCCTAATTTAAACCCCTACTTTAGAACCCTAACCCTAGGTTAAACCCCTACTTTGAAACCCTAACCTTAGTTTAAAATCCTACTTTGAAACCTTAACCCTAGTTTAAACCCCTACTTTGAAACCCTAACCCTGGTTTAAACCCCTACTTTGAAATCCTAATCCTAGTTTAAACCCCTACTTTGAAACCCTATCCCTAGTTTAAACCCCTACTTTGAAACCCTAACCCTAGTTTAAACCCCTTCTTTGAAACCCTAACCCTAGTTTGAAACCCTAACCCTAATTTAAACCCCTACTTTAGAACCCTAACCCTAGGTTAAACCCCTACTTTGAAACCCTCACCTTAGTTTAAAATCCTACTTTGAAACCTTAACCCTAGTTTAAACCCCTACTTTGAAACCCTAACCCTAGTTTAAAACCCTACTTTGAAACCCTATTTCTAGTTTAAAACCAGACTTTGAAACCCTAACCCTAGATTAAACCCCTACTTTGAATCCCTAACCCTAGTTTAAACCCCTACTTTGAAACCCTAACCCTAGTTTAAAACCCTACTTTGAAACCCTAACACTAGTTTGAAAACCTTACCCTAAATTAAACCCCTACTTTGAAACCCTAACCCTAGTTTAAAACCCTACTTTGAAACCCTAACCCTAGTTTGAAAACCTAAACCTAGTTTAAACCCCTACTTTGAAACCTTAACCCTAGTTTGAAACCCTACTTTGAATCCCTAACCCTAGTTTAAACCCCTACTTTGAAACCCTAACCCTAGTTTAAAACCCTACTTTGAAACCCTAACCCTAGTTTAAACCCCTACTTTGAAACACTTACCCTAGTTTAAAACCCTACTTTGAAACCCTAACCCTAGTTTGAAACCCTATCTCGTTTACACACCTACTTTGAAACCCTTACCCTAGTTTGAAACCCTACTTTGAAACCCTAACCCTAATTTGAAACCCTACATTGAAACCCTAACCCTAGTTTAAACCCCCACTTTGACACCCTAACCCTAGTTTGAAACCCTTTTTTGGAACCCTAACCCTAGTTTAAACCCCTACTTTTAAACCCTAACCCTAGTTTAAACCTCTACTTTGAAACCTTAACCCTAGTTTAAACAACTACTTTGAAACCCTAACCCTAGTTTAAAACCCTACTTTGAAACCCTAACCCTAGTTTATCCCCTACTTTGAAAATTTAACCCTAGTTTACACCATTACTTTGCAACCCTAACCCTAGTTTACACCATTACTTTGCAACCC
This sequence comes from Leptonotus elevatus, assembly GCF_054856555.1. Lineage (NCBI taxonomy): Eukaryota > Metazoa > Chordata > Actinopteri > Syngnathiformes > Syngnathidae > Leptonotus > Leptonotus elevatus. The sequence continues at coordinate 4,416,134 of NC_141260.1, read as the reverse complement.
TAACCCTTGTTTAAACCCCTACTTTGAAACCCTAACCCTAGTTTAGATCCCTACTTTGAAACCCTAACCCTAGTTTAAACCCCTACTTTGAATCCCTAACCCTAGTTTAAACCCCTACTTTGAATCCCTAACCCTAGTTTAAACCACTACTTTGAAACCCTAACCCTAGTTTAAAACCCTACTTTGAAACCCTAACCCTAGTTTAAAACCCTACTTTGAAACCCTAACCCTAGTTTAAACCCCTACTTTGAAACCCTAACCCTAGTTTAAACCATTACTTTGCAACCCTAACCCTAGTTTAAACCCCTACTTTGAAACCCTAATCCTAGTTTAAACCCCTACTTTGAATCCCTAACCCTAGTTTAGATCCCAACTTTGAAACCCTAACCCTAGTTTAAACCCCTACTTTGAAACCCTAACCCTACGTTAAACCCCTACTTTGAAACCCTAACCCTAGTTTAAACCCCTATTTTGAATCCCTAACCCTAGTTTAAACCCCTACTTTGAAACCCTAACCCTAGTTTAAAACCCTACTTTGAAACCCTAACCCTAGTTTAAAACCCTACTTTTAAACCCTAACCCTAGTTTAAACCATTACTTGGCAACCCTAAACCTAGTTTAAACCCCTACTTTGAAACCCTAACCCTAGTTTTAACCCCTACTTTGAATCCCTAACCCTAGTTTAGATCCCTACTTTGAAACCCTAACCCTAGTTTAAACCCCTACTTTGAAACACTTACCCTACTTTAAACCCCTACTTTGAAACCCTAACCCTAGTTTAAACCCCTACTTTGAATCCCTAACCCTAGTTTAAACCCCTACTTTTAAACCCTAACCCTAGTTGAAACCCCTACGTTGAAACCTTAACCCTAGTTTAAACCACTACTTGGAAACCCTAACCCTAGTTTAAACCCCTACTTTGAATCCCTAACCCTAGTTTAGATCCCTACTTTGAAACCCTAACCCTAGTTTAAACCCCTACTTTGAAACCCTAACCCTACTTTAAACCCCTACTTTGAAACACTTACCCTAGTTTAAAACCCTACTTTGAAACCCTAACCCTAGTTTGAAACCCTATCTCGTTTACACACCTACTTTGAAACCCTTACCCTAGTTTGAAACCCTACTTTGAAACCCTAACCCTAATTTGAAACCCTACTTTGAAACCCTAACCCTAGTTTAAACCCCCACTTTGACACCCTAACCCTAGTTTGAAACCCTTTTTTGGAACCCTAACCCTAGTTTAAACCCCTACTTTTAAACCCTAACCCTAGTTTAAACCCCTACTTTGAAACCTTAACCCTAGTTTAAACAACTACTTTGAAACCCTAACCCTAGTTTAAAACCCTACTTTGAAACCCTAACCCTAGTTTATCCCCTACTTTGAAAACCTAACCCTAGTTTACACCATTACTTTGCAACCCTAACCCTAGTTTACACCATTACTTTGCAACCCTAACCCTTGTTTAAACCCCTACTTTGAATCCCTAACCCTAGTTTAGATCCCTACTTTGAAACCCTAACCCTAGTTTAAACCCCTACTTTGAAACCCTAACCCTAGTTTAAACCCCTACTTTGAAACCCTAACGCTAGTTTAAAAACCTACTTTGAAACCCTAACCCTAGTTTAAACCCCTACTTTGAAACCCTAACCCTAGTTTGAAACCCTAACCCTAATTTAAACCCCTACTTTAGAACCCTAACCCTAGGTTAAACCCCTACTTTGAAACCCTAACCCTAGTTTAAACCCCTACTTTGAAACCCTAACCCTAGTTTAAACCCCTACTTTGAAACCCTAACCCTAGTTTAAACCCCTACTTTGAAACCCTAACCCTACGTTAAACCCCTACTTTGAAACCCTAACCCTAGTTTAAACCCCTATTTTGAATCCCTAACCCTAGTTTAAACCCCTACTTTGAAACCCTAACCCTAGTTTAAAACCCTACTTTGAAACCCTAACCCTAGTTTAAAACCCTACTTTTAAACCCTAACCCTAGTTTAAACCATTACTTGGCAACCCTAAACCTAGTTTAAACCCCTACTTTGAAACCCTAACCCTAGTTTTAACCCCTACTTTGAATCCCTAACCCTAGTTTAGATCCCTACTTTGAAACCCTAACCCTAGTTTAAACCCCTACTTTGAAACACTTACCCTACTTTAAACCCCTACTTTGAAACCCTAACCCTAGTTTAAACCCCTACTTTGAATCCCTAACCCTAGTTTAAACCCCTACTTTTAAACCCTAACCCTAGTTGAAACCCCTACGTTGAAACCTTAACCCTAGTTTAAACCACTACTTGGAAACCCTAACCCTAGTTTAAACCCCTACTTTGAATCCCTAACCCTAGTTTAGATCCCTACTTTGAAACCCTAACCCTAGTTTAAACCCCTACTTTGAAACCCTAACCATAGTTTAAACCCCTACTTTGATACCCTAACGCTAGTTTAAAAACCTACTTTGAAACCCTAACCCTAGTTTAAACCCCTACTTTGAAACCCTAACCCTAGTTTGAAACCCTAACCCTAATTTAAACCCCTACTTTAGAACCCTAACCCTAGGTTAAACCCCTACTTTGAAACCCTAACCCTAG